>NW_026521930.1:11459166-12918333 GCF_021234435.1 Artibeus jamaicensis | reverse complement strand
AACTTTTTAAATCACATAGAAAAAGAAGAAGAGGAAAAGAAAGAAAGGGAAGAATGTCCATTGCAGATAGTAAAGATAAATAATATGTGAAGTCATGTATATATACTTTACACATGTGTATAGACCGAGTCACCAAGAAAATGCAAATTTAAAACATATACATATATAGCACTTTATCATGTGCCAAGATTGCTCTTTTTTGAGAACATTAAACCATTTGATCTTCATAAGGTAAATATTCTTATTGCATTTTACAGTGGAGAAAACTGAGGCACAGAGAGGTAGAAAAATTGACCCAGGACACACAGCTAGTGAATGGAAAGATTCAAGTGTGTCTGACTCTAGAACCCACAATTTAAACAAAGCTCTAGGTCCCAAGGACTTCAGACTCCCAAGTTCAGGACAGAAGTTCATGAGACAGAGGCACTCACGAGCACTAGAATAATAAAAACTAGTAACAATCGCCCTCATGGGGGTGTGATCCCTACTCTGCTAAGTGTTTTACATGCATTATCACATCTAACCCTCAAAATAAATAAAATGAGGCAGGCACTATGATCATCTTCATTTTTCAGACCATAAACTGAGGCTCAGAGAAAGAAATTATTCACGTGAGGTCACAGAGCTGGTAAGTGAAACAGTCTGGTCAGTTGTCATGGCACCGCAGGATCTGAGCTGATCCTTGAAGGATGGGGAGGATTTGGAGGCTCAAGTGTCCCGCGGCATGCAAGCTCTAAGAGGACAAAAGGCCTTGAGCAAGGGTATTTCCGACCATTTGGGAATCTCTTTGCTTAAGAAGGACAGATCAGTTCAAGCTGCCTTGGAGAGTAGCCTTGCTGGAGGCTTAAAGCGTGCCTCCCAGGACAGGAGTGATGCCAAGGTGAAAAACATTCAGTGTAGAGGCTGACAGTGAGCCTCTCCCCACTCCCAGGGAGCCCAGCCCAGCACCCAGGTGTGCATGTGCAGTTGAGTTAGATTTGTATCTGCTGGGCAGTCTGAAAGATCCTTTAACCATTTACCCTTCTGGGGCTTTTTCTACTGCTCTGGCTTTGGTTTTTTTATGCTTTTTTCTTGGAAACTCCCACAGCTGGAAAAAAAATCCAAAATGCCCTTTGTCAAAAGCAAAACCAGACCTGGAAAATATAATTAAGAGCTTGAGCTCTGAAATCAGACATGCTGGTGTTCAGGTCCCATCTACCATCTGAGGTAACATGCTTCACCTCTCTGAACAACAGGGACAGCCCAGGACCCACAGTGGATGGTAGATACAGAAGGTAAAACAAAGAAAAGCCTCTAAAGGGCTTCGCAGGGTGGCTGGACACAGGGAGTGCTCAGTGGGCACTCAATGATCAGTGACAGCGTAAGGAAGTGTATCAAGGTGTGAGGTCCCTGCTCCTTTCTGCAGTGGTCACCCTGGAGGAAGACAGGCCCAGAGCCATCTCCTCTGACTCTGGTTATCACAGAAGTGCAGAAGCAGCACACCATGCACATTCTGTCCTGTGTTGCCAGTGATCCACATTTCAACCAGTGGCAATTTTGCCCCCACCCCACCCGCCCTTGGAGACATTTTTGGCTGAAGGTGTTAGTGGCATTTGGTGGGTAGAAATCACAGTTGCTGCTCAACGTCCTACAATACACAGGATACCCCCATAACAAAGATAATCTGACCTCAAATTCCAATAGTGCCAACGTTAAAATAACTGTCTAGCCAAAACACATCTGGTCCCCAATGCTTGGATGCAAACAAGTTAAGCACTGTTTCTCTGAGACCCAAGAAAGACATAGGGCCAGCAGTAGCAGCAGCATCTAAAGATCAAAACTTCTTCCCACAGATGGAAGGCCCTAGGTGCTGCTGTAGCAGGGACTCAGAGGGCAGCTTGCAGCAGTGATGAGCCAGAGATGGTGTGGCCACTCCACTGGGGCAGCACCAGGGAGAATAATATAATAGCGGGCCCAGCTATACACACACATCCCAGAGCCTCGTCTTACTGGGGGATTCCTGGTGACTCTGGAGCCTCCAGCCCCTCCCATCCAAAGCTCAGAGCTTCAGGCTGTGGTTCTAATATGGAGAGAGGTTAGCACATCCCCCTGAAGACTCCAGTCCACTTCCTGGCAGTCACTCTAGGAAAGCCCATGACTATATCAGCCCAGGAACATTATTTCTACATCCTCTCTCTTTCAAGACACATTTCACATACCCTGTAGCAAGAAGGACAGCACGTCTGGCATCTAAGATGCAATGAGTTTATGGAACCCGCAACCCCTCTAAAAGATCTATTAGAAGAAGAAGACAAAGTCTTTAGAGGGCCTTCTCCTAGACCTATTGTTTTCCATTCTGGGCTTTCTGTAAACTCTAGCAAAGCACTAAACTTACTCAATGCAATTGCTTCTGCTCTCTTCCTAAATACCGGATATTCCTATCTACACCAATACACTTCCCAGCCCTGTCTTTGCCTAGGATTATATCCTCACCCAATCCTAGCTCATTAATTTGCTTACTTATTCTTCAAGACACAATTCAGGCACGATCTTCTCCAGAACCCTTCTCTGAACCCCCTGATTGGGCTAAATGATTTTCCTCTGTGCCCCCAGAAACCCTGTGCACACTTGTGGCAGAGAAAGAACACTGCCATGAGTTCACCAAGCCCCATTTCATTCTCCTTCTGGACTCATAGCTAAACTGTATTTCCCAGCCTCCCTTGGAATAAAGCCATGTGACTGACTACATTCTGGCCAGTGAAAGGTGGACAGAAGTGATGTCAGCCCTTACAGAGATGACCCATGAAAACCTCCCTTGATATCTCTCAGGCTCCCTCTTTTTCTATCTGCTGGATGGATACAGAGAATTCAGCAGAGAGCAGCAAAGCCCAGAGTATAATTTAGGAACAGAATGGAAGGAACCTGGATACCTGAGTGACTCTATGGAAAGCTGTCCTACCAGTACCACCACAAACTGTCATGTCACCAACAATCTTCTATTGTGTTAAGTTACCAAATTTTTACAATTGTTATGATAGCAGCTCGTGTGACTTTTCCTAACTAATACAATACCTCTGCCTTTGAACTTAGCATATGACACTGAAATGGTCCATCTGCCCTACCAGAGCGGAACTCACCAAGGACAAGGTCCATGTAGCCTTGATCATCCCTCTGCCCCCAGTGCCCAGCAGAGTTTGATGCACAACTGCTGCCCAAAAAGATGTCTCTAAGAGTGTTCCTAAAACTTCCAGATGGAATATCACAGTTTAGGGATAAAACAGCCCTAGCAGGGCTGTGGTTAGAAAAAGAAGAGACTGAAAAAGCCAGTGGGGAAGCAGATAGTCACACCCTGTTGGGATAGGGCTGAAAAGCAAGAACAAATCAAGAGCAAACTCCAAAGGCAGTGGATAATTTGGGAGAGGCCACCTGGCTCACAATTACCACCTTTCTCTGGGGACAATACCCCATGCTACAGAGGTGGGCTCCTCTCTAAGTCATATTTGTACTTTCCACAGCCAATTAGACCTGAGGGCCATATTTAATCCTAGCTGGGTTAAATCAGCCTCTCTCCTTGGGCATCTGGAACTGGGATAGACAGATGGCCAAAACATATATCTACAGGGCTGTGTAGACTGTAACCTGTGAACTCGGGAGCTATGGACACCACATTCTTCCTTGTAGACAGGAAACAAAGAGGCAAGTCTGAAGAAAAGGAAAGTAAAGCAGATATCCAGAGAAGCAGAGATGAGAGACAGAGGGGAGAGATGCCAGGTCCCTGAGCATTTTCTAACCTCCAGTTCTAGTATCCTCCAGGGGGCACCACTGTACTCTTACCCTGAATTCCAGGAATGTATTTTTTATTGCTGCACAACCAGTTACCACAAATGCAGCATCTCAGAACGACGCCCATTTATTCACCCTGAGTCCTGCAGGTCAGAAGGCTGGAATGGCATGATGGCATTCTCTGCTCAAGGCTAAAATTCAGGTATCAGCCGCACTGAATTCTTCTCCAGAGGCTCTAGAGAAAAATCCACTTCTGAGCTCATTCTCATTGGCAAAAATTCAGGGTTTTTTTTTTTGTTGACTGTCATCAAGGGGCCACTGTCATGTCCTACAGGTCACTCCCATTCCTTGTCATGTGGCCACCTCAATCTCAAGCCAGCAGCAGTGGGCCAAGTCCTTCTCATGCTTCAAATCTCTGACTGCCCTGCTGCAGCCAGAGAAAACTCTGCTTCAGAGAGTTCCTGTAGGTCGGGGCCACCTGGATAACCTTCCTTTCTTAAGGTCCGCTGATTTGGGACCTTAGCTACATCTGCAAAATTCCTTTACTGCAGTGGCTAGACTCTAGATTCATGTTTGAATAACTGGGAAAAAGCAGGAGCAGGCATCTTGAAGGATCATACTGGAATTCTACCACATTGCAGAACCTCAGTCTCCATAGATAAAGTCTCCTTTTTGGCTTAAGTCAACCCAAAGAGGTTTCTATCATTTCCAACTAAATAATTTCAAACAATCCACAAAGTAAAGGGAGGCAGGGCTTGCTTACCCTGAGTGGAAAAATGTGAGAGGCCAAATTTAAAAGAGCTGGCCAGGTTTAATACCAGTCAATGAGAATAATCTGGTTAAAGCATCTTAGCTAGAATCCAAACCTATGGATATCCACATGAATTACCAGAACATGACTCTGCTCTTTTATATCAGAGGCCCACAGCTGCATTCATTGACCAGCCATCTCCAGCTTCTTAAAAACCAATTTTTAGAGACAGAAAGTAGAGTAGGGATTAGTGAGCCTGCAGGGAGAGAGGAAAGGGCAGTTATTGCTTAATGGGTTTAGAGTTTCTATTTGGGATGATGAAAAATCGGAAATAAATAGTGGTAATGGTTGCACAACTATGTAAATGTACTTAATGCTACTTTACACTTAAAATGGCTCAAATAGCAATTTTATATTATATATATTTTATCGCAATTTTAAAGTTTGTTTAAAAAAGAATAAAAAGCAATATGATGCCTAAAGAAAGAAGAGAAAGGGAGAGAAAGCATCATTAAACAAGTTACAATTGGCCCCAGCTGGTGTGGCTCAGTGGTTTGAGTGCCAGACTGTGAACCAAAGGGTCAAGGGTTCGATTCCCAGTCAGGGCACATGTCTGGGCTGCCGACCAGGTTCCCAGCTGGGGGCACACGAGAGGCAACCACACATTGATGTTTCTCTCCCTCTCTTTCTCCCTCTTTTTCTCTGAAAATAAATAAATAAAATCTAAAAAAAAAGAGAAAATTATACTTTACTTGAGATATAAAGAGAATGAATAAGAGTTAGCTGGGCAGGGACAGCATTCCCTGTCAAGGGTGGGGTGGCATTCACAAGGGAGCAGGAAGGGGTGGATTTTCAGTCTAGGAGCCCAAAGGGAGCCAGTGGCTGCAGCAGAGACTGCAAGGGGGGCAGTGGGGTATCTCTGGTGGCTAGAGACTCTAAAGAGGGTAGGACTTGAGGCCACAGGAGCCAGATGGCGTCTGTCACAAACTTCGGCCTTGTCCTCCAACTGGTGACTCTCCAAATTCAGGCACGTGAGTATGTATGATGGGCCTTCTTTTAGGGTGCTTCTAGATGATGGGAAGGCATAGGCTGTCGGACATCCCAGGGTGACCACCGTCTGTGGTCTCCGGGGAAAGGCAGAAGGTCCCACCCCTCTGCCCACCCACCAAAATGAACAATGTAGGACTGCAATCACACAATTACATTTCTGGTGTTCTTGAAGAATGAGCTCCCCAGCAAAGCAAATTTAAGAAGCCTTAAATTAACTACAAAAGCACTCACTGCACTTAACAAACGAAGTCCCTGCTAAACAAATGTCAGGCTTCATTGGGACTCTTGTCCCCTGCCAATACCCAGCCCCTGAAGTGAAGGAGACTGATCCAGCACAAAACACCTACAGAGGCAGCTCCGAGCCCTCACATGAGACCACTCGTGAGTGCCCCAGGCACTGCTCCAAGAAACCCCCGTCCCTGCAGCTCATGGGAACTGAGAAAAATCACAGCAGTACCCTTTAACACTGTTCACCTAGATCTTGGCATATAGAAATTCTAAGCACATGTCTTGTCTCCATTTAATCACCAGTGATTATGCAGTCTGTGGGGCAATAATGGTGGAATTAAACATGGAAATGCTAATTCTGACTTAAGACATTTCACCTGGACAGATGGATGACTTTCTCCCTCTTCCCTTAGCAGATGGGCACCATTGAAAGTTCATATCCATTATCTCCCCCTGTGTGTCTCCCTTCTATCAGCCCCCCAGCTCTAACTGTACATTTCATTTTATACATTTTCCAAATGGTTCCATTATGATTCATGAGGCTCAAGAACCCAAATAAATTTCTCAAGCAGATAAACCAGTTTCTGATACCAGCTGACCAGTTCCACAGAACAGCTGTCATGCATAAGAGAGGGCACCTCACAGAAGCCATGGTGCCCTTTCTGGGGCCACATCATGACTTTCATGGGCCCCAAGGCACTTTTGTCTCTGGGCTTATTTCCTGATTAAAAATATGTATATTAAAATTATCCTTTACTGTATTGATATGAGGATGAATGTAACTATTATATATTTAATTTTTTTCTTGCACCTAAAAGTTTGTTTTTTCCCTTCTGATTTTAAAAGAAATTAGAACATTTCCAGTGGTCCTAGGTACTGTGCCTGCTGTGCCTAGTGGAGAAATTGGCCCTGATTGATGCTACTCCTGGATGTCCCCGGAGAGGGCTGCTCACGGCTGCTTCAGAGCAGAAGCCAGAATACGTGGTCGGGGGGTGGTTCCACTGCTCCGGCTCCCTGCACTTCCCATGGGAGCACCCCACATTTCCCTAACAAACAACAGCTACATATCCACACAAGAGCTGCTTTTCTCCTGGGTCAGCAGGACCCACATTCTGAAGTCAGAGTGGCTAGGCTTGAACCCCAACTCCACCAAGTACCAACTACATAACCTCAGCCAAGAGACTTTGCCTCTCCAGGCCGTGATGTCCTTATAAGTAAGTGGGGAGAATACAGCACCTGCCTCACCACATTGCCAGGAGGATTAATGAGATAGAATATGAAAGGTGCTCCACGAATGGTAGTTGGCTTTGTGCAATTAGTGGTGGCAGTGGTGTTCTTAGGTCATGGACCCTTCTTGAGAATCTGATGGAAGTTATTCCTCACCCAAAGAAAGGACATCCATAATGTCCCATACATTTCAGAGGCACTTGGACCATCACCACCTAACCCAAATCCCCAAAATGCACCCAACCCTGGATCATCTCAGAACCCATTGGCCCATATTTAGACAACCCAGTTGGTTCTGTAGGAAAGAGCCTAATGAATAAGGTGAGGAGCAAACTAATCTCCCCCAAAACAAGAATAGCACTAATGCTAATATTCACAGTGCTGTGGGGACATCCATACCCAGGCAGCCTTGTCATATGGTCCTTTCTCCCCCCATCAACTGCCACGACTTGGGGCCATCCCAGAAGACTGCAGGGAGGAGGAGACAGCTTCATGCATGCAGTGAATGGAGTAACAGGCCCATGTTCAAATCGTGCCACTTGGCAATGAGTGATTTCGGTCAATTAGCATCCCTGCCCCTGCCTTCATTACCTCATCTCTAAAGAGGAGACAACAGCATCTGCCTTTCAGGCTTGTTATGAAAAGGAACTGGAGAGCATTATGCTGAGTGAAATAAGCCAGGCAGTAAAAGACAAATACCGTATGATCTCACCTATACATGGAACCTAACCAACAAAACGAACAAGCAAGCAAAACACAACCAGAGACATTGAAATTAAGAACAAACTGACAGTAACAAGGGGGGAGGTCGGAGGGGATAATAGGAGGAAATGGGGAAGGGTTTTTAGGAACAACTATAAGGGACACATGGACAAAACCAAAGAGGAGTAGGATCAAGGATGGGAAGTAGGGATGGCTGGGGCTGGGAGATGGGCAAATGGAGATAACTGTACTGGAACAACAATATAAAAAAATTAAAACAAAAGAAAGAAAGAAATCAAACAGGTTATGGAGCAATCGGCTCAGTGCCTGGCACAAAATGGAAGCCCATCTCCTCAATGGGCCATTTGGTTTTCGTTTGCATTTTCCCAGTAAGTAACCATGTGGAGCACCTTTACATGTGTGCTTATTTGGGCGTGTTTGTCTTTTCCGTGAAGTGCCTCCTCGAATCTATGCCAATTTTTTCTAAATGATTTATGGGAGTAAGTTACATATCTTAAATGTAAGTCTCTGTCAGATAATATGTATATATGGCAAATGCTTATCCTTTCTCTGTGCCTGCTTTTTTTAATTCTCTTAAAGGTGTCTTTTGATGAACCAAAGTTCTTAACTTTAATAAGAACCAGTTTATCAATTTTTCTTTATGGTTAGAATGCTTTGTTCTAAGAAATCTTTGCCTATGCCAAGGTCATGAACATATTTTATGTTATCTATTAGAAATGTTATTGTTTTAAACTTTCACATTTAAATCTAAAATCCAGCTGGAACTGATTTTTGACATGGTGTGAGGTAAGAGTCAAGATGAATGCTTTTCCAATATTAACCAGTGGACCCCAGGCATTTACTGAGAAGTATTACCTCTCACTGATCTGTAGCACCTTTTTGATATAAATAAAATGTTTGTGTGTGGAAAAGTAATATTAATGCAAACCTTGGATATTAAAAAAGAAAGAAAAGATACATGATGGCACAGTAAGAAATTAATTTCTCAGGTCTAATAAGATTCTACTATTTACAGTGTCATCCCAGCTGAACACCAAGCCCCTATTCAAGTTTCTCATAAATCAAGAATTGATTCTAACCCCGTGTGGGCATATGGGCGTGCTCTCTGCCCGCAAGTCTCTAGCTCAGCCAAAATGAGAATAGCAGGTGCATTTCCCCCTCATTATACCTGTAAGGAAACAGAGACCCAAACGTGCTGAATAACGTTCACTGTGTCTGGAAAACATTAATGTGGGGATTCTCACACAAGTCTGTCTAATCCCAAAGCCTGCAGTTTTCTCCTCTACACTCTGCTGCCCAGGCCTAGGCAGAGTGGAAAAGATCTGGAGAAGAGATGATAGCAGAGCTGAATCTTAAGAGAAAAATAGGAAAAGCATGTCTATGCTTTTCAGGCTCCCTATCTGTTCAAAGTAAGCAGAGAGGAACCAGAAGCTCACTTGAAATCACAGGGCCAGGAGATGCTGTGGCTCAGTTTAAATTTGAAAATAGCTCAAAGAACAACACCCAGGACACATTTTTAAAAAGTCAGGCATGTAAACAAAGTCTTTAGGAATCAGATGATCTGTGGTTTTATGTATGAGAATACCTATACACATATGACATCATTTAATAAAATTGATTTTCTTACATTTCATCACATGATAAAGTCTCACCCCCATGTATAATCATTAAAAAATACTGAATGACATTAGTAAGTTTCAGATGGCTCAGACACATGACAAAGCACTGTGAGCCCCTAGGTAAACTTCAGGATGAATGAACTCTGATGCTCCTCACTGTGGAATGCAAGCACTCAGTTCCATCTGGTTCCATCTGAGAGTATTGTCATTAATCATTACATATATATAAGTAAAAAATCATGAGAGAGAGAGACAGAGAAACAGAAGTTGAGAGAGACTTTTTTATGAAACCCTAATGGAACTTCTGGTTCAAATGGAAGACCCTGTACATGCATTTATCTCCTAAAAACCCATTAAATAATGTAAAGGAATTTTTAAGGCCATGGACAGACATACAAGTTTTTTTAAGAGGGAAATAATCTGTTAAAGACAGACTTTTAATAAATCCCCAGAGCATAGTTGAGGAAGCAGCAACAGGAAGCAGGGTGAAGGAAACTGTAACTGAGATAACATGAGAAAGCAAAGGGATCAGCCAAGGAAGAAGCCGGTTTGCCTTGGAGATGCCCAGAGAGCCTTGAGACTCTGCAAACCCAGCAAAACCTCCTGCGTCCAGCAGAGAAGTCCCAAGACTACAGCCATGCAGTGTAGGCTGGACCAGTGAGGATGTGAGAGGGGTGTCTTTGAAAAAAATAAAAGAGAAAAACTTTAACCATAAAAATAATATAAGGAAAACATTGAAAAAATTAAGATACAGCAAAGGTAAATAGTTCAAAAAAAGGGGGGAAGGCAACTATAAACTCCAGAATAAGAAAAAAGAACAAGAGCTAAAATGTCATCTTAGTACTATTGACTCTGAAAAGAACAATATTTACATAGCCAAAATAACGTAAACTCTATTTACTAATTTTGGTAAATACAGTAAAAAAAATAATCTGTCAAGTTTGAGGGAAGGGAGAATGTGGGGTGCAAATAGTTAGATCCCATCTATCACAGCCAGAAATCTCAATTAACAATGACTGAAATTGATCAGGCAAGAACCACTGATATATACATATTTTTTGGGCCATGGTAGTAACCACCACAGTAACTTGAAGCTAAAAGAATTCAAAGTTATGCCTCTGGGGAGCGAACAAATGTAGAGTGATTTTTTTGCTATTATATGCTTTTCCATGCTACTTTATTTTTAACCACAAGAATGATCATTTTTAATTAAATGCATTTCAAGACTCAGGGATGTGTATGTGAACATGTATGCATGACTCTCTGGGTCTGAGATCAGCTATGTATTAGTAAATGCATCAAAACACCTGGAATAAAACATCCTCCACTATTAATGGGGGCAGGGAGAAGTGCCCTCAGAGAAGGGTGGAGAGAAAAGATAAGGGAGCACCCCTTTTCTTCTATAAACATGTTGTTTTGGTTTACCACCGGCATGTGTTATTTCTGTGATTTATAAGTGGGGGTTGGGGAGGATGGCGGGAAGGGAATCGGGAGTGTGGACAATCCTGGGCAGGTGGGCGCGAAACACTAGAGAGAAGAGAGAAAAGGTCTGCACATCTAAGTGCCCAGAAAAGCCTCCTCATGTGAATGCAGAAACAGGACTTGTCAAATGTTACCCTCAACCCTGCCAGGCATGAAATGCAAGCACAGTAATGACAGTGACCAGCCTGGGGACCCACCATGTGAAATTTAATAAGCGGGTAGCCAGCTCCATTGCCAAGCCCTAATTTTTTTTTCATTGAGAAGCTGAAATTGAAGCAAAAGTACTAATTTTGTATTTCTTCTCCAACTAGTCAACTGAAATTGCCAAAGTTTTGCTGAGATGCCAGCCACGAGAGAGGCTAAACAAGCCTCACCCTGAGTGGCTGCTGCTTCTAGAAATGATTCTTGTCACTTTACACCAAATTATTCCTGTAAACCCTGATAATAGCAAAGAATATGGAAGAGACTGAAGCTGGTTCCAACCCAGCTGTGATCTGATACTTTGCCCTGAGGTCTTGCAGAGAACAGAGCAGACACATGGGGGCTGCGGCAGATACAGAGCATAAAGGAATGCGGGTGGTGCAAGGCAGCGCAGAGAAGGCATGCTCTCCCAGAAATGACCCTTACCTTCTTCTGCCAAGCACTACTGTGCATCTAAACCTTTTGTGATAAATTGCTGATCATGAGAATTCTACAAGATCCCTCCCCTTGAAAGAGGAGTGTCTGGAACACTGGTAGGAGCTGCTATCTGCACCAGCAAAGGTTCTAAATTTTCTTTATTCATCATTTTAAAATATAAGTGCAGCTATCTGTTTAAAATTTAAAATGGCCGCCACTCACCAACACACAGAGCATGCTCCAGATTTGTATTTACAGCAATAACAACAGCAAACATTTAGCACTTATTACACGCCAAGGGTCACTCTAGGCAGTCTACATATACTAACTCAATTACACCTCCTAATAACCCTAGGTGGTAGGGACTATCATTATCTCATTTTATAGATGAGATAATAAGACACAGAGAAGCTAAGTAATTTGCCCAAGGTCACACAGCTAAAAAGTAGTAGATCCAGGATTCAAAACCAAATTTGACTTCAGAATCTGCCTCTCATCACCTCCATTTGCATGTTTAATAGGTATTTCAAACTTACCATGTTGTAAATAAACTCTTAATATCCTTCCAATCTTATCCTCTCTCTCCCTGCCCCAGGAAAGAAAACTTTTCTATTTCCCCTAAATCTTCCTTATCTCAAATAATAACAATTCCACTCTCCATTGCTTAGGCCAAAACCCCTGAAGGACCTTGGTTACTACCCCACCATTTAACAACCAATCTGTCAGGAAATCCCACCTCCAAAATACATTCAGAATTTTAGCGCTGCTCACCATCTCCACTGGCCTAAATCACTATCATCTCCCTCCTGGATTACTCCAACAGCTTCCTCATTGCTTACCCTGTCAACCCTGCTACCTCAAACAATTATGAACCCTAAAGTGGAAGTTAAATTATGCCACTCCTGTCTTCAAAGCCACCAAGCTGAAGTTCATTCAATGGCTGACTAGTCCCTGAGCAAACTTCCAACCCTTTTCATCTAATACTCTCCCCTATTCTTTCCACTGAAACCACACTAACCCTGTTGCTCTGCTTGAACACAACCAAAATGCTTCCATCTCAGGGCCTTTGCACCGGCTACTCTCTCTGTCCACCCCCCCAAGACTTTTAGCATGCTATCAACACGTTTCACTTCCTCATCTTCTCCATGTTCAGACATCATGCTTTTATCCCTGACCAACTTACTGACATCGAAAGCTCTCAAGCCGGCAACCTGCTATCCACCTTCTCTGCTTTATTTTTCCCTAGAGCGCCTATCACCTAGAACACTATTATGTGCAGAGTAGGTGCCCAATAAATGTCTCTTTAATTGATGAATAAATAGAGCACCATTTCTGATAGCAAACTCCATGTTTCTTAGGAATGTCAATAGGCACTATTTTCAAAAAGTTAACCACATTATAAACATTGCTTCACTCTGGTGATGAAGATATCCTTCAATGTATAGCATTTCCTAAATTTATTTGACCTCAAAACCCTATTGTCAGATTAGTGTTTCTTGGAAAATTCTAGGCTAAAGAGATTCAAAGGGGATCTAGCTGGAGTAGGAAACTAAGAGGGAAAGAAGTCTAGTGAGGGAAGGCAAAGATACTGCCATTTACACACCAGCTCCAACTCACTGACAATGATTTCCTGGAGTGCTGCATGGACAAGGACCCTACAGATTTCACCAGAACAGGAACTATGCTCGATTAGTGATGTCTGCACAGTGCACAGTAGGAAGAAATAGCATCACAGGTGTTTTTCTTTCCTGCCCAGGGTATTTCTGACATCCAGAAGAAACAATGAAATGGGATTTCCCATTTCTTTTCTTCTAGCCTTCATTTTCACAAGAAATTTCCTGTATGGACAGAAATAAGAAGAAGAAAGAGTTAATAAAATTTCACAGCTCTCGACATCAGGCTTCTGAAAGCTGCTTTGTCTTGTTAATCAATGAAATCAAGCATGGTCTTTTAAAAAATCATGGGAAAGATGAGATACAAAGTTGAAGAGAAAAAGCACCCCAATGTTTACTACAAGCCCCCCATCTGTTATCCTACATAGAAGTAAACACTTCCCCATCCCATGAAAAATAGAAACCAGATGTTTCTGAGACACCATGGGATGAATCCCCCCTAGGATTTTACTGATCACAGTAGAAGCCCAGGAGGTGCAGGACTCAGGATAGAAAAGCTTGATTTCTTTTCAATATGAGCCCCAGCTTCTATAACTCGGTGTAGCAGGAAAATAGGCCCTACACAGACTCCAAAACACATCACACTCACTTGGTCCCAGACTAACGTGACCAAACCAGCATTCTGTGAAGCCAGCGGTTCAGACTTCTCCACACAAGTCAGTTATCACTCACTCCAGCCCCCTTGCATGCCCACCTGGAGAAAAGCACACAAACTTCATGTGGATTAAAACCTCTTTGTGAAAAGCAAAACTACTCCAAATCAATAAGCAAAAGACAACTCATTGAAAAACAGGAAAAAGACATGAAGAGGCCAATTTCATGAAACCAGATCTAAGTTTCCAATAACCCCATGAAGAAATACAAAATTATTGGGAATAGGAAAAATGCAAATGAAAATCTCTTTGTCTGGCTAACCTCCAACCATTCTCCAGGTCTAAGCTGAAATTTGTCTTCCACAGAGATGCTATTTTCTTCATACCTCTCATCGTCAATTACGATGGATTTATATGTATTTAATTTCTCTCTGCTAGCCCATGTGCTTCATGAGGGAGTAATAGTGTCCAATATATTCACTACTATGTCCCCAAGACTTAGAAGAGTGTCCGGCAATAGTAGGTGCTTAGCAAATATTTGTTTGATGAATGATTGAATGAATGAACAAATGAACACACAAATGAATGAGCACAATTAGATCTTTGCAGCAGCCCTGGGATGCGATTTCACATTCATGTATACATCACTAAGACAGACTGACCTCCCCTTGGAAAGTACATTGGAACAAAGGGTATAGCTGCTGCTTTCCATTCACCCAATCCGGTTAAAGGAGTAAGAGGAACAAGGGCTGTTCCAAGCCCCACACACCTGTCTAGAGATAAATGCAAAGGATAACACCTTCCCACAGGAATATCACAGGGGAGCCTGCTGATTTAATGTTCCTAAAAGGTATAGTGGAGAATGCTACCAATGTGTAAATTCTCCCAAAATTTAAGCCTTTAAATTCTATGGCACAGGGGCTGTCAGAAAGCAATATTTTGTGAGCTACAGATTCCAATAAAACTCACTCTGAGATGATGAAGCCTTCCTCAGTAGCCTAAGGGCTGATATTTGAATAATCTGCCAGCATTATGCTGTGTCACTTAAATATTCCTTTGGAGATTTGTCAGAAGAAAATTTAAGTAAAATTAAAGTTCAGATGGAAATGAAAAATTAAGGTATAATCGAATCTATAATCTCATATTGGATTTTTTTAAATTGTAGATAAAAACCCATTTAAGTTTTCCTGTTTTGTATTTATGGATCCAAACTGAGGTATTCCCACTGTGCCCTGTTTAAAAGGCTTGTATTCAGGGTTTGGGACTCCCCACCTTATTTAGATGCTGAACCTAGCTCCAGGGGGAAAATGGCATCTCAGTTTCTAAGGCAATCAAATTGTAATCATTTTTGCTTTATTGGAATTTTCATAGGAGTCCAGGTACAAGAGATTCAAAATTAATCTAAGTTATCAACAAAGCAAAAATGAAAAGAAATGGAATGAATGGTAATTCAATTCCTATAATACATGAATCCTTTTTTCTAAAATATGCAACATGGTATGGGATGGAGGAGAGGTCTAAAACATTGTGTGGATTCAAATCCCTTGAAGTCAGAAGCATGTCTAAAGTTTATCTAAAACACTGGTGTCGACTTCTGGTCAAGATGGAAGTGTAGATAGACGTGCTTAGCCTCCTCAGAGAACCATAATAATTACAACTAACCTCAAAACAAGTAACACCCAGAACTGCCAAAAATAGATCTATATGAAAGTCCAACAACCAAGAATTTTAAAAAGTCACATTCATCCAGATGGGTAGGAGGGTAAAGGTGCAGAGTCCAGGCAGAGAGGCAAGGAGACACAGTGTGCCATGGAGAGACAGTGATGGAACGGATGGTCCCACATTCATGTGTGGTGTATAAAAACTGGGAGGGATATCTTGGGAGTGAGCAATCCCGGCTCTGAGCCAGACTACACAGTCCAGGGGTCCAGCACCAGGAAGATAAATCCCTATCACGGGGGTTGAAATGGCAGAAGAAACTGCTTGTTTCTCAGGAGAGTCTATTTAAAGGGTCTGCACAGACTTAGAACATATGCAACCCACCCACTCTGGCATTCACCACTAGGGCAACAGCAGGAAGGGCAGCAGTCAAAGAGGGGAAGTGGGTGAAATGACTGGAAATGGGGTGAGTGCCAAGCAAACCTCCAGGAGTCAAGTGGCAGCATTGTACCCTCTCCAAGCTCTCCTCCCACACAGAGCCACAATGTGGTGAAGTGGGTTTCCCTGCCCTGGCAGATACCTAAGACTCCAACTCATAAAACTTAACAGATGCAGTAAGACAGGGAGTCAAAGCAGCTCTACCTGATACACAAAAACAAACACAGGAGGCTGCCAAATTGAGGAAACAAAGAAATATGGCCCAAATGAAAGAATAGAACAAAACCCCAGAAAAAGAACTAAACAAAAGGGAGATAGCCAACCTATCAGATTCAGAGTTCAAAACACTGGTGATAAGGATGCTCAGAGAACTCATTGAGTGTGGCAACAACATAAAGGAAGAAATAAAGTTTACACTAAGTGAAATAAAGAAGAATCCACAAAGAACCAACAGTGAAGGGAAGGAAGACAGAATTCAAATCAATGATTTGGAACATAAGGAAGAAATAAACTTCAATGAGAATGGAATGAAGAAACAAGAATTCAAAAAAATGAGCATATTATAAGAAGACTCTGGGACATCTCCAAAAGCACCAATATCTGAACCAGAAGGGGTGGCAGAAGGAAAAGAGCAAGAGCAAGAAACTGAAAACTTATTTGAAAAAAAAATAATGAAAAACAACCTACCGTAGTTTGGTGAAGGAAACAAACATACAAGTCCAGGAAGCACAAAGAGTCCCAAATAAGTTGGACCCAAAGAGGACCACACCAAGACACATCATAATTAAAATGCCAAAGTTGAAGATAAAGAGAGAATCTTAAAAGGATCCAGGGAAAAGCAGAGTGTCACCTACAAAGAAGTTCCCATAAGACTATCAACTGATTTCTCAAAAGAAACTTTGCAGACTAAAAGGGACTGGCAAGAAATATTCAAAGTGATGAAAAGCAAGGAGCTACAGCCTAGATTACTCTTCCTGGCAAAGCTTTCATTTAGAATGGAAGGGCAGATAAAGTGCTTCCCAGATAAGGTCAAGCTAAAGGAGTTCATCATCACCAAGCCATTATTACATGAAATGTTAAAGGGACTTGTTTAAGAAAAAAGGAGATCAAAACTATGAACAATAAAGTGACAACAAACTCAAAACTATCAACAACTCAATCCAAAAAAAAAGAAAAAAAACCTAGGCAAACAACCAGAAGAGGAACAGAATCACAGAAATGGAGATCACATGGAGGGTTATGAGTGGAGGAGTGGGAAGGGGAGAGAGGAGGAAAAGGTACAGAGAATAAGGAGCATAAATTGTAGCTACAAAATAGACAGGGGTGTTAAGAATAGTACATGAAATAGAGAAGCCAAAGAACTTATATGTACAACCCATTGCTATGAACTAAGGGAGGGATTGCCAGGAGGAAGGGGGTTACCAGTGGAGGGGAGCAAGAGGGGGGGGAATTGGGACTACTGTAATAGCTTAATCAAGAGAATATACTTGAGGAAAAAATAGGTCCTGGCTGGTGAGGCTTAGTGGATTGAGTGCCAGCTTGCAGGCCACAGGGGTCGCCAGCTGGATCCCCAGTCAGGGCAAATGCCTGGATTGTGGTGGGCCAGGCCCCTAGTGGGAAGGTCACAGCTTCAACTCCCATTCTCTCCCTCTTTTTCTCCCTCCCCTCTCCTCTTTCTAAAAATAAATAAATAAAATCTTTTTCAAAAAGAAAATAAATAAAACACTGTTGTCTATGTCTCCCACAAACAGCCTTTCCCAGGTTTCAGAATGTTCTCTGACCTTTATCAAACTGAGAGAAGCAGCTGTGTTGGAGAGAGAGATGACAACAAGCCAAAGTTTAGAAGCCTCTGGAGAGAGAGACAGCTTGACCATGGAACTGAAAGCACACTCCAAAAGACTATCATTTACCACAGACTGTGCTGTATGTGTGACCTGTCTGCATATCATATTTTTCCAATGTGGCTCATGTGCTACAGCCTGACAGTAAATCCCAAGGAACACAAGAATGACATTCAATGTGCCCTGTGCTGTGGGGATCCAACAACATCATGAGGGTTGTATTAATTACACTAGTAAACAAAAGCAAACTAAAAGGACAGCTAGAGCAGGAGTGGAAACATAGAAATGAAGATCTTAAGGAGGGTTAGCAACAGGGGAGTGGGAGGAGGAGAAGGGGGGAGAAGGTACAGAAAATAAGTAGCATAGACAGTAGATAAAAAATAGATGGGGGGGCAAGAATAGTATGGGAAATATAGAATCTAAAGAACTTGAGACACATGGTCATAAACTAAAGGGGGGGGGTAATGGTGGGAACAGGGAGGTAGGGTGGAGGGGAATGAAGGGGGGAATAGAACTGTAATGGCATAATCAATAAAAATAAATTAATTAAAAAAAAAGAATTCTCTCTAGTCTAGACCAGCAGTGTCTCTGAGTCTAAGCTTAAGACAGTTCTTTTTCCCTGAATCCAAAATAATAAGGATTATTTTTCTAATTTACAGTTCTGTATATCAACCAAAAGGATACTTAAGTAAAAAAAAATATTTTATTAAGCCAATGGAAGATGAAAAAGAAGGAATGAAGGAACAAAGGACAGATGATACAAGTAGGAAATAAAACTCAAGGTAATAGATTTAAACCCAAATGTATTAATAATTACATTAATTGTAAATGGCCTAAACATTCCATGTAAAAGGCACAGATTGATAATTTGAACTAAAAAGTAAGATTAAACTATGCTATTTATAAGAAACATAAGCAAGAGAGAAAAATGTGCAAGATGGAAGCCAGAGTTATTTTGTAACATCCCATCACTTTTTCCATATTCTATTCATTAAATGTCATTCACTCAAGTAAAGGGAATTACACAAGGATGAGAACATCAAGAAACAGATGCAGCCCTGGCTAGGTAGCTCAGTTAGTTGGAACATCATCCCCATGCACCAAAAGGTCGTGGGTTCGATTCACAGTCAGTGCATATACCTAGGTTACGGGTTCAGTCCTCTGTCAGGGCATGTACAGGAGTTAACCAATTGATGTTTCTCTCTCTTCTCTCTCTCTCTCTCAAATCTATAAATATATCCTCAGGTAAGAATTTAAAAAAAGAAGCGGAGACAATTGTAAGCCATTTTATTAGAGGCTGTATACCATAGACAAATCTAATTAGAGTGACCAAGAAAAAGAGAAAAGAGACACAAATTACCAGTATCAGAAATTAAAGAGATAATATCAGTACAGATCATATAGATACTAAAAAATTAATGAGATAAAATGAACAACAATGTGTCAATAAATTCAACAATCTAGATGAAATGGATAAATTCCTTGCAAGACACAAATATCAAAACTGATATAGCTGACACCATACTCAATGAACAAAAACCGAAAGCATTTCCCTGAAGATCAGGAACAAGACAAGGATGTCCACTTTCACCACTCTTATTCAATGTAGTACTAAAAGTCTTAGCCACAGTGATCAGAAAAGAAGAAGAAATAAAAGGCATCCGAATTGGAAAGGAGAAAGTAACAGATGACATGATAATGTATATGGAAAACCCTAAAGAGTTCACCAAAAAAAAACTACTAGATCTAATAAAATGAATTCAGCCAAGTAGCAGGATACAAAATTAATATCCAGAAATCAGTGGCATTTTTATACAGCAATAATGAACTCCCAGAAATAGAAACTAAGAAAACAATCTAACAACAAAAAACTAAAACACCTAGGAATAAACCTAACCAAGGAGATAAAAGACCTGTACTCAGAAAACTATAGACATTGAAGAAAGACATAGAGGAAGGTACAAACAAGTAGAATCATAAACTGTGTTCATGGGTTGGGAGAATTGACATCATTAAAATGTCCATATTACCAAAGCAATTTATAGATTCAATGCAATTCTTGTTAAAATACCAATAGCATATTTCACAGACCTAGGAAAAATATTCCAAAAATTATATGAAACCAAAAACACCCCAAATAGCCTCAGCAATCCTGAGAAAGAAGAACAAATTTGAAGAGATCATAATACCTGGTATCAAACTATACTACAAAGCCACTGTAATCAAAACAACCTGGTACTGGCACAAGAAAGGCATATAGATCAATGGAACACAACAGAGATCCCAGAAATAAAAGCACACTTTTATGGTCAATTAATAGTTTTAAAAGGAGGCAAGAGCAAACAATGAAGTAAAAAAAAACATTCTCTTCAAAAATGGCATTAGGAAAATTTGGCAGGTACATGCAAAAATATGCAGCTAGACCACCAACTTACACTATATATAAGAATTAACCCAAAAGGGATAAAAAAAACTTAAGTGTAAGTTGAAAAATGATAAAAATCCTAGAACACAGGCAGTAAAACTTCAGACATCTCTTGGAGCAATATTTTTGCTGATATGTCTCCCAGAGCAAAGGGAACAAAGGAAAATGTAAACAAATGGGACTACATCAAACTAAAAACATTCTGTACAGCAAAAGAAACCATCAACAAAATGAAAACAGAACCCACCATATGGGGGAACATATTTGCCAATGATATGTCTGATAAGCGGTTAGGTTAATCTCCAAAATATAAAATGAATTGATATAACTCAACACCAAGAAGAAAAACAATCCAGTAAAAAAATGGGCAAAGGACCTGAATAGACACTATACTAAAGAGGACATACAGATGGCCAATAGACATGAAAAACATGCTCAATGTCAATAATCATCAGAGAGATGCAAATTAAAAATACAGTGATGTATCACCTCACACCTATCAGAATGGCTACTTTCAATGAATCAACAAACATCAAGTGCTGGTGAGAATGTGGAGAAAAGGGAACCCTAGTGCACTACTGGTGGGAATGCAGACTGGTGCAGCCACTGTGGAAAACAGTATGGAGAGTCCTCAAAAAGTTAAAAATGGGAAGATAGCCTTTTGGCCCAATGATTCCACTTTTAGGTATATATCCTAAGAACCCCAAAACACCAATCAGAAAGAATATATGCAACCTTATGTTCATAGCAGCATTATTTACAATAGCCAAGATCTGGAAACAGCCTCAGTGCCCATCAGTAGATGAGTACATAAAAAAGCTGTGGTAAGTTTATACAATAGAATACTATGTGACTATAAAAAAAAAAGTCTCTTACCCTTTGCAGCGCTGTGGATGGACCTGGAGTGTATTATGCTAAGCAAAATAAGGTAAAAGGAAAATACCATATGATTTCACTAATATGTGGAATCTAATGAACAAATAGAACCAGATGCATGGGTACATGGAACAGACTGACAAATGTCAAAGAAGATGTGGTAGGGATACTGGATGAAAGTAGGTGAAGAGATTAGCTAAATAACATACATGCATAACTCATGGACACAGACAATAGTATGTCAAAGGCTAGGGGAAGAGGGGGTAGGGGCTGCATGGAGATGGGCAAAAGGGAGAAAACAGGGAAGGTCAGTAATAGTGTCATCAATAAAAGCAATGTTTAAGACATTATTAGAAAAACTTTGAAATCCAGAATCTATAGTATATTGAATTAGTACTATACCAAATTTAATTTCTCGGCTTTGATCAGTATACTACAATTATGCAAAATGTTTACACTAGGAGAATTGGGTGAAAAAATTAAATAGAACTTTTTTGCAACTTTTTTGTAAGCCTACAATTATTTCAAAATAAGAAGTATTTTAAAAAGAAATCTGTGCATAAGAATATCAAATAATTTATGTAGATACTCAGCCTTCAAGGAGGTAGAACACAACTCCACGCTTCTTAAGTGTGGGTTCTGTGTAGTGACTTTCTTCAAAGAATGAAATACGGAAAAGGGAGGGAAAAGAGCAACTTTACACTGGAGAAACTGAACAAATACTTTCGCCAGGTGATCAATGTCAGTATCAACAGTAGAAACTCATGCTGATAATATAGACACTTTACCTCTGTGATCATCTTCTTAAGAACTTATAAAAAAACATCAAACAAAATTGAGGGATATTCTACAAAATGCCTGATCAGTACTCCTCAAAATCATCAAGGTCATCACATATAAGGAAAGTCTGAGAGACTGTCACAGCCAAGAGGAGCATGAGGAGATATGATGACTAAATGTAATGTAATATGCTGGAACAGAAAAAAAGGACACTAGCTAAAAAATAAGAACTTCTGAATAAAGTGTAGACTTTAGCTTAAAAAACACCAGAACTGAAGAAAAGAAAAAAATAGAAAGTATGGATAACCCTATAGCCAATAAACAAATTGAATTTATAATTTAATATTTTCCCAGAAAGAACAGCCCAGTCCTAGATATCTTTAGTGGTTAATTTTATCAAACATTTAAGAAAGAAATAATATAAATATTATCTACACTCTTTTGGAAAATAATAGAGAACACTTCAAACTCATTTTATGAGGCCAGCCACACACAAACACTAAAAGATCACACACCAATATTCTCCATGAATATTGATGCAAAAAATTCTAAATAAAATGTGTGCAAATTAATTCCAGCATTGTATAAAAAGGATAATATAACATAACCAAATGAGGTTTATCTCAGGAATGCAAAATTGGTTCAACATTCAAAAAGCAATTAGTGTAATTCATCACATAAAAAACAATATCTCTTCTTGATTACTTTAAAAACCCTCATCCAACTAGAAATAGAAGGAAACTATCAATCTTATGAAGAGCATCTATATTAAAACCTCTGGCTAACATCATATGTAAAGGTAAAACAATAAATACTTTTCCCTTATGATCAGGAATAAGACAGAAATGTCCACTATCACCATTTCTAGTCATCATTTTACTAGAAGTCTTAGCTAGTTCTATACACCAAGAAAAATAAAGTCATAAAGATTACAAAAAAAGTTAAACTGTCAATATTTACAAATGACATTATTGTGTACACAGAAAAACCTATGAAAGCTACAGAAAGCTAACCAGAATTAATGTTTAGCAATATTTTTAGATATAAGATTAATATATAGAAGTCAAAATTTTATATACTAGCAATAAACAGGAAAATAAAAAATTAAATATATTATTTAAAATAGTATCAACAGACATCAGATAACTAGGAATAAATCTGAAAGAAAGATTTGCAAGACCTCTAAACTGAAAATTACTTTAAAAAGACTCAAATAGTAAAAAGAAGGGGAAGGGACTAGTCAAGGAACATGTATGAGTGACCCATGGACATAGACAATAGGGTGGGGTTTGACTGTGGGAGCAGGGGGTGGGCTGGGTGGAGGAAAGCAAAGGGTGGAAAGTTGAGACAACTGTAATAGAACAATAAAATATTTAACTTTTCAAAAAGACCCAAATAAATGGGTTTAATAGGGAGAATACAAAGTGTTTAAGATACAGTAACACCTAATAGAGTTTGTTCTTAACATACTCATAAAGATGAGAGTGAATCAAAAAAAGAATAACTTTATCACCTTGTAACTGAACTATTATTTAATGCTAAGTCTGTGTATCATGTACAATCAGCATTTGGTCCACCTAAAATCTCCTTGCATGCAACCAGAAATATTCTGTCTCAAAGTGAAAAACATTGGCCTCAAGTCTAAATTCCTTCATTGAACTCTGAGCTCCCTGAAGACCAGGGAATGTTTGTTATTGATTTTTACATCATTCCTGAAACTAAACACAATATCTGGCTGGAAGCATTAACATTTTTTTCATCCAATGGACTCAACGGGTACAGGATATAGAAACATCTCTCAAGAGGGAACCTGGGATGCAGGGAAGGTGCAGACTTTTTAAATAGGAAGGGAAGCTGTCTCTTGCTCTTCTAGTGAAGGACTCTAAGAGACCAAAGTTACAGAGGCCACCAGGAACATAGTCCCTCAAAGATATCTCACACTTAGGTGAAGACACTGTTTTTCCTTTTTTTAAACTTTAATCCTCAGCTAATTTAGCGCATGCTTTAGGTGAGTCAAACTGGGAAAGGACACAGGCCCAGGGTTAGATCTCCAAGGTGGGATGAAGGAGATATCTGTGAAAATAGCATTCAAAAGATCTCAGGAGGAATTCTGACAGAGGTGCCTTTCATAGCCAAGAGACCAATGACCAGAAATTACCTGATAATAATATTAGCAACGGTAATAGTGATAATAACTAACAATGAAGTTAATATTTATTAAGCCTTTCCTGTACCAAGTGCTATCCACACACCCTCTTATTTAATCTTCCCTGTATTCCTATGAGGTAGGAAGCATAGTTACCTCCAATTTATAGATGAAAAACTATGGCAGACTCCCACCTGCTGGTATACATATATTTTGTGTAATACCTCCCCATGAGTATGGATGAGACCAGGGACTTGCTTCTAACCAACAGAATATGACAAAGAGGATGGGATGTTTCTGATCATTATACGAGATTGTATGTAAACTTGTCTTACTAAGAGACTCCTTTCTGGCTGCTTTGGAGAAGCTAGCTGCTATGTTGTGAGCTACCATCATGGAGCAGCCCATGTGTCAAGGAGCTGAGAAAAGCCTCCCGCCAACAGCCAGCAAGAACCAAGGCCCTGAGTCTGGCAAAAAACTCAATGCTGCCAACAACCATCTGAGCTCAGGAACAGGCCCCTCACCACTTGAGCCTCAGAATGAGAACACGGACCAGCCAACTTCTAGAATCGCAGCCTCATGAGACCATGAGCAGAGGACCCAGCTAAGCTGACCCATAGAGACTGCACCCTAATAAATGTGTGTTACTCTGAGCCACTAAGTTTGTGATAATATTATAAAACAATAGACAACTAATATAAAACCTGAGTCTTACATAACTGACAGAGCTAAGGAAGACATAAAACTCGAATATTAACCTGATTTCAGGAAAACCTGATCTGGGAGAAACTTACACAGGGCTGTGATGACTCCTCTTTCTGCCTAGGACTTTCCTATACAGACGCCAAACCTGTGACCCCAGCTACCTGTGCCCTGTGTACTTCTGATGAGCAAAGGGACGTTGTGTGCTCTCCTCCTTCACTGAGAGCCCATGAAAAGAACCACTTCTTTCTTCTTCATGCTACATGCACAGGGCAACAGCTTAGTGGCTGATACATAGTGGGGCCCAGTTGTGAAATAAAAGACAGAAGAACAATGGGAAAATCTAATAGTTTGTAGTTCTCAGATCATTGTGCACTTAATAGTCACCTAGCATGATTATTAAATATGTACAGTCCTGCACCCCACCCATCAGATTCTGACTTGATAGGTCAGAGTCAAAGACAGAAAAGCCACACAGTTAACAAGGATCCCGGGGCATCTGATGTGGCTGATCTTTAAACTGCATTGTAAAAATTATCTCCCCAAAAATGGAAAGGAAAGTAGAAAGGCAGAGCCATGCTAGAGGCTAGAAGTGAACACAAGTAAAACATGAAAGTCCATTCTAGGAAGAGAGTCTTAAGCAGGAGTGCTTAGCCTTGCCGCATGTTAGAATCACCTGAGAGCTTTTAAAATCCCAGGGCCTAGGTTCCACATCCCAGACAAATTACTTCAGAACCTCTGTAGATGTAACACAGACATCATTATTTTTTATTAATCGAGGTAAAATGTATATAATGTAAGAGTCACCATTTTAAAGTATATATAAAATTTCATATCATTTAGTGTATTCGCACTCAATGTAGTTTCAAAACATCTCTACCAAGCCAAAAGGAAACCTCACATCCATTAAGTAGTCACACCCCACTTCACTTTCCTCCAACGCCTAGAAATGATTAAGCTGCCTCTGTCTCAATGGATTTGCCTATGATAGATATTTCATATAAATGGTATCATATCATACAACATATACAATAACCACCAGCAAAGCTTTCATTTAGAATGGAAGGACAGATAAACTGCTTCTCAGATAAGATCAAATTCAAGGAGTTCATCATCACCAAGCCCTTATTATATGAAATGTTAAAGGGACTTACCTAAGAAAAAGAAGATAAAAAAGACGAACAGTGAAAGGACAGCAAATTCACAGTTATTAACAACCACACCTAAAACAAAAGCAAACTAGGAGGACAGCTAGATCAGGAGCAGAACCATAGAAATGAAGATCACATGGAGGGTTAGCAACAGGGAAGTGGGAGGAGGAGAAGGGGGCAGAAGGTACAGAAAATAAGTAGCATAGACAGTAGGTAGAAAATAGATAGGGGAAAGGGCAAGAATAGTATGGGAAATATAGGATCTGAAGAACTTGAGACATGTAGACATAAACTAAAAGGGGAGAATGGTGGGGGAGGGGTGTGCAAGGTGGAGGGGAATGAAGAGGGGAAATAGAACTACTATAATGGCATAATCAATAAAATACATTTTAAAAAAAAACAATAACCAGAAGTTGGAAACAACTCAAATGTCCATCAATGGATGAAAGAATAAACAAAATGTTGTCTATCCATATGATGAAATATTATTCAGCCTTAAAAAGGAATGAAGTACCAGTGCTATAACCTGGATGAACCTCAAAAACACTGAACTGAGTGAGAGACATCAGCACATTTTAATCTTCCAGGAGATTCCAGGGCACAGCCAAGGCTGAGACCCACTGATCTAAGCAATGGACATAGTTCAGGCTAAACTAACTAAGGCAGTCAGGGGAGGAAGCGACATTTCATTGAGGATGACCAGGTGTGGATGCCCAGCAGTGGAAGGAATAGGAGTGGGGTGTGACCACAGCAGTGCTAGTCTCAGAGAATGGACTAGCTCCTCTTGATCTTCGGTCAACTGACATGTTTTCATGGGTTCTTCAGTTATGGAACAAAGGAAGCCAAGGAACCCAGTGAGAAGTCAGTTGGAAAGAAAAATAGTGCTCTTTTCCCTTGAGGTATAAAGAGGTTGGCCTTGATCCCAGCTGTGGCCCAATCTAACTTTCCAAATTCCTTCTGAAATTTGACTTGCCACTTCCCTGAAAACCCAAAGCCCTGCTCCAAAGTCAAAGTGGGACACCCAGAGTTGATTTAAGAGGAGCAAGCTTTCAAAATCAGCTCTAGAGTTTATACTAAGCTAGAACCACACCAGCTGACTTCCCTTCCCAATCAGGGGAAGTGACAATGTTGGTCTCCCAGAGTGTATTTGCATCAAGTTTTAATGAAATATACGGTCAGATCACTCACAGGAAAAACAAATCACAGCTCACACTGGACCTGAGGCTTAGTAACAGGGATGAGAGCACTAGTGCAGGCTGTCCATGGCAATGCTAAGCCAGAAAAAGTCAGCTGTGAAGCTCCCAGCAACATTTCTGCCAAATGATTTAGAGGAAAACCAGTGGAGATGCCCCTTAACATTGCCTTCTCTGCACAAGGGGTTAAGTTGGCAACACCAAATGTGCTCATTGCAGGGGTCTTGCAGTCAAACCAGGGTGAGTACTGACTGTCCTTCTATCACAGGCCAGAAGTAGAGTTAGACCAAAATAATAACACTGGTGCAAATCTGAATGGATATTATTCCCCGACAGCAATCCAGATTATTTTAATACGCTTTCTTGATGGCATTCCATATTTCTCACAAAGTAAATGATCATCCCTCTCTGATAAATTAAAATAGAGAATTAATAAGTTCAAGACATGAGTGGGGGGTGAGAAGTGCTATCTGTCCAAGAACACACTGCAAACAGCATTTTGAAGTCTAGACGGCTTCATCGTAAACGCCAACACTCCTATTTGCAAACAGAACTCGAGTAATCTCAGACTGGAAAACCCACTTGGCAGTGTGCTTCAAGCTTTTTGTTCCCACCTTTCCTCTCCTGACCTCCAGCCCATCCAAACCATATTCAATGGCCAAGTCCTCTTGCTCTTACCTCCTAATCTCTCTGGAATCTATTCATTGCTCTGCCACACCTCTGGCACCATCATTAACTAGTTGTTAGACTGTAAACGTCTTTACTGAGCATGGATTATCTCATTTCATCCCCATTTCACCACTGAGAGGTTAAGTGGGATGCCCATGGCGACACAGTTAGTGTGAAGTTCCAATACCTTAACAGCAGAACCGTGTGGCCCAACACCTCCCTTCCCCAACCTCCCTTCCTGACATTCCCACTTGACTTCCAGGCTCCAGCCATAACAACCTTGCTCAAATTTACTATATTACCTTCAACCTCAGGGCCTTCACATGTGCTCTTCCTTCTTTGTCCTGAAATGCTCTTCTGACACTTCCTCAGTATCATTTCACCAAGGAAGAGATTATTTTTGTATGTATTGAAATACAATGTTCTAAAACTACCTTTAGACTATTTGCAAGGAAAAGCTATAGCAAAGACTAAAACCAAAAGAAAATATAATGTACATACCAAGAAGGTGAAGGGATTAGCCAAACACTTATGCATGACCCATGGACATGGGCAGCAATATGGGGATTGTCTGAGGGAGTTGGGGGGCTGTAGGGGACCGGTTTGTCTTAGCCTAGCAAATGTGGCTCAGCTCTGTATGGAAAACCTACAGATGTGAAGTGGTAGACAGGAGCCAGATCTTCAACCGAGTTTTCCTGTGGGAATCAGGCCTAGAAAATACTTACAGACTGTTATGGCTTGCTCTTGCTAAAACTCCCTCACCCTGGTCTAAAGCAACAAATGTATATTGTTTATCCTCAAGGTAACTTCCAAAGCCTGTGTGAGCTCTCCCAAGGACAGAGCTAATGAGCTCATTGCCATCCCCCTCTGCATGCTATTTTCATTTTCTTGATTGTACCTAGAATGTAGACAATAATGTTCTATGTGATAGATAATAAATCTTTCTATGATGTAAGACCCAAGGAAAACAATAAAAGCCTGTCCAGGCAAGGGTTGGGGCACTCCGTGGCTGAGGCACCAGAGGCACTCTCCCCTTGAGAGCGTAGTCATGCCTGTTCCCTTTTTCCACGCAGGATTGTTGTCGCCTGTGCACTGATTCTCGTCGTCAACCACAACAGGCGGACTCTGCTGGCCAGGGTCTGCAACTGGGGGCGCTGGGTGGAGGGGGGTAAAGGGGAAAAATTGGGACAACTATAATAGCATAAACAATAAAATATTAAATAAAAACAAAATAAAATAATGAAAAAAGAAATATAAGGCACATACCAGACAATTTATCTATTTAAAGTATACAATTCAATGGTTTTTAGTATATTCACAAAGGGGTGACCATCACAGCAATCAATTTCAGCACACATTTATCACCCCCCCCAAAAAACCCCATATCCACTAGCACCTCCCATTCCCTTCTCCCCAGCCCCCAGTCTCTGGCAATGACTAATCTTTCTGTCCCTATGGCTTTGCCTATTATGAACATTACATATAAACGGAACCATGCAATACGTGTGGCCTTTCATACTTGGCTTCTTTAACCAGCACAATGTTTTATGGTTCTTCCATTGTTGTAGCACGTATCAGCATTTCACTCCTTTTTATGGATGAGTAACATTCCACTGTATGTATAGATCCCATTCTATTTATCTACTCATCAGTTGATAATACTTGGGTTGTTTCCACCTTTTGACTATTATGAATAATGCTGATATAACATATGCATACATATTTTGTATGCTCACATTTTCATTCCTCTTCAGTATATACCTAAGAGTGACATTTCTGGATCATGATAACTCCATAGTTCACCTTTTGAAGAACTGCCACCGCTTAAGGAAGCCTTGTCTGGCACTCTGACACTGAGGTTTCCCTCCTCGTTTGTATATTTTCTTTTTAAAAAAAAAGTTTTATTTATTTATTTTTAGAGAAGGGGGAAGGGAGGGAGAAAGAGAGGCAGAGAAACATCACTGTGAGAGAGAAACATCAATCGGTTGCCATTTATTATGTGCCCCAACCAGGGGCTGAACCCACAACCCAGGCATGTGCCCTGACCAGGAATTGAACTGGTGATCTTTCACGTTGCAGAACCATACCCAACCAATTTGGCCACACTGGTCAGGGCCTCATTTGTATATTTTCATCACATCCTGCACTTCTCTTTCAGAGCAGTTGTGATGAACATATAACGACCTGGATAACTCAGCTTAATGCCCATAATGCCCATTAGACTATCCATGTCCAATAAAAATATGATGCACTCACATATTCACTTTTACATTTTATAAGTCACATTTTTTTTAAAAAAGGAAAAACAAAAACAGGCGAAGGTAATTTTAAAAATATCATTCATATAACCAAATATACCCAAAACAGTATTTCAGCATGTATTATTTTTTTAATATTAATGAAACACTTCACATTCTTTTTTATATTAAGTCTTCAAAATCCAGTGTGTACTGTTCACTTCTAGCACACCTCAATTTTGCCCACTACAATTCACACGCTCAATAACTACTTGTGGCTAGTGGCTACTTACTGGAAGGTGCAGCACTAAACTGCTCCCTCCCTGAGGGCAGGAACCCTGCCTGCTTCTGCCCATTATTGTATTTTCAGTCCCTGATTCAATGCCCAGGACATAACAGGCATCCCATGCATATTTGCTGAAAACTGATAAATGAATCCACCCTAACCTCTACTCCTCCAAAAATAATTTCAAACATTGAACATTCACATGCATCTACCTGGTCTTTTCAGCAACTTGAATTTGTTAAGAAAAGAGGCTGCTGGCCCTGACCTTTGTGGCCAAGTCAGTTGGGTGTCATCCTGCAAAGCAAAAGGTCACTGGTTTGATTCTGGGTCAGGGCACATGCACAGGTGCCTCCAGTTCGGTCCTCAGTCGGCACATTGGGTGCAAGAGGTAACCAATTGATGTTTCTCTCTCACATCAGTGCTTCTCTCCCTCTCTTCTCCTTCCCTTCCCCTCTGAGTACATACATGCACACATAAAAAAGAAAAGGGACTGCTGTATGCAATATTGTGGGTTACCGGGAGCTTACACTGTTCAGGCAAATAGTGTCTTTGTTGAAACCAGAACCAATTTAACACAAAGAGTCTTTTAAACTGTGACTGTATTTTATGTTATGTTGTGTGATCCACTTTGAAAGGGCAGAATGGCTGTCTGCAGAAGCCTATTTAATTTCCTCCCTTTATTTAGAATGCTGGTGAATATTATTATAAAGGGAAGTAGCTCCAACAAGTAGGCGTGTACATGCACATGCACACATAGCTCATGGGGCAAATGAATCCAACAGCAGCTTCCTAATAACCAACCTTCTTTGGTGAGGAAACAATTACCAGCATGTAAAAGCCTATATATATTCAACCATTCTCATTCCCTGCAAAATTCTAATCAATCTACAATTGATTTACCTCCTGGGCTCTTGAAACCAACTTTGTCAAAATTACTCAGGAATGAATTGAGGCCAAGCATTACCCCTTGGGGACTCAGGACAAAGCAAGTCAGCCATTGTCAGTGCAGAGTTAGCCACACATGATTATACCCAGACCAATGAAATAGGGATACCTCACCATAGTCCCTCCCCAGCCAGGTCCCCACTGCCTGGGCTGCAGCCAGGAGTATTCAGACACAGGTGCATTAGACAAATATTTCCTAAATTTTATTTGTGGTTATGGGGTTGGGGTTGATTACTGTATATTAATGGACATTCTAACCACATTCACTAAACCCCTCTTTGCCTATAATGGGTTTAGGACTGATCCCACAGTTCCATTCCAACCATTGTGTTGAGGGACTCCCCACTCCCTGCCAGCCCACAGCTGATGCATCTGGGGTGTAGGAAGTCTGCTGAGATTTTCTGGGAGAGCCTTTAATACAGAAACATGCAGGGAGACACTGTGCCTCTTGCCTGCTTGCCTTTGGGTGTTGTCATGTGAGGACCTCATATTTGGACTGTGGCAGCCTCTGTGATCATGAGGAGAAAGAGAAGAGAATCAATGGAAAAGTCAAACAAGCAATTAGTTATCCCGAGCTCTTCCTTTAACAAAACTTGGCCATCTCTAGACTTACTATGTGAGAGTATGATAAAAACCTTGTAGTTCAAAATGAGTGGTCAGTCACTTGCTGGCTGGCTCTGCCAGAGGCAGCAGCTCTTGCATGCCCTACTTGACCCACGAAGCCTGGATCCTGTGCAAGGGGACAAGGTAGGGACCCTGCTGCCACAGTCTAGACAAAGTAACCCATCCACTAATACTGGTACTTAGCCAGATAGAGTTAGCATTTCCTGTCTGGCCAACCAGATCAACTTGTCCTCTCACAAAAACATATAGAACTAAATGGTGATGAAAAAATACATTAAAGATTACATTAAAAGAACAAAACATGAGCCCTGGCTGGTGTGGATCAGTGGACTCAGTGCTGGCCTGCAAACTGAAAGGTGGCAGGTTGGATTCCTCTAAAAATAAGTAAAACAGAAAAGAAAGAAAGAGACAAGGAAAGAAAGAAAACAACATGAAAGCTCCTGTCCCAGTTCGTCCCTGAGGAGATAGAAGTGATGCTGGCACTTTCTTACTCTATGGGACAAAGTGGGAAAATTGGGGACAGTGCCGGGCACAAGACACACAGTAATGGATGTGATGCTTCTGGAGCTTTTTGGTCTGTGGACCCATAGAAACTACGTATCTGGATACTGGGCTTAAGAATAAAAACTTGAGTTATGTCTACTAGTGTTCTCCTTCTCTCCAAACCAGAGAGAATACATTTTGTTCTACCACATCCAGGTGTAAGAAATGTCACATTCCTATTTCTGTAACTCCAATTAAATCTGCTGCAAGCCTTCATATGCCTGGCAGGTGGGGAATTTGATCTTGTCATCATTGGGGCTTCTTTCTCTTCTCCATGAGCTTGCACAAAAACTCTGGGCTTACTTACTTGTTGTTGGAAAGCCAGGCAGGAATTATGCCCCTGTTGGTCAGCATAATTGCAGCTGCTCCCAATCTGCTAACCTTTTGGGGCCATCTGCTACAAGAAGACCCTCATATAATCATTCCACTGCCACTGGCCACAAGTTCAGCCACAAGAACACTTATGCAACAGGTCTCTACTACACTCCAAGAAGCCTTCTCTTAATCTAAGCTTCCTCTAAAATCAAACCACTCCTGCTTTCTCACCTCTGCACACAAGTGTCAGCTCCAGCTTTCACTCCAAACCTTGGCCATGACCCTGCTAAACCTTCCTCAATGAGCCTCAGACACCAAAACTATTCCCCTTCCCTCTTAAGGAAAACAATTCAGGGGTATCTTCAGAAGCCCAATGGTGGCCTCTCTTTTTTGAGAAGTTGTGTTTGTTCAAGTGCTGTGTTTATCTTGCTTACCACCATATCCCCAGTGTCTGGTATGTGGTAGGAGCTATTAAGGATGGCACAAAGTAGGTGCTGTTAGTGTCTGCTGAACTGAACTCATGAGGTTAAGGCTATTAGCTGAAATTTGCCAAGCAACTGGATGGAAAAACCAATCAAAGAAAAAAATCAAGCAACCATGTCTTTGAGCTCCGAACATGCAGGCAATTTTAGGAGGCAAATACACAGCTGTTTGCCTCCAAACAAACTAGCACCACTCTGGAAGCCTCCCTCTGACTCTTAAAGAGAGCCAGTTTCTCATTTTTTAAGTATATGGCATTCCTCAACAGGTTACAAAGGAGCAGTATCCACTCCACTGCTGCCATCCAAGGACTGCAGCCGGGTGCCAAGGGTGTGATAGTTAAGTAGTATGTTTTATAGGGGTAAACAAAAATAACATCCACATCAATGTTTAACTACCACCACTTTCCAGAGGGCAGATCCCATATGTGGAATTTTTTGCATGTCAGGCATTGACATGGGCTCAACTACACACTTTTGGAATTGATTACAGAGAAGAATAAAGGGAGTCTGCAAGACAAAGGGACAAGAATCAGAATTCCCAGAGCAATCCAGCAGGAAGGAGGGAAGTAGAAAATGGAGAAGCAACATAGCCCTGGCCAATGTGGCTCAGTTGGTTGGAGCATTGTCCCATAAACCCAAGGGTCATGGGTTCGATTCCTGGTAAGGGTACATGCCTGGATTGTGGGTTCAGTCCCAGTTGAGGTATAGGTAAGAAAGAGGCAGCCATTAATGTTTCTCTCCCTCTCTACCTCCCTTCCCTTCTCTCTAAAATCAAGAAGCATATCCTCAAGTGAGAATTTAAAAATATTTTATGTTTTATTAATAATTTTTGTAAAAAAGGAAAGAAGCCTTGGCTGGTGTGTCTCAGTGGATTGAGTGCTGGCCTGTGAACCAAAGGGTCGCTGGTTCAATCCTCAGTCAGGGCATCCCAGTTCAATGCCTGGGTTGCAAGCCAGGTCCCCAGTAGGGGATGAGCGAGAGGCAACCACACATTGATGTTTCTCTCCCTCTCTTTTTCCCTCCTCTCCCCTCTTTCTATAAATAAATAAATAAATAAATAATCTTTAAAAAAGAAAATAGAGGGGTGAAGCAAAGTGAGAGAAGTCAATGAATTGACCAAGATCAAGTGCAGAGTTATGTGACCTTCTCCATGGCTGCAAATCTCAAGTCAGTGCTCAGCGTGAATGGCTTATGCTTGTGGAAATCAAAGCAGGAACCATGTTTCTGATGATCAGAGTGCAAGATAGAGGCAGCAGACATACGCTAACATGCCCAGGAGACTATGGAAGTTCTGAGATACTGAGCCTCCACCCCAGTCTCAGCAGAAATCTCAGGGAAGACTTAAGACATCCATGGATTATGAAACCTGTGGGCTTGAGAGAATTGGCTACCAAGTAGATGCCCCCAATATATCTTCTAATTCCATCAATTCCTACTGCGGCTTTGACCAAGTTACTAAAACTCCTCTAAAACCTCAGTTCCTCATCTCTAAGCATAAGTTATTTCATCTACCCCATCAGGAAGTTATTGTGAGAGTAACAGGAGATGACGGGAATAAAGGTGTTCAACACATTGCCAAAAATATGATGATCTCTCCATACACATGAGCCACCATCACCACGACTCTAGACTTCAGAAGAAAGAGCATTCCTTACAAACACACTGGGGCCCAAACCAGGTCAAACAGCAGAATCCCTCGGGATATCCAAGCCCTACCAGAGACCTACTGAATCAGTAGCACTGGAGGTAGGCTCGAGAACCTGTATTTTTAAAGTCCATCAAAAATGATCAATAGAATTGCAACTTAGGCTCTTTTTTTTTACATTTCCATGTTTTTTTTTAATAATTTTATTTGGTTACTTTTCAAGTACATTTTTTTTCCTCTTTCCCCCCCCCCGCCCAGTCTCCCCCCTCCCTCCCATTCCCCCCCCCCCAGTCCTCATCTCTGTGTCATTCATACTTATTCCTCAGAATCCCTCCCCCTTTTTCCCCTTAAGTTCCCTTCCCTCTCCCCTCTGGTCGCTGCCCACTTGTTCTCTATTTCAGCGTCTTTGTTTTTATTCTGTTTGCTTATTTGTTTTATTCTTTAGCTTCCTGTCAAAGGTGAGATCATATGGTATTTGTCCTTCAATGCCTGGCCTATTTCACTCAGCATAATGCTTTCCAGTTCCATCCATGTTGTTGCAAAAGGTAGTAGCTCCTTCTTTCTCTCTGCTGCATAAAATTCCATGGTGTATATGTACCACAATTTTTGGATCCATTCATTTACTGATGGGCACCTAGGTTGCTTCCAACTCTTGGCTATTGTAAATTGTGCTGCTATGAACATTGTGGTGCATAGGTTCTTTGAAATTGATGTTTTAGGATTCTTGGGATATAATCCTAGCAGTGGAATTGCTGGGTCAAAAGGCAGGTCAATTTTTATTTTTCTGAGAAAATTCCATACTGTTTTCCATAATGGTATGGGAAAACATAATTGCCAATGATACCTCAGACAAAGGTTTAATCTCCAAAATATACAAAGAACTTACACGACTCCACTCTAGGAAGACATCGAACCCAATTAAAAAATGGGAAAAGGACTTGAACAGACACTTCTCTAAAGAGGACATACAGAACATCCAGAGACACATGAAGAGATGCTCAATATCGTTAGCTATCAGAGAGATGCAAATTAAAACCACAATGAGATACCACTTTACACCAGTCAGGATGGCTATAATAGACAAAGCAACAAACAACAAATGTTGGAGAGGGTGTGGGGAAAAGGGGACCTTAGTTCACTGTTGGTGGGATTGTAGACTGGTACATCCATGGTTTTAATATAGTCCCAGATATGTAAAATCATTAGCACAGTCAATTTTAGAACATTTTATCACCTCAAACAAAAATCCCATACCATCTTCCCATTCACTCACCAGCCCTAGGCAACTACTAATTTCTGTCTCTATAGGTTTCCCTGTTATTGATTTTTATATGAATTAAAATCATATAATATGTGACTTTTTGTGCCTGGCTTCTTTCACTCACATCATGTTCTCAAGGTTCATCTATTGTGTAGGAAATATCAAAACTTCACTCCTTTTTGTTTCCTTTCTGTGGGTATGCTACATTTTGTTTATGCCTTCATCTGATGATGGGTATTTGGATTATTTCCACCTTTTGGTTTTGGCTATTATGAAGGATGCTACTACAAACATTCATATATAAATTTGAGTGTGGACCTATGTTTTTATTTCTGAACAGACATATCTCCAAGGAAGATACACAATTAGCCAATAAGTACATGAAAAGATGCTCAGTATCATTACCCATTGGAAAAATGCAAATCAAAATCACAATGAGATACCACTTCACACCCGCTAGGACAATTATAATAAAAAAAGACACATTATAACAAGTGTTGGTGAGAATGTGGAGAAACTGGGACACTCATACACTGCTGCTGGGAATGTGAAATGGTGCAGCCACTTTGGGAAACAACCTGGAGGTTCCTCAAACATCTCAATATAGAGTTACCATGTGATACAGCAATTTCACTCTCAGTATAGACCAACTCAGGCTCTTTTAATCAGTGAAAAATGAACTATCAGTCCTCGGCAAGAACAAAGAGAAGGAAAGAGAGGGGAAGGGAAATTGCAAACAGCCTTGCAACAGGAGCTCATTGCTATTTGCCTTTCCCAGACAGAGTATCTCGCTTTGATGAATGATTCTTGGGTTGAAGACACAGTGCTTTATAAATCGTGGCCATTTGATGATTTCATCAGCTGCCCATGGAAGAGACCATGCTCTGTTCCAACCCTGGTGAAAGGCATGCTGGGTTGGACGTGGTGAGTGTGGACTTTATGAAAGATGGAGGAAATTTTCAAGAGTAATGTTGACTATACTGAATTTTTTGCTTTACCCACTGACTAGGACCTTCTGCATAAGGCCTGACTTTCCTGTACCTTTTATCAGTTCTAAGTAAATTTCCAGTTCACCATATTCTAGAGATGACTTGCTAAGAAACAAATCTCTCTCTCAAAAAAAAATGCTAAGAGAACTTCCAGCCAAGATGGAGGCATAGGTAAATACACTTTTCCTTCTTGCACAACCAAAAGGACAACAACAAATTTAAAAATAAAAAAACAACCAGAACTGTCAGAAAATGGAACTGTATGGAAGTCCAGCAATGAAGGAGTTAAAGAAGAAACATACATCCAGACTGGTAGGAGGGGCAGAGACAGGCAGCTGGTGCAAAGAGGACATGTGGCAAGGCAGCAGCTTTAGGACTGGGCAGTCCCACATTTGTGTGTAGATAAACCAGGGGGGACAACTAGGGAGCCAGACCGACCAGGCAACCCAGGGTTCAGGCAAGGGGAAATAAAGCCTCAAAGTCTCTGGCTGTAAAAACCTGTGGTTGGTTGTGTCAGACCCTCAGCCTCTCAGGAGTGTTGGTTGGTGACACCCATAGGGTCTTAGAATGTACACAAACCCACCCACACAGGGAATCAGCACCAGAAGGGCCCAGTTTGTTTGTGGATAGTGGGAAAAGTGGCTGAAAGCTGGCGAGAGCCCAGACAAACAAGTGACATTGTTTCCTCTCTGACCGCTCCCCCACAATGCATCAACCTGGGCTGCCCTGCCCTGGTGAATACCTAAGTCTCCACCCCATACAACATAACATGAGCACCAAAACAAAAAAATATATATGGCCCAGACTTCCGCCAAGATGGAGGCATAGGTGGAGACGCCGTGCTTTCTCACACAACCAAGTTTAGAGACAACAAAATATTAGCAACAGAAAACACAGCCAGAACACAGAAAATTGAACTTTTTGGAAGTCCAATAACAATGAATTCTTTAGCTTGACCAATAGACCATCGAGGGAGTGGGCAGTGAGACAGGACCGAGCGGGTCCCAGCGACAGGAGGCAGCAGAGACGGCTGCCATTTCCCCACTCTGACCCCACCACCACATACAGCATCACGACCCAGCAACCGCGCCCTGGAGGCCCCACCCCGCCCCTAAGGCTCTGCTCCTCATACTTAATGGGCGCAAATAGACCAATAATGACTCAAGAATATCTCAGAGCCCCAGAGCCCATAAATCTAAGTGATGAAGAAATAGCAAACTTTCAGATGCACAGTTCAAAACACTGGTGATCAGGATGCTCACAGAACTGGTTGATTTTAGTCACAAATTAGAGGAACATATGAAGGCTAAACTAATTGAAATAAATGGCAATACACAGGAAACCAATAGTAATGGAAAGGCAACTGGGACTCAAATCAAAGCAGTGGACCAGAAGGAGGATAAAAATGACCAACCAGAAAAGAATGAAGAAACAAGAATTCAAAAAAATCAGGAGAGACTTAGGAACCTCCAGGACATCTTTAAACGCTCCAACATCCGAATTATAGGGGTACCAGAAGGGGGGAAGGCACAGCCACCAGTGGAAAACTTATTTGAACAAATAATAAAGGAGAATTTCCCCAATCTGGCAAAGGAAATAGACTTCTGGGAAGTCCAAGATGTTCAGAGAGTCCCAAAGAAGTTGGACCCAAGAAGGAACACACCAAGGCACATCATAATTACATTACCTGAGATTAAAATGAAAGAGAGAATCCTAGAAGCAGCAAGAGATAAGGGGACAGTCACCTACAAAGGAGTTCCCATCAGACTGTCAGCAGATTTCTCAAAAGAAACTGTGCAGGCAAGAAGGAGCTGGAAAGAAGTATTCCAAGTCATGAAATCCAAAGACCTACAACCAAGATTGCTCTATCCAGCAAAACTTTCATTTAGAATGGAAGGGCAGATAAAGTGCTTCTCAGATAAGGTCAAACTCAAGGAGTTCATCATCACCAAGCCCTTAAAGGGACTTATCTAAGAAAAAGAAGATAAAAAAAAAGATGAACAGTGAAAGGACAGCAGACTCACAATTATTAACAAGCACTCCTAAAACAAAAGCAAACTAAAAGGACAGCTAAATCAGGAGCAGAACCATAGAAATGAAGATCTCATGGAGGGTTAGCAACAGGGGAGTGGGAGTAGAAGGGGGGAGAAGGTACAGAAAATAAGTAGCATAGACGGTAGGTAAAAAATAGATAAGGGGAGGGCAAGAATAGTATGGGAAATATAGAATCCAAAGAACTTGAGACACATGATCATAAACTAAAGGGGGGAAATGGTAGGGGTGGAGGGTGCAGGGTGGAGGGGAATGAAGGGGGGAAATAGAACAAGTGTAATGGCATAATTGATAAAATAAATAAATATATATATATGGCCCAAATGAAAGAATAGATCAAATCTTTAAAAATAGAACTGAGCAATGAAGAGATAGCCAACCTATCACATGCAGAGTTAAAAACACTGGTAACCAGGATGAGTATGGTTCAAAACCAGAGTTCAAAACACAGAAATAGATGAGTATGGTTGCAAAATAGAAGAAGAAGTGAAGGCTATAAAAAATAAAATAAAGGAAAATGTACAGGGAACCAACGGTGACGGGAAGGAAACCAGGACTCAAATCAATGATTTGGAGCAGGAGAAAGAAATAAACATCCAACAAGGACAGAATAAAGAAACAAGAATTCAAAAAAATCGGGAGAGATTTAGTAACCTCTAGAGCAACTTTATAGGTTGCAACTTCCAAATCATAGGGGTGCCAGAAGGAGAAGAGGAAAAGCAAGAAATTAAAAACTTATTTAGAAAAAAAATGAAGGAGAACTTCCCTAATACAGCAAAGGGAAAGGACTTACAGGAAGTCCAGGAAGCTCAGAGTCCCAAAGAATTTGGACCCAAGGAAGCACACACCAAGGCACACCATAATTACATTACCCAAGATCAAACATAAGGAGAGAATCTTAAAAGCAGCAAGAGAAAAGCAGAGCGTCACCTACAAAGGAGTTCCCATAAGACTGTAAGCTGATTTCTCAAAGGAAACCTTACAGTCAAGAAGGGTCTGGAAAGAAGTATTCCAAGTCATGAAAGGCAAGGAGCTACATCCAAGATTGCTCCATCCAACAAAGATTTCATTTAGAATGGAAGGACAGATAAAGTGCTTCTCAGATAAGATCAAATTCAAGGAGTTCATCATCACCAAGCCCTTATTATATGAAATGTTAAAGGGACTTATCTAAGAAAAAGAAGAAGATCAAAAATATGAACTGTAAAATGACAACAAAATCACAACCATCAACAACCAAACCTAAGAAACAAGAACAAACTAAGCAAACAAACAGCACAGGAACAGAATCACAGAAATGGAGATCATATGGAGGGTTATTAGCAGGGAGGGGAAAGGAGGACAATGAGGGTAAAGGTGTAGGGAATAAGAACATTTTGTAAATGTTATGTACAAAATAGACAGGAGGAGGTTAAAAATCGTATAGGAAATGGAGAAGCCAAGGAACTTACATGTACAACCCATGGCCATGAACTAAGGGAGGGTGTGTGCTAGTGGGAGGGGGAGGTGCAGGGCAGAGGGGAATAAAAGGGAGAGAAAAATGGGACAACTGTAATAGCATAATCATTAAAATATACTTTAAAATGCTAAAAGTATAGGCATTACCTCCACCACAGAGTTAATTAACACAAACTGCATTTGTATATATGAAACACAATACATTTTTATGTGTAATTTTAAAAAGTGCCTTTGATTCTTATATAGGTTGCAAGATGAGATCTATCAAGGTGATTGCCCAGAAAGACTTTGTGTTTTATCTAATCTCTGTCAGGGTAGAGTCACCTCCGATTGGTTCCATTTCACAACCATCTTTTTAACCTCCTATCCTGGAAAGTTCTAGGCACACAGTGGTTCCATACATGTTTGTTGATTACAGACACTGTGGATATCTCCAAGAAACCATGGCCAAATTCCCCAGTGCCAACTCAGCTCAAACCCTATGTGTGGCCCTTGTTGCAGAACTGTTTCTATGGACACCGGTACAGCGCGGGAAGCCTATGTCATGAACAGGTTTTGGTAAATCCATTTAGAAAGCTTTGTGCTTTTGGGCTTCACATGTGTCACTTCTCTTGCCCTCAGGAAAATGCCTCATCCTCTGTGACACTAGCAAACCCAGCACGTGTGCACACACGCATGTGGACACAGACCCCTCCCCTTGGCTGACATTCTAAAAGGCTCCTCTTGGGACCCTTCATGTTCAGCTGACAAAGTTGAAATTAAGGTGATCAGACTTCGTGCCAATCATTTGATTCTCAATCATTGATGATTTATTAAATGCTTTGTTGAATTACAACATACGTGTAGAAATGCACACACACAAGAGGCTGACTGAGTCCTACAAACTGAACAGACTCATATAACCAACACCCAGATCCAGAAATAGAGCACAGAAGCCCCCTCACAAAACCCCCAACCCCACTGTCAGTTGCTGCTCAACTCTGACTGCCAACAGCCTCAACTCATTACACCTGATTTTGTGCTGTATGTAAGGCAATAGCTCTCAACTGGGGGGAAATTCTGCCCCCAGGGAAAATTTGGCAAGGTCTGGAGATATTTTTGGTTGCCAGAACTTGCGGCAAAGTATGTTACTGGCAGCTACTGGTAGACTCCAGAGATGCTGCTAAACATCCTACAGTGCCCAGGGCAATCCTACAACAGGGAAATATTCGATGTAAAATGTCAATGGTGTCCCAGGTGAGAAACGCTGATGCAAAGAGAATCATACAGTATCTATGTTTTTGTGTGTGTAATCAATTTTAGCCCTGTGATCTGATCACTTAATAGAAAGCAAAAATGTCATTTGGAGGCAGGTGGAATCCTAAACAAAGAAAACCCAGCACTGCCCACGAGGCTGGTATCTTTAGAGCTGGGATTTTTATTTGAATTCTTTCTCTTGTTTTTGAGTGACTTTTCTTAAAATGGCATCCCCTGGGATCAAGGCCTTACAGCTCCTACAGAACTGAGGTTCAGATGGAAATTTTGCACACACCCACACAGCTACACATTGTCATTTACATGCAGACATCCACCCACACATATACACAACCGGAGACACACACACCGTCAAAGACAGAGAGCCAACTTCATAATAGCAATTTTCTTTCAGTTGAACTGGGAAAAATATGATCTAATTACATCCTTAGTTGGGAATCTGTTGCAGTAAATCCAACTGGGTGTATTTGCATGATTGAGGTGTTTAATTTGGGGGAACCATGAAACAGAATGCCTCTGAAGTGTCATTTAATGTCATTAGTACGGAATACCTCTGAAAGGTTGAGATGTCACAGGAACATGAAGTTCCTTCAAAAGCAGAGAGGGTTCAATGGCTAGAACTGAGTCAGGATGGCTGTAGTTGAATACTCCATTTCAGCCATAACATTTTATCAATATCTTCCCAAGATCTATGGAATCTGGACCAGGAAAGACTGAAATACTCCAAATCTTGGCTAACCTTCCTTAAAGGGAATAACCTAGCCTTGTAAATATCCCACATTGTGCTTCTTTAAGCTGCTGATTCCCAGATTTTTCTATTCCATTAAGCAGTTTTTTTTTAATACCTTTCTGGAGAGGTGATAAGAAAGAATTTCTTTAAATGACCAATTTCACACACACACCCCCCAAAAAAACTGTCAAGCAAGACTAGGTTTTGCCACAGTAACTAACAATGCCTGAGCCTCATGACTTAAAACAACAGGACTTGTTTTCATCACTTATGCTGCATGTCAAGGAGCAGAGAGATGGAGGGGGCTCTGTTTCCACAGTGAACTTACTGTGGGGCTCAGGCCAATGGAGGCTCTTTCACCTATCAGGGCAGCATAGGGAAGAGCTCTGGAAGACCAGTTCTAGGAATTCAGGGCTCCAGCCCAGAACTGACACACCTTGCTTCTGCCCGCATTGGTTATCGGCCCTCCACCACTGCACGGGGAAACCTCCTATTGCCAAAAATAAGAGAAGAATTGGGTATAAATATTAGAAATTTCTACCCCATAGCATTTTACAAAGAAAAAACATCCCCCCAAAATAATACAATAGACATAATTTCAGAATAAATAACAATCTGAAAAAGAAAGATCAATAAGCTCTCTTTCACCCACATGCACGGTCCCACAACATTTTCCCAGGGGTTTTTTTAATGTCATCCCTGACTCATGAACATTTTATACAGAACTGTCATGGTAAAGGAACATGAAAAAGGCCCCAAGAACAGAGCAGAGTCCTCCTTAGGAAAGATCCATCAGGGCCGGGATGATCACCTCACCAACAATGAGCAGACTTCATGGGGAGAATGTAGTCATCTCAGCCATAGAAAGTGGGCCTTTACAGCTTATTCTAATGCCCTCTCTTTGATCTTCAGCATCACTGTAAAGCCATCTGGTCTCAAGATCTCAAATTCCCAGTCTAGTTACATTTTCCCATCTTCCACTTCTCCTGCCTTCACTCCCTTTCCCAACCTGTTCTTCACAGCTTCATGACCGCTTCCTGCTTTGCCTTCCTGGTTCCCAAACTGGATCCTCCAATTTCCTCAGTTTCACTTCAGTTTCTTTCCCATCAGTTAAACTCGTGCAACATTAAATTTAGTATTTGTTCTTTTAAAAAAAGACAATGATACCATTTGGTATCATCAGAATTGTCTGCCTGTATCTCCAGCTATTCTTCTACCTGTAAACAGGCTGTCTGGGATGCAGTTCACTTAATATTAAGGAGGTTTGTTTCTTGGAGTGGTAGGATTTGAGGTGATTGTTCTTTGTTTCTTGTACCTTTCTATATTCCTTTCTTTTTAAACAGTGTTTTGTTAAAAATAACCAAGGTATTATTTTATTAATCTAGTTTGTATTCATATATTCATCTAACCTTGCCCATTGGATTACAAACTTCTTTAGTTTTCAGTTCATTTTGTGACTCCAGCCCCAGATATTCTGATCCAAAAGGGTGGGACCTTGCAATCCACATGTGTAGTCAGTATCGGTGAAAACCCTACAGGCAGCATTCTGAGGAGCTCTGACACAACTTCCCTTGAGGAAGTTGGTCCTGTGGTTTATTTTCCTGTCTAGCACTGGAAGCAGCTGAAGTATTATCCAGTCAGTACAACTTGTGATACTGATTGCACATGTAAGAGGAACGCAGGAATGGTTGGAAAGGTTGAGGACCTAAGAGGAGGCTCTTCTCTCAGGTGCCAAGTCCCCACCTCACAGGTAGGCGTAACCGATGATGACCCCTGCTCTTCCAGCTTCAACCCCATGGTTTCTGTTCAGCAGAAGCCTCTCCATCCCCAAACCCAGTTACTCACATGCGCTTTTACAGTGGTACTCTGCTAGGAACTACTCCATATCCACGCGATGTTTAACAGCAGTGACACTGAAGTGTTTCTCAGGAAAGCTTTTGGCAGCTCTGCCCATCCATAATCTCACTCCATTTCAAGGCAAGACCTTTGCTCAAGTTGCACTGGCTCGCATTAGAGTAAATCACACTGAGTCACTGCAAATGCAGAGGTTTGCTTTTAACAAAGATTCATGTCTCTCACACACACGTGCACGCACGAGCGCCCCCTGGAGCCTGACTCCACTGAGCAAGCAACCACGCTCCATTGAACACCCATATAAATCTTGGTTCACTGATGCAAACATGAAAGATGACCCTGACATCAAGGAGCTTACATTCCAGGGGAGGAAGCTGGCTTGCACACAAGTACTGATAATGTGAGATGGAGTAGAAGAGCCAAACTTAAAGTTTAAGCAAAGTAGCAACCAGGACTGGTTCCCAAACTGGATCCTCAAGCCAGAGCCAAATCAGCTGCATGAGACTCACCTGGGAGCTTTTGAAAACAGATTCAAACAGAGCCCCTGAGCACCAGAATTTCTGTAAGAAAACCCCAGGAACTCGCATATTTAATAAACACAGTCCGTGCACATGATTCTGGTGTCCTTAAGGACTGAGGAAATACGGAACTATGCAAAACACCAAAGAAGACACTAAAATAAATCTGTAAATGTTGACTACTGTGCCAGACACTGTGTCATTATCTCACTTGTGTGGTCCCCAAAATGAAGAATAACCTGCAAAGGAAGCACTTGTGGTAATGACCATGGGGTTTGTTAGCACCAGACACAAGCATCTGAAAGACTTGAACTCTGCCCTGCTGGTCATGAGCCGGGTGGGAGTCTCCCTACAAGCCATAATACAATCTGTCCTACTTTCCCAAGGCCACTGGGGCCCAGAGATGTTGAACAAACTGCCGGAGTTCTCAAGGCTTGTAACTAAAAGTTTGGGGTTCACACCTAAATCTGTGACTCCAAAGATGTTTCTGCTTGCTTCAACCCCACAGCCATCCCTGTTGCAGAAAAGACTGGATCCACCCAACACCCGCTTTTGTGTTTAGGTGCTGTCTAAGGTCCCTCTGTGAATGCTGGATGAGGGCTGTTTCTTACAGAGAAAACTTGTAGAAAGAACCCAAAGTGGATCCCCCATTAAAGACCCCACACAGTCAGGGAGTCCAGAGTCCTGGGTCCTGGCCTTGTTTCTATACTTTCCTTAGTTTTCCCCATGTGTAAAACAACAGTCTTAAAAAAAAACTCTCCCCAAGCAAAGACATTGAGGAAAGGTCAACTCCGGTCATTTTTATATAGACAGTTTCAGAGCCAATGATTATTGCACAGGATACAAAATATCACAGTCATAAAACACTTCGCATTCAAATAGAATGCTTTCATTTTCAAAGGGCGCTCACCTGCCATCTAACCTTATTGTCCTACCAGTCCTGGGAGAGCACAGGCTTGGCCTTCCTGACCCACTCCCCAGGCAGAAAACTAAGGCACAGCCTTGCCCTAAGATGCCACATGGGGAGGGGCGGGGGGGTGATGAAGGCTGATGGCCACCATCATTGCCAGCCTCCAGCTCACTAGCCAATTCCAGATCCCATACTCTTCCAGCAGAGGGAATTTGGGGGGCGGGGGTTATCACCTCTGCCAGTGGGATCCAGGATGCAACCCTGCAAAGCCCTAGTTTCTTGGCCACCCCTGCCTGGGATATCTAGGTGAGATGCCAACTGCTACCCACTCTGCAAGACTCCACTGATGCAGCATAGAGGAAGTGCAAGGAAATTGAGAACCCCCCCCCCATTAGGAGCTCAGTAAATGACCAGTCATTTGTTCTAACAACACAGGACAAGGTCCCTTAGTGGTATTTCTCATGAAGTGCTGTCATAGACTCAGAGGCCAAGTCCAGTGTCCTCCTTGACAGCCCCCCAGCCAACTGGACACAAATGCACCCTCAAACTTGTAATACTAGGGACAGGGCCCTGGATCATTTGAGTCATGACCAATTATCAAGAGCCAAACAGAACCCACAAAAAAGGCAAGAGGCAGCTTCCTTCCAAACCCGTGGTTGGTTTCAACATGAGGAGGGGGGACTTTCAGATGGAAGTTAAGCAGCTCATCACCAGAGGCCTGAGAAACGAGCCTGTCATCCACCAGAATGAAAGCAAACGAATCAGGCACACTGGTGAATCCAAGTTCATGTGCACATGAATAAGTTTATGGTGGAAATAAAGGGCTTCATTTGTTTGGCAAAACACAGGGTGGTTTAATCACCAGGAGGGAGGAGTTTCTAAAGCAGCAACGCAACACAACCCGGTAGCTGTTGGCTCAGGTTTTCAGGGAGGGGGAGGGGCTGAGGACAAGGGTTTCCATTTCATCTGCAGGCCCGTTGTAGAAGGAGCTGGGGAAGTTTTGCAGCCATCTGTGTTCTGTTTGCATCTCATCTGGCTGGGAGGCTATGCTCCAAACAAGGGCAGATGGGGCAGCTCTTGCCCCTGTGTTTGGAGAGAGATGGGAGGGAAACCCTGGGAGGTGGTGGCGGGAAGAGGCAGATGCTGGGGAGCACTGCCTAGGCCTGGGGATGAAGCAGCCAATCCCACAGCCACTGAGCCCCTAAAGCAGCGCAGGAGGGTCTTCTCCATTCATCCCCACCCGGGCACCTACAGACATATAGAGCGTCCCTCAAGGACAGACACACCAAGAAACACTGACAGCCCCTACACAGGACAGCCAGATGTAGCAAGTAAAAAGACAGGATGCCAGTTAAACTTACATTTCAGATAAATGACAAATCATTTTCAGTGTATGTCCCAAATACTGCACTGGGATATCCTTATACTAAAAAAAATTTGTTAACTTGAAATTCAGGTTTAATTGGATTCCTGTATTTAATCTGGCAACGCTGATCCCACATAAACACAAACTGGGTTTTGAAAACTCGCAGAGAAAGTCACACATGCACAAAAACACAAACATACACGTGCACAGGTGCACACAGAGAAACAAACCCACCTGCCTTGCAGTGTCCAAGTAAAGGGGAAAGTAAGAGCCAAAATGAGGACTCCCCACCCCTCCGTATTTTCCTGTCTTCCACCTCTTGGCTCAGAACAAGCTGAGTCCCTGCTGCCTTGGAGCCACTTGGCATCCAGGTCCAAGAAGGGAATGGGAGTGCCCTGATACCGCAGGACAGTGGCCAGAACCTGCACACGCTCAGCTTCTGGACTCTAACCTGGAAGACACAGCACAGCCCTGTGAGCCTTGGCAAGTGCAGGCAAGGGTCAGGGGGCTCTAAGGCTGGAGGTTCGTCCTGGAGCCCACTGGCTAGGGACCTGTGGGAAGCCCTGTTTCCTTTCATCTGCTGCCGCTGCTTCAGCCCCAAACTACATCTCGCAGAGCATTTACCGGGCAGCACTAAGGGCTTGGTGGTAGGCTCAGTACCAAAGACATAGCTCCCACTGTGGGGGCAACTTTCATCCCAAGTCCCCCTGTGTGCCATGGATGAGAGTAAACATGACTGAGACATGATCTTCTTGGGGAGGAGAGGTGGCCAGTTCCCCAGAGGAAAAAGGCCTTGAACCCCTTCCTCTAAGGGCTTTTACTGGGTTGTAATACACAGGAATACAGGGCGGCAAGGATCAAACAGTAGATAACATTTCAAAGAAATCTGAGGGCTTACTATGAGTCAGTGTCTGTCAGGAAGAGAGTTTTAGTTTTTCCTGCTCGAACCCTTAACATATGAATGAAAGCACTCTTAGCAGAGCAGATTTCACAGGTTTATCAGGAAGTCTTTGTGATGCCAGATTTTTTTCCCCAGGACATGCTCTAGCAAGGCAAGGAGCTGCACCTCTTCCCAACAGGTATTCAGACTTAACGGGATTAGAGCCAGGAAGTGCTTCCCCCAGAGAACATGGGGACTGAGGCTTTGTCAAAGCCGAGGGGGGCAAGAGTCCATTGCTGTTTGTTGCAGCCCCCCTGAGTCCTTCCATGATGGTCTCCCAAGTGATCCAGTCTGGCCTATGTTGCCCCTCACTGTAAGGAGTCTTACCTGCCAAGGACTTCTGACCAAGATATGGGGGCAGGGAGGAAACTGAGGCAGCATTTGCTACCAGAGACAAGCTTTGTCTCCTGCAGCTCACATTCCAGAGGTTGTAGCTTGCTCATCCTTAACCACAGGGGGTAGAGTTACAAATCCTGAAACCAGGCAGAGCGGTCCACAGCATCCCACTAAAGCCACAGTCCAGCACGCCAAAATCTCAGCAATGACCTGCCTGGCACTTGCTGAATATGCACAAGCCAAGCATGTGGAAGCGGTAATTTCACTGAGTCCTCCCTGCAACCCTAGGAGGCAATAATTAATTTTTTAACATTTTAAAATTTATTTTATTTTTAGACAAAGGGGAAAGGAGGGGGCAGAGAGAGAGAGAGGCAAGAGGTGGTTGCCTCTAATGTGACCTCTACTGAGGACCTGGCCCACAACCCAGGCATGTGCCCTGATTAGGAATTGAACAGGTGACACTTTGGTTCGCAGGCTGGCACTCAATCCACTGAACTACACCAGCCAGGGCCTATTATTATTATTATTATTATTATTATTATTATTATTATATTTGCTATTATATTGCTCAAGGACACACAGGTAGGAAGTGGCAAGGCCTGAAGGAGACAAATAACAACCTTGGAGCTTGCAGTAAGAGTACCAAGAATGTCTGAGTAAGCAAGCTTTCCCTCCAGAGTGAGGCCACCTGCCAGAGTCTGAAGCCAGAGTCCAGCCAGGGGGGGATTGCTGGGGGTGGCTGGACCTCAGGGGTGCCTGGGTGTACACTGAAGTAGGTGAAGGTGAGGCAGGCAATACCATTCTGAAGGCTGAGCTTTAGGAGGATGACCCCTGCAGAGCCTTGGGGAGCTGGCAGGCAGGGAGATATCCAGCCAGCCTGTGAATTCAGCACAGACCGCCCTCTGACCTGGCCAGACCACTGCTAGGAACATCTTACAGAAGCATGGAGCATCGAGTGCCAAGTGCCAGGGTACTCATCACCACACCATTTGCAACAGGGAAAAAGCAGAAACCATTCAATGAGCTATCAGTATAGAGCTGCCTAAATAAAGTACAGTGTAGCCACACAGCTGAATAACTCCCTTAAGAGGAAGGTTCCAGTGTGAGATGATGTCAAACACACATCATTGAGTAAGAAGGTGGCTTTCCAAACAACAAATATAGCATTATCCTATTTTTATTTTTAAAAGATTGAAATTAAATGATTTATGTGCAAATATATGTGCTTGCATACACATAGGGAAAGGTATGGGAGACTATACCTCAACCATCCCTGGTGGCACCATGGAGAAGCAAGAGAGAAGAGAACCAGATAAAGGAGTTTAGCTTTTTGCATTACATATATAGCATTGTTTAAGTTCTTTACAATGAGCAGATAATAATTTGTATTGGTGATAAGCAGAACAAAAGCAAGAAATGATTCCCAGACCATGTGAACTTTACCCAGCCCAGTTCCTAGAGGCCGGGGTTTACAAGTCCGCCAGAACCACACAGAACGCAGAATCAAACGGAAAATGAAGAGGGCAGCAGTGGTTCCCTCTCAGGCTCCACTCGCCTTCCAACTTAAGCCAACAAGTTTCCAGGTCACAAAGTCTTCTTCCAGGCATGCAAGACACAAGCCCCACTGCAAAGACACAAGCCTTGCCCAGGTTTCTCCAGGACACAGGTCTGAGAGGCAAGGCAGGTCCATGCAGTCATGGGTGGAGAGACAAGACAGGTGGGGGCACAGAGGCAAAGAAACCCTAGGGGCAGCCCCTTTGATCCCCAAAGACCATGGGAATACAAAGCTGCACAGAGCTCCCACCGGACCATTTCAATGACACCCTGGAACACAGCAAGAGACGCCAGGGGGGAGGAAAACCAGCAAATTCGTAACGCCCAGCCACACCTGGAGCATGTTGAAAGTGTCTGCCCTTCTCTATGTTCTTGAAAATTCTCACTTTCTCCTTTGTGTCCTCCAGGTCCTTGTTCCGCATGCCAGCTCTCCTGTCTTCCTCTTCACCTCTGACCTTCTTGTCGTAACCTCCCCAGCAGGTTTACCCAGCCTCTTCCCCTCCAGGGCTTCAACCTCAGACCCCAGACTGCCTAGAACCTCTGCTTCTCTGCTGGTGAGGTCCAGGGGCCAAATTCAGCCAAGACTCTGTGGTTGCACTTGGGAGAAGCAAAGGAGGAGACCTGTAGGCTGTGAGTAACCTGACAACTTCCCACTGGTGCTGAAAAGGGCACAGGCCTGCTCCACAGCTGAACAGCCCACAAATATAAGGGCCCTCCAGCCTCTCTGGGGTCTGTGCTGGTAGTCAGAAGTCCTGTCACCTCCACATGTAGTTGCTTGCAAAGAGAGCCATACAGAAAGCCTTGTGTTGCTCAGAGAACATAAAAAAAAAAAAAAGGAAAATGTGCCATCTGCTTATTAGTGAGAGCTTTTGAGGCAGATGCTTAAATATGCATGCCCAGACATTATAAAACTTCAGGGGGAAATGTTAATTTCAATAACCTAAGTTCTTGTGCTGGCAAAAAATCATCTTTCTTTCTTTTCTCTTTCTTCTTGGTGATAGAGTCACAGCACCATGAAGGGTGATCTCACCAGATTTTGGTAGCTGTATGAAGTAGAATCTTAAGGAGATGTTTAGGAGAGGACCAAGAAGTCACCATTCTTTCCCTCCTTTCTATCCCCCATCAAAAAACCAATGGCACTATTCTGGTGCCCTGCCACAGGTGTAAGGAAAAAACACTCAGAACCCCAATCCTGCCCTTGACACCAAAGAACCACAAAGTTGAGAGTAGGGTACCTGTCACCCTCTCCTCTACAGAGTCCTGCAAGTTAAGCACTTGCTGCAACTCTACCCCAGAGCTGTGTGTATTTCAAGAGTTGCTGTACTCATGCCCTCATGGGACACCATGGTGGGCAAAAAGTCCCTTAACCTGAGACTCTCAGAGTAAATATTTTCAGGATTGTGGGCTATATGGTCTCTGTCCCAACCACTCAACTCTCCCGTTGTAGCATGAAAGCAACCACAGACAACACTACATGAATGGGTGTGGCCGTATGCCAATAAAACTTTACTTATTAACACAGAGAGGGGGCTAACTTTGGCCCTTGGACCACAGTCTCTCCTCCACTAGGAGAACAGGGATTGATCTACCTTGTAGAACAGCACGTAGCTCAGTACCTGGCACATAGGAGCTGCTTAAATACTTGGTGAAGGAATGAAAAAGGCAAATGACCCTCAGAGTAGAAAGGTGAGGGTCTCCCAATGATACCATCTTTGCCAATGTACACAACCGGGGCAGGGCTCTCCACCAAGGCCGGGGCCTTTTTCCAGGCAATGTGGAAGTGACAGACAAGCATTGTAGGAATAACACAGACAAACTATAATTTTGCAAGAGTATAGAGACCATGAGCACACACCCTTGCTGGGTGCTGGAGTACCCAGAGTTAAGGTAATATCTGTACCCCCCACAATTGGCCTCCATTAAAATTCCAGCAACAGCTGATGATCGTAGTAATTAAATCCAGTGGGCTCTTATCAACACAATTGACCCTTGCTCTTCTCCCTCTCCTGTCTATAGAGCCACATGTCCCCTGCCTGCTGATCCTCTGACCCTTCTCATGGATTCTTCTCCTCTCATCAAGATTTCCCTATGCTTACACCAAAGCCCCTTCTCTCACCACTCTGCTCTCTTCCAAGTCAATCTCAGGTGTTCCCATGACCTCATCTACATCTATACTGATGAATCCAGGCCCAGACCCATCTATAATGTTAGATGTTGCCACGTGGGCCTCAGGGTGATCTCAGTCGGTCTCCAAAATCAAATTCGTGGTCTTCCCTGTCATTCTGGATATCAGCTTGACCCCGCCTCCTTCTCATTCCCACTACCCAATAGATGAGTAAGTCCTTCAGAAGGTATCCCATAAACCTTCTTCAGTTCAGGCACACAACTGCACCATAGCACCACCACCATCGTCCAAGCCACCAGGACCCCTGACAGAGACCCCTGTCCCAGCCCTCAGATTGGCCTCCTTCCTGCTCTTCGAGCACCAAGTCATGTTCCAGAGGACACAAAAGGACAACAGCCATCTTACTAAAGTGTTAAAAATTAGGAGGACATTGGTGGGCAGTCCAAGTCTTTCCAGCTGAGAAGTCCAAATCAAGCTCCAGTTGGCCAGGATGGGGGTAAAATATTTCTAAAAGGATCGAAGCCAAACGCGACACGGCTCACACCACAAAACTGCTGCAGGCACAGAGACACCCACCCCACCCCTGATGGGGTCCAAACCAACCAGCATGTAGCCTGCGTTTATCTATTCTAGCTGAAAGGAATGTTCCCCATGACTTATTTCTCCCCCAAGGGCCCCCCACCAACCTGCACCCCACTTTTGGCTCTTGGAAGATGAGGAAACCTTTTACTGTACCCCGCTCATGCACTGCAGTCCTCAGAAGTGAGCCTCAAAAATTACAGGCAAGCCAAGGCCAACACGCCACATTCCCGTGGGCGGCCATGTCTTCATGTCAGTTTGAGAGATTGTTGCCAGGGAAATATCTATATTTCAGCAGAGAAAATTTCAACTCTGTGGAGTCCAGCTGTGCTCAAATGGGAACCCTGAAATCCAGATGTGGGTCTAAACATCCTACCTCTGCCAGCCAGCTTTGGAATTCTCCAGGGTGAGAGTGACCCTCAGGTGCCACCTGCTCTTCCTACCCACACCCCTGCCTCCTGGAATCCCAGTCCCAAGAACTGGGGGAGGAACTGGGGAGTGGGAAACTAGTGAATTCCATGTAGAAAGTCAAGGTTCTACCCAAATCCAATCTGAGTTTCAGGTGGATGATATTCCCCCTTGCACTTCACCAATGGTTAGGGGATAAAGGATGAAGTCTGATTCACCCAAATAATTAAAAATTAAGTTAACCATTTGTTTTGTGCTTTTTTTAGTATCTAAAGACTATAAGCATTTTCCATTTATTATCTTGTTATTTTACTGAATGCCCCCATGACCTTGCACTGAGATTGTATCTCATTAGTTCCATTTTACAGATGAAGAAACTGAGGCCCAATGAGGTTGTGTAAATTTTTCAAGGCCGCATATCTTAAAAGTGGTATGCCAAGGGCCCAAACTCAATACCCATGCTCTGAAATATTTTTGCAAGTGTAGACCAGTGGCTCTCAGCCCAGCTGATCTCACCTGCCTCCTCCCCTACCCCAGACATTGGGCAATATCTGGGGACATTTTTGGTTATCGCAACTGGGGATGGTGGGTCAGTGCTACCAGCATCCAGTGGGCAGAACCCGGGGATGATGCTAAGCATCCTACAGTGCACAGGATGGCCCCCACAACAGAATTATCTGGCCCCGAATGTCAACAGTGCCGAAGTGGACAGACCCAGGTACAGACTCACCAGAAAGAAGGGATCCTGCAGTCTTTCACCTGCAGTCTGGATCTGCCCCTCCCAGGACCCCCATGCTGATGACAGCCTTCCATTCCAGTCCCAACCCCAGGGACTCTTGAGTGGAGAGTCCATCCAAGGATTTCAGGGATTCTGATAAGTTTCTACCTTTGAAAGCTCAGTTCTTCCCCACAGGACCCATAAATCTATGCCAAACTGCCTGATCTTGGGAAAGGCTGAATCAATGGCTAAGGGTGATAATGAATTACCTAGGAGAGACTTTCCCTCCAGGAAGAGCTGTAGGTAGGACTCCCCCTGAGGTCACTCTAAAGCAGGGGTATTGAACACATTTTCACCAGGGGCTACATCAGCCTCACGGTTGCCTTCGAAGGGCCAAAATGTAATTTCAACTCCTTAACAGTTAAGGAGTAGTTACATTTATACAGTCCTAAATTTATTTCAGCCCTGGTGAAAATGAGTTTGGCACCCCTGCTCTAAAGGAACCAATAAAGGCTCTGGTAGGACCAGTTTTTTGATACCATCTCAATAGCACTGGTCCTGAAGGGAGCGTTGAAGGAATCTGTGAAACTTTGGATGCCTGGTGAAGGATCAGCCCTCACTAGACACACACCCTCCTTCCATTGCACCTCCAGCAGGGCTCAGGCACTGCAGGGCTCCTTGGGGTCCAGGTGACTTCCTAAAGTAGCCCCTCAAAATCACCCGAGGAGGCAACCCCTTCCTAAAGAAAAGAGATGAGCCCAGGAGCCATTCTGAGGGACAACCCGTCACATGTAAAACTCTGCCATCCAGAGTGTTGGACCTGGTGATGGAAAGAGGTATTTTACCCTTAAAAACATTTGGATACAATAGGGACAGGGAGGTGATGCCCATGTAGCTTCTGCAGAGAAAAGCCCCAAATGATCTGCATCTAAAAATAAGCTGCTATTAAAGAGCAGGGAGGTTTTTGACATTTCAGCCAAGCAATAGTCTGCACAGACAAAACCTCGTGACAAAGCACGCCGTGCTTGATCCATGTGGATGTGGTCTACGAGTGAAGAAACCGGCTCTGCCCAGAGAAACTGCGGCTCCTGGCACCAGCCTGAAACTGCTTCCTGGTTCTTTAAAAGAAATATTCCTGTAAAAACTAAAAAGGGGGAGAAATCTATCTGGTGGGCATTGAAGGCAGCCAAGGCTGGAGCCAACATTTGAACTTGAAAACCAAGGTGCCATGTCCATGAGGCACCACTGGCCCCAGGAGACCCAGGTGCCCCCAAATGAGTGAATCTTATTAAGACTCAGGAAGCAAAAACAGTTGCTGTTTGTTACAACGTAATCCTTCAAACTGTGGGATCCCCATTTTCCTTTGTCAACCAAAATTTTCAATTGGGTTCTGGCCTTTTAAAAATTGCATCAGCCACACACAATTCCTTTAACTTCCAGAAAGCGTTTAACATGGAGACTCTGGCCTAAAACCCCTGTCTCTTATCATGCACCCCAGAATCAAACACGACAGCAGCAAGCCACACGGAGCGAATTTCAGTACTAAATCACATTTATTAAGTACATGCTATGTGCCAGGCGCAATGCTAAGTGCCTTCTATGGATAATCTTTACTTAATCTCAGGATTAATAACCCCATGAAACGAGGCCCGTTGACATATCCATTTTGCCACTGAGGACACTAAGGCTCAGAGTTGCTAAACAACTTGGGCCAGTTCACCCAGCTAGGGAGGGCCAGAGCTAGGATTCAAACCCCAGTGGTCTGGCTCCAAACCCACATTCCTCAGTATGCCACTGCAATTGGTCACTTCACCCCCACCCTGGCATCTTGGTCTTTGGCAAAGTTCCATGTAAAAGAGGGAGGTGACAGGAGGAGCAAGGGGCTACTAACAGTGAAAGTTTCACAGCATTGCGCCACCCCACGATTGTGTCTCAGACTCAGGACCTTGCTCGCACCACACTGTGCCACGACTCCCTTCTCATCCTTTCCATGCTGGGTCCCAGGAAGCCTTCCCAAAGTATTAGCCCTCTCCTGGGATCTCAGAGAGAAATTCACCTGATTTTGGTGTCCAGGTGGCCCAGGACCTAAACGCAGTGACAGTCCCAGGGAGGCATGCCAAGTCAGCTGGGCTGTGATGCAGCCTAACTCTCAGAAGGAGGCAGCTGCTGCTTGTGCGGATTTGGGAGAAAGAAGGAGAACTCTCCCTCACAGGGCCCACCAGTCACTGATCAAATTTTTAAGGCAAGTTGAGCAGCCAAGCAAATGGTTGAAAATAAAAACATTTGGAAGAAGCAAAGAAGGTCAACCCCGTTACCCACTAAAAACTCTCAGGGTGGTAGCCTTCACAGTGGGGACAGCTGTTCAGCCAACACTTGTCTGTCCTCCAGACACTAGTGTTCCCCAGTGTAAGGTCAGCCAGGTCACAACGGGAAGATTTGGGAGAAAAAGCAGAACGTGGGGTTGGGGTGGGTCAAGCTAGCCACGGAGATCCATCCCACTCACGCCTAACGACTCACATACCCGCAAACATACACAACAAATCACCCTCACCTGGCAGAGACCAGAGGCAGGCAGCACCCCAGGGTTTGCACAGAAGTTTACCTCTGTCCCTCTCTGAAAGGATGGGAAGGGGAGGGTGACTTGGGTGGGGGCGGTGTGAAAGCCACCTCCCTTCTCCCTGAACTCTCGCTGCCCAACCAGAATGGCAGCCAAGACAGGAAGATGGGGGCCAGGACAGGGGCTTGGTGAGCTGCTGCCAGCCCGCACGCTGACGTGGCAGGGTTTGGCAGAGCCCGTGCACTTCTCACTCAAGCCCCTTCCAGGTGAGAGGCACACACAACCAGCAAAGTCCCAGAGAGATGCCTAAAACAGTGCTGTCCAGGATAGGGGTGCAGTGCTCAGAACAACCCCACCTCCTTCCCCTCCTGGGGGACCCCAGGACACAGAGTTTCCCCCTCTCCTTTCCGACCAACCATAGAGCCCCGGGGTCTCCCAGCCAGCAACGACGTCAGGAAGAATCAACGAGTCCATGCTAAATAAACAAGAAGGGAGTTGCCATCAATAACGGAACATGTAGTTTCTCAGGAGGTCCCCCCAAGCTGCCACACCGCGCCCGCCTGCAGGAGTTGCTGCCCAATTTCCAACTTGGACCTGACGGCAGACAGACGGGAAGCATCCCTGCCACCCCCCAGCCTCATCCCTCCTGCGCCCCTGCTCACTTACACCTCTGCCTTCCACAGCTGTCTGGGTGCCCGTCTCTTCCCTGCCCAGACGTGAAGTGTCTTCTCCCTCCTCCTGCGCTGCGCTTCCTCCTTCCAGCCCCAGCCTCAACCTCTTCTCCTCCGGAGGGGCATCCTCCTGCTCCCGCCTCTGCCGGCCATCCCTGCCTCTGAGCTTGCCCGTGTCTTCGGGGCTGCCGGAGGGGCTGGCCATGGTTCCCAGGGGTTCTGCCTGCACTTGAGGAAGAGGAAGGACCCTGCAGTCTACCGAACCCAGCGGCCTGTTGGTGGGAGATGGGGCTTCTGAGCACGGCCTCGGTGGGTTCGCGCGGATCGGAGCTGGACTCCTTCGTGGACCACTTCTGTCTCTCTGCCGCCCCCTGCTGGCTACTCGTGCGCATCGCGGGCACGCGTGGAAGAGGCCTGTGTGGGTCTCACCTGCCAGGACAGACCGCTCAGACCACTGGCTCTCCCCTGCCCAGATCCAGGCCCACTCTAGCAAATCCCTGCCCCCAGGTTGCACCCACTGGTCTCCCTGCCCAAGGAAGTGAGAAGAGAAAGCACAGATAAACACTCGCCTCTCCAACGCCCTGCAAGGACAAACACCCTTGTTTCCGATGCTATTCTGCACTGCGAATGATTTGGAGGTGACCAGAAAAAGGAGGCTGCTCAAAACGCATTGAGAATTTGGCCTGAAAGGTGACATTCTTAATGCACAGGCATCATCTTTCAAAGCTGTGCTTACCTATCAGGGTTGTTTATCAAGTGTCTATGGGCCAGGCATAGCCATGCAGGAGGCAGTTACAAGGGATGATCATGCAGGCATTTGCTCTGCTACTGTGGAGCCCAGTGGCTGGTGGGGGAGGTAGTGATTGATGGACATTGTCAACCAGGCAAAGGATTGCAAAGAAGTGATGGAAACTGGGAACCTATAAGAGAAGGGCCTCTTTACAGGTCAGCCTGGGAGAGGGGCAGAGGAGTGTCCATTGAACTGAGACTATAAGATGAGTAGTTCTCAACTATGTGAAGGGTGTTCAGGCAGAGAAGAAAGCATGTGCACCCGCTCAGAGGCTGGGAGGAAGACCACAAGAAGCCTGAAGGGCTGCAGCAAGGTGGTGGAGGGGAAAGCAGTGTGGCAGGTGGAGCAGTTGCCTGAGATCAGACCAGCTAGAGGACCACTGCAAGGCTCAGCACAGCAGCAGTGCAGATGGACAGACTTGAACTAGGAGCTATTTTTTTTTACCTATAAGTAGGTATTTTGTTCAGTGCCCAGTGCAGGCTGGGTGAGCGCCAGGATCCTCTGTTCCCTGAGCTTCCCCAACCAAGTGTTCAGACCATATTGTAATTGCTTATTTAATTTTTGCTCCCACCTCGCCAACCACCTCTGCCTGGTTCATGATTTTAATTTTAAAAGCTATCACAATGGGTAGCATATAGTAGGTGCTCAAAAAATGTTGGGTGTATAAATGAATCCACTCCCACCAAGGGTTCTCTGCATCCTACAGCTCCCCCTTCCTGCTCAAGCACCTTTCTCTCTCCTCCATCTCTTCCTTTCCCCCAACAAATAATTCTAATAACCATAGATGGGCTTTGAGACTCTCTTCTATCACTTTCTACATGTTAATTCATCTAAATGCCACAGTAACCCTGCTATTACTTCCACTATACAGAGGAAGAGACTGAGGCATAAAAAAGGTAAGTGACAGGCCCAAGGCACTCTATAGTGGGAACTGCTGCCATTAAATTGGGAAACTTACATGCAATGAGAGGCATTGGAACCCTGGGTGACAAAGGCCAAGCGGAGGCACTCTGCCACCAAAGGCAAAAGCGGCTGTGGTCATTGTAATGAACAGCAGAGTCGAAGCAGCAATCAGAAGCTCCTGACTCTCACTGATCCATGACATGGGCTACCTGGTCATGAGGTCCCTAGAAGTGAAATGGATGGGAAGCCTACTGAATTTTAACTTGATCTGTATACGCAGAAGAGTTCTGGGTCAAGTGAACAAAAGTCTAAATGGAGTCACAGAAATAGAGTCATGACCGCTCAATCAATTCCCAGACTTGAGCCAGTATACAGACCCAGAATCCCTTGAATGAGGAGGCTGAGTCCCCTTGAAGAAGGACCCTGGTACACTGCCAAAATTAATAACATTAGTCTTCCTCTCAGTGTTCCCCAAAGGAATCTACAGGCTTTTAGAGAGAGCCTGCACTGGAGAAAAGAAACTCAGACCTTTCCAAGATCAATGGACACAGGCTACCGCCTCCATACTGACACTAATTCAGTACACCCAGACGGTCACTGGGGTCCACCAGTCACAGTAGAGCTTATGAAGGTCAGGTGATCAAAGGATTTTTAGCTCAGGCCCATCTCCCGGTGCATCCAGTGGACCCCCACCCCCATCCTGTGGTTCTTGTACAGTGGCAGAGCTGGGCTTAAACCCAGGGTGTCCAACTTAGAGGCTGTGCCCTTCCTAACTACACAAAAAAAGCAAGCCTGACATCTCTAGGAAGAAAGCATAATTCAGGGTTTCAGTCCCCACACCCCTAGCCTGGCCCAAAGTCAAAGCGCCAACCCCATTTCTGCAGCATTTAAAACTAGGCAGGAAAATTTGAGATAATCAAAAGATCAGAGGGCCTGCCATTAAAAGGAAGGGCACAAGTTTTTCGCACCAGTGGGGCTAGATCCTGCAGGGACTATCCTCAACTTCCCAGCAGCATGACTGGGAAGGTGAGGGGAAGGTCAAAGGTGAACCCTTTTACCTTCACCTGGAAACATTTCTGTAAATTCTCTGGGATGCTACCTCAGGTATAGGAAAAAAAAAGTAATAAAACAATAAGCTAAAGTAATGGAAACTGTGAAAGAGGTTATGGGCTAGTTGAAGAAAGATACATCCTTTGCATTGGTGGGGTCTTTGGATTACCATCCTAACCCACACACCCACAGAAAAGGAACCCTTGAGCCCAGGCTGATGGGCTTAGTGGACTGAGCATTGGCCTACAAACCAAAATGTCACTGGTTCAGTTCCTGTTTGGGGCACATGCTTGGGTTGCAGACCAGGCCCCCAGGTGGGGACATGCAGGGGGGCAACTGATTGATGTTTATCTCCCTCTCTTTCTCCCTCCATCTCCTCTCTCTAAAAATAAATAAATAAAATCTTCAAAAAATGAAAAGGTGCACTTGAGTCCAAAGACAGCCTTGGGGTCCCCCAGGCAGAATCCAACACAAATGCAAATAGTTTATTTTGGAGGTGATTTTAGGAAGCTCTGGTGAAGGACTGGGGACATGGGATGAAAAAGCGAGAATACCTTATAAAGGGTTTGCTGTCAACCAAGTTACCCCTGTGGACACCTACAGCTAATCCAACTGGAAGAAAATGTAAACGGTGCACCTCAGAATTCTCCCAACTCAGGGTAAAGGGACTGGGGGATTTACCCACCACATATCAGCCTCTAGACTAATACTACTCCCTGAGAGTCTTAATTTCCAAGTATTTCTGGCAAAGTGAGAATTGGTAGCCATAGAGAGCCTCAGGCAAAGACAAGTCAGCATTTGTAGAAGTCGTGAGGTCAAGGGATTGTGGGCAAGGGTCCCAAACACATCTGCTTCAGAGCCTAACCCTGCAGTGACCAGGCAGGATCCAGCCAGAAAGAGGTAAGCAGGGCAGAATTGGGAGAACTCTGGTGTGGTGATGGAGAAGCTCCTTTGGCAGGTCACCCTTCCATGGAGGGGCTTAGAAGGCAGGTTGGCTCAGCTGGAGCTCTAGGGGCAGAGCTCAGCTGGAGTTCTGGCTTCACTCTTAGCCACATAACTTCAAATAGGAAAATTGAACTTTGGGAGCTTCAGTTTTCTTTGGAAAATAGGCATCACCATACCTCATGGAATTATTGTGAGAATTGAACAATTACCCATAGAAAGCTCTTAGCCTGCCATAGCATAAGGGCTCAAAAAGAAAGTGTATCTACTTTGCAATATCATTAGCGTATGTGTTTTCTTTTTCTTTTTATCCTCACCTGAGGATATGTCTATTAACTTTACAAAGAGAGGATAGGGAGAGGGAGGGAGGGAGACAGACAGACAGACAGACAGCAATGTTGAATGTGAGAGAGATATAGGTTGGTTTCCTCCTGCACATACCCCGGCCAGAGATTGAACTCTAAACTTAGTTATACACCCTAAGCAGGAATCCAACCTGCAACCATTTGGTGTATAAGGTAACACTCCAGTCAACTGAGCCACACAGCCAGGGCTCATGTGTTGTTTTGTTTTGTTTTGTTTTGTTTTGTTTTTTGTTTTGTTTTGTTTTGTTTTTATAGGGAAGGCAAGTCTGACCCTGAAGTTAGAGGGTCCTGAGGCTTCCAAATGTGAGGGGAGAAGGAGGAAGACTGAATATGGATGAGACCGCCAAAAGCAGAAAGTCAGAGGCAAGGGCTGCTGGGGAAGGGCAGCTGCACACTGAGCTGGAGCCAGGTCTGCCACAAGAAGCTTTGAGCATGACATCTGAAACTGGTTGTGAATTAGGACCTGAGAAGCATAAAACCCATAGTTTCCCTGCTTTCCTCCCTAGCCATTTGGGAGGTACAGGAAGAAATGCAACTGTTAGGCCTACCTACCCTCTTCCCACTAATTCCCACATTGGGTTGTTAGCTGAGGGTCAGGGCTCCATCAAGGTGAACAATCTCAGCTATCTGAGCACTGACTCCCGTAAGGAGAGACCCCTGGTCCCAAGGCATTGATGCTTCCTCTCCAAAGAGAAATCACAACACAGGGTTCAGACCCTTCCTAACCTGTAACTTCCTCCAGCAACTGTTCCACAAGCCATGTAGCATCTGGTGCCACCTACACACCACATACAGCATGTTCATTAGCCATCAGCCATAACCTTCAATGCCAGCCATGTCTTCTAATGACAATCATGACCCCCAATACACTGAACTAAAAAATCAGGATGTGTGCCGCTCTGCACCACTGCCAAGAATCACATCAGTGCTATCATATTAGCCATCAGTAGTCTATCTCCTTCCAAACTATCCCCCCCATGTGCCATGGATCTTTACTTATAGTCTCCCTGCTTCTACTTCATTTGGAATGCATGTGTATTAGTATGTCTTGCACCTGTAAATTAAATTACATGGCCGTCAACAAGCTTTCTATCAGCCCTACTATAAGGATATAATCTTGCAGGTGGTTCGTTTTTTTAATTTAAAATTTTCTTGTTATACTATCAAGATGCAAATAACATTGCTACAAGTCACCAGATTCCAGGTTCCAAGCATCATATTTTTATCCATCTTGCCTTTAATTCTGGGATCTGACTAGAATCTTGTATTTTTCTTCTTCTCCTCCCAAGTATCATTTCAGTCTAGCTAGCTCTTCATCTACTTAAACGATTCATGCACAGTGTTTCTGGGAGGCTGTCCCACTCAGTCCAGAACCCAAATTTTTCCCTCGTCAGCTCTGAACCAAATTGGTGAGCAGGCATCTTCCAGGACAAGAGCACAAACATCACATGTCAGCATTTATCTAAACCATTCCTGCCAGCGCTTCCTAGAGGCATCTTGGGTGTGTGGATATTTGTCTTGACCATCCAAGTTTCCCCTCCTCTTGTTCTTGCTAAATGGGTGTGTGCTGTGTCCCACTGTTTTCTGCCATGGGATCCTGATTGCTGTAAGAACTGTTTAGTACGTGTAAAACACTTACCGCAAAGATAAATCTCTGCCTCCACCCTGGCACAACTGCAGCATAAATTGCAAGAGTTTATAGAAGAGAACATTAAAGGCAGTGCCCACACAGTCTGTGTGCATAAGAGGCAGCACTGGGAGAGAAGGAGGATATCACCTCCCATCCCCAACACCATCATCTTGAGCCATGAAATGGCCCCAGGCAGAGGGCCATGGGGCAGAAATGGGGGTGAGCACCGTGAGTCCTGGAGCAGATAAAGGTCCTAAGCTCAGAAGCCTCCAGAAAGACACAGCCAAGCCATCTGGAACCCTCAGATTCCCAACATCTCACTTTCACCAGTTTGGTGTTTTGTGCATCTCATTGGTTTCCAGACATCTCTATCTAATTCATTGTGTGAAGGGGAGGTGAACATTATTTGAGGAGAGCAACAGGATAAAAACCTATAATAACTCATGAACTATTGAGCCACTGAAATTATGCCATATTTTTCTGTGTATAATGAGCACTTTTTTGCCCAAATTTTTGAGGGAAAATAAGAATGCGCATTATACATGGGTAGTACCTGAAATACCTTGTATCAGTTTTTATGTTTTGTAATTATTTGTTACATAAAATTTCTTGTACTATAATATGTTTGAAAATAAATGCTAAAATTTCAATTATAATACAAAAAAATTATCTAAATATAAATAAATAAATAATTGAATTAAAACACAAAATTTTTTTGTGAAAGTTTTGGGCAAAAACACGGATGTGTTATATACAGCAAAATATGGTATGTACATATTTCCTTTTTTCTCAGGAGATATGATTCTACGTTTAAATTTACAAAGAGTTCCATGACCCCCACAAAGGAAGAAACACCAAACTGTGCATTTGCTCCAATATTTAATATACCTTGATTTTGAACAGGACCAAGGAACAAAGGGAAGGGAAATGCCTGTGGATGCCTCCACTGTGTGAGGCACTCACTGTGAACTATCTCATTTCCTTCTCATCCTAACTCTGTGAAGTAATTATTATCCACAGCCTCAGTTTTCAGATAAAAAGACTGAAGACAGAATACAAGTTACTTCCACAAGCCGTCCAGTCGATAAGAACCATGGTCACAATATTAGCAAAATAATAACAGCTGATGTTTTGAGAGCTTACTACATGCCAGACATTGTTCCAAATGCTTCACACATGTTAACTGGTTAAATCTTCAGTACAACTCACTGAGGTGAATATTATTATTATAAATGTTGTCATCAATATCATCATTTTACAGACGAGGAAGCCGAAGCTCTAAGAAGTTAAGCAAGTGACCCAAGGTCACCCAACTCAACTGTTTGTCTCAAACCAGACTCACCCTCTCAGTGACACCACCTCCCAGAACCTTCTGGCAATCACTTTAACATCGGACTGACATGACTGTTTAGGACCAGCAAAGATTAGGATGTGTTCTGTAATCATTCCAGAAGCCTTATCCTTACTTCCCTCTTATATTTAAACCCCACTCACCCACCATGAGCCTCCACATCCACACTAGTAACAAAACAAGAGGTGAAGAAAGCTCATACAAGACCAAAGTAAGTCACGGAAATTAGATTATCTGACCATGTACATCTGTCTCCTGAGCCTGAGTGCTAAGCTATGATGCAGCCACCTGCCCAAATTTTATCTTCCTGCCTGGAAAGCCCTGGGCTTAGAGGAGAGCAGCAAGTCCCTGGAAGGTCTGTGTGAGGCACAGAGGGCAGATGGCAAGCCCTGGTCACCTCCAGAAGATTGCACCAGGGACAACCAAAAATCAACCATGTGGGTTGGGAGATGCCCTTGATAGTCCAAATAGAGTAGGAAATTCCCCATCACTTGAGCCAAGCAAGGAGTCAAAGGCTCCTAAGACAGAATGGAACTGTCTTTCATCTTTCTTCCCACAAAGCTGCCAACCCTCAGCAAGTCCCAGTGGGCAAGGGCACCTGTGTTTGTGTCTCAGCTATACTCTATACTGCTTTACGAGCTTGGGTAAAATCATTTTTCAAGCAATGGCTTCGATGCCAAGTAGAATTCATAGAGTAATAATAACCTCTGTTCTTATACACATGCACACAAGCACACACTCCTAAGTGGAAATGCTTGAGAAAAAAAAAGAGTTGTCTCCCTGTTGTGAGCCTGTAGCATTTGACCCTTTTTCTAAGCAGAAGTCATTCCACTGCTATGTGTATACAAACATCTTTTTCCTCCACCTCTCTCTCCCTCTCTCTGCCTATTTTATCTATTCTTCCTAGGCTTTATCCTATTTTATCAATACATAATCATTGATAAACCTAGAACATACACCTTTTCTTGCTGCCTGTGTCATTTCTTTACAATCCCTCACATCTAGACTTGTACTCCAGCACCAAGGCCAAAGCAAATCTGGCTCTTTCCTTCAGGGAAGTAGATGACTAAATTTCTTACTCACCTCCTCTGTGCATTCATCCCTCTCACACCCTTCTCTCTTCCCCTCCTTCTCTCCCTCTCTTATCCTTCCTCATCCTTTCTCCTTCTCTTCCCCTCTACCTAATACTATTTGAGCATATCTGTGGTGGTGTCAAAATTGGGCCCAAGAAGGGAAGTTTCTATGACAGATACAGAGACACAGCTTGTGCAGATACCAGGCACAAGCACTGCCTGCAGATATCTTGTCTAGGCTCTGACACCTGACTGACTTAGGCACTAAGCCCTTGTAGAAGGGACAAGGGATAAAAGGCATTAAGTACTGGGGTCTACACTGCACTTGCTGGTCCCAGGATGCACTAACTCCAAACATTTTCCATCCCAGTCCAGAGCAGTGAAAATCTTGGAGAACAAATGGGCTAAGAGGTAGGACACAGATTCTTTCTTACCACCCACCCACACTTGCTACCTTCTCTTACTTGCCATGAAGAAAGGAGAGTCCATGTTATACCCAAGTGTGCATGTAACTGGCTCAGTGTGTACATACATGCTGTGGCAAGGGGATAGGGAGGGTTGGGGAGAGAGGAAGGTGTCCATGAACAAATCCAGCAATAGGATGAGAAGCAGGCCAAATCAGTCTATGAGCAGGAAAAAACAGGTATTATCCACCTGGGAACAGGTTCATTACCTTGTGCAAGTAATTCCAAAGAATCTAATATTTTTAAACAGTTGATACAGCCAGGCACTGCTTGTTGCTTCATATGCATCATGCCATCCAATTATGCCAACAGCTCTATGAATCAGGCACTATTTCCATTAGACAGAATAAAACACTGAAGCTCAGAGAGATTAAGTACCCTGATCAGTCACACAGCTAGTAAGCAACAGACACAAGCATAAGCATTTAAAAAGTAAGGCCAGAAACTAGTCCTGTGAATAGAAGTTCAATGAATTAGAGTTTTGCTAGCTTAGAAATTATTTCCCCCTATTTTCCAGTCTCAACAAAAATAATATTTATAAAGGCAATGATAATGAGTTCTTCTCTCTGTGTGTAGTAGCAATGAAAAAGTAAATTGACTTAAATCAAATCATAGGTGTTTTTAACTGGATTAATGATAAACCTTACTGTCAGGATGTATTTTCTAAGCTAGGACATTGATGCTGTGATGCAAATAGCACTGGACAAGGTTGCTGGGAGACTCGAATTTGGATTCTGGCTCTCCCACTAACTTGGCTTCAGTTCTCTAAGTCTTAACTTCCCTCCACTCCACCTGCCCTCTGCTGCCAAAAAGGAGGGGCTCCAACCAGATTATCTGATAATTCCTCCAGCTATAGCAGCTTGTAGTCCCCAAAGGTGCTTCATAACAAGGCTTCCTTCCCTGCAAGAGCCATCAAAAAAGAGAAGCATAGGACCCTATGTCCCCAACCAGGAGCTTAAGGAGCGGAGAATCCCCAGCAACCAGTGGGGGCCACCTCTGACTTCAGTGCTCCAGGAATATGCTCACTGAGTCTGCCTGAAGTGCCAATTGATCCCCAATCTGCTCTAAAGCTAGTCACACATCTATCCCCTTCAGGTGCTAATCCATCAGCTAAGTTTCCTGGGGAAACAACTCATTCTTAAACTCTCTTTTATGGTTTTTATCCAGAATCGATTTGAATAAATCAGTCTAATACTCTCTCTACAATGGAACCAATTGTAAAAGAGCTTTATTTGCTCCGCTTTCAAAGCAAGTTGAAGTTACCTTCCTCCCATTCCAGGGCTGATGGGGGCAAAAAGGAAATGGGCACAATGAACTCAACAAAAGAGGATTTTTCTAAAGGTGGGGACCCAAAAAAGCCCACCAGGATTCTCCAGCAAAAAGGTCCCCTGCAGGACCCACACCTGGAAGATGAGGCCAGGGGTGATCTGGTGGAATTCATCTGTTCCTAATGCTAATGTTCTGAGATGATACCTGCTGTGCTCACCCAAAGCTTGAGGAAGCAAGCTTTCCCTGAAGTCTTGTTTCCCCAGCTGTTCTGATTTCTTATCTCTCTGAAAAGACAGAGCAAGGGCTAACCTCCACTGAACTCTGCCAATGTGCCAGGCACTGTACCAAGTCTCGAAGGCACCTCCAACCAACAATCCAGCTGCAGGAGCTTTCTTTCTATACTGCCAATGTTCCCAAAGCCTTGCCTACCTCAGGACTTTTGCATGCACCATTCCTTCTGCCTCTCTTATTTTTTATTATTTATTTGTAGACAGGGGAAGGGAGGGAGAAAGAGAGAGAGAAACATCAATGCAAGAGAGAAACACTGATTGGTTGCCTCTTGAGGGCACCCCACGAGGGGACAAAACTCCCTACCCAGGCATGTGCCCTAACCAGAAATCAAACCAGTGACATTTCTCCCCACGGGACAATGCCCAACTAACTGAGCCACACCATAATAGCTCTGCCTCTCTTTAATTCCCCCCCACACACCCAGCTCTGCAAGCCTGGCTCCTTCTCTTCCTTAACACCTCTTATTCAATGCCACCTCCTCCCAGGGGTCTCCTGCAAACACCCCAATATAAATTAGATCCTCAACTATTATTCTCTCATGGACCATACAGTTGCATTTCTCCATATCATTTTATAACAGAGAAGCAAGATGGTGTCCTATTTAGAGATGCAGGTTTAGGAGTCAGGGACTTGTGGATGAAGCCTCTTCTCTCCTTATTGAATGTTGACTTTGAGCATGTTACTTAATCATTCTGTGCCTCAGTTTGCTGATCTAAAAAATGGGTGTTATAAAAACACCTTCTTCTTCAAGCTTCTGTAAAGATTAACAGAGCTTACATCAGTAAGGTGCTTAGAAATATGCCTGGCGTGTAGTAGGCACTCCATAAACATTTGCTGTTATTTGTAGTGTGCCAGCTTCATTCATGTCTGTCTCCCCACAAACTGGGTTCTCCAAGACAGCCCCAGAACCTAGTTCAGTGCATGGCACACTTGAGAACTAAAAACTTACCATATTTTTTGGAATATAAGATGCACATTTTTACCACATTTTTTGCTTCAAAAATGTTTCCCCCTATTTTCCTCTTCTAAAACTGAGGTGCATCTGGGGTCCACACCATAAAATGCACCCAGGTTTTAGAGGAGGAAAATAAGAAAAAAGTTTTGAAGAAAAAATGTGGTACTTATTATTTGTTGTATTGTGTTCACTTCATGCAGGCTTTGAAAAGACAAAGCATAATGAAATATTGCTCCACACCAGTCAGAATGGCCATCATTAATAAATCAACAAACAACGAGTGCTGGCAGGGATGTGGAGAAAAGAGTACCCTACTGCACTGTTGGTGGGAATGCAGACTGGTGCAGCCACTGTGGAAAACAGTATGGAATTTTCTCAGAAAACTAAAAATGGAACTGCCTTTTGACCCAGCAATTCCACTGCTTGGAATATACCCTAAGAATCCAGAAACACCAATGCAAAAGAACTTATGCACACCTATGTTCACAGCAGCACAATTTACAATAGCCAAGTGCTGGAAACAGCCTAAGTGCCCATCAGTAAATGAGTGGATCAAAAATCATGGTACATTTACATAATGGGATACTACGCAGCGAAAAGAAAAAAATGATCTCCTACCTTTTATGACAGCATGGATGGAACTGGAGACTATTATGTTAAATGAATAAAGCCACTTGGTGAAAGACAAATACCATATAATTTCACCTATAAGAGGAACCTGATGAACAAAACAAACAAACAAGCAAAATAGAATCAGAGGCATGGAAATAAGGAACAAACTGACAGAGACCAGAAGGGAGGGGAGAGGGGGATAATGATGGAAAGAAGGGAAAGGGACTAGTCAAAGAACATGTATGAATGACCCATGGACATGGACATATGTACACACACACACACACCAGAGTCATCTACATTCTACAGATAAAGAAATTGAGGCTCAGAACCCCAAGGTCTTGGGGTCAGGAAATAAACTATGCTCTTTCCATTCTGTCTTGTGACAGGGTCTCAGCACAGAGAGACACATGGGAGATCAGAGTGAGCAGAGTCTCAAGGACCTTTTCTGGAAACAGATAAAGAGAAACTAAAACAGCCATCGTGCTGACATTGAGCAGAGACTTGGAGTACAAATCGATTCTTTTATTCTAGGTTAGTCCCAATGTCTCCTTGTATCTCCCTCTTTCTGAACTCACCATTTGGGATAACAATTTCTAAAAATGTCCAATTCTCAAAATAAATAAATAAAAGACAGAAATTTTTAAATGAATGGATAGATAACATGCTACAACATGGATAAACATGAAGATATGCTCAGTGAAATAAGCCAGACATAAAAAAGACAAATCTTGTATGAATCCACTTAGGTGAGGTACCCACAGTCAGCAAAGTCACAGGCAGAAAGTAGAATGGTAGTTGGGGGAGAGGAGAATGGGACTTAGTGTTTAACAGGTGCCGAGTTTCAGTGTGGCAAGATGAAGACTTCTGGAGATGGATGGTGGTAATGGTTGCACAAAACTATGAACTACTTTATGCCACTAAATACTACACTTAAAATGGTTACAATGGTAAATTTTCTGTTCTGTATATTTTATCAACAAACAAAAATTTTATAAACCGCATGGATAAAACCTGAGGGAAATGAGTGGGATTAGAGTTAAAGGCAAAAACTGTTCAGCTGTGATTACCACCCATCCACCCCTCACCCCAGGAGTTCCCAGCCTACCCCGTGCCTCCAATCTGAAGCAGTTAGCTGAAGCTCTTTTGTCTTTATTTTCTTTGAAAACATTTTATCCTAAATCAGCACATCCAAAACAATCATGAATGACTTCCAAATTTAATCAAGAGACAATGTCCTCATGACAACACTCTTGGGTCCCAAATTCATACCCTCCTGCTCTGAGCACATTTTCCACATAATGGGAGTTTCCACTCAGCATACAATCCTGGTCTGAGGTAACAAAGAATGTACAGCTTCCCCTCTTGAAATCACCCTCAAAAATTTAAGGTATGCCCCCAAACCACTCAGGTTCACTTAGTAACCAGATCCACAGATTCATTCCAATGTATTTGAAACTTGCACAGGTTAGAATGCTCTTGAAGTCAAGTAACAGAAAATCCAGGCTCTGGCTGGTTCACCCAATAAGGAAATTTGTGTGATCTGCTCACACAAATGGCAAGCCAGTGGTAGAGAAAGGTCTAGGTGCTTTATGCATCTGAATAATTCCATCAAGATCCCATATTCTTTCAGTTTCTCTCCTCTGCCAACTTCAATGTGCACTCCATCCTGAGGCTGGTTCCCTGCCTGATCCCAGCATGGCTGTGATGTTATTTAGGGCTTCATGCTCCACTTTCATTCCCAGGAAGATGCTGAGAAACCCTGTCCTCCACACATGAAATGTAAGTTCCCTTCAGCATAACTAGGTCAACTTTAGGACATGTTGACTAGATAGATAACAGTTACCAAGGTAATGGTATGTACCAATCAGCCTAACTCCAGGGTCAGCAAACTAGTCTGCAGGTCAAATCTGGCCCACCAGCTGATTTTGTAAATAAAGTTTTATTGGAACACTATGTCCATTCATTCATATAGTGTCCATGGCTACTTTCTCTCTACAATGGTAGAGAGTGGTTGCAACAGAGATATTCTTAGATATGTCCATTCCCAAACCAATCAGTCTGGCCAGTGGGATCAAGCTCTCTGATTGGACAAGCATGACTCACGTGACTATCCTGAGCCACAAGAACTGAACAAGATTGTTCTGAAAGTGGGAGAGAGCTTCTCACCAAAGAAAAAGGTGCTGACCTTCCCTTTGTACACAATAGTCAACAAGTACATCTGAAAAACATAGGAATATATAAGGCTGGGTGTGTACTTGAAATACCAGGGGGACCACCCTGTAAAGTACCTGCTTGTTTAACCAACTATACTACACATCTGTGACTAATACAGAATAATATTAAATGTAAACTGCAATTTTAAAAAAAACATGGAAAATCACAAAGGTTTCTAAGTAGGTTGCTAAGAGTGATGCTCTAGAACCCCAAACCTTGTAAAAAAAGAACACTTTGATACCTTGGGCACCCTCTCCTTAGCTTTTCTCCACCCAGACTTGAAGTACTATAGCCATTACCAAATTCTAAAATGATGGCTAGGTGAGCTACTTGTTTGTTGGTTTTGATTCAGTAAAGAAAAATGTGAGCTTCAGGATGTCTTGGGAGGCTGCCAGATAAAGAATCATGTGGTTAAAAATCAGTCTTGGACCCCACACTCACAACAAATGCAACCATGCTTTATACATCTGGCATCAAGAAACAGTAATCTTTCAGCAAGTCTGAAATCTCACTTGATGCATTTTTCTCATCCATGTCACTAGAAATTAAAATTTAGCCTAAATATATCCTTGAGTCAGTACGAAGCTCAACAACATTTCTGCCCTGATGAACCCCTGCACTTTAGCCCCAGCTATGTCTGAGAATGCACAGTGACTCCTTTTTGGAAAAATACTACATTTGTTCCTTCCATAATAAAGGCTGTTGCTCACCATAAGTAGTGAGGTTTTTCCAAAACAAGAAAGAAATATGTCCCCTTTACTCCATAACCCAAGAAGAAAATAAAACATGGATTCTCACAAATAGGAGAAGGTTGAATTGTGCTTGTTATTCTCAGCTTTGAGACTGCATTGATTACTTCTAGACCAAAAAAAAAAAAGGTTTATTTCTACTATATAGTCACTCCGCATCAGATTTATATGCCTAAGTTTAAAGGAAGCCAAGTAAAGTTATCTGCTCTTGTTGTACCTGATTAACCTCAATACACAATCCTACAAATCAATAGTTAATTAAAAATGTGGCATTGCCTATGTAGTTAAGTGACCTCATCCCTCGGCAAACACTACCCACCTTCTATATTATTAAGCTAACAGCCATGTAGGCCACCCTCTAGGACAATGTAGAATTATACAAACAAGAAAATAAATGTATTTCTAAAATACACCTACACGGAAACCTCAAATGTAATATTTTGGCTGCATTTAGAACTCAAGGCATCTCTAATAAGCTACCTTGTTTTGTCAGTAGAGGTTCCCAACTCTTGGAATCATTTCTTCCTATGGTCACAGCCCATATTCTTGGCATAGCCAAGATTTGTGAACATAATTCCATGGTAACCAGAAGTACCAGGTTTCCATTTTCAAATTGTCTCTAGGTCAAGAGCCTAAGAACTCACCCTTACTCTGATCTCATATTCACCCATGCTTCAAAACTACAAATAATCAAGGACAATAAGGCATAACTGATTTATTTGTCATTTCCTGGTTACTATCAACTCTGTGTGGGTTTCTTTGTTTTAACTTCACACTCATTTCTGCCATAACAAAACCATATATCTTATTCATAAATGCATTGGTTGCCTGCTTTATTCCAAAGAGGAGTTGAAGTGGCTAAGAAATAGTCCATTGCAAATAGCTTTGTCAGAATCACCCATTGCAATAGACCCACTTCACCAGGATTTCTCCTGGTGACCCTGTCCATGCCACCACTCCCCCAACCCAGGTTCTTCTAGTAACAGCTGCACCCACCTCAACCCTGGATTCAAGTGTGCCAATCAGAGTACCCCAAATCCCTAGTCTACATGTGAAAAGGTGGCGGGGTGGGGGGGCCATAATAACTCTTTCCTGGGAACTTTCATGTTGGAGCCAAGAGAGGGAAGTCAATTTTCTTCCTGACAACAAAGTCACAAGGAATGCCCAAGACACTCCTGCCAAGATCCCTCCCATATGTAAAATTTTCATCTAAAGCAGGAGCCAAAAAAAAAAAGATATACATATAAGAGGGAGGGATAACATGGGCAAGAGAGCTGCTCTTTGGTCTTGTTATATCAACTAATACATTCCCTTTTCTGTTTCAGTGAGTTAGATGCAGAACTCTGGAAGAATACCGCATGAAGAGATGAAGACAAGACACCCATCACTCTGGCCTTCACTGAAGTCAATGTTCACATATTTTAACTGATCCTCAACACCCAACTTAGCTTACCGAAACCAAAAGACCAAGAATCTCATTAGTCAAGAGCAAAGGCCATTGGTTCCTGACCTTCCATCCTCCTCAAGTGCAGGAGCTGGGGAAGACTCCACTCCTTAAACTAACCTCTACCCCCCCGCAAAAAAAAAAAAAAAAAAAACAGGCTATCAGGAGTACCAGACCACTCCTCTTGAATTACCTAGGACTGGGTGTCTGGGAACATGGGCTTGGTACTTGGTGCCTGCCATTAGCCACTAGTCTACCTAAAGAGCAACCTGGGAGGCAGGAAAGCAAACTGGGTATCCAAATAGTCTAGGTAGAGAGAAAGGACCCAAGGATTTCAGGAAGAGAGGAATTTCAAAGAAGAATGGGGAGACTCTGAGGGCACTGCCTATGGAGATGTGGTAGTGTCTGCAGACATTTGATAGGGATCCTGCAGCCTCAGGCAGAGGCATTGAAGATGTCAACCCAGTTTGAGCAAGCAAGTTCAGGTGTACCAGCAAAGGTCCCTGGAAGCCACCTTGCTGCTGTAGAATTATTTGTAGGGTTCCTGCACCAAGCTTGAGAAATCCACCAGCATGCCCAGCAAGCCACAAACTCTGAGTCTTTGTTAATAATACCTAACAAATTCTGAGCACTTTCTAGGTACCAGGAAGTACAATGAAAGTTTACCAGGCTCATTCATTCTTGGAATTATGAATTCATTCTTGGAACAACCCTTTGAGGTATGAATTCCATTTTATCTTCATATTACAGATGAGGATATTAAGATTCACAGAAAGACATCTTCACTAAGTTAGTGTAACAGCCAGAATTTTAGATGAGTTCTTTCTGACCCTGAAGCCACTATGCTGAGACCCTCCCAGCTCCCCCCAAGAGACTAGACTCTATTGCCCATATCTTTAAGCATGGGATAGCACCATTTTCCCAATTCTCAGACCACCAAAACTGGATTAAGGACCAGCACTGGTTCAAAATTGCAACTGGTAGTCCCACCCCCATGGCTAGACCACCTTGCATATCACCAGCAGCCCAAAGCCTACCTATATTTTCCATTCTCCTCTGTACATGGTAATTGAGAATGCTGGGATTCACCATCTCCTCATTAAAGCTGAGTCAGTTCCCTCAAACTCATTCTGCCCTGCCCGTCCTCATCAGCCCACCCCCGGGAAGCCCAGAATGCTTCATGGTCAAATCCACTCACATATTGACAAAGGGTCAATCTTCCATCTCAAGTTCAGAGCCAAGGTCTTCACTGGGCACAAATGAAAGGATGCTTTGGCTTATTTCCAATAAAATGAAAGTACAGAGCAGAGGAGAAATGAGGAAGACAAGTCTGAGGCTGCATCACGTCCCATAAATGACAACTGCTGTGCACTTGTGTCAGAAAGCCTAGGCTATAAAAGCCACAAGTGAATTAAGAATCAGTCTAAAGTGGTGATAACATGTGAGAACATCTTCATGTAGCACTGCTGCCTTGCAGTGAAGCTGGCACTCACCTCCTGGTCAGGGCTCCATTTCTGCTCCATAGAAAAGGGTTCCATTTCTGCTCTTCGCAGTATCAGCTATAGTGTCTTTGTTGCCAAACAGGAACCGACACGGAGTGGGTCTGCCATGGGCCAGCCTGTAGTATGGATTTTTGACTTCATGTAGAAAAGATTCCACAACTCCAGGTGTATTTTTAGAGTATATTTTTTAAGCCTGGGGACAGTGAAACAAAGGAAGAACTTAAGGTAAAAGAAGTAACAGGAACCCTGACTGGTGTAGCTCTGTGTGTTGGGTGTCATCTCACAAACCAAAAGGTTCCCAGTCAGGGCACATGCCTGGGTTTCAGGCTATGTCCCCAGGTGGGGACATGCAAGAGGTGGCTTATAGATGTTTCTTTAGCCCATCAGTGTTTGTCTCCCTCTCTTTCTCCCTCCTTTCATCTCTCTCTAAAAATAAATAAATAAAATATTTTTTGCAAACATTTATTTCAATTTATTTATTTTTAAATATATTTTATTGATTATGCTACTACAGTTATCCAATTCCCTCCTTTCATTTCCCTTCATCCTGCACACCTCTCCCACCCCCATTCCTCCCCTTTAGTTCATGTCCATGTGTCATAAGTTCTTTAGCTTCTACATTTCCCACACTACTCTTGCCCTCCCCTTGTCTCTTTTCTGCCTACCATCTATGCTACTTATTCTCTGTAGCTTCCTCCCTCTCCTCCTCCCACTCCTTTGCTACCCCTCCATGTGAGTTCCATTTCTGTGGTTCTGTTCCTGTTCTAGTTGCTTACTTGGTTTGTTTTTGTTTTTCTTTTAAGTGTGGTTATTAGTAATTGTGAGTTTGCTATCATTTTACTGTACATGTTTTTTATTTTCTTTTTCTTAGATAAGTCCCTTTAACATTTCATAAAATAAGGGCTTAGTAATGATGAACTGCTTTAACTTGACCTTATCTGAGAAGCACTTTATCTGCCCTTCCATTCTAAATTAAAGCTTTGCTGGATAGAGTAATCTTGGTTGTAGGTCTTTGGATTTCATGACTTGGAATACTTCTTTCCAGCCCCTTCTTGCCTGTAAGGTCTCTTTTGAGAAATCAGCTGACAGTCTTATGAGAACTTATGTCGGACTGCCTCACTGGGTCTGCCCATTACCATGCCACGCCTGGGGTCTGCCAGCCACTGCCTGGGTGCTCAGGGTCTGCCCAGTGCTGTCTTGCATGCCCAGGGTGCCCTGGTGTCACCACTTCCTGTGCTGAGACCACTCTCCACTCAACCATCCAACCTTGCCTACCGGTCCAGATAAATGTGTCTAGTTTAACTCCTTGGTTGTCGGACTTCCATACAGTTCAATTTTCTCTCAGTTTTGGTTGTTATTTTGTTTCTAGATTGTTGTCCTTATTTTGGTTGTTTGAGGAGGCATAGTGTGTCTGCCTACACCTCCATATTGGCCAGAAGTAAATAAATAAAATCTTAAAAGAGAAGAAGAAGAAGAAGAAGATGTAATAGGAGAAAGCATAAGCAGTGCTCTGCTTTGACTCCCTAGAAAAGTTATAGAAAAGAAGTGAAGATCACAGAGACAGAAGTGAGCTAAGGCAGGGCTGCTTTCAGCTCACCAGAATCAGAGAAAAGGAGGCCCCTGAGACAGGATCAGGGGATAAGCCCAGGTGAAGCTGCCCAGTTGCTCCCCTGGCTGCTAGTCTTCTTGGGGCCCTTGCAGTTTAGGAGGAAATAAAAGGTTCATGCCTGGAAAGGGGCATGGGCATGTTCTAGAGCAAGCCCACATTGAGGCTTTGTCCTGAGGACTTTTTATCTTTTTTCTTTGGGTGAGAATCTTTGGGGAGGTTTTCAACAGAATACTCACTAGCGTTCAGGTCATTTGCCCATATTTTAATTGGATTGTTTGTCTTCCCGGTGTTCAGTTGCATGAGTTCTTTACATATTTTGGAGATTAAACCCTTGTCTGAGGTATCATTGGCAACTGTTTTCTCATATGGTTGGTTCCGTTTCATTTTGATGTTTTCTTTAGCCATGCAGAAGCTTTTTAATTTAATGTAGTCCCATTTGTTTATTCTCTCCTTTATTTCCCTTGTCCTAGAGGATATATCAGGAGAAATATGCCTGCGTGGGATATCTGAAATTTTACTGCCTATGTATGTTTTCCTCTAGGACTTTCACAGTGTCACAGCTTATGTTTAATTTTTTTATCCATTTTGAGTATATTCTGGTGTGTGGTGTAAGCTGATGGCTTAGTTTCACTTTTTTTCATGTACCTGTCCAGTTCTTCCAATACCATTTGTTGAAGAGGCTAGTTTTACTCCATTTTATGCTCCTGCCCCCTTTGTCAAATATTAATTGACCATAGAGACATGGATTTATTTCTGGGCTCTCTCTTCTGTTCCATTGATCTATGTGTCTGTTCTTATGCCAGTACCAAACTTTTTGTTTACAGTGGCCTTGGAATACAGTTTGATGCCAGGTATTGGGATCCCTCCTACTTTGTTCTTCTTTCTCAAGATTGCTGAGGCTATTCAGGGTCATTTTTGGTTTCATATAAAATTTTTGAAATATTTGTTCTAAATCTGTGAAATATATTATTGCTATTTTAATAGGACATGCCAGACACTTCTCCAAGGAGGACATACAGAGGGCCCACAGACATATGAAAGGAGGCTCAACATCCCTAGTCATCAGAGAGATGAAAATTAAAACCACAATGAGATACCACCTCACACCAGTCAGAATGGCCATCATTAATAAATCAACAAACAAGTGCTGGCAAGGATGTGGAGAAAAAGGAACCCTAATGCCCTGTTAGTGGGAATGTAGACTGGTATAGCCACTGTGGAAAACAGTATGGAATTTCCTCAAAAAACTAAAAATGAAACTGCCTTTTAATCCACTGATCCCACTGTTGGTATTTTACCCTACGAATCCCAAAACACCAATGCAAAAGAACTTATGCACACCTATGTTCACAGCAGCACAATTTACAATAGCCAAATGCTGGAAACAGTCTAAGTGCCCATCAGTAAATGAGTGGATCAAAAATCATGGTACATTTACACAATGGAATACTATGCAGCAAAGAGAAAGAAGGAGCTACTACCCTTTGCAACAGCATGGATGGAACTGGAGAGCATTATGCTAAGTGAAATAAGCCACTTGGTGAAAGACAATATCACATGATCTCATCTATAAGGGGAATATAACAAACTAAACAAACAAATGAGAAAAATAGGACCAGAGGCATGGAAACAAGGAACAGACTGGCAGTGACCAGAGGTGGGGGGAAGAGGGATAATGCAGGGAAGGGGGGTAATGCAAGGAAGAGGTATAAGTGACCCATGGACAGGGAAAACGGGGTGGAGACTGACTGTGGAAGTGGGGGGTGGCAGGGCAGAGGAAAGCATTGGAGGAAAATTGGGACAACTGTAATAGAACAACAATTTAAAAATTAAAAAAGGATATTCACTAGGCTTCCAGTTGCATTTTTAATATGCTGATGGGTAAAAATGAGTGTATAGGGGGGATTTTCTTTGAGAATATTCTTTGAGAATAACAATATTATACTGTTTCACTTTTATCTTGAGTCTGTCTGGGTATTAATGGTTTTGTTTGTTTGTTTGTTTGTTTGTTTGTTTGTTGTTCCCCTGACTTCATCTGTCCTTAGGTTAGTGGGCACAAATGACATTAATTGGGTTTCTGTTCTCTATTTTCCTAGAGCAGGGAGACTTAAGCCATGTATTCTCTGGTTAGGGAGAAGAGGTATGAACCATTCACCCTCAAGTGTCCTCAGTTAGGGAAGATGAAGTCTTGCGATTCACCAGCTGGCTGTAAGTTGCACAAACTGTTTGGCCTTGTTTAATTTTCTTATCTTAGTCTCCCCATTCCACTTGCCCAGGAATTTTCCAAGCTTCTTACTATCCCGTCACATCTTGAGGGGGCACTGAAGGGACCCCCTCCAGATGGCTCATTCCACGGCCGGATAGTTGGTGCCAGTGTCAGCTGAGAGCTGCCAGGGCTGTGGGCGGCGGGTCCTCGCCAGGTGGGCCTTGCCATGGACTGCGTGGGCTTCTGCACAGTGCAGTGGCTGCATTCAAAGTGTGAAATTGTAAAGAGAACCAGGAGGGAGCTGCACGGGCTTTTCTAACAGCCTCCAATGTCACAGAGAGCCACTGCCACCACATTTTATTTGTGGAAACAGATTGAAAGGGAGGGGAACTGTACTCCACCTCTCCATGGGGCTGTGACAAGCTTCTAGAAGAATCCATAGGGTGGGAAATATTACAGCCACTCTTCAAAACACCCTTGCATAGCCATGCAGAGCAGCCATCTTTTCAGAGAACACAGTCTGCCACAGCAAAAAGTATATTGCATGACTTCACCAAGCTGTCCTAATTTACAAACCTGACTTAAAAATAATCACCTCCAGCCCTGGCTGGTGTAGCTCAGTGGTTTGAGTTTGGGCCTGAGAACCAAAGGATTGCAGTTCGATTCCCAGTCAGGGCACATGCCTGGGTTGCAGGCCAGTTCCCAGCAGGGGACACACAAGAGGCAACCACACATTTATGTTACTCTCCCTCTCTCCTTCCCTTCCCCTCTAAAGATAAATAAATTTTTAAATCTTTTAAAAAACTAAATAAATAATCACCTCCAGCAAGTCACCCCCAGGGACCCTCACTGAAAGTTTAGAAAAATGGCTAGACTCAAAGAAAGGAAGCCAAGAAAAGTAAAAGCCATTCATGGGGCAGGATTCATGGGGCAGGTGGGGCAGGCAGAGAGAGAGTCTTTCCTCACAACATTAAACTTCATTTCTTTACAATGCCTGGAGCTCTGCTAATTAGAAACTCACTTGAGATAACTAGTAACCAATTTTAAAATCCAAACACCTTGGGGACTAGCCAGAGTCCTCTAAACAGTCCTATAATTGATTTCATCATGGATTTCCTCCTAGCCCCTGCTGAGAGGCAGTTGCCAGGAGAGAGGGCACTGGGTCACACTGCTGCTAAAAGCCCTGCTGGATAGAGACATGTATAAAGCGCAGATGGGGTTCAGCAGAGGAGGTAGGGAAGTAAGCTTATTTACCCATCTGAACAAGATTCTTGGTTTGGGCTCTGCAAATACAGCCTCAATCAGACTACAAGATGTTGTGGCAGCATCATTTACACTCAGTCAGTCCTGATGGGCCCAGCCACTTTTCAAAACACCCTTGCATAGCCATGCAGAGCAGCCAGCTCCACTGGCAGCCAGCAGAGCCATAACTCACACTGTCACCACTCCCTCCAAACCTCTTTTGTAAGCACTTTTAATCAATGCAACAGGAATAAACATTTGCTGCCATGTGCGGTGAGGAACAGGGTTCCGCTTAGCTCGGAAAGCAAAACCTTCCGGCTGTTTGCACTTAGGAGAGCCCACAGGGAAACCCTCCATTCTGGCACGGCTGCCAGCCTCGGGCACATGTTCCCCAGTGGGTGAGTTTCTCCGTCAGAGTTCATTTGCACTCGGAGTGCCATCCATCAACAAAACAATTCTCAGCTGCCTTTTCAAAGCATCACTGCTCCCTAAGTGGTCACTAGCCCTGCCCTGCAAGCCTCCAGGTGACATTGAACTTAGATGAGAAAGCCGGAGGTTTCAGGGTGGATTTCAGTTCAGCATCTTAGACTCCCTGTGTAGGGTTGAAATCTTTTTTCCAAAGCTGTGGGATAACCCCTTGTTTGTAATCTGGTTCAGTCACTGGGAACTTGGAAACTGATTTCCAGGGGAGTCTGCAAAAGCACTGCAGTGGATTTGGGTCTGGCAATCTGTTAATATAACATTAACAAGGGTGGAAGGCAGCACTGAGAGTTAGCTCATTTCATCCTCCTGGGAGGCCTATGAGTTGGGCTCCATTGCAATTCCCACTTTACAGAAGTAAAACAGATCTCAGAGGTTAAGTAACTAATCCAAGTCACATAGCTAGTGTACTCACTACCTTGAGTCCCTCTGGAGCTGGGACTTAAAAATCATTATTTCTTCCCCCCAAACCTGTGCTTGAAATCATTCTGTTAATAGGATGGCAAAAGAAGTCACACATTTCGGGTGTGGGAGGGGGATCTGGGTTGGTGGCTTTATAGGGGAAATAAAGCAGGTGTGGGAGAGAAGAGGTGTCCTGAAAAGCATGTGTCCGTGAGAAGCACATGGCTCTTCCTCCCAAGACAGACAGCATGGGCAGAAACCCAAGGATTCAGAGCAAGATGCAACTTGAGGGAGTACCAGTTTGAAAGCAGAGGGGAACCACAGGGATGCCTGAGGTAGCTACCAGACAGAGGGATGAGGTAGGGTCGAGCAGAGAGAGAGATTTGGGAGGAGGTATGAGGTGCTCAGACCATTTGCTTCAGAATCTCTAGGCTTCTTAGAAATGCAGGTTCCTGTATGTTGGTGAACCTTAAAAAGCATTTTGCTAAGTGAAAGAAATCAGGCCCAAAAGACCATATATTATGTGATTCTATTTATATAAAATATCCAAAACAGGCAAAGCTTTAGGGACAGAAAGTAGACTGGTGTTGCCAGGGGCTGGGGAGGAAGTGAAGAGTGATTGTGAATGGGTGTAGAGTTTCTTTTTGAAGTGATGGAAAAGCTCTGGAAAAAATAATTAAAAGCTGCAGTGATGGTTGCCCAACAGAGTAAATTTATTAAACTGTATGCTTTGAAATGGTTAAAATGATAAATTTTATGTTATGTGCCCTGGCTGGTATAGCTCAGTAGATTGAGCATGGGCCTGTGAATGAAATGATTGCGGTTCGATTCCCAGTCAGGGCACATGCCTGGGTTGCATGCCAGTTCCCAGCAGGGGACACATGAGAGGCAACCATGTATTGATATTTCTTTCCCTCTCTCCTTCCCTTCCCCTCTAAAGATAAATAAATACATTCTTAAAAAAAAATAAATGTTATGTTATGTGTATTTACCACAATAAAAAATGCAGATTCCAGTTTAACCATTCACTTAACAGACACTTATTGGATGCTCACTATGTGCCAAGCACTGTTCTGGGTACTGGAGATACAGCAGTGAACAAAACAGACAAAAATTCTGCTTTCATAGAACTGACAGTCTAGTGGGAGGAACTAAAAATAAATAAGATAAATAGTTTAAATGCATATGCATTACAGATGAAAATGAAGGAGAAAACAAAGCAAGGGGGAGGATAGGAAGTCTGGGAAGAAGTGTGGGTATCACCATTTTAGACAAGGAGTCTAGGAAAGGCTCCCCAAGTGGTGAGAGAGCTGAAGGGAGAGACAGAGCAAGCGATATGGATGTCTGAGGGAAGAGTGTTCCAGGTAGAGGGAACAGCAAGTACCAAGGCCATGAGGCAGGAGCACACTGGGTATGATCATGGAACAAAGAAGAGACCATTGCAGCTGGAGCAGAGGGAGTGATGAGGAGAGTGGTAGTAGATGAGAACAGAGAGGAGGCAATTAGGGGTCAGGTCATAGGAGACCTTGTGAGATAGGGGACACTGGAGGTCCTGAACAGAGAACTGATGTGACCTGAATTCTGTTTAAAAGGATCACTCCAGCTGCTCTAGGAGAATAGACTCTGGGAGGACAAGGGTAGAAGCAGGAGGATACCAGCAAGGAGATAGTACAGTGATTCAGGTGGGAACTGACAGAGCTTCAGTCCAGACTGGTGCTAAAGAGGGCCTGGATTCTGGATATATTTTGAGGAGAGTGCAACTAACTCATTGACTCTTCTAAAATGGCTCACAGGAGTCAACATTTGTAGGATGAATTAGGATCCAAGCTTTCCAGGGGATCCTAATTCATCCTGAAATTGAAGAATTTCAAGTGTGTGTTAACCTTTTGTTTCATATTTTGGGAAGTTCCTACTGGATTTTCTCCAAGCCAACTCAGAATGAAGACTAGGAAGGTCATTCTCCAGCATCAGAACTTGAGTGCACAGCCCTAAAGCAGACCACACGGTATGTGGGAAACAACACAGCTTTGTCAAATGTCAGGAACTGGAAGTACAACAATGAATCCCCATGGGCCCTTTCTTCGATGAGTCTTGCCTTTCATGAGGGAAATAAACCATTACAAAATCATTTATGCCTCTCAGTGCTAGGATGTGTGTTCACATAGGCCAAGAGGAGCACATGAAATGGGCATCTAATCTATTATTGTGTGATCAGAAAGACTTCCCCCATCAAATAACCTTCAAGTTGAAGACTAGAAGGTGATAGGAGTTATCCATGTGACTAAGGAAGAGGGTGGAAGATTGCTCTAAGCAGAGGAAAGAGCATATGCAAAGACTGAGAGCTGAAAGAGCATTTGAGGAGAAGAAAGAAATTTATATAATTGTAAGAGTAAGAGCTGAGGAACATAGAAATAAGTTGGATCCAAATTATAATGGTTCTTGACATCCATGTTTATCCTGTAGACAAAGGGAGTGAGGAGGTGTCATTAAGTAGAGGAGTAACGATCATCTTTGTACTATAAAAAGAAAAGTCTGATTTCAGAGGATGGATAAGTAGCAAGGAGACCAGGTGGAAAGCTGAAATAATCCAAGTGAGACAAGATGGTAGGCTGGACGGAGGCCGTGGTGATATGGATGGAGAGGAGAGGCAGACTAATTTGACTAAGGTAGCAGGAGGAATACAGGATAACATCTAAGTTTTCTGGTAGCTTGGTAGATCATGAGGTGAGCTGGACTTCATGAACCCAGGCAGAAGAGGAAATCAGGAGAGGAAGGATGAGATCGAGTTCAAGAGGTGAACTTGATCCTTTGGCACATCCAACTGCCCAACCAGTGGGCAGTTGGATGTGCCAAAGAAGAGTCATACAGAGAGGTCTGGAATGTCAATAACAAGATGTAAGGACCTTGGGAATAGGTGATCCCACTACCCCATAAAAAAGGTATGGAGAAGTAAGAATAGAACCTAGGGGACAAATGAAGGGGAGAGATTCATAATTAAAACCGACCAACCATCAGACATCTTCCCAAATAACACTGGAAGTTGTCTGATTGGAAGTTGTCTGATTGGAAGTTTTCTTAGTAAGAGTTATTCAGGACCATTTCTAAAGATCATGTATAAAAATAACTTCTGAAAGTTCTCAAAACATGTAATGCTGCTTTTTTAAAAATAAAAATAAAAAACAGAAGTTCAGCTATTGTACAGACACTGAAGCAATTTTCCAGCAAGTGTCTATCAATCAACAATCCAAACTGATTCAGGAGGGTGTTACATCTAAGAATCCAATTCCATTGTCTATAAGAGCCTTTCTACCAGGTACAAGACCCTAATCCAGTTGAAGTGATTTTCTTTTGATTAACAGGCTGGAAATACACAGGTTGTTGGTTTTTGAGATTTTCTTCCCTGGGTTCTGATGCCAGCTGTGAATAATTTTCACAGAGTCAAAAATTTCCCAACCATCAAAATAAAAATGACACTCGGTCACAGAGGAGGCAGATTATAGGTCAATCACCTTGATTATTTTTTAACTATGAGGAGCCATTAATGTTACTGAATAAGCAAATCTGTTTGCATAAACAGATTTTTAGAGTCTACTAGGAATAAAGGTTTCCCTAAGTGGATGATTTGTACAATGATAGCCTTTGGGTCTTCGATGGAACAGCTCTGATGAGAAAATGTTCCTTTAATTATGTGCAAGGCCAATTACCATGTTATAGCCACATTGTTTTGCAGATTGCATATAATTTCACCATTTCCATAGCTTCAGCACTATAATTCTGGAGGAAAGGCAGGCACCAAGAAGACACTTGAGGCACATTATGCTGGAGATGAAGATGTTTTAGCAAATTCAATTTAAGCTACAACATTAAAGTTATTTTGTTGAATAAAACATAATGCAATAATGAGCTTGTGTATGTCAACTCTATAGTGGAAGCAATAATAGCTAGAGAGAGAGCATCCCCTCTCCCCTTTTTCATGCTCATTAGAGTAATAGATAATGCTGTGGAGAAAGCCTTTCTCTAATATGTGTTTCATCTCAAGTTAATGTGTTTCCTGCAACTGTGCTTCAGGAAAAAAGCGGGGGAGGGGATATGGGACTAATTTGGAAGCCATTCACAAAGTGCTACTACTTAATGTTTTTTTATCCACTGATATTTCTTGTTCCCAATGCCAACCTAGAAAGGACTTTCTTGAGACACTCAGATTAATCACTATCTTTATGTACCTAGCACTAGGGTATTGTGAGGAAAAAGAACAAATAAGTAGAGTAAAGATAGAGGAAGAATGTGATGGCAGAAAGGCAAAGCTATTGCAGTGCTGGTCTCAATTCTGCCAACAATTAGTAGGAACAACAACCTCCCCTTTCTAGGACTCAGTTGTTCTTGTCTGTAAAATGGAGAAATAGGAGGGTCTTCAAGGCCCCTGAAAGTACTACCATTCCACGACCTCATCTTTCTATCAAATACTTTTCATTCATACTAATAAAAATCATGGCTACTTTACCAAGAAGATAAAATAATCATCAAGCTGAATATACCAAGCAACGTAGCCTGTAACTGTGTAAGCAAAAACTGAGTTTATGTGGAAATACAGACAAATACCCGATAAGAGTAAGAAATGGTCTCACTGTGTGAGGCACAACATCACATTCACCCACCATTTCTCTTCCTGGACATGCAGGAAGACAACATTTCCCAGCATCATGTTATTCTAAGAGGCAGTGGTTGTTTAATGCATCCCTCCTTTTATTGCAACCTGTAATTGATAAGAACATGTCTCTTTCTTCTTGGAGGGCTAAACACAGCTGGATTATTCGGCAACACAACCATGGAAGATGCAACTATGTGTTACAGGGGTGGAGGTGGCAGAGTGGTGAGTGTGTACACACTTGTAAACTTGTCCAAAGACAGAGATAAACAATCATTTGAGCATCTCTTTCCTTATGTTGAGCATCCAGACAGAAAGTAAAAATTAATCACTAAGCCATCTCAATAATGTTATTTTAACTTTTGGCAGCAGGTTGCAATTGAGAAAAAGAAAATAAAGTGATGAGAATGTGAGGTAATGTACACACATGTGTAAAAGAAAATGATGGGACTGAACTGTGTATTTATCTCTCTTTAGCTTTCCAGGCCATTTTTCTGATCGTATACCAAGGAAAAAAGTACAGACTTCTTCCTGGGGTAGGGCACCAGACATACAAGGCCCTTTCTAAGAGCCACCGTGCAAGTTAGTGCTGTGTGGCAAGGGTGAGCTCAGGGAATCGTGTGCAGTGATTCCCATTCACACTTTTTTTTTTTTTGGTCTTCTAGGAACCACTTGAATTTCTGATGGAGTTTCTTTACAGTGGTGGTGCCTGGTTCAGGGCCCAGCAGGGCAGGGACTAGTGAAAAACCCTCACCATGCTGCCAAAGTGTGGGAAAAAGGATACAAACAAAGAAGTTTAGGGCTGAGGACACTGCTATGCCCCACATGCAACAACAGGGAAAATCACGTGAATCAATAAAACAAAAATCCATCTAAACTCTGAGATACTATACAATCTTCCTTTTTTGATACTACACTCTTAAAAAGTCAAATGAACAAAAGTAAGGTGCCTAAACCACTGCTCTCAGAACAATGGCCTGTCCACTCTGGGATGTGATTATAGTTCCTTGATCAACCCTGGACTTACTCAGCTCTCAAAAAAATGATTGAGGGGCCCTGCTGGTGTGGCTTAGTGAATCAAGTGCTGGCCTGTGAACCAAAGGGTTGCTGGTTCAATTCCCAGTCAGGGCCCATGCCTGGATTGCACGCCAGGTCCCCAGTAGGGGGCACATGAGAGACAACCAACCACACATTGATGTTTCTCTCCCTCTCTTTCTCCCTCCCTTCCCCTCTATCTAAAATTAAATAAGTAAAATCTTTTTAAAAAAATATTGACCTGGCCGGCATAGCTCAGTGAATTGAGTGCGGGCTGTGAACCAAAGTGTCGCAGGTTTGATTCCCAGTCAGGGCACATGACTGGGTTGTGGGCCAGGTCCCCAGTAGGGGCCACATGAGAAGCAACTACACATTAATGTTTCTCTCTGTCTCTTTCTCCCTCCATTCCCCTCTCTAAAAATAAACAAATAAAAATATTTTTTTAATAATTGAGGACCTACTATGTGCCAGTACCACCTCAGGCACTGAGGATACAGTAGTGAGCAAGACAAACAAAAATTGTGGGCCTTATGGCACCTACAATCTAGTTGAGGAAGACAGCCAATAAACAAGTTACTATATTATTGTGTGTTATTAATATATCATGTATGGAATGTCTTAATATATAGTTACATCTAATTAGGATACAGTAATATAATAATATATTATGTGAAGTATATAACTATATTATTAGACATTACATATGAACATATATTATAGTTACAGAGTTGGTTGGTTGGTTGGTTGGTTGGTTGGTAAGTGCTATAAGTGAAGGTAAAGCAAGAAAAGGAATAAGGAGTGCCAAAGGTAGGTTGCACTCTTAGCTGGGTGGCCAAGAAAGGCTTCCTTAAAATACTCCCTGAAGGCCAAGGTCAAGCCCAGCAGCATTCTTAGGAGACGAGCATTTCATGTGGAGGGAACAGCAAGAGTAAGTACCCTAAGGCTTGGTTTTGTTGCAGGATCATCAGGAGCAGGTGAGAGAGAGCACAGTAGCAGATGGTGGGAGACTTTGCTTTGCCCCAGTGAGATGGAGCCACTGGGCAGTTGTGAGCACAGGAGTGACATATTCTGATGGCTGCCTGGAGGTTGGGGGTTGTTATAGAAGCAAAAGGACCAGCCAGAAGGCTCTGTAATAACTCAGAGGAGAGATGAGGGCCTGGAGCAGATTGGTAGCTGTGGAGGTGAAGGCAGGGAGAAGCCCTTGGGAATCACTGGTAACAATCACCGCTAGAATGGGAGGGGGAAGTGGATCTCAGGAATGATTTTTTTCTGTGTGCTTTCACATTTTGGTGCCTTCTTTTTCCCTGTCTTGAAATTGGGCACAACATCACCTGGCCTGCTTCCCTGAGATGTTTCGTTAGATTCGGTGGTCAAAAAGGCCCTGAGACTCCAAGGAGACAACACTCATGACTTTGAAGGGAGAATGTAATTATCAAACCAATTACACTGTGATAAATGCTACACCCTCCAGTTCTCTAAGAGAAAGTCCATACTCTGTTGGGATATGAGTGATGGATAAAAACCCCCTCCTCCCTACAGACCTGGTCTCCCTTCAAAGCCCATCCCTACTTGGACCCTTTTCTATTACTCTCAGAAAAGTGGTGTGAAATTTTGATAAGGCACAATATCAAAGTTCTGGTGTTGCTACAGAGAAGGCTCTCATTTGTTGATAATGTTCAGATACAGCAGATCAAAAGTACTTTTTTATTGTTTTGGGCTCTCCCTCAGTGTCAGAGTTCCAAAGCAGCTGGCTAAGTCAGCTCATTCCCAACCAGTCAGCTTTCCACAGTGTAATGCTCATTTCTGAGATCATCCTCTGGGTGAAAAGCAACTGTCTCCAGTGGGTAGGGTGGGGCAGGCAGATGGTAGATGGCAGACACCCAGCCTCTCCCGGATGACGGGTCACTTTCCGAGGGACACAGGTGTTAAAATGTAACATCTGTGAATGATTCTCCTCTGAGTCCAGGCTCAAGAACCTCCTTAACAGATGCAGCCATACTTAAAACTGTTAAATTGCTCCTTTGCAATATATGAGTCTGGTTTTGCTTCTAAATAATTGAGGTGCAAGGTAGGGAAAGTAACATATGGGGTGGGTGAATGTAGACAAAACAAGATTGGCCACGAGTTCGTGGCCAACAATTGCTATTGTTGAATTGCATGATGGGTATAGAGCATACATAGAACTATTCTATTTTTACATATTTAAAATTTTCTATAATAAATTTTAAGCACACTTAGAGCAATTTGACAATATTTAATACAATTAAAGGTATACACACTCTTTGACTCAGCAATTCCATCTCTTAAAATTCCTCAGATATACTAGCAAAGGTGTTAAACAAAGTGTTAACTCCTTGCAGCAATAGTTATAAGAGCCAGAGGCTGGAAACAAGCTAAGTGTTCATCAAGAGGCAATTGGCTAAGTAAATTATGGCACATCCAAAAAATGGAATAGTATATATGCAGCTGATAAAAGGAAAGGAACACTCTGTGCCCTAACACAAGACAATCTCCAAGATAAATTATAATGGGCAGAATAGTGCACCCCCACACAAAAGACGTCCATGTTCTTATCCCTAGAACCTAAGAATATGTTATCTTACATGACAAAAGGGACTTTTGCAGGTGTGATTAAGTCAAAAAAGTTTTTAATCAAGTTAGCCTGGATTGCCCAGTTGAGTCCAATGAAATCACAAGAGTTCTTACAATAACAGAGTCAGAGAGGTATTTCAAGATGTTATGCTGCTGGCTTCAAAGATGGAGAAAGGGGCCAAGAGATTAGGAAAGCAGCCAGATTAGGGCAGCCTCTAGGAGGTAGAAAAGGCAAGAAAACAAGTAGATTTTTAGCCCAGTGAGACCCATTAGGGGATTCAGGCCTCCAGACTGTACAAAAATAGATTAGCATTGTTTTAAACACTAAATTTGTGGTAATTTGTTATAGCAGCAATAGGGCCCCAGTATACAATTGAAACAGAAAAAGCAGGGTATAAAATAGTGTTTATAGTGAGCTATCATTTATAGCAGATGGGTAGATATAGATAGAAATATATCTGTATAAATACACATATACTTTCTGGAAGAAGCCTGAAAACTGATAGTAGAGTTTGCCTGTGGCAAGAACTGGCAGCAAAGAAAAAGAGATGGAAGGGTGACTTTTCGATGTGTACCCCTGGCTTAGCCCATTCAGGCTGCTGTAACAAAATACCACAGGTTGTGTGGCTTATCACAACAGAAATTCATTCTTCATCCTTCTAGAGGCTGGGGAGTCCAGATTAAGGTGCTGGCAGATTCAGTACCTGGTGAGGACCTGCTTCCTGGTTTATAGCTGGTGTTTTCTATGTCCTCACAGGATAGAAGGGGCCAGGAAGCTGTCTAGGGTCTCTTTTATAATAGCATTAATGCGGTCTCCGCTCTCATGACCTATTCATCTCCCAAATGCCCTGCCCCCTGATACCATCACATTAGGAATTCCAATTTCAACATATAATTGGGGAGTGAGGGGTACATTTAGTATATAGCAACCCCTCTGTACCTTTTAGATGTTGTACCATTTGAATGTATTGGCTAGTGAAAACATAATTCCAATTAAAATAAACCTTCCTCCATTACTGAAACATAGAGATTTTCAAGATTCAGATTATTTAAATTGTATAAACTCAAGAAGCATAGGGACAGGGTGATCACTATCCAGTGGTGGGGGCTCATAAAAGACCTGAAGTTTCTGGAAAGGAGAGGCAAAAATGGGAGGAAAATCTCACCAGGTTTCATTGGCTACCTGGCACTCACCAACTCAAAGGGAATCAGCCAGTGACTCCTTTCAAGACAGACTCAGGAAATTTTTCCCAAATAACATATAAGACCATATTACAGACTTCCTCTAGTCTCCTCTAGAATCTGTCCCCTCCCCAATGCACCCCAAAGTGGCAAGTGGAACACACTCTGATGCCACCTGGAGCATGTCCAGAAGCCTGGTCCATCCTTCAGTGCCCCAGGAGGCCCTAGCTAGACTCTTCAAAACCCCTCACTCTAACAAAATAAAAAAAATCCCCAATGCTTCTGATTGTGTGTGTGTGTGTGTGTATATATATATATATATACACACACACATATACATATATATACATACATATACATACATATATATACATATACATATATATATATATAAAATCAGCTAGGGACACAGTGAAAGACTGTAATAGCCCCAGGCAAAAATAACCTCCAGACCTAAAGTGATTAGCTTTATAGAAGCTATTATGCAAATTTATGGCCAATTCAAAGCTATTCAGCCTTGAGGAGACCTAGCAGAGAATGGGGAGCAGAATTGAAAAGTTTTTGATTATCCAAGTTCATTCAAATTCTAATTTGAATATTAAAATTCACTATGATTACTATGTGGCCCTTGTACAATCAGATCTTTTTAAGCTTTACTTAGATTGTGCTATGGGGAAAATCCAAGCTGTGGGGAATTGAAAATAGTGATGACTCAATGAACATAGGTTGATCCTGGTGTCATCAGATCCTGGGGGGGGTTTTCTCTCACCTTTGTACTCGGAAAACAGCATCGGCCAGATATTACCACTTATCTCTTGGACAACAAGGATGGACAGCTGCAGACACACCCAAGCTCAAAGACCATGAACCAGGGTCCAGAAGGAGGTTTCTAACAACTCAGAAAGAGACTGCAAAATTTTTACTGACCACTGCTGCCAGCAAGCATACTGCAAAATACCTCACTTGTATTAATTCATTTTCCCCTGTCAGCAACCCTGTGAGATCAGTACAATTATTACCAACCAGATTTGTCAAGTGGGAAAACTGAGACACAGTTGAGGAGCAGCAGAGCAAAGATTCCATCCAGTGACTCACCACTATGCAACCATCTCCTGGATCAATGTATGTTTCTCTTTGAAAGCACACAAAACTAGTAATTTGGGATTTCTAAGTATGACATGAATGTATCCTATTCAGATAGACAAAGACTGAACAGAATGGTATCAGGCTTGGGCTCTGGAAGTAGACAGTCAACCTTGGCCCTGACAATGTTCCTTGTGTCACTGCAAATAAGAGTATTTTATTACTGTTTTATTATTATTAATATATGATTCACATACCATAATATTCACCATCTTAAAGTGCACAGTTTAGTGATTTTTTTAAACATATTCACAATGTCGTGCAGTAACTATTATTCATCAGTTGATGGAAATTTTTGGGTGTTTCCACTTTTTTTAATATATTTTTATTTTATTGATTATGCCATTACATTTGTTCTGTTTCCCCCCTCCGTTCCCCTCAACCCTGCATACCCCTCCCTCACCATTTCCCCCTTTAGTTCATGAACACGTGTCTCAAGTTCTTTAGATTCTATATTTCCCCTACTATTCTTACCCTCCCCCCTACTTATTTTCTACCTACCATCTATGCTACTTATTTTCTGTACCTTCTCCCCCCTTCTCCTTCTCCCACTCCCCTGCTGCTAACCCTCCATGTGATCTTCATTCCTATGGTTCACTCCTGATCTAGCTGTCCTCTTAGTTTGCTTTTTTTTAGGTGTGGTTGTTGATAACTGTGAGCTTGCTGTCCTTTCACTGTTCATCTTTTTTATCTTCTTTTTCTTAGATAAGTCCCTTTAACATTTCATATAATAAGGGCTTGGTGATGATGAACTCCTTGAATTTGATCTTATCTGAGAAGCACTTTATCTGCCCTTCCATTCTAAATGAAAGCTTTGCTGGATAGAGCAATCTTGGTTGTAGGTCTTTGGATTTCATGACTTGGAATACCTCTTTCCAGCCCCTTCTTGCCTGTAAGGTCTCTTTTGAGAAATCTGCTGACAGTCTGATGGGAACTCCCTTGTAGGTGATTGTCCCCTTATCTCTTGCTGCTTCTAAGATTCCCTCCTTCATTTTAATCTTGGCTAATGTAATTATGATGTGCCTTGGTGTGTTCCTTCTTGGGTCCAACTTCTTTGGGACCCTCTGAGCTTCCTGGATTTCCTGGAAGTCTATTTCCTTTGCCAGAATGGGGAAGTTCTCTTTTATTATTTGTTCAAATAAGGTTTCCACTCATGACTGTTCCTCTTCCCCTTCTGGTACCCCTATAATTCGGATGTTGGAGCGTTTAAAGATGTCCTGGAGGTTCCTAAGTCTCTCCTCATTTTTTTGAATTCTTGTTTCTTCATTCTTTTCTGTTTGCTCATTTTTTTTCCTTCCTTCTGGTCTACTCCCTTGATTTCAGCCCCAGTTTTCTTTCCATTGCTACTGGTTTCCTGTGCATTACCATTCATTCCAATTAGTTTAGCCTTCATATGTTCCTCTAATTTGTGACTAAAATCAACCAGTTCTGTGAGCATCCTGATCACCAGTGTTTTGAACTGTGCATCTGATATTTTGGCTATTTCTTCATCACTTAGATTTATTGGCTCTGGGGCTCTGAGTTCTTCCTGAGCCATGTTTTTATCTGTTTGTGCCTGTTACATATGAGGAGAGGCACCTTAGGTGTTCACCAGGGCGGGGCCACCCAGGTGGCTGGTTTGTGACGCTGTATGTGGGGGTGGGGTCAGAGAGGGAGCAATGGCGATCCTCTCTGTTGGCACAGTCCACCTCACCGCTCGCCCCCTGCCTATTTATCTGAGCGCAGATGTGTGAGCCCACCACCCTGCGCTGCGCAGTCTCAATGCTCGCCTCTTCACTGGTTTGTCTGCGCACAAATGCTCGACTGACCGCAGACAGCCAGCCATGCCTCTTCCCTGTGTCCGCCCATATCTAGCCTGCACCTGGGATCTGCGCCCTCTGCTGCCTGTGCACCGCCCAGGTCAGGGGATCTTCCCTGCCTGACCTGCTCCACTGCTGGCTTCGCCCCTCACCGGTTTAGCTGAGCGGTTCGTTGTTTTTGGATTCCATATTGTTGATTTTCTGTGTGGTTTGGTTATGTTTATTATTGTTAAAACTTTGTTGTTTTTAGGTTTGGTTGTGCAAGGATGCAAGGTGTTTCCACCTACGCCTCCATCTTGGCAGAAGTCTCCACTTTTCAGCTATTATGAATAATGCTGCTATGAATATTCATGTACAAGTTTCTGTGGAGACCTCCAGCTCCAAGGCATAAGTAAGAAATTCACAAGAGTAGTCAGCACTTTCCCTCCTGAGAAGAATTTTGTGGGTGAGTGTAAATCCTGCTTGATGAGACTTGGACCCCACACCCAGCTAAGGGCTTGGATATGATAGTCACACACTGGGCTGATCATACCACTCCCTTTCTTAAGAACCTTCAGTGTCTCCGCACTACGCAAATATGAAAATGCATGCATGACTCTCCACAATCTGGCCTCAACCTATCTCCTTGAATGATCACTAATTGTTGGAAAGATTCCAGTTACTCTGGGTAAGCTCCTTTGAACTCAAACTGATATGGTACCTCTTTGTGCTGTCAGTGTGACCTTGAAAATCACTTTAAATTTGAACCTAAGGATCATCATACAGTCTCTATCACAATTACTCAAGACTGTAGTTGTAGTGAAAAGGCAACCATACACCATATGTAAACTAATGTGTATCAGTATGTTCCAATAAAACTTTATTTACAAAAGGAGAAGATAGGCCTGTTTGCCAATCCCTGTGCTAGCTGATAAATATCTCTTATTCACCCACAATCTTTTATTCCTAAGCCACACCAGATTCCTTACAGCTCCCTGAATACAACCCTGCAACCTTACTCAGTGCTTCTACTGAAGCCAGTCCATCATCCCAGAATGTCCAATCCAAACATCCCACTTCTTTTGTGGAGACTCACCTGGCTTCCCCATGCTCTGTAGGCTCCCAAAGCCCATATGTACTTTTATCCATGCATGGCCACATCATCTCATCATAAGTGGTTTACAATTCTCCCTTCCAAACTGGAAAGGAAACCCCTATAGACCTTATGTTCTCAGGGCCTAGCACAGCACACAAGCACATCACAAGGGATGGGTAAGTGTTTATGGAAAAAAAAAAACAGTACTGATCTGCACATATAGCACAATGAAGGAATCTCACAGATGTGATGTTGTATGAAAGCCAGGCAAAATAATTCCTACCAGATCATTTCAGTTATACAAAGTTCAAAAATAGGCAAAATATGTCAATAATGGTAGAAATCCAAATAGATGATTACCTTGGGTAGAGAAAAAGGTTATAATCAGGAAGGGGCCCAAGGGAAAATTCTGGGTGTTGAAAAGTTTCTATATATGCACCTCAGTGGTATTTATGCAGTATATCAGTTTGCTATGCTGCCATAATAAAGTATCATAAAGTAGATGGCTTAAGTCCAGAAGTCTGAGATAAAGGCATCAGCAGGGCCTCTCTCTCTCTCTCTCTCTCTCTTTCTCTCTCTCTCTGATGGCTCTAGGGGAAAAACTCTCCATGCCTCCTCCAGTTGCCAGTGCTTGCCATCTTCCAGTGGTTGCCAGCAATCTTTGACTTCCTTAGCTTGTAGAGGCACTATTTCAATCTGCACCTTCTTCTTCACATGGCCTTCTTCCCCTATGTGTGCCTGTGTCCACGTTTCCATCTTCTTACAGGGACACCACTCCAATCCAGTACAATCTTATCTTAAAACATTACATATGCAACAAACTTGTGTTTAAATCAAGCCACATTCTGAGGTTCTGTGGGTTAGTATTTCAACATAACTTTGGGGGGGGCACAATTCAACCCACAACAATAGGTGTGTGTTTGTGTAAAATATCATCAAACTACACATTTAAGATGAGTGCACTTTATCGTGTAAGTACTATATCTCCAGAAAACAAAATGGAAGCAAAAAAATTAGCATTGGACATGCACTCCCTTTCCATAAAATCTTTCAGGGCTCCTGGGATCTGCCTTTTCCAGAAGTCGGGGAGAGACTGATGGTGAAGCAGCCATCATTTTCACTGTGAAGCTGCCTTGAAATTAGCAGGACCAGCCAGCTGCTCACTTTCCACCCTCATGTGCTGCCCTTGGCAGTCAAGAAGGAATTTTTAAAGACTGATTACACATTCTTTTTTATTGGTGCCATGTTTGTAGTATTTGCTGTCCCCAGCTGGAGCCACAGTAGGTGATATAAGAAGATGTATGAATAATGTATACAACAGCACTAGAGTCATCAGTGAACGTAACTGCCAAAGCAGAGAAGGCGCAGCAGGCCAAGATAATGGATTCAAGTGGGAAGTGAGAGAAATGCATATTACTGCCCAGTTTTCCCTTAAAATTGTGGACTATGGTTGGTTTGAAGGTGAGCAAGTGGGATCTTTACCCAGCCCTAGAAAAAGCTTCCAACAAGAACGTATGGGGTATTCAAACACAGCAAACACACATCCAGAAATCTATCCTACTAAAATATAGTCACAGATGTACAAATATTTATGGACAAGATGTCAATTCAGTACTGTTCTAATTATGGAGAGAAAAGAACTAAAGCTACTGAATTATTAGTGTTTCTCCAGAAACTCCCCATCTTGGGGCACGAATCTTCCAAACAAAATCTGCCTGACACAGTCCCTCACATGAGTTGATGCATGAAGGTCTTGAATGTAGTAAAATAGAAGAGCATAATGGATTAGTTAGTAATTTATTTGGAGAAGTTGGAGGGTTGTTTGTCTATGGGTAGAGGCCTCTCCTCAGTTCTTTCTTTCTTGCCTCTGTCTATGGAGACTGAATAAGAGATGTTTGCTTTCCCAGCCTCCCTTTCAGTTAGGGGTGGCCATGTGATTCAGTCTTGACCAATGAGACATAAAGGAAGGTTTCCTAGAAAAGATATCTCCTCCTTCATAAAAAGACCAATCCCTCTGGTCATCTCAACCCCTCATACTCACATTTCACATCTTTGCATGGAACTGTGTGAAGATTCTTGCTTGGGCCTCAGCAGCCATCTTGCAACCATGAAGGAAAAACAGGAAAAAAATGCAGAATCCCCAACCCAGAACCCTGATATCATGGAACAGCTGAAAAACCCCCAGAAACACTAACCTCCAGGTTTCTTGTATCTTCCCACTCACCTGGCAAAACTTGTATTCAGTTGCTTGCAGGTCAATGCTCTCTAACTGCTCCAAGGCATAGCCTGTGACTGCCTGAATGCCACAGAAACACCTATTGAGCCTCCAAAAAGTCCTGGCCTTTTGCCTGGGGCAACTGAAAGTACCAGGACACTCCCCAAAGTGAGCTGAAACATAATATGCCTTCCCAAAAATCATGTCTAGCCCAAACTTCAGAATATAACCTTATTTGAAAATAGGGTCTTTGCAGACATAACTAAGGTAAAAACTAAGATGAGATCATTAGGGTGGGCCCTAAATCCAATAAATGAAAGTATCCTTATAGTGGACAGAAAAGAACATACAAATATTCAGGGAAGAAGGCCATGTAAATGCAGAGGCAGAGATTGGGGTAATGTGATCAAGAGCCAAGGAACTCCAGGAGCCACCAAAAGTTGGAAGAGTCGGGAAGGATTCTCCCCTGGAGCCTTCCAAAGGAGCATGTCCATGCCAACATTCTGATCTCAGACTTCTGGCCTCCAGAACTATGAGGGAATAAATTTATGTTGTTTTAAGTTATGTAGTTGTGAGTTTTTGCAGCAGCTACATGAAACAATACTCACTCAAGTCTGTTCTGTGGCCCCAACACTTGTTGGGACCCATTGGTTACACTGCTGTGCATCCCTGATGCAGTGGCCTGACTCACACCATTTTGGAGAACTCTCAAGCTGTAGGAGTGACTGCCCCACTTCCATCCCACCACCAGTAAACCTCATCCCTTCCCGCCTGGCTCAAAGACCTTCTTTCTATACTTGGTCTAGAAGTGGCAGAAGGCAGAAAAAAAAAAAGCATGCTTTTGTTTTATTCAAGGCTAGAGAGTCCTCAGTATGAGGGCTCCTTCAGAAGAGAAAAAAAAAACCTTTCATTTAATTCCACATTTACAACTAGAAAAATGTATCTACCTACATTAAACACAGCTGAAATGCCCATGGTAGAAGATGGGATAAATAAATTATGGAGTATCACATAGCAGTTAAAAAGAAGTGAGGTATATTGATATATTTGTAAATGCAGTGATATGTTTGGGATTTTCTTAAAAATAATGTGGAAAGGAGAAAGCAGATGTGAGGGGGTGTCTACACAAAATAAATTTGGACAAGTCCTGACTGATGTGGCTGAGTGGGTTGGATGTCATCCCACAAAGCAAAAGGTTGCTGGTTAGATTCCCAGCAGGGCACAGGCCTGGGTTGTGGGCCTGGTCCCAGTCAGGGTGTATGGAAGAGGCAACCAATGGATGTTTCTCTCTCACATCCATGTTTCTCTCCCTCTCTTTCTTCCTCCACTCCCTCTATCTAGGAATTAACAAGTAAAATCTTTTTTTAAATAAATAAATAAATTTGGACAGGAGATGGTAACTACTGAAGTTGGGTGAGGGGACACTCACTTTGCTATTCTCTCTACTTTTGTATATGTTTGAAAGTTTCTGTCAAAAAGAGGATATACAGATGGCCAATAGACATTTGAAAAGATGCTCAATGTCACTAATCATCAGAGGAATGTAAATTAAAACCACAATAAGGTATCAACTCACACCTGTCAGAATGGCTATCATCAATAAATCAACAAATAATAAGTGCTGGTGAGGATGTGGAGAAAGGGAGCCCTCATGAACTGTTGGTAGGAATGCAAATTGGAGCAGCTACTTTGAAAAACAGTATGGAGTTTCCTCAAAAAATTAAAAATGAAACTGCCTTATGACTCAGTAATTCTACTTCTAGGAATATATCAAAAGGAAACTGAAACATGATTTGAAGAATATATGCACCCTTATGTTTATTGCAGTGTTATTTGCAATGGCCAAGATTTGGAAACATCTTAAATGCCCATCAGTAGATGAGTGGATTAAAAAGTTGTGGTACATTTACAAAGTGAAATACTACTCAGCTGTAAAAGAGGAGGAAATCTTAGCTTTTGCAACAGTATGGATGGACCTGGAGAGTATTATGCTAAGTGAAATAAGTCAGGTGGTAAAAAACAAATACATATGATTTCACTTACTTATGGAAGCTAATGAACAAAATAGAAGCAAACTCATAGATACAGAAAACAGACTGAAAGATATTATAGGGGAGAGGGTTGGGGGACTAGGTAAAAAAGGTGAAGGGATTAAGAAAAAACCCTCATAGATACAGACAATAGTATGGTGATTACCACAGAGAAAGAGCAGATGGGGGGGTAGAAGAAAGTAAAGGGGAGATAAATGGTGATCAAAGAAGACTTGACTTTATGTGGTGAGCACACAATACAACATACAGATGATGTATTACAGAACTGTGCACCTGAAACCTATATAATTTTATTAACCAATGTCACCCCAATAAATTCAATAAATGTGTTCAGGTTTCTTAAAATTAGATAGCCTTCATGTACTTTCTTAGAAAGGAGTTCATGATATATTCTAAAGTAAAAGAAAGAGCTAATTGAAAAATAATCCCATTGATTTGTGTGTGTATTTTATATGAATGTAAGTATGAAGGGTAATCTACTGTTATTATTATTATAGATAACAACTATATGATTTATAATGATTTAGTTGTAAAATCTATAAATTATATTAAAATATATACAACAAACCCATCATTATAAAATTTGATCCAGTGTCCTTCTCTCTCATATAACCATTTCTTTTCTGTAATAGCATTTCTTGTGTTTGTAACTATATATTTGCCACCCTGTGCATATTAATCATTCAATAGATATTTAACAGATAGATGTCTGACTTCACTTCCTCATACCTGTGGAGCTCAAGAACTTGCTGAATTCACCAAATGAACAAGTGAGAGTCTAAACTAAGGAGGCTTTGGAAGTTACTACCATTCTAGAGCAGTTTATTATTATTTATTCTTTGAAAACAGAAATTCTACTCTTGGCAGAATAGCCTGTGATCTCAAGTGCAAGGCAGACCTTGAGAACAATGGGGCAGCCACAGACAAAATCATAGACTTGAAATCGATCACACAAAAACCTTAGAAGGATTTCCTACCAGGAAAAGTCCATTTTGAAAGAAACATTTTGCTAACGTCCAGGGGTTGGCTCACAGTGGGGAGTGGGAAAATTGCTAAGGCCAAGAACAGTGTGGAGAGGGGTTACTCCACCAGAAAGGATCTGTCTTGGTGGAGGTTCACTCTGACAAGTTTCCCTCAAGTTGTCCCTCAAGCCTAAAAGGCTTTAGTGTAAGCTAGGCCTGAGGTGGGCACATTGGCTCACCATGGGGTATAGCAGCCACTTTTGAGGTCAGAATTCTAGACTTCTCTACTCATATTTCAAATTTAAAGAGGTGCACCAATAATGCCCCTCTCATCTGGGATGGGAGGAGCAACAGAATAAAAGTTTGCTCAATACACATCACCTACTATCCACCACTTACCCATAAACTTTGCAGTATAAGATACAGGCTGAGAGCTTAAGCATCAGTGCCAACAGACCTGGATTCCAGTCCTGGCTCAGAAACTAAGCTTAGACAAATGGCTTCCATTCTGCAAGCCTCAGTTTCCTCATCTGTGGAATGGACCTGATAATGGTATATACCTCCTGGCTGGACAAGGCTGATGTGAACATTAAATGAGATGATATGCGTAAGGTGGTTGAAGCACATGATGTCCCAGAAGCAGACCCCCTTTAAAAGACATTTGCGCACAAGTAGTTGATTTGGGAGGTGATCCTAAGATGCACTGATAGGGGAATGGAGACATGAGATGTGACAGGAAGAAGTCAATACTGGAGGTCTGATGAGCAGGTCCCTGCTATGGACATTTGGAGTTCAATTAATTGCACTGGGAATATCAGAAAGACTACATGGAGTATGTCCTAGAAGCTTCTCTTCTGAAGGGGAAGGAAGCTAAGGAATTATCCACTAATGCCTCCCTGTGGTTGGCTGCGGGCTGCTCCCAGTGTGGTAACTTCCTGGTACATCTGGTCTACCCCATGCACTCGCTGAGCAAGCAGATGATCATGGGTTCAGGAAGGAGTTCTGTGCACAAAGGAGTATGACTACAAAGCCCTGAAGCAGGGCTCCAGGAGTCTGCTACAGCTGCATACTACAGTGGATAAGGGAGCCAACTTTGAAGTCAGTCTGTCTGGGGTTGAATCCTAACTCCACCACCTACCAACTGCAGGGCCTTGAGGCAAGGGCCCCCAGTTTATAACCTAGGCTATTGACAGAGGTTGACATCAGGAAATGAATGCGGGCAGCAAATGTCAACTACACTGGGCCACAGTGATCATTTAAATAGTCAACCTAGTGATCCCTGAGAAAAACAAGTGCTTTGTAATATAAACACAAGTATATTGAATAAGCAAGATAACCTCCCAAAGATAGATGGAATAACCCAGCTGACATGGAGAAAGAAACCTGAGTCTCATCAACAGCAGTGATCCTCCAGACTCCTGTGCAACATGGTTACCGGGGAGAGTTGATAAAAATGTGGACTCCCAGACTCCAGCACAAGAGATTTTAATACAGAAGGTCCTTGGAAGGGCCCAAGAATCGGCATTTTAGCAAGCTACAGGTGATTTATTTGATGCAGGTGGGCAAAGGACAACATTTGGAGAAATACAGTGCTAATAGAACCTAAAACATTGGTTTTTCAGATCTCCTGGCAACACCAACTGGGTAAGAGACCAGAAAAAATCAGACCTTCAGAGAGAGGTCACTATTCAGCATTTAAAACAAGCCAACAGTCACACAAGGCATGTACATGCACACATCAACAATACCAACAAATAGGGCTTGGAACACCAGCTATGTTTACTCAACAAAATTAATGACTCTGCTTCCCAACACACTCCAGGAATCATCAAAGAATAATTCATAAGCTCTATAACCATCACAATCTCCTCCACCTACCCCCACCAAAAAAAAAAAAACCTCTTGATAACGGCCAAGGTTAATGAGGCTGGTGGCTAACTGCTGAGTAAGTGCTGGCCATGCAAGTTAAACTGCCTGAAGGCAGATTCAATTTATGGGTCCAATTTTTCCAGGAGCACAAAGAAAAATATTTGCCAGAGAAGAGAGGCCAGATGCCACAGGCCTGGGTGAAGAGTGTCGACAGGGTTCCTCCAGGCTGTACTTGGAATTTGGTCCAGGGAGGGCAGCTGGCTCTCCAAATGTCTTTGTTTCCTATCAAACTCGCCCTTTTCCTGCTCCACCTACTGAGCCAAAGGCAGCAAGAGGAACCTCTCCAAACCTTTCTGTCACACTGAACAAAGCTCCCTATTCCCCGCTTCTAAAGAAGATAGCTATGTTTCCTACCTGTTCTGCTGAGCTCCCTATCCATCCCCACACTGTGGGCAGACAGGCAAGGTTCAATGAGTGTCAGAGCTCGGGAATTTCTCTTCTGATGTGCTCTAGGGTAGCACAGATCCTTGAAAGCTAGACTTCTCAAAGCGAAGTTCTCAGGCCAGCAGCATCAGCAGCAGCACCAACTCAGGAGCTCATCAGAACTGCAGAACCCCACGAGACTCACTGAATCAGAATCTGCATTTCAATAAGATCCCTAGGTGACTTGTCTGTACACATTAAAGGTCCCCAGCATCCTCCATATAGAACCTAATGTGCTCTCCATGTGCAGGGACACCTGCCTTAGAACTTTGGGGGTGGGGGAACTATAGAACTTAGCTGTCTCTGTGACAGTCATTTTAGGTCTCCCTGGAGACAGAAAGACTGTCTCCAGTATATATTTCTCCAGTATATATTTCTTTGGAAATTTGTCATTTTCCTACTGTTCCAAAACAAACATAGTTGTGTGTGGCAATTTATACTGATGATTTTACTTACTTTTAAACTTCTCTCATGAGGTCTCAGATGGTGTGACCACAGTCCAACTCAGGGCTGTAGCCTTATTTGTTTTCGCCTACAGTGTTTTTACATTTTTGTTCATTAGTTGCTAATAATTTAAAATGAAGATTTCCCATATTTTACTTTTTAAAAAATCTGATTACTAATTTGCATTAAAAAATCGGAACACAGGGCACACACAGCAGCTGAAGTTGACAGGTGGCTGTCCCTCTAGACAGAGCCTTTGTTTTCTCCTGCCCCCATTCAGCCTTCGTAGACGATTGAGTTGGCAAGTCCAGTTATCACCACATTTCTGGCACTTGCCCAGCTTTCTGCAACTGAGGAAACATGCCTGTTTCCCCCACATATTCCACCCCTCTGTACCAGTGTCCTGTGGCTGCCATAGCAAACTACCACAAGCCAGTTGGCTTAAGTCAGGAGAAAATTATTGTCTCACAGGTCTGAAGGCAGAAGTTCAAAATCAAGGTCTCAGCAGAGATGGGCGCTCTCTGAAGGCTCTAGGGGAGGATCCCTCCTCTCCTCTTCCAGCTTCTGGTGACTCCCAGCAATGCTTGGCATTTCCTGGCTTGAAACTACATCACTCTCATCTCTGCCTCCATTCCACATGGCCTGTTCCCCATGTCTCCTCTGTCTCTGTATCTAAATCTTCTCCTTTGTCTTGTGAAGACACCATAAGGAACTGAATTCTGCCAACAACCTGAATAAGCTTGGATGAGGACCCTGAGCCTCAGATGAGACTCTCTATTCAACATTGTGGTTTTAGTCATAGGATTAGTCCTCCCCACTCTCAATCCAGTATGACCTCATCTTAACTTGATTGCCTCTCTGATGACGCTATTTCCAAATAAGGTCATATTCACAGGTACAGGTGTTAGGACTTAGACTAGCCTTTGCGAGGACACAATTTAACCCACTACACCACTACCTACACTCACCTCCAGCCTCATTTCTTACCCTTCTCCCCACCCATCCCGGCTGTCCACACAACCCTAGGAAGCTCCACTCAGACCTCCATGGCTTCACAGGGATGCTTTCTTGGATTGTTCCCCTAGCCCCCATCTCCTTCCTACGCATCTTTCAGTCTCACCCCAGCCATCATTTCTTTTGAGAAGCCTTTCCCCAGACCCAGTCTCTCATTACAAGGCCCTCATCTCTTCCCAAGTTATACCCCATTCCTTGAAATTGCCTTTTAAAGCTTCTCTCCTACCACTGTATGTAAATTCTAAGAGGGAAAACTGTGTCCATTTGTCCAGTGTTTTAACTCTAGTACCTGAACTTCATAGGTGTGTAGCAAGCACTCAAATATTTGTTGAATGAATGAATGAGTAACCAAATGAATGGAAGGGAGGGAGTAGGAAAGAAGAGGAGGAAACAATAGCGTATATCACACCTCAGACTTACAAGGATATATACTGGGCAAGAGATACTTTAAACAAAATGCCTTAGACTGCCTTAGATTGTCAAGAACTGGCCACCACGTTTTATTTCCTCTCTTAATCAATACTGCCCAACCTCAGTGCAGGCTCCTGTCTCATTAACATTTATCAGCAATGCTCAATGATATGTGGACTTCTGCAATTGTTTACCGACTCGGAATTTTAGTTCATCTCTCAAGCAGGCCATTTAGCATCAGGCGAGGACAGAGGCTGCTTCTAATCTGTATCCCATTGAACAGCACTGGCTTTATCAATGTCATTCCAAACACAGGCAGGCTGGAGCTCTCCCTCCCTTTTTGGAATTATATCAATTCTAAGAATCCTTCATAATCCAAGCTGATGCTCCACTTACTTTATCATGCCACTTTTTTTTGTTGACAGAGGAGGGTCCTTCTCTACCCTGCCTGGCAGTGATATACAGGCAAGTCATTTCCATCCATTCTGTAGGGCAGATGTTGACAAGTACTGAGGGCAATTTCAAAGCGCAGAATGGAGCTGCATCTGCAGAGGGAGGGAAGGGGGCTCTCAGGCTGGCTCAAGAGCTCCTTAGGTATTTCCTCCATTGCAGTCCCATTAGGGAGCTGTGGGCTTCCATCACAGGCCTCTGAAAGGGTTCTCAAAATTACCCTCTCACTTCGCTCTCTGGCAATGACCTTGTTATGCACAAGGCTTTGTTGAGAGAAAACTAGAGTCTTCGGGGTTAGCAGCTATTTGCTTCTAGCCAACACTGACTTTTATCTTGCTTATTAGCAAGTATGTCCCCTGGCCCTGTGAGCAAGAAGAGCCTGTTTTCCTTCACAGGTGGTTGGTAATTTGTTTCTAAGCACATCACACTAGCTTCTCTGGACCTCCTTCTGCAGAACCAGACAGTACTTGTTGTGCTTTAAAGAGCCTCTGACATCTGGCAGATTCTGGAAAAAAATAATCATTTAAAATTCATCTTCTCTCTGGGTTTTATTCCATTGGAGATTTGTTTTCCTGTGCCTATGGTTTACGAAGTCATTGGAAATAACTATCTTGACTATTTCTTTGTCCCCATATTGTCCCACCTATTGCTCACCTGCATCTCTGATCATGGCACTTGGCGATTCCTGCTCACACCTGGTAGATCTCTGGGTGGGAGGGGAAAGAAGGGAAACAGAAGGCGCTGCCTAATGAGGAAAACAGAAGACGAGTCTAGATGATCTGCTTTACCTCGGTCTTGGCTGGTAAAGACTGAGAGGCAAGTGCGAAAAACTTTGTCCATTTGCCTCTCACTCCCCAAATGTCCACGCATATATAATCTCCTTCCCTTGAGTGTGAGCAGAATTTTTTATTGGGTTACATAACAAAGGCTAAGGAGTTTTCAAATGCAGTTAAAGTCCCTAATCAGTTGACTTGGAGTTAATCAAAAGGGAAATCATCCTACGTGAGCCTATCCTTATCAAGTGAGCCCTTTAAAGAAAAGGAAGTTTCAGAGATTCACCCCTTGACCTCCAAGAAGAAGCAGACAGCCATGCTGTGAGGTGCCTGTGGAGAAGGGCAGCCTCAAAGGACTGAGGGCCTCGGTCCAACAACCACAAGGAACTGAATTCTGCCAACAACCTGAATAAGCTTGGCTGAGGACCCTGAGCCTCAGATGAGACTCTCCAATCAACATTGTGGTTTCAGCTTTTTGAGACCCAGTTAAGCCCTGCCCAGATGCTTGACCCATGGAAACCATAAAATAATAAATGGATGGTGTTTTAAGCCACTAAATTTGTGGTTGTTACACTAAATCTGTGTAAGTTGTTACACAGCAATAGAATATTGGTATAGAAGTAAACTAACAATTTTGAACATCAAAAGAAGTTAATGCTATCCCCTCTACATAATCATCTTTATCTCAGACATGAAAAAAGTGGATGCTATTAACTCCATTTGTCACAGATGAGGCTGAGGCCCTAGGAAGTGATGGAATTTAGCAAAGGCTGCCTTGCTATCTAGTGCATAAGCTAGAACTTGGCCCCAAATCCGTACAACTAAAGTCCACAATCTTTAAAACGCTCAGTAAATTCCACCATCCAACTCCCTCAGCCTTGCTTTTCAGAAGTGTGCTCCTTCAATGATAGATCCCAATCAGGTGTTAAAAGTTATTGAACTCCTGATTTTGACAAAAGTTAGTATCTACCAAAATTAATAATATTAAATAGTATTTTTAAACCCATATGTTTTAAGCACTGGGCCATCCTCCTGGGGATGGATAGATATTATTATGATGATGATTACTATTATTACTGAGAAAAGCAAAGCATGCAAAAGTAAAAAAAAACTTGCCAAAGATCACACAAAATGCTGTAAAAATAGTAGAACCCTGCTTTTAACCATCACACCATACTTTCCTCTGACAAAAGTTTTAATTCTGACATTCTGAAATAAAATGGTGCCAAATAATAGCTTGGAAATGCATGTATCTTCTTCAGGTTAACAGATTACAATCCACATCAGGGGAATCACAACTAAGTAGTTACATTAAATGAGATCTTTTGTATAATTGATGGGAATAGTCAACAAGGCTGTTCACAAATATTCAACTTGCCTTCCAGGCACAAGGAAGCTGGGCATGACCATGTGATCTATTTTGTCCAGTGAAACACAAGCAAAAGTAACTTGTGTCACTTTCTGGTGGAAAAGTTAAGACACTGTGATTTACCACATCCCCTACCCACTGAGATGTTGATCAAGGATGTATACACAGATGATTTCAAAAGCCTGGATTCCTGAGTGTCTAGAATGGGCAGTTTGTTAGTCAGGAAGATTTGGGTTATGCTATTGTAACAACAATACCCAATCTCAGTGGCTCGACTCAGAAAGGTTTAAAAGAACCCAGACACACAGTGGACATGGGATATGACCAAGAATATAAGGTCTGTCTGGAAAAAGTTCAGCTATTGTTAATATAATGAGAATAGTTTGTATGACATTGATGTAACCTGGCAGCCAAGGAGAATGGACTTTTATGCACATCCATGAACAATGATGACTTTGCTGTACGAGTCAGTGGGGGCAGTCCGCACCATTGAGTGAACATGTGTACTGTGTAACCATTACATTCAAAATGACAGAGCAAGTAGAGCAACAAATATGCATCAAATTTTGCATTAAACTTGAACATTCTTCCACAGAAACTAGTTGGATGATTCAGAAAGCTGCAGCTATGAGCAACTGGTGATTGGCAGCTTCATCGCAACAACAAGCTTGCTCATGCATCATATATTGTGAAGAGTTTTTTGGTGAAACATCATATTACCCAGGTGACTAAGCCTCTCTATAGCCCAGATTTGATTTACCTGTGGCTTCTGTTTTTTTCCAAAACTAAAATCACCCTTGAAAGAGTAGAGATTTCAGACCATTGATGAGTTTCAGGAAAATACAATGGGCAGCTGGTAGTGACTGGGAGAACTGTTTGAGGTCCCAAGATGCCTACTCTGAAGGGGACTAAGGCATCACTGTCCTACATACAATGTTTCTTTTATCTTGTATCTTTTTCAATAAATGCCTCTATCTTTCATAGTACATGGCTGGATACTTTTTGGACAGACCTCATGAACCTTGCTGAGTTAAAATCAGGTATTGTTAAAACAGCATAACCAGCCCTGGCTGGTGTAGCTCAGTGGATTGAGCACAGGTCTGCGAAGCAAAGAGTTGCTGGTTCGATTCCCAGTCAGGGCACATGCCTGGGTCGCAGGCCAGGTCCCCAGTAGGGGACACATGAGAGGCAACCACATATTGATGTTTCTCTCCCACTCTTTCTCCTTTCCATCCCCTCTCTCTAAAAATAAATAAATAAAAATATTTTTTTAAAAAACAGTGGAACCATCCTGACTAATAAATTTCCCTAATCAGTGCTTCTTAACAAAAGCAAAAGCATTTTAAAAGTTAATGACATGAATAAAAGAGTAAATGTCAATATAATCTGCCATTTTGTCAGTCTCACAAACCCAAACAAAGCCAACAGCCATAAGTTAAGGGAAACAGATCATTAGGTTGAAAACAGACTGTCAAAACAGGCACAACTGACAAATCTAGTGGTTGGTGATGAACATCAGACGAGACACAGATGTTGTCATCATCATCATTTATTGTATGTCTAATTGCACGTGATGTCTAAGACGTACACAGTGTTTAAGTTCACTGTAGTTCAAAAAAGTAACTCTCCGTTTATTTATCCCTTTATTCTGGACTTATTTATTAAGCAACCATTGTATGTCAGGCACTGTGCTGGGTGCTGGGATACAACAAAGAACAAGTAGGTGTACCCCATCCTCAAAGAGCTTATGGACATTGGGAGAAATGAGAATAAAAATCTATAAAGAAATATAGAGCCTGGCTGGTATAGCTCAGTGGATTGAGCAAAGGCCTACAAACCAAAGGGTCGCAGATTTGATTGCCAGTCAGGGTACATGCCTGGGTTGCAGGCCAAGTCCCCAGTGAGAAACAACCACATATTGATGATTCTCTCCCTCTCTTTCTCTCTCCCTTCCCCTCTCTAATAAATAAATAAATAAATAAATAAATAAATAAATAAATAAATAAATATCTTTACAAAGAAATATAGAATTTTTTACTTTCGGCCAAGAGGGTGGCATAGGTAGACACATTGTGCCTCCTCATACAACCAAAATAAAGGCGACAACAATTTAGAAACAAAATAACAACTCATACTGACAGAAAATTTAACTGTATGGAAGTTGGACAACCAAGGAGATAAAATAGACACGTTCATCGAGACCAGTAAGCAGGGCAGAGTCAGGCAGCCAGACAGAAAGGGGTCACAGCACAAAAAGCAGTGTCACTGGGTGCAAAAGGCACCTCGGGTGTGCAAGACGGCAACCAGTGGACCGTAGGTGCACAGGCAGTGGCTGGCAGAACCTGGGTGTGGAGTGGTAATGGGCAAACCCAGCAAGGCGACAATTGTGAAGCAAGGCACCGCACCCAAGGTGGCTGACCAGGTGGTCCCACATTCGTGTGCAGATAAACCAGAGGAAATTGGGGAGCGAGACAGACTGTATAACCCAGGGTCCCAGTGTCGGGAAATAAAGCCTCAAAACACCAGTTAAAAACACCTGTGGGGGTTCAAGTGCAGGGAAAGACTCCCAGCCTCACAGGAGACTTCGTTGGAGAGACCCACAGGGTCCTAGAACATACACAAGCCCACCCACCTGGGAATCAGCACCAGAAGGGCCCAGTTTGCTTGGAGGAAGCATCAAGAGGTGGACTGAGATCCCACGGAGAGCGGAGCAAGCAACATTGTTCCCTCTTGGACCCCGCCCCCACATGCAGCATCACAACCCAGAGATGTGGGTTGCTGTGCCCTTGTGAATACCTAAGTTTTCGCCCCTCATATGTAACAGGCACAACAAGATAAAAAAAGATGACCCAGACAGAAGTACAGATCATTGCTCCACAGCAAATACAGCTAAGTGATGAACAGATAGCCAACCTATCAAATGCACAGTTCAAACCACTGGTGATCAGGATGCTCACAGAATTGGCTGAATTGGGTTACAAATTAGATGAAAAAAATGAAGGCTACACTAAGTGAAATAAAGGAAAATGCACAGGGAACCAGTAGTGATGGGAAGAAAACTGGAACTCAGATCAATGGAGTGGATCAGAAGGAAGAAAGAAACAACCAAACAGAAAAGAATGAAGAAACAAGAATTCAGAAAAATGAGGAGAGGCTTAGGAACCTCCAGGACATCTTTAAATGTTCCAACATCCAAATTATAGGGGTACCAGAAGGGAAAGAGGAAAAGCCACAAGTGGAAACCTTATTTGAACAAACAATAAAGGAGAATTTCTTCATTCTGGAAAAGGAAATAGACTTCTGGGAAGTCCAGGAAGTTCAGAGAGTCCCAAAGAAGTTGGACCCAAGAAGGAACACACCAAGGCACATCATAATTGTATTAGCTAAGATTAAAGTGAAGGAGAGAATCCTAGAAGCAGCAGGAGATAAGGGGACAGTCACCTACAAATGAGTTCCCATCAGACTGTCAGCTGATTTCTCAAAAGAAACCGTGCAGGCAAGAAGGAGCTGGAAAGAAGTATTCCAAGTCATGAAATCCAAAGACCTACAACCAAGATTGCTCTATCCAGCAAAGCTTTCATTTAGAATGGAAGGACAGATAAAGTACTTCTCAGATAAGATCAAATTCAAGGAGTTCATCATCACCAAGCCCTTATTTTATGAAGTGTTAAGGGGACTTACCTAAGGAAAAGAAGATAAAAAAGATGAACAGTGAAAGGACAGCAAACTCACAGCTAGTAACAACCACACCTAAAACAAAAGCAAACTAAGAGGATAGCTAGATCAGGAGCAGAACCATAGGAATGAAGATCACATGGAGGGTTAGCAACAGGGGAATGGGAGGAGGAGAGGGGGGAAAAGGTACAGAGAATAAGTAGCATAGACAGCAGGTAAAAAATAGACAAGGGGAGGGCAAGAATAGTATGGGAAATATAGAATCTAAAGAACTTATGACACATGGACATGAACTAAAGGGGAGAATGTGGGTGGCAGAGGGTGTGCAGGGTGGAGGGGAGTGAAGGGGGGAAATGGGACAACTGTAATAGCATAATCAGTAAAATACATTTAAAAAAGAAATATAGAATTTTTAAAAAGAAAGTGCATGAAGGGAGTAGCAAGAGTCTGAAATAGTAAAGAGGGTCATGGAATACCTCTCTGTGTAGACCTGTAAGGTAAGACAAATGGTGTTAAGAGGTTAGTCTGGGGAAAAGCAAAGGAAAGCCATTCCCAGGGAACAACAGGTCCTGAGACCTAAAGGAGGCCAGTGTGACTAAAGGAGGTAGAAATGTGGGCAGGAGCAGGCAGAAGACTCAAGGTCTTGATTTAACTCTTTGTGCAACGGGAAGCCAAAGCAGGGACCCTAGGATCACTTTAGCTGCCAGAAAATGTACTTCTATGAGTCAGGAGTGGAAGCAGAAAACCAGTTGGGAAGCTGCAGCCATAGCTGGCTAAGGTTCCAGGCTAAGACAGTGACAGTAAAGATGGAGAGAATAGACAAAGTTCAGAATCATAGGATTTGCTGATGGGTAAAGGGGAAAGAAGGAAATGCCTGGCTTACTGACCTGAACAGCTGGGTAGGTGGTGGTGCCACTTAAGGAATGCAGAAGGCATGGATGGGGAACAGGGAGGGAGGGTGACGAAAAGCAAGAGTTTGGCTTTAGTGCCTTTGCACACATTAAGTGTGAGATGTCAACTTTGTTGATATGTGGAAAAACCAAGAAAAACACTGGATGGGCAAACATTATGCTCAAAAGAGAAGTCTGCGTTAGAAACAAATGTTCAGAGGTCAACAGCCAAGAAATGGCAGCTAAACCTATGGAAACAGGTGGGCTCATCTAGTGAGCAAGTCTAGAGAGAACAGAGAAGAGTATTGAGACTAGGCTATGCAAACAACCAATATGTCAAAGATGATTGTGTTGGACAAGCAAAGACCTGATTAAATCCCATCCTCTAACCATCAGTCTCTGCAGTATGCCAAGACAGGGCTCAGCCTCTGGTGACTTTCAATGACCTCCCACATGTAACTTACTCTCCTGAGACTATTTCCAAAACCCTCCTTCTGTGCTTAGTGAAATGGGATTCTCAACATACTTGCCTTTTTTCCCCCAGCCAGACTAAGCAAAAGCTTCTGACTACAAGAGGAATAAAGAAGCCTTTAGTATGTTCCATACCACTAATTCCATCAACAATGCCTCATTATTCATACTTGGCTAATTTTTTTCTTTTCCTCATCCAGCTCAATCATAGCCATAACTATTGACCTTTCCACTCTCCCAACACCACGAAAGATAAACATTGTTTATGTGGACATCTTTCCTTCTAATCTTTAATCGAACAAGTCAGAGGTCTTTGTGCATCAAACGTTAAATTCAAGCTTGACAGATCGTGTTCCTGGTTTCTATTCTTCCAGCCTATGAATTAACAAGTTTACAACCTTACAGAGAAGTCAATACGTTTTCACAAGGTCTGAGCTTCTAAGGGTGATGGTCACCCTTTCTCTCTTTTCTCCTGCTCAAAATGTGGCATGAGAAAGTGTTACTTCACTACACTTGCAGAATGAGGCATCTTGTTCTGGGGGCCACATTTTAAAAGATGGACAAATTAAGAGGCATTCAGAAAATGATTACTACCATAGATAAGAAAATCAAAAATCAAAGCCACACCAAAAAGTAATGGTCAAAAGAGTTAGAGATGTTCAGGCTACAGAGAATTTTCTAGAGCAGCAGGGGTAGAAAACCATGGCTCATGGGCCAAAACTACCTGTCCCTATGTTTTTGTAAACAAAGTTTTATTGGAACGCGGCCACATTTGCAGTTGTGAATACATGAAACACAGAGTTTATTCTTGTATTATTATTTATTTATTACTGTATTATTTTCCATATGAACAACTGTAAACCTACTTTTGCTCCACCCTGTATTTATTTACAATAATCTATGGCTGCTTTTCGTGCAACAGTGATGGAGTTGACTAGTTCTGACAGAGACTATATGGCCTGCAAGGAATAAAATACTTACACTCTGGCTCATTATAGAAAAAGTTTGCCAACCCAACTCCAGAAAAAGAGGGGAAGGAAGGAGGGGGAGAGAGAGAAGGTGGGAGAATGTGGCTGCATGCAAATATCTATTGCAAGAAAGAGGGACTTGACTTGTTCAGCATGGTCCAACATGTCAAACAAGGAGAAATTGAAATTACAAAAGAGGGAGATTTTGCCATGTGCTATGCAACATAATCTCTTTTTCTACATTCTCATGAAACCCTAAAAATTATTTTACTGAAGCTTCTGAATGTAGGGGTGATTTTCCTTGCAAGTCCCCCCGACCACAGGGATGAGAGTAAACATGACTGAGACATGATGTGATCTGCTTGGGGAGGAAAGGTGGCCGACCCCTCAAAGGGGAAGGGCCAAGAGCCCCTTCCTCAAGGGGCTTTTACTGGGTTCATTTGTACAAGAATACAGGTAAGGCTCAAACAATAGCATTCAAAGAAGTATGAGGGCTTATTCTCAGTCAGGGTCAGATAGCTAACGAGCCATAAAACTTTGAGGGACCAACTTCTTGCTTGGACCCTTATCATTTAAATGAGAGCCTTCTAAACAAAGCAGGTTTCACAGGATTTTTACTTTTTCTTTCTTATGCCTGACTTACCCTGGATACAACTCTAGCAAGGCAAGGAGCTGCACTGCCTCCCCTTCAGGTACTCAGGCTTAAGAGGATTAGAGCCAGGAAGTTCTTCTCCCAGAGAACATGTGGGGACTCGGGCTTTGTCAAAGCCAGGGGGGCAAGAGTCCAGTGCTCTTTTTTGCAGCTCCCCGAGTCCTTCCACGATATGGCCTTCCAAGTGATCATGTCTGGCTTAGGTTGTCCCCCGCTGTGAGGGGTCTTACCCATCATTGACTTCTGATCAAGCTTTGGGAGCAGGGAGAGGAAACTGAGGCAGTGTTTGCTACCAGAGACAAGCTTTGTCTTCTGCAGCTCGCATTCCAAAGGTCGTCTGTTGGCCCTTAGCCACAGGGGGTGGAGTTACAATTCCTGAAACCAGGCAGAGCAGTACACAACATCTGAGGTTGTATAAGTGGAGATTTATAGAAGAGGATATGATGTGGTGGCATTTGTCTTAATGAAACAGCAAATTAGCCCAAAGAGATCTGGGTCCCTTCCAGTTGAACTGACCCTTCTGGGTATAGATGTTGGAAGGCCATTCCCATCCTGTCAACCCTGAGGCCATTTGAGTCTTTGAAAACATGATCTGGCTTAACAGTGTTACTTAATCTAACTTAATACTATTACTTAGTCTAATACTCAACATGAACCTTGTTGACATGAAGCCATAAGAATACATTCTTTAAATTTTTCTTTCATTTCTGATCTTCTCAGAAATTCCTAAGCTTCCACATGTGGAACATACCAGAAGGAAAAATAATTTCTGAACTTTGAGATTTCCATGAGATGGTCCAAATCTATGAAAGTTTCACACAAGTTGTCCAAATTTTTGGTACAACATCAAAAGTGAACTGTTTATAAACTATGGATTTATGGTGGCTATAACATCTTATTGTAGATTCATCCAATGTAACAAATATGCAATTCGTTGAGAGATGTATGTGATGGGAGTAGGCTATGTATGTGCAGAGGTTGGCTGTATATGGGAAATCTCTACCTTCTTCTTGGTTTTTGCTATGAACCTAAAACTGCTCTAAAAAATTAAGTCTTTAAACATTTTTTCATTGATGTTTACAACAATAAGGACAGTGAGAACATGTGAGCTCTGTATTGGATCATAGGAACTCATGGATCTTCAGCAGATGGGATAATGCACTCCACATGCTCACACTCTCTCAGGCTATTTCTATTGTTCCCAAACCTTAATAGATTTAAGCCACAACAATTTATTATTTCTCATGATTTTGTGAGCTGGTTGGGCATTTCCTCTGCTGGTCTCACCTGAGCACGCTTGTAACAGCTGGAGACACAGCTGGGCTGGAAAAGCCAATGATGCTTTATGCATATGCCTGGCAGGTGGTTCTGGCTGTTGGCTGGGGAACCTGGTTTTCTTCTACATGGTCTCTTGTACTCCCGGGCGCCCATGTCCCCACAGCCCCTTGAGCAGGACAACAAAGGATTACTTGGTATTGGCTTCCAAGAGAGCAAAATACAGTAAGCTAAAAAGTCTTCCAAGGCCTAGGACCAAAAGTAGGACACCATCACTTTGGGTGCACCCATTGGTCAAGGCAAGTCATAGGCCAACCCAGATTTGGGGAAAGAAATTAACTCCACCTCTTCATGGAATGAATCACAATCACATTGCAAAGAGCATTTATGGGATATTTCACTCATTTTAGAAACTATCTCTCTCTCTCTCTCTCTCTCTCTCTCTCTCTCTCTCACACACACACACACACACAGGTATATGCGATTCTCCCTCAAGATGCATCCACTTCCAGCCAGACCCTAAACCTGACAGTACTCAATGGAAGAAAGAAATTAGGTTGTCCTACATGCCAATTCTCTTCTTGCATAACTTCAGCCTCATCATAAGCAGACCCTATCAAAGTTTATGTCTCTTGCAAAGCATTATAATTGATCTTTGGATTAACCAACAAGTATCTGAATCCACAGAAACAGCTTGTACATGGGACATGTTTGGCTCATAATAGTTTTCTCCTTTCTGCTAAATCATGTTGCAAGAACCATAATGAAACTTTATATTCAAAAAAAAATTTTAAGCTCCAGTTAACAGAGTCTTAAACCTGTTAACAGGTTTAACAGGATGCATCCCCAAATTCTTTCATCACAGACATCTATTATTTTTTCAGCCTACCCTTTCTCCCCTCTGTTGAGACTTGTACCTCTTCCTACTCCAGTCATGTGGCCACCACATTCCCACATGATTCCATCCCCCCATCATAATTGATTGGTCCAGAGATAGGCATCTGACACAAAACAGGCCAATCAGAACTCTTCCCTTGGACTTTTGTACTAACTGGAACTGGAAAAAATACAATCCTTCTCTGTGATGACAGGAACTGTGGAGTGAGTAAACAGGAGCTTTTGTGACCACATTTCTCAACATATGGAAAAAACCAGTCCTGAGTGAGAGAAAAGCTGATATGCAAAAAAAAAAAAAAAGTGGAGGCAAGGTACAGAGATGCAGAGAGATCTGGTGGTGTGTAGGTCCCTGACCTCTGGAGCTCAGCTGCATCCCTGCCTTTCTGAAGAATGACCTCAGATGCCCTTCCCATAGCCTGTTGGTATTCATCATTCTAGTTGCATGCACACAAGACCGAAGCACCTTGTATTGGCCTCCTTCTGATCCTTCAATCACTTCCCCACTTCAGTATTGTCCTCCCTGGAATCATCTCCCAAATAAACCACTTGCACTCCCATGCTTGCTTCAGGGTCTGCTTCAGGGGAAAGCCAGACTAGAGCATGATCCCTTTTCTTACCCTCACTAGTAAGATGCAACCAAGAGTTCAAATACTTTCATCTGGGATGATCCCTAAAATGTTTGTGGACTTTCCCCACCTCCATACCAGTAGCTATGTTATAAACAGGTAGCTTTAACAAAAAGTAATGGTATTCTTTGATCAATCATGAATTTCACAATTCTCCATGACTGATAGATAATCAGTTATGCAAAAGAAGGTTAACAGTCAGGGATGGCTTTACTGGACTTGCAAGGAAGAGTCTAGTTCAGGATGGCACTGCCGAGAGATGCTTCTGGAACTGGGGGACTCTTGAGCCTGCATGTTCCACAGCTGAGTACCAGGACAGCTTGAAAACATGGTGGCAGAACAAGATTTACTCTCCTCCATAATGAGGATAACTCTTCATTATCCTCTGAGTTATCCAAAGTGCTCAGTAAATAATTGAGCATTATCTGTTTAACCCATTAAACAGATAATGGGTTTATGCCCTGGCCAGCGTGCCTCAGTTGGTTGGAGCATCATCCTGTACACCAAAAGGTTAGCAGTTTCATTCCCCATCAGGGCACATTGCTAGGCTGTTGGTTCAGTACCCAGCTGGGGCATGAATGGGAGGAAACCAATCAATGTTCTTTCTCACATCAGTGTTTCTCTCCTTCTCTTTTCCCTCTCTCTTTAAAATCAATAACATATTTTTTTAAATAACAAAGCCATGCCTTCCAAACCAGAACTCACCAAAGAAAGACTGAGACACACCACAATGCTGTGACCATAAGCATCATAGTGACTATGATAAGAATTCTCTCTAGCCACCCACCTCCATTAAGCTCTGCTGATTACACCAAATGTTGCACTTTAGGGAAGTTTCAGTGGACTGGGCAGACTGTTGCATGACTGCTAGCTATTTTTCCTGTGTTTCCAGAATATAGAGATGTGAGTGGATTGGCCCTAAAAAGGCCTAACTGATTGGTATAAAATTCCCAAAGAGCCAAACCACTTAGTACAAGTATTCATATCCCCTTGCAGAATCTATACAACAGGAGCTCAAGGTTCTCTCCAGACCAAAGAATGCTTGGCCTTTGATAGTCCCAACCCTGGTATCAACAGCAACTCTCCTCTGGGCCTGACTGTCCCAGAGAAGCATACATCATTCATTGTCACCAAGGACATCCAGGGACACAAACTAAAGATAATGATGCTTATTTATTGGCCCTTAATCATCCATACTTCCTACATGCTGGAAAAACTGCCAAGTGGAGTTTGTCCATCATTGGCCTCATCAGATCCGAAAAATAAAACTATCAGTAGCAATTTATTATCATGCTAAAAGTAACTAACATCTGTTGGGCATTTGCTATAACTAGGGACCATGCTTAACATGCTGCATTAGCCAAGATGGACTAGGTTATGTCACAGTAACAAATGAACCCCAAAATATCAGTGGTTTGGCAACAGAGGTTGATTTCACATTCCATGTCCCCCATGGGTTAGCTGGGGACTACGCTCCATATGGTCACTCAGAGACCCAGGATGATGGAAATTCTCCATCTCAACACAAGCCTTCCACAGTTACTGCAGATGGGATGAGAAAACAGGATGGTTATGCACTAGCCTTTGAAAGCTCTGGGTTGGAAGTGATGCATGTGGCTTCTACTTCTGTTACCGAACAAGAGGTGGTGGTCCGAGGGAGGGGCAATACAATATTTGGCCCACCTAGGGATGCCCAAAACTGCTATACAACAGGGGCCCCTCCCGAAAACAAAATACTAAAATCTACTGGGCCCTTCTGTCCGCCGCCAATTGGAAAGACATCTCTTAATGCCAGAGATTTGTGAAAAGGAAACAAAATGTTTATTTAATGCTACTCAGGCCTAACGCCACTACTAAAATATCAAAGTCCTTTAGGGTATACACCTACACCCACACAGCGTTCCCTTCTCCCACTGTCCCAACTCCGGGTACCGTAAATCAGGAAAAGAGTACACGTCTGTGTTGCAGGCCGCTGGCACCGTCAGCTGTGTCACTGTGCAGGATCTCGAGTTAATCCAAAGTACTGTGGTACCCTCTCACGGTCCACGGGCAAGAGTCCTTTGTACCCAGTTCCAGTCAAAGTCTCTCTTGCTTTTTCAGGCCCTGATACAGGGTGCAGCCAGGGGGGGCCCCCAAAAAAAAAGATTTAGAAAGGTGTCCAGAATTCAAAGTGTATAGAAATATTGGAGAGACATATTAAGATGTCCTCACCGCCCCCCCCCAGGGGGAAGGGATGAATGGAGCCAGGCCATTGAGAGCTGTTTTGCATAGCAATAGTTTTGCAGCTAACCTCTGGAATGATTATTTAACATATGTATAACCTTTAACTGGTTTCATAGATATGTTAAATAGCAGTGGCCAAGTTGGAAGAAGGGAGTAGCAGAGACTCAGGATGTAGCTAAGGGCTGCGCCCCTGAGTGGAAGGGCTGGTGTGTGGGAGCTTGGAAAAGACTGGCTCTGAGACATGAAGGGTCCCCACTTGGCCAGATGGAGGGAGAGCCACGCGGTTTCAGCAGAGTGAGGACCCCCTCTAGGTGAGGTGAAAGAGAAAGCCACATGGTTTTGGTGGAGTGCGGACTCCTGCAGCTTTGGTAGAAGAGGCCCACGCGGCTTTGGGGTGCCCCCCTTTGGCTGCGGGGCCTGAAAAAGCAAGAGAGACTTTGACTGGAACTGGGTACAAAGGACTCTTGCCAGTGGACCATGAGAGGGTACCACAGTACTTTGGATTAACTCGAGATCCTGCACAGTGACACAGCTGACGGTGCCAGCGGCCTGCAACACAGACGTGTGCTCTTTTCCTGATTTACGGTACCCGGAGTTGGGACAGTGGGAGAAGGGAACGCTGTGTGGGTGTAGGTGTACAACCTAAAGGACTTTGATATTTTAGTGGAGGCATTAGGCCTGAATAGCATTAAATAAACATTTTGTTTCCTTTTCACAAATCTCTGGCATTAAGAGATGTCTTTCCAATTGGCGGCGGACAGAAGGGCCCAGTAGATATTAGTATTTTGTTTTCGGGAGGGGCCCCTGTTGTATAGCAGTTTGGGGCATCCCTAGGTGGGCCAAATATTGTATTGCCCCTCCCTCGGACCTCCTCCTCTTGTTCGGTAACAGCCCCGCAGCCAAAGGGGGCATTCCCAAAGCCGCGTGGGCCTCTTCTACCAAAGCTGCAGGAGTCCGCACTCCACCAAAAAGCATGTAGCTTTCTTCTTCACCTGGCTGCAGGGATCTCCATTCTGGCAAAGCTGCGTGGTTTTTCCCTTTCACCTGGGAAAGAGGGGGTCCGCACCCTGCCAAAACCACGTGGCTCCCTCTTTCACCTCACCTAGAGGGGGTCCTCACTCTGCTGAAACCGCGTGGCTCTCCCTCATCTGGCCAAGCGGGGACCCTTCGTGTCCTGGAGCCAGTCTTTTCCAAGCTCTCATCTAGGCACTCTCACTCAGGAGCGCAGCCCCTTGTTACATTCTGAGTCCAAGCCTTTCTCACTCCGGAGAGCAGACCTTAGTTCCCATCCTGAGTCCTCCTAGTTCCATCCTCAGTCCCCCAAGTTCCATCCTGAGTCCCTAAGCCCTTCTCACTCAGGAGTCCAGACTTTAGTTACATCCTCCTGAGTCCTAGTCCACTCACTCCTTCCTCAGGAGTGCAGCTCCTAGTTACATCTTGAGTCCCGCCACAACCTTCTTCCTCAGTCCCTGCTAGTTCCTTCTCCCTGGCTCCAAACTTGGCCACTGCTATTTAACATAGCTATGAAACCAGTTAAAGGTTATAGATATGTTAAATAATCATTCCAGAGGTTAGCTGCAAAACTGTTGCTATGCAAAACAGCTCTCAATGGCCTGGCTCCATTCATCCCTTCCCCCCGGGGGGGGGGGGGGGGCAGTGGGGGGGCGGTGAGGACATCTTATATGTCTCTCCAATATTTCTATACACTTTGAATTCTGGACACTATTCCAAATCTTTTGGGGGCCCCCCCTGGCTGCACCCTGTATCACTTCCAGCACACTGGCCATAAATTACAAGGAGTCTGGGAAATGATGGGCAGCACATGGATATCACAAGAGCAGTAAGCATTCTTGCTGACATGTATTATCTTATCAGAGCCTCATGATCTCAGAAAATATATCATCATTCCTTCTTACACAGGAAAAACAGAGACATAGAGAGGCTGTGAGACTTGCCCCAACATGTCATAGATAGTAAGTGGTACAGCCAAGATGTAAACCCAAGACTGTCAAGCTTCAAAACACTCTCAACCACAATGCTACATACTTGTCACAAAATTCTATGAAAATTCCTCATATAGCAAAACATGGTGCTAACAAGCCAAGTTATACAAATACAGAATGGAGCTCCCCCTGACACACCACCTCCTCACCCCAGAGATTCAACCCAAGCAAATGCCTGGGACAGAATTCTCAGGCAATTTTGAAAGAGGGAGATGGATCATCTCATCTGAGTCTGACATCCAGCCTTCAGCCCACCATGTCAAGACACAAACTTGAACTGAAAACCCAGGAAGACTGTCACAAGAAAACCCACTGGTGGCATCTTTATAAAATTCACAGAACTTTCTAAAAATGCAAAGGTAAATGTCATCCATGCACACACAGGAAAAGACCAGTGACAGGAGGATCTGTTAGGTGGCTGTTGTCATATCTGAATGAGTGGCTAAGGGAAGGTGCATCCAAGAGGTTAACTCATCCATGCCTACAAAACTCAGGTCTAGCACCACCTCCTCCAGGAAGTCACCCCCCACCCAGTTTCTCAAGGTTAGGACCTGCTCCCGCATCACTTCCCACATGCACCACCAGCAGGGCCTTTCCACTGCACATAACCCTTGTTTCTGGGACTCTGAGTCACATAAAGACAACCTCTATATTTGTACTTCTGCCTCCTGCACAATAAATGTGGAATAGATGGGAAGACGCTTAAGTGTGTTCAAAGCAACTTATTCCCGTGTGGAATTTGTTACCCCTGTGCCCAGAAAACACTTAGCCAAGTATTAAAACTATAGTCTTGACCTCACTTGGGCTGTGTGAACTTGGATTGGTCTCTTAGCCTCTATAAGCTACTTATTCAGGTATAAAGTCAAAACTACCTCATATGTTGTAAAAATTAAGAGGAAAACAGAAATTACTCAAACCAAAGCCTATACAAAAATGTTCATTGCAGCACTGTTCACAGTAGCCAAAGGTAGAAACAACCCAAATGTCCATTAGCCAGTGAATAGATTTATAAAATGTAAAATATCCATACAATAGAATATTATTCAGCCATGAAAAGGAATAAAGCACTGATTCATGCTACAATGTGAATGAGCCTTGAAAACATGCTCATTGAAAAAAGTCAGACACACATGAAAAAAGTAAAAAAAAAAAAAGTCAGACACAAAAGACTACATATTGTATAATCCCACTTATATGTAATGTCCAGAATAAGTAAATCTGAACAGATAGAAAGCAGATTAGTGGGACTTCCGCCAAGATGGAGGCATAGGTGGATCTGCCGTGCCTTCTCACACAACCAAGTTTAGAGACAACTAAATATTAGCAACAGAAAACACAGCCAGAACACGGAAAATTGAACTTTTCGGAAGTCCGTTAACAACAAATTCTTCAGCCTGACCGGTAAGGGGCGAAACCAGCGGCTGGTGAAGCGGGATTGCACAGCCGGTCAGCCGGACTCAGGTGCGGAATCCAGACGCGCGGAATCCAGGCGCAAGGTTGGACCTAGTGAGCGACCTAGCGAGCCACCAGGCGAGCGACCGTGGGGGAGACAGCGGGGGAGTGGTGCTGCTTGTTGACTGTGGTCTCGAATTTGTGCGTGGGCGGACAGGCGAAGGAGTGAGCGGTTGGACCGGGGCCGGTAGGTCCCCGCAGCAAGCGGCAGTGGAGGGTGCCGCCATTTCCCTGCTCTGACCCCACCTCCACATACAGCGTCATAACCCAGCGACTCTGAGTGGCCCGGCCCTGGTGAACCACCTAAGGCTCTGCTCCCTACCCAGCTGTGCAAAACAGCAGAGGGTACCGCCATTCCCACCCCCCCCCCCCGCTCTGACCACGCCCCCACATACAGCGTCACAACCCAGCGACCTGGGAGTCCAAGGCACCGCTTCCCACACTTAAAGGGCCAGAACAGACCAAAAATGTCGCAAGATCTCAAAGCCCCAGTGCCCATAAATCTTAGCGATGAAGAAATAGAAAACTCTCAGATGCACAGTTTAAAACACTGGTCATCAGGATCCTCACAGAACTGGTTGATTATACCCACAAATTAGACAAATATATGAAGGCGAAACTAATTGAAATGAATGGAATTGCACAGGACACCAATAGCAATGAAAAGGAAACTGGGACTCAAATCAATGGAGTGGACCAGAAGAAAGCAAATAATGGCCAAACAGAAAAGAGTGAAGAAGCAAGAATTCAAAGAAATGAGGAGAGTCTTAGGAACCTCCAGGACATCTTTAAACACTCCAATATCCGAATTATAGGGGTACCAGAAGGGGGAAAGGCACAGCCACAAGTGGGAAACTTATTTGAACAAATAATAAAGGAGAACTTCCCCCATCTTGCAAAGGAAATAGACTTCCAGGAAATCCAGGAAGCTCAGAGAGTCCCAAAGAAGTTGGACCCAAGAAGGAACACACCAAGGCACATCATCATTACATTAGCCAAAATTAAAATGAAGGAGAGAATCCTAGAAGCAGCAAGAGCTAAGGGGACAGTCACCTACAAAGGAGTCCCCATCAGACTGTCAGCAGATTTCTCAAAAGAGACCTTACAGGCAAGAAGGGGCTGGAAAGAGGTATTCTAAGTCATGAAATCCAAAGACCTACAACCAAGATTGCTCTATCCAGCAAAACTTTCATTTAGAATGGAAGGACAGATAAAGTGCTTTACAGATAAGATCAAATTCAAGGAGTTCATCATCACCAAGCCCTTATTATATGAAATGTTAAAGGGACTTATCTAAGAAAAAAAAATTAAAGAAACATGAACAGTGAAAGGACAACAAACTCACAGTTATTAACAACCACACCTAAAACAAAAGCAAACTAAGAGGACAGCTAGATCAAGAGTGGAAACATAGAAATGAAGATCTCAAGGAGAGTTAGCAACAGGGGAGTGGGAGGAGGAGAAGGGGGAGAAGGTACAGAAAATAAGTAGCATAGACAGTAGATAGAAAATAGATGGGGGGGCAAGAATAGCATGGGAAATATAGAATCTAAAGGAATTGAGACACATGGTCATAAACTAAAGGGGGAGTAATGGTGGGGATGGGGGGGTAGGGTGGTGGGGAATGAAGGGGGGAATAGAACCACTGTAACAGCATAATCAATAAAAAAAATTAAAAAAAAAAAAAAGAAAGCAGATTAGTGGTTGCTGGAGGCCAGAAGAGAGAGGAATGAGGAGTGGCTGCTAATGAGTATAGGGTTTCCTTTGGGGATGATGAGAATATTCTGGATCTAGACAGTGATAATGGTTACACAACATTGGGAATGTACTAAATATCACTGAATTTGAAAATATTACTTGCAAGTAGTTAAAATAGTAAATTTTATCTTATGTGTATTTGACCACAGTGTTTTTTAGAATTCTTATGGGGAACTTTTAACTAATAAGCTTCCAAAGATTTTTTTAAATAACCCCAGGCAAATCCATGATCAATTTCACCTTTTTTTTAGATGAAGGGGGAAGACTTCCAGCCAAGATGGAGGCATAGGTATATACACTCTGCCTCCTCATACAACCAAAATCAGGAAAACAAAAATTTAGAAACAAAATAACAAGTACTGACAGAAAATTGAACTGTACAGAAGCCCGACAACCAAAGAGTTAAAGTAGACACATTCACCCAGACCAGTAGAAGGGGTGGAGTCAGGCAGCTGGACAGAGAGGGGTCAAGGCAAAAAAAAAAGCAGCACTGCCAACCCTGGGCACACAAAGCAGCAGCTGGCAGACCCGGGTGCTCAAGGTGGCAGCAGGCAGACCCAGTGAGGCAGCAGATTATAGAGGGACAACTGGGCATGCAAGGTGGCTTGCGGAACGAGGTGGTCCCACATTCTCATGCAGAAACCACGGGAAACTGGGGAGTGAGACAGACTGCACAACCCAGTGTCCCATTGTAAGGAAATAAAGCCTCAAAACACCAATTAAAAACACCTGTGGGGGTGCAAGGAAAGACTCCCAGCCTCACAGGAGACTTCGTTGGAGAGACCCACAGGGTCCTAGAACATACACAAGCCCACCCACCTGGGAATCAGCACCAGAAGGGCCCAGTTTGCTTGGGGGAAGCATCAAGAGGTGGACTGAGATCCCACGGAGAGCGGAGCAAGCAACACTGTTCCCTCTTGGACCCCGCCCCCACATGCAGCATCACAACCCAGAGATGTGGGTTGCTGTGCCCTGTGAACACCTAAGGTTTTGCCCCTCATATGTAACAGGCACAACAAGATAAAAAAAGATGGCCCAAACAGAAGTACAGATCATTGCTCCACAGCAAATACAGCTAAGTGATGAACAGATAGCCAACCTATCAAATGCACAGTTCAAACCACTGGTGATCAGGATGCTCACAGAATTGGCTGAATTGGGTTGCAAATTAGATGAAAAAATGAAGGCTACACTAAGTGAAATAAAGGAAAATGCACAGGGAACCAGTAGTGATGGGAAGAAAACTGGAACTCAGATCAATGGAGTGGATCAGAAGGAAGAAAGAAACAACCAAACAGAAAAGAATGAAGAAACAAGAATTCATAAAAATGAGGAGAGGCTTAGGAACCTCCAGGACATCTTTAAATGTTCCAACATCCAAATTATAGGGGTAACAGAAGGGAAAGAGGAAAAGCAACAAGCAAAAAACTTATTTGAACAAACAATAAAGGAGAATTTCCCCATTCTGAAAAAGGAAATAGACTTCTGGGAAGTCCAGGAAGTTCAGAGAGTCCCAAAGAAGTTGGACCCAAGAAGGAACACACCAAGGCACATCATCATTACATTAGCCAAGATTAAAATGGAGAGAATCCTAGAAGCAGCAGGAGATAAAGTGACAGTCACCTACAAAGGAGTCCCTATCAGACTGTCAGCTGATTTCTCAAAAGAGATCTTACAGGCAAGGAGGAGCTGGAAAGAAGTATTCCAAGTCATGAAATCCAAAGACCTATATCCAAGATTGCTCTATCCAGCAAAGCTTTCATTTAGAATGGAAGAGCAGATAAAGTGCTTCTCAGATAAGATCAAGTTAAAGCCGTTCATCACCACCAAGCCCTTATTTCATGAAATGTTAAAGGCACTTATCTAAGAAAAAGAAACTAAAAAACATGTATAGCAAAATGACATCAAACTCACAATTACTATCAACCACACCTAAAACAAAAACAGAAACAAACTAAGCAAACAACTAGAACAGGAATAGAACCACAGAAATGGAGATCACATGGAGGGTTAGCAACAGGGGAGTGGGTGGAGGAGAGAGGAGGAAAAGGTACAGAGAATAAGTAGCATAGATGGTAGGCAGAAAATAGGGCAAGGGCAAGAATAGTATGGGAAATGTAGAAGCTAAGGAACTTATGACACATGGACATGAACTAAAGGAGGGAGATGTGGGTTGAAGGGGGTGTGTAGGGTGGAGGGGAGTGAGGGGGGAAATGGGACAACTGTAATAGCATAATTAATAAAATATATTTTTTAAAAAGACAGAGGGAAAGGGAAGGAGAGAGACAAACGTCAGTGTGTGGTTGCCTCTCTAGCACCTCCTACTGGGGACCTGGCCCATGAACCCAGGCATGAGCCCTGTGACTGGGAATGGAATAAGCAATCCTTTGGTTCCCAGGCTGGTGCTCAATCCACTGAGCCACACCAGCCAGGGCAGCTCCTGAGATTTAAAAAATAATAATTAAATAGAATAGATCATATATATATAAAGCTCCTAGCCCTTATGGGTACTTAATCCATGCTGACTGTTTTCATAATCATAATAACCAGTCATTTGTTCTCCCTATATAACCGGATGCACTGAGCAAAGGAAAGCACCATCTAATTTGTTCCCCAAATCTTTACAGCAGTGGAGTTATATAAGAGTCCAAAATATTTCACACGATTTGACTTTTCTTATCAGGGTAAAGTACATGTAACATAAAATTCACCATTATTACCATTTTGAAGTATAACATTTAGTGGCATTAAGTGCACCCACAAGGTTGTACAAACACCACCACTATTTCCAGAACTTTTTCATCAGAGAAAACATACCACCCTGTTACACTCCATGTGTTTTGACCCTCAGCAGAGCTGGGGCAGAATTATCAATTTGAACTTTGTTCAACCACAGATAAAAAAGGGAGAAAATGGGACCAGGCCCATGAACTCTGCAATGTGTGTGTCTGAGGCACTCACAGCACAATGAGGCTCAGGGTCCTCGGGCTGCTGCTGTCCATTCTACTGGGTTGGGCCAGCAGCCACCCCATTCCTGGGAAGAAGAGCTTCAACAAGTTGCTTCTGATCTCCTTTGATGGCTTCCGCTGGGACTACGACCAGGACGTGGACACCCCCAACATGGACCGCCTGGCCCGGGAGGGTGTGAAGGCCAAGTACATCACCCCACCCTTCGTGACTATGACCTCCCCATCTCACTTCACCATAATCTCAGGTAAGTTCCACCCTGCAGTCAGTCCACTAATGCTGGTGGAAGGTTCTGGAATCTGTCATTCCCTGAGAAAGAGCCCATTCTGGCTCAGCTCTGGAGAGACCAAGGCAGCTCATGTAACTTGGGTCACTCCCTGGAAGAAGCACTCACTTAGAATACCCTGGGATCTCAGAGCAGTTTCTAGAAACCCATGGACTATGGAGCCCCGACTACAGACAGAATCAGGACTAGGACTGCGGTCCCCTAAGGGATCTCCCTGCTCCCCAGGCCCACCTCACCCTCACCCTGCCTTTCACACAGTGGCTGATGATCTTTCTTTAAAGTAAGTCATTAAAAAAATTTTGTAAAAACTTGTTCTGGCCGGTATGGCTCTGTTGGTTGGAGCATCATCCCATAAAATGAAAGATTTGATTCCTGGTCAGAGCATATATCTGTGGGTTCATTCCCAGTCAGGGCATGAGCAGCAGGTGGCTGATTGGTGTTTCTCTCTCACATCAATGTTTCTCTCTCTCTCTCTCTCTCTCTCTCTCTCTCTACCTGCCTTTCTCTCTCTCTCTCTCAAATTAATTAGCATGTTCTCAAGTGAAAATAAAAAATAATAATAATCAAACCTTAAAATTTAAAGAACTCAGTTAGATCAAGCAACTACCCTGCTTAATACTGGCAGATTAACCCTCTAGAAGAGAATGCAAATTTTGTCTTCCTGTGGCCCAGGTGATCCCCACGTCCTGGCCCCTGGCCTCTCCTGGCCTTTCTCATTTCTCTTCCCCTCGAGTGCTCCCCTCCAGCTCACAAAATCCTCCTACTTGTGCCTCCACTCAGTCCCACCTGCCTCAGGGCCCTTGCCTATTCAGGTCCTCCCAGCTCCCCTGGAGCATGTAGTCCACCGGGGCAGATACACATCAGGCAAGCAGACAGACTAATACATCTCAGTACAAATCACAGAGACACCAAGAAGGAAAAGGAGAGTTTCTCCAGAAGAAGATGCCCAGAGTAAGTTGATTTGAAATTAGAAAGGCAGGAAAGGGGTCTCTGAGATGGAACAGTTGAGCTGCAAGAGAAAGAGACCTCAAGTGACAAGAGGAAAGAAAAGTGTTCTAGGCAAAGAGAAGAGCATGTGTGAGGTCTCTGTGACAAGAAGGAACATGGTGGTTCCAGAGTCCCCATCGCAAAAGACTTCACTGTAACAAAAATAACATATAGCTCCATTTCTCAGACATGGGCTTGATGTCAAGTACTCTGCTAGGCGCTTTGCCTTCATTGTCTCTGATATAATACTGCAAAGCAGTGTTGTCCCCATTCCATAGATGAGAAAACTAAAGCTGAGTAAGTGCCCAGTCACCTGGCCAGTCAGTGTGGAAGGGAGGAGCCAGGCCTGGAACCAGGATGGCTCTGGCCACTCAGAACTGGTTCTGCCCAGTTCTGAGCTGGGAATCTGCAGACCTCTCTTGGGGGAACAGTGCCCCAAGACAGGGGTGCCTGGCAGCATGAGCCTCTCTCCTATCCTGAGAGCCACTCCCTGGAGGACATGCAAACTGCTCGTGCCATTTTCCGAGGAGAGGGTTTTATTGCTTCCACAGACTCTCAAAGGGGCCCTCAAATCAGAAACTTTAAAAATAAAGCTGAACAGACACTCAGAGGGAGATTTTTCTGAGAGAGATTTTCCTACATGTAAACTCTTTGAGAGGCTAGTCATTTGGGAACTATTAGCACCAGGACGCAGCAACTAAATAGCCCTTTTCTGGAGAAAGCAAATGCCACTTCCCGTCGACTTTAACTTCATAATGCTTAAAAAAACTCCTGTCAGCAGATGCCGGGGCCCCTAGACACTGCAAATATGATGGGCACAAAATATTATAAGGCTCATCCACTACTTATTTATTCCCAGAAGGGTTTTGATGAGGAGATACAAACAGTGAGAGCAAATTTTAAAAATTACAAAATCACCTCACCTTCTCTACTACATTCGCTGCCAGTGGGGACTAGAAACAGAACAGCTCCAGTGGAGGGTAACTTGGCAACTTCCAACACAATCACTCATGCAGGAACTTTCTTATTTGGCAATAGCACTTGTAGGACTTGATCCTACAGATATATATAACTATACAGTGGAAAACCATGTACTTGCAGTTATTCACTGCATTAGTGTCAGTAACGCAAAAGAAAATATCCATCCAGAGGGAAGTGTCCCAATAAAATATATCCACAGTATGGCATACTCTGTCACCTTTAAAAAACAATAAGGAAGGTCTTGGTGCCCAATAAGAAGCTATCTCCAAGATGGATTGAGTAACAAAAGCAAGATGCAGAGAATGTGTGGAGTATGCATGTATATGTGCATGTAATATATATGTGGATATATGCACATACAATTTTCCAGATGCATAGAGGACCTCTGGATAAATCAACTAGAAATTGGTAACACTGGTTCCTCCAGGGAAGGGGCCAAGTAGTAGGAAGAATTTACACTGTATGCCCTGTGTACCTTTTAGATCTTCGACCATGTGAACATATTGACTATAAAAAACAGTGTTATAACTCAAAATAATCTTTTACATTCACCCATTGTAAAGAAAGCATGTTCCTGTGTCCCCCTTGTTCATAACCAGACCTTTCATTTACTGAGCATTGACTCCGTGTCAACTTTAAAACGGGTTTCTCCATGGACATTTGGGACCAGATCATTCCCTGTGATGGGCTGTCCTGCACACTATGGGGTGTTAATCAGTCCCCACCCACAAAATGCCAGAAGCACTCCTTCCTCCCACTGTGAAAACCAAAAATGTCTCCATTCATTGTCCAGTGTCCCCAACTGAAAAACCACTGCATTGAGTGGCTGAGCCCAGCTCTTGGCTTACAAAAATGCCCAGCAGGTACCACAACCATCATGTCCTTCAATTTTCATAACAGTGATATGAGGTCAGGACAGTTACCCTCTTTACAGGTGAAATATCCAAGGCTCACAGAGTCTACCGATCTTCCCTGGGACAGGAGCAGGATTCGATCTCAGCCTTGAGCAGTTCAGACAATCGGTTTTTCCCATTGCAACATGGCTATGCCCTCTGTTATTTTTGGTTCAATTAAGCAATCATTCCAAACCCCTTTGAATATTGCCCAACCTCAAGCCTCCAGGCAATGAAAATATATGCTGAATATGTTGCATTAATGAAAGAGAGGCCACCCCGGACCCAGCAAAACCACTGGTATCAATCTTCATGTGCTAGGCTCAAGCCGACCTCTGTCTGACTCCAATGTGGAAAAGAATCATCTGTAATAGAAAAAATAATGGATAAAAATTCGTGCTGCCAGCACCCAAAGACCTCATCAGATTCCAGGGGGTCGGCCTGACACAAATTATGATAAAAGAGACTCTCTGGCCCAACAACTAATTCACTGGTGCTCTTACAAACACCTCTGGGCAATTTAACACAGGAGAGAGGTGATGATGGGGAACCACTGCCCTGCTTCACATCCCAACTACAAAGTAGGATGGCACAGCTCCAACAAGGGCTTAGGTCTGAGAGGCCACGGGGTCCTCCCTCTGAGCGTCCCAGACAGAGTCCAAAGGACAAGGACCAAGTGCTTCCAGGCAGGGAGCAAGGCTGGAGAAGCCATGCCCAGGTGCAGCCCAAGAGCGACCACTGCTAAAGCACAGCTGATTTGGCTGCCCACATCAGAACTCTGGGCTACCACGGTCTACATGTGGGCAGCAGGACCTCCTCGTGCTTTGGGGCTGCCAGGTGTGCAGATATCTCAGCCTTCATGGGAGTCAGAATCTCAAGACCCTCATCAGCTTTCCCTGCTGCTGGTGAAGAACATCTTCCTGGAGAGTATTTTTAGAGTGCTTCCGCTGTGTGCATTCTTTCATTGGATGATTATTATTGGAGCATGTCTACTGGGCTAGGCAGTGGGGACAGTGGCAACTAGACACTTATATGTCTCCAGTGTCTTGTCATCTTTTCAGGGCTTGTCCCACAACACAGGGTCACATCCCATGTGCTCCCAGATCCCACAGACTTTTCAGGGGATTTCTCCTGTTTCTCTGTAGTTCCACCATGCAGGACAAAGGACAGCTTACCTGGGGATGCTTCTACCTCTGCTTCCTTTCTCTGATAGCTCAGAGCATCAGACAGAGATTTGTTCTTACTTGCCTGTGTGCTCCAAGCCTTTCTCTGCACCCCAACTCCCCTTTGGCTCTCATAAGGAATCAAGCTTGTGAAACTCTGAAGTCAGAGGAGTCTCTGCTTTCTACATTTTTCTCCCATGCCATCCTTTCCTTGAAGCATGGAAAGCAGAAGTCCTGGCTGTTTGAATGAAGGAAAGTCTAAAGGACAGAGAAGTTTTTTAACTAGCTATTAATTCAAAATATCCCACCTTACCATCTCTCCATTCAAGAAAATCTTTTCACCCTCACAAAGAGTGTGGGTTTTCTGCCAAGCGTTTGCCTCCCAGTACCTACGAGAGGGGGAAGGGATCTCCGTCTAGGATCACAGCTTCCAAGTGCAGCCAGAGCTGGCTGTGGGGTAACATTCTCCCTCCAGCTCCCCAAGACTGGGCACTGAACAGGACTGCGTATTCATTGAGCTTCTCCCTTCACTCATTGGATGGGCCATGACTTCCTCCAATATAGTTTTCTTCCTCTTACCTGGCTCCATTCCCCCGCCTCTATGCCACACATTCACAAAGGGGCTTGACCACAGTACCTGAAAGATGTATTCATTTTCTATGGCTGTGTAACATATTACCATGAGCTTAGCAGCTTAGAACAATACCCATTTATTATGTCTCAGTTTCCATATAACAGGAGTCTGAGTATGGCTGAGTTTGGTTCTCTGCTCAGGGTCTCACAGGGCTGCAATCAAGGTGTTGATGGAGCTGGAGTCTTCTCCCAAGCTCACCTGGCCTTTGGAAGAAGTCATTTCCTTGCAGCTAAGAACTCAAGGCAGCTTGCTTCCTTAAAACCAGCAGGAGAGTGTCTCTCTCTCCTCTAGACCCTCTTTTAAGAGCTCATCAGGTTAGGTCAGGCCCACGCTGGATAATTTCCCTTTCAAGTAACTCAAAGTGAACTAATTAGCAGCCTCAATTACATCTGCAAAATGCCTTCAATTTTTCCATGTACTACTCACTGAATAGAAACAAGCCATAGGTAATGCCCATGTGCAAGGGGAGAGAATTAAACAAGGCCTGTATATGGCAGGGGCAGGAATCTTGAGGGCTATCTTGGAATTCTGCCTACCTCAAATAGATAACCAGGGGGTGAGCATTAGCCTTTGTTTAAAGGCAACAGAAAACGGGATGGTGCCCTAGATCAGAGCTCCAGAACACTCCCAGAATTACGGTCTAACCTCTGAGCCCCAGGGGCTAATGCAAGAGGGGCAATGAGTAACCAAAGAGGCTGGACTGCCCAGATCACACTGTGTCACCACATTACTACTAGACCCTTCCTGCTGCTTAGGGCAAAATGGGGAGGAGAAGGATGTTGATGATGATGGCAATGATAATTTTGAAGAAGAGTAAGAAACAAGGAAAAGAAGAAGGGCAAAGGAGGAGGCAGATAAAGAGGATTATTCATCTGAAACTACTTTTGTGTATTTCCTAAAGCTTCCATAGCAAAATGCCACAAACTAGGTGACTTAAAATGACAGTCATATAACACATAATTCACTGATAACTTCAGGTATGGCTATATCCAGGTCTTCAAATTATGTCATCAAAATTATATATCTCTCTTTCTCTCCCTTTCTCTCTCCTTCTGCCCCTCTTCTTTTTCCCTAAGAGTGACCACAGAATCCCCAAGATGACCCTCATTGGCCAGTCAGCTTCTCAGAACCAAGTGCTATGGCAACAAGGGTGAAATGATGCTGAACACTCAAGTTGGGACCTCAAGCCCACCCCCAGGTCAAGGTAGGGGGAGGCAAGCCCCACAAAAAGCATATGGACAGTGAATTGTAGGCTGATGGGTCCCCAGTAGAAAATTAGGAGTTATTATCAGAGGGGGGAGCAAGTGAAGAAGGACTGGCAGAAATGACAGAAATCCACCACACGAGCCTGGGCCTGACGGTGCAGGAAAAGGGGTTTGCAGTCCAGCGACCCAGTACTCAGTCCTAAAGAAATCAAAACTCTATCTGTGGGGCTGCCCACAAGGCATGGATTTGGTGATCACACATGCAGATGGACATCTTCCAGCACTGCCCCTCTGTGTGCCTGAAGTCTGAGATCTCCTAAGATCTCACTAAAATGAAAAGCCATTCTCTGAGGGTTGAGCAGCTCATGGTGCTAGTTGAAATCACCCAATTCCTCTCTCTCTCTTGAGAAGCCTGTACTTACTGCTCCATCACTAGTAATGACAATGAACATTTCCACAATCTCAGTTTTTATTGCAAAGTGATTGAAGACCAGTAAGAGTAAGTTACACTGTTGAAACTAAGGAAATCCTGCCAAGCAAGTGGTGGGTGGATAGGAAGTCTTATGGAAGCAGTGTAAATATATTTTCTCCCCCAAGGAACTGACTGAAATTAAGAAGTTATCACTGCTATGTTTCACACAAAATCTATCATAAGCATAAACCATGATATTATAATTTGACAATTTTAGATCTAGTCAAATGGATATGGCCCTAGGGTATAAAGGAGAGGCTTTGTAACTAGACACTGGTCAGGAATAATAAAAATGAGGTCCTCTCTGTTTGACATTTTTCCTTCCTTGAAAGGACATTTGATGATAGCCTCAAGGCCCCTGCTGACCAGAAATTGTCTCTCTCAGTTCCAGAACCCCCTACCCCCGGACAACCACAAAACCAAAGCAACCACTTATAGTCATATAGATTGTGTATGGCACAATTCGGGGGGGGGGGGTTGTTTTCATGAATAATATGTGGATGGTGCCCCCTGGAGGTGTGCAGGGTGCAACTTGAACAAATGATCAGTCACATTTCATCCCCAAATCAAACTATAAGAGGTAAAAATGTCTCATATATGCAATCAATCATGAGTCTACCTCTCTTTCTACATGAGACATGAGCAAAGAAGTGTGGCCAAATGTACTTGGATGATCATTAGCACTAAATCAGAGTTTCTCAACTTCGGTGATATTAACACTTCCAGCCAGATCATTATTTGACAGGGTGGGGGCGTGGGGATGCCGTTCTGTGCATAGAATATTTAGCAGCATCCCTGCCTCTATCTACCAGACACCAGCAGTAGCCCTCCCCCAGTTATGACAACCAAAAGTGGCTCCAGACATTGCCAAATGGTTCTCAGGGTCCAAATCATCACCTAGCTGAGAACCCCTGGAATAAATATATAATATGCAAATCACACGTAAATCAGAAAGTCAAAGATCACATATATGACAATCTAGCCAGTAGAAAAAAGAAGTCTTCAAGAGGTGAAAGAGATAGGGAAAGAGATAGAAAATCAAATTCCTGCAGCCAGTAACAATACAAGCCCAGCAGAAGTTGTTGGAAACCTAGTTAGAAGATGCCTTACCTTAATCAGCTCCCATCCTACTTCCTCAGCAATAGCTCCCCACTTAAAAAGTCCTGGGAGTCAACAAAGCCCAAAACACAGGCAAACAGGGCAAAGAAACCACAAACTGAGACAAAAAGATGTCTCTTCAACAACTTTCATTTCCACAAAGGGAGAAAAAAACAAATAGTAAAAAAAAAAAAATGGAAAATAAAACAAGGCTGAGAAACCAGAGTGTTTCCTAACTTTTCATTATGAAAATTTCTGCAGAAAAAAAGCAGAGAAAATTGAACAATAAACTGCCATGTACCCAGCACCAAGTTGCAAGAATTTTCCCACATTTTGTAAACCTAGTTCCATCATCCTCACTCAATGCCCTTTTCATAATTCCTTCCTTCCTTCCTTCTTTCTGGAATCTTTTAAAGCAAATGTCAGACATCATGTTATTGCATCCATAATACATCAGCATGTATTTCTAATCTAAGAGTTTGGTTTGATGTGGCTTTTATATAACCTCCATGCTGTATTTCACAGACTTAACTTGAAGAAACTAGAATTCTTACAAGCAGAGAAAAAATCTAACTACCTGCCACCTCAGAGTCTCTCCTATTGGTGCTACTCAAATTATAACATGTATACGAACCACCTGGGAATCTGGTTAAAATGCAGATTCTAGTTCAGTGGGTGTGAGCCGGGGCCTGAGAGTCCACAGTCTAACAAGCTCCCAGGTGAGGCTGACACTAAGAGTCCATGGATCACACAAGAGGAAGGTTCAGCCCAAAACACCACAACAATCAAGCAAAAAAATCATCACTGCTCCCGATTCCAAGGTCTTGAGTGAGAGGAGAAGCAGGAACCACTTGAGACTGAGAGCACAAGTATATTACTTTCCTGTGGCTGCTGTAACAAAATGCCATAAACTGGTGGCTTAAAGAAACAAAATGTCTAGAGGCCATAAATCCAAAATCAAGGCTTCAGCAGGGGTGTGATCCCTCCAGAGTTTCTGGAAGAGAATCATCCCTTGCCTGTCCTGGTGGCTGCCAGCATTCCTTGGCTTTCGGCAACATCACTTCAGTTTCCACCTCCCTAGTCACATTGCTTCCTCTTGTCTGTGTCCTCTGCTCTTCTGCTTCTTATAAATAAAGCTGTCTTTGGGTTTAGAGCCCTCATCTCCTCATCTCAAGATCCCTAATTTAATTACTTCTGCAAAGACACTGTTCCCAACTACGGTTAACATTCACAGGTTCTGGGGATAAGAAGATGGTCATATCTTTGAAGGGAAAGGGGGTACCATTCATCCCACTATAGTGGTAAAGAGGGAAAAGTAAAGTGAGAAAAAATGCTGATGCAAGGACAGGCCCTTTCTCTTTGACAGTGACCAGTAAGTCAGGCCAAAGGTAGAACTGTGTGTCAGTAGGGTTCCCAGAGGAAACTCAAGGACAGCTCATCTGCTTCCAGCTCCTTGAAGAGACAGCACTTTCTGTTCTGACTGTAGATTAGAGGAAGGGGTGGGGGTAAGAAAGCCTGTTCTCTGCTGGCCTAGTTCCTAAGGAACTGTGCCTCTGCCTTAGGGCCACTGTCAAGTCTTGTTCAAGGATAAAATTATTTATTGACGGCCATAATCAAAAAGCAATGTCGAAAAGAAGCAGCACCAACATTTTTCACTTGCATTTACACATGAGCAAGACCAAATTAGTAAAACAAGATGCACTAGGGTTTTATTTTCTCCATCCAGAAAAGGGCTGCCATCATCTGGTGCTAGTGTTGGAGTCCAGCCTAATTTCTATAGTGGAAGTTGATAAGGTATTAAATATCTATTGGTACACTGGGGCACCTGTTCTCATTTCAATACTTTTGTTATGTTATCATTGGGTGGCACTCGGGGTTGTAGACTTGGGGTGAATGTGGTTTTGAGCCCTAGTGGGACTGTTTTTCCATCAGTGTCTTGACAGTGGTTCTGAATGAGTTTGTCTGCTCAAGACTGGAGCTCTGGGTTGATTTAAAGTGGTTGGTTGATGGAATTTGGCAGCTGTTCTTCCTCACTGATTTTATACTAGGTGGTTAATAAAACATTTTCTGCTTTGGTTTTGGGAATGTGCACTTAAGAAAGCACTGAACCTCACAAATCAGAAGGCAAATAAAGATACATTAATAGTTTACATGGTAGATTGGGTCGAAGGAATTAGTAAATGACACATAGTAGGTCCTCAAGTAAGTAAGTGAATGCATGAAAGTATGTCAATGCCCTAAGAGACTATTTGTGAAACTATATACTGTTCCACCTGAAAATTAGTAGGTAGAAGCTGAGGAAATGTTGGGGGGCTGCTCTTGTTATTAAATTATATCGTGGTTTATTTTAACCCCACTGAAGTATTTTTTTCCCAAATTGACTTTGGACTAAATCAAGTTCTGCTTTCTATTTGTTTGGATCACACCTGGCCTTCTACAAATGGGGCAGAAGGCGGGAGGAGGGTATTCAATTAAATTTAACAAACATTTGTTGAACACCTACTAAGAGTAAAGCCCTATGCTTTGTGCCAGGTAGACACCAAAATAAGTGAGGCACTGCCTTACTCTCTGCAATGTCAGGGGAAAATGGTTCTAAATACAGAAATCCACTCACACTAGCTCAAAAGGACCACATTGCAAGGCTCTAATGAGCAAATTAATGGATATGAAAACCAAATTAGAGGCAAATTAGAGAATGGCAACTTCCTCTTTCTGGCTCTCAGAAGCCCAGTGGTCTTTCTCATCAGCCCCAGGGACTTTCTTATCTCTGCTTCTCTCACTCGCAACTATCTTTCCCTTTTTACTCTCAGTCAACCATGGCAGATAGCAGAGCACACCACTGGCTGATTAGCTACTGTGACTCTTGGTTCATGTCTTGAGAGAGAGAGAGAATTGGGTTTCATGCCAACCAAGTGAATATGTTGGAGGAGATGTCATGTGGTACAAATATGGTGCCTAGACCCACCTTTAAGCAGGATTACAAATAGGAAGATTCTAAGAGAAGGTACCTGTTATCACTGCAGGCACTCCAGAAGATACTTTTTCTGTTTTTAACTCTCTCCTGCACCTTAGTTGTAAATATCATGAGACAATCTAGGATGCACTTGGTACAAAATATTTGAGAAAGGGAAGGAGAAAGAAAAAGTTGGATCAAACTCTGGACTTCATGGTTTCCTAAATTCACTCTGCAAGTATGAGAAATAAATGTTGGCCTCTGAAAACCAAGAAAAGGAGTTGCATCTATCTGGGTTTGTTCCCAGACCTGAAATGCTCGGCTGGGTGAATTTATCTGCACCTTGCCAGAACTGATATGGTGTGGGAGTCTGCAATGTACCCTGATTAAAGCATAATTAGCAAGCAGCAGAAATCTTATTCATAAGGAGAGCTCATCCTACTTCCTGTTTAACTTGCATAATTACCCATATCACCAGACATTGAAGTGACATAAATGACAGACTCAGTATGACAGCCAGAAAGGCCCTCGGAAATCATTAACCTGGCTTACAAAGAGGGAAACTGAGGCCCAGAAAGAGAGAGTAAGGGCATGGAAGAGCCAAGACCAACCCTCCCCTCCAGTCCAGCCCTCCTTGCGCAGGACTGTATTACAGTGAGGGCAGCATCTCCTGGTCCCAGTGAAACCCACTCCTTTGCAGCTTCTGGAACTCCAGGCATAACCAACAGTATACCCGTCACGTAGTTTTTCTAGCCAGTTTCTTGGTTGTCTCCAGAGTAGAAAATGCAATTTAAGTAAAATGTGAATGCTGCTCCCTACAGCTGTTCCCTTCTCTGCTTTTATTCTCTTCTGTCATGTTTTGTCCACATACCAGCACTGGCCTCTAACCAGGATAAAGAGGTTTGAGCAGCAGGAAGGAGATATCAAAGTGGCAGTGGAAACTTCTACTGGGTCATTAGTGGTACCCAGTCACTGGCTAGATTTATAACATGCCTTTAAGTGTCAGGGTGGAAATAACCCAAACACCACAGAGATGGTTCCCTTTGTGCAATTACTGAGACTAGCCATGCTGCAGAATGGAAGGGTCATGCTCCCTGAGCTCATTTTAGCTTAGTCATTTGAAACTTGGGTAACATCATTTTGAGGTAAAAATGGATTCTATGATTGGCTCCCAGGCTAGTCTACTTAACTGAAATTATAATTGACCTCTAGGTCCCAGGGCATGCAAGCAGCATCCTTAAGGTACAGGAGGGGGAAGTTCTCTGGCCATAGCATTCTTTGTTTTCTCCCACCCCTTCTTCCAAGCCCTCCCAGTGAATCTGGGTCCCAAGATTTCCCAGGTACTGAAGTAAGCCAGGTTTTGGTGGTTTGCCTGCCCTACCTCTGGTTCCTCTGTTATGAGCAATCTGCTAGAATTAATGCATGTGTGTTAATTCTATGTTAATTACTAACATGCATGTACAAATGACTAAAGGTTCTGAACCAGTTTTCTGATAAGTTAGTAGGCACTAAAACCACTAATCTGTTAAAACACAGGCTCCAGACCCCACACCAGAGGTGAAGATTCAGCAAGGGCTAGAATGGGGGTATAGGGAATCTGTGTTTTAGCAAGCAACTCAATTGAATCTAATGATGGTGGTAGAAAATACAATGGAGAAATGCTACAACAGGTGTAATGGCAGGTGCTTATAATCCCAGGGTAATTTGCTTTCTGTTGGATAGGAAGATAGAACAGAATCTCAGGTGTTGCAGGTTTAAAAAAGTAAAAGGCAAAATAGAGCTGCTCCCTGGGTGAATTATCTCTGTGTTTCCATTTCACCTGCTGGAATGTGGCATGGCTTGGCCATAAGAAAGCTCAGGCACTGTAACAGGAAGAGGGCTCACTGTAGATTTTGGAAGGCTTCCATGATTCATTTGCAAGGCTTGAAAAGTTCTTGCCCATTATGGCCTCTACCTACCAGTAATAAAGTATCCCACTCAAGGTATTCAACCCCCACTCCTGAGAGACATAATAGCGAGAGATTAAAAGCACCAGTTGTAGATGTTCAACATCATCAGGCATTGAGAAATGCAAGACAAAATCACGATGAGATAGCACTTCATATCCACTAGTTTGGTCATAACCTTAAAAAAAAAAAAAAGGACTTCCAGTCAAGATGGAAGCATAGGTAAACAAACTTTGCCTCCTCATGCAACCCCAGAAAGAATTACAACTAGACGTCAAAAAAAATAACATCCTGAACAGTCATAAATTCAAGCTGTATGGAAGTCTGACAACCAAGGATTTAAAGAAGCCACATTCATCCAGATGGGTAGAAGGGGTGGAGACAGGTGCAGAGGCGTGGAGGCAAAGTGTGGCACAGTGAGGCAGCAGCTGCAGAACAGGCAGCACCACGTTCACATGTGGTGGATAAAGATCATGAGGGATACCTTGGGAGCAAGTGATTGCAGCCCCAGGCCAGACCACACAACCCAGGTTTCCCACACCACAAAAGTAAATCCGCATAACTTCTGGCTGTAAAAACCAGTGGGAGTTGGAGCAGTGAAAGAAACTGCTGGATTTTCAGGAGATTTGACTTAAAGGGCCCTCACAGACTTAAAATGTACGCAGACCCACCCCTTCTAGGACTCAGCACCAGGGCAACAGCTGGAAGGGCACAAGTCACACAGGGTGATTGCCAAACAAAACTCCAGAAGCTAGGCAGTGACACTGTCGCTTCTCCAACCCCTCCCCCCACAAAGAGCCACAAAACAGTGAAGCAAGTTGCCCCACCCTGGCAATTACTTGAGGCTCTGCCCCACATACTTTACAGGTGACTTTTCTACAGTAGGCCATGCTACTAAGACAGGGAGTCAAAGCAGCTCTATCTAACACACAGAAACAAACAGAGGGAGGGCTCCCAATTGAGGAGACAAAGAGATGGGGCCCACTTGAAAAAATAGAACAAAATCCCAGAAAAAGAACTAAATGAAACAGAGGTAACCAATCTATCAAATGCAGAGTTCAAAACACCGATGATCAGGATGCTCCAAGAACTCCCTGAGTACAGCAACAACATAAAAAAAGAACCAGAAAGAAATGAAGTTTACACTAAGTAAAATAAAGAAAAATCTACAGGGGACCAACAGTGAGGGAGATGAGTTTGGGATTCAAATCAATGATTTGGAATATAAGGAAGAAATAAGCATTCAACCAGAACAACAAGAAGAAAAAATAATTCAAAAAAATGAGGATAGAGTAAGGAACCTCTGGGACATCTTTTTACCAACATCCAAATCATAGGGATGCCAGGAGGAGAAGAGAAAGAGCAAGAAATTGAAAACTCATTTGAAAAAATAATGAAAGAAGACTTCCCTAATTTGGTGAAGGAAATAGATGTGCAAGCCCAGAAGCACAGAGAGTCACAAACAAGTTGGACCCAAAGAGGACCACACCAAGACACATCATAATTAAAATGCCAAAAGTTAAAGATAAAGAGACAATCTTAAAAAGCAGCAAAAAAAAAGCAGAGAGTCACCTACAAAGGAGTTTCCATAAGGCTGTCAGCTCATCTCTCAAAAGAAACTTTGCAGGCAAGAAGGGACTGACAAGAAGTATTCAAAGTCATGAAAAGCAAGGACAACCTAGAGTACTCTATCCAGCAAAGCTATCAAGCTAAAGAATTTCATCATCACAAAGCCATTATTACATGAAATGTTAAAGGGACTTATTTAAGAAAAAGAAGATCAAAACTATGAACTGTAAAATGGCAAAATTTCACAGCTCTCAACAACTGAATCTAAAAAAAACAAACCAAGCAAACAACCAGAACAGGAACAGACTCATAGATACATATCATTTGGAGGGTTATCAGCTGGGTAGGGGAAGGGGGGAAAATGGTACAGGGATTAAGAAGCATAATTAGTGGGTACAAAATAAACACAAGGATGTTAAGAATAGTATAGGAAATGGAGAAACCAAAGATTTTATATGCACAATCCATGGACATGAACTAAGGGGTGGGATTGCTGGGGGGAAGGGGGTTACTGGGCAGAGGGGCACAAAGGGGGAAAAGCGGGAGTATTATAATAGCATAATCAATAAAGTATTTTTTAATGAAAATAACAAGTGCTGGTGAGAATGTGGAGAAATTGGAACCCTTGCACATTGCTGGTGGGAATGTAAAATAGTGATGCCACTAGGGAAAATAGTTTGGCAGTTCCTCAAAAACATGAACAGAGTTACTATACGAACCAGCAATTCTGCTCCCAAAAGAAAAGCAGAGACTCAGTTTTTCCAACTTCCGCCAAGATGGAGGCATAGGTGGATATCCGTGCCTTCTCACACAACCAAGTTTAGAGACAACTGAATATTAGCAACAGAAAACACAGCCAGAACACAGAAAATTGAACTTTTTGGAAGTCTGTTAACAACAAATTCTTCAGTCTGACCGGTAAGGGGCGAAACCAGCAGCTGGTGGAGTAGGGTTGCACAGGAAAACTCGGTCAGACGGACTCAGGCGCGCAGAATCCAGGCACAGGGTTGGACCTAGTGAGCAACCCAGCGAGCGACCAAGCTACTCCGGGGAAACAGCAAGGGAGCAGGGCTGCGGGTTGACTGTGGTCACGCATTTGTGCGCTGATAGACAAGCGAAGGAGTGGGCGATTGGACCAGGACCCAGCAGGTCCCCGCGGCGAGCGGCAGGGAGGGCACCGCCATTTCCCTGCTCTGACCCCCACCTCCACATACAGCGTCATAACCCAGCGACTCTGAGTGGCCCGGCCCTGGTGAACCACCTAAGGCTCTGCTCCTTACCCAGCAGTGCAAAACAGCAGAGGGTACCGCCATTTCCCTGCTCTGACCACGCCCCCACATACAGCGTCACAACCCAGCGACCTGGGAGTCCAAGGCTCCGCTCCTCACACTTAAAGGGCCAGAACAGACCAAAAATGGCTCAACAAGATCTGAAAGCCCCAGAGCCTATAAATCTAAGCGATGAAGAAATAGCAAAACTCTCAGACGCACAGTTTAAAACACTGGTCATCAGGATCCTCACAGAACTGGTTGATTATAGCCACAGATTAGACAAATATATGAAGGCGAAACTAATTGAAATGAATGGAATTGCACAGGAAACCAATAGCAATGAAAAGGAAACTGGGACTCAAATCAATGGAGTGGACCAGAAGAAAGCAAATAATGGCCAAACAGAAAAGAGTCAAGAAGCAAGAATTCAAAGAAATGAGGAGAGTCTTAGGAACCTCCAGGACATCTTTAAATGCTCCAACATCCGAATTATAGGGGTACCAGAAGGGGGAAAGGAACAGCCACCAGTGGAAAACTTATTTGAACAAATAATAAAGGAGAATTTCCCCAATTTGGCAAAGGACATAGACTTCCAGGAAATCCAGGAAGCTCAGAGAGTACCAAAGAAGTTGGACCCAAGAAGGAACACACCAAGGCACATCATCATTACATTAGCCAAAATTAAAATGAAGGAGAGAATCCTAGAAGCAGCAAGAGCTAAGGGGACAGTCACCTACAAAGGAGTCCCCATCAGACTGTCAGCGGATTTCTCAAAAGAGACCTTACAGGCAAGAAGGGGCTGGAAAGAGGTATTCCAAGTCATGAAATCCAAAGACCTACAACCAAGATTGCTCTATCCAGCAAAACTTTCATTTAGAATGGAAGGACAGATAAGGTGCTTCTCAGATAAGATCAAATTCAAGGAGTTCATCATCACCAAGCCCTTATTATATGAAATGTTAAAGGGACTTATCGAAGAAAAAAAGTTAAAGAAACATGAACAGTGAAAGGACAACAAACTCACAGTTATTAACAACCACACCTAAAACAAAAGCAAACTAAAAGGACAGCTAGATCAGGAGTGGAAACATAGAAATGAAGATCTCAAGGAGGGTTAGCAACAGGGGAGTGGGAGGAGGAGAAGGGGGGAGAAGGTACAGAAAATAAGTAGCATAGACAGTAGATAGAAAATAGATGAGGGGGGCAAGAATAGCATGGGAAATATAGAATCTAAAGAACTTGAGACACATGGTCATAAACTAAAGGGGGGGTAATGGTGGGGACAGGGGGGTAAGGTGGAGGGGAATGAAGGGGGGAATAGAACAACTGTAACAGCACAATCAATAAAAAAATTTTAAAAAAAACTTTTCCAGGTAAATCCAGTTCAGTCAAGAAGAAATCCAATTGCATTAATACCATTTAAAGAACCTGGAGAAATATAGATTTATAACATTTGAAACCTCAGATAACCACAAATACTGAGAGAAATAAAGATTATAAGAGCTTTAAAAAAAAGCAAAGCAGAGACTCAAACAGATACCTGTACATGAATGTTCATAACAGTATTATTCACAATAGGCAAAAAATGGAAATAACACAAATGTCCATCAACTTATGAATGAATAAAAAAATTCTGTCCTACCCACACATGGATATTACTCAGCCAGAAAAAGGAATGAAGTACAGATACATTCTACAGAATGGATGAACCTGGAAACCATTGTATTCAGTAAAAGAAACCAAACACAAAAAGTCAATATTGTATGATTCAATTTCTATGAACTGTCCAGAACAGAAAAATCCATAGAGATAGAAAGCAGATTAGTGGCCAACAGGGAGAGGGAATAGAGGAATGGAGGAGGGGGAACCAGTGACTGCTAATGGATACAGGGTCTCCTTTGAGGGTGATGAAGATATCTTGGGCCCTGGCAGGTGTGGCTCAGTCGATTGAGCGCAGGCCTGCAAGCCAAATGGTCACCAGTTAGGTTCTCAGTCAGGGCACGTGCCTGGGTTGTGGTCCAGGCCCCTAGTAGGGGGTGTGCGAGAGGCAACCACACACCGATGTTTCTTTCTCTCTCTTTCTTCTTCCCTTCTCCTCTGTCTGGAAATAAATAAATAAAATCTTTTTAAAAAGAAAATATCTTGGAACTAGAGAGGTGATTATTTCATATCACTGTGAGTGCACAAAATATCACTAAATTATACACTTTAAAATGTTAATGGTTGATTTTTAAGTTATGTGAATTTTTACCTGACTAAAATAACAAAAAAAGCATGGGTTATAAAGAAACTTCCCAGGTTCAAAATCCAGCTCTGCTGCATGACCTTAAGCAAACATTATGCCTCAATGTCCCATAAAGGGAGAAATCTCTAAAGGGGACTATAGTAATACCCCCTACAGGGCTATTGGTAGAATTACATGAATTAATGTCCTTAGAGGAGACTTGAGAGAGGTGTTGGAGCATGGCATGGTAAATGCGTGCCATGATTCCATTATATAAACCTACCCATTACACAGGCAAACCAAAGCCAGGAAGGTTAGGTGCTTGCTAAAGTTCACACGGCAAGTTCAGAAGTCATGTTGGGGTTGGCACCCAGCTCTTGTGGACTCTAGGTCACTGGCCTTCCTCTGCTGACAATCTGATTTGATCCTTCACCAAGAATCTTGACACTGAAAGGCCCCAAACCCTGGCAGCAGCACAAATTCTTTCCGGTAATCCCACGTGTGCTTGGCTATCTGGCCTACCTACAAGGCAAAACAACTGTTTGAAGTTTTACAAAAACTCTTTTTGCATCATCCCAGTTGAAAACCTTGGTCACCCTTGGGGGACTTTACCCACCAGCAGCCTGGTGGTGACTCTGACCCAGCAGAGAGTTTTTCCCTTCCCTGTTCCATGATCATGAATACCCTGCTTCGGTTTACCTTGGACATGAGAAGTCATCACTATCTTATTACAGTCAGTAGGGTCATCCAGAGTCTTTCTCTTCCAGGAGGTGGGGGCAGGAGGATCCCAGTTCTCCCCTTAGACTGCCTGCCATGTGCATTCTCCCTTTCCTTGGCTCAGTGTAGGATCATGGGGATTTCTCACACTTGGTTTGATTTTTGTGTTTTTCAGAACAGTCTAGCTTACTCACATTCCCCAGCATCTATCTTCTCCCCTCAAGTAAATAGAAGTAAGTCTACATTCATCTGTGTCTAGAAATCCTTCTTGATTCCGTTGGTACCCTCAAACAGCATAGCCCACTGGGAGTCCTAGGAGATACCCTGGGAGGTTAGCTGAGAGAATCAGGCTGACTGGATGTTAAATATTAAATCAGATTATCACAAGCAAAAGATAAGAAAAATAATATCACAGAAAGTATCCAAATATCAGGCTCTTAGCTTCTGGATGCAGAATAACCCAAGAAACTTGGCCTCCATATGTCCTGCCTTCCTTCCTCCCTCATCAATTTCCACAGCCAATATCAGCTTCCCCCTGGGTGGTGAGGTCTGTTCCAGGAGCAGATCCAATCTGACAAATGTGAGATGTGATTACACTTCCTGTGTGGCTACCAATGTTTGCACCTCCAGAAAAACAAGTCAGAAATCTCTGGGTGGCCATCTGGAGTCATACTCCAGCAGAAGACCTAGACCAACCAAAAGGATGTTGGTTGTAGGCGGGGAGGGGTAGTCTTATGGCCACATTAATACCCCTAGCAACCTGTTCATAGAACTTATACCTTCCCTCCTTTATCCCCAAGGACGCTGGGTTGAAGATCACGGAGTCATTCACAACATGATGTTTAACACTGAGACAGGCTGGAAGTTCCCCTTCAAGGCCACACAGAACAAGAATGAGTGGTGGGACAATGGCGTTCTCCCCCTCTGGATCACAGCCCAGAGACAGGTAGTCAGAAACCCCAGGCTGGCTTCCAGGGATTTTGCCTCTCATTCTACGGCATGTGGGATGGAGATTAGATTTGTGACCTTGGGCAAGTGACTTCACTTCTCTAAGTTTTTTTCCCCTAAATGTGTAATAGGAATCATGATGATGTGTTTATTTAGTAGATTTGGTGTAAGGATTAAATGAAATATGTGTGAAAAGCAATAGGTACAGAGGAAATGCTCAGTAAGTGTTAGCTGTTATGGATGGACAAATCAGGAAAAAGACTGGCTTAAGTATGATTATACCTCCAGGGCTCACCATAGAGCCTGGACCCAGCAGCTCTTTAATAAATATCTGTTTATACACTTCCTCTGACTAAAGCATAAAAGCCATTAAGAATGAAGTTGACCATTTAATTCATCTTCAGGCCATGTAAAGCCCTGATGAAAACATTCACTTGAAAGGATTCCAGTGGCCATTCATTATTGCTTTGAAAAGGCAGAAATCAGAGCTGTGCGTTCAACTCCCAGCCCAAAACCCATTGCCAGCTTTGCATTTTCTCAATGAGCTTCCTGTTGTCATTTTGGAATAGGTCCTCTTTCTTCTTCTGTAAGACATCAACCTTTGCTCCAAAACTATCCAGGATTCTGGGGTTTCATATCTGTGCTCCAAGCCTACACTAAGCATGTCACATTGCAAAGTGGTATAATACAACTTTGGGCAATGACCTCCTCTCTGTGCTTGAGTTGCCCTATCTGTACAATAAAGATTGTCAGAGTCCTTGCTTCACAGAGTCTTTGGAAGGATTAACTAAAATAATGCCTGTAAGTACTTAGATTTAAATACTCAAAAACTATCAGTCATGCCTTTGAATGGAGGCTGAATCATTTCAGTACTTCTTCAGCTGGTCACCTCTAGGCCACAACTATTCCATGGAACATTCCATGATGATGGGCATGTTCTATTTGTGCACATCCAACATGACAGTCACTAGCCACATGTGGTTATTGAGCCCTTGAAATATGACTAGTGAGGCTGAGGAACTTAATTTTAATCGCATGTAAGTTTAATTAATTTCAATTTAAATCTAAATACCATTGTAGCTAGGGGCTACCGTATTGGACAATGCAGCTCAAGAAGAATCACAGTGGGTGGTCAGAGAGCCTATCCTACCTCATGTTCATATTTTTCTATAACTGTTGCACCTTAATTCCCTCCTATTCTGTAATGTCTTTTAAGCTTTGAGGCATAGACTACACAAATAAATTCTGTCTTCTCAAGAAAATTATGCTCATAATGCTATGAGCAAGGCATTTATTTAAGTGCTTTACATATATCAATGTGCAACAACTCTGAGGCATGGTATGATTCAACTCAGGTATGATTATACCCATTTAACAGATGAGTAAATTGAAGCACAGAGCAGTGCCATAACTTCTCAAAGTCATAAAGGTAATAAGAGGCAGAGCTGAAATTTAAACTCACCCTGGGCAGCTAAGCCTTCCCAGAAGAAGAAATTCTGCTTGTGGAACAGCAGTTTCAGTCCATTCCAGAGGTTTCCAGACTGCTCTGCCTGGCAACCTTCCCAACAGATTCCAAAACTGCCTAGCTGGCTTCCAGAATCAGAGACTGCCAGACAAGATGACAGCATAGGTAGACATGGCTCACCTCTTTGCACAACCACATCAAAATTACAACTAAAATATAGAACAATAATCACTTAGAACTGTCACATACCAAGTTGAATGGAAGTCTGACAACTACAGAATTAAAGAAACCACATCCACCCAGACTGGTAGAAGAGGTGCAGATGCAGTATGGGCTGGTCTCTCACTCACATGTGGTGGATAAAAATTCAGAAAGGATATCTCAGGAGTAAGAAGTCTCAGCCCCACACCAGCCTACCCAGACCAGGGTTCCAGGGCCAGGAAGATAAGTCCCCACAACTTCTGGCTGCAAAAACCAGCGGGGATTGAGTCAGTGGAAGAAATTTCTGGAGCCCTAAGCAGTTCCTCTTAAAGGACCCACACGCAGACTCACCTACTCAGACTCACTCCCTCTGAGTTCAGGCACCAGAGTAGCATCTTGAAGGAACCAGTAGCATACAGGGAGGAACTGAAGTGTCTGGCATCAAGGAGAGCAGAGACCATTTTCCCTTTTCTAAACCCTCCCCTCACAGAGCCAGCAAGCTGTGCCATATCTGAGACTCCATCAATATGGCTTAAATTGTTTGACGCCCCTGTGAGACCCCCAGAGACTTGTCCCACCAAACTTACAGGCCCACCTAAGCTGCTTTTCCACATGAATGGCTGATTTTGGCTCAAGTTCACAACTTCCTAAATACTATAAAAAAAGCAACAGCAGGCCTCAGTGAGCCCCAGGCCCAGCACCAGCAGTAGCCAACCTAGATTCACAGGTTGGTTTTGCCTGGGAATCTCTAAGCCCAGCAAAAGCAGCAGCCATCTCAGATTGCTTTATGGCTCAAGCAGGGCAGCCCTGGGAGAAACCCAGGTGGGGGCTACCTTGGTCTGTACCACCCAGGAAACCCCAGGGCCAGTGCACGCAGCAGATAGCTACAGAACACATTGGAGCACAACCACCCTGCCCCTGCACAGCTGATCCTCCACAGCGGGTAGAGGTGTGTGGTCAGTGGTCACAGCCAATCCTTATAGCTGACTGGCCTGGGTAAATCCCTCCCATTAATCTGCCAACAGCAACAAAACCTCAACTACAAGAGGAGGGTGTACTCAGCCTGAGGTACACATGCATGAGGTACACATGCAAAGGGTGTACCTCAAGTACCCAGCTTGGGTGATGAGGGAGGCTGTGCCACTGGACCCTACAGGACATCTACTATATTTGGCCACACTATCAAGACACAGAGTCAAAGCAACTCTACCTAACACATAGAAACAAACATGGGGAGGCTGCCAAAATGAGGAGACAAACATGGCCCAAATGAAAGAACAGATCAAAACTCCAGAAAAAGAGCTAAACGAAAAGGAGATCAGCAATGTATCATATGCAGAGTTCAAAACACTGTTCGTAAGGATGCTCGAGGAACTTAGTAAGGACCTCAACAGCATAAAAGAGAGATCCAGTCAGAAATAAAGGGTACACTAATTGAAATAAAGAGCAATTTACAGGGACCCAACAGTAGAGTGGATGCAGCCAAAAATCAAATCAATGGTTTGGAACATAAGGAAGCAAAAAACAACCAATCAGAACAATAAAATTAAAAAAGAATACAAAAAATGAGGACAGTATAAGCAGTCTCTGGGACAACTTCAAGCAAACCAACATTTGCATAATAGGGGTACCAGAAAGAGAAGAGAAAGAGCAAAAAATTAAAAATCTACTTGAAAAAAATAATGAAAGAAAAATTCCCTAATTTGGTGAAGGAAATAGATGTGCAAGTCCAGGAAGCACAGAGAGTCCCAAACAAGGTGGATGCAAAGAGGCCCACTCCAAGACACATCATAAGTAAAATGCCAAACATTCAAGATAAAGAGAGAATCTTAAAAGCAGCAAGAGAAAAGCAGAGACTTGCATACAAGGGAGTTCCCATTAGACTCTCAGCTAATTTCTCAAAAGAAACTTTGCAGCTAGAAGGGATTGGCAAAAAATATTCCAAGTCATGAAAAGCAGGGATCTACAGCCAAGATTGCTCTTCCCAGGAAAGTTATCATTTAGAATCAAGGAGCAGATAAAGAGATTCCCAGACAAGAAAAAACTTGAGGAGTTCATCATCACCAAACCATTATGATACGAAATGTTAAAGGGATTTATTTAAGGGAAAAAAAGATCAAAACTATGAACAATAAAATGGCAAAAAATACATATCTATCAACAACTGAATCTAAAAAAACAAACTAAGCAAACAAGAAGAACAGAGATGGAATGATGGATACAGAGAGCATTTTGATGGTTGTCAGATGGGAGGGGTGTGGGAGAATGGGTGAAGAGGTGAGGGGATTAAGAAGTACAAGTAGGACACTTCCGGCCAAGAGGGAGGCGTAGGTTGGAAACATTGTGCCTCCTCACACAACCAAGTTTAAAGACAATAAAGTTTTAATAACAAAAACACAACCAAAACACAGAAAATTGAACTGTACGGAAGTCCAACAACAACAAACCATTCAGCCACACCAGTAAGAGGGGCAGAGTCAGCTGCTGGTGGAGCAGAGTCAGGCAAGAAAAAGTGGCCAAACCCACCCATGTGTGCAGGCAGCTGTTGGCAGATCCCAGATGTGGGGTGGCAACAGGTGGACCCAGTGGGGGTGCAAGGCAGCTGGCTGACCATGGTCACACATTCACATGCAGATAAACCAGGTGAAGGAGCTAGCAGTGAGACAGACCACACAGGCTAGGGCCCCAGCAACAGGAATTAAAGCCTAAAAGCACCAATTGGAAAACCTTTCAGGGTCAAGATGCTGGGAGAAGCTCCCAGGCTCACAGAGAGTTTGTTGGAGAGACCCACAGGGTCCTGGAGGGTGCACAGGCCCACACATCTGGGAGATGGCAACAGGGGGGCCCAGTTTGCTTGTGGGAAGCAGCAGAGGGGACCAAAATCCAAGAGAGAGCGTGGAACAAGTACCATTGCCCCTCTCTGACCCTGCGCCCACATACAGCATCACAACCCAGAGATGTGGGTTGCCATGCCCTGGTGAACACCTAAGGCTTCGCCCCTCATATGTAACAGGCCTGAACAAACCAAAACATTATGGCTCAAGAAAAAAGAACAGCTCAAAGCCCCAAAGCCAATACTTCTAAGCGACAAAGAGATAGCCAAGCTATCAGATGCACAGTTCAAAACACTGGTGATCAGGATGCTCACAGAACTGGTTGATTTTAGTCACAAATTAGATGAACAAATGAAGGCTAAACTAAGTGAAATGAAGGGAAATACACAGGAAACCAATAGTGATGGAAAGGAAACTGGGACCCTAATCAATGGAGTGGACCAGAAGGAAGAAAAAATGAGCAAACAGAAAAGAATGAAGAAACAAGAATTCAAAAAATGAGGAGAGGCTTAGGAACCTCCAGGACATCTTTAAACATTCCAACATCCGAATTATAGGGGTAACAGAAGGGAAAGTAGAAGAGCAACAAGTGGAAAACTTATTTGAACAAATAATAAAGGAGAACTCTCCCAATCTGGCAAAGGAAATAGACTTCCAGGAAATCCAGGAAGCTCAGAGAGTACCAAAGAAGTTGGACCCAAGAAGGAACACACCAAGGCACATCATCATTATATTAGCCAAGATTAAAATGAAGGAGAGAACCCTAGAAGCAGCAAGAGCTAAGGGGACAGTCACCTACAAAGGAGTCCCCATCAGACTGTCAGCTGATTTCTCAAAAGAGACCTTACAGGCAAGAAGGGGTTGGAAAGAAGTATTCCAAATCATGAAATCCAAAGACCTACATCCAAAATGCTCTTTCCAGCAAAGCTTTAATTTAGAATGGAAGAGCAGATAAAGTGCTTTTCAGATAAGGTCAAATTCAAGGAGTTCATCATCACCAAGCCCTTATTATATGAAATGTTAAAGGGACTTACCTAAGAAAAAGAAGATGAAAAAGATGAACAGTGAAAGGACAGCAAACTCACAGTTAATAAGAACCACACCTAAAACAAAAGCAAACTAAGAGGACAGCTAGATCAGGAGCGGAACCATAGAAATGAAGATCTCATGGAGGGTTAGCAACAGGGGAGTGGGAGGAGGAGAAGGAGGGAGAAAGTACAGAAAATAAGTAGCATAGACGGTAGGTAGAAAAGAGACAGGGGGGAGGGCAAGAATAGTATGGGAAATATAGAATCTAAAGAACTTGTGACTCATGGACATAAACTAAAGGGGGGAATTGTGGGGGAGGAGGTGTGCAAGGTGGAGGGGAATAAAGGGGAAGAAATGGAACAACTGTAATGGCATAATAATAAAATATATTTTTTAAAAAAGAAGTACAAATAGGTAGTTATGGAATAGCCATGAGGATGTAAAGAACAGTACAGGAAATGGAGTAGCCAAAGAGCTTACATTCATGACCCATGGACATGAACAATGGTGGGGGGAGTGCCTGAGGGAGTGGGGGTTGCGGAGTAGAGGGGGACTAAGGAGAAAATTGGGACAACTGTAATAGTGTAAACAATAAAATATAATTTAAAAAGAAAATAATAAACACATACATACATACATACATACATAAACTCAGCCTGGGCTCAGCCACTGTTAACACTTAATCATAACATAATACTATTTCTGTGGCCAAATCAACTTAACCATGAATTTCATAGTAAATCTGCTATTTGCCTGTGGGAGTGACTTCTCCACGAGTCCCCCCGAGTGTCACGGACATAAGTGAATGAATACAGCCAAGACATACTGAGATCTGCTTGGTGAGGAGGAGTGGGCTGTGGCCGGTTTCTCAGGGGAGACAAAGGCTAGCAGTGGCCAGTTTCTCCAAGGAGAAAAAGGCCCCAAGCCCCCTGCTCCATAGCCTTTTATCAGGTTGTAATACACAGGAATATAGGGCAGCAAGGATCAAACAGTAGATAACATTTCAAAGATATCTGAGGGCTTCAGAGTCTGAATCAGTGTCTGTCAGGAAGAGAGTTGCAGAAACTTTGGGAGACATACTCATTTCCTCTCAGACCCTTATCACATGAATGAAAGCACACTGAGTCTTTGTGATGCCAGATTTTTCCCCAGGACACGCTCTAGGAAGGCAAGGAGCTGCACCTGTCCCCAATAGGTATTCAGGCTTAAGGGGATTAGAGCCAGGAAGCGCTTCTCCTACATGGGGACAAAGCAGGGGGGCAAGAGTCCATTGCTCTTTTTTGCAGCCCCCCAAGTCCTTCCATGAAAGCCTCCCAAGTGAACAAGTATGGCTTAGGTTCCCCCCCACTGTGAGGGATCTTACTCGGCACTGACTTCCGACCAAGCTTTGGGGTCAGGGAGAGAACTAAGGCAGCGTTTGCTACCAGAGACAAGCTTTGTCTCCTGCAGCTGGCATTCCAGAGGTTGTCCCTCTTGCCCTTAGCCACAAGGGATCAAGATACAATTCCTAAAACCATGGCAGTGCAGTTTACAACATTTGCCTAGCTGCTAGAGAGGTCTGGACAGACTTCTTTAATTCACTATTCTAAACCCAAGGCCTCTTTAGTCTCTTGCTATAGTATTTGTTCACTGACATGCAGCCTCTTATAGCATTCTCTTTTCCTGTCCTTTTTTTACTCATGGTTCTTGTCTCATTGCCATTTATTTGCAGGACTTTGTTTCTTTCTGCTCAGTTCATAATCAGAGTTGCTTTCCTCTTTGTTTAATTCATAAGTCATTGTGCAGAAAGAGGATCTGGTGCAGGTCCAGGCAATTGACAGCGCACCACTCGTTTGGCATGTGAATGTCAAGTTCGTATATCTCATTCTGCCACTGGCAGCTCCTGCCACTGGCCAGGGCCATTAGCAAGCTCCTGAGGGGCTGGCAGAAAAGTTACTTCAATCAGATTAAACCAGCAGCCCCAGGTCACTGCCCCAGGAACAGCAGGACTGCTGGCTCCAAATGCCATTCAGGAGCACATTTGTATTGCCAGGCAGGGCTGGAGGAAGGGGGCCTGCCCCACATCCATCATTAGGAAAATCCATCCTTCTCCCAAGTCCCTTCCTGGTGAGCTTTGTGGAGATTAATACATGAACCTTTAATGTGACTAAAATGTTTTCCATCAGTGACACTAATGCTGCTGGAGTCCATCAAGATACACAAGAATTGAGACGCCTTGGTGGATGATGCATAAAAGATAGGATTCCTGACCACATTTGCGTCCATTGTTCACAGCCCATAAGTATACTCACATTCCCACAGCACTTCACTACTAGTCAGGGTATAAACTGAGAGGCTCCATTGTGCAGATTTGCAATGAGCACCCCCCAAAACTGAATGTGATCAATGGCCAAGGTATGTCACCACATTCACAAATTCTAATTCTCAGAGAAAGGCAGGCAGCCATGACTATAAAACCTAGGAAAACCATAAAAGCCTGGGGCATGCTTTGCCTCTCTGTGGAGAAGGTAGAGCGTATTAAGCAGTGACAAGGCAGAGGATGACCTGAGTAAGATCTTCATTGGTGCCAAGAGTCTGTAACAGGACTACAGTCTAGGTGACTACCAGGAGGGGACTTGAGGAGAGGGTGGGAGGGCAGCTATAGTTCTTGATTCTCATTGTAAGCCAGGTCTCCTAGATGAGAGTTTCCAAACTTGGAAGAGCTGTGGGCAAGATCTGCCTAGAATAACAAGATAATGCATTCAAATACTGACCCAAACCCTGTCTTTATTATGCATTATAAAGGCTCTAAGAATAACAAGCCCTCCTCCAAAAAGGGTAGGAGGGGAAGAAAACAGAATCTTAAATGTCTAGCTGCCTTCTGTTCAGTAACTCCTCCTTAGCACAGAAAAGCAATGAAAACACCCAGAACCTATTTTGACTTGAATTTCAAACACATGGAGTCCATCTCTATCCACTCAACCATTCCCTGGAATGAGTAGTAAACTCCTTTTCCTCGGCCACACATACTCCCCACCAAAGCACAAGGGCATTCACAAAACGTGTGCACTGTGACATTAATTTGGTCACCTAAAGGAAGAGACCAGACAAAATGCAAAACCAAATTGAAACTTTTCCACTAATTAATGATTCTGAAGAGTTTGGTGAGTCTGTTTAAAACCCAACAGTACTTCCTGGTAGGAAGTACCAGCTCCTGTTTTTAAAAAGCAACTTAAAAGTAATAGCCACATTGATGCAACATTACGCTAAGGGAAAATAATGAACCTAATAAAATTAGCGATTTTCCAATTGCTATTGCTACTGGAAACACTGATTATGCTAATTAAAGGGTAGAATAGTAAATACCAACTCTTTTGCATCCAATTAAGGGCTCAGATTATTTCTCAGAAGTATTTGTTGAAAATAGCACTTTTGATTATCATGAGTCCCAAATAAACAGAGTCAAGTGTGTGTGTGTGTGTGTGTGCACTCACACACATTTCTCTCTGGAGCTCATTTCACAGAGCAGCACAGCTCCTAAAATTCCAATGGGACCAAGTGAGAAAAATCAGTTTCCTAGGACTACAGCTTGGAATATCTTTAAAGGTGTGTGTTGTGGATACAGCACAAGAGAACAATTCAATTCCAAGTTAGGAACATCTGAGACTTAACATGCAAACATCAGGAATTCTACCGGATATGCAGGGCCACCTAAGTCCTTCAGAATACCCATGTCAGCTATTCTAAGTAATAAAATAGCCAGTCAAACTACATTCTGCGAAATGTTAGAAGTGTCATCCTTCCAGTCAAGTCCATAATTCAGAGCAAAGTCAATTTATATGTGAGTTAAACAAAGCACCGTCACTAAAAACTGAGAATTATGTTGATTGCCAATCAGAAATGTGATAAATAAATATTAGAGGATTTGCAAGTTAAACCAACCATAGAAATTCTATTATCCAAAAAGAAATGTGTTACCTGTGGAGGTTACAAATAAGATGGTCAAACCCAAAAGAGAGTTTCTGTAACTATTTGCATAAGTTAATCAGGAGTGAGAACAGGATGGGTTTTATACCAACAAAAGAAGATATGATTCATTCACTCATTCAGCATGCATTTAATCAATAGTGCTTACTCTGAGTCAAGCCTGTTCTAATTCCCAGGAAAAGTGTGGTCAACAAGATAGACATGTCCCCTGATGTCTCTAGAAGAGAGAAATAGACAGTAAATAAGTAAACAAATCAAGATGATTTCATATTGGAGAAAGCACTATAGGGAAAATGGGATAATAGAAAATGAATGCTGGAGGGTGGAGGGGATAATATTTCACCTATAGCTAAGGACAGCACAACTCCTGGAGCCTTGCAAAGTATTTAATACTAAGACTGTGTCTTAGGTCAAGTTTTCTGAAAGCAGAACCTGAGGCAGGGATTCAGTTCATGTAATGCATTGAGAGAGAGGTCTCGGAAGATGGGAATAAGGAAAACTGACAGGGCAAGGGAAAGAACTAAGTGGCACGTGGTCCTGGCTGGAGACCAGTTTTGGCCTGACCCCATGGGGAGCTCTGGAGCATAAACTGAACCTCAAAGTTATCTCACCCTAAGGCCAGAGAGTTGATCTTTTGCCCTACTTTCAGTCAATCACTGTCCACAGGCAGCTGTGGCTAAAGGAGCAAATGGGACACTTTCCCAGGTGAGACAGGTCTTGGCTACTTGAGTGGGGTAATTTTCCAAATAATGAGGTAGCTGAAAGTCATTAGCAGCCACACTCACAGAAATGGGTGTGAGTGTATTGGCCCAGTAAGGGGATCTGGGTGGGGCACACTTAGCATCTCCTACAATTTCCAAATTGCTTTCTTACTTCCCAAACATACATGGGATGTTTTGGTATTACTCTTGATTATATTTTCCTGTTCATTTATTGACAAAATAGCCATAACCCAGGGGCCATTATTCTTCCTAGTCATTTATCTCCATACCAAATCAACATACCGTAGTCACACTAACACCATCCTGTAGAGTGTTCTTTCAGAATACCCAAATCTAGGATGATACAGGGTGTGTCACAGAAAAACCCTCAAGGAAATAGCTTAGCTGAGGTAAAGGAAAGTATATGCTCCCCAGATAAGCAGGCCATTCATTCACTAAAACCAAAACTCTATTGAGTACCTGCTACGCGCCCATTCCTGGTTGAGGAGCTGCTTTGCAAAAACAGAACCTACTTAGTAATGTCTCCATCTCATTGTCAACACATTGGTGAGCATACAGAATAGAATTTTTTTTCCAAACTATTTTACCACGCTTTATCCAAAACTCACCCTCCTGCTGGGGAGTAGATCACTTAAGAATGTCTTCATGACTTTGCAGTCAGCTGTGTTGTTAAAACAGCCTCATTTCTGAAGACCCAGTTCTGCTCATGGTAGAAACTTCATCTCAAAACCCAGTCAAAGTTCCCCTCCCCGTATGTCTCCTAGCCTCTCCACAGACCCCCTGGTGGCCCCAGCAGCCTGGGGTAGAAGGAGCATGGCCGATGTTCTCTACTCCTTTAGATACACACACACCTGTCCCTGGTTTACTCTCTAGAGAGCAGGAGAAGAAAGAGATATCAGCAACTCCTGTGACAGATTGTAAGGAGCCTTTTCCTGTTGGCTGTAAGTTGTTGCCCTGCCTAGATACCCGTGGCCTGACATAGAGGGGTGAAGGCGTTATATCCACCGGATGGGAGAATAATTTTCAAAGACCTTTTAGGGTTTTGATCTTATTTTATTGGCCAAGCTTAACCTGCGCAGGGGCGAACTCTCGGGCTGTCCGGAGACACGGTGCCCAAAAGGGCTGCAGATGAGAGTCACGCCGAGCGCTTACAGCTAAGTCCTTATATAGGGATGAGCAAGCAAGCGTTAAACAGAAGCAGACGTGGCAGTTAGCTGTTTGCTGACAGAGACCCCGCAGGAACAGGGTGGGGTTTCAAAATTCAAAACTAAACAGATTACAATCAGCCTGTTTTGCTGTGGTCAGGCTATGTTCTCAATTTCCCAGATCTCAACAAAGGTCACCAGGCCCCACTGACAGGAGTCTCAGTGCCAAGCAGCAAACCCAGGCTTCTCTGGGGCCTTGCAAAACTCAGCCACATTTCATGACCAACTCACCCATTCCTCCTATGTAAAGAGCCCGATGTCCCATTCTGCAGTCATTTCTGCCATTACCGAAGGCCTCCACCTCATCTTCCCTGTCTGTAGTCCCGAGCCCTGGGGTACACAGGTATATTCTAGGCTCGCCTTCAGTGCCCCACAGGTGATAGAAACTAAAGAAAACAATCATTGGCCCATCTTCACCTGGCCATGCCTCCTTGCCCAATGCTCTTTGTCTCCAGGCAAAATAAAAGCTAAGCTCATTAAATAGTTACTAATGTGCTCTATATGCATTTAGTCCTCATAGCCAGTTCATGAAGTGGCATAATCATCACAGTTTTACAGATGTGGAAACTGAGGTGGAGACTGTAGCATGCATCCAAGTGGTGGAAAAGGATATAACCAGGCAATCCAGCATCAGAACACACTTTTAACTGCCATATTGTTCTGCCTCTAGGCAGCTCATCAGGCCCAGTGGTTGAGCAAACATCTGCACAGAGAACAAGATACAAATCTCCCCCTTCTTGCAAACACCCACAAAGTTTAAAGGAATTAGATATGGGAACCAGTAGGGCAGCTTCTTTCCTCTCCAACAGCTCCAGAGGAAGTCCCAAGATTGTATTTCGTTACCTTTATTGCAATATGGTCCCAAGGCTGAACCAGCTACAGTGGCCAGATGATGCAGTGTCCTCTGTAGCCAAGCTAGAGCCTCATCCCACATCAGGAGCCAGATGTAGAACCAACACATCCTGAGCCTGGCATGGGACAAGGACAGAGAGAAGAGTCTCCAGGAAAAGTCAGGACTAACCAGCAGACAGGGGAGTGGGTGCTGGGCAGGCAAACATATTAACTGTCCACTACACACACTGAGCCAGGTCTTCAGTGGCTTGTTATATCCAGAGGCAAACAGTGCCTACTATGTGCCCAATACTTCGTCTTCAAATTATCTAGCTCAAACCTCACAAAAATTCCATCAACTTTTGGGCGTTTTTACATGTAGAAACAGTGAATCATAAGAAATTAAAGAACTCACTCTCACCAGCTTAGAAAGCCATTTTCCTCCATTCTAAGGACCTTTTTTTTTTTTCATTTTTCCATCTCTGAAGTTAGAATACATCTTCCAATCACTGGAGTGTCATGATTTCATTGGCAGCATTGTTCTTCCTACTAGTGTCTAAAATTGTGGTGTGTCTTTCAACTAATGGGGGTTTAGATTCAGTGAAATCCTGGTGAAGCCAAGAATTAAATCCTTGGCTTCACCCCACGTCTAAACCCCATGACTCCAAACCACACATGCTTTCAAAACCTCTGGACAAGGGCAGGGATGTTAACAACTTGGGCTTTGCTTATTATGAGAAATGGTCTTGATGGAATTTTCTTCTTGTGCTTGCAGGGCAGGAAGACAGCATCATTCCACTATCCTGGGGGAGGTGGTAAATACAAAGGGGAAACCATCCAGAGGTCCCTGGTGGAGTCTTACTCTCACCCGAACAGCAACGAGACAGAGTGGAGGGAGAACATTGACATTGTAATGAACTGGTTCACTAAGGAAGACTTCGACTTTGTGACTCTGTACTATGGAGAGCCAGATATCGTGGGGCACAGGTTTGGGCCTGAGACGGAAAACCGAAGGGTAATTATTCAGCAAATTGACAGAACCATCGGGTACCTACTGGAAGCCATTGAGAGGCACAGCTTGACCGATCACCTCAATGTCATCATCACATCAGACCACGGCATGACCACAGTGAAAAAGCAGCCCAATGTCACTGAGATCCTCTTGACCAACTACATCAGGTTCAAGGACTTGGTCAAGTTTGATATTGTGGACTATGGAGGCTTTGGGATGATCCTGCCCTTTACCAAGCACTGAAGAATGCACACCCTCATCTCAATGTCTATAAGAAGAAGGACTTTCCAGAATGCTTCCATTTTGCTAAGCATGAGCGGGTCTTGCCAATTGTAATGTTTGCTGACTCTGGTTATTCCATTAATGGGGTGAGTTGATTCTAAAATGAATTAAGTAGTCTTGGATCTGGGAGACAACCACTAGGGAGGGATGGTTCTGGAAAACATCAAAATATAAGTGCATGCGTAATGAGTGGTAACCCACTGTTGTCTATGTGTTCCCCAGCACCCCACCCCACAGCCCATGTTAGCATTATGCAGTAATAATGACAAACGTCACTGGTGTCTAGCACTGTGCCAAAATCTTAATATGAGTTTTCTATTTCCTTTCCAACAACCCTAAAGACAGGTGCTCTTATCTCCCTCAGTTTCATGAGGAAGAAACCAGAGCTAGAGAGAAGTGATTTGGGAATATATGTTTAAGCCTGAGGTCTAAACCCAAGCCTGAATGCTTGATTATTGTGCACAGATCACCAGGAGAGTCACATACATACACACAAAAATCTCCTGGTTCCCCTTTGCACCTGTTTGCTGTTTAATTTTTTAAAAAAGCAGCCCTGGATGGTGTGGTTCAGTGGCTTGAGTGCTGGCCTGTGAACCAAAGGGTAGCTGGTTCGATTCCCAGTCAGGGCATATGCCTGGGTTGTGGGATGGGTGAGGTGCATGCTAGAGGCAACCACACCTCTCCCTTCACCTCTCTCCTTCTCCTCCCTTCCTTCCCTCTCTGAAAATAGATAATTTTTTTAAAAAGCAATCTGTTCACATAAAAATTTATAGACAAATGCTCACAGCAGCATCACTCACAATAACCAAACAGTGAAAATAACCCAAATGCCTACCAACTGATGAATGGATGAGCAAATATGGTACATTCATACAGTGGAATGTTATATAGCCATTAACGGGAACAAAGTCCTGGTATGTGCTACAACATTGAATGAACCTTAAGGAAATTATGCCCAGTAAAAGAAGTTAGATACAAAATACCACATATTGTATGATTCCATTTAAATACAATGTCTGGAAGAGGCAAATCTACAAATCTACAGACAGAACACAGATCGGTGGTTGTCTAGGGTCAGGGGTAGGGAGGACTTGGGGACAAATAGGGAATGACTAAAAAAGCCACAGGGTTTCTTTTGGGGGGGTGATAGAAATCTTCTAAACGTGATTGTGGTGCTAGTTGGACAGCTCTGTAAACACAGTAAAAACCATTGGATATTTTACATGAGTAAATTGTATGGTATATGACTTGTATCTCAACAAAGCTGTCATGAGAAAAATAAGCAGGTCTAAAGAAGAAAATACCAAAATCAATGCTAACTGTGAGATGTAAGTGAAATGGTGCAGTTTTTGCTACCTACCAACCAATAATTCATGGCAGAACAAAGTTGAGGTGATATTTAAACACCCACAACAAAAGGCCGTCTCAGGTACAGCTTGAAGAATCCCTGTTTGACGCTGTGGACAGAAGCCAAACATTATGATTATGTCTACAAACTGTATACTCTCAGCTTGCTACAAGTCCTGAGTATAACAAGTATTGTAAAACTCATTGGTTTATTGTCTAATGGTGATAGAAGTACTCACAATAAAATGCAACAGCTTATTGGTATTTTGTAATCCCTCAAGTAGCCCAAAACACTGAGGATGTATGTCCAAAGCTAAGGCCTTTCCAAGAAGAGATTCCAGAGTCAATGGCCTCTTTGTAAACCTGGTTCATGATGTAACAGGTTGCAAGTGATATACAGTTTTTCAGTGGGACAGTCACATTCCCAGTATGACCAACTGGATAGTTTGAGAGAATAGAATGCTGTGATCAGTTTAATCTTCTGGCAAACTGACCATTAAGAGAGAATGTTCTTTGGTCTCAGTACATCCCACTGAGTATACTTTCTCTAATCCCATCAACCTGCCTGCCTTGAGGTGTGGAGTGGATGCTATCTTCTCTCTGCAGGTACTAAGGAGCCTACAAACCACATGAGGCCATCACTCAGGCACTTGCTCTTGATGGGCTGCCCCATGGCCTCAAAGGTCTTTGGACTGGTTTCTTCAGCAAGAGCAAGGGAGCCTGAGCTGAGTGACAGGAGCTTTCTCTGTTAAGCAGGCCAAATATGAGACCAACTTTCCAAAGCACAGAGCATCACATTTCTTACATGCTAGAATATTGGTTGGTCGTAACAAAATATAAGCAATGTTGTGACTGATGTCGCTTAGTCATTTGAAAAGGGGCACAGACAAAAACCTATCTGTCGTCCATTAAACAATTACCTACAGTCCTTATTCCGTCCTTTCTGAACCTTCCCCCATTCTAAAAAATATATATACCCACTTCTGTGCCATAAAAAAATTACCGTATCTTGCCGTGTGTAATGCACACCCATGTTTTGGTGTGCATTATGTATGGGATTACTAGGCCCATAGTATGTAATCATTGCACCCATGCATAATGTGTATCCTCCTTTTTCCCTAAAACTTTTGGGCAAAAAAAAAAATGTGCATTTTATGCGGCAAAGTTCAGGTACTTGACTCTAGAACCAGGCAGTCTGGATTCAGATATCCGCTCCAAATCTTGCTACTACATGACTCCAAGCAAGCTCCTTGGTTTTCATTATCTTCAAAATAGGGATGATGAAAATATCATCCCTTGCTGGGCCACTGGGAGGGTAAAAAAAGTTAACATATATGTATAAAGCATTCAGAACCATTCATTGTACATGGTAAGAGCTCTATGCTTGAGTTTATTGTTATTGTCAGTATTGTTATCATTATCTTCTTGCTGTTTCTAATGGGCATGCTTTCTTGAAGATCTGTCTGTCATTTTTTGCTCTTCTCTCTGCCACTGCTAAAAGCAGTGTCCTTCCCTGTCATTTAAATTTCCAAAGATTTTGTGGATCTGACAAGCATATTAACTAAGGGTGTAGGGGGTGACTACTTTCGCGAGGTCCCCCCAGTGCCATGGACACGCGTGAATGAATAAATATGGCCGAGACAAGATGAGATCTGTTTGGGGATGGAGGAATGGGCTGTGGCCAGTTTCTCTGGGGAGAAAAAGGCCCCGAGGGCCTTTCTCCATAGCCTTTTATTGGGTTGTAATACACAGGAATACAGGGTGACAAGGATCAAACAGTAGATAACATTACAAAGATATCTGAGGGCTTAGTGTCTGGCAGGAAGAGAGTTGCAGAAACTTTGGGAGACATGCCCATTTCCTCTCGGACCCTTATCATCTGAATGAAAGCACTCTTAGCAGAGCAGATTTCACAGGTTTATCAGCAAGTCTTTGTGATTCCAGATTTTTCCCAGGGCACACTCTGGCCAGGCAAGGAGCTGCAGCACCTCTCCCCATCAGGTATTCAGGCTTAAGGGGATTAGAGCCAGGAAGCGCTTCTCCCAGAGAACATGGGGACTCAGGCTTTGACAAAGCTGGGGGGTGAGAGTCCATTGCTCTCTGTTGCAGTCCCCTGAGTCCTTCCCATGATGGCCTCCCAAGTGATCGAGTCTGGCTTAGGTTGCCCCCCGCTGTGAGGGGTCTTAGCCGTCATTGACTTCCGACCAAGCTTTGGGGGCAGGGAGAGGAACTGAGGCAGCCTTTGCTACCAGAGACTGGCTTTGTCTCCTGCGGCTGGCATTCCAAAGGTCATCTCTTGCCCTTAGCCACAAGAGGTAGAGATACAATTCCTAAAACTAGGCAGAGAGGTCTACTACATAAGGGGCAGTTTTCTTTCAATGAATAGGGATCTAAAATGGCTTTTTTGTTGTTATTTTTCAGCGAGTTATAATATATTTCAACAAAGGAGATCATGGCTTTGATAATGTCCACATGGACATGAAGATCATATTCAGAGCTTTCGGGCCAAATTTCAAGAAGAATCACCTGGCCGACCCTTTTGACAGCATACATATCTACCCACTCATGTGTAAGCTCCTGGGGGTTACCCCCGAACCCAACAACGGCTCCCTGGCAGTTACCCAGGAAATGCTTGTGGACTCTCATGACCGGCAGCCAGGTGGGATACAAAAGCAACCACAAGAAAACTGGCAGTGTAGTCTGTTCTGTCCTGAGAAAGAATAGATTCATAATGGAGTCTCCTGGGGAGGGGGTGAGATCAAGCACAATAGTCCTGTTTCCCAGCAGCTTCTGCACCCCCAGAACAAGATATCAGCAGCTCTAAAAAGACAGCAGAGGACCTACTGGTGAGATTTTACAGAGTGCCTCCGGGGCAAATGGAAGGCTCCCCACAGAGGAAGTTAGAGAGTAATCCTTCCGATCCTCAGAAATTATGTTCAGTCTGCCCCCCAGATTCCCCTTATAAATACCAAAAATTAGCCTTCCTTCTACAATTCCGTGCATGCTGGTGCCTAGAAAAATGCTGCTTGCCCATTCCACTCCTTGCTGGAAAAAAAAATGGGCAGGGGTTCCTGTAAATGATGAGGTTGATAATTCTCAAGACTTCAAAATTGCAAATCTGGGTGATAGAAAGGAATAAATGAATCATCTCTGGGATTCAGTTGTTTGCAAACACTGGCCAGCTTTCCTTCTGCCTGGAGAGACTTAGATACTGCCTGATGATTTATCAAGTGCTTGGAGCAACCACCCTCAACTGGAACAGAGTATAAAGAACAGCTTCCTGCGCCCTTTTCCCTTCTTCCAAGCCACTGCTCATGATCTTCTTATGAACTTACAGACAGCAGGCCATTTTGCAGAAAACTAATTAAATAAATGACCGCTTCACAAAATTATTAAGGATTTTTTTAACGTTAGGGTTTTGCTCAACTATCTGTACCCTCCTTCTGTCCCATAATACATTGGCAGCCAGCATAAGGTGTGTCTGACCATCAGTTACCGATAGGCAGGACATCCCACAACTGATTCTCCGTGAATTGGCTTTTAGCAAATTGGTCATTTGGCAAAGCAGTCATTAGGCAAATGGGTCATTTGGCAAATAGGCCATTTAGTAAATCGGATTTCAACAACTTGCCCTGTGAGATTTCTCTACAGTGAGCACTTTCTTGGGTTAAATGTACATTTCATTTCCATAATTAATATTCACTACTGCCTGGATGGGAAACTTCCCAGGGACCCAGGAGCAGCTGGAATGGCATCTTAATAATCGGACACGTAAAAACCATCTGACTTTTTTTCAACAGGAGGAGAGATGCAGAAGGCCTCTGCTCTCAGAGACATGGCAATAGGTCTTGGGGTGGTCACAGGAGTTCTTGAAGTTCTGTTTATCACTAGCATGATATGCATAGCCCTTCGTCGGAACAAGAGGTGAGTAGCCTTTGGGTTTCCTGTGGTTGGTGCACAAAGTGAGAATCCGTGTCGACCATTTCCTGCCACAGGGCGCCCAGCACTTTGAGAACCCAGCAACCAGAGCCAGCTTGGGCCCAGGACTCAGAAGAGCCACCAGCTCTGTTTAATAATCTACTGTCACAGTCTCAAAATTCTTAATTTTCAACAAGGACCCTGCATTTTCTTTGTGCACTACCTCCCCCACCCCCTGCCCCAAATTATGCACCGTTTGTAGTATTCTAGGGTTGCCATAACAAAGCACCAAAACCAGGTGGCTTAAAACACAGAAATGTATTGTTTCACACGGATCTGGAGGCTAGAAGTCCAAAATCAAAGTGTTGGTAGGGCCATGGTCCCTCTGAAACCTGTGGGGAAGGACCCTTCCTTGCCTCTTCTAGCCTTGGTGGTTGCCAGCAATCCTTGGTGTTCTTTCTCCAGTCTCTGCCTCCACTGTCACACAGCCGCCTCCTCCCTGTGTCTCTGTCTTCTAAGGGCACCAGTCATGGGATTTAGGGCTCCCTGTAATCCAATAGGATCTCATCTTAATCATATCTGCAAAGACCCTATTTACAAATAAGGTCACGTTCCCAGGTATCTTTCGGGGGGACATAATTCAACCCATAATATTGGTCCTGCCACCCATCAAAGCACATTATATGATCCGGGTGCACTGCTTTCTGTATCTCAATCATTTATCATTAGACTGAGCCTCCTGTGTTATTACACCCCATCCTGACCATTCTGCTACTTCAACATAGCATGAGGAACACTATAAACTAAGGAAAGTTGGAACTTTACTTAAACTTAACTACATTTCAAAGCCCACATATAATATAACTTATATTTAAACTATAAAATCCTGTAACTTGAAACATGACCTATAAAGGTCTCTACACCCTGAAGCAATATTTTAGAAAGAAATCAATTGGTCTTTTTTCACTGAAACCATGAGCCATAGGAGAGGTACAGGAAAAACTGCAAGGTACTGATTAAATTGCCATGCCCACAGCTTAATTTATAAAAGGCAGCCATTCCATACAGACATTTTATTATTGAAATCCTCACATCCAGAAGCTGAATCTTTAGCATAGCTTCCCTCTTGCCACTGGAAGGACCACTGGGATGTATCCTAATGCTTCTCTCCATATTACCACCACCTAGAATTTTTACTTGGGTTAAAGAGCAGTCCTAATTGTCACTTACACCTGAATATACCACACCTTTGAGGTCCACAGAACATTAAACATACCTTCGGTGCCTTGATCCTTCCAGATTCAGACCTGGAATGTATTACCTTTGTTGCTCCTGAGAACTCACATGCAAAGATAGTTTTCTTCTGGGTGCAGATCAATGCTGTTGCCCACTCAGGGTCCTTCCCCAATCTGCCTCCCATCTGTGGCATTCGGAAAAGTTGGGCCAGCCTAGGTTGATTAATATCTTAATATAACATCCTATAGTATTATTGTAACATTGACTATACAGGTCTTTTTGCTCCACAGGGGAAAGGTAATTAATAGCTATGATGTGTGTTCATAAAATAAGCCCTATATTTATGAGTTTAACTGATCCATTCCCATTGGTTTTCTCCTACAGGCGGAGAGCTGGTCGAAACAAGAATAAACCACCACACCTGGCCCGGCTCCCAAGGACATCCTTTTAGGAACAAGACTCAAAGTTAAGATTCATAGTTGGATCACAGGTGACTCCTTCTCAGGACACTGTGACTAAAGAGGATTTATGCAACATCTCAGAACAAGAAACTATTTTTTTTTAAGATTTTATTTTTTATTTCTTTAGAGGGGAAGGGAAGGAGAGAGGGAGAGAAACATCGATGTTTGGTTGCCTTTCGTTCGTCCCCTGCTGGGAACTGGCCTGCAGGGGACCGGCCTGCAACCCAGACATGTGCCCTGACTGGGAATCGAACCGCGATCTTGTGGTTCGCAGGCCCACACTCAATCCACTGAGCTACACCAGCCAGGGCAGAAACTATTAATTCTATGTAAAAACACAGCAATAACCACAGCACAGCTTCTTCTTCATTTAAATCAACAGTATTTCAGGAACAAAAGATGAACGATTTTTGTTTCGGATCCTGTGTTCACTTGGTTGTGGAAGAAGCACAACAGATATGAGAGAATACATTCAATTAGAATTAATCCTCCTCCCTTGTTCTCCTAGCTGAGCAGGCCTCTGGTGTTTCCCATCCAAAAGGGGTAATGAGATTTACTCTGTCCTCTCATTTACCTTCTGCAAGTATGTTTTACAAATTAGCTCTCAAGACGCTTCTAAGTGGAGTTTCGTGAGAGATTTGGGAAGGTAACCATGTAGGCTTTGAACACAGTTCAGAGATCAGAGGCAGCACTGGTGACTCGGGAACTGTCTGCCCCGACTTTCACTCAGGACATAATATCGAACAGAAATCATTACTTTTTTTCTTTTCCTCCCCAACCTCACCTCTGTACCACCCCACAACACCCAAGAGCCCTCTTACTCTTTTTTCAGATTCCTTTTTCCTCCGAAGTGAGAACTGCCACTCAGCTCCATGTGCTCATCATGCTTCCGCGTTTATCTGTGTGATAATTAGTGCAAGAGATCCTGAGCCCCTGGGCAGCAGGGGCCACTCCTGGTTTTTCTCACTGTTGCATCCCCGATGCTTGGCAGTGCCAAGCATATAATAAGTGCTTCATGAGTATTTGATGAACAAAAGTCCCCATGAGTTAGGGCTAGACCCAAAAGCTGGGGGAGCAAGAGCTCCTGCCTTGTGTTGTTACCAGAGAAACCCGGATTCTTCTCACCGATGCAGTGAAGAATTACAAGTCAGCCAGTCTATTATCATGTAAGCAAAGTTTATTAGTGAATAGGAGAGCAAAAGCAAGGGTGGCTAAAGGCCTGGGTGGCCAGGTAGTAAGAGGCTGGGTGGCCAAAAGGGGGTGGCCGGGGACCTGGTGGCCAGAGGCCCCCCTGCCAGAAGCCAAGTGTCCAGGGCCCTCCTACCCCCAACCCCACCCTAGTGTGAGAGCCACGAGGCTAGAGGAGAGGCTAAGAGAGTCCCTTGTTCTAAGGACTTCTATAATTGGTGGGGTGGGGGTGAAGAAGTTACATTTTGATTGGTGGTTAAAGGTGGTGCCAGCCTTCCCTGAAGACATGACTACCTAAACAGGATGTGGGGGTCTGTTAGCTGGAATCCTTATCTTGCTCTAGACTCTATTAATTTTGTAGGTGACAGGAGGCAGGCAGTTAACCAAAGCTGTTTATGGCCCTTTCTTTGGGCACTACAGACCCTCTCCCCTTCCCCCTTCCAGGCCTTGGGACGAATACACAGCCAGCGTATTTTCCTTTTCCCAGCCAGCGGAGATGATACACAGACTTTCAAGGGCTCCCCCCCCCCCCCCCCCCCCGCCCGCCCGCGCCATCATAGTTTATGTTGTTTGGGAAGCCTGGCAGCCTCGTCGGACCAGGCTCAGAATTACTAAGTCACGGGTGAGGCATGCTTTTCTTTGCTTTTAGCAAAAGAAAATATTAAGTTCTATATTAAGTTCTTTGTTAGATTGCAATGGTGAAAGCCCTGTCTTTATTTCCCTTCTGGCCACCAATTCCTAGCAGCTACCTAAGGGTTAAAAGGTGTTGCCTGGCAACCAGGACACTAGCCACTGACCAGCAACAGTAGCAAAATCTCAGGATTCTTCCTATGCTATCTCCTGCTACATTGTCATCCAGAGGACATGACCACAGGTTAACCAGCAGGTGGCTCCAGGCAGGTGTAGGCTCCTCACCCTCTCCCTCCGCGGCCCGCCATTCCCAAAGTGGGAGGTGATTCTAGGGCACCATCTTGAGAGAACCGTGGTGTTGAAGATATCTTGATTGGTTATGTGACTGAAAGCCTCTACAGAAATTTTAAAATTCTGGCGCGCAGTGCAGAGACCTGCTCCTGTTGAAGACACAGAAGACAAGACTCTTAAGTAAGCTCCCTTATTAAACCAACCACCTACCGGTCTGGAGTGGCCTGCCTCGCTTCCGTTTCTCTTTGCACTCCGTGTACCAGCCAGTTTGGAAACCAGCACCTTGAACTAAATGCCCCTTTCCAAGGAGAGACAGGGTGACCATGGCCTTAGCCCATGGGCCCTGAGCCTAGTAGGCACTCCTACACCCTCGAGGGGCAAGAGGGCTGTTAGGGTCCCTTCTGCCCATTCACACAGACAGGTGGCGCTGAAGGGCACAGGGCTAGAATAAAGTCGCAGGGGCAGCCCTTGCCAGAAAGACCCTCAATAAAGGTGCAGGAACAGCAAGAATAATTACCAGAATCTCAGCCTCATCAGTCCCTACTAAGCAGTGCTTGCTTCTCTGAAAAGCTTTAATCTGGCGCCACACTCCGACTACGCCCCGATATCTTGGCCCCGCCCCCCTCCAACCTTAGCCCCACCTCCAGGTCTCAAACCACGCTCAGAGCCCTCCTCCAGGAACCGCCTCGAACCTTCCCCAAATCCCACCTCCCACAATCCCGCGACGCCAAGACTGCCCCCTCTATACTACACCTTGGGGTCAGAGCTCCGCTTGGCCCCGCCTTGATACCCCAAGCCCTCCAGGGGCCGAGCAGCGCCTGGTCCCGCCCCGGGTCCCGCCCCAAGCCCCGCCCCGGGTCCCGCGAGCTGCTACTGGCTGTGCTCGCCTCCTTTGGGAGCCGCCCCGCTTCCGCCCAGTCTCCCGAGCAACGCTGCGGCTCCGCCCCGCCATGGCGCCGGAGGAAAGAGAGGAGACCTCTAGCCTGCTGCAGAGTTTCGAACGTCGCTTCCTGGCAGCGCGCGCGCTGCGCTCGTTCCCCTGGCAGGTGGGCAGCTGGGCGTGCTGAGGGCGATCGGTGGGTGGTGAAGGACTGGTGAAGGAGGCACTTTGGGCTCCCACCCTCGCCCTCCCCGCCAAGTGACGTCCTCAGCTTCCTCGGGTGTTGGGATCGGACCTCCGGTCCTCGTCCCCGGGCTCCGCGGAGGGCCGCGCAGTCTGGTGTCTGGCGTCTGGCGGCAGAGAGCAGGAGATGCACCTGCGCGTCCCTAGGAATCCCGCCCTCTACCCAGCCATCAGCTTCCTCCTCCCTTAGGCTCTTCGCGTCCTGGGCTGCCTTTGCTGACGGTCCCTCGAATTGAAGAAATGCATAGTTTCCCACCAACTCCCTTTTCACTCGGGATTTTAAGATCATGGGCAGTTCCCAAAAATGTTCATGATTTTTTTTTTAGCCAATTATCATCCTGGCCATAGAGTAACAGCTTTTATTGCCCACTTAAACAGTCAACGTCCTCAGGACAGCTGGAGATATGTTTCATTGAGCGCAGTGATCAGGTCACAGACAACCCCGCCCCCACACACACACACACCTGAGCGTTCTCATCTGTATCATCAGCATTAGACAAAATCATTTCAGAGGCAGCTTGAGGCGCTTAAGCCTCTAATGGAAGAGACAGGAAGTACAAAGGTAACCAGAAGATATATGAAAGAGGTCTCACCACCCTCCCATCCCCGCCCTGAGGACCTGCCATTGCTGCACAAGCCAGTGTGGAGGCAATAGCTTCCTTTGCCAAGGGGGAACTGCTTATGACACTGCCTCCTTTACACATCCCGTGCGCTGAGCTAGCTCACTGGGGTGACTCCCGGTCTTGTGCATCTTAAAGAGTGGGGGTTTGTCATTTGTATTTTATTGATATAAACCATTTAGCATTCTGAGAACTCATTTCCGATCAGACAGGAATATGTACATTTTTTAACCCGGAATTTGAACCTTTCTAGCCACATATGTGGGACCCAATTCAATAACCAGAATTGTTCACATGAGATGAGAGTGTACTCTGTAGCAGGACCATACTCAATGCATACTTAGGCTGGACCACAGCACCCAAGTGGTGGGCACTGTTACTGTCATTGTGTTCGACCACACAGACTGTTTGACTGGAAAAGAAGTGGAGTGCAGCTGTGGAGAGCTCAGACCTGAGAGACAGCCTGCCTGCTTGGAATCCTGGCCCAATCCCAAACAATATGTGTGACCTTCGGCAAGCGACTGCATACCTCTGGGCCTTCGTTTTTTGTTGGTTTTTTCTTATTAGTAAAACATTAGTAATACTACTTAATGCATAGGGTTGTTGTAAGGAGTACATGAGAATGAAGTACCTGAGGCAGTGCCTGGCTCATGGTAAGTGGATGTGAGTGTTGGCTAGTATTTTTATTCCATCACCAAGTGTTTACTGAATGCCTTCCATGAGCCAGGCACCAGGATCAGCAGCATAATGATGAAGACCTGCTCAGATGGGAGAGCCAGAGGAGAAAACATGTAAATGAATAAGCAAAAAAACCCCAGGGGATGGCAGTGGCTATAAAGTCAATAAAACAAGGAAATGTATCATCAAAGTAGGAGAATCAAGGAAGGCCTCCCAGAGGGGACATTTGAGCCAGAACCTGAACAGTGAAGCAGCGGGCTGTGGGAAGTCTTAGGGAGCAGGGAGTGCAGAGGTTCTCTGCCAGTGAGAGCAAGCTGCTACAAGAAGGCCCAGTGTGACTGCAGTGGCATGAGCAGAGATGGGGTACAGGTCGTGGCAGATGAGATGAGAGAGAGGGGCCAGGGCCAGGTCTTACAGGTCTTTTAGGGTGTGATAAGTTGCCCTGGAGAAATGAAGTTATTTGCCCAGTCTCACACACCAGCCAGGCAGTCAGCCTGATTCTGGAGCCTGAACTCACTACTGGGCTGGAGTCCCCTGTAGGAAAGGACAGTATATATAGCTGGCCCTGGCACCTGCACATTCTGTATGTCCACTTTAACTTGGGGGTCAAGTCCAACGCAAGCCCATCAGGTGCTGATGTCTAACTATAATTCCTGGCTGATCAGTTCAGCCATGGAGCTTGTCTGTGACCCATGCAAGGCTTAGCAGTCAGAGCTAATGCAGACGAAGAATCTGTCTCCTGACATTCTTTCTGCAGCTCATCCAGGTGTAACCTGGGACTTGTCAAGGGCAGGCTTTCTGTGCCCGTGGCTTCCACTTCAGATTGGCCCCAGGTCCCTGGGGAGAGATCACTTAGCACTTTGCCAGCATGTCCTGCTACATGTTTAATGTTCCTGTGAAAATACCCTTGAGGGTTCTCTCTCTTCCCCTCTGTCTCCAAATAGAGCCTAGAAGAGAAATTGAGGCACTCGGGTTCTGAGCTACTACTGGATATTTTGCAGAAGGTAAGAATCACAGAATCAAGGGATATGTTGCCAGCCTCCTCACTTGCCCATGACAGGAGTGAAATGGGTATGCTTGTATCCTTTGAAAAGAAAGACACTGCATTTGGGTGGTAGCACCTCAGAGAGCTCTGATTCTTGTTTTCTTGGATGAAGATATCAGAATATACAAAAATCCACTTGAGAGGAGGGAATCTGGGAAATGATTTTTTAAATCATCTATCTGTCTGTAGAGAAAACAGATGATAGCTATGGGAACATCTAGCATTTGCTAACTTTTTAGTGACTTCTTTATATTTAAGAAAAAAACTAAGGATGTGAGTCTTGCCCACTTGTGTCTCCTAGATATAGATGGGCTCCTGCTTTTCAGAGGTGAGTTTGGGGTTCTCAGGAGCGTGCAGGTCAGGGTACATATGAAACCACCACTCTGCCGGGCACAGCCCCAGCCTGCCAGACCATGTGCATCAAGTGCAGATCACACTGCACCTGGCTCTCTACCCTCTGAAGGGTCATGGACCCTGCTCAAACCCATAGTTATGGACTCTCCCCTAGAAAAAAAATGCATGAACATACATTTTGCATATAAATTTAGGGAAGTCACAGACTCTCCCCCTACCACTAAACCCATCCAAGGATCCCACATTAAGAGTTCTTGTGTGAAGGGTGAGCCAGGAGTACCCATCTGACCACCAGGTGGAGAAGATGGAGCCGTAGCTAGGGAGGACTTCCAGGGCAATCTAGTATTCAGTACTCTGAGCTCAGAGATGTCCAAGTTCCTCGTTCATTATCTTGTGGCCTACTCTTGATTCTCACCCCATCTAACACCAGCCAACTAGAAAGCCCCTTAAGCAGTGTGGGTATTTTATTGCCCTTGGGTAAAATCATGTCCCTCTAGCCAAGAGGCCCCCCGTGACCTAGCCTCTGCTCTCATTGTTCCTGTCACCCTGCCCTCTTTTCCAAAATGCCAGGCTGTAGCCACCTTGGAGCCTGCATAAACTTCTCCCTCTGTCTGGATCTCACTCCCCTGCTCTTTGATTCTCTAGGTTTCTGCTGAATTATCGCGCCTGGGAGCCCCTTCCCCCTCCACATCCCAGGCAGAAGCCCCATCTTCCTCTGCTTTGGCCTTCGTAGCACTCATCAGTCTGGCTCCTGCTCATCTCCTTTGCCCAGGGTGTGAGCTCCAGGAGGACGGGTGCCAAGTCTGCCGTGTTCCCACCATTTGGGCTTTTGCCTCTTCCTCGGAGCCAGACAATCCCACACTTATCCTTTCTGCAAACTCTAATTCATGCTGGCTTCCCTGGGAAGGGTTGTGTCTTAGTCCATTCCAGCTGCTGTGACAGAATGCCATAGCCTAGGCGGCTTATAAATAACAGGAATTTATTTCTCACAGTTTGGGAGACTGGGAAGTCCAAGATCAAGGTGCCAGCAGGTTCAGTGTCTAGTGAGGGTCTGCTACCTGGTTCTTAGAAGGCCATCTTTTCGTTGTGTCTTCATATGGTAGAAGGCACAAAGGACCTCTATGTGGTCTGTCTTACAGAAGCACTAAACACATCCATGGGAGCTCCACCTCCATGACCTAATCACCTCCTAAATGCCCCACCTCATAATACCATTGCATCGGGTGTTAGATTTAGCATAGGTGTTTGAGGAGACATAGACATCCAGTCAACAGCAGGGTGTTAGCTTGGATCCATATGCCCCATGGTCCTGCCCCAAATGGGCATGAGAAACACTGCCACAGGCTGTGCTGCTGTAGGAGAGAATTTTTTTTAGGAAAGGACTTATTATCGAGACTCTTTCAGATACATGAGGATCACCTGGAGCCAGAGCCCCTGTGTCTGTGCATATCCTTGCAGAGGGATCGGGGAACTGGGGTTTGTCCTGTATTCAGTTAAAGCTCATGGGAGACATGAGACCAGGTCTCTCCAGCAACTCACATGTGTCCTTTGTCACAGACTGTGAAACATCCTCTGTGCGTGAAGCATCCACCATCGGTGAAGTATGCCCGGTGCTTTCTCTCGGAGCTCATCAGAAAGGTGAGCAGTGGGCATGTCTGTCAGGGAGCCACACAGCATCTGGGACTTGGCTGGCTCTTCAGAAGTGGGCCCGCTGCCCCTCTTTGCCTGTCGTAGCTCAGATCCATCCTATGCCCTTCCCCTGCTCTGCAAACCCCCTTTTGGCAGGTGCTCCCTGGGCAACAGTCTGCCAGCTGGGTTCCACCAATGAAAGGTCATGGGAGGTGAAGGAAAGGAAAAGCCAGGGTATTGCTCCATCTCTGGCAGCAGCTGCATCTCCTCTATGGTCCCCATGCAAGTTCTCATCCCCGTTGGGCATCCCTGAGCACTGGAATCCCCACTTTCTCCCTCTGCTCTGCCACCTGAGAGGTGTTGCTGGTTTCCTGCTGCTGCCAGTTTCTGGACTGCTGTATTGTCCCCTATGGAGGTTTTAGGTCTTGCAGTGCCTTTATCTCTAGCCCCCCTTATTCCTTCTCTCCAATGACTCTACCTGGAATGGCTCTTTTCCTGACTGATACCAGATGGATTTTAAGGATGAACCCCAATTCACTGAGTTTCATCTTAGACTGGACTTCAGAAAGGCAGTAAGTTCCTCAGTGGTCAGTAGCAGACCCAATGTGTCCGGCCTCTGAACAGAAGGGCTGCGCCTCGCCCAGGCTCGGTACGTGGAATTATCCAGGCTTTTCCATTACCGCCATCACCATCTCTCACCAGCATGGTGCAGCTGGAGTCACCAGCAGGTCTCCCCCTTCCACCAGGAGAAGTGTGGCCACCTGATGCTGCCCCGCCCCACCCCCCTGGGGCACAGGACAGGGGGTTGCCCACCGATGAAGCCATGCCCTGAAACGTGGAGTGCCTGTCCTGTGGCTTTTGCCTGGGCCCACTTAAAAGCACCGTTTGTGCTTTCCATCCAGGACATCATGATCGAAGGGCAGAGGTCTCTGTCCCCGCCGCACGGCAGCTCTCCTGCAATTCCATTTCCGCTGCCCTGGACTACAGCTTACCCTCACCCTCACCCTCTCTACACCTCTTTGAGATACCCCAGGTTCCCCCACCAAGGGAATTTTTTTATCTGTCAGGTGGCCCGTAGTATGTTCATCCATCCCAAACTGCCCCTTCAAATTTGGTGAAAATCCTCCAGCCATTTTTAGAAGTCAGAGTAGAAACAAATAGGGCCTTTGTTTGATTCACGAGGGTCATGTTAATGCTCTTGCTGAAGCTCTCACTCCACCCACGCGCAGCACGAAGCTGTCCACCAGGAGCCTTCCGACGAGCTGTACGAGGCATTGGCGGAGGTCCTGACAGCCGAGGAGCCCACTCCGTGCCACCGGACTTATCTGTTGGTAGGAGCCATGCGCTTTCTCCCTACACAGGCCAGACGCTCGCCTTTGCACACAGAGCTAAAATTCAGGCTCCAGTCAGCCTCCCATGGGTTTATATCCTCATCAGCTCTGTGGTCTTAGATGGAGTCAAGTTTACCTCCCTGCAGCTTAGTTTTTTTATCTGTAAATCAAGCACTTTGACAAATAATAGTACCTATCTTATGGGGGTGGCTGGGAATTAAATTAGCTAATGCACAGTCTTTGCACAGCAGGGACCTAGTGCTCAGTGTCCAATAAATACTTGATGGGTGGCTGTCATAGGGCAGCAGCCACTTCCCACTCTCCCTGCCACCAGCCTCACCAGCCTAGGCCAGTGCCATGGCCTCTGACTGGCCTTCAGCTTCTTGCCCCACGAAAGTTCTTTCTGCACACAACAGCCAGAGGGATCTTGGATGTTTTTGTTTGTCTGTTTTTAACTTTCTACTCTAAAATACAACATAGATACAGAAAAGCATACAAAAGAAGTATGCAGCTTACTGTGCCACTGCAAGGCAGCCGCCACGGTAACCGCCACTCCAGTCAAGGGACAGAACGTTGACAGCCACCCCACAAGGCCCCCGTCTGACCAGCCCCCATCCCAGCCCCCATCTCTGCGAAAGTAACCACCGTCTTTCAGACTGATCAACCTGAGGTTTTATCACTGCCCTGTCCACCCCTGGACACTAGCATTTTGTCTTAGCTGTTAACTGGGTGTGGCCTAAAGCCTCCCTTCACCCGCAGGTGCCCTGCCTGCATCCCAGCTGTTTCTTTCCTGGCGGTGCCTCTTTTGCACAGCCCCAGTGGTTTTGCAAGACGGCTTTTCACAGGCTGGCTTTCGGTTGCTCACACGTGGTGCTATTCGGCTTGTTCCTCCATCCTCAGTTTCCCCAAAATTGGTGTCTGGACTCAAAGACACACACAGGTTTATGTCTGATTGCTTTGCCAAGAACACAGCATGGAGTTCTGGGAGGCACATCATATCTGCTTTTCATTCTTTTAATGATAGTGGTTATGGATGCCCAAATGTTAGACTTGTTTATTTACCAGAGGATACAAAAGGGTGATTTCCTGATTCTATCATTTCGTTTTCATTCATTAGCCAGAGAAATTTTGTAAGGAGGTTCCTCCCTCCGTCCACTATTTGTTTACTCATGGGTACAACTTGTAGGGAAAGGCAGGATCCAAGTTTGATCTTTTCTTCTCAAGACAGTGAATTTGTTGCCTATGCTCCCCAGAAGGGGTTCAATCTGTGCAAATTATGTCTTTTTTAAAGCTCCAAATGTCCTACTTTGAGCCACTTCAAGTAGGTTTCTGAGCCCTTTTGACATTACGCTAATAGTTTCGTTGCTTTATTTTTTTTGTCCAGCTTCTCCAGATTCACCTTGTATATTTCCTTACCCAGACCTGGAATCAGCCATGTCTCCAACAAGCCCCAGTTTCTTTTAACAAGAAATGATGTTTAGAGAGCACAGTCTGGGCATTAGGATGCTCACCACTACAGTGTAGGTCTTCCCAGCAGACAGACTGGGATATGAGTGGTGATATGTATATCCCTACTTTTTAAAAAAATATATTTTATTAATTATTCCATTACAGTTGTTCTATTCCCCCCCTTCATTCCCCTCCACCCTGTACACCCCCTCCCCCACCATTCCTCCCCTTTAGTTCATGTCCATATGTCACAAGTTCTTTAGATTCTATATTTCCCATACTATTCTTGCCCTTCCCCCCTGTCTATTTTCTACCTACCATCTATGCTACTTATTCACTGTACCTTCTCCCCCCTTCTCCTCCTCCCACTCCCCTGTTGCTAACCCTCCATATAATCGCCATTTCTATGGTTTCACTCGTGATCTAGCTGTCCTCTTAGTTTGATTTTGTTAAAGGAATGGTTGTTAATAACTGTGAGTTTGCTGTCCTTTCACTGTTCATCTTTTTTATCTTCTTTTTCTTAGATAAGTCTTTTTAACATTTCATATAATAAGGGCTTGGTGAGGATGAACTCCTTGAACTTGACCTTATCTGAGAAGCACTTTACCTTTCCTTCCAGTCTAAATGAAAGCTTTGCTGGATAGAGCAGTCTTGGATGTAGGTCCTTGCCTTTCATGACTTGGAATACTTCTTTCCAGCCCCTTCTTGCCTGTAAGGTCTCTTTTGAGAAATCTGCTGACAGTCTGATGGGAACTCCTTTGTAGGTGATTGTCTCTTTATCTCTTGCTGCTTCTAGGATTCTGTTTTTCATTTTAATCTTGGCTAATATAATGATGATGTGCCTTGGTGTGTTCCTTTTTGGGTCCAGCTTCTTTGGAACTCTCTGAGTTTCCTGGATTTCCTGGAAGTCTATTGCCTTTGCCAGATTGGGGAAGTTCTCCTTTATTATTTGTTCAAATAAATTTTCCACTCCTGGCTGTTCCTCTCCCCCTTCTGGTACCCCTATAACTCAGATGTTGTAACATTTAAACATGTCCTGGAGGTTCTTAAGCCTCTCTTCATTTTTTTTGAATTCTTGTTTCTTCATTCTTTTCTGTTTGCTCATTTTTTCTTCCTTCTGGTCCACTCCATTGATTTGAGTCCCAGTTTCCTTCCCATCACTATTGGTTTCCTGTGCATTTCCCTTCATTTCACTTAGTTTAGCCTTCATTTGTTCATCTAATTTGTGACTAAAGTCAACCAGTTCTGTGAGCATCCTGATCACCAGTGCTTTGAACTGTGCATCTGATAGGTTGGCTATCTCTTTGTCACTTATAATTATTGGCTCGGGGCTTTGAGCTGTTCTTCTTCTTGAGCCATAATGTTTTAGTCTGTTCGGGCCTGTTACATACAAGGGGCAAAGCCTTAGGTGTTCACCAGGGTATGGCAACCCACATCTCTGGGTTGTGACACTGTATGTGGGGGCAGAGTCAGAGAGGGGAAAATGGCGCTCGTTTTGCTCTCTCTTGGATTTCGGTCCCCTCTGCTGCTTCCCGCAAGCAAATTGGGTCCTTCTGGTGCTGGTTCCCGGATGTGTGGGCTTGTGCATTCTCCAGGACCCTGTGGGTCTCTCCAATAAACTCTCTGTGAGCCTGGGAGCCTCTCCCGGCACCTTGACCCCTGAAAGTTTTTCCAGTTGGTGCTTTTAGGCTTTAATTCCAGGCACTGGGGCCCTGGTTTGCACAATCTGTCTCACTGCTCGTTTTTTTGCCTGGTTTATCTGCGCATGAGAATGTGTGTCCGTGGTCAGCCAGCCACCTTGCACCCTCACTGGGTCTGCCCCTGGCCACCCCACGCCTGGGATCTGCCAAACGCTGCCTGTGCACCTGGGTCTGTCTGGACACTTTTTTATGTGCAATCCCGCTCCACCAGCCGCCGACTCCGCCCCTCTTACCGGTCTGGCTGAACGGGTTCGTCATTGTCAGACTTCCATACAGTTCAATTTTCTGTCTGCTATGGTTGCGTTTTTGTTACTAAAACTTTGTTGTCTTTATACTTGGTTGTGTGAAGAGGCACAGTGTTTCCACCTACGCCTCCAGCTTGGCTGGAAGTACCTATATCCCTACTTTTTATACTAGACTTCCCCATAAGTCCATATTGATGTTTCTGATTCAATATCAGAACTGCAGGGTTTCACTCAACCTTTTCACTGTGTGTCTATGTCCCCTTCCTCCTACACTGGAATTCTGGTTCTGAAGAACACAGGGGAAAATGTTAAGATGTCCCTCAACTCCCTGTTTGCTTTATCCCATAGTACTTACGTGGCATCTCAGAACAACAGTGCTAATCCTGCACACCAATTATAGTTACTGAAAACAGTATAAAATTCTTATATGTACTCTCCCCATTCTCCCTCACTTTGTTCGTTCGTTGCCATGCCATAAGTACACTGTCACGATAAGGGCATTACACGGTATTATCACAAACTTAGCGGTTTAAGGCAACATAAATTGTATTGTCTTATAATTCTGTAGGGCACGAGTCTGGTGGGCTCTGCGGGTTTCTCTTCTCCGAGTCTCACAGGCCTAAAACCAAGGCGTCGGCAGGGCTGGGCCCTCGAGCAGAACCTGTTTCCAGGCCTCACGCAGGTCTTTGGCACAGTTTCGTTGCCTGTGGCTGCAGGACTCAAGTTCCATTTCCTTGCTGGCTCTTGGCCAGGGGTTGCTCTCAGCTTCCAAAGGCCACCCCTTGTTCCCTGGCTCATGGCCCCTTCATTGCCAAAGCCAGCAACAGTGGGTCGAGTTTCTCTTGCAATTTAAATCTCTCCTGCCTCTTTTTCCTCTGCATCTCTCCATCTTTAGCCAGGAAAAAACGCTCTGCTTTTAAGGGCTCAGTGATGAAACTGACCCCACCCAGGTAATTCAGGATAATTTCTCCATCTCAAGTTGCGTAACCTTAAGCACATCTTCAGGGTCCCTTTGCCGTGTATCATGACACAGGCACAGGGTCAGGGTTAGGGGTTAGATATTATTGACCTAGCACGTATTCCATAATCTCTTTCCAGTCTACCTATCTCTAGAGCTCCCCCTCAATCCACGTGTTGACATCTCTCTAGCCATTCTGGCTTTCTGAAGTTCATTCTCTAGCAGATTCTTTAAGAAGAGCTACTGGGATTGGCCTTCCTGGAGTTCTTACATGTTGATAACAGTTTGAGCCATTCGTACTTGAATCCTGACTCACATTTTCTCTCTTGTGTCTCTTAAATATGTTTGTCCATTTTCTTTGGCATAAAGCATTGCTATAGCAAAGCCTAATGAGAATGTGACTTTGTCTCCCGTGGACGTGTGCTGCGTGCCCTTCTCTCTTACATGGTCAGAGGGTTTTCTCCTCAAAGTCCAGGGATTTTGCTGGAACGTGTCCTGAGGTGGGTTGCTCTGGGCCAGTGGTCTCAGGCACAGTGTGTGCACTCCCTCAGTGTTACTTCAGATCTTTGTGGTTTTTTCAGGAATGCTTTCTCGAATTATAATTTTTAGCATTTGTGTCATTTTAGTACCTAACAGTGGGTAGCTTAAACAAAAGAAATGCATCCTCTTTATAGTTTTGGAAGCTACAACTCCAAAGTCAAGGTGTCCACAGGGTTACAAGGGAAGGCCGTGTTCCAGGCCTTGCCCTCGGCTTAGCCGTCTTCTCCTCTGTCTCCACATCACTGCCCCTCTGTAGTGTTTCAGTGTCCCGGCTTCCTCGGTTTATGAGGACTCAGTGATAATGGGTTAGGGCCCACCCCAATGACCTTATTTTAACTTGATTCCCTCCCACCCGTTGTGATTGGGAGCCGGATTACTCTCTCTCCTTGTCTCCGTCCAGCCTTCCGGGGACTCGGTCACACTCTCTGAGAGCACAGCCATCATTTCCCACGGCACCACCGGCCTGGTCACGTGGAGTGCTGCGCTTTACCTTGCAGAATGGGCCCTAGAGAACACAGCGGCTTTCACTCACAGGTGACCTCTGGGCACAGGGCAGGGCCCTGAAGCTGGTTTTGCCCGGACACAATTGCAGACACATGTCCCCTCCTCCCACTCAGGACTGTCTTAGAGCTCGGCAGTGGAGCCGGCCTCACCGGCCTGGTCATCTGCAAAACGTGCCGTCCTAGAGCGTATATCTTCAGCGACTGTCACAGCCATGTCCTCGAGCAGCTCCGAGGGAACATCCTTCTCAATGGCTTCTTGCTGGAGCCAGATGCCACCGCCCCAGCACAGCACGCAGAACACAACGCCCACAACTCAGAGAGCCCCGTGGTGACAGTGGAACAGCTGGACTGGGACGCTGTGACAGCCCCTCAGCTCGCTGCCCTCCAGCCAGACATCCTCCTCGCAGCAGGTACTGCTCAGCCCGTGGCTTCCCTGTGGCTGCACCCAGCTCAGTCCAGGGAAGGGGACCATGGACTCTGCAGAGTCAGAGGGGGTAATGATGAGACTTCCGGAAAGGTCACTGTGAACCTCCAGGGTGACATCAAAGCACAGGGCATGGCTGTGGGTGCCCTAAAGCCACAGTCCTCCTGTTTAAGAAAACAGCCACATGCACTCCCGTTGTAAGTGGTTCCATCAGATAAATGACCCTGGCTGTCCCCAGCAAGGCCTGGGATGGACAGAAAAGGCCCCAGGGTGCCACGCCAGTCTGACCTATTAGCCAGACCCCAGCGGAGCAGACAGACTTTTATGTCCCCCTCTGGCAGCCTGAGGGAGGCCGCTCGGTTCCCATCTAGAACCTAAATCAAACAGCTAGAGCGTCTCCATGTGGGGCACGGGGGCAGCGGCTGTGGCAGCCTTGTCCTCGCAGGTCCACAAAGACCACAGTCCTCCCAGGACGGGGTCTGATTCCGCTGTGTGTCATGGGTGCCCACCCACAGGCCGAGGGTCCAACTGTGCTGGCGTCTGAGTCAGGGAAGGAGCTGAGTGTCCCCACTGCCAGCAGCAGTGGCTTCCGTCTGCTCTGAGTCATCACCACATGTTTGCATGTCCCTGAGAAGAAAGAGTTCCTGCGTGTTTCTGTCCCAGGTGCATACCCCACGGAGGGGATTAGTCACTTCCAGGTCAAGGACAGGGTCCTTAAGAGAAGAGGTATTTGGCTGGAAAACTAACGAGCCCCTCATCCTCTGCCAAGCTGACCCATCCCCCATCTGGCTGACAACACTGTGCCTCGGTCCTGGGCCACAGCCCTGAGACCCACAGAGACACGGTGGCCAGAATGCAGAGCCCGAGCAGCACACGCCAGGGCGGCACCCATCCCTGCAAGCCCGGCCGTCGGGCAGGAACAAGCTCGTTCCCCCGCACTGCAGAGGGCAGAGCGATAGGCCACTGCAATCAAGAAGTCAGAAGCCGACTCAGAGTTTGCTTTATTATAAGCATCTTCTGGATAGGCCATGGGCAATTGATTTTTTTTTTTTAAGGAACACAGTGAGTCTTGGATATTTTTCAGTTGTATTTTCAGCAGTTTTTGTTCTCTCCTAAGGATTTTCTTTTTCTACCAAATAATTTTCTTTCCATCTAATAGAACTGCTGTTTTCCCGGCCCTTGCCCCACTGCCGAGGCTGGCACAACCCAGCGTCCTCGATTCTGGGGGCCTGAATCCTAGAGGGAGTGCGCGTCAGTAACCTGGGGTTTTCGTTGCAGATGTGCTGTACTGCCCGGAAGTCATCCTGTCCCTGGTCAGGGTCCTGCAGAGGCTGTCTGCTTGCCGGAAGGACGAGCAGTCTCTCGACGCCTACATCGCCTTCACCATCCGCAACCCAGAGACGTGCCGGCTCTTCACCACTGAGCTAGGTGAGCCCCAGGACCCCAGGACAGGCCGCTGTCTCGGAGAGGCCATCCGGGCCAGCCTCCAGCGAGGCAGAAATAAGAGCAGTGAAAGAATGGGCCCTAAAAACAAACTAGGAAGCCCTGCCGACTCCTGCCCGGAAGGTCAGCAGGGCAGGCAGGGCTGGAGGATGGGCTCTGGGGGAATGGAAGCATCTCACGCCGTGATCCTGGAGGGCTGAGACCAGCAGCCCTACCGTGTTTAGAGCAGGTTTCCAGGGCCTTTTGGCCTGTTTCATTGCCTGTAGAGTGGAAGGGATGGCGGATGCCAATAGGTGTCGTGGTAGATGTGGTTCGGGCTACACAGCAGTCGGGCACAGGCTCTGGAGGTGGACCCACCACCCGCCCTGGTAGGGCTGGGCTGTCACTGCCTCTGGGTCATCGTACAGCAGCAGCATCCACGGAGAGGTGGGACAGAGCCCGGCTCGTGGGGAACACTCAGGAAACAGTCACTGCTATTACTGGGTTCAGCACCCAGGAAATGGAAGAACAACGGGTAACTTCAGAGAAGGGGGAGGAGCCTGCCATTTACAGCCCTGAACTGGCATTGCTGTGGGTCAGGCACCGTCCCCTCAGACCAGACGTGTGCCAGCCCGTCTAGCAGCTGGAAGGGGTGTGCTGTCGTCTTCCATGTCACCCCTGGAAACACCAGGGTGCAGGGAGGCTAAGTAACCACCCCGGCTCCAAGGACTGCAGCCGGGCAGCCAGCTCCTGCTCTCGGCCCCTGACGCCCCCACCCCACGACCCAACCACACGCCAGGTCCCACCCGGCCTTCCAGGCCCGCCAGGCTCAAAACCTGGCAGCAGAGGAGGACCCGTTTGCCCAACACCCACCCCCGCCCACAAACAAAGCCCCACCTGCAGCAGCCTCTGCTAACAAACAGACAGACAGACAGAGAGACCACCCAAACGCCTGCCCACATGTGCTAACGTCCCACTGGCAGAGTGCTGTGCAGCCTCGAAAAAGAATGAAGTCCTTCAGATACTTATAGGTAAAAATATCTATATTTTATTTTTTTAAACATTTTTTATTTTCAAATTACAGTTGACATACAGGATTGTGTTAGTTTCAGGTGTACAACCCATGGTTTCACGTCTGTATAACTTACAACAGTGATCGCCCCGATAACTCTGTACCCATCTGGCACCGTGAGTTATCACAGTATCATCGACCACATTCCCTGTGGTGCACTTCACGTCCCCGGGCCGCTCTGTAACCACCACACAGCTGCTCAGTCTCTACACCTTTTTCACCCATGTCCCCCAACCCCCTCCCACCTGGCAGACGTCAAAGTCTACAACATGTTTTCAGTGAAGAAAACAAAGTGCCAAAAGGTAATATAGTATAACCCAATTCTTATTTTAAAAAATAATCACCTTTATTTTAAAATTCATATGGAGGAAATCTCAAAGAATATACAGTAGTTAACAGTTACTATACGTGGATGGCAGGATTATAGACGCTTCTACACTTTCACGTCTCACATTTCCTTTTAAATATAACTTTTCATTCATAAAAAAAACTGATGATAAAATGAACCTTGCCGACAGCTCTTCAGACACCTGTGCTTATGAAGAGGCCAGGACCCCCTTCAGGTGCGTGTCCAGATTTTGAGGAGGCTCCAGGCTGAGCAGTCAGGTCGGGCAGGTTCAAATCTTGGCTCCACTTGAGCTGCACCTGGTGACAGGGTAGAGGACAGGTGCAGAGCGCCACAGGGAACCAAGACAGGCCGTGACCTTTCACAGGCGGGTATGGCCTGACGGGCAGGGGCATCGAAGCTGGCTGTCACGAGCTCTTTAAGAACAGGATTCCTGGTCCTGCTTCTAGTGGCCGCTCCTGGGTGTCTGGGTGGGGCTTGAAACTCTGGTTTGTAACCCACCAGGCCTGTCCTACAGCCCCACCCCATCCTGAGACACACATGCTCTGTTTCCAGGCCGCGCTGGGATCTCATGGGAAGCGGTGCCTCATCACAGCCAGAAACTATTTCCCTATGAAGAGCACTCGGAGATGGCAATTCTGAAACTAATGTTGTAGGTTTACAACAAGCGTTTTTGAAAATAGCTGTGAAAATTAAATCACCAAGGGAAAAGTTTTTATCTGGGAAAAGCTGATAAAACTGCCATTGGACTTCAATGTTTGAAGAATGTTAAATTCTGAATCAGGAACCACAAACTACGTTCTAATAAAACATAAACTGTTGAGGCATGTGGTTGCCCCTTTCTGTCAGCAGTTCTGGTTCATAAGCAAATCACCATAAACAAATGAAAGTTTTGGCTCAGAGGTAAGCTTCCATTTGTGCAAGTAAAAACACATATATCAAGTATGTTTCCTCCGTCCTGGACAATATTCAGGACACAACAGAGCAGATGCTGAGAGGCACACACCAGAAGACAAAAACAGGGACAGTATGATGCTGAACAGGCCACAGGCAAGTAACAGAAAAGTAATAAACGGAGGGAAAGAAAAGACTCAAAAAATGAGGAAAGAGGGGAGTGACTCGGGGCCACCAAGGAAGAAACCAGACTGAACCAGTTTCCTGGGCTGCAAAGTCCTGGTCATTAAAATAACTTCACTCAGACCCCAACACTGACACTTCCTCAGCTCTTCTGGTAAACCTGTCTAGCCGTCTGATGTGCCAGACCACCACATCCCCTGCACACAGAGGCTGAGTTACTGCCACGTGTGGCCCCGTGGGCGCCCCTCACGGGGTCTGAGGTGTGAGGCAGACACCTCCTCTCCCGACCTGGAAGGTGTGGGTCTCACACTGCAGTGCCCTGGGACCAAGTCCTTGACCCAACTCCCCTTCACCCTCCCAACCACCCAACTCTTACCGTTGACGATGCGCAGAGTGGTGTGATGGTTTTTCGCAGATTTCCCTCGACAGTTTACACTGGGAACGAGCACCTCACTTGGTAGACGGCCGTCTCCATCTTACTACAAGTTGTTTCTGGCCCTTTGGTGTGAGACTGCCCCCTTTCTGACGTGTTAATGCTGACTGACAGTGCACACAGGCCCTCAGACCCGCTGGCTGCGGGTGTTTAAGTCATTCTCAAAAAAGAAAGCTGACTACAGCGAGTGCTGGGACTTCCAACAGGCTGTGTGGACTGGACCTCCCAAAACTGGAGGCTCAGAGCGAGCCACCAGCCCAAGAAAAGCCTCCCACAGGTGTGCGTGCGACTAAATGTTCCCGAGGTGGGAAGCCGTCTACACCAGCACCAATTCCGTGAAAACTTTCCTGCTGCCCTCACCGATCTGTCCTGAATTGAGACTGTGCTAGGCAACTTAGAAATGACCGTAGGACTTTTTATTGACCAAAAATGTCGTGAAACTTTCAGAATTTGCCTCTTAAAGGAAGTTTAAAGGAAAGTGGGGAAATAACTTCATTCCACAGCGGCACATGCTGCTGTCCTTCCAACTATCATCCACTGGGAGGCGCTGCTCTGAACAGTCGGCCCAGGGACTGGGCAGCAGCTGAGAGTCTGGGGAGGGGAGTGAGTCAGGTTTCTGGTAAGAAACATAGGAGAGCAGAGTGGGGTGGGCAGCAGCATCAGGGTCTCCCCTTTCGTGACATTTGGCACCAGGACATGCTCAGGGGCGTTCAGTCTTTGGACCACAGAGTCATGTGTCCATAAGCAAAGGGAGAACTCTCTGCTTCCAGTTCTCATCCCAACGAAGCTGCTCAGACTCGCGGAGGTTCTTCCGGAACTGGTTCAGCTTGCCAGAAGGATCAGGAAACTTTGAGAAAAGCATCTAGAAGGAAAAAAAGACAAAACTTCCCTCATCACTGCTTCCCCTGCCCCTCCTTCCCAGCAGCCTGGACCCCTGCCACCCCCCAAACACCAGCTGCCAGGCCAGGGATTCTGAAACCCTCCCTCTGTGGCCGCACTACTGCCAACAGGGTCCAAGAGCCTCCCGGGGCCGCCCTGTGCCGCCGGCCTAGCTTCCACCCTCAGCCTGCTGAACTGGTCCTGACATCTCCGACCCCAACACCCTCGACCCAGCCAGCCCCCTCCTGCACCAGGCATTCTCGAGCCCTCACGCCCCAGCCTGGCTCGACAGCTCAGCCTCGCTGCAGTGGTAGCCGTCCACACGCCCACCTGCAGTAGCCCCCGCCTACCAGTGCTGTACCTGCCACCAAGAGCATCCACCCCTCGGCCTCTGCCCAGCACCATCCAGCCCACGGGCTGGGAACCAGGCAATGTCTGCATTCCTTCCAGTTTTGCTAAACTAAGTCAGGTGTCTGAAACTACATCCTGTGGGCCAAAGTTGGCCTTCCACCTGTCTTTGTAAATAAAGTTTTATTGAAACACAGTCGCACCACAGATTTTTCTAGCTGGGCCTTTGCAGAAAGTTTGCCACCCGTGATCTCAATTGTCAAAATTATTGATATATTCTTGTAATAAGAAAGAAGTATCCTTTGTAGATTCCCACCCATCTTGCAAGACTGGTTTAGGAAGCTCCCTTCACTCCTCACTCTCCCTCCTGATATGCAGTCACTCCCTAAGGGGACATACACAGTCCACCTGGGCACCAGCACCTGCATGGTAGAAGCTCCACAAACCAGACCGCGGGTGGGATAGCCCTTAATTCCCCTGAGCCCACTGAGGCCCAGCCTCGGGGACCAGTGCTCCCCCTACTGCTTTTCACCCAGACCCAGCACAGGCCCACTGGGCTGCAGGAGCCAGGAATCCAGGAGCATGGCTCTGCCAGCCTCCAAACCCTGCAAGCCCAGGCACAGGGGCAGATGTGGCAACAGATGTGGCTACCTGCAGCTGAGCCGCCAGTTCCTCTGAGTCCTGGAAGATCAGGCCATTTTCCTCATGTTTCACAAGCTCGTGTAAGCTGCGGAGACAATTGAGGGAGGCCTAAGAGCTGCCTGGAGAAGAAACCAGAACCCCATGGTGCCCACCTGGACCCCCACACCACCACTCCCCACCCGCAGGCTAAGCTCAGGGCTAGGAACAGTCAGTCTGGTTCCAATGAATCTGTTCTTAGATTTGACATCTGAAAAGAAAATAGTCCTGGGAGGATACACATCAAAACCCCAAACCAACGTGGGGACAGAGGGGCAGTGAATGGGGATCTGACCTCTTCTGCTCCATGCTCTTCCCAGTGAGAATGTGCTCAGTGGGTTCTGCATTTTTCTCTTAATCGCACAGCAAAGAAACAAGGTAAAGGGCAACTGGAAGTAGGCTCAGCACATTAAGGGTGACTTTTCTGGGTAGCACAGCATGCAGAGCTCAGCTCATGTGAGAGTCTAACATCCTGACTGCCGTCCAGAGGCTGGCTTCTCAGCCCGTGGAAGGGACTGTTTCCAGAGCCTCTTCTAACACTGCCCTCCAAACACTCATCTCCAGGAAGAGTGGAGACAGAGAATTATACTCCTTTAACTGATCTGAATCCAAGAAAATGAGCTCAGACAAGAGAGACCGAGAGAGAAATAAAATCATGTAAATTGTGTGGGCAATTCCAGCCCCTACTTTATCCTTTGAGCACAAGCCCCAAGTTGATTATTTAGGTCATGTAGTTTTTGTTCAACATGAGCTCTAAGTGGGAGCCAACTCCTGCAGCAGGACTTGGCCCATCTGAGAGGACTCCTACGCCCCAGGACCACCTGGCCGAGCTGCACAGATCGGGAGGTGGCGCCTTTCTGAGGGGCATCTCTGACTACACTGGTTCCCCCCAGCTGCTGCTTTGAGAACCTAACTCCTAATTCTAGTAAGATTCCATTTCCGCTCCTACCACCGGAAGTTCACAGCACACACGGGCAGGCAGCATCCAAACATGTCCACCACCTTCATGGGCAGGTCCAGGCCACTGGAGGACTTGTGCAGGCAGACGCCCAGGTCTGCTGACCCTACAGAGAGTGGGGGCTGTCAGAGCACTGGCCGGGCTCCCTTTGACCTCACATGCAGCAAGGACTGTGGATCAGCGCCTCCGGTGGGGAACTGGGAGTGGAAAACACTCCCCACCCCACATACAACTGGCTGGAGTTGGCCAAGCAGCCTGGTGCAGGGCAGGGGGTCACAGCAGTGTCCGCTCCTGGCCACTCAGCCCTGTCTGAAAACTACCTGCCTATTACTATTTCTATTTAAACTGACTCCCTTTTTCTATTTAACCACAATTTATTTTAAAAGACTCCACAGCAATTATGCTTCCTGGGGTCAGAGTTTCCGCTTGGGGCGCTGAGACTGTTTGGGAAACAGACAGTGATGGTGACTGTACAACACTGTGAATGTAGTTCATGCCACTGAGTTGAATCTACACCAAAAAAATGGAAAAATTGTTAAAATAGCAACCTTTGTTATCACAATAATTAGAAAAAGAACCCACAGCAGACTCAAGAGAAAACCAGCTGTCACTGAAAATAAAGCCAAATAAACAACTTCATGTCACTAAATACCAGCTGGAAAGGCCTGCCCACCAAAGGCTCTCTGCCCAGGGCTGCTTCCTGGCTCCTGGAAGATGAGGCCTGAGGGACGTATCAGCACCAAGCCAAGGCTTCCCTCCCCAGAGCAGTGACAATGGGACGAGGAGGAGGGGAGGGCATCCCCACTGGGACAGTCGGCACAGTTCTACGTGTCACCTCTGCACTACCCCCCCCCCACATCTGGAGAAGAGTGGGCCCCAACCCAAGCCCAGCTGAGTTCTTCCTCCTGAACAGAAGAGCAGGACTGAATGGAGGGCGTGGTGGCTAAGAGGACATAACCCTCTTAGAGTCCCTTGGCCAACAGCTCCCGAGCTCACCCGGCAAGAGGGAGCTGGCACACTAGGAAACAGCCTCTTTTCCTGGAGTTCAGCCAAAAGCTCCTCCAACAGGTTCCTGGCAGGTGGCATCTACCCGTCCCAGGTGGCTTCTGAAGCAGGGCCCAACCCAGTCTGAAACCTTTGTTGTGTGTGGCCCTTGAGCTGAGAATGGCTTTTAATTTTTAAAGGGTTGTAAAAACAAAGAAGCTATGCAACAGAGGCCAGTACAATATTTACAATCTGGCCATTTTCGGAAAAAGTCAGTCCCCTGGTCCTAAAGTATTCCCTCTGAAATCTCAGCCCTCTCCCTGCAGGCCTCCTGCCAGGTGTTCTTACCTAGAAGCAGGGGGTAATCCTCAGCCTCCAGCCACGGGGTGCAGACCTGGATGTGCTGGAAATGCTTCTGCTCAATGAGGCGGCTGTAGTGCTCCTTCAGAGGCCCTTTGCCTTGCGGAGAAAATCGGGAGTCACTGCACTGGGCCCATCTCCGACTCCATCCAAGGCCCCACCCGGAGAAGCCCCTCAAAGGTGTGAGGCACACGCAGCGGGCACCTGCTACCCTAGTGGCCCAGGGGCCAGGAGAAGGGGAGTGTGCAAGCTGGGACGGCGGGCCCAGGACCCTTCTCCTCTGACTATAGCTCCCTGCTTCTCTTCCCAGTAGGCGACTCTGGAAGCAGTTTTATGTCAGAGAGTGGCCTCTTTATTTAAAAAAAAATAAAAATAAAAAGCCTGCAAACCACTGCAGAAGTGAAAAGCTCAGGATCCCTGAGTGTACTATCTGACGTTCAAATCTAGACTCCACGCTCTGCCATGAGGTTCCTCTGAGCCTCGGTTTCACCCTTTGTCAAATGGGTATAGAAAATCTTATGTCAGAGAGCTGCCATGAGGGTTAAGGAGAGAAGGGGCTTTACGTGGCTGATGCAGGAAAGACCCCAAGGCAGCTGCCTTCCCCCTTCTCCACTGCCCCCCACCTACACAGAGCAACATGGAGGGTCCCAGACAGTACCTGTTATCACACAGACCAGAGAAGGAAAACTTTCTCCATTCAGGATTAGCTGTTCAAACTCTGTTTAGGAAAATAAACACGTGATAAGCAGGATCATCTCAGGTGAGGGAAGGAATGGGGAAGGGTGAGGGGAGGGGACACCTTCCAGACACAGATCACTCTCCTAGAGGTGGCACTTCAGATCTAAGGCCTGGTCACTCAATGACCCAAATGGGAACTCAGAGCCGCCCCCTCCACCACCCAAGTGCTCAGGCTGGCCCACCCTACAGCCCTAGGGGCAGGAACACCCTGCAGAGAACTCAGTGAGCACCTCACAGCTCAACAGCCCCTGACAAACCAGCTCCTGATCACAGCCACACACCTACTTTCTAATGCTGCCAGCAAGATGGAGAAATCTTCATCCTCTACAAGAAAAAAGAACTAAGTGTCATGGCTGGTTTCTAGATGCTTCCCTGCCCAGCTCAACACCCTCCCCTTTCTGATCAGGACCTTAGGGCACCCCAAAGACATGTGGGGAGCACAGGCCTAGCAGGGATGAGAATGCAGGCTCAGACTGGTGCTCGTACAAGCCCCAAGTGCCCAGAAGGGTCCTGAGACCTGTCCAGCTAGTGCTGCTGACCAACAGGGCTGGCCGCCCATGAAGACGCGTCACCATCCCGCTTCCAGCATCCTGCTCCGTAAAGGCTGACCTCTCCGTGGCCGGGTCCAAGGGTTCTGATCTGAATAAACAGAGACAGAGCCTGTGAGATGCCAAAGAGCAGGCCCACAGGCCCCAGGCTGACTATCTCCCACCAGAGCCAGGGGCTCCCCGAGGTCAGGGTATGGCCTTGTCGGAAACACCGAGCTGCCCCTGCGACCCTAGGCCTGGGCATACACATGAGCCTTGCTTTCTTTTTTTTTTTTTTAATAGATATTTAGATTATTTTTATTTATTTATTTATTATTTTTTTTAAAGATTTTATTTATTTATCTGTAGAGGGGAAGGGAAGGAGAGAGGGAGAGAGGGGTACCAGGTGGTTTTCTTATCAATATCTATTTGTTGCTAGATGCTGAGGTCACAACAGTAGACAAGACAGACTCAGCCCCTGCCTTCACCAGCTTCCTGTTCTCATCATTCCCTCAACTAAGGATGAGGAAGCTGTGACTTCCCAGTTGGCTGCCAGGTTACTGAAAGGAGCAAACAACTGGCGTGTGAAGAGCTACTCCAAGGGCCTTAGATCTGTGAGACGCCCCACAAAGCACACAGGTCCCCAGACCCCACCACAGGGTCAGGAACCCACAGGGAGGAGGGTAAAGATGACTACAGCCTTGCACAGGACAAATATTTCCTTAAATGGCCAGAGAATAAATACTTCAGGCTTTGGGGGCCATTCGATCTCTTGCAAAACTCAGCTCTGCTGCTGTAGTGTGAAAACAGCCATGGAGAATGCATAAATGAATGCCTGTGCTGCATCCCAATAAAACTTTATTTATAAACAGGCAGTGGGTCTGCAACCACAGTCAGCCAAACTGTGGATTACTGGATTCACAGATCTGCAGCAAAGAGACAGGGGAGAAGCCAGGACAGCAGCAAACACAAGAGAAGACAGAAGACAGGAGACCTACCTGGCCCTGAATGCAGAGTAGGTGCGGCCCAGCTTCATAAAGAGCCGGTGCTGCAGGTCCAAGGGCGTCTCTTTAAAGAAAGACGCTGGCTTGTCGTAGAGGGTCACAGCTCTGCAATGAGATCATTGGAGAGATCATTAGAAGGATCTAGGCAGGGTGGGAAATGGCCTGAGGAATAGAAGACCTAAGAGGATCCAGAAAAAAGAAGGGCGCTTGGGGGATTCAGGTTTCAGACAATGACAATAAGAAGCTATGAATGACTTAGTGAAGCACAGAGAGGTCTAACATCAAAACTGCCTGGGTCATCAGGATGGCTGGGAAAGAAACTCCAGCCTCCTCCTCCTCAGCTTCCCACCTCCCGGGCCTCTGGGTATTCCCAGATGCCTCCCCAACCTGGCACAGCAGGCAAGGCAGTGGGGACCACCCGTGCTGTGACCCCTCCCCCCCCGCCCAAGGTCCCTACTTGATGCCCCAATTCTCTGCCAGGTCTTCCCGCATCTCATTGGTCACACACAGGTTCAGGTGGGAGAGGCGCCCACAAAGCTTCTCATACCTGAAAAGACATATCATTGGTCAGCCCGGAGCCCTGGGCTAGGCCCCATGACCATAACCACCACGTGACTCGAGACCTTCGGATACAGAAGCTGCAGAGCTGGGCTCTCCCAAATCAGGGCACTTACCAGGGTTTGCGCTATCTGAGCTCGACCTGTGCTATTATTTCTTTCACACCTTTCTTTACATTGTATCACTTTCTAGCTTAAACAGAAAAAAACTTTCAAAGGAAACCATGTATCACTACAGAAGGGAAAATTCAGTATCTCTTGCCATAGAAAAAAGATATATAATGAAGTCTCCATTATTAAATTTTAGCCACACTGCATGCTATTCCCCGAAAAGACTAAGGCTGAGGATGCTTCCAATGTGTTTAAAGGGAGTTTAGTAAATGTTAGAGAGGCTTTAACAACAGATTAGCTCCAAACTGACTTGCAACCTGATGGGAGGGCAGAACTGAAAGAAAACTGGAAAGGGGGAAGGAGTGACTCCAGATTAACACCACTGGTGTATCACGGCTTGTTCCTAACTCAGGATGCAAAGGAAGCTCCAGAACTAGATGGCCTGGGACTGAATTTCGATCCTCACACTTATTAGCTGTGGGGCAAGAGACATAGTGGTTCACAGCCTCAGTTTCCTGGCTTGTAAAAGGCAGGCACGTAGACTAAATGAGATAAAGGTCCTGGCCTGAGCCTGCCATGCAACAGCAAGTGCTCAGTAACTGCTGATGGCTTGAGGCTGCGAGTCCCCACCGAGGCAGGTGTTATACATTGGATGGGGCTCAGAACAGACCAACTCTTCCTGCTCCAGGTCAAACCTGCCACCACAGGCCTTCCTTCCCTCTCCCTGTCTCATCCACTGCAGGCCTGTGTCCCTATCCTCCTGCAGCAGCCCCAGTTTTTACTTGGGGACCAGGTCTGGGTGCATCTGGACCCCAGCTCTTGCAGCACAGCACTTGTCAGAAGCCTGAGACGATGGGGTACTATACAGCTCCCAGTGTCAGTGGGAAGGTCATAGGATGGCAGGTCAGCAGGCGCCAATCAGAGGCTCACTCTCTCCACCAAGCTCAACAGGGTGAAGCTAAAAGCAAGGGGAACTCCCAGAACCTAAGAAATAACTCTGAAAGGGAGTGTGGGAAGAGAGATAAGAGAGGTCCTGATAACACCCCTTTTTGAGCTCGAAGTCAGACATTTCTCTGGACCTTCTGTCTCCTGAGCCAACAGACAGCCTCCTGCCCTGACTAATGCGGCTCAGTGGGTTGGGCGTCGGCCTGCAGACCAAAATGTCAATGATTCAATTCCCAGTCAGGGCACATGCCTGGGCTGTGGGGCTGCTCCCCAAATTAGGGTGTGTGCAGGAGGCAACCAATCAGTTTCTCTCCCTCTCTTCCTCTCTCCCTAAAAAATAAAATCTTAAAAAAAAAAAATACCCTCCTTTGCTTGGGCCTATGTTTCCAACATAGGTTTTAACCAGCATCAGCTCAGTTCCCCAGCCCAGCCCTCACCCCACAGATTATCCAAGGAACCAGCTTCACCTAGTCTCTTCCCACAGGCCCTTCCTCCTACCACAGTTTAGGGAAGGTGTCTGCACCATCCTCCCAGACCCTCACCACTTAGCCAGCAGAACAAGGCAGTGATTGGGGCCATGCACCAGACCCATAATGGAGTAGCCATAGTTGTGCCAGTCAATGACGAGCTTGCTCCCACAGAGGCAGCCCACGAACCAGCAGACAGCAATAGCAGGCAGGCCCGGGGGGTTCTGAGAAAAAGAGAGATGAATGAAGAGGAGGAAACCAGACCATCATTGACATAAAAGAAACAACTTGAAAAGTCCAAGATCATCAATAACCAAGGAGAGAAAAAATGGAACAAGGAGGTACATTGAGTTAGGTGGAAATTAAAATACCTAACAACAGGTACCTGTGTGTGGGAAGAGGCATCCCATCCCCTTGGGTGGAAGATAAATTGTCCCAACCTTACTCTAGGACTACCCAGTAGTAGCACACCATATTTTAAAGTGCACAAGTTCTGCCCTGGCTGGTGTGGCTCAGTGGATTGACAGCCAGCCTGTGAACCATGGGGTCACTGATTCAATTCCCACTCAGGGCACATGCCTGGGTTGCAGGCCAAGGTCCCCAGTAGGAGGCGCCAAGAGGTAACCACACACTGATGTTTCTCTCCTTTCCTTCCTCTCTCTCTAAAACTAAATAAATAAAATATTTTACATAAATAAATAAAGTGCATGAGTTTTGTTTGACCCCTATGAATTTATCCCCAAAAAAAGACTGGACCCACACAAAAAAACATATGTTTACTGAGGTTCTTTGCCACATTATCTGTAAAAGTAAAAAATAAATAAATAAAAATGAAGAACCTAAGTGTCTATTAAGATGAGACTAAATAAATACATTAGGGTACATCAGCCAATTAAAAGGTGCTTCTATATGATAAAAAAGGAAGGGAAGAGGTTAAGAGCTTAACTCCAGAACCAGACTAACTACCTAGTTCAAATCCTGCCTCTAGCCCTTCCTAGCTGTGTAACAATGAGCTACTTACTGAATTTCTCTGGCTGTAGGTCACCTAATTTCTAAAATGTAAGTAATACAAGAACCTACTTCTTAGGATTGTTGTGAGTGATTAAATGAGTTAATACACATAAAACACTTAGATGCAATAAGTATAGTAAGACTTTTCTTAGGATTGTTGTGAGTGATTAAATGAGTTAATACACATAAAACACTTAGATGCAATAAGTATAGTAAGACTTATCTGTAACGACATAGAAAAATATACTAGATTGGCACCATAAGTAGAATGGATTCACACCACAGACTCCTACTCTATTCTTAAAAGTTTATACACACACACATATATGCAATTTATTTACCAACTTGTACATTTTTAAAGACTGAAATGTAAGGAAAATTGTTAACAGTGATTCTCACAGAAAGAAGCAGGGCTGACATACACCTGCAGAAAGATGTAGGTTGCTGGCTCCCTGCACATCAACTTCCACAGCAAGTGCACCACCTGAAATACGACTTTGATTCCGTACTGGAGAATGTGTGGCCCAACTGCAAGTCAGAAAACAGACGTCACTGCCAAAGGACTTCTTGGCAATTTGCAGCTGCCTCCTGACCCTCGGCCCAACACACTCACACCCCAATTCAGAGGAATGTAGAGTTGGCTGTGTCCTACCTGCAAGTCTCTGAAGTTCTGTCAAAGGCACAATCCGAATTCTGTCACTTTGCAAGAGCTCATGGTGAGGTTTGGAGTCTGAAAAGAATGTCCCCTTTAATGAACCAGACTGGGTGATCTAATTTCAAGTCAGATGATCCACCAGCTCAGGCAAAATAGTGGAGAGTATTCTGGAAAATAGGACTTTTCCAAACAGCCCACTGTTCCTCGATAGCCAAAACAGAGAAGGAGGCCAGTTGTCGTCCAGATTCCACCAAACTGCCCACAGAGGGAGGGCCCGAATCTTAACCACCTTTACATAACCCAATACCTGGCACACAGTAGGCTGACAAACTGATCTAGATTCCTTGAATGGTGGAATTATCCCACTACAGGGAGAACCCTATTCAGTCCCACTCCATCCCCCCTCACCCTGGGACAGCAGACTCTAAACAGAGACCAAATGCAAAGAATGTTATTACTGCTTTTCCCTGGTAGCAAAATGAGCCACTCTTTATCTAAAGATGTCAGCAAGCTGGAAGATGGAAGAATAGATATGCATGAACCTGCGCACGGAGTGAAAAAGCTGGACATGCTTCTCAAATGAAAAACATCCGCCCGCAGCACTCTGCATAAAGAGTAATGCAGAGGAGACAACCTGCCTGTCTCCTCAGACACGGCCTGACAAGAGCAGCCTCAGAAGTGCAGTTACCGGTACTCGCCCTGGAGTCACACGCACGTAGGTTCCGGTCCTTCCTTCCACTTACTAGGAGGACTGAAACTAAGCAATGAGTTCATTTAGCTCAACACTATCCTAGCATAAGGCAGACGCTCCATTAGCCTGTTCCTGGACACCCACCTGCAGACACTGGGCAGAAACCTGACAAGTTATCCAGTCTCGAATAACTGCCAGAGAGAGGAGAGAAAAAAGGGGCATCCTCACCCCACCCCGGGCTCCTCTGGGGTGATCAAAGCTGAGAGAGCTGCCTTCTTCCCAGATCCCCGGCACTCACTGCAGAATCCAAGAAGGGTCACGGAGAAGCCACGCTGAGCCAATGCCAGTGCGTGGTACTGCATTCGGGGACTGCGCCCCACATCGCCCAGCACCACGACGACCACGTGCCGGGGCGAATGCCCGCGCCGCCAGCGCTTCCAAGCGATCAGTAGCACCAGCGCACAGTAAATGGACAACGCCAGCACTGCCACATAAGCGGCAGCCATCTTGGCTGGCAGGTTTCAGTCACGTGACCGCGTTTCCCCTGCGGGCGGGCTGTCTGTGCGCAGCCGCTGTTGGCTCCCCCCCCTCCCCCCCCCCCGCCCGGGGGCGGAGAAAAGGCCGGCGAGGGCGTGGCTTCAACGTAGCAGCCCACGGAACCCACGAAGAGCCACTGAGGTCCAAGAATTTAAAGCTTGTACCATGTGGGGGATCTAGGAGCATTTTATTTAAAAGTTTCAAGATAATTTCAAAATATAGTGAGACAGACACCACACTGATGTTTCTCTCCCTCTTTCCCTTCTGTCTAAAAATAAAATATATAAAATCTTTAAATTATATATATAGGATGAATCTTACCATCTTAATCTTGAGAAAAGAGGTCAGACGCCAAAAAGTAAATGCTGACTGGTTCCATGTCTGTAAAATGAAAACTAATCTCTGATCTTTCCAGCTCTCAGTGAGACCGGCCTGAGATGCTTCTGGAAGTTAACGGCACTACCGTTGCCCAGGGAGAACCCCAAGCTTGATCAACCTGGAAAAACTACATTTGTGAAACATAATGTGGTGAATTTGGGAAGTTTGTAGCCACCTTGGTTGTTGAAGTCCATCCCCTCCCCTTTCACACCAACAGAGTGCCTATGAAGTTCAATGTGTGGAATACAGCTGGCCAGAAGTCCCGCCCACTGAGCGATGGCTATTACATGCAAGCCCAGAGCGCCATCATAATGTTTGATGTCACCTCGAGAGTTATTTAGAAAAACGTGTCTAAATGCCATAGAGACCTGGTATGAGTGCGTGAAAGCATCTCCTTCGTGTTGTGTGGCAACGAAGTGGACATTAAGGACAATGAAGGCAAAATCAATCTCCTTCCACCAGAATAATCTTCAGTACTATGATATTTCTGCCAAAAGTAACTCCAACTCTGAAAAGCCCTTCCACCGGCTTGCTAGAAAACTAATCGAAGACCCTAACTTAGAGTGTCGCCTAGCCTGCTCTTGCACCACCAGAGAGAGGTTGCCAAGGGCCCAGCCTTGGCAGCACAGTGGGAGCGCAATCTCGATTCTAGAGCTTGCCCAGACCACCGCTTCCCGGATGAGGATGACGCCCTGGGAGAAAGGCGAGCTGGAGGCCAGCATCGGCAGAAGTCTAGTGTTACAGGCAACTGTCCTGTGATGATGTCAGTGGTGCAGCGGGTTGGCCAGTTTATTATATAGCGAAGCAGAAGTGTGCTTGACTTTTGGGATTCTGAAGGAGATGAATGGGCTTCAGAGTGAATGTGGCAGTAACAGAAAAAAACCTTCATTGTTTGGACCTGCATATTTAGCTATTTTGGAATACAGTTCTTTCCTCATTGAGTTTCAAATATAAAACTGCTGCAGTCACATCACAATATTCAGGGGTGAAACCTTGTGTCGTTTACTGTCATTCCCATTCCTCTTCGTTTAGAATCAGAATAAAGTTGTTTTTCAAGTTTCTGAAAAATGAAACAATCTTTGCTGTTAGAAGTCAGGGTACTGACCTGACCAGGAAATGAGTGGGAGGAAGCCAGTGGGGGGGGGGGGGCAGGAACAGCCATGTTCTCTTTCTTGGTCTGGGGGTTCCTAACAGTGTGTTCCATTTGAGAAAATTCACCCAGCAGCAAACTTACTTGCTTTTCAAGATGTGTGATGTACTGAATAGAACATTTAAAATATACAAATAAAGGAAAGAGAAAAGGACAAAGAAGAAAGTAAAAACCATAACAATTTTAAGTGTCCTTAGTATTGAGGGAAAATTTCCCCGGACCCTCCCATTTTACCTCCCCAAATAGCCACACATCAGTTATTGTGTGTCCATGCAACAGCCTTTTGACTTTGAGAGGAGTCTCCTTGCTGACAAACATTGAGAGCGTTGTGGTGAAGCTACTCTCCACTGCCCTCACCTTAGGAGCTGCCCCAGAATGTGCAGAGCACCCAGCACAGCCACCAGCCACCTTCAGACCTGCCTCACCCAGTTACACATGCCACAAAGAGACAAGAACCTGGACAGGTTGGTGCCCGCTGGACAGGGATAGTGTGTTTCCCCAGTGACCCCAGCCCTTGGCACAATTCTCATTTGATTCTCACAGTAACCCTATGACTCCCCCTTTTTTTTTTTTACAGATAAGGACACCAAAGGCCACACCATTAATAACTGTATGGCAGAGGCAAGACTTGAAACCTGAGCTGAAGAGGGGAAGGAAGGTTGAGTAAATATATGCAGATGGAAGGGATGGGCAGACAGACACTGTGGGCAGCCTCATTATCCCCTCAGTTACCAGCAAGGCTCCTGCCTTTATACATGTGCCCTGACCGCCCTGTCCACCGCACTTTGTAGGACAGGGCTGGGACCTAGAGACCTCCACTTCATGGGTTCCTTGATCTCAAACAAGTCGCTTGCAATTCAGTTGGCTTTCCTGACCTGTAAATTAAAGGAGGGAACTTCATATCTCAGAGAACCCTTCTTGTTCTGATCATCTAAGAGGGTAAGGACCAGGCGCCATGGTTTTGACAAACTGAGAGTAAACACCTACCTATGAAAGATGAAACCCAAATTGGAAAAGGAGTTGGGAACATTTTCTCTAGGGAGAGAAGCAAGGTGCCTACCAGCCAGCCCTTCGGCCCAGCTTGCCCCATCGATATTCATCACACATGACATTCAGTCCTTCCGAAGGTCAGGAGGCTATTGTTTCCCCTTCCAGATATGGGAGGTGGACCCTGGCAGGATTACCTGGTGCTGCACCTGTTGACTCAGGAACTGGTAGCCCTGTACCACTTGATACTAGCTCTGAGATGGGGGGGGGAGTCACAATATGTCACTTACTGCCATGACTGGTGCCGCTCAGTGGGTTGGGCATCATCCCACAGACCAAAGGTCACAGGTTTCATTCCTGGTCAGGGCATATGCCTAGGTTTCAGTCAGACGCCCTGTTGGAGGGTGCAAGAGGCAACCTATTGGCGTTTCTCTCCCACATCAATGTTTCTCTCCCTCTCTCTCTCCATTCCTGCCCCTCTCTATAAAAATAAGTAAATAGTCCTGGCTAGTGAGGCTCAGTGGATTGATTGAGTGCCAGCCTGTGGACTGAATGGTCACTGGTTTGATTCCCAGTGAGGGCACATGCCTGGGTCACGGGCCAGGTCCCCAGTTGGGGGCGTGCAAAAGGCAATCGAGTGATATTTCTCTTCCACATTAATGTTTCTCTCCCTCTCTTTCTCCCTCCTTCCCCCTCTCTATAAATAGATATATAAAATATTTTTAAAAGAAATAACTTTAAAAAATGAAAATAAGTCACTTACCCCCCTCAGAGCCAAAGAAATGATGGTAATGACAAGATTCACCTGGAACATTCATTCTCAATGGTACCCTGGAGAGGGCAAAAAATGTTTCTTGGGAAGCAAAGAAAAACTTACACTTTTATGCAAAAGCCCAGATACATACAGTACATGAACAAATATACAGTGTACCTGCAGATTTAAAATTTCATGGGAGTTGCACACAAAAACTTATGCATACGGAGCCCTCATATATCACAGGTGGGAATGTAAAATGGTGCAGCCACTGCGGAAAATAGCTTGACAGTGCCTCAATAGTTAAACATAAAGCATAGCATATGACCCCGCAATTGCTCCTAGGTATACACCCAAGAGAACTTGAAGCAGGTTTTCAAACAAAAACGTACGAATGAATGTTTATGCCAACATTATTCACAATGATGGAAAGGTGGAGACAACTCAAATGTCCATCAGCCACTGAACGGATAAAATGTGATTCCTCCGCACAATGGAATGAAATACGGATTCATGCTTCAAGGTGGACGAGCTCGAAAACGTCACGCTGGCAATACCCTGCACTCGCTCTCCAGCTGGGGCCCTGCATAATGGCTCCCGCAAAGAGCAGTGGGAAAAGAAGAAGGGCCCTTGTGCCATCAACAAGATAGTGACCAGACAACACACCATCGACATTCACAAGCGCGCCCATGGAGTGGGTTTCAAGAAACGTGCCCCTCGGGCACTGAAAGAGATCCAGAAATTTGCGGTGAAGAAGATGGGAACTCCAGATGTACACATTGGCATCAGGCTCAACAAAGCCATCTGGGCCAAAGGAACCAAAAATGCCCCACGCCATACCCGGGTACAGTTGTCTAGAAAACATGAGGATGGAGATTCACCAAACTGTTTACTCTGAGTCACCTATGTACTTGTCCCCGCTTTCAAAAATCTACAGAGTTAATGTGGATGAGGACCAACCGCTGATTGTCGAGTAAGGGTGTAAAACTGCCAAAGAAAGAAAGAAACATTGTACTAAGTGAAGGAAGTCAGACACAAAAGGTCATGTATGGTATGAGCCCATTTCCTGAAATGTCCAGAACAGAACAGGCAAACCCGTGGGGATGGGAAGTAGATTCGTGGTCTGCCGGGGGCGGGAACGCTGAAGGGTGGGGGGAATGAGGAGTGACTGCTGATGGGTATGACGTTTCCTTTGGCAGGGATGAAAATATTCAAAAAGAAGACACTGTTTGTGGCTGCAAAACTTTGTGAGTATACTTCCAGAGATACTGCCTGTACACTTTTAAAGGGTGAATTCTATGGTATGTGGATTATATCTCGATACATTTATTATTCTTAAATGTTCAGGAAAAAATGACTAAAAAGGTTGAGAGCCAGAGATGTGGGGAAGGGCAAGAATGAAATGAAAAGGTTGAGAAACCCTGACCTAGAGCCCGCCCACAAGGGGCCTCAGAGGCACATTTGTGTAGTGGTATTTGTATTATTTTGATGGACCTGTAACCCCTTAACTGTGGCCCTGGGGCCAGGTACGTTTCTGAACTCAGAATTCTGGGGGTTTGGGAAAGGTGATATGGAGTGCGTACCCGCGACAGCAGGGCGAGGTTTGGGACGGCGCCCAGTGAACCGCACTGCAAAGTCCACAGGGGGCAGGCGTCTTCCCACCGAGTCGCTCCCTCGGGGCCGCACGTCCTCGCCCAGCACAGAAGCACAGGCGGCATCAGGCTCTGAAATGTGCCCCGAGTCTACACACCCCCCGGATTCCAAAGACTTCATATAAGAAAAGTAGTATGTTTAAAAGAATATAAAAAAATCAGTTATTTTTTTTTTATTGATTACAAGTTGAAAGGTAATCTTTTGGATCTACTAGATTAAATAAAATGTCATTAAAATTTATTTCACCAGCTTCTCAACTTTTTAAAAAGACTTTAGTTATTTACTTTTAGAGAGAGAGGAAGGGAGGGAGGAAGAGAGGGAGAGAAACATCAATGTGTGAGGGTTACATGGTTGTCTCTCACACACCCCCCACTGGGGACCTGGCCCACAACCCAGGCATGTGCCCTGACTGGGAATCAGACTGGTGACCCTTTGGTTCGCCTACCAGTGGATAATCCTCTGAGCCACATCATCCAGGGCTGCTTGTTAGCATTTTTTGAATGTGACTACTAGAAAATTTGTCAGTGACTGTGTGGCTTATTTGTGTGGCTCATATTCTATTTCTACTAGACAGGTGCTGCCCTAAGGAATCTTCCGTCATTTGGGCAGGTGTGCCCTCAAATGAGTTTATTCCAAACTTATTTAAAAAAAACAACAGCTTTGCACGTCAGTGCTTTGGGATTTCTGCATTGTAATTGCAATTGCTAGATCAAAGATGTATCCTGTGGGCATGGAAATCCGGTGAGGAGGAAAGGGTGGGAGACACTTGCCCAGCCCTTGGCCAGCTGGCTCCACTTCCAGGCCTGGCCTCCCGCCCCTCCTCATGCCCCCCCCCAACTCCACTCCACTCAGCCCCCTGCAGCTGCCCTTCCCAGGGCCCTCTGTCCAGGCCAACCCAGCTGCTGGGTCAGCCCTGCCCAGCCACTCCTCTGCAGCTCTTCAGGGGGAAGGGGAGGAGGAGGCAGGAAGAGGTGGGCCGGGGTTGGCCTGGGCTGAAGCACTGCACCAGCCTCCAGCAGAAACCAGCCATGGCCAGCCTGGGGCTCCTGCTCCTGCTCTTGCTGCTGGCACCGCCACTGCGGTCCTCCTCATTGCCACCGCCGGACACCCCAGAGGCCAAGGCTACCATCGCTGGCCTCATCCTCTCAGCACTGGAGAGAGCCACCTCCTTCTTGAAGAAGAGGCTGCCCGAAATCAACCTGGATGGCGTGGTGGGGTTCCGGGTGCTGGAAGGTGGGTGTGCGCTCCTTCCCCAGGACTGGCCATCTGGAAAACCAGTTCTCAGTCCGTCACCTGCCTGCTCGGAACCTCTGGGACTTGGCCACCTTCTCGTCGTACTGCGAGGAAGGAGGGCTGGGGAGTAACCTGTTTCTTTTGAGTGGCGGGGGGCCCTGCTCTTACCACATTTTTTAGAAGCAGGGTGGATTCCAAGGCCAAGTGGAAAAAGTTAGGAAATTACTATTTTCCCAGGAGGAAGTGACCTATTTGACAGTCCCTCCTTCCTGACATGCCATGAACAAGGTGGGCAGAGGGTGTGTGCCCTCTGAAGGGGTGGTTATGGGAGGGTGGCCGTGTAAACAACCGGGGACCCCAAAGGTCGGTTCCAGCCCCAGTCCCGCCCACTTCTAGCCGCCTGGAGGCTCCGAGAAAAGAGCCAAGTGTTTGTCCAGCTTTGAGAAATATGAGATCCCCAGGGAGGGGACTGGAGGCCGGCCAAGGCAAGCAGGGAGCCAACCCACACACCCCCCACGAGTTGCAGTAAGCCCCTCCCCACCGGCCACCCTAAGTGACAAAGAGCCAACTGGGTGTCAGCCTGGCACTCTGGCTGGCCCCGCTCTGCGTTGCCAGTGCAGCTTTCAGCCCAGCAGGCCTCCAGGTCCCCAAAGGAGGAGGGGCTCTGGGGCAAAGACACCTCCTTCCATCTGGCCACCGCCATTCTCTCCTGCCACCGCAGGGCCACCGCTCGTCCGTCCGTCCGTCCATTCCCACCTTTGTGAGAATTAGAAGGCTCCCCCTTCCTCAAGTCGCTTCACTGCCATCTGCTGGGAAAATGTCTCCACACGTACACAAACCCGGGGCAGGAGTGTGTGTTGTCCTTGTGCAGCTCATCCCACTGTACGGGGTTCTCTGCCCTGCACTCCGACCCCCTCCCTCTGGTTCTCTCCTGTGTAACAACCCTACGTCTCCCGAACTAATACCAATAGCTACACTTTATGAGGTGGTTACTTTGCCTATGAACAATGCTAAGTCCTCTCATGCATCAGCTCATGCAATTCTTTTTTTTTTTTTTTTCAACGTAGAGAGTTTATTCAGAAAGTTACAGAGGTAGTAGAAGGGAGCCAGCTGCAGTGTGTAGGCTCAGGGAACAAGTTACAGAAGCAAAAGAAAGGCGCACAGAGCTTAGGAGCGAGAAAGGCAGAGGTAAGGCACCTGGGAGGGAGAAAAGTGGGAAGGGAAAGGTGGGGCTTGCTCCCGCCCGAGAGGCAGAGCACACCTCGATGAAGCCTTCTAACCCCTCCTCCAAGAAGGAAGGACTACCATCACCCCCATTTTACAGGTGAAGACAGTGAAGTGGACAGAAATTAAATGACTCTCTTGTTACCGGACAAAAAGGCACTAGTCAGATTTTGAACTGAACCCAGCCCCATACACCTTAGCCACCCAAACCCTTCTCACTCCGGCCCTAACCCTGTCACCCGGGCGAGCCCCACGAGGGCCGAGTTTCCAATAAGCTCAGCGAATTCCTTCCCCTCGGGAGCTGGAGGAGGCAGAGGTCTCCGTGGGCGTTACATCTCAGGACCTTCTTTCCCATCCGCATGGCGTGTCCGCTGGTGGAACGGGTGCCCTCTGTTCCCTCCCAGTGCAGCTAAACCGTGTGCAGGAGGAGTGGGCCCGGGACCCCCAGCTGCAGCCGCCCAGCTCGCGCGTGGGGGCGCTGGCGCAAAAGCTGGCGCCTCTCCTCCACGGATCCATTTTCTACCTCAAGCTGAGCGACCCCCAGTACCTAACAGGTAATGGCGTGGCCTGGATCCCATTTCTTCAGGAACATGGCCTCTGGGGACATTTACGGAAACAACCTAGTGTGGCTACCCTGACACAAAGGGAGGGTCCGGGACAGCTCGTAACCATAACCGACTGAGTCCTGTCGGCCAAGGGCACCACAGGCTGCCCCGGGGGACGTCTGTTCATGCCTGACTTCAGACAGAGATGGTCTCTCCCACCCACATAGAGGGGTGGGAGGCGGGAACGTGTCAGCTCGTTTGTTCAACTTGTGTCCAACCTTGGACACCTTCATCCTAGACCAGAGGGTGTGGGGGTAGGAATCTAAATGGTAATTCAGCCCTTTGCACAGCAAATACTAGAGTCCCTCTTGTGCCTTATAAAGCTAAGAGTTTGTTCTCCTGGTCAGCCTTAAGTTACCTACCCTAACAAGGGCCCCATTCTATAAGCCTGGCTTGAATTGTTCGAAGGGTGGGGAGTGGGGATCATAGAGCCAGTCCATCTGCTCCTCTGACCCTGTCCCCCAGGCGCACGACTTATGTCAGGCCCCAGTGCTCGTGACCACAGCCCAGCCCTCCCTAGCCCTGGCCTGGCTCTCTGCAGGAGAGATCCCCCGCCCTCTCCCAGGCCTGGTCCCTAAGGTGCTCACAGCTCACGTCATCCTAAAGAAGCCCCTGACTGGGTATCTCTGTTGTAAGAGCTTCGCTTTCTAACTGAACTGAAGAAACCAGCTAACCCTCTTTATCCATCCCAAGCTTCCACGGATGCACTGGGTGTAACCAAAACCAGTCCCAACAACATTGTTCTAGAAAATTTTTAATAGTTTTGGTTTTGTTTAGAAAAAGAACCTCTTGAGTGTTTCAAATACGATGCCCAACCAGCAGGCAAGGCTCAGAGCCCTGCGCAGACGCCGCGTGTGGTCAGGGATGCCCAGGGAGGCTCACCCGGTTCCTCGGCTCTGAGCCACAGGAGCCTGGGGCAGGGGGTGGTGAGCATAGCGTGGCCCACTGCTCCCGGGGCTCTTTCCCACCCCCGTCTCTCTGCCAGAGTTCCAGCCGACCATCCAGCCCGGATTTTGGAAGCTCCCGCATGTCTGGACACACACCAATGCCTCCATGGTGTACCCCACACTTGAACCCCAGGAGTTCTCAGAGGAACAAAGTGACTTGTGCCTGGTGCAGCTGCTGGGAACTAGGTGGGTTCCCTGGACTTGCCCTGCTTCCCCAAAACCCAAAAGCTCTTTAATTCCATCAGTCCTCCTGTTCAGCTAACTCTCCAAGCCCCCAGGGGTTTACACAAACCAGGAGCAGCTTCCCAGAGCCACGCTGACACTGCCCTCTCCCAGTCCTGTGGCATGTCAGTTGGCTCCCACTCTCCACCCAAGGCTGCCTGCCCAGTCCAGCCACCCCCCAGCTCTGCACTCCCACCCTCACCTCCTGACTGGTCTCCCCACACCAGAGGATGTTGTCAGTACCACACCTCCAGTGTGAAGCTTCCTACTGTTCTCAGGACAAAGCCCTATACCCCACTGCCCCTCCAGATCCCCAGGCCCCTCAGGTCCAACCCTGAGTGGCACTCTCCCACATAAGCCCATCCCTTTGCCAAGAAAATGCCTCCATGGGGCCTCCTCCCACCCCAGCCCACCCCCCGAGACCCCTGAGCCTAAGTAACTGCTCACAGTTGAGGACTAGCTCCTGCATCCTTCCTGCAGAACCTTCCCTGACCCCACTGCACAAGGCTGACCTCCCACAATGGGCTGTGTCTCCTAACCCCACTGGTAGGCACAAGTGCAATACACATTTGTTTTATGGTTCTGTTTCCCACACCTGGCTGTCGACCCGGAAAGCTGTACCCAGGCCTGGATGAGCTCCCCGTTTTATCCTGCTGAGCTGTGGCCTTAGAGCAGGGGTGTCTGACTCATCTGCACCGGGGGCCACATCAGCCTCCAGGTTGCCTTCCAAGGGCCAAAATAATTTTAGGACTGAATAAATGTAACTACTCCTTAACTGTTAAGGAGTTGAAATTACATTCGGCCCCTTGAAGGCCACCGTAAGGCTGATGTGGCCCCTGGAGAGAATCAGTCTGACAGCCCTGCCCTGGAGCACATTCCCTGGGAGAGGCCTAGACGCAGGGACCCACGGGCGCTGGGGCGGCAGGTGCTCAAGCCCCCATTCTCTCAACATCTTTCAGAGAGATGTTTGGGTGAGGACACAGCTGGGCTCGTAGAGGGCCTGCACTCCATCTGGCAAGGGACCCACCCTGTTGCCCCATTCCCTTTTATCATTCCCTTTTATGGGGCAAGCTTGGTGCAGGGGGAATGGTCACGCTGGGCCCAGACCCCAAGCCGTCTGGACTCACAGTTCCCATGGAGCAATGGGAAGTCAAAGCCCCAGTGGCCTCTCCAGCCCAAAATAGCTCCAGGTCACCTTCCTGAGACACCTGTGTTTTATCTAGCAGTCCCTTGTGTCCAGCTGGCTGCCTGAAACCCACTGGGTTCTAATAACTAATGGGGGAACCGGGACCTGGGAAGGCTCCGGGCCTTCGGGCTCCCTTCGGGACACCCTTCAGAGCCTGGAACCACCTCTCCCCCAGCACAGACGGCGGCCAGCCCTGCAGACTCTCCGACTTCTGCAGGACCCTCATGACCAAGCCTGGCTGCTCAGGCTACTGCCTGTCCCACCAGCTGCTCTTCTTCCTCTTTGCCAGAATGGTGAGTGCCTGATGTGCGCCCAGCCACACCCTGAGGAGGTGAAGGAAGATAAGGGAGCTCTTGGCAGTGTGGTTTTGCATGGGAAAATAAGCAGGTTTTTGGACCTGTGCTTTGAACATCAGGAAGGAGAAGTGAGAGTAGCCTGCCGTCCAGTGGCTATAACATCTAACCAAACTGGGTGGGGGTGTGGATTCAAGATTCTGTTGGACAGAGAGCTGTGTGCTGAGTGGGATCACAGGGCATCAGAAAACAAAAAGAGAGTCAAAGAGAAGCAGCACAAAGAATTTAGTAAGTACCAACACAATGGAAAAGGACTCCAAATAAAGTTGATAGCTGCTTCCAGGAGACCAAATCAAGACCAAACTAGCCCACCCCACCTCTCCAGTGCCCAACGCTCATCCAAGCCCCGGATCTCAAACTTTGCTGAATGATGATAATGACCGTTTAAAAGCATCCATATTTGCTTATATAGAAAGGTAGGGCTCATTATCTCTACTCAAAAATGTAATGCAATGTCCAGAAGTTTTATCTGAACAGGGACTTGCTGGTTTTGTTTAACAGATTCTTTTATTATTATTTATTTGCAAATCATCATGTACCAGCATTTTTGTAAATATAATAAAAACCAAATTATGAAGAAAATTACTTCGACTACTAGACTCAACAGGTAGAGAGTTATCCTGACACATCACGATAGACGTTTCTAAAACCTGTTCTCCTCTCCGGTCCTGTCCCAGCAGCCACGCCCACCCTTTGAGGAGCGCTGAGGCTGCCGGCCCAGTCAGTCGGGAATCAGAAAGTCCTAACAGCAGCCAGTGGCAATAGAGTGCCCCCTAGTGTGGGGCATCCTGTAGTGCACTTCCCAGGATGGTCTCACCCACCTGCGTGAGCACCCTTCTCATGCAGCTCCCAGCAGCATTACCCTTTGCCCGTGAAGACCCTTGAAGCTCCAGAAGGTTAATTTATCAGGCCAAGGTAACACAGCTCCCAAGTGGCAGAGCCAAGACTCAGACCCAGATCTCTTTGAGCCCCAGTGATAGAGCTTCCAGCGGGGGGGAGTGTGGGTGGGGAAGAAATTCTGGGGAAAGGCAAAAGACCTGACCCAAAGGTAGCTACTTGCAGGAGCGTCTCAGAACTGCAAGTCTTTTCCTGTAACAGAGCACACATCCGTCACCTGTACCACCAACTTCCTCTGTCCCTGCAGAAGGGGTGCACGAACGGGCTGTTCCGCCAGAGCCAGCACTACATGAACCTGTTCTGCGCCAACATGATGAACCTGAACCAGAGGGTCGAAGCCATTGGATACGCCTACCCTAGCCGGGATATCTTCATGGAAAACAGTGGGCACTGCTGGCTAGGGATAAAGCAGCGGGTGTCCCTGAGAATGGGCATGCACGCGCAGAGTAGGGCTGCCAGATTTAGCAAATGAAAATACAAAGATGCCCAGGTCAATCTGAGCTTCATAAAAACAATGAACAATTTTTAGTATAAATGTATCTCAAACATGGCATAAGCTATACTTATACTTCAACTTTTTAATTTGTTGTTTAATTGGAAACTCCAATTTAACTGGGCATCCTATACTTTATCTGCCACTGTTTTTGACTGCTTTCTGCCCCCAAAGGCAGGTCCGGTGGCAAAGTTCTGGGCGGAGTGACTGACTAGCAAACAGACCCTCAAAGCCTTAAAGATGAGGCAGAAAGGGGGTCCCCGGGTGGTCGCTCCTTGACTTCAGTGTCCACATCCCTCTCCTAATCCTGACTCTTGCGTCACTTTGAACAAGGCCCCACATGGGAGGCAGGAGCCGGGCCTGGGAGCTGCTGCTCACTAACACAGAGCCTCAGGGCTGCCTCCTTCCAGCCACTGCCCTGAGCGCCCACCTCCTGGAACTGCCTGGCCCTGGTGGGAGGAGGCAGATGGCACTGTAGTGGCCTTGGGGAGTGGCAGGAGGTAGACCTGTGGGAGGAGGGCTGCACAGAGTACCCTGTGTTGACTTCCAGTAATGTTCTGTGGAATTGGTGGCTTCTCTGACTTCTACAAGCTTCGGTGGCTGGAGGCTATTCTCAGCTGGCAGAAGCCGCAGGAAGGGTGCTTTGGGACGCCTGGTGAGCTACCCTTTGGCCCTGGCTGGGAGCAGAAGGTGGTGGGGGTCAGCATGTTCTAGGCCAGGTGAGGAGAGGATGCGGTGCTGTTAGGGACACAATAAGAGATCTGCAGCACCCAAGTGCATGCACACACACAAACCACACACAGGTGGAATGGACCAAAAACTTGGGAAACAAAAACCTTGCAGAAGAGGAGGCAGTCGTGCTGGAAGATGTTGGCCCCTTGCACCTGCATTAACAAATTCATTCCTCCCAGTGTCCCGGAGCACCTACTGTGGCCACACACTGTACTAGGCTCCAGATAAATTAGGGCACTGAGGAAAAGAGTCAAAACACACCTAAACAAACCAGTAAGTGAAATAACTGTGAGTTCTGAAAGTGCTGTGAAGGAAAAGGACATCAGGGAAGGTTCTTTAGGCAGAGTGGTCAGGGGAGGGGTCTGGGAGCGGGTGATGTGGAAGTGAAGGGTGCAAGATGCAGTCCCTGTCCAGCTGTGACACGCTGGACAGCTGGTCCTCGTTGAAGTATGCTGCTGTACCACTCTGAGCCTCAATTCCCCTACTGTGACTAAATAGGCATCATAATCTCCTTTCTAAATTGTGAAGAGCACACATAGTACACGTGAAACCACCTGGGTAGAGAGGGGGCTGCCAATAAGTGCTGGCGTCCTAAACAAAAAGTTTGTGATGCTCCAGGAGGCAAAGCCTTTGAAATGAAGAGTCTGTTCTGAAGCAGAGGAGCCCATGAAGGGAAGGTTCTCAGGCCCCAGGCCTGTAGATTCAGCGGGGAGAGTTGGAGCTGTAGAGCCTGCAAGTTTTAATGTTTTAAATGTGTTTTTCAATTACACTTGACATGCAGTACCATTTCATTTCATGAACCTGCATTTTTATTTTTATTTTATTTGTTAGAGAGAGGGGGCAGGGAGAGAGAGAGAGAGTGAAAGAAGCATCAATCAGTTGCTTATCACACTCATCCCAAACCAGGGACTGAACCTGCAACCCAGGCATGTGCCTTGACCAGGAATTGAACTGGCAACTTTTCGTTTTGCTGGATGACACCCAACCAACTGAGCCACACTAGTCAGAGCCATGAGCCCGCATTTTTAATGCACTCCTCTGGCCACTCTGATGTTGGCTGAGGTGGTGGTTGAGGAACCACAATTTGAGAAGTACCAGTAGATGACAAACTTAGGCCATGTGGAAGGGTCTGCAGACCGGTGCTTGAGGAAACTTCGGGAAGAGCCTCCAGATCCAAGAGAGGACTTGAGTCACTTGGGATGTCATGAGGGGGAGGTTTAGCAAGTAATGTGTAAAAATCCATCTTGAGAAGTTCATCTTTCACTCTTCTCCCAGATGCTGAAGATGAAGAATTATCTAAAGTCATTCAACACCAACAGCATTATTTGAGAAGAGTAAAGAGGCGAGAAAAACAATTTGCAGGTAACAAAATACCCACGGGGTTTCTTGGCATGAAACGGAGGCTGCACAGAAAAGCCACACACGGATGGCCCTCATTGGAAAACAGGCCCCTGCATCACTGAAAGGGCCTGTCAAAGGGCCCTTGTGTTTGGGGGAGAGGGGTAGGAGTCCCTGGTACCCTCCCCTTGCAAAGTGGGGAGTCCAGGGATGTTGTCTCAGTGAAAGGAACACAAAAGAGAAGTTTCCGTGTGTTACCGAAAGTCACAGAGAGCGCACCTCTCCATCGAAGTCTAATCAGGAGAACAATCCTCATGAGAAACTTCCCAAGAGGGGATTGAATACAGGGAACATGCCTCAGAGGTGGGGCAGGAGCTGAAAATGGTAAACGTGAGAAACCCAGAGGTGAACCACTTCAGGATACCACTGCCCTCCCTGGAGGCAGAGCTGTGGGGAGGGGGTTGTTAGCTGAGTATTCAGGGGATGGACTTAGAGGAGCCAGAGAGGGGGAGCAATGCCTCAGCTCCCACCTTAGCTTCGCCAGTGCCTGCCGTTGGTGGGCAAGGCAGCCTGGGAAATGTAGTTTGAAGAGGTCAGTGCACTGGGATTTGGAGCAAAGATGAGCAGGGAGGGAATCTGAGAGGTAACCTGCAAGGAACTAGCACAGTCCCAGGGGCCACATGTCCTGGTGTCCCCAAATTATACCTGCTGTCCCGGACACTGCTCCTTTCCCTCCTCAAAGCGTCTGGGTTGAAATTATAAGTTATTTGGTCAGCCCACCAATGCAGAGAGACTGAGAAAGGGATATAACTATATTGGAAAGGAGAAAGGCGAGATGTAACATGGAATAACAGGATGGAGAGAGGGAGGGAGGGAGGGAGGGAGGGAGAAGGAAGGGAGGACCTGGTGTCAATCTTTTTATTAATAAAAATAAACCACTGCTGGACAAAAGCAGGAAGGGAAGAGGAAAGCCAGCTCAACGCAAATGTCCAGCGTATGTTTGGGGGCTACTTTCAGTAACTGAACATCTCACCATCGACCCCACCACGGCTCATCATCTACCTGCAGACAGATGAGAGAGGAGTGAAATCAAAAAAATCCAATGAATCCATTTTGCAGCTTCCCCCAGGGGTTGGGCAGGGTAAGGACCCGCCCAACACAGAGGGGTCTGGGACTACCTGTGGCAGGTGGTAGGGAGCCTGCAGTGCACACTCTGGGAGCTGGCTGCTCCCTAACCCCTGAGAGCTGGAGAGGGAGCTGTAGAAATTCCGAAGCCCAAGGCCCTTTCTGGGGGCCCTGAAGGTTGACCAGCAGCCTAGAAAACTGCCTGGGAGGGAGTGATGTGCTCCTTTCTTTACTTATAACACATACTCATGGAGATTAAGAGCACAGGATTTGAAGTCAGGCTGTCTGGGTTTGAATCTGATTCTGCCCCTATTCACTATGGGAATCACTCAATTTCTCTGAGCTTCAGTTTCCTCATCTGTAAAATGAGGACCAAACAGTGCATCCTTCATAGGGCTGTTGGTGTGGGAGGTTATACCTCCTCCCTTCATAGGTGTAACCTCCCCCCATGAAGGGAGGAGGTGTAACCTCTCCGATGACTGAAGAAATTTCTCTGGAGAAGGGAGCCATTAGCAGCCAACAAACTCAGCTGGGGGAGGGGTGCCCAACCAAAGTGGAGCTGTGGGAACTGGGCTGGTTGGGGGAGTATCTGAAAAGCACTCAACCCAGCACTCACGGGGGGACTCTGTCTCCCTGCCAGATGGCTGCTCCTCCCACAACACAGCCGTGGCTGTGGCGGTCCTGGGCGGCTTCCTCTACGTTCTGGCACAGTACCCCCCAGCAAACAGAGAGCTGCAGCAAGCCACGGTGACACCGACAGCCACTCACGCGGATGGCTCTGTTCCTGCCACCCCAGGAAGATAAAACCCACACCTTTCATCCTTCCTTCCTGAAGTCCTGGGTCACACCCTGAGAAGGAGAAGGCTGAGAGCAAAGCACCCCAGTTTTGTCCCCTCAGGGTGCAGGGCCAGGGGGAGGGGAGTGGGATGGATCCAGGCATAGCAGCAATGAATAAATTTAGAGTGCAGTTGAGTGGGGAGTGAAGCCTTGTTTCTCAGCCTTTTGGACAACTTCTAAGGCTCTGTTCTGAGTCTTCAACCCACTCAACACAAACTCTAAAGAGACCTGTAAACTTTGAGTCTTAACAGTTTGTTCAGCTGTCAACTGTTGCACCTTCCCCAATGGAAGGAATAAGGGTCTTGAGAGTTCAGTTCAGTTCTGACCTAGAACTAGAAATAGAAGCACGAAAGGCAGTGCACAAAATCTTTACATCCTATGCAAAAATCTCTTGGTATCCTGATGTGACCGCACATCACAGTCACGTCATTTCACAAAAGTCAGTGTAGCATAATGGTGACCTGTGTGTTCTGCACCCCAGCTGCCTGAGTCCCAGTCCCAGTTGTCCCACTAATTGGCTCAGTGGGAAAGTCATTCAGTGTCTCTGTGACTCTCTTTCCACATCAGTACAACTGGGATAATCAGAGCTCCTACCCAGGTGTTAGCTGCACTGCTGTGAGGCTTACACTTGTAGAGTACTGATAATTGCACCTGTGATGTAGTAAGTCCCAGGTAAATATTACTTGCTACCGTAAGAGCAGGGATGTCAGGTTACGTGGGGGCTTGTCCCCACGCAGTGGAAAGGGGAAGCTGACCTGTCAACATTTCTCTTATCACGTTTTGTGGTTCTTCCCTTGTGTTCTGCTCCAGTGTGAGTATATCTAAACATGTCACCTGGAGTTCTGACAATAATTGAGTATTTGCCAAAAGACCCTCTGGAACTTTATTATGGATCCAGGCCCTGTCCATGGTGCTGATTTCAGGCTCGCACCAGACAGGCATCAACATTAGATTCCAGGGTAGAAAAACCAGCTAAAACCCAGTCCCTGGGCTAGAAGGCTCTTTGAGTCCATCACCTTGCTTTGCTTCAAAGTGGGAAATCACAGCTGATCGTCCTTATGTGACAATTTAGTCATATTTGAGAATCTAAATTAAAACACTCCGGGTTAGGGAGAGGTCTTTCCTTAGGGAGTTAGTCTCCTCTGTCCACTCCTTGTTGCCACCCCTGGAAGCTTTCCTGAACCTGCTCTGAAGTTGTCAGGCTCACAGAAACTTTCCTGGTGAGTCCCAACTTTCTGTTGGCGAGTCTGACTTGCACTTTTTTCTTTTTTTGTATTTTTTACAATTTTTTTAAAATTTATTTTAAGACAGGGAGAGAAACATCAATGCACAAGAAATACATTGACCTATTGCCTCTTGCAGAACACAGGCATGTGCCCTAGCTGGGAATTGAACTGGCAGCCTTTCGATTCTCATGCCAGTGCTCAATCCACTGAGCTATACGAGCCAGGGCTTGTGGTTTTTATTTTATTTTATTTTATTTTATTTTATTTTATTTATTTTTAGAGAGAGGGGGAAGGGAGGAACAGAGGGAGAGAAACATCAATGTGTGGTTGCCTCTCACATGGACCCCACTGGGGACCCAGCCCGCAACCCAGGCATGTGTCCTGACTAGGAATCGAACCTGTGACCCTTCAATTCACAGCCCACAAGTTCAATACACTAAGCTACACCAGCCAGGGCTTGACTTGCTTTTGAGTTGTACTTTTCTTGGGGAGCCAGGGGCCAGAATTTAATACTCCCCTGGCACTCTGTATGCGCCAGGATTTCTTTCACATTGCCTTGGAAACAAAAGTTTAGCAAGACAGATGCACAACCAGATTAGGGGCAGTTATGCCTTACCTCCCCCCATCCTCCCTGAATTCGGACGGGCTAGTCACTGGAGCCTGACACCAGTTGTTTTTGGAAGGCTGAAGTTACCAAACCAGGGTGGGAAATAACTGCAGGAGAAACCGGAGCCTACAAGTCCTCGCGGAGGGAGGTGATCCCTAACGTCATCCACCTGCCCACACAAGGCACAGGGCGTATGAAGGAATATCCACCTCTCAAAACCTGAAAGTGGCTTCTAGGATATTGCGTAATAGATACAAAACACAACACAAACATAAGAATATGATCTTAGTTTGTAATACTTAAAAAGGCTTTACAAAAGCAGCTTTGGCTGCTTTTACAGTGTGGCTCGGTGGACCAGGTGCCCGCCTGTGAACCAAAGGTCTCTAGTTCAGGACATTGGTTCAGTTTCCGGTCAGGGCACACGCCTGGGTTGTAGGCTGGGTTCCCCAGTTGGGGGCCCGCAAGAGGCAATCATTCAGTGTGTCTCTCACACACTGATGTTTCTCTCCCTCTCTCTCCCTCCCTTTCCCTTTCTCTAAAAAATAAATAAACAAAATCTAAAAAAATAAAATAAAAAGCAGCTTTGGTTTTCCAGAGTCCCAAACAAACATGCATCCCCACTTGAGAAAGAACTTGCTTCTAGGCAGGAGAGCAGAGGGCTACGAGCTCACTTTGCAGTAGGGTACAGTAAGAAGCTGGGGAATTCCTAGATGAGTGGAATAAGGGAAACTGAGACAAAATAATTAAACAAGGACAAACAATTTGAGCAATTTACAGCCAGCTAATGAATCACAAGGTTTTATCTTCCATAACCAAGGAAACTTAGGAACAAATAGTTTATACTTTCCAGACCATCCCAGTTCAGACCGGCCTCGGTCCCAGTCCCTCTTCAATAACATTCTTTGAAAATAAAACAAACCAGGCCCTGACTGGTGTGGCTCAGTGGGTTGGGTGTCTTCTTGTGAACTGGAAGACCACTGGTTTGATACCCCATCAGGGTTGCGGGCCAGGTCCCCAGTTGGGGTTGGGCGAGAAGCAACAGATGATTGATGTTTCCTTCAAGATTGATGTTTTTTCTCTTTCTCCCTCTCTTCCTCTCTCTGAAACTAAATAAAATCTTTAAAAAAATAAAACTAACCATAAAAATAACCCTGATCCCTTTATACACACATTTTGATGAATCAACATCTTGAAGGAGACACCCGAAAAGCTAATGAGTATTCTTTTAAGAGTCTCCCCTAAGACATCCCCTAAGATTCCAGTCAGTGGCCAAAGAAAGATAAAAAGCCTCGAGACAAAGAATCCAGGGTGAGCTCTCCTTCCCAGGAGCACACTCCACACTTCTTCCTTTCCCCCCTTTTCCCCCACGGGCCTGCAACTCCTGAACTCTAAGGACCCTGCAAGACTTGCAACTGGGGGAGCAGTACACAGTGGCAACTCGTTGCTAGCTTACCCCCGAACCTGTCTCCAAGCCGCTTTTCTCCGACTTCCCAGTGGGCTCACTTGTTTTACTGACTTCTGTGTCTTAAAGAGGCAAAGCAGCCCCACCTACATTCTCTGCTGTTGCTTTTTCTACCCTAAGTCCTGCCTCTGTTTCACTGTCCCCAGCTTTAACACATGTACTGTCAACGTAAGAAGCATTCAAACCTGCACAGAATTTTTGGTGAGTTTATTCGACCCAAGCTGACAACAACCACCAGGAAGCAGTATCTCAACGGATTGAGAAATGCTCAGGAGAACATCTATTTTATTTATTTACCTTATTTTGTACATTAGAATCAGAGGAGGAGCCATAGGGGGTTGCATGAATTTACCAGTGATAGATTACGGGAGGCGGGAGAAAGCAAAGCAGGGAAACCTGTGGGACTGGATAAAAGGTGAAATGACAGACACGTACTTCTTTTACGCACAGGATACCACACAGGTGCATACAGGGTCATTAACAGTCAACGATTAGCATGGTAACAATAACGAGGAGGGGATTTGTGGTCTCAGCTGGTGCCCGAGGGGGCTGGGGAAAAAAGGGAAGTTACCTTGACGTTCCAAAGGTATGTTATCACAGATGCAAAAAGACAATAGACAGACTTAGTTGAGGTAAAAAGATTGACTACCTGCCATGAACTGCCTTTAGTTAATAAGTTTTCCTTTTACACCATCCTTTGTGGTTACTTTAGGTCTCCAAGTTTGTAAGGCTGCCTCACAGGCCTCCCCGGAGCTTGTCAGGTTAGTACGTGGCCCCCCTCCTTCCACAGTACTCTCAAAATCACCTGGACTCGTGTTGTGAAATCTTTCCTAAACGAAGTCAAGAACCCACAAGTTACCAGCGGGCACGAGGCAGCCCCACTCCGGGCCCAGACTCCAGCAAGTAACAGTGCTTCAAAACCAGCTGCCTCGTCTTCTTGCAGCTGTGTGACCGGAGTCTGCCCTCTCTCTGCCTCCATTTCCTTTTCTGTATAAGGGATGCCTTAGTAACACCCACCTTCTAGGACTCATAAGGGCATCCAACCAAGTGGTGCAGGACAAGCCCCTTGCACAGTGCCTGTGGTTTGGATGAGCTCGTGGCTGTCAGCGGTGAGTTTTCTTATGAAACCCAGCATCCACACCCCCTCCAGGGTTTGGTTAGCTATTCTTTACTAGCCAATGGCATCATCCCCACCCATTAGTTCAATAAATATTGACCGAGAGCCTGCTGTGTGCCTGCTGTGGTCTTGTTACAGAAAACTCTGAGAAACTTGGTTCTTCTCGCCAGTGCAGTAAAAGAATTACAGATCGGCAAGTCTATTCGTGGGCAAGCAGGGTTTATTGGTGACCCTTTCTCGGGCCTAGGTAAGGTGGAGGTGGGGGGATGAAAGGCATAATTCAGGGCAAAGCAGGGTAAGGGCAGCCAAAGGCCAGGGTGGCAAGCACAGGGGTGGCCAGAGCAAGAGAAGGAGAGCAAGAAAACAAGAGTGAGAGCAACAGCAAGATAAATATCCTTTGTTTTGAGAACTTATATAGTTGGCAGGATGGAGGAGGGTGAAGAAGTTACATGTTGGTTCACAGATAAAGGTGATGCTAACTTTCCAGGAAGGGGTTGTGAAAATCCAAAGGTATTAATGGGACCCAAAGGTATAACAGGCTTCTTCTTTTAGGCACTATGGGCCCTTTCCAGCCTTTCGGGCCGCGGGATGAAAGTAGTTTCAAGGGCTTTCTTTCCCAGACAATGGGAAAAACACACCGAATTTCAAGGACTGCTGAGCCAGTGGGTGGGACACGTTTATCTCCTCCTCCCTGCCTTGGTTTCCCCTCTGGCCACTCATTCTGCTGGAACGATCTGGGCTTGGGAGGTACAGCTGAGAGCACAAACAATAACCCTGTTCCCATCCATTTACTCAAGCAGCACCTACTGTGTGCCAAGCATTGTGCAAAGAAAGCAGTGGCCTCTGCCCTCATAGAGATGACAGTCAAGGTGGGAGACAGGCATCAGGAAAGTTTTAATCAAGCAGGTCCTGCTTATGGTGGGGAAAGACTGGGTGCCCTGCTTAAACATTGTATTCTTTCCCTCAATTCATAATCATTTACCAATGATAAATGTTGCTCATGTTCTCGGTCAGTGGAGGAAACACGAAGATGCTTGCTACATTATTTGCTCAGTCAGAACGCCTGATGAATGCAACAACAGAAGAGGCCTCTTCAGGAAACGCGCGTCGCACCACTGAACAGGGTGCAGAGCTCAGAGGCAACAGCGCCTGTGGACTGAGAGGGCTCAAGGAGGAGCCCACAAGCCTCAACGCCCATCCAGTCAGCCCCAGGCTTAAAACCCTCCTGGGGTTTGCAACCACTCTGTTCCCACCCCCAGCTCCCGGCAACCACTCATCTGCTTTCTGTCTGCAGATTTGCCTTTTGGGGGCATTTAATACAAATAAAACCACTTGACAAAACTGGGGGGGGGTGATTAAAATGTCCTACATTAAGGTGATGCTATCTACACATTTAACGGTACACTTAAAACATAAATTTTATGATATGTAAATGATACCTCAATAAAACTTAAAATAAAAAACTTTCAGTCACTTCCTACTTACTTGGGCTAAAATCCAAACTCACTCGCCCTGAGCCCTGTGAGATCTGGGCTGACATGGCCCTCCCACCTCAGCCCTCCCTTCACTCTGCCCTCCTCACTGGCTGACCTTCCTGCTCTTCTGGCCAAGCTCTGCCCCACCTCCCTGCTCTGCAGTGCCCTCTGCCTGCAGGGCTCTGGCCCCCTCCCCGCAACTGTCCCTTCTTCCCTCCTCTTTCTGTCTCTGTCTAAATGAGCTCGCAGAGACCTTCCACATCAATCCCCCGGTGACACTGTTCTCTCTCGCCTTGCCTCTTCCCAGCTCTCACCAGGCTTGCTTCCGTCATTTACTGTGTTTCCCCATTCAACTCTAAGATCCAAGAAGGCAGGGCCAGAGTGTCTGTTTCAGCAGCATCCGGCACTTAGGGGAGCTCAGTCTGTTGAATCCGAAAATGACAGTGGTGTTACCAGATGGAGTCTGGGCCCGGGGCAGGTCTGCCTCTGGCCCACCAGTAGTCTATGAGTATTGATTTTGTATAGGAAAAATTTCGCAACACGAGTCCGGGTGATTTTGAGAGTATGCTTATTAAAGCTGAGGACAGTGAAACAAAGGAAGGGCTTAAGATGGAAGAAGCAATAGGAGAGAGAAAGAGAAAAAGGGGGCCTTGGAGATAGGCTCAGGGGGTACCTTAGAGTCTGGGAGGGGGAGTAGCAGAAACAGAAGGTGTGGATGTGCCCTAGTGAAAGTGTGCAGTGGACTGCGCGTGTCTGCTAAAGCTGAGACCGGTGCCTAGGGGGGGAGACGTGGGGAAGGGAAGGGGCTGGCCTGCTCCTGCAGGGGAGCAGGCACCCTGGATTCCTCGTCTTGAGGCTTTTTATCTTCCTTTGGCTGTTGGCCAGAATCCTAGGAGAGGTTTCAGGGGAGGGTCTTCACAGGATATTCATTAGCATTCAGGTGTCTCCTTCAATATATTGATTCATCAAAATGTGTGTATCGAGGGATCAAGAGTATTTCTCTGGTTAGTTTTATTTTTAAAGCACGGTATTGAAAAGGGACCAGGGACCAGGACCAAGGCCAGTCTGCCCCAGGATGGCTGGAACGTGTAAACCATTTGCTCCTAAGTGTCCCTGGTTATGGAAGATAAAACCTTGTGATTCATTAGCTGACTGTAAGTTGCTCAAATTGTTTGGCCTTGTTTAATTATTTTGTCTCAGTTTCCCTTATTCCACCTGTCGAGAAATTTCCCTGGCTTCTCACTGTCCTGCCTCAGTGGAGCCCAGATGAGGGTGCTAAGAGGGGACCAAGGTATTCCGAATGAAGAACAGGAGTGAGCAAAGGCGAAGGCCCTGGTAAAGGTAGCTGATCTGGCTGGAATTGTGGCTTTGAGCTTGGTAAAAGATAAACTGGGGCATATTTAAAATTTTAAGGGTTTATCTGAGCAAAAATCAATTCCAATCAGGGAGTACCAAACGGGAAGTGCTTTGGAGCACTTGGCCACAGGAGCCAGGGGAAGACTCCTGTGGAGAATGAGGGGAAGCAACCTAAGGAAACTGATGGGCTAGAGCTTAAAGCCTAGTTAGCTGTTTGTGGCTGTCCTTAGCATTTTGATATCATAATCCCGAGGCATCTCCAGGTTTAAGTTTTGGGTTACTTACTTTGTAGGCAGCCATGGCATTGGAGCCACATCAGTCTAATGGCCTCTTTGTTTAATTAGTGTAACAGGCTGCTCAATTCAAATGGAGAATTTCTGTGGCACTTGTGTGCTTAGAACAACTTGCAAAGGAATGACAAACATCAGAGTAGGGAAAAGACCAAAGGTCAGAACTGGCCATAGAATGCCCACCACTTGCCAACTCCTGGTTGATATACAGAGAAAGGGGGACTCCAAAAGCAAGGAAGTTGGTGGCAGGCCTTTGCTGGTGGTTCCGGCAGCCTGGAGGAGAAAGAATTAACCCTTCCATGTCACTATACATGCATCAGGCCAGGTCATTTCATCCCCAACAGGAACAGTCATTTTGAGTGTGGTTAACTGAAGTCAACTAACTTTGGTTTGCCCACAGGCCCCAGAGACACTCTTGGGGGCCCGTTTGAGGTCACTGACTGTTAGTTTAGAAATTAAGGTGTGAGCAGGCCCCTGAAGCCTTGAAGAAAGAATCTGTTCCATCCTACTCCCCCAGTCCCTGGTAGGTGCCAGCAATCCTCGGCACCCCTTCTTGTAGCTGCCTCGCTCCAGTCTCTGCCTGTCTTCACATGGCTGTCTTCCCTCCGAGTGTCTGTACGTGTGTCTCGTTTCTTATAAGCACTCCGGTCAGAGAGGATTTGGGGCCCACTCTACTGCAGTCCCACCTCATCTTAACTAATCACATCTGCAAAGATTCTACTTCCCAAGAAGGTCACATTCTATGTTTCTGGGGGGACACAATCCAACCCAGTACACTCAGCCCGAAAGACCCTCAGGAGCACTGGCTCAAAGAGGCATCTGAGTTCAAGCACTAATCATACTGATTGGGGACAGTAAGGGTATGGCCTGGCCCTGAGTACCCATGACACCAGAGGCCAGCCAGACTTGTGCTGGCTCCCAGGTGGCCCATGTGTTGTACTGGCACCAACAGGTGCCACCTAACCCTGGACACTGCCCTGGAACAGAGGCCTGAAAAGAAGTGTCCTCTCAAAGGATTGCTAAAGTATGTGCTACAAAATAACAGGCCAGCTTCATGGGCTTCCAGCCTGTGCAGGTGTCAGGGCCTGCGCACACAGGGATCCCACGCTTGCTTTCACACTCTGCTCTCGACATCCTGAAATTCTCAATATTTTAACAAGGATCCCTGCAAATTATCTAACTGACCTGCCTATTCTCTTCCTAAACGTCAAGATCATTAAAGACAAAGAAAGGCTAAGGAACTGTTCCAGATTCAGGGAGACCAAAGACACATGAGGAAATGAGCTACAAAGGACTATAAAAAAATTCAACTTCATAAATTTGGGGAACTAATTGGCTTTGTTAGATGAGTCACGAATCAGGCAGCATCCTCTCTAGCCATTAGAAAGGAGCTCCAAGGAGTTGTTTTAGATGGAAGACTTTTATACATAGAAGAAAAGGAGTGGATTGTTTCAGGCAAGATCACTCCCTTCAAGAAACAAAAGGGGTCTATCAGGCACATGTTGGTATAAGAACATCCAAACCTGTAGAGAATTTTTATAGTCATATATTTGAGCTAAACACAGGATATGCCTGGAAGCAAGATCTCAACAGATTAAGAAAAATCCTTCAGAGAGTAATGGTTTATGAATTTGAGATTAAGGAGGGGGTGTAAGGAAGATTACAGGAAAGTGGGAGAAAGCAAGGCAGGGATCGGGTTATAGGCTGTTAAGATTTGAGCTCTCTTGCTTTCGAAGGAGGGGCCTAAAAGGGGGGTGATTTAAAAGCTGTGTTAACCTAGATGCACAGAAACAATGGACCTGGTTTGTTTAAAGTGAAGAGTTAAACCTTTCACTACAGAAGTTACAGGCTGGGGGCATGACCTGACCCGGTTAACAACTTGTGAGGTTACTTTTCATAGAGCCGCTTTTTTGTCTACAATTTTACCTCTGTAGTGCTAGCCAGGAAAATCCAGAGTGACGTTAAGATTACCTTCCTGAGAGGGGCTGAAACTGCAATTAGGTTAGGTATCAAGTCTCTGTTCCGTGATGTGAAGCTTAGCACAACTTACTCCATTTGGAGCCTCTTGTTTCTTTTTTAATGGGACATTATAGAGACAACTGATAAAATTCTAATATGAACTATGAATAGTTAATAGAACTCTACCAATATGAAATGTCCTGATCTTTAACTATCCTGTGGTTATGCAAGAAAATGTCCTTTTTGTATAAGACACATAGTTTATTGAGATGAAGGATCATGATGTTTGCAATTTGGCTGCAAGTAGTAGAAAAAATGCACATGAATAAAGTACAAATACTGAAGCAAATGGGGCAAAAGTTAACAATTGGTAAAGATAAGTAAAAATATGCCGAAGTTCTTTTTTTTAAAGCTGTTATTCTATTACAGTTGTGTCCATTTTTCCCCTATACCGGAGTTCTTTATACTGCTCTTTCGACTGCTGTAGGTTGAAATTACATCAACTTTAAAAGTTCCCGCCGCCACCCCAGCGCCACACCCCCTCCGGGAAAAGCACAATGAATTACTGGACGAGATCTCACCACACCCTTTCCGAAGGTAGGTACCGATTCTCTCAGCCTCCACCAGGGGTCCTGAGTCACGTGGGTCTAGCCCACGTGACCGGAGCCCCCAGTTCAACATGGCGGCCTCCATGGGTGACCGGCTTCTCTTATTTACGCTCCTCTGGAAGGTGTCTGACGGCTTCAGTCGGGGGTGAGTACAGTCCTCGAGGGTGGTCGGGGGAGAGCCCGGTTCGGGGGATCCTCTGCCCGGCCGCAGCCCTCTAAGTTCGCGGCCGCCCCACCCCACAGGGCCTCCCTGGACGACGACTTGCTGCTGCCCTACCCTTCCCTGCGCGCGCGCTCAGCCCGGGACTGCGCCAGGGTGCGTGTCGGCGGCCGCGAGCACGAGAGCTGGCAGCCCTCCCCGGCGACCCCCGGCGCCCGCGGCCTTTCGGTGCGCACTTTCGTTTCGCATTTCGCGGGCCGCGCCGTGACTGGCCACTTGACGCGGGCCGCTGAGCCCCTGCGCAGCTTCTCCGTGCTGGAGCCGGGTGGGCCCGGCGGCTGCGCGTCCAGGCGCCGCGCCACCGTGGAAGAGACTGTGCGGGAGGCCGGCTGCAGTGTCGCCCAGAACGGCGGCTTTTTCCGCATGGACACCGGGGAGTGCCTGGGGAACGTGGTGAGCGCCGGGCGGCGGGTGAGCAGCGCCGGGGGGCTACAGAACGCGCAGTTCGGGATCCGCCGCGACGGGACCTTGGTCACCGGGTGAGGAAGCAGGGAGCCCCGCGACTGTCGTGGACAGAGATCCTGAGATTTAGGTTGTATCTGTACTGCCGTATTCCACCCACCTAGCCAAGCTGAGCCTCCGTTTCCTCATCTGCAGAATGAGGGTAGTGATAACCAATTTGCAGAGTTCATTTGTCACCCCCGAGCCCCTGCTTTGTGTCACATAATGTGCTGTATACTGGAGATATGTATAGCAGTGAACAAGCACAAACAGCCTTTGCTTTTTCACGGACCTCTCCCATTACTAGGAAAGATAAACAAAGGCCAATGCGACAATGTAGATAAATTGTGTATGTGCAGGGGAGCAATGAAGACGGTGAGCCAATTGTAAATAGAGTGTTGATTTTAGGGAGGGTGATCAGGAAAAGCTTTTTTGAGAAGGTGATCTCTGAGTTGAGAGGCCTGAAGATTAATCACAAGTCAGCCAGGGTCAGAACTGGAGGAAGAGCATCGCAGTCAGAAGGAACAGCAAACACAAAGACTCAGAGGTACATAGGAGCTTGGTGTGTACCAAGGACTGAAGGAAGGGCTGAGTATCAGAGGACGGATGATAGGACCGACTGATTATTTGCAAGCTTGCTCTAACCCTTGCTGGAGACTAGGCTGGAGGGCCATAGTGGAGGCAAGGAGGCCAGTTACCAGCTGCACAGACATCAGGAGGTAGTTTGGCTAGGATGACAGCCTGGGAAATTGAAGGTTCCTGTTAAATGACATGTAGCCTGGACTGTGTAGACTGATTGTAAGGCTCCTTTAGGGATCAGGTCCAGGCAGGTTCCTGGGGCAGCCAAGCTGTTGGGGGTGCAGTGGTGAAGGAGCCCCACCACCCACAGCTGCCCCTGCTAGTTAGTGAGCCTCACACCTTCCCTGTGTCCAGGTATCTGTCTGAAGAGGAGGTGCTGAGCACTGAGAATCCATTTGTGGAGCTGCTGAGTGGGGTCGTGTGGCTAATACGAAATGGAAGCATCTACATCAATGAGAGCCAGGCGGCTGAGTGCGAAGAGACACAGGAGACAGGTGGGGTTGGGGTGGCAACAGCACTCCTGAGAGTGAGGACCGGGGGGGCTGTGGGGAGGCCTTTCAGTAAGTACTGTTCTAGGTACTGGGGATCAGGGATTAAGACAGGTAAGTGCCTGCTCAGTATATAAGAGGGAGAAATATAATTTGCTAAAATGAAGTAGTAAATGCTAAGAAAGAAAAATGAAGTTGTGGAAAAGGGGCTACTGGCAAAGGAATAGAAAGGTGCTGCAAACATGTTCATGGACCAGCAGTATCTATGTTACCCAGGAGCTTGTTATAAATTCAGAGCTTCAGACCTACCTCAGACCCACAGGATCAGAATCCCTGGGGGTGAGGCCCACACCTGTGTGTTTTAACAAGCCCCTCTGGGTGATTCTGATGGACACTCAAGTTTGAAAACCACTGGAATGTGGAATGCTGGGTCAGGGAAGGGACATCATGGCCCTAATGTGGAATTGGCCTATTTTAGAACAAGCAGTCAGGGATGGCCTCATGGAGGAGGTGACTTAGATCAGAAGGACCAAGCCCTGGGAATAGGTGAGGAGAAGTGCAGTCCAGCCAGAGGGAACAGAAAGTGGCTGCAGGGTGATGAGGTAGAAGAGCAGACCAGGATGCTCATTCTGGGCCTTGAAAAGGCGTCTGGATATTGCTCTAAGGACGGTGGAAGCCATAAGAGTGTTTTCCCCTGGGGGCTGACATCACTTGATTTCCACTTTAAGAAGAGCCCTCTGGCTCCTCTGTGAGCCTGACTGGAATGGGGCAGCGGGGAGGCAGTGAAACGCTGGATGGCATGGACTGGGAGGCAACATTGGACTGGCGGCAGGTAGTAGTGACAGCCAGAGGGCCTCCCAAGGGCCCGTGATTAGCCCAGCTGCTTCTCTTCCAGGTTCCTTCAGCAAATTTGTGAATGTGATATCAGCCAGGACAGCCGTGGGCCATGACCGGAAGGGGCAGCTGGTGCTCTTCCATGCAGATGGGCAAACAGAACAGCGGGGGTGAGTGCCAGGAACCAGAGCCTCTGGTTCTGGGCTGAGTCCTGCTTTGAGGAACTTGGACCCACTGATGGCTGGCCTCTGACCTGCAACTGTTCCTGGGGATGTTCATACCCATCTGTCCCCTGCCTTCCCATAGTCTGTACCACTTCCAAGAACTCATCATCCCCCACATCCTTCTTCTCATTCCCCCTAGTTTAGGCGTCCTCCCTCCTGAGCCTCATTTGGAGTGAAAGGAAGTGATCACAGAGTTAGTGGGGAGAAGACCTGGACGCCAGTCCCAGCTTGGCTATCTGCTAGCTCTGTGGCCATAGACAAGTCACTGAGCCCCTCTGAGCCCAGTTTCCTGCTCTGTAAGAAGAGTGTCTTGTGCTATTTCTATATAACAAATGAGCACCCACTTGTTGCATCAGAATTCTGTAGGTGGGGAGTACAGAGGGCTCAGTGGGCTCTGTCCGGGGCCCACTTTCACAACGCAGGCAAGCTCTTAGCCAGGCAGGGCACTCATCTGCAGCGTCTGGGTGGGAGGGAAAAAACCCTCTTCCCAGCTCATTTACACTGTTGGCAGAATGCAGTCCCTTGCACTTGAAGGACTGAGGTCTTTGTGTCCTTGTTGGCTGCCAGCCGGGGCCTCTGCTCCTGCGGCCACCCACATGCCTCCTCACGGGTGCACCCTCCCTGCCTTCAAGCCATCAGATGTGTCACATCCCTCTGATCCCCTCAGATTTCTAGTCTCTCTCAGTTCCTCTTCCACTGCTGGCCAGAGAAAGTTGTCTGAAAGGGCTCTTGTGATTCCATTGGGCCGGCCCAGGTAACCCAGGACAGGGTCCCCGTTTGTGGATAGCTGTGCCATGTAGTACACCATCATCGTGGGCGTGATCTCTCTTATATTCACAGCTCCTGGGGACTTGGGTGGGGCATCTTTGGGAGGCCATTTAGAAATTTTCCTGCCAGCACAATGTCATCTACCATGGAAAATAAGAATTCCACCAGAAGTAGTGGTGGGCTGTGTCAGCAGTGCCACTCTTGTGCTGCAGCATCAACCTGTGGGAGATGGCGGAGTTCCTGCTGAAACAGGATGTGGTCAACGCCATCAACCTGGATGGAGGGGGCTCCGCGACCTTCGTGCTCAATGGGACCCTGGCCAGTTACCCGTCAGATCACTGGTAAATGCACTGGAGTCTCCTTCTTGAGGTCCAGGCCTGTTCTGGACTGCCTCATTCAAAAATACTGAGTACCTACTATGTGCCAGGCCCTGGGATTCAGCAGTGAGCAGGAAGAGCCAGGATCCCTGCCTCTCACTGCTTATAGGAAGTACACATAGTGTACCAGTGGTGAAAGCTGGTGAAAGGGGATTAATTAGTCAGGAAGAAAACTTTCTGAAGATAATGAAGCATGAGCCGAGATCTGAAGGAAGAGGAGGTGGCTAGGCAGCTGGGGTGGGAAAGCCTTCTAGACAGAGAAAGCAGCATGTGCAAAGGCCCTGGGGTGAGAGGGACTATGGGGATTATAAAGAACCTACAAAAGTTTGGAGGTGGGGCAACGGAGAAAGGCAGTGGGCTGCAGCAGGAGGTCAGAGGGGCTGGCTGGGGATGGCTGGCACTGCAGCCTCTCTTCAAACACTGTGTGCCCTTGCAGCCAGGACAACATGTGGCGCTGTCCTCGAAGCGTGTCCACTGTGGTGTGTGTGCACAAGCCCCGCTGCCAGCCACCTGACTGCAGCGGCCACGGGACCTGTGTGGAGGGGCGCTGCCAGTGCACGGGGCACTTCTGGTGGGGCGCTGCCTGCGACAAGCTGGACTGTGGCCCCTCCAACTGCAGCCAGCACGGGCTGTGCACAGAGAGTGAGTGGGGACTCTGGGGAGGCAGCTCTAACCCAGGCTCCCAGCTCTCCCTGCCCATCTCTGCGTGGGCCCTCACCTGACCTTCTCGGTCTTGTCTTGGCAGCCGGCTGCCGCTGCGAAGCTGGATGGACAGGGTCCAACTGCAGTGAAGGTAAAAGCCAGCAGGCCAGCCCCTCCCCAGCCGCCATGCACACGGGGAGAGGGTACGGTAATTGTGGCAGCTGCCTTCATCTTTGCCTCTTGGTCTGCACGTTGCTTGCCTTGTGTCTCTTGCTCTTGCCTCACTACATTAGTGTGCTGAGGCTGCTGCAACAAATTCTACAAATAAGGCAGCTTAAAACAAAAGAACTGTGTTCTCTGACACTCAGGGTGTTGTCAGAGTTGTGCTCCCTCTGAAGGGTCTAGCAGAGGACCCTTCCAGCTCTTGGCTTCCAGCATTCCTTTGGCTTTTGGCCACAGCACTCCAGTCTCTGCCTCTGTCTTCACACAGTCTTCTGTGTGTGCACTCTCCCTCCGTTATCTTACCAAGGGCCCCTGGTCACTGGATTGGGGCTCACCCTAAATCTAAAACGATTTCATCTCAAGATCTTTCACTTAAGTGTATCTGTGAAGACCATATTTCCAAATAAGTTCCCATTTACAGGTTCTAGGAATCAGGACATATTTTGGCAGTGGCAGGGGGGCGGGTAGTAGCGGGGGGCACGATTCAGCCCACTACAACCATACACAGCTTAAACCCTTCAGTGGCTTTCTTTCACACCTGGTGAAAAACTCCAACTGTTCAGTGTCACCTGCCAGGCCCTGGGTGCTCCAACCCCTCCCTGTTCACTGTACCCACTCTGCTCTTCCTCTCTAAGTCTCAGCCTAATGTCAGGTCCTTGGAGGCCAGCCCCTCAGTGGTTTGCTGCTACCAAAAGGTCAGGACCCCGCAGTATTTCTCCTCGTTTGTACTTTGACATTTGCTTTCTAGCTTGCTGGCCCCCTGCCCTCCTAGCCTGGAAGCTCCATGAGCTCATAGCCTCAGGGCCTGGCACATTGTCAATTACTCTGTTGGGAGAATATGTGAGCCTAAAGGCCATGCAGAATGACTGAGGTCCATTTGCAACCCTGTCAGCCCCAGCCTGGGAAGGACAGGGCCAGATTTTGCAAAGACCTTCCTTCCCCCATCCCAGCTTGCAGCAATGGCTCCTTCGGGGAGGACTGTGCCAGGAAGTGCCAGTGCCAGAATGGAGCTACCTGTGACCCAGCTCAGGGGACCTGCACCTGTCCCCCTGGCTTCACTGGTGACAGCTGTGTACAGGGTAAGTAGACGGTGCTCCCTCCTGGCTCACTGAGTCAGCCAGGAGGGAGCACCACCCAGGGCACCTCCAGGGGCTGGCCTGAGGGAGGATGTGTGTAGGTGGGTGCACCTCTCCTTTAGCCCAGCTCTGTACACACCCTGGCCCTATCTTGTCAGTGCAGAGAGAGGCTGTGCCACAGGTACCTCCACCTCTGCATCTCTGTCTCCTCACTGCAGAGTGTCCCCTTGGCTGGTACGGGCCAGGCTGCCAGAAGCCTTGTGAGTGTGAGCACCAATGTCCCTGCAACCCCCAGACCGGCAACTGCAACCTCACCCAGACACCAACCCTGAACAGCATTCTCTCCCAAGGTACGGCCCCTCTCAGGGCCCTTGGGGGCAGGAGAAGGCAGACTCAGACCTTCCCAGACCCTCAGCCTCACCCTGGTATCTTACAGTGAAGCAGTGTCTCCAGCCATCCGAGGTCACCCTGCAGACAAGAGAATTCTCCCTTCTCACTGGGTAGGTGCTTTGGTGGGACCTGGGGCAGAGGTGGCAGGAACCCCCCCCCCCACCTTCAAGGGACTGGATAAGGCTGACAGGTGGCAGCTGGGCATCCAGGTGACATTTCTCCAACATGAGCACAGGGAGAGTCACAGCCAACACTCGAGGGATGTGGTGAGAAGGACCCTGGTCACCACCCCCATGGGAGTCAAGGTGGCTGGGCATGGGCTTACTGTCCTTGGTCGTGACACTCACAGCTTGTTCTCAGCTCCCAGGGCAGAAGCACTGAGCCCCAAGGAACTAGCCTGGTTTCTCAGGCCTTGTGCGGAGGCTTTATTTTCAAATCTGACCTCAGGGAGGATGGTGTATTGAAAGAGTGCTGGGCCCCATCCCCGGAGTTTCCACCTCGGGAGGTCTGGGGAGCAGCCGGCATCTGCACTCCAGGTGATGCGGGCACTCACGGTCCCAGGACCTGCTTCAAGGACTCGCTTCTCATGGTTCTCACCTCCCATAGCCCAGGCCTGGGTGCCTGGCCTGGCCCAGCCCGCTCCGCCCAGCTCCTCCGGAGGTGGACACCAGCTGTGGGTGTGAATGGAGAGCTCCCCAGCACTGTTCCAGAGGCAGCACCTGGGACCAGGTGCCAGGTCCCTCCTGGGGATGCCGACCCAGTGAGTCTGGTAGGGTGAGGCCTGGAGAAAACTGACAGTGTGTTTTCAGATGCACCAGAGCAGGGGCAGGTGCTCCAGCCCCTGGCCTTAAGCTCAGGCTTCTCAGGTGTGAGACTTTGGGGACCCGCCCACCCCAGACCTGGAATCCATTAGCAGCCACCAGCATGGGAAAGGGAGCCATGGGGGCTGGTGTGTGCAGCTGCAGGCCCCGCACCAGCAGCCTGCCAGGGCTCTCTTCTCCTTGAGGGCTTCAGCTGAAGGTTCATGGGGAGGAGGAAGGGTCACTGAAAGACATAGCTCTGCACCCACCACTTCCTGCCGTGGAGGAAGGGATGTCGCTTCTCCCTGCTGTGTCTGCTCTGAGGACCCTGGGACAGAGTCCAGTCTGTCTGTGGTCACCGTCCTGTGGAGCACAGGATGCAGGCTGGTGCTTCCCAGGGCAGGATCAGGTCATTTGACTTGGTCTTCACAATTTAACATCTTTTATTAAAAATATTTTATGTATTTATCTTCAGAGAGAGGGAGGGAGAGAGGGAGAGAAACGTGGTTGCCTCTCACGTGCCCCCCACTGGGGACCTGGCCCACAGCCCAGGCATGTGCCCTGACTGGGAATGGAATCGGTGACCCTTTGGTTTGCAGGATCAATCCACTGAGCCACACCAGCCTGGGCATAATTTAACATTTTTAAAAGATTATTAACAACATCTGAAAATCAGTAACATTTACATAAAACCCTTTTGTTTTAATGGTTTCTCTTGAAATATCAGGAGATACAGCAGCACTGGCTGCGTCCCACACAGCAGCTGTTCCCACTGCTCCCCAAACACAGGTCTGGAGTTGTGCCTCAGCCCCATAGAAAGGCTCATTTTGTTCCTTGACAGTCACTGTGGGGTCTTTGGAGGCCCCAACCCTGTGCCCCTGTTTGGGGTAGAAGAGCAAAGTAAGAGGGAGGAATGACCCTCCAACACAGCCACAGCCCTGAATCTGAGATTTCCCTCCTGCCCCCAGGACTGCCTGGCTGGCCCTTACCCTGGTCCTGGTTTTCCTTCTGCTGACCAGCATGGGGGTGAACGTGTCCTTGCTCCTCGGTGCCAGAGCAGAGCGGAGCCGACACCTGGATGGGTCCTACGTCTACCACCCGCTGCAGGAAATGAACGGGGAGCTCTCGGCCACCGAGAAAGAGCAGCAGGGTGACGCCTGCAGCTCCTTCAAGGACTGACACCTCCAGCTGCCCGTCATGGCCTGTTTTGGAGGCTCATTTTAAGCGGTCTGGCTTCTGCAGGGAAAAGTCCAAGGCCACTGACTCTGGATGATCTCAGCCCCAGTGCCAAGCCAAGCTTCTGACAGCACCTGTGCCCCTTACCTGGCCCTCGGCCCTCCCCCGGATGTCTGCCGTGGCACAAGCAACCTGAGCAATACAGTGTTCCTCGGGGAGAGACTCCTTCCCCGCCTGCCTGTGTCTGCTGCTGTGAGGCCGGCCCCGCAAGGGCTTCTGCCAAAGAGCCTCCAGTCTCCTGGGACAGGAGCACTAGTGAATGGAACTTACCGCATTGTGACCGGGTGGCAGGCTCCAACCAGCCCCACTGGACTGGGGTGGACTAAAGGGACGATGGCACATCACTGCATTTGCCAACTAGAATTCTATTTCCTGTCACAGGAAGCTCCTTAGAAGGGATGGGGGATGAAATCATGTTTACAGGCTTTTTATTTTTGTCATCCTACCACCGAGAAGGTTTTTATAACACTTGAATGAATTGATATAATTAAAGGAGCCCTAGGCAGTGGCTGAATTTTGGACTTCAGGTCACTCCTGGGTCTTAACAGGTGGAGCTGTAGTACCTGAGTCAGGAGTCATGAACAGGCAGCCCAGAGCACCTCCAGCTCCCAGATGTAGTCTGTTTAACTCGGGGCTTCTCACTTTAATGGGTGCATGAGTCATCTGAAGATCTTATTAAAATGCAGATGATGGCAGGGGGTGGAGTTTAAGTCTTAGAAGCTCCCAGGTGGTACCAAGGCTTCCCTGACCACACTTTGAATGGAAAAGGTTTAGCACACGCTGTATTTTAAAATAATTTAAATTAGTTACCAGTGTTTAAAAGAGATGAACAACTCCAGGTTTCTGGTTTCTCTTTGACGAGAGAGCTAGCAACCCCAGCTGGTGCTCTCATGAGGCAACAGCTTGTCAGAGCTGAGAATCTACAGCCCCCAGCCTGGCCCTGTCCAGTTCATTGCAGCCCCAGCAGCGGGCTCCCCTCACCTGTTACCTCCTGGCCTCGTGAGTATCAGAGTTTGTAACTTGTGGCTGTGAAGGGTCTTCACTAAGTGCCTGGCAGCTGCCCCATGAGTAAGTATCACACTGCTTAGCAGCTTGCATTTCACTTCCACCTGGAAGGTTCATTTTGTATTGTGCTTTCTTTTAATGCACCAAGCAGCCTCTGTCCGATTTGATATTCAAGGGTAGGACATGTAGTGGCAAGAGCTCAAGCAAGTTCCCAGGCACCTTAGGATCACTGGCATGTTCCTAAGGTGCAGTTCCCGAGCCTGGCTGCAGGGCAGAACGCATTCCCCAGGAATGTTCCAGGACTGCAGATTTCTGGACCCTGTCCCAGACCCACTGACTCAGTGTCAGAAGCAGAGGGGCCCAGGAATGTACACAGAGCGCCCCGGAGGCTCTTAGGCAGCAGGCTGTGGAAAGTCGTCCTGAAAGCTCCAGCCTCTGCAGATGAGCTCCCTGCCGGTCCTCGGCTGTGCTGGGGGCTGGGTGGGAAATTGCAGGTCTGCAGTTCTCTGCGTGGGCTTGCTGCATTTCAGCTTCAGGGAAGTACCTCAGATGGGCTGGTGGCATGCCAGAGGGGTCCCTGGTCCAGCAATGGGGACACATTCACCTCCCTTGTGTCATAGGGGTGTCTGTTACTTTTGCCGCCATCCAGTCCCTCTTAGTGTCTGCCCCATCTGAGGCCAGGTCCTCTCAGCAGCAGAACTTGAGACAAGGGTGTGAGGGCAGGTAGTGTATTTGCAAGGTAGCCCCAAGAATCCCTGTGTGGGAGACAGGGAAGTGAGCAGAGAAGGTAAGGCAGCCTGTACATGGTACATTAATGAGCAGCTTCCCACTGTGGGCAGCCAGGCTCACCCTACTGGGGCCTCTGGGAGAGTAGAGGACACCCGCACCACCTACAGGCGGGGGATGGGGGAAGCTGGCGTGTTCACCGGCCAATGCTCATCATGGGTTGAGGGCTGCTCCTGGAGGTTAACTCCCTGGCACTTCAGCCTGCTCTACACAGGAGCCCAGGATACTCGAGGTAGCCATTGAAGAAAAAAACTGAAGTTTCTTAATGTTAATAAAAATAAAAAATAATACCCATCACCTCAAAAAAATTGAAGTTTTTTTTGCATCCAGTTGCCCTTTGTGGTAATAAGACTGCCCAGGGTTATGGCATCAAGAGCCATAACCACAGCCTCCATCAAGTTGCTTTGGGCACTACCTCTTCCCCATTCTCCATCCTTGTGGTTTGGCTGGCACCATGCACTCCCCGCAATCCAGGGGGCATTAGTGAATGGTTCAGAGATAGACATATGTCCCAGTTGGCTAGTCACAGCCCATCCTGGCACTTCTTTCCCCTGGAACCAGGAGCCGACATGGAGAATAGAACCAAGAGAGAAAGGGGCTATCATTTGAGCCCCTGGATTCAGCTATACCTGAAGCCAGTGTCATTCTTGGGAGTTCCCAATTATGTGGACCAGTGAACACCCAGGTTCGCTTGAGGCAGATTGTGTTAGGTTCTGGGGTCTCTGGCAACCCAAAGAGTCTGACACTCCTAATGTGCCATTCCAGAAGAGGCACATTTTGGGCTTGTATTTGCAGGGCTTAGATGGAACATGGACCTAGAGAAAAAAGTATCCAAGATTCCAATACCTACCTTTGGTGAAGGGGGTGGGGCGCTTATGGGCCACAAACCTACAAGAACTAAAGTTGTGAAGCTTCAGGACTGCGGGCTGGAGAGGAACGTGATCTAGTTCCGGCACAGCTAGGATGCCCTCCCCACCTCACAGCCAGGATGGAGTGCAGACCCCAAGTCCTGACAGGCTGACTGGGAACCCCCAGAGTGCAGTGTGCCGGGCAGTTACCAGGTTGGCACATATCTCAGCTGTTGGCATTCTCTACAAAACTTTAGCATCAGGGAAGACTCCAGAAAAAAAGTTCCAATTCCGGAGCCAATGGGTGGGCAATGGAAATAATTCAAGCATGATACCGCAGCTTTCAACAGGTTCTCAGAGGGGTTCGTCTCTCAGAAAAAGTTCAGCTCCAGAAAACTCTTAAGTCAGAGGTTTCAAATTGTGCTTTCTGAGAGCCCATGTTCCTCAGAAGTGCCTCGTGCTGGGGAGGCACCAAAGGGAGAGGAGGGAGAGTGGGCGGGGCGAGGTTTGAAAGCCATGATCACCTTTGACATCCCTGAGAGCTACCCAGAACCTTTCCTTCCGGCTCTTTCCAGCTCATTCCAGCTCTTTCCAGGCCCTGCTTGAACTCCCACACCAGCGCCCTGAGACCCTCCCCCCCCCCCCAGAGGCCCCAGAGGTCTGCCTTGGACACAAGCCCTCGCCTTGGAGGAGAATTGGTCCCAGAGGCAGCCTCTGGGCCACAGGGAGCCCTGGCATGTTCTCCAGACCCAAATCCCAAGAGGCTCTGAGGTGGTGATTCTGTGGAGACAGACGTCACCAGTGACCAGACCGCCTGCACCAGGGAGCTCTCTTTCTCAACCCCAGGCACACCGTGAGTCAGCTGGCTGTTCCTTTGAGAGTCCTCACACACAGACCCACAGAAATCCATGGGAAGGCCGCAGGGAAGGAGTGAATGCAGGAAAGAGTGAATTCACCCCACCAGGGTGGGCAAGGGCCGCTGCCTCTCCCTCAGAGGTGCTGGGCACGGCTGGGTAACAAATGCTGGTGTAGACAGGTGGCCCTAATGCTGTCATGCAAAGGAACCCCCTCTTCTCTGCTCCCCCAGTGACAGTCCTTGGCCTCCTGCTTCAAAACAATGGAATCCCTCCTGACATGAGGACTGTGGCCATTCTCAGATGCAATGCTGGGACTTGGGTAAAAACCCAGGGGACAGGGCAGTGGGGCCCAGGAAGAGGGGCAGCAGGGCCCTCACCTTCACCTGGATACCTGGCAAGTAGAATCCAGGAACCTAACCCCAAGATTCCAAGTCAGCAGCGGTGGGCGAGTGGGCTCCAGGGGTCTGCACTGGGTACCGTGAACAAACTGCACATGCATCTGCCCGTGCGCTACATGCACATGCAGTGTGTTGGGCAGTGTGGCCCCAAACCCATGTCCACCCAGAACCTCCCAATGTGGCCTGACTTGGAAGCAGGATCTTTGCACATGTAATTAGTTAAGGATCTCAAGCTGACATCATACTGGGTTTGGGGGGGGGGGGAGCCTTACATTCAATGACTGGTGTCCTGACAGGAAGAGGAGACACAGGGGAGGACGGGGGCGGAGATGGGGGCGATGCGCCCACCAGCTGAGGAGCAACCAGAGCCACCAGGAGCTGGAGGAGGCAGGCAGGACCCTCTTCTAGAGCCTGCTGGCACTTCGATTTCACACTTCTAGCCTTTAGAGCAGGAAGGGAATCAATTTTTGTTGTTTTTAAGCCACCTAGTTTGTGGTAATTCCTTACGGCATCCTAACAGACTAATACGTCTGTGATTTATATATTAAAATTTTACCCCCTTCCCCCAAGGACCAATTTGCAACCCCTGAGGGTGATATAACCCCTGTTGAGAAGGTTCTAGAGTCTTAGAAATAGCAGCTGCGTAATTCTCGAACAAGCCAAAGGAAATCTACAAGGTTTTAGGAAGGAGACGGTAGAGGTATGTCCAAATCTAAAACATTTAATGCTTCTGTGGGGAGCAAGTGATCAGGGCAACAAGAAGCCCCACATTTTACTGGCTGAAACAGACTGAGTGTGGGAGAGAATGACACTGTTCCTCATTGAGCAATTCATGTTACGGGGCTGAAATCCCAGGGAGCACAGGGTAGGAAAAAAGTCTCACACTCCCCTTATTTCAACCTGTGGAGAGAACGTTCTAGCTGGGTGAGAGAGACACCACTCCAAACTGTGCTGTTGCAGGTGAGTGGATTTGCCAGAAAACACTTGCAGTTTCTGAAAGGGAAAGTCAGAGGGAAATAATATCTTGACACCCACTTTCCTCTGACCCCACCCAGCACTGAGCCTTCTGTCCCATGAAAAACCGTGACAGGCATCCTCAAGAAGGAGTCTGCGGCCTGTGGGTGAGTCTGCGGCCTTTGGGTGAGAAGCAGTAAATAACCGGAACGACCGCCGACTTTCCTAGGAGCCGAGTGCTGAGCCACCCCTCATTTCACCCCACTCTACCCAATGAGCGAGGTAGGCACTGTGGTCCCCATTTCAAAGATGAGGGGACGGAGGCACAAAGAGGTTACACAGCTAGGTTCAAACCCCGCCCTGTCTACATTTTAAAACCCAGTTTCCTAAACCCAGGGCCTGGGCAGGTCCTGTTGAGAGTGAGTTGTTTCTGTCCTGGTCACAACAGGTTAATGAACAAGCTAGAGAAAAAAGCCAAGCTGAGGAGCTTCCAGCCCTGGGGTCCAGGCGAAATTTAGATGTCAAGAGTTTAGCAGCCCTTCCTCGGATTTGTAATTCCTAGTCTCACAAAGGTCAGAAGACGGCATACTGATTGATACGTTCCAGCATGGGCCCTAGAGACCTTCGGCTCAGGAGAAGCACGGCAGACACCACTGTGGCCACCTGTTGCTTCTCTGGCCCAGCTCCCCTTGTCCTTGGTGACTGGTCCTCCCCCACCCCACTGTCACGACCGGAGGGAACGTCAATCACAGACCTCCACCCCCTTGGCCAGTACATCCACAGGAGTGAGCATGTAACTCTTGCAGGGCCCATCCAAGCTGTCTGTGGGATTTGGAATGGAAAGAGCGCCTCTCTCAGACTCAGCGATGGCAAGCCCTGTGGTTGTAGACTAGGGGTTGCCGGTAGCTCTTCCCATCAGATAGAGGAAAGGATGAGGCTGGTGTGCAAAGAGATGTGGAGGCAAGGGGCCTGGGTGAAGCAGAGAGAGAGCAGGGGAGCTCTGAAGGGGAGGTCTGACTGGGCCTGGGGCCCCTCGTTCCTCCTGTAAAAGCTGGACTGCTGATGGCAGGCCCTTGTCTCTGGAATCGGCAGACCCAGGTTCCAGTTATCAGAAGCCGCTTCTAACCTCAAGTCAAAAAAAGGCTTCTCCCTCCTTCACTGAGTGCTAGTCTTAGACATTAAGTGTGTAGGGAGTGCTAGGACAGCTTACTCCAAAATGCTTTTAGGATAACACATAGTTTTTAGAGGCAAGCTAGAAATTTGCCTAAAGATAGTTAACAGTATTGCAACTTGCTCTCAGTGATAAATGGCTGGTCGCATGGGAGCAATTCCTTTTGAGAATGTCTCCCATCTCCCTCCCTCTTTCTCCCTCACATGTGTGCACACTCACACAGCTTGATGCAGAATGCAGTTCTGGACTTTGCTCCTATACCTGAGAAGCAAGTGGAAAACTACAGAGGTGGATGAGGCTGCCTTGTGCAGGAGGAAGGATGTCTCCTTCCCTCGGCTCCAGGTTTGGGGTTGAGGTTGGTATGGAAGTAACCTTGCTCTTCCTGCCCCACCATGCCAAGACTGCAGGGAAGCAATGATCCCCAGGGTTATAAACCCACATGTTGGGCAAGGCCCTGTGACTCTGGATGTTGGCCAGAGACCACCTCCAACTGTAAGCAAGGTTACAAGGTAAAAGCACTGCTGGTCCGACTGGAGCCCAGGCTGCCTGCTAAGCCATTCCAGTGAGGTCTGTCCCAGGCAGACAAGGGAAGTGAGTGGTGTGGGCTAGGGGAGGGTCTGTAGAGAGAGGTGGGGCCTGCCATGGCCCCATCCAGGATAACAACTATTTGTTGCCTTTGAAGGCAACTGTTTATTGCCTTCCTGTGACAATAGTGGCCTATTTTGCCAACACTCCCAAATGCCCAAGGGAAGCCAGCAATCCTGATTTCTGGATGAAATGCCCCAATTTTTAAATCACTCTATAGGCAAAAAAATAAAAACACTAAAGGCAGGCCAGAGTGACCTCTGACCTGTTTGTTTTTTTTTTTGGAGGCCCAGGAAAGGAAAAGAGAAATGGCCCCAAGGACACACAAGACTCTCCCACGCAGGGAATCAGGGAGTTTGTCAATACTGGAGCTGTTTCCAGGGGTCACACATAGTAATGAGGGGCGGACACACCGAAGTTGTAGCCTCCAGCCCACAGGTAGTCCTGATGACAGACTGAGACCCTGGGTCCAGCTAGATGTGAAGCAAGCCCTCCTGGACCCTTTTTATGTGGATCTCTATAATTTACAACAAAAAAAAGTCATAATTAAAGAGCACCCAGGACAGAAAGGGAGCTCCAGAGGAGTGTAAAAACAGCTAGAGCCACTTCGTCACTGCCTGAAACTTAGCAGGAACCCTGTGCCTTCCCACCCTCTTCAAGTGGAGGATGGTCAGGGTTAGGCCTTTCCAGCCAAGCGCTAGGAAAGTGGATTTCAAGTCCAGGGTGGGCTTCTTCCCACAAAAAGCAAAGTCTGTAACTCATATAACTGTTCACAGTACCCATCTTTGGACATAAAGCAAAGCATGGAATCAGATGCTATGATAAACATGTGTCACTTCGGCCTACCCAGTATTCTTTCCTCTTTCTCCTTGGGGGACCCCAATATTCCTACAGACCCCTTGTGCTTTTTAGGCCATGTGGTTGGCTCCAGGGACAAGCATGTGGTCCGTGCTGGACAATTACTGCTTCCACACAGTAATTAATCCAGATCGGACCCCGCTGGCGAATCAGTGTTCTCCATTTCCTGGGCAACTGTGATTGGTTCAGGGACCAGGATGGGGCCCAGGCAGGCTGTTTAGACTCAATTCTGGGAGGCTGGAAGAACTTTGGAAGAAGGAAGTTGTCTTCTGGAGCTGAGCAAGGAGGAAAGCGGGAAGGAGCCTCGTGGCAATGGGAAAGGCACCTAAGAAGGAGGCCATCCTGGGAAAAGCAGAGTCAGAAGTAGAGGAGGGGGCTGAGCCTCATGTTATCCCTGAACCCCCAGACCAGGCAGATCTGAAGGTGGTCCACCCACTCCTTGGCTTTTTGTTACACAAAGTCCAAAGGAGATGATGGTTCTGACTTAGAAGCTCCCACCATGCATAGGCCACGAGCTGAATCTTTGCTGTCAGCTGCAGACATCCCAACTTTGGCAGCATCCAGACCAGGGCAGCAGCCCCCATGGTCTCTGATCATGCAGCAGGCTGGCTTCTGGTTGTAGACACTTGAGGACAAGGTAGGCAAGTGGGCTTCCCCGCGGTGCTCGGTCTGGCTATCTGGAGACCAGGGAGCTGCTGTGGGACTGGCCAGAGCAGGAGGAGGAGGTAGCAGCACTGAGCTGGGAGAAATGGCTGGTGCAGGATTCCAGGCTGGACATGGAGCCCCTGGAGAGGAAAGGCGTCGCATAAATATCACCTTCTGGTGGAGACACAGCCCTGGGGCTCGCACACCTCAGTGGAAAAGCTGGTGACACTGCAAATGAGGCCCCAGGGCTCTTTCCACAAGGCTGGTAAATACCCCAGGCACAAAGGGCAAGTGCAGAGGGGAAAGCAAGTGAGGCCAAGATGAGAAATACAGCTCCACCCATTTCCCTGCAGCCCATATCCCCAGGCAGAGCCCAACCTGCCTCAAACCACTCAGAAGCTCCCCTATACTGGGGGCCCGGCATGGCCGAGAGGGCCGCCCACAGCCCAGAGAGCCAGCAGCCCCACTCCAGCCTCACCCTCCGACACACACCTCCCCCGTCTCGACCATTTTCGTCTCTGTGCCTCCTGTCAGAAGCCTCTCTCTCCTGCCCACTTTTTCCAGTTAACTCCCACCACAAACTTCAGAGTAGAGCCATCCAGAACTTTCTGTGATGATGGACACATATCTGTTCTGTCCATCACAGCAGCCATTGGCCACATGGGACTACTGGGCACTCCAAATGTGGCTATTGAGACTGAGGAACGAAATTTTTAATTTTATGAAATTCTAATAACAAAGATGAAAGTGCCCCCTGTGGCTATTGGGTGGGACAGTGTGGCTTTAGGGCCTCGCTGCTGGGACAGCACCGCACCACGGTTTTCTGGGGCTGCATTCTGACTAGTCCCACAGACAATTTGTGGGCACACCCCCTCAATCTCAACTGCGACGTCACTTCCCAGACACCCCACAAGCCCTGCCCCTGTGCCAGGCCCAGGGGGCTCTGTACTACGACAGCACCCTGTGTTAGGAGTCCTAGCACCTCCTGGCTGTTGGACCTCGGATAAAGACCGCAGGCTGGGATACCTTCATGGTGGCCATCGCTCTGCATAATGACACACAGGTGTGATTGTGTTGCCTCTGCTCCATGACAACACACCTTGTCTGTCTGGTCCCCGACCCCTCAGGACCCAGCCCTGCACCTGCCCACTGAGAGTGCCCAGGAAACAGCCCTTGAACTGGTTCTCTCAGGAGGATAATGAGGGGCAGGGCCTCCAGGTTCCTCCACACTAACCAGACAGGCTGGTGAACAGTGTCCAGCCCGCTCCTCCACCCACACCTACCCTGGCAAGGCAGCAGCCCCCAGATACCTGTGTCTACATGTCAGAGTTGCTCTGGCTGAAAGAGGCAACCTCCCCCAGAGGGAATCACCAGCCCTCTGCCACACCGTGGAAACTCTATTTAGAGAAAAGATGCTGGCCAGTATGTCTCACACTGGGCCACTCCTGCCCCTAGGATCCTTGGAGCTATGCCCGGGACCTGGCTCCAGATGTAACACCCTACTAGAGCCTCAATTTAACGCCACAATAAGGAATTTAAAGCATTGTTTTTAGTTTGATGTAGTCCCATTTCCTTCTTTTTGCTTTTTTTCTCTTGATGGAGGTGACATATCCAAAAAGATATTGCTAAGACCAATGTCAGAGTTTACTCCCTATATTGTCTTCTAGGTTTATGATCTCAGGTCTCACATTTAAGTTTTTAATCCATTTTGAGTGGGGGTTTTTTGTTTGTATACAGTGTAAGAGAGCAGTCCAGTTTCACTTTTTTCATGTGTCTGTCCAGTTCTCCCAATATCACTTATTGAAGGGACTGTCATTTCTTCATTATATATTCTTACCTCCTTTGTCATAGATTAATTGACCATGTAAGCAAGGGTTTATTTTTATATTCCGTTCCATTGTTCTATGTTTCTATTTTTGTGCCAGTACCATACTGTTTTGATGACTATAGCTTTAGTACAGTTTTAAGTCAGGGAGCATGACAACCTCCAACTTTGTTCTTCTTTCTCCAGATTGCTTTGGCTATTTGGAGTTTTTGTGACTCCATATAAATTTCAGGATTATTTGTTCTAGTTATCAGAAGAATGTATTTGATTGGTGTGAGAAGGTATGAATGTATGAGAAGGTATTTTGATTGGGGTTTGCCTTGAATGTGCACGTTGCTTTAGTTAGTGTGGCTATTTTAATAATATTACTCCCCAATCCATGAGCACAACATATCCTTTCATTTATTTGTGTCCTCTTCAGTTTTTTTCTCCAGTGTCTTGTTTTCAGAGTGCAGGTCTTTCACCTCCTTGGTTAAATTTAGTCCTAGGTATTTTATGCTCTTTGACGCAATTGTAAATGGAGTAGTTTTCTTCATTTCTTCTTCTGATCATTCATTATCGTGTAGAGAAACAGTAGATTTTTTGTATGTTAATTTTGTATCTGCAACTTTACTGAATTCACTTATTAGTTCTAATAGTTTTTTTTTGTGAAATCTTTAGGGTATTTTACATGTAGTATTATGTCATCTGCAAATAGTGACAGTTTTACTTTTTAATTCAGATGCCTTTTATTTCTCCATCTCGTCTTGCTCTGGCCAGGACTTGCAACACCATATTGAACACAAGTGGCGAGAGTGGGGCATCCTTGTCTCTAGTCTTAGACAAAAGGACTTCTGCTTCTCACCATTTAATATGATACAGGCTGCAGGTTTGTCAGATAAGCCTTTATGATGTTGGGGTATATTCCCTCTGTACTCACTTTGCTGAGAGTTTGTATTATAAATAGGTGTTGAATTTTCACAAATGCTTTTTCTGCACCTACCGAGGTGATCATATGACTTTTATCCTTGGTTTTACTGATGTGTTGTATCATGTTGATTGGTTTGTGGATATCGAACCATCCTTGCATCCCTGGAATAAATCCCACTTGCTCATTGTGTATGATCATTTTAATGTATTGTTGAATTTGGCCAGTAATATTTTGTTAAGAATTTTTGCATCTATGTTCATCAGAAATATCATCTTGTCATTTTTCTTTTTGGTAGTATCTTTTCTGGTTTTGGTATCGAGGTAATGCTGGTCTTCCTCTTCAATTTGTTGAAACAGTTTGAGAAGGATAAGTATTATTTCTTTAAATGTTTGATAGAATTCACCTGGGAAGCCATCTGGTCCTGGGCTTTTGTTTGTTGGGAGTTATTTTTATTACTGCTGAAATTTTGTTGCAAGTAATTGGTCTATTCAGATTTTCTGCTTATTCCTGGTTTATTCCTTGGAAGGTTGTATATTTCTAGAAGTTTATCCATTTCTTTCAAGTTGTCCAATTTGTTGGCATACAATTGTTCATAATATTCTTGAATAATCCTTTATATTTGTTTTGGGTTGGTTGTAACTTTTATTACTTTATTTATTTGGGCTCTCTTTCTTTTTCCTTGATAAATCTAGCTAAAGCTTTTTAAAATTTTGTATATCTTTTCGAAGAACCAGCTCTTACAGTGATCTTCATTATTTTTTAAATTTTGTCCCTATTTTGTTTATTTCTACTCTGACCTTTATTGTTTCCCTCCTTCTACTTACTTAGAATTTTGTTTGTTCTTTTCCTATATCCCTTAGGTGTAAGGTTAGGTGTTTACTTGGGATTTTTCTTGCTTCTCAAGGTGAGCCTGTGTAGCATGACCTTCCCTCTTATTTGTGACGCATCCCATAGGTCATGGGAAGCTACACTTTCACTCTCGTGTGTCCAGATATCTTTTATTTCCTGTCCGATTTCCTCTTTGATCCATTGCTTGCAAGTAAAATGTTGTTTAGTCTCCGCATGTTTTTGTTTTTTCCCGTTTTCTTCCTGTGTTAATTTCTAGTTTCATACCACTATGGTCAGAAAAGATGCTTGATATAATTTTAATCTTCTTGAATCTTTTGGGACTTATTTTGTGGCCTAATATGTTATCAGTCTTAGTGACTGTTCCATTTACACTTGAAAATCATGTGTATTCTGCAGTGTTTGGGTGAAATATTTTATAATTATTGATTAAGTCAATCTGGTCTAAGTGATGTTTAAGGCAATTGTTTCCTTATTGATTTTTCATCTGAATGGTCTATTGATGTGACAAGGATATTTTTTTTCAGAGTGTATAATCCTTTTTATTGATATATGTTGCTGGATTCTGTTTCTTAAGTTTTTTGTTAGTTTTTTTAAAATATATATTTTATTGATTATGCCATTACAGTTGTCCTATTTCCCCCCTTCATTCTTCTCCACCCTGCACACCCCCTCCCCCACCGTCCCCCCTTTAGTTTATGTCCACACGTCACAAGTTCTTTAGATTCTATATTTCCCCTACTATTCTTGCCCTCCCCCTGTCTATTTTCTACCTACCGTCTATGCTACTTATTTTCTGTACCTTCTCCCCCATTCTCCTCCTCCCACTCCCCTGTTGCTAACCCTCCATGAGATCTTCATTTCTGTGGTTCTACTCCTGATCTAGCTGTCCTCTTAGTTTGCTTTTTTTTAGGTGTGGTTGTTAACAACTGTGAGTTTGCTGTCTTTTCACTGTTCATCTTTTTTATCTTCTTTTTCTTAGATAAGTCCCTTTAATATTTCATATAATAAGGGCATGGTGATGATGAACTCCTTGAACTTGACCTTATCTGAGAAGCACTTTATCTGCCCTTCCATTCTAAATGAAAGCTTTGCTGGATAGAGCAATCTTGGATGTAGGTCTTTGGATTTCATGACTTGGAATACTTCTTTCTAGCCCCTTCTTGCCTGTAAGGTCTCTTTTGAGAAATCCACTGACAGTCTGATGGGAACTCCTTTTAGGTGACTGTCCCCTTATCTCTTGCTGCTTCTAGGATTCTCTCCTTCATTTTAATCTTGGCTAATGTAATGATGATGTGCCTTGGTGTGTCCCTTCTTTTTTTTTAAATTTATTTAATTATTGTTCAAGTACAGTTTTCTGTTTGGTGTGTCCCTTTTTGGGCTCAGCTTCCTCTGAGCTTCCTGGATTTCCTGGAAATCTATTTCCTTTGCCAGATTGGGGAAGTTCTCCTTTATTATTTGTTCAGATAAGTTTTCTACTTATCACTCTTCCTCTTCTCCTTCTGGTGCCCCTATAATTCAGATGTTGGAACATTTAAAGATGTCCTGGAGGTTCCTAGGACTCTCCTCATTTTTTTGAATTCTTGTTTCTTCATATTTTTTTGTTTGGTCACTTTTTCCCTCCTTCTGGTCCACTCCCTGGATTTGAGTCCCCATTTCCTTTCCATCACTATTGGTTTCCTGTGCATTTCCCTTCATTTCAATTAGTTTAGCCTTCATATGTTCCTCTAATTTGTGACTAAAATCAACCAGTTCTGTGAGCATCCTGATCACCAGTGTTTTGAACTGTGCATCTGATAGGTTGGCTGTCTCTTGGTTGCTTAGAATTATTGGCTCTGGGGCTTTGAGCTGTTCTTGAGCCATAATGTTTTGGTCTGTTGGTTCCTGTTATGTATGAGGGGCAGAGCCTTAGATGTTCACCATGGCAGGGCAACCCAGTAGCTGGGTTGTGACGCTGTATGTGGGGGCGGAGTCGTAGAGGGGCAATGGCACTTGTTCCACGCTCTCTCTTGGATTTCGGTCCCCTCTGCTGCTTCCTGCAAGGTGCTGGGGCCTGTGCAGTCTGTCTCACTGCTTGCTCCTTCCCCTGGTTTATCTGCGTGTGAATGTGTGACCGCAGTCAGCCAGCTGTCTTGCACCTTCACTGCATCAGCTCGTTGCCAGCTCGTTGCTCCGCCCCTCTTACCAGTCTGGTTGAACAGTTCATTGTTGTCGGACTTCTGTATGGTTCAATTTTCTGTGTTTTGGTTGCATTTTTGTTACTAAAACATTATTGTTTTTAAACTTGGTTGTGCGAGGAGGCACAGTGTTTCCACCTACGCCTCCATCTTGGCCGGAAGTCTAAAAAGGATATTAAAGTTTCCTACTATTACTGTCAATGTCTCCCTTTGTGTCTGTTATATTTGTCTTATATATTTAGAAGCTTCTGTGTTGGGTGAGTAAATAAATATTTATGATTGTTACAGTCTCTTCTTTGGTTGACCCCTTCATCATTATGTAATGCCCTTCTTTGTCTATTTTTAGACCTTGTTTTTAAGTCTGTTTTGTCTGATATCAGTATTGCCACCCAAGCTTTCTTTTAATTTCTGTTTTCAGGGAATATCTTCTTCTATCCCTTCACTTTCAGCCTATGCATATCTTTTGACCTGAAGTGAGTCTCTTGTAAACAACATACAGATCCATTCTGCCACCCTGTGCCTTTTGATAAGAACATTTAGTCCATTTACATTTAAAGTAATTGTTGATAGTTGCGTTTTTACTGACATTTTGTTCATTGCTGTTTGGTTGGTTTTGTAGCTCCTCTTCATTCCTTCCTTCTTCTCTTGATCTCTTTCCTTTCAGTTGGCTGGATTTTTTAGTGTTTTGTTTAGATTCCTTTATCTATATTTTTTGTGTATTTTTCATAGGTTTTTGGTTTGTGGTTACCATGAGGTTCATATATATCCGTCGATACTACTCTGAAAATACCTCATTTTTACTCCCCAACTCCACACTTTGTTTTTTATGTGATATTTGAGATCTTTTTGTTTTTGTATATGAGTATTCCCAACTATTGTAGTTATAATTAATTTAGCTACTTTTGTCTTTTAACCTTCATACTAACTTTTTAAGTGGCTGGTTTGCTTTATTATTATATATCTGCCATTACCTGTGAGATTTTTTTCTTTCATGATATGTTTTTATTTCTGGTTATGGCCTTTTCTTCTCTGGCTAAAGAATACAGTTTAACATTTCTTATAAAGCCAGTTTAGTGGTGATAAACTCTTTCAGTTTTTATCTCTTTATCTCTTCTTTAACCCTGAATGATCACCTTGCCAGCGAGAGTATTCTAGGTGGTAGTTTTCTTTATTTCAACACTTTAAATACATCCTGACATTTTCTTTTGGCCTATAAAGTTTCTGCTGAGAAACCAGCCGATAGCCTTCAGGGGTTTTCCTTGTATATGAATAGTTGTTTACCTCTTGCTGCCTTCAAGACTGTCTCTTATTTTTACCTTTTGCCATTTTAATGACAGTATGTCTTTGGCGTGGGCCTCCTTGGATTTATCTTGCTTGGAACTCTCCATGCTTCCTGCACCTAGATATCTGTTTCCTTTCCCAGAGGTAAAGTGACTCCCCTGAGGTCACACAGCAACCAGGAAGTGCTGGAGGCCTTAACTATTGTATTTCCCTGTCTCTCTGAAAGCATCACTTGGAAAGAATTGTCTGTGAGGCACTATTCTAGACAGTTGTAGAACAGTCCAAAGGCTGTTTCATGGAATTCTAGATGTGAGGGGAGGTCCAAATAGCAGGACCGCAGACTCTGCCCAACAATCAATCTCGTGTGTTGGGCTTCTGCCCACAGTTTCATTTCAGTGGATGGTTCTTTAGCTGTGGGAGAGTTTGGACACAGTGTGTAATTTCTCATGCTTAGGTGCTGAACCACTAGAAAGTTCTAGCAATTCCAGGGTCGACCCATGGAGAAGCTCAGAAGCAGGGGAAATGAATGCAATGCCCCACATGTCTTGGAGGGGAGTTTGGGGGCCCTTTCTGTCCAGGCCCCTCTCCCAGGCCCCCCTACCTGAAGTCCTCAGAAGCCAGCACCTCGTAGTAGTAGAGGAGTTTGCACCTGGTGCCAGGGCTGTGCAGGGCCATCAGGACATCCTCCACAACATTGCCAGGGGGCATATGCATTTGCCACTGGAGCAGGTAGATGCCAGGCCAGCGGGTCACATGGGAGCCCTGAAACAGTAGCCATGCCTCAGGCTCTGGTCCTCCTGGGGACAGAGCCCCGTTCTAAACCAGCCCACCAGCAAGTCCTTCCGCTAAGCCTCCCAAAGCATCCTTGCGGCTCCCCCTCCAGGGGTACTCCCATATCCCCAGCAGCTGAGAGTCTCTCTTCGAATTTTGGGGAGGGGTTCAAGGCCTAAGGGGTGTGGCTGCAGGACAACAGACGTATGGTTTGTTCAACTGCCTGGATTTTGTTGGGTTTTTGTTTTGTTGAGTGAGCCTTGCACACTGAGGAGTTTTGGAGAGGGATTTGGGGTGGGGCAAGGGAGGGGTCAGAGGTGGTTAGTTTTTTGAGAACCAAGAGAGAGCAAGAAAAGGGGCTGTTAGCTGTTATAAGAAGAGCAACTTCAGCGAAGGGCGGGGATATTCAGGGGGATCTCAAGGGCCTGCTGGTGTGCTACACTCCCCATGGAACCTTCGGGAAGATCTGTAATACTTGCCAGCGCTTGTATGTGTGAGCATGTGTGTGCGTGTGCATGTGTGTGAGTTTATAGGTATGTGAGTGCATGTATGTGTGTATGAGTGTGTGTTTGGGGGCCTGTGATGTCTGACCTACAAGCACTGGCCTCATGGAGGATGTGAGGTCTGTGGGGGTGGCTCACGTTTGCTGTCCTGTATGTATTCTGTTCCCAGACCTGCAGTTTCTGTGCTGTGCTTGTTCTGGAACTTGCATCAGAGATCACCAGGAGAGGGTGAGGGTTACAGACCCCAAGCCCCACACCCAGAGGTTCTGAGCCACCCTGCCTAGAAACCTGCATCTCCAACTTGGGTCCCAGGGGATTCTGAGGCTGGGGTCCTGAGTTCGGGGTCCTGGAACTGCCTGGATCTGCTTTTCTCCCCCACCATCCCACAGGGTCTCTGAGGCAGAGGACCAGATCCTGTTTGTCTGGTGCTGTGCCCCCAGAACCCTGGCACACAGTGAAGTGAACTCTCAGTCCTGCATGAAAAACAAATAAAAGAATCAAGGAATTTGAACCTGGATGCTCTCCCCTTCCCGACAGATGAGGGGGGCCTCCACGCGGCTGTAGTCTGCACCCAGGGTCCAGGCTTTATCCATCAGCTGCCCACTGGCCCTGGCCGCAGGCTCCCAGGGGCCTGGCTTGGGTGCCTGCTTGGTGTAGTACAGGCTGAACACCACGTCCCCTCGCAGGATGTCAAAATCCCAGGTAATAACTGACTCCCCCTCCAGAATCTCCACGGCGACCTGCACGAAGACAGGCAAGGTCTGAGAATAGATGGCCCCTCTATTTGAAATGCCCAAGAGGTCCTGCCCTTCCTTGGGGCTGACTCACAGCCACGGACCAACAGAGAAGACGGTGAAAGAGGCTGGCAGGGCCCCTCTGTCAGACTCTGCACGTGCAGTGCCCCCCACAGGTCAGGGTGGGGTGGGCTGTGGCTGAAACAGCCTCTTGGCTTAGATTCCTGCCCACACCCCTCCACACAGGTTTCCCCTGAGAGCTTGCCCTCAGCAAATTGCCCACATGAGAACCCTCATCTCAGGCTCTGCTCTGGGGGACCCTGACCTATAATGACACCCCGGCCCAGAGGGCCCTCCAAGGCTGGGGCCCCAGCACCTCGTGGGGGGCCCCGCGGAGCACGCTGGCCGACTGGTAGGTCTCTCTCCACTGGTGCAGCTGATCCGCGTGCTCCTGTTCCTCATCCATCAAATAGAGGGACTTGGGGACCAGCCCTCCTTCAGGGACATTACACTGGGGGACAAAGACAAAAGTGGCAGGTCAGGGCCCAGCCAGGCATGGCTGACACGCAGAAGGGCGCTCTGTGACCCCTGAACGCACTTATAACAGCAATCTCAGGGAGCTCAGCCCTGGGCTTCGTTGACCCTGTTTAACCCCAGAACCACAGCAATGCAGTAGGAGCTGCTACCCTTCCCACTCCAGGAGCAGGAACACGGAGGCTCAGAGAAGTAAGGCAGCAGAGAGGCTGCAGCAGGAAGTGGCTGAGCCAGGGCAAACCCACGTTACCAGGCTCCCGGGCGCGTGCTCCTGACCACTACTCTCACAGGCCCATTTACTAAATACGTCTGTCATGCATACATATCATGGCAAGTGGAGAAAACAAGCAAGGTTGGCAAAAATTCCTAGGAAATCGGGGGGAGGGGGTTTAACCCCAAAATCACACAAGCGTGCTTTTTGGTATTGCTACTAGAGAAGAGAGAGGGGCCTGCCTTCCCACAGCCAGATGTGATATGACAGCTGTGACCAGGGTCACCCTTGCCTATCATCTCACCCCCCAAGGGGGCAATAAAAGGGGGCTAGGGTCGCCTCCCCTGGAATCAGTTACCCAGTCATCCCACACCCTGTGATTATGAGCTAGGGATACGTCCCTTTGGGTGCACTGGCTCTGGGGCCCAAACCTCTGGGACACTTGAGTCACATTCCCCTGCAATAGAGGGTGCAAAAGGTAAACTCTGACTGTATCCTAGCAACCTAGACTTGAATGGGGAATACCGGATAGGTAAGGCTCTGACTGGCCTGGTCTCTGGACTTTTGGAAACTGCTTCTCGCTCCTCGCTCACTACGTTGGAAAGAACCAGGGTAAGGCCACCCTCCTTCAGAGAGGAGTCGTCTCCCTTTGGGCAGCTTCTAAAACAGGCCCTGCCCCAGCAGTCCCCCGGGGCCTCCAAGGCCACAGACCTCAAACCCCCCTCCTCAAGTCCAGGGCTCCAGCAGCCTCACCACACACTCTCCCCCGAGGAAGTCGGGGATCACTTCTTTGTCCAGGTAGTCAACGAGGCCTCCGGGGCCCAGGTAGTTGCTGCCGCTGTAGATGAGGAACTTCTGCCTGGTGTTCTCGTTGATGAAGGGGCTGATCTGAAATGAGGGAGAGGAGGCAAGATGGAAAAGTGGCTTTTTTACTGAGATGTAACTCACATACCAGAATTAACGGTAGTAAAGGGAACAATTCAGTGGATTTTCGTTCATTCACTATGGTGTGCAACCATCATGTCTATCTAATTCTAAGACGTTTTCACGCCTCCCAGAAGGAAACCCCACACGCACTAGCGCTCCCTCCTCCCCTCCCCCACCAGCCCCTGGAAACCACCAGTATCCTCTCTGTCTCTATGGTCCTGCCTAGTCTGGACATTTCGTATAAGTGGATATGACATGAGGCCCTTATGCCTGGCTTCTTTTATTCAGCGTGTTTTCAGGGTGCATCCGTGTGAGGCATTATCAGCGCTTCCTTTTTATGGCTGAATGCAATTCTACTGCATGAACAGCCATGTTCTGTTTACCCCAGGTGGAACTCCCACAGCAGGCTCTAAGCTGCACGTCAATCAGGTTTTTCACAACATCTTCAATGCTGATGCCGTGTCTGATTCAATAAACAAGTGGGGAGGGAAACAAGAAAGGACTGAGGCTTTTGGCATGGCAGGACACAAGCCAGTCAGCAAGGAATAATGTTACAGGCAAAAGACCAGTTGGGAGTAGGGATCCCACCCGTGTGGTCACTCTCCTTCAGCCTCTACTATGGAAGACAGTCCCCTGCTCCAGCCGGCATGGCCAGGGGAGGGGGCGGCAGCAGGATGTGGAAGGTGGGTACTCCTCCCACCCCTCCCACCTCAGTGCCCCTGGTGGCCACAGCTCCCACTGGCAGCTCCCACCCTCACCCCTGTTCCAGCTTGCCTGGGCTCTGGCAACAAGGCTCTCCCCTATGCTTGTCCCTCCAGCCCCGGGTGGTCAGGGCTTACTGCAGCGGCTAGTCCCCAGGGGCCTCCCCACCCCACCCACACCTCTGCAAGCAGTTCTTGCATGTCATCCCACGAATCCTCCTTCCAGCCAGGACCCCAGCTGACTGCCTTCCACCCCGCCCAATGTACATCCTCTTAGGAGCAAAAAGCAAAAGGAATGTAATTTTTACAAAGATGAGGATGTTTCGGGATGAAAAGCTTTAGTAGCAGGTCCTGCCTGTCCCTCCCACGGCTCCTGCTCCCCAGCTTGGCTTTGACTTACCCACAGAAGCCAGATAACTCTCTGCCCCCAAAACATGTTCACAATCTCCTGCTGTCAACCATCGGAGGCAACCTACTGTCCCAGTACAAGGTCGCATCATCACCACAGCCTGGACTCGGCAGGCGCTGCTGCCTGAGCATCTATCTTCCCGGCCTCCTCAGGGCAGCCGGCCTTTTTGCTCCTTTTTCCTCCACCCCTGGGACTGGTGCTTCGGTTCCTCTAGAGCCCAGCCCTGCCTCCAGGCCTTTGCCCACGCTGTGCAGGTACACGCTGCTATACCCTTCCCTCTCCCCTCCCCTTCATGACTCCTGCTCCTTCCTCGGGTCTCAGCCAGAAGTTGGCTTCTCAGCAGGACCTTCCTCTGTTCCCCAATCTAAATTATCCCCCTGCATCAACCCCTACCTGGCTGGCAGAGTGTCTCCAAGAACCCTGAATGTCCTCATGCCCTTGTCACAGGAAACTGTGAAGCGTTTACTGTGTGAGGCTATCTGGCTTCTCTCTCCCTACCCCACGACAGGGAGGTAGGGGGGAGGGTTAAATGGAAACAGTAACTGGTTGTTGTGCACTCTGAATCCCCAGGGCCTGGAAACATGCCTGGCACATAGTAGGTGCTTAGTAAAATATTGAGTCCACTTACCTTTCAACCCTTGAATTTCTATCCTGGTCAAACCTCTACTTACAGCTGCGCTTCTTATGCTTTTGTGGGCACGGAGCACACACCCGCCCACATCCTGGCCCTGGGCGAGGCGCTGACTCTGAGTCTGTGGGAGGGGGAGGGGCCGACACTGCACTGGCCTGGGGCCCTCGGGGCTGTGGTGCTCAGCTGCAAGAGGCAGCCTGTCAGTGGTTGTGAATTCATCGTGGCACACTGTGACTGGCCTAATTGTGTGCGTGTGTGTGTATACAGACATGTGAAGGGCTGCAACATAAATTGTATTTCTTACCATGGGTTGTGAGCAAAATGTTTTAATATATACATTTTTCTAATCCTCACCCAAGGATATGTTTATTGATTTTAAAGATCTTAATTTATTTATTTTTAGAGAAAAGGAGGAAGGAAGAGAGGGAGAGAAACGTCTATGTGTGAGAAATATATTGATAGGTTGCCTTCCGCACACCCCCCCCCCCACTGGGGGCCTGGCCCACAACCCAGGCATGTGCCCTGACCAGGAATCAAACCAGCGACCTTTTGATTCACAGGCTGGTGCTCAAGCCACTGAGCTACACCAGCCAGGGCTCAAAATGTTTTAATATCCCTATAGCACAGCACCCCAGCACTCCTCAGAACCAGCTCCCAGGACTCCGGGAAGCCTGTACAATTCTGAATGTAACTCTAGTGTCCACAAAGCAGGACAAGGGATACATAAAATGTGCTCTATTCATACAGTGGGATGCTATTCAGACAAAAAAAAAAATGAAGTCCTGAGATATGCTACAATGTGGAAATCATTCTGCTAAGTGAGAGAAATCAGATGCAAAAATGTCGACGTTTCTGAGTCCATTTATATGAAGTATCTAGAATACAGAAATCTACAGAGACACAAGGTAGGTTCATGGTTGCCAAGAGCTGGGGGGAGGAGGGAAGGGAGTTACTGCTAATGGTTTCCTTTTGGGGTGATGAAAATGTTGTAGAATTAGGTAGTGGGTATAGTAACACAACTCTGCGAATATACTAAAAATCACTGAACTGGGTACTTTAAAGGGGTGAGCTTTATGGTTTATGAGTTAGAGGAAATGACACAGGGCAAGCAGGCAGGGCAGTTCACAGAGGGACCCCCTCCCCTTCCGGCTCCTGCTCTTACCAGCGTCCAGAGCACAGGAAAGACGCGGGGGGCGCGCACAATGAGCAGCCGCCCCAGGGTCTCCGGGTAGTTGTCCTCGACCACCTCAATTATCCGCAGAAAGGCCTTCACGCCCGGCCGCCACAGGTGCCGCATGTTGAGCCCTTCCAGGTCCACCAGGCAAGTCCAGGAGCTGCGGCAGACAGGGGCCCTCTCACTCCACCTTGCTGGGTCACCTCTCAGGGCACCCAACACCCTCCGCAGGGACCCAGGGGCTGACAGACAGGGATGGGCAGAGAGGCTCAGTGAGGCAGGTCTGGGAGCAGAAGGGGCAGGAGCCACAGGACACTCCTGGATCCTGCCGCCATGGTGAGGCCACGGGACAAAGAGGTTCAGAGTGTGGACTCTGAGGCTGAGCACTGGAACTGAAGTGTCACCGTCACCCTGGGCAACTTCCTGCTCACCGGGACAGTGGCAATGACAGTCACAGCCCCCAGCTCAAGCAACTGTTGTTAGGATTAAATGAGGTGGTAGATGTAAAGGTCTCTGCAAGGACAGGCACATGGTACCCACTCAGTAAAAGCTAGTTACTACTACTGATTGTTGAAAAGATGCCGATGATGAAACAGAGTGTAAGTGCGAAGAGCTGGGTTCAAATTCCTGCTTTGCCAACTGCTGTGTGGCCTTGCCCAAGTTACTTAACCTCTCTGTGCCTCCATTTCATTAGTATGACTTTATCAGGAAAAATGACCACTTTACTGCTGTGCTAGTCCCTGGGAGCCTCTCCACACCAGCTTCATTCCCTTCACCCTGCCAAACCACTGTAAGGAGCCCCTGTGACACCCTGTCTTCTGAGCCATCTGGGATGAACTCTGCTTCTGGCCAGGACCCTGAATGATTCACCCCCCCACCCCCACCCCAGTGTATGTCCCCTTAGGGAAGCGCCAAAGAGCAAAGAACGTAACTTGAACAAAGATCAGGGCAATTTTGGATAAAGCTTCAGTAGCAGGCCCCGCCTTCCCTCCTTCCTGTGGCGGTGCCAAGGACAGCCTGAGTCAAGGGGCTCGGAAGGGTGCCTGCTGCCTAGTAAGTTCTATGTGCGTTTGCGCCATCTCTTCGCCGTCACTTGTTCTGATCAGCTATAAAGATGGGCCAGAACTGGTGGCACTGTTCCCACTTTACAGAAGGGGAAAGGAGCAGTGCCTTTGGGGGCAATGTCACTGTGAGCACTGCTGTGGGAAACTGAGCCCAGGCATGGAAGTGGGGGAAGGCGGAGAGGAATGGCGGGCTCCTGGGTGTGCCGGGACAGCTGGGAGCCTGGGAGACGGAGTGAAGGTGGTTCTTGGGGTCGGCTGGGCGGGGGGCGGGTTCCAAAAAGCAAAGGCTGGGGGTGTATGGCATGGCAGACAGGGTCCTTGAGCCTGAGCCAGACAGGAACAGGTTCAAATCCCAGCTGTGCCACTTAACCAGCGTAGCAACCTTGGAAGAGTATCACTGCTCTGAGCTCCCGTTTCCCCTTCTTCATAAAGAACAGGGACCGTACAGTCGCTGCCTCCCAGGGTCACTGTGAGAAGTAAGTGAGGCGATTTCTGTGCAGTGCCATGCTCTGGCCTTGGCTGTTTTTACTACCGGGGGAACTTGTCTCTCGGGGGGGTTCTTGCCTGATGGGACGGCCGAACTGTTTGGTGTTCCCTTCACACCTCTTCTGTCCTTCCTCGTTGACGGAAAGAACCTGGAAGGAAGGTAGAGGACGTTCTGGCCAACATTCCCGTGGCCGCTGCACCACAGGCAGCCCCCGGGGCTCCAGGAAGCGGGGACCCCGACTCACGTGCTGCAGCAGCGCCTCCTCCCCCACGGCCTTCATCAAGCCTTTGGTGTCCATGTGTCCCAGCCGCAGGATGTACAGGGGGCGGCCGTCTTTGCAGAGAGAGGGGACGTTGTTCAGGGAAGGCAGAGGAGAGGGCAGGATGAGCACTTACCCCCCTCAGAGATGAGGGCGCCGGGTGCAGCTCCCGGCGGCCCAGTCGGTCCACGACTCGCTGACACCCTGCCTGTTCCCCAGAGGGGCTGGTACCACTTACGGTGAAGGAGACAGTGCGGGTGTTAAAGCGCAGGCTCGCCCCACAGCAGCGGCTGGGGGAGGGGCGTGTGACTACGTTGAAAACCCAGAACGGTTCTAACCTTAGAAGTTTAGTTTAAAATCTTTTTTAAAAAAGAGGATATGAGCCATGTAATGAAGGAACATGGAGAGAATAGATAGAAGCTGGCTATTAGCTTTCTGTCAGACAAAGCAAAAAAGGAACTGTATACTTAATACAGTCAATTCTTGTTGTTTATGTTAGTTGTTTTATGAAGTCACCTTGAACATTGAATTAGCAAATACAGAACCACTGCTTTAGGAAAAACACAGGGTCAGGGTTAGGTTCCTTCGAGCCTCTAGTCATAATGTTTTTGTCAACTGATCAATACCTAGCCTTGTTTTCTGTTTCTATTTAAGGACACCTTATTTAGCATACGGTGTAGCGTCAGTAACAGGGAACTCACAGCCAGCAGCACCATAAAGCGTGTCTGAACGGATCCCATCTAACCCATACGTTTTCTCCATAAGGCACATCCCAGCCCTCTCGCTCTTAGAAACAGGACACAGCACTTCTGCACTATGCTTGGGGCCACTGTGAACAGCAAACTCACCAACCGAAAGCACAAAATACAAAAACCATGGCACTAAGTGGACCACACAAAGGACGCTCGTTTACAGTACGAGCTGAAACAGGAAGGCAGAAAGACAGCTAGTGCGCCCTCAGCTGGAGAAGCGCAGGTCAGGCAACGGATTTTTTTTTTTCTTTTTTCTTTTTGCCGCTCTGCATATGTCCAGGAATGACCACAAAAGCTTCCTGAGTATTGATCTGGAGGCTATAAATAAATTTTAGTGGGCAGGCAAATTCACAACTATGCAACGCATGAATACTGAGAATCAGCTGTGTGTTAAACGAACGTGTCCCTGCCAGTTCTTCAGGAGACTCAAGCATTTGCTCTAATCAGCATACAGTTGATCACTAAACAACACAGGTTTGAACTGTGTGGGTCCATTCACCTGTGGAATTTTTTCAAGCAATTTACAATTACCCCTCCATATCTCTAGCTTTAGCATCCATGGAGCCAGCCAACAGCAGACCACTGGTCTGGTGTTGGGAGTCCGTGCATGCAGAAGGCCAACGATGTGCAAGGGACTTGAGCACCTGCAGATTTTGGTGTTCTCAGGGGTTCCGGGAAAAGACCCCCTGTGGATACCAAAGGATGACTGTAGTTTAGTTTGGGGGAAGTCAAAAGTTATATGTGGAGCCCTGGCCAGTGTGGCTCAGTTGGTTAGGTGTCACCCCCCCAAAGTGAAGGGTCGCCAGTCAGGTCCCATGCCTGGGTTGCAGGTTTGGTCCCTGGTTGGTCGGAGCACATAGGAGAGGCAACCAATCGATGTTTCTCTCTCACATCAGTGTTTTTCTCCCTTTCCCTCTCTCCAAAAATAAATAAATAAAAATCTGTTAAAAATACACTTGTATTTTCAACTGTGTGAGGGGGGTCAGCATCTCTGACCCCTGCGTTGTTCCAGGATCAACTGTATATGAATTTTTATATATGGAACATTGAAAATCATAATAGGCACTGGCTTCACTGGCAAAAGAGCAAGAATCACAAGCACGCTCTCACCATGGAAGACCCGGCCCCTCCTCTCAGCGAGCGTGGGTGGCATCGGTGCGAAGAAGCCACACTATTTCACCTGAGCCACCCAACCTACGGATACCTGTCTGTCCCCTGGCCCCCACACCAGCCCGTTTTCATAACAAACTTTATTGTAACAGAAAAATCAAAGATGTTTGTATTGGGTTGAATAATATCCCCCCAAAATTCATGTCCACCCATAACTTCAGAATGTGGCTTTATTTGATAATAGGTGTAATTACACCTTTGCAGGTGTAATTAGTTAAGGATCTCAAAAGGAAATCATACTGGATCAGTGTGGGCCCTATATCTAATGACCAGGGATCTTTATTAGAAGAGGAAAAAGGACACAGAGAGACACAAAGAGGAAGGCCACGTGAATACAGAGGCAAAGACTGGAGTGACACCGTCAAACCAAGGAACACCTGGGGCCACCAAAAAAGCTCTAAGAAATGAGGAAGAATTCTCCCCTAGTGCCTGCAGAGGGATCAAGGCCTCACCGACACCTTGATTTCAGACTCTGGCCTCCAGAACTGGGGGTGAATAAATTTGTGTTGTTTTAAGCCACCCAGTTTGAGGCCCTTTGCTACTGCAGCCCCAGGATACTATTTGCCTGAAGCCCTGCTCTGCCATCTTCATGGTTGGGTTGTCATCTCCAGATGTCCAAAAGAGTCAAAAGAAAAAGTAAGGGGGATGAAAAGTGGGATTCAAAGTGCATTCGGCAGTGACCGAAGTGTGCCCTATCCATTGCGTAGGTCAAGGAACCCACCTATGTCCTGGTAGTGCCAGCCCCCGGCATAGAACTCCTCCAGGAGGGCAGGGGGGTGCCAGGTCTGAAGGAGGAGATCCACCTGGTGCTGCTTTCGCCAGCTCAAGGACTGGCACAGCATCTCCCGGGCCTTGTCTAGGTGGAAGTCACGAGCCCGCAGGAACCGAAGGATGTGCTGATCTTTGGGAATCTGAGAGAAGGAGGAGGAGCAACCCGTAGAACAGTATTTCCTAACCCAGTAGATAAAATTATGGAAAATGAATCACTTGTCTCATCTAAACACACTTAGCTGAGGAAAAGACCAAACACATTCCCAAGCCCAGGATTGCTAGCCGCTACCAGAAGCCAGGGGAGAGACATAGAGTAGATTCTCCCCCAGACCTTCCGCAAGGAACCAACCCTGTTCTCACCTTGAGTGCAGACCTCTGGCCTCCAGAAATAGGAAAGAATAAATTTCTGTTGTTAAACAAAAAGCCACCCAATTTGTGGCATTTTGTTTCAGCAGCCTCAGGAAACTAATACACCCCTCTTAACAGCTTCTTATATAAGCTGATAAATAATGCTCCCCCTTTTTTGTGCCTGTTGTTCAAGCTGCATTCCTGCCACATATAACCCAAAAAGCCTAATAGCTGAGGTGACAAGCTAAGAGCCTACCAGCTCTTCTTTCTTCCCTAGGGTGTCTATCAACAGTCAAGGGAAAGCCAACTCCAATCAACAGCACAGTTTACCGGGTGCTCAGTCTGAACTAGACAGGGCTCTAAGTGCTTTACATGAATTCCCATGAACTCACTCCGGGAGGGGAGTATTAATGTTATCCCCATTTTACAGATGAGGAAACGGGAGCAGACAGGTCAGATCACAGCTCAACGCTACCTCCCTTGTCTGCTCCCCAAAGTGGGAAGGGGATGCTAGGAGAAAGGGCCAACAACTCACGACCAAGCAGGAAGTTCTTATTCAACAGAGGTGAAGGTCAAGTTCATGGTAGGGACCCAAATGCATTGTGGACCTTTGTGTGATAGGGCTTAGAGTCTAAAGGCAAACTCCACATGCAATTGAACATCAACCCTTGCAACTCGCTAAATCTCTTTTATTTATTTTTCTTTTAAGATTTTGTTTATTTATTTTTAGAGAGGGGAAGGGAGGCAGAAAGAAAGGGAGAAAATATTGATGTGAGAGAGAAACATTGATCAGTTGTTTCATACATGCCCTGACCAGGGACTGAACCCTCACCCCAGGCATGCGCCCTGACTGGGAATCAAACTGGCGATCTTTTAGTTTCTGGAACGATGCTCCAATCAATTGAGGCACACTGGTCAGGGCCATTAAATCTCTTTTTAAAAGAACTGTGTGCATGGTTATGTGAACAGCAGTAGTCGTCAATTGGGGGTGACCGTGCCCCACAGGGGACATTTGGTGATACCTGGAGCCATTTTTGGTTGTCACAACTGGGGGAGGAGAGCTCCTGGGGGGAGCTCACAAGTGGGCGGAGGTCAGGAATGCTGCTCAAAACACTACAGTAAACAGGATGGTCCCCGCCAGAAAGAACTGTCTGGCCTTGCCCTGGCTGAGTGGCTCGGTTTGTTGAGCATTGTCCTTTGAGTACGCCAAAAGATTGTGGGTTTGATACCTGGTTGGGGCACATACAAGAGGCAACCAATAGATGTTTCTCTCTCACATTTATGTCTCTCTTTCTCTCTCTTCCTCCCTCCCTCCCCCTCTCTCTAAAATCAATAAGCATGTCCTCAGGTAAACATCAAAAAAGATTGTCCACCCCCAAATGTCAACAGTGCCAAATCAGTAATAATGCACAGCACACGTTGTAGATAAATGAGACAATATGTAATGAAAAGAAGGCAAAATCTAAGTATCCAGCATTACTAATTACGCAAACTTATTTTCCTGACCCTTCCTCCCAGAGCCTGATGCTGGGAGGCTACAACTGAGTATGTGTCTGCTCCAGCAAGCCCTAGTCCTGCACCTACCTTGCCTTTGTGCATCTCCTGCAACCAATGCCGAAGCTGAATCAGGCAGCTCTCCTGCATGGGTGTGAGATGGCCCAGGCACCTTTCAATGTAGTCTGCATCCAGCTTGTCCCCTGCAAGAGAAGAAGAGGAGCTTCAGGACAAGAGGGAGATGATGTGCCTCTTCACCACCGTGTCTACCCTTTCTGGAACCTATACCTTACTGGCCACCTTGGATCTGAAATGTAATTCCAAGCCACAGGGTAGCCACCGGATGACAGCCCCATGGGCTCTGGGTCCTCTAGTCTTTTCAATCCATATCCAGGGTGGTTCTGAAAATTCGTGCTGGGACAAGCCTGAATCTCACAGTGGCGAGTGATTTGTCCCCTTAGACCTTCAAAAATTAAAATAATCCCCACTTTCTAGAGCTGTCCCACCCTCTGAATATTTTTTCCATCCCCCTTTTCCTTTTTGTCAAGAATTGGCTTGTTCTTTATATCTGTGAGTCTCTTTCTAGCTTATTGTTTACTCATTTGGGTTTTTTTTTAAAGTTCCACATAAAGTGAATTCATATTTGTTTTTCTCTGACTTATTTCACTTAGAGTGATACCCTCTAGGCCCATCCATTTTGTCATAAATAGCAATATTTCATTCTTTTTTTATTGCTGAATAATATCCCATTGTATACATGTACCACATCCTCTTTATTTGGCTACCTATAGACACTTAGGTTGCTTCCATATCTTGGCTATTACCAGTAATGCTGCAATGAACATGGTGCATATGTCCTTTCAAATTAGTGTGTGTTTTTCCTTCAGATAACTACCCAGAAGTGGAATTGCTGGATCATACGGCTGCTCTATTTTTTTATTTTTTGAGGAACCTCCATACTGTTTCCCACAGTAGCTGGGCCAGTCTGCATCCCCACCAATGGTGCATGAGGATTCCCTTTTCTCCACATCCTCACCAACACTTGTTTATTGATTTGTTGGTGATAGTCATTTGACAGATATGAGGTGATATCTCATCGTGGTTTTTATAAAGATTTTATTTTTAAGATTTTATATAATTTATTTTTAGAGAGAGGGAGAAAAACATGGACCGATTGCCTCTTGAACGCCACCAACTGGAGACGTGGCCCATAACCCAGGCATGTGCCCTGACTGGAAATCAAACTGGTGACCCCTTGGTTTGAAGGCTGGCACCCAATCCACTGAGCCATACTAGGCCAGGGCTCATTTATGAATATTTTCTACCATTCATTAGGTTGTCTTTTGTTTTATTGATGGTTTCCTTTGATGTGCAAAAACATTTTAGTTTAGGAAACATTTAGTTTCCTTTAATGCAAAAACATTAAACATGGGATATAAGTCCCATGTGTTTGTTTTTTCTTTTGTTTCCCTTGCCTGGGGAGACATGAGTGTATAGCCAAAAACATTTTGCTAAGAATGATGTCGAAGAGTTTATGCCTATGTTTTCTTCTAGGAGGTTTATGGTTTCAAGCCTTACATTTAAATTATTAATCCATTTTTAGTTTATTTTGTGTCTGGTGCAGGAAAGTGGTCCAATTTCACTTTTTGCTGGTATTTGTACAATTTTCCCAACACCACTTATTGAAGAGACTGCCTCTACCCCATTGTATATCTTTCCCTCCTTTGTTGTAGATTAATTGACCACGTAAGCGAGGATTTCCTTCTGGGCTCTCTATGCTATTCCATTGATCTATACATCTGTTTTTATGAAAAGTGTCATACTGTTTGGGTTATTGTAACTTTACAGTATAGTTTGATATAGGAGGCATGATACCTCCCTCTTTGTTCTTTCTCAAAGTTTATGTGGCTATTTTGGGGTCTTTTGGGGTTCTGTATAAAGTTTAGGATGAGTTGCTCTAATTCTGCGAAGAATGTCACCAACATTTTAACAGGGAATGCATTGACTCTGTAGACTAGTCTGAATAGTGAGGACACTTTAACAATATTAATTCTTCCAATCCATGAGCAAAGTATATCCTCCCATTGTTTGTATTTTCAATTCACTTCTTCAGTGTCTTATAGTTTTCTTACAGAGTGCAGGTCTTTTACCTCTTTGCTTAAATTTATTTGTTTTCTTAATTTCCCCACCTCATCGTTTGCTGTTGGTATAAAGATTATTAACAGTGTGACATGCATCATGCATTGCCTCAGTGAGCTCTCCCAACAGTCCTGTGAGGTGTCCCCACTTTACAGGAGACAAAACTGAAGCTGAGAGAGGTTAAGTGAACTCAAGTGAGTAAATGTATGTAGTGTGCTTGGCATAATAGGTGGTTGATAAATATGTTCCTTTTGCCTTCTGACCACCCTAAGCCCTTTGTGGGGTGTGAGGCTTTTGGTAGGCAGAGCCCTGACCCCAACATACAGCCCATAGCTGCACAGATCATTTCCACTGTTCAATCCCATCTCACACAGTTGGGCTGTTTGAGGTCTGCATGTGCTGACATTTAGAGGCCGGGCTCCAACCTGAGGTCCTATTGCCTACCCTTAACTTTTGGGGTGGCAGATGCCGGCATGGTGAGGCATCTCGGAGTGTTAGCCTTGCAGCAATGGATGGAAACACTCTATAAAGAGCAGCCCCATGGGCATGGCTCATTCTTTTGTGTGCAGATAGCACAATAAGAAAACAATGGTTTCTTTCAAAACAAAGGCTGGGGCTGAGGGGTCATGCCATCTGCTCTAGGAGGCATCTGGATAACCAGAGGCAGAAGGGATGTTAGGAGTGGGTAACTCTCCAGACCTGAAAACACCCACAGAAAAATCAAAAGCAGAGATGCTGGAGGGCAAGGGAGGCCATGTGGGGTGGGGGTGAGCAAGGAAGAGCTGAGGTAGAAAACACAAGGGAGGCAGGAGATACCAGCATTCTTCCAGCCTCCAGGCAGCTGTGAAGGCCTCTTTCTCCTGAACACAAAGGCTTGGTGATTCAGAGCAGGGTGGAAGGGGCATAACTGGGCCTCCCACCAGCCATCCTGAGTACCAGCCCTGCTTTGGGCAGCACAGATGCAGAAGGAAGGAAAGGCCTGTGTAAAACAGGAAGGGCACAGGACATGGCCCACAGAATGTATGCACAGGAAGGGGTAGAAGTATGGTGTTATCTTAAAAAATATTTTTTAAGATTTTATTTACTTTTTAGAGAGAGGAGAAGAGAGAAAGAGGGAGAGAAACATCAATATGTGAGAGAAAATTGGTTGTCTCTTGCACACCCCCATCTGAGACCTGGTCTACAACTCAGGCATGTGTGTGCCCTGACTAGAAATTGAACCAGCAACCTTTTGGTTCATAGGCCAGCACTCAACCCACTGAACCACACCAGCTAGGGTTTTCAATACTAAGAAAAATTTTTTAGTATTTTAAAAATGTATGTACAATAGTGGGCAGCTAGTTGGTACAGAATAAGTCATTGTTAAACAAATGAATTTTGTTCTTCCTAAACACATTCCCAGATGTGGTTTCGATTCCATGGTCTATCTCTACATCAGCAGGCCCTCCCTTCAGTGTTTCCCATGAGAAGCTGACGTGTCTCGAGCACAAGGGCACATGGTTAAAGCTGGATGCATGGGGGGAGGGGCATGGTTTTGCGTCCTAGATTTCTCCCCTCCACATCATATTGTGAATATTTTCCATGTCAATAAAAGTCTGAAATATGACAAAGGGCTAATTGCCTTAATAGGTAAAGAGCTCTCATAAAGTAGTAAGAAATTAATGGGCAAATAAGAAAATGGACAAAAAAACAAGAAGAGGGATTCACAAGTAAGCTATTGGAGTCATTAAACATCAAAAAATATACTTGACCTCCCTCACAGGAAAGAAGTAATCACTAATCTACTAATGTTCACTTTTTGCCTTTCAGAAGTTTAAAATGTTTAATAACAGTCTCATGAGGAGCTGAGGTGAAGTCAGGAATAGACAAAGCTACACACTTTTGGTGGGACATTGCCTAGTACAACTTCCTTACAGACCTAATTAGTAAATCTTCCAAAATTTCAGTTGCACATAACCTTAACTCATCAATTCAACTTTTAAAATTATATGCTATGTATATACTCATGCAAATATTCTTTAAAACTCAGCTATACCACATTACTTGTGTTTTTTGAAAAATGAAAACATGCCCTGGTCGGGTAGCTCAGTTGGTTAGAGCATCATTCTGATACACCACGGTCATAGGTTCAACATGGTCAGGGCACATGCAAGAATCAACCAATGAGAGCATAAATGAGTAGAACAACAAATTGATGTCTTCCTCTCTCTCACTCTCTCTCTCTCTCTCCTCCTCTCTTCCTCCCTTCCTCTCCATCTTTAAACTCAATAAATAAAATTTATTTAAAATTTTTTTCTAAAAAACATGCAAACAACTTAAATGTCCACCAGTAGGGGACTAGCTAAGTAAACTAATTAAAAATAATCAATAGTAATTGCTTCTTGGCCTTTTGGCTAAGATCAAGTGAAATAATCAATAATTTTTATTAATAAATAAGCTGTGGTGTAGCCACACCATGAAATAGTTCAAAGAGCTAAGACACATGCACTGACCCAGAAAGCTATTCAAGAAACAGTAGTTTCTTGAATATAGAATATATCATGTGCTCTCATTTGTTCAACCTAGGTTATACATGTATGTAGGCATGTATGCATATATACACATATGTACATGTGCATACATTTTGTGTACATATAGATGCCTAGATAGTTAAGGAGAGCAAAGGAGTCTTACTTCCTACTTGACATCTTCTAAACAACTGAATTTTTTTCCACTATGATCATGCATCACTCATATAATTTAAAATAGTAATAAAACCAGAGAAAAGAGGAGCCCTCAGCCACAAGATCAGGTCAATTCCTGATCTAAAAATGAACTAGTTCTGGCTCTTGGGCTGGAAGAGAGAGAGAAGGCACAGCAGCTGTGGGAGGGAGGAGGCTGAATCATCCCAAGACCCTGACCCATCCCCGAGGGGATTTATGGCAGGTCTCCCCCCACAGAGGGAGCAAACCCCATGCAGACTTCCTCGGACTAGAGCCTTCAGCTGGAGTTACCTACCATCAGTACCAACCATCTCTGAATTGGCGCCCTGGGTGCTTCTGGACCTATCAATCTCCAGGGAGCTGGGATCGCCCAGCCCAGGCTGGGAGCGGGCGTCCTCCTCTCGGACTGGAGCAGGCGTCCACCGGGGAATGTGAGAGGTGCCCTGAGAGATGAGCTCGTTCAGGTAATGTTCAATCACCTCCTTCCCCTGGAAGCCAGAAAGAACTAAGACACATCAGCACCACACAGGACAGTGGGGTCATGGCACCAGCCTGGGAGTCATCCCACCTGCTCTGGTCCCAGGCCCGACATGTGGCTATTGAGCACTTGAAATGTGGCCGAAGCAAATGGAAATGTGCTGTGAATGTTAAATACACACCAAATCTGCAAGACTTGGGACCAAACAAAGAATGTAAGTTTTATATTTATAATTCATTGGACAAAACATATTATTAAAATGAATTTCATCTACTCAGTGATAGGTCTGATATCTCTAAACTAAGCAGGGGCAATTTTAACCGGGTTAAAGCACCACACAATGTCGCTTCTGTGTCCAGAGTTCACACAACAACCTGGGAACAACCAAGACAGTGATTATGATGCCCCCATTATGGGCTTGCTGTCCATCCATTGTCTCCTGTAAATGGCCATTGTTAGAATATCCATCCTATGGATGAGGAAGTTTAAAGATCTTGCCTGATGTCACATGGGCTGTCAGGTGGCAGAGGAGGCTTCAAACCAGGACTGGCAACCCCAGAGGTCTGTGCACTATCCTCCCTATGACTGAGGGAACCCCTCTCTTACCCTCTTGACATTGGCTGTGTACTGCTTCATTGCAATCTTTTCCAAGGCACTTTCAAAGCCAAAGAAGGACCGGATGTCAAGTGAGGCAGATTGCTCAAAGCAGGTCCACTCTTCATTCTCGGGATGGACCTGAAAGCAAGGCAGGAGTGATGACACAGGCTCAGGGTGGGAGGCACCATGCCCTCCCCCTGGCCTCTCTTGGTGACCTGGGCCCTGCTAGAGCATGCAGTGGACAGCACAGTCATACCTGGTGACATCTAAGAGGTCTGGCAGTGCCAAGAATCCCCACCCAGAGTGCAATACAAGGTCTAAAGTGTTAGAGAGCAAAGAACCTTCTCAGGAGGGGCAGGAAGAAAATGAATCTGATATCTGTGTTCCTGCCACTTAAAAATTATATGTATATAGGTCTGCATGAGCAGGATGGCTCCTGCAGTATGGGGGGTGACTCAGCACCAGGATCCTGGCATCTGCTCTCTCAGTTCTCTCCCTAAAGCCACTGTCCCTAGTCTCTTCTCAAGTGTCTCAGGTCCACTCTGCCCACCCCACTTTGCCAGAGCCCAGGCTGCAGCTATCATCCTGATGTGGTGCAGCTTGTGGAAGCTTGGTCCATTGATAAGATGTCTTTTCTCCTTCATACCTTTTGGACCATTTCTGTATCCTTAGAGTACTCCAGGAGCACAGAGTTCCAGTGAATGCATAATCCATGGAAGTACAGTGATATTCAAACAAATATGAGTTGCTGTACTTAGTGAGTTCTGTGAGCATCCTGATAACCAGTGTTTTGAACTCTGCATCTGACAGGTAGAGATGCTTTGGCTCCCTGTCTTAGGCCTATTGTAGAAGAGTAGACCTATAAATTATGTGGGGTGGAGCCTGAGGTGATCAAGAAAAATCAGCAGGGACCTAACACTGAAGGGGATGAAACTGAATATCAGATCAATGACTTGGAACATAGAAAAGAAAAGAAGCATTCAATCAAAACAGCAAGAAGAAACAAGAATTTTTTTTAAAAAGACAGAATAAGAAGCCTCTGGGACATCTCCAAATGTACCAACATCCAAATCATAGAAAAATGATTGAAGGAAAAGAGTAAGAGCAAGAAATTGAAAAATTACTTGAAAAAATAATGAAAGAAAACTACCGTAATTTGGAAGAAATAGACATACAAGTCCAGGAAGCACAGAGAGCCCCAAATATGTTGGACCCAAAGAGGTCCATGCCAAGACACATCATAATTAAAATGCCAAAAGTTGAAGATAAAGAATCTTAAAAGCAGCAAGGTAAAAACAGAGACTTACCTACAAAGGAATTCCCATAAGACTGCCAGCTGATTTCTCAAAAAAGAAAAACTTTGCAGGCTAGAAGGGACTCTCAACAAGTATTCATACTGATGAAAAGCAAGGACTTACATCCAAGATTACTCTACCCAGCAAAGCTGTCATTTAGAATGGAAGGGCAGATAAAGTGCTTCCCAGACAAGGTAAAGCTAAAGGAGTTCATCATCACCCAGCCCTTATTATGTGAAATGTTAAAGGGGCTAATCTAAGAAAAAGATCAAAACTATGAACAGTAAAATGATAACAACCTCACAACTATCAATAAATGAACCTAAAACAAAAACAAAAATGAACCAAGCAAACAACCAGAACAGGAACAGAATGACAGAAATGGAGAGCACTTGAAGTGTTATCGGCTGGGTGGAGAATGGGGGAAAAAGTACAGGGATTAGCAAGCATAAATTGGTCAGCACAAAATAGACAAGGAGAGGTTGAGAATAGTATAGAAAATGTGAAGCCAAAGAACTCGTATGCATGACCCATGGACACGAACTAGGAGAGAGACTGCTGGAGGGAATGAGGGTACCGGGTGGAAGGTGGCAAAGGGGGCAAATTTGGGACAATTGTAATAGTGTAATCAATAAAATATATTTTATTTTTTAATATTTTATTTATTTATCTTTAGAGGGGAAGGGAAGGAGAGAGGGAGAGAACATCAATGTATGGTTGCCTCTCGTGGGTCCCCCGCCGGGAACTGGCCCGAAACCCACGCATGTGCCTTGACTGGGAATCAAACCGCAATCCTCTGGTTCACAGGCTCGCGCTCAATCCACTGAGCTACACCAGCCAGGGCACAGTAAAATATATTTTGAAAAATAGAGGGGAGCAGTGGGGGGAAGCCAAAAACTGTACCTGAATAACAATAAAAAAATAGAAAAATAAAGATCTCACAAATGTAAAAAGTAAATGTATATAATGATATATAAAAATAGGTAATATATTTTCTCTGGCTGGTGTAGCTCAGTGGATTGAGCGTGGGCCTGCAAACCAAAGAATCGCGGTTCGATTCCTAGTCAGGGAACATGCCTGGGTTGCAGGCCAGTTCCCAGCGGGGGACGCACGAGAGGCAACCATATATTGATATTTCTCTCCCTCTAGCCTTCCCTTCCCCTCTAAAGATCAATAAATAAAATCTTTTAAAAATAGGTAGTATATTTAATATAACATATCATATATAAATAAATTATACACAAATATACACTTTACCTTTTTAAAGATTTTATTTATTTATTTTTAGAGAAAGGGAAAGGGAGGCAGAAAGAGAGGGAGAGAAACATCAATACGCAAGAGAAACATTGATCAACTGCCTCCTGCGCACCCCCAACCCGGGGCCTGGCCTGCAACCCAGGCATGTGCCCTGACCAGGAATCAAACTGGTGATTTTTCAGTTTGTGAGGTGATGCCTAACCCACTGAGCCACACTGGTCAGAGCCAAATACACATTTAGATATATATCTTCAAAATGCATGGTATGTGTTTATATATAATATATAAAAAATAAATATTTGCATATGTAAGCAAAGACAAACTTCATTAACAGAGCTACCATGCAGACCCAGGCTTCATACCTCTCAAACCCCCACAGGCAAAGCGCTACCAGGGAGCCTGTTAAAGATGCAGAGTCCCAGGTGGAATAGATCCAGGGTGGGGCCCAGGAATCTGCATGTCACAGGCAGCCTCAGTGATGCTGATTCAGTTGTTAGTGGAACTTGTTCTGAGAACCAGTACACTAAACGGGGATTTAAAAAACTCTTACCCACACTTCCCCAGACGTAAACATCTGGCCCGGTTTCCAGGAGGCCCCAAGAAAAGCTGGAGGTGTGCAAAGAAAAAAGCATTCTCCGGACACCTGCTGTGTATGGGGCACCACAGATACAGGAACCAAGGTCTCCCTGGGGGTCAGGGAGGCTAGGCGAAGACACAGCAGCAACACCTGTAATGTGCCATAGTTGTCACACAAATGCCATTTGGGATCTAGCACAGCTACATCGTCTCATTTGTCCCTCTAGGAGCTGATGAGGCAGGTTCTGCTGAGGTCTCCTTTCACAGAGATGGAAGGGTGGCTCAGGAAGGGGGATGCAATGTGCCCAACATTACTCAGCAGGGAAGTGGCAGAGCCCTGGCCAGTGTGGCTCAGGCGGTTGAAGCACTGTCCAGTAGACAGAAAGGCAAGGGTTTGATTCCAGCCAGGGCACATGCCCAGGTTCCAGGTTCAATGCCTGATCGGGGCGCATAGGAGGAGGCAACCAATCAATGTTTCTCTCTTACATCGATGTTTCTCTCTCCCTTGCCGTCTCTCTAAAAGCAATGAAAAAATGTCCTCAGGTGAGGATAAAAAGAAAAAAGTGGCGGAACTGGGTTTCAAATGCCTGCAGAGGCCTCACTCCATCCCTGAGGCCAGCAGGACCCCTGCAGCCCTCATTCTGACCTCCTTCACCCACCTAAGGGTCTTCCCACCTGCTGCTTCCTCCCCGAGCCCTCGTGTCCCAGCCCTCTGCTCCCTCAGCTTCTATGGCACCTCCGCAGGGAACACTGTCACCAAAGGCAGGGCCCCTTCTCTTGCTCTCTGTAATTCCAGCTGCTCCATCCCATCTCAGTGTGTGTGTCAGTGTTCTGTCTGTGCTGATTTAGTTTGTTTGTTTGTTTTTTCTGGACAAAGTTATAAGCCTATACTGATTTGTGTGTTTTTTGTTGGTGTTCTTCTGGACAAAGTTACATGTCTATACTGATTTGCCGTCCCCTCTCCCAGCCTGTGTCTCCCACTGGAATGGATGTTTTAAGAGGGCAATGGTCGGGCCAACTGGTCCACCCCTGGGTGCCCAGCACTTGTCAGGGTGCCTGACACATAGTAGATGCTCAGTCAGTATGTGCTGGACAATAATAATAATTATCCTTGATTATATTAAAAAGTAACACATAGCCCTGGCTGGTATAGCTCAGTGGATTGAGCACAGGCCTGCAAACCAAAGGGTCGCTGGTTGGATCCCCAGTTCAGGGCACATGCCTGGGTTGCTGGCTGGGTCCCCACTGGGGGGCCCATGAGAGGCAACCACACATTGATATTTCTCTCCCTCTCTGTCTCACCTCCTCCTCTCTCTAAAAAAAATAAAATCTTTAATTTTTTTTAAATTAAAAGTAACACATACACAGGGCTTAGTACATGCCAGGCCCTGGTCCACGGGGTGTGGATATTTTACTTCCTCTAATCCTCACCACAATCTATGAGGTAGGCACGTTCATTAACCCCATCTTACAGGCAGATAAACAGGGTACAGTTTCTTGAAAGCAGGAGTGAGAAGGATGGAGGAAGAAGGCATGTTGCCAGATTTAGCCATAAAGTGCAGAATCCGTGGCATTTGAATTTAAGATAAACGATGTAAAATAGTTTAGTAAGTATGTCTCAAGCTATATTGTAGACTGCTTAAACTTGTAAAAAAAAAATCAGCTGTGTATCCGACCTGAAGATGTAAGGACCTCCTTCCTGCCTGCCTCTTATCCCACAAGGCTCTGGGAGGGAGGGAGGGAAGCAGGGAGGGAGGGAGGGAGGGAGGGAGTTGGCCTGGACGCAGGTACTCAGGGCCAGGCCGAGGGGCAGGGGTCGCCAAGCCGGTGCTCACCGTGTAGCTGCAGTTCTCGTGGACCACCACGCGGCTAGCAAAAGTCTCATTGTGCGCTTCGATGTGGAGGGTCCTCTCTTTCCAGTTCAAGACGTTTTTCTGCACGAAAACCACGTGCTCCACGCCAGCGATCTGCAAGGGAAGGGGCAGCACGGGTGTGCAGGGGATGCGGGGCTGGGGTCAGGAGCCCCGAGGGCTAGCCCCGGTAACCCCCAGACCCCGGGACCCCCACCCCACGCTTGCCTGGCCACCCACCTGGGCCGGGATCTCCGACTCCATCTCCCCAGCCCCCCCCCCCATTCTGGGATCGCCGTTCAGCCCTCGTACCCCAACACTCCGCCTAGTCCCAGCCCAGCCTCCCGGCCCTTGTCCCTCCAGACCAGCTGGCCCTCAGACCCAGACCCCGCCGCATAAAAAACCCCACCGCCTGGCCCCGCCCCTGACCCCCGGGTGCTCCTCTCATGCTGACCGCCCACCACCCTGTCCGATCTCCTCCTCTGCTCCCGGGAGCCCTGGGCTCCCACACCTTCCGCAGCAGCCGCGGGGCTTCCACGCGTAGCCGGCAGCTCCGCTCCACCACGTGCACCGCGCCATCCTCGCTACGGGACTCGCACAGGATCTCACTGCCCAGGAAGACGGGGATCTGCGGGCAGGTGGGGAAGCGCTTCTCGTAGGCCTGGGGGTAGAGGGGAGTGAGTGGGAGGGGGCGGCCGAGGCCCACCGACCCAGCCCTGCTCCTGCCCTGGGGGAATGTCCTGACAGAGGGGTATGGAGAGTGCGCAGAGCATTCCTGGCGCCTGGGGAGCGCAGTGACCCCCGCTGCCTTACCAACAAGACCATCCTTTGCCTGCGCAGTGACTTGGCAGATCACCTTTTGGCTTTACATTTGGGCTTTCGCCCTCAGATGAGAGTGGACCCCAGCGAACCTCACACTCAGTGGTGACAGACTGACCACTCCCCGTCCCCGTCCCCAGCAGGAACAAGGCAAGGTTCTAGCCAGAGCAGGAAGGCAACTAAGAAAGAAAAGGCACCCAGATTGGAAGGCGAGAGTCTGTGACCACTTCCAGAAGTACCAGGGCCAGAGCCACTGGGGGGCGTGCGAGCCTGCCTGGCTGGCGGCATTCAATCAGGGTCTGCTCCTAGCGCTGGTCACGGCCCACAGGCCCCGGAATCAGGATCAAAGCGAGTTCCAAATATAGTGCCGGCATCTGAGGACACGCACTCCCACCCCCAACCCTGCCAGAGAGAGGCGGCACCCACCCAGTTCAGAGTGACAGAGGCAGGAGAGGAGAAAGGAAGACATGAAACCTTGCCTGGTGCCCTTGGGGTTATCCCAGCCCCACAAGGCCAGCCCAGCGCGTCCTCTGCCAGGGTCAGGAGGATAAGCACTGCCTCCTTGCCATATGTCAAAACTGGTTGCTTTGTACAAACACACCAGCATTAGAATAAGGCACATTGGTCCCGGAGGGAAAGGGCACCATGGCGCTCCCAGACAGGGGCCTGGGCTCTAAGGACTGGCAAGGGAGGCCCCTGAACCCTCTTTCAAAGGAGAGCATTGCCCCTCTGAGTAGGGGGCCTCACAGCAAAGTGGACGAGAGGTGAGAGCTGGAGGAGCGCCACCTCCTCCCAGCAGAGGGACAAGTCCCTTTTTTTCTCTCAGTCCGTTTTACCATCCAGAAGAAAGGGTGTATACCAAGCTTGTCTCCCTGAGGACCAAACGAAGTTGAAAACCTCACGCAGAGCGTGGCCCGTCGCAGGCACCCAGCATTTTCCCTCTCTAGGCAACAGGACTCAAATGGAGGCACAGTACAGGTTTGCAGGAAACAGAACACGGCTCCTCCGCAGCCCTTTTGGAGCAGCACTCCGCTGGCATCAGACGCAGGGCGAGCAGGAGGAGCCATCCCACCTGTGCTGCACGGATGGATGCTGACATGTTTTGAAAGTATAAGGAGGAAAGGGGGTACATATTTCAGAATCGGACAGGCTCAGTTCGAGCCTCTGCTACTTTCTCATTGGATGACCTTCGGCAAGTCACTTGCCCTCTCTGAGACTCTGTTTCCTTATCTGTATTGTGAGGACGTCACCAGATTGTGTCTCAGAGTAGTTGGTACTCATCAAGCCTTGACTCTGCTCTTCCAGCTGTGTGTGTTCTTCCATTTAACCCTCTACACGGCATCTCATTTGACAATGAGGAAATCGGGGCCCAGAGAGGCTAAGTAACTTACCCAAGACCACACAGTGCAAAATGGTGAACCTGGATTGGAACCCCAAGCTGGCTCAGTCCTCGTTCCCTCAGGAACCCCTTGCTCAGCAGCAGGTCTTGTTCCGCCCAGCAGCTCGGAAACAGAGCCAGGCTTTGTCCACAGGGGCTGTGTAGTCACAGTTTCTCCTTTCTCTGCCCTCAGTCCTTCGACTCCTGCCAGGCAGTGGCCACACTACTCCTGAGCTTCTCCACTTCCATTGACTGTTTTTCAGTGTCTCTCCTGCTCCCCGGATGAAAGGAACTGGATACCCAGAACGGATCCCACACTCCGCGCTGTGGCCTCCCGGGCCCTGGGAGGTCTGTCCCACCAGCCGGCGCCCCACCCCAGCCTCCTTCACTCTGCTCCAGCCGCACTCTTTCTAGAACACACTGTTATGAGTTGATTTGTGCCCCCCGCCTCCAATAAAACTCAAGTGTTGAAGTCCTAACCCCCAGGACTTCTGAATGGGACCTTACTTGGAAGCGGTTTCGTTGCAGATGTAATTAAGATGATGTCATACTGTAGTAGGTGGGCCCTACTCCAACATGACAGATGTCCTTATAAAAGGGAGAATGTGGACACAGAGACCCACGTGAAGACGAGGGCACTGACTGGGGTGACTCCTCTACAAGCCAGGAAACACCAGCAACACCAGAAGCGAGGAGAAAGGCCTGGAACCATTTGTCCTTCTGAAGGAATCAACTCTACTGACACCTTGATCTCAGACTTCTAGCCTCCAGGTTGTGAGACTAAAAATGCCTGCTCTTAAAGCCCCCCAGTGTGTGGTGCATTGCTCTGTCAGCCACAGGAAACAGGAAACCCACCCATCAAGCTTGTTTCTGCCCAGGGCCTTTGCACTGGCTGTTTCCCCTGCTTGGAAAACTGATCAACTCACTTGACAGTGAGTGGGAGGAGGTGGGAGTCACTGAGGCTCCCAGAATTTAGAGGACAAAGACGGGGGCTGAGGAGGCTCCATGCTTCAGGGACTGGTCTGTCTCTGCTGATGCCTCTTCCTGAGATACCCTCTCCCACTTCCCCTGCAAAGCTGCCTCCTCCCCCGTGCTCTGCCCTGTAGCCCGTTCATTTATTTACTTGATAGCACTGTGGCACTTTTAACCACATGTACTTATTTGCTTGCATGGGGTGCACCAAAGGCCCGGGCTGCGTGCTCTTCAGCAGCACTAACCTCATACCTGCATCTATCTCAGTTCTTGGCGCACAGTAGGGGCTCATAAAGAAATGCCAACGAGCAGAGAAAGAAATAAAATAAACTTGCTGAAGTCCCAGATAGCCCCCAAAAGGTGTTGGAAGGAGTGACAGGCCATGGCTCAGCACACACAGCCAGCCGAGGGCACTGAGCTTCATTGGCCAACTTCCTGTCATAACAAACCGTGTTAGAAGAGCCCCATCTGGAGCCCCCAGATAACAGGGGGAAGTTGTGGGGGCTGATCAGCAACAGACGGACGCTTGGGCACCACTCACCCTGCCTGTGCAAGGGAAGGCACTGCCTTCTTCAAGTGAGCAGTGGCTGCTTCAATGACAGCGTCACCCTGGGGTGTCGGGGGGCCCCAGAGCTCAGTTTCCATCTGGAAGGCAGGGGCCCTGGAATAAGGAGTCCATCGCTGTGCCAGTTCTCCAGTGTCAAACGGCCGTCAGCTGGAGATTCCCTGGGGTTGTGAGCTCTCGAGTGTGACAAAGTTGTTACTGACGTTTACAAAACACCAACTGCATCATTTCATCCTCACTGTGCCGATGGGACAGGAACTGGTGTTTCCCCATTTTACAGCTGAGCAGGCTGAGGCTTGGGAAGACATTACATGACTTCTAGAAGTGGTGGAATTGAGGCCAGGCCTGGCTGACCCAGACCCCAGCCCCAAACCGCCCTGTCCTGCCTCTTGGGGGACATTGGCTGCATCACAAGTGTTGGTGGTTTGCCCTGGCAATGTGACTCAGCGGGTGGGAACATCGTATTCCAAAAGGTTGCCACCGAAACAGGTCCGATCCCCAGTCAGGGCACATGTGGGAGGAGGCAACAGATAGATGTTTCTCTCTCTCTCCCCCGCACCCTCACCCCACCCCCATCTTCCGTCCCTAAAATCAATTTTTAGAAAACTATCCTCAGGTGATGATTAAATAAAAACAAGTGTCGGTGGTTTGGAGATGTCAAGTCCCCTGACCTAAACCCACAAACCAAGGGCCCTTTGCCTTCTGCACATCACAGCGTCTTTCAGGATCAGAAAGTGCACAGGACACAAGCTGTGTTGGAAAGCAGCTCCCACAGCTAGTTTTATGCCTGCCTCGCTGAGAGCTTCGGGTGCTGACTGCTGTCCTACAAATCAGGCCTGAGATTCTCCCTGACAGACAAACACGTGGTTCGGCCTCCTAAGGGACACGAGGCAGTAGAAGGATTGAGTTACAGCCCTTCTGCCAGGCGGCTGGGAAGGGACACCCAAGCCTGCAGGCTCAGAAGGGAAGCTGGTCCAAGGTCCAGAACTCGCCCTTGCAGAGCCTCGGCTGGGGCAGGCTGGGGCAGGCAGAGGCCAGTGTAAACTTCCACTGAGTGTCTTGTAAAAACGTGGTGCCCCCCATCCTGCAAAAAATCTACAATGACACACTCAGCATGTGGAGATTGGGGGCCAGAGTTAGAGAGCCCCGTACTCCCAGCTAAGCTGGGGAACTGGGCACAGCGGGCCGTCTGTAAAGTGGAGTAATTGCAGATGGTCCCAGAGAGCGCTCACTCGTACCTGTCTCCCTCCTTTGTGAGTCACGGTGCTGAACCAAGAAGTCGTCAGACCCTGACAGTGGGTTTGCTCACCTCCAAATCCACGGTGCTTTGAAAAAATGCCTAGCTCATCGTTGATACTCAATTGACATTTACATGATAAATGAGTGAATGACAGCACAGCAGAGTTGTTAATGGGCGTGGACTCCGGGGCTTGGGTTCAAATCTCTGCTCCGCCTCTGACCAGCTCTGTGACCACAGGAACAAATCATCAAGCTCTCAGTTCCTTAATTCATTTGTTAAAAGGAGAATAGAAAAGTATCTACCTTGCTGAGTTGTCCGGACAAACGAAGGAGTCTGTTTTCGTAAAATGCTGAGAACAGAGCCTGACACATGGTTTGTTCTACATAAGCATTTGTTAAATACATTTAAATTTTTAAAAAGGGTGAGATTCTATAAAGTACAGGGAAGCTATTTCTGATAATCACTTGACAGCTGCTCCCTCCCCCTCTCCCTCCTTCCTTCCTGCTCTTCCTCATGCAAATTCAAAGGAAGCTGGAACCAGTAGCCTAAACCTTCCACCGCAAATGTGGAAAGAACAGCCAAACCACACTAAGATATTCTAGCCCAATAGGCCACCCTTCCTCCCTGTGGTGCAGGCTGGAGTCAGGGCACTGACCACCAAGTGACCACCGTGTGGCCACCTCAACAGCCTTCCTTATCCACCCACCAGATTTCCCCTGCCAAACCTGGGGGGCCCCAGGGCAGACAAGTGCCTCAATCCTCTAGCTCTCTCAACTCTTTTTTCTTGAGATGTAATTCTCACACCATAAAATGCACCCTTTTAAAGTACGCAGTACAGTGAGTTTTAGTACATTCATGAATTCATGCCACAGTTGCTACTAATTCCAGAACATTCGATCACCCCAAAAAGAAGCTCCATACAGGTTAGCAGTCACTCCCCAGTCTCCCCACCCCAGCCCCAGGTGACCACTCATCTGCTTTCTATCTCTGGGTTTGCTTTCTCTGGACATTTCGTATCATTGGAATCACACAGTATGTGGTCTTTTGTGATTGACAGGCTTCTTCCACTGAGCATCATGTCTTCGAGGGTCATCCATGTTGGAGCAGGTGTGAGTGCTTCATTCTTTTTCGTGGCTGGGTAATGTCTGGATCTCAACTCTTGACTGAGGGTTTGAATCAGAGCTTGGTGAATGAGCCATCAGACACCCAATGGCAGCAGTGCCATGCCAGCTGATGAAGCGAAGCGGGCACGGCAGGACCACGGTGGCTCTATTCTAGAAGTCTTCTGCAGTCACTGCCGTGTACAGTCTATGGAAACAGCTATACCCAGATGGCCCAGTGGCTGAAAAACCTACTGCTGTTGTAGTCAGAGCCAGCTCACAAGACAAAAGGGACAAATACAGAGGGTCAGAGGACCCTGTGGCCAGGGCACCAGACACAGTGAGGGACACACCTGGGATGTGGTGGAGTGACAGAGACAGAGCACAGAGTTTAGATGCCGCCTTGCCAGCGGGGTGACCTCAACTTAGCCTTTCTGAGACTCAGATTCCTCAGGGAATAAAAAGGATAATAAGGGTGATGATACCTACTTCATGAGGACTGCTCTAAATATTAAAGGGAGATAATATGCGTAAAGTAATTAGCAGTGTCAAACACCACATAGTCGATTTTTAAATGAACACAGTAGATGTTTTTAGGGCTATAAACCAACAGGGACCTTTTTTTATTTGTACACGGGTATTTGTACACCCGTGTTCATAGCACTGTTCCCAATAGCTGGAAAGTAGAAACAAACCAAACGTTCACTGACAGATGAATGGATAAACAAAATGTGGTCTTTCCACACCTTGGGATATTCACCCATTAAAAGAAATGATGCTAAGTGAAATAAGCCAGACGCAAAAGGACAAATACTGCAAGATTCCACTCATATGAGGTACGAGAGTCATCAGATTTATAGAGAGAGAAAGTAGCATGGTGGTCACCGGGGCCGGGTGAGGGGGGAGGGAAATGGGGAGTCGGTGTTTAGCGGGTGCAGAATTTTACTTGGGGAAGACGAAAAATTTGTGGAGACGGATAGTGATGCTTACACAACATTGTGGGAGTACGTAATGCCACTGAACTGTACACTTAAAATAGGGAATTTTGTGTTATGCCTATTTTACCACAATTTTTTAAAAAGAGAGTAAACCAACTCCAAGGTGGCTTGTAGCCCTACCAGAAGCATTGATCATGATTTGGGATAGGACAGCCTGTCTGTGTTGACTCGTTTATAGTCAACACCTCTGTCTCTATGTCTGTTTTCTTTGTCACTGGATTCCCCAGTGCATCCATGCAACCTGGGACACTGCAGACATCCAGCCAATGTTTATGGATGCATGGAAGGGAAGAAGGGAGGGAGGAAGGGAGGGAGGGAGGAAGGGAGGGAGGGAGGGAGGGAAAGAAAGGGAGGAGAGAGAGAAAGTGCGGATGGTGTGGCAAGAGCAGAAGTTGGAACCCTCATCCCATATGTACCTAGAAGAAGTACAGGTGCCCCCATCTCAGCACAAGTGGGCTTATGTCTACACTCACCAGTGCACTGCAGCAGGCACACAGCCCAGAGAGTAACCCGTGCCTGTGTATTGCTGTTCCTTGTCTACCACAGGGAGCCAAGTTCTGGAAGCTGCTTCATACACAGGCGAATAAATGCCTGAGCAGCTCCCCTCTGGTCCTGATAGCAGTGCATCTGAAGCTATTGGCCAATGAATTATCCTGAACAAGATGCAGATGAACAGTTCTGCCTGTTTTTCACAGATTCCTGGTCCCAAGGCTGCAGTGTGGGGCACAGTTAGCAGAGCCTAGTGATTGTTCGTTTCTGCTTCTATCTGCTCCTCGCAAGATGGATCCTCCCTTCGTCTGGCTGGTACCTTGTGTCCTCATGAGGTCACGCCATCAGAATGCCTAGTCTCTCCAGCACTGAGGGAGTACACTGTCTGGCTGCCGAGCCCGGCAGCTGCAAGAAATCCTGCTGTGGATCTCACCCAGGGATGGGGAGCAAGGCAGGGGAACCCTTTTCCTCTGACACTCTCGCTGCCCACGAACTTCCAAGATCAGCTGGTACCCCTGATGGTTCCCCGAGGAAAGAGGCAGAAGTGAAGCCAGCCCAGCAAGTCTTGACATTTAGCAGTATGTCAAGATCTTAATGGGAGGGAGATGCTATTTTAGATTTCCCAAATGTCTCAGAAATGCACCCAACTTCCATTGCCTATGTTTCCTCACTCTCTGGGATAGAAACTCCATCAACCCTCTTTTCAGCAGCCAGGAGAGCCTCCTAAACCCTAGATCTGACACTGTCACCCCACTGCTTAAAGCCTTCCCCACTCCCAAAGTCCTTGGGGAGATAAACTGATGCACCAATCACTTTCTGACTCTCGCTGGGGCCCAAACTCACCACATCCATTTCTTCAGAGGGATACATTCTACCCACTGAGCCTGAGCACAGCGGGCCCTCCTCCCCCAGCGAGGCTCTGCCTGGATGCCTTAGAGACCCTTGGCCGTCAACTTGTTCTTCCCCCATTACAAGTCATCCTTCATGGCATTTGCCTGGTGTCTCTTTCTCTCTCTCTCTCTCTCTCTCTCTCTCTCTCTCTCTCTCACACACACACACACACACACACACACACACACCAGTGCAAGGGGCAACCTACATCTGGGCAAAACCAGATCATGTTAAGAAAACCACGTCAAGACAAAACTAGAAGACAGACATGGTCCCCACCTTTCCGAAGCTTACTTTAATGAAAAGACCCATATAAAAGAGTAAACAAACAAATTTTACACAAAACTATCAGAATAATACATTCAAAAAGTACTAGGAATCAACCCCTCACAGTCCCTGCACCTGGCACACAGGGTACACTCAAGTATTTGTGGGGGGCACACACACGTGTGTGCACGAGTTAATGAACATATGAAGCAATGAATGGGGACCCAGTTTAGTTCAGGGCCCCCGGAGTCAGAAGATCCCCTTCCTGGGCCGCGGATCGCCTCTGCTTCCCTGGCCCAAATCAGAGCACCGCAGAGCCCTGTAAGCAGTCCAGGGCGGAAAATATTGCTTCTCTTAATCTGTTAGCAACAGATCAGATGACAACAGGCTCCAGGGAACTAATTTAAACTCACTTGAATAAGGCCCCTGCTGCTTTATTAAAACTACATCCATAACAACAATTTCAACTGTAACTGCCTGTGGCCCGGACTGCAAAGACTTACCTTCAGAGTCTTCTTCTTATTAATAACCTGTTTGCTAAATTACAAGCTGTTTATCAACACAGAAAGCTAGGTCTTTAAATATTTTAACACTTAATTGCTGACTACAGCCCTCACCTCAACCCTTCCTCCACATGAAAAGCTTATTGCTTAGGAAATTCTACTCCATGCCACCTTCCTTCTTTAGGTTTGCAGAATCTGAGATGAAGCCACAGGGCTTTTGAGCCCCACAGGGGCCCCTGGGCAGGAAAAGAAAAGTGGCCAGGTCATTCCTGAAGCCGCAGAGGGAACTGGCGCACAGATGTTTGCTGAACACCAAGCCAGAATCCGAAATGTCTGGCTGTGCGCTCAGGCTATGGGGTCAGATTCCCTGAGTTCAAACCCCTGCCGTTTACTGGTGATGCCATTTACTAAATGTTATGGACTCAATTGTGTCCTCCCCTAAAAAAGGCTCCCTCAAGTACCTCAGAATGTGACCTTCTTTGGCCATACCGGAGTCTTGAACAGGGGCAACCAAGTTAGAATGAGGTCATCAGGGTGTCCTTATAAATCCAATGTGACTGGTACCCTTATAGAAGAGGAAATTTGCACACGGAGACACACTCGCAGGGAGTACGCCATGGGAAGAGGGGAGTTATGCTGCCACAGCCAAGAAACTACTAGAAGGTCGGAGGGGAGCCTTCCTGGTGCCCGCAGAGGGAGCACGGCACCTGGGGCTTCTGTCCTCTGGGACCGTGAGGCACTAACTTCCTGTGGTTCTAAGCCAGCCAGTGTAGCACTTTGTCTAAGCCTCAGTTTCCTCTTCTGCTGTAGCTAAAGCTGCTATACTAGCACCTGCCTCTGAGCTGGCCTAAAGGGCTGCGGGCACAGGGAGCTCCGTGAACGCTCCCGGGCTCTGCAGGCATCAGCTGCCCGCCAGGAGGCCACGGGCTGCGGGGTTTGGCTGCTCTCCCTTTTGCAGATTCCCACGGGGGCACAGGCATTCTGAACGCAGTCCCGGCAGTAACTAACTGCCCCAGTGGGACCACTGCCTCAGCCCAGGTGGCACCTCCGTGACTTCAGATCCTCAGCTCTGACAAATGACAGAGCTCTGGTTGGGAATACAAATTCTGGAGCCGACCGCCTGCAGTAAAATCCCCACCTGCCACGTGTCCCCTTTTTTGTAGCTCTGGGTAATTCATTCATTCATTCTGTGCCTCAGTTTCCTCATCTGTAGCATGCGGCTACCCACCAAACCTGTCTCAGGGGGGTGGTTATGAGAAGTTCATGAATTAGTATTTGAATGGGCTCAGAACAGTGCCCGGGACCCAGGAAGCTCTGCGTGTGTGTCTGTTAAATGAAATTTAAAGTAGAATCTTCGTAAACTCACCAAATAACCACCACTATTCACACCAGGAATTTCTCTGGAAGAAATGTGTCCACACAAAAACTCATACATGAGTGTTCATAGCAATGTTATTCACAGTAGCCCAAAATTGGAAATAATCTAAATATCCATCAGCTGAAGAATGGAGAAACAAATATGCCCATCCATACGATGGAATAGTATTCAGCCATAAAAAAGAAGAAAGTTCTGAAGCATGCTACAGTGCGGATGAACCTTGAAAATGTTATGCCAGTCCCAAAAGGCCACATGTTTTATGGTTCCACTTATATGAAATGTCCAATCTAGGCTAATGTACAGAGACAGGAAGTAGGTTAGTGGTTCTCTAGGACTGGGCAGAATGGGGGAGCTGGGGAGGCTGACAGAGAATACGAGGCTTCTTTTTGGGGTGGCGAAATGCTCTGAAACCGACAGTGATGATGGCTGCACGCCTCTGTGAATGTACTGAAAACCACTAACTTTTACCCTTTAAAAGGGTGGACGGTATGGTATGTGAGTTACAGCTCATGGAAGGTGTTGAAACAATAATAATAATGAATCTAAGTAATATTTCACGAGCACTGACAATGTGCCAGGCCCTGTCTGAGCACCCACCACTCCTCCCGGAACTGTCATTTCCACTCTCGGAGGAGCCAGACCTTGGCTGCCTCCATTTTCAGGGTGAGAAAATGAAGATAACCTAGAATCCATTCGCGACAGGCTGTAGGCTAACCAGAGTGGCCCTCGGGGCTTAAATGACCACAGCCCACAGTTCAAGACAAGGCCTTAGTGTTCCACGCACAGCGATCTGCACAAAGACCCACACGCACACACTTCCTGATACCCACGTTCAAAGGGAGCAAGGACCCTCTGCAGCCTCGTATAAGGCAGCTGCCTGCATTGTCTAATTACTTTGCTCTGCGTCCCAACATAATCTCAGCTGATTTTTTTGAGCCAAACAATACAGAGTGCTATCGAGAAAGAAGAAAGCGAAATTCCCCTGAAATCCCACCCCTCAGAAACAGGATTCATGTCCGGGGATTTGGCCCAAGGAAAGAGGCATCTATTCATTGGATCAGTTAAATTTTTAAAATCAAAGAGAAAAATGTTTTTTAAAAAAATTTTAAGCTGGGTCTTGACAAGTTGCCTCAGTGCTATTTTATAACGTAATCCCTGAGCCCAACTTCAGTATTTTATGTCTTTACAGGGGAACTTTCAAAGACATGAGGGCGGCTTGGATTCTCAAGTCAGTTTTGTTAAACAGAAAAACCAAAAGGCCAGTTGGTCCGGTCACTCGGAAGCGGTAAAAACAGCTGAGTTCACCCAAAACTTCCCTGGCATCTGACCCGAACTGAGGGCAAGCCTTCAGCTGAGAAACAAAGACGGACATTAAGTGCAGAAAACCCCTTTTGTGCCCACACAGCACACAAGTTATGTTGAATTATGCAGCTATTTTGGGGACAATGATGTTTTGTAAACAGTGGGCAAAGTGGCTTTGTCAGGGATGAGCAGCGGTTTGGAGACTTTCACCGACCAAGCGACACAGGAGATGACTTGCTGTTTGAAAGATGTGAAGAACCTAGATTAGAGCAGATGTAGACAACAAATACTTGAAAACTTTAGTTTCCTACTGTGCCCACAGCATCCATACATCAACACCTAGAGACTGTTAACACCTAAGGGGACAAACCATGACCTGCCTTCATTCGTGGACCACAAAGCCTACAAAATATTTGTGACATAGTCCAAAAAAGGCAACACGAGTACATCACTAGTACTACTAATGTGGTCTTAAGTGCTACAGACATGTTTTATTTTAAAGTGCAATGATCATAAATATTTTTGAGAATCCTAAACATACTAAATTAAGTTTATATTTATTAAGCACAGTCAATAATAAAAAAGTTATTAGTTGTCCATCCCACTGTTATTTGTCTCCAGTGTATGGTGGAGAACAACAGGTGACCGCACTGTCACAAAAGGGTGGGGACAGTGCCTCTTTTCTATTCAGTAAATGAATGAATGAACAAATGAGTCCTAGAAGTCTTAGAATATATGAGCTAACTGGAGCCTTAGAAGACAGTTGTGTATATTTAGCCACCACTTTTTGTCTGGTTAGCGTGGACGAGGCCCTGCACCAGGTCGTACACACACACACACACACACACACACACACCTTTAATCCTCATGACAATCTTATGAGGTGCATATAACCATCCACATTGCACAAATTATGAAATCAAGGCTCTTAGAAATTCAGTGACTTCCCGAAGACACACAGCCAGAGCACTGCAGAGCAGTGACAGGGACCCAGGGCTTCTGACTGCATGTCCCGGACCTCTTCCCTGCCCACCGGGGTCCCATCCCCATTACAGATGAAGAAAAGTCACAGCCACAGGCAACAACAATAACAGTAACAAAAACACTAATAGCATTTGATCTATGCCAGACCCAGCATGAAAACCTTTATGAATCTTGACTCATTTAATCCTCAACAGGATGCCCAAATTTAGAAACAGTGTAATCCTCATTTTAGAGATGAGGAGTGAAGGCTCAGAGAAGTTAAGTAACTTGCCCAAGGTCACCAGCTAGTCAGCACGCACCCTGCTTCTTTCGTGACCTGGAACCATTTACACCGAACAGCACAACATGTACGGAAGACTCAGGTGATATTTTTTAATCCCTTATGTGACTATAAACACATATGCGGGTAGAATCATAGGATAAGATCAGGCAGGACACACCCAGAGGGAGTGCAAATGGAAGCAGGGCCCTGGGGGGCGCTGTGGTTAAAATTGTGGCTCTGGAGTCCCCCCAGTTCTACCTCTTTCTAGCCACAGAACTTGGGGCCATCCTGTCACCTGTCCATCTTCAGTTTTAGTGGAGGTAAAGTGAAAATAATGTGACCTATTGGGATTTTTTAAATTTTTATTTACTGATTTGAGAAAGGGAGAAATATCAATTTCTGTTGTTCCACATATTTATGTATTCATTGGTTGATTCTTATATGTGCCCTGACCAGGGATTGAACCCACAACCTTGGCATATCAGGACAAGCCTCTAACTAGCTGAGCTATGTGGCCAGAGCCAAGGGATTAAATGGCAGAATATGTGTAAAGACTTACACGTATCCTTTGCATTTACTGTACACCCTCAGCGAACGGCTGCCGCCATCGTCATTAGTGTGTTTACTATTATTATTGTTACTGTCATTACATAAAATGACAGCAGTGGCTTAGCTCCTGATATCCTTGTTTTCTGTCAGAAGACCCTGAGACAAGAGAACAGGTACGCTTCAGGGAAAAGAAAGAAAGACCTTGTGTTTTGCTCAGTGGGCAAGGATTCCAGAAGTTGTATTAAAAGATAGGATGGCCAGGCTGAGGGGTCACTGATTGGAAGCTGGACCCACCAGGTCAACCAAATAGCTCAAAAATTCCTTCTGATCCAGGGATTGAGGGGCTCTCTTTCCTTCTCATCATGGCTGACTTCCTGTATCCCTCCAACCATCACACCCGGTCCAGAGAATCAGGGGTCACTCACCGCCATGACCAGCTCAAATGGGTACTTGTAGATGCGAACAGGAGACTGGTACTTCTGCACCATGTTCCTGTGGAAGCATCAACAGAAGCCACTCAGGTAGGAGTGAGCACAGAGCCTGGGTGACAGGTGACTGGTGAGGTAGCAGCTCCCTCCACGTGAAGCAAGAACCCTACCCACTGCTCCCTCATGCACAAATCTCCCCAGCACTCCAAGCGAGGTACTTGATGTAATCCCTAAGTCACCCTCTGCCAGGCCCCAACACCTGCCAGATACATTACCCCCTGCCCCAGATCACACTCATCCTCCAAGAGAAATCACTACCCCTCAACATTCCTTCGTCCCCACCCCTTCACATGGAGGCTCCCAGAAACACCCCTCATTGCCACTCACATGGAAACATACACACTGGCAATTCTTCCACTCCCACAATTCACCACCCACACACCCCACAGCTCACCACAGACATCCCCCAAGAATCCCTGTACCTTCTCTCTCACTTCCTCCAAGATACCTTGGTACACGAAGTCTTTACCAAATTTCACATGCACTGTCTCTGTCTCACATACACACATGCACGACTCTCCTCCTACATGGAACCACCCTTGCACACACACATAACTTTGTGCACACACTCAGCTGCTGGAGTATGCACCTAACCAACGCCACACACATACACAATTCCTCTAGTGCACACAGACGTCCACACACACACGCACACACACGCACACATGCATGCACACACAGGCCAGCTCACCCTCACCCTTGGAATCTCCGGGGACGCAGTCCCGGGGTCGTGAGGAGCGCAGCCCGACCGGGACCACGTAGCCGCCTAGCTTAGAGCGCAGTGCCTGAAGCAAAGCCGGATCACAATCTCCAAGCCTGGGAAGTCTAGCCTGGTGGGTCAAGGAGGAACCTGCGGGTCAGGAAGGAGACCTGCTCCGCTCGAGCGCTCCAGGACCCGGGACAGCAGAGAACCTGGCCCGGCCCAGTCCCTGAACTGGCCCCGCCCCAGGATGGTCCCGCCCACGCTCCTGTCAAGAACCCGCCCAGATTTACCCGGCTCCGAGTTCTGGCCACGCCCCAGTCTTAGCCCCTCCCCTCATTTTATGTCTTTTGTTTGACCACGCCCCCAGCCCCCGCTCTTCCTCCAAATTGGCCACGTCTCGGCTGGGCCCCGCCCTCATACCACTGGTCTGGTTCTTAGAGCACGCAATCTCGGGAATGGCCCAACCCCAGGAAGTCTGGGCCCCAAGGCTCCACCCCCAAGTTAGCTCTGCCTGTGAGGGAAGCCCTTGTGGGTCCTAACCCCGCCCCTCTTAGTACAGTTTACTTTTGTCCTCTTCCTTAATTCAGATCCACCTGTTGCCTGGGCTCTGAGGCCCGCCCATCCCTCCGGCCTGACCCTAGAGCCCTTATGACCCGGCCTCCAAATCCCGTCATGCATATTCATTCACTCTGCAAACATCTGCAGAGCATCTACTAAGTGTCAGGCACTTTCAGGCGCTGGAGGGTCATCAATGAACAAAATAGACAAAAATCCTTGCCATCGTGGAGTTTACATTTACATTTAAATATATGAGGCAAATATATAGTAATGTGAGATGGCGAAACATGCCAAAGTGAAAAAAAAATAAACAAGGGGGGGTTGAAGAAGCAAGCGGAGAGAGGGTACGATTTAAAACAGGATGGACTGGGGCCTCCGTGGGAGGGTGATATTTGTCCATCATCCTCATCCAAACCATTATAGACCATCTCCCTTCCTTAAGCCCCTCTTTCCTCTCCCCATCTGTTCGGTCAGGAGGAGCCAAGGAGCTGGCTCTGGAGAGCATTGTCATCATATATTCATTCGACATTTACTGAACACCTACTATGTGCCAGCACTGGGTGACTTAACTCATTCACAAGGGGGAGCCAGACAGACGCACATACCCTTCCAATAACCCACGTTCCTGGGCAGGAAGTGCTTGTTCAGGGAAACAGACACTCAGTATATCAAATACATCTTTTCACCCTGTGATATCCAGCCTCTGTTTTCTTCCTAGCTTGTATCACATTCTATAATTATCTTAATTACTCATTCATTTTATTCATTTGTGGGTTACCAACTGTCTCTTCCGGGAGAATTGGGAGCTTCGCAAGGTCAGGGACCGTGTCTGTGTTGTTATCTGCCCCCAGATCCGCAAGATTTTTTTATTACGGTTGGCATTATTTTATATTAGTTTCAGGTGTACAGCATAGTGGTTAGACAATTATATAATGTACGAAGTGATCCCCCCTGATAATTCTAGTATCCACATAGTTATTACAATATTATTGACTCTATTACCCATGCTGTGCTTTACATCCCCATGGCTATTTTGTAACCACCAATTTGTACATCTTAATCCCTTTACGTTTTTCACCCAGCCCCCCAAACTCCTCTCCCATCTAGCAATCCTTCATTAGTTCTCTGTGTCTATGAGTTTGTTTTTGTTTTGTTTGTTCGTTTACTTTGTTCTTTGGATTCCACATATAAATGAGGTCATATGGTATTTATCTTTCTCTGTCTGGATTAGGTCCGCAGGATCTTTCTTGGGGACCTGGCACACAGTAGGGGTTCAGTGTGTCTTGGTTAGGGTTATCAAGGATGGAGATGTAGCACAAAGTTCCTATGCCTACCACAAGGTGGCAGCAAGTGATAGTCTATGGTTCCTGGGTCTCCGACCGTCGAGGAATTGGGGAGATGGGTCCAGGGATGTTTTGCTGTGCCCTAGGTTCATCAAGGAAACTTGCATGCTTTTCCTGGGTGTCAGTGCAGCTGCGTGGTGAGCATGAGCACTTAGCTACCGTTACAGTACGAAAGGCATTAGATTGGCAGGAAGTAACCACAGAACGGGACGTTTACTAACACCTGTAAGGATGAGGCAGCAATAGTCTGTCCCAAACTTTCCACCTGCTAAGATTCCCTTCAGCAGGGTGCATATTAATGTACAGATTCCCGGGATCTGCTGGAAGTAGGGGATCCCACGATACTCAGAGTAAAAGCTCGTCCTGGGGAAGGAGATGGTGCGCTCCTAAGTGAGGAGCTTCTAAGAACTCCTCCCAGATGTGGGCGTGCTTCCGTTCCCATTCATTCTTACCCACCCGGGCTGCATCACCCTGGCCACCCCACCCCACATGTGTCTCCTATGCCACAGAAGGTGACCATTCAGGGGAGCGGCAGCAGATGTAAGAGATGCAGGGAGTTCCCAAGAAGAGTCCAAAGGAGTGAGGAGAACCCCTGAGACTGCAGAAGAGGCTCCGGGTTTCCTGGCTCCATCAGCACCTGCCCCCCAGTAGGTGAGGGCTTGACTCTTGGGGGAGGATGAAAATCAGGTACAACCGTGGGTGGGTACAGAGAGCTCAGAGCCGAAAATGGGGCCCAGAGGGGAGTGAGAACTAAACTCCTCCTCCTGCAGCCCAAGGAAAGTGACTTGATCCCACCACCCGGTTCTACCAATTATTCCTGCCATCTGCTGAGCGCTCACTGGCACTTGCTCTACCAGGCATTATTCTTGGTTTTACCAGCATTTACACACTGAATCCTCAAAATCACCCCCTGTGGTGATGAAAGTGTTTTGGAACTCCAGAGAGGTGCTGTGCACAAGACTGTGAATGTACTGCATGCCACCAAGCTGGACGCATCAAAATTGCTGGTTTTATGTTATGTGACTTAAACCTAAACTTTAAAAAAAATTTTTTTTCAGGTCACAACTGTGTTAATCTTCTTTTTAAAGATCAGCAAACTGCCCTGGCAGCTGTGGTTCCGTTGGTTGGAACGTCATCCCATGCACCAAACGGTTGTGGGTTTGATTCCGGGACTTAGGTTACAGTTCCGTCCTATCCGAGCACTGTGGGAGGCAGCCCATCAATGTTTCTCTCTCCCATTTCCCTCTCTCTCTCTCAAAGTCAACAAAAATATTTTTAAAATTCAAACTTTAAAAATAAGTTAAAAATAAAAACAAGGAAACTAAGGCATGGACAATTTGACTAACTTGCTCAAAGTCACACAGCTAGTAAGGAACTCAGACCCAGGACTCTGATTCTCCACAGCCTTCTCTCCTCAGGGCTGGAACTAAAGTTCGGAATGTGATTTCCCAGCCTGAACTGGGAAGATAGCAAGGCATCCCGGCCGTGGACTGAGGCGGAGCCAGAAGCATGGGATGATCGATGGGAATGGCGGGGGCATGAAGTCAGGCCCAGGGGCAGGACCTCCAGCCTCTTCCTACTTGCGGCTTCCTACTTACCCTGTGGGAATGACCAAGTCAACGCTGCCTTTTGGTATGTTTTGAAGTCTCCGGAAATCGCCCCGTGTCTTTGAATATCTCTCCTGCAGATAGGCCACTGTAGCAGGGAATTCAACCACTAGTGATGCAATTTATTTGAGTAAAACACTGGGCCCAATCCTAACGCAGAGGCCCCTGGCAGGTGTCCTGCAGGGGAATGTTCTCAGTCGGATAGCTCAGTGTGACACCAAGAACAGGTGCGATGAAGAGGGAGGGGGATGGAGTGAGAGGGTCCAGGGTGCAGACCCTTTTGGGACACAAGTGGTCCTGGATCTGGCCCTAGAATACATGAGGGCCCTGGGATAGTGCTGAAGCTGAAGAGAGTGCAGCATTTTTTTTATTGTGGTAAAATACACATAATATAAAGTTACCATTGAACCAATTTTTAAAATATTTTATTTATTTATTTTAGAGAGAGAGGAAGAGAGAAAGAAAAAGAGGGAAAGAAACATCAGTCATTTGCCTCTTGCGTGCACTCTGCAACCCAGGCACATGCCCTGACCCAACTCAAAATGGCCACCTTTCACTTTGCGGGGTGACACCCAACCAACTCAGCCTCACCAGCCAGGGCCATGTAACCAATTATGAGTATACAATGCACAAGGTATACAACCAGCACCACTAGTTCCAGAACATTTTCATCATCCAAGAAGGAAACTCAGTCCCATTAAGCAGCCACTCCTTACTCTCTCCCCCAGCCCCTGGGAACCCCAATCTGTTTTCTACACCAATCTCATTTGTCCCAGGGCTGCTTCTAGGTTCCTTCTCCCTCATTCTCAGAGCAGAACTCAGAGGCTTCTTGGATTTGGGAACCTGGCGGGTCTGAGAGGTCACCGGCAGGGCAGCTGTGTACAGGTGTGCAAGTTGTAGCCTGCACAACTCAATGCAAAGGCCCCGGTCATTGGCAGCTGTGACTGAGCCAGAGGCAGAGCCTGGAGGAGCCTGACGCAGGGGCTGCACAGCCAGGCCTCACCTGCTTTGACCCCCAGTGCACCTCCAAGTCCAATCATTTCCACCAGTGCTGATTCTAGAACTGCCTCTGGACTCTGCCTGGAGCTACATGTGCACTCAGGGTGCAAAGGTGAGTAAAAAGCCCTCTAAGACCTGGTAGCTTAGAGGAAGAAAAGAGGCAGGGAGGAGGGTGGGGTGGCGCAGGCGAGTCTGGCGGTGCTCTGGAAGGGGCTGGGGTCAGGGTGGCCTGGGTGTGGGTTCTGGTCCTCCTGCCGCCTCCCAGTGTCTCTGCAGTGGATGTGGCCACAGTGTCTCCTCCTTTCTTTAAAATTTTATTTTAAGATCTTATTTGTTTGTTTTTAGAGAGAGGGGAAGGGAGAAAGAGAGGGAGGGAAACCTTGATGTGAGAGAGACACCTTGATCGGCTGCCTCTTGCACATCCCTGCCTGTCCAGGGACAAACCTGAACCCCAGGCATGTGTCCTGACTGGGAATCAAACATCGAACTGGCGACCTTCACTCTGCAGGATGACACCACACCGGCTGAGCCACACTGATCAGGGCTACAATGTCCTCCTTTAAAGTGGGGGTGACATGGAAATTATTCAGCCTTAAAAAGGAAGAAAAAATGTTTTTAACTTTATGTACTGATTTTTAGAGAGAGGAAAGGAAAGAGACAAACATTGATTTGTTGTTCCACTTATTTATGCATTCGTTGGTTGCTTCTTGTGTGTGTCCCGAGTGGAGATCGAACCCCTGACCCTGGTGTATCAGGATGACACTCTAACCAACTGAGCCCCCTCCCCCACCAGGGCCGAAAGGAAGGAAATTCTGACAGATGCTACTGCACAGATGAGCTCTGAGGACGTTATACTAAGTGGAAGAAGCCATAAACAAAAGGACAGTTATTTGTATCGTTTCATTCACATGAGGTCCCTGGAGTTGTCAGCTTCACAGAGACAGAATGTAGAATGGTGGTTGCCAGAACAGGAAGAGGGGAAATGGAGAGTTAGTGTTTAATGGGTGTGGAGTTTCAGTTTTGCAAGATAAAGTTGTGGAGATGAATGATAGTGAAGGTTGCACAAGAATGTGAATGTCCTTAATGCCACTGAACTGTGTGCACTGAAAGTGGTTAAGTTTTATGTATGTATATTTTTACCACGACTATACAAAAAATAGGGGTAAATGGTGCCAGTTTGGAGGGAGGGACCCTCTCCCCTGGGGCCTTGTGGAGGGTGGCCTGTGAGATGGTGCGGTGTAGGAAAGTGACAAGTCTGCTGTATTGAATGTAAATCTCACACCACACAATCCACTCTTGTGTAGACTGCAAGTCCAGGGTTTTCAGTACACTCATGGAGCACTGCAGTCATCACCACCATCAGTTCCAGAGCGTTTCCATCCACAAACAGCAAGCCGGCACCCTAAGCAGCCACTCCCCACTGACCCTCCTCCCCCTGGCCCCTGGCAACCGCAAACTGCTTCCCGTCTCTATGGATTTGCCTATTCTGCACCTGTCATAGAAATGGAAAGACAGGCTGTGTGCCCTTTTGTGCCTGGCTTCTTTCACTGCGCATGGTGTTTTCAAGGTTCAGTTGTGTTGCAGCAGGTATCAGAACTTCATGCCTTTTCACAGCGGAGCTGTTTTTACTCACTTCGGACACCAAATGCGTGGGTTTTCCCACACCAACAGCCAGTTCTCTAACTCTCTGCACATCTGCTGGGCATCCTTCGGCTCAGCTCGATTCCGACACAAACCACCCGGAGTTAGCGCAGGCCCCACAGGCTCGGGGAGTGTCATGTAAGGATCTCTGCCTTGGGGGGAGCCACCAGCATGCTTCTCACCCTTCGGGTAAATAAAAAGGGGTGTCCGGGGTGCACATGCCTGGGCAGACTCCCAGGGGACTGGGAGGGGAGGGGGCAGAAGGTGGAAGGAGACACCCACCCCTGGCACTCTACACTCTCACCTTCCCCAAGACTTGCCTCAGGCCCCTTGATGGTGGCAGAGACAGGGTCCCCCTGTGAGGCAGGGAAGAAGGAACCCCCATTTATCAGCGTCCTGTGACTGCCATAACAAATTACCACACACTTAGTGACTTAAAAAAACAACTAAAATTTATTCTCTAACAGTGCTGGAGACGAGAAACCTGAAATCAGTTTCGCTAGGCCGAAGCCCAGGTGTCAGCGCCTTCTGGAGTTGCTGGCCTTTTCCAGCCTCTGGTGGTGGCAGCTGCACGGCAGTGCGCATGCGCTCGACACCGCTGAACCGCACCCTTGCAGCGGTTTTACGTTATGTATATCCTACCACGATAGCACTAAAAATTCACGCTGAGAAATTTTTTAAATACGGGTATATAGCGCCAACTTGGAGAGAGGGACCCTCTCCCATGGGACCTTGTGGAGGGTGGCATGTGAGACGGTGTGGGGTAGGAAAGCGGTGACTCTGCTGTATCGAATGTAATTCTCACACCTCACAATCCACTCTGTACAAGGTACAAGCCCAGGGTTTTCAGTATAATCACCGAATGCTGCAGTCACTCCTTGGCTGTGGCCTCTTCTCCATCCTCAGTTCATGCCGCTCCAGTCTCTGCCTCAGTCAGTGGCTGCGCGGCAGGCCTTACCCTCTTCTCCACAGGCCTCTGCACCTCAAATCTGCCCCTGCCCGGCTTTTATAAGGACATCTGCCATTGGCTGCAGGGCCCACCCTAAATCCAGGGTGATCTCATCTTGAGATCCTTAACTAAATTACACCTGCGAAGAACCTTTTCCAAATAAGGTCACATTCCCAGGTTGCAGGGGGTCAGGACTTACAGCATCGGCCCTCTGCAGGGCCCACCTTGCACTGCACCCTGAGCTGGTTAGCCTGCTACCCCACTACCTTCCCCATGGCCCTCCCCAGCCCGCAAGCTCCCCGTCAGGCCCTGATCAAGTGCCCTGCGCTTACTTCAAAACCAAAGTCTTTATACCCAAGCACACTGGGGAGACCCGGCCAGGGCAGATGTAGACTCTGAGTCCCCCTGGTTGGAAGGGGGATATGTCACCACTGACTTGCAGCAGACTGGATGTGTCAGCCAACACCAAACCCCATTCTAGGTCAGGTCCTCTAGAAGCTGCTTGGAGTGGGGAGCAGAGATGGGAACTGGCAGAAGGAGAGGTGGGGCTGTGTGTGAGCAGTCAGAGGTCTGGGAGAACGACGGAGGCTGCACAGGTGCTGGAGCTGGGCGCTCTAACAGTAAGGGGTCAGGTCACGTCATGGTCCTGCCGTGAAGAGCTGGAGTCAGACGCAGGGGCAAGGCAGGTGGAAGGGTGGCCACAGCGCCAGCCCCGTCAATACAGCAGACCCCAAAGGACCCCCCCAGTCAAGTCCCTGAAGCCCCAGCTATTCAATCAGACCCCCAGGCTGACTCTACTGGGGGCAGAGGCCAGGGTCCCAGGATGTCCACTTTTCCTTCATGCGTGGACACAGGCTGACTCTCTGGACCAGCCAGTACAACAGCAATAGCAACCAGCCACATGTGGCTATTTAAATTAATTATGAATATATATTTATATAAATAACAGCAAATATAAAGAATAAAACTTTAAAACCAGTTGCACTAGTCATATTTCAAGTGCTCGGTAGCCATACGTGGCCAATGCCTCCCAGATATATGTGGACTGTTTCCACCAGGGCAGGAAGTTCCACTGGACGGGGCTGCTCCAGAGTCACCCAGAGCAGCAGAGGTTGGGTTCTTTCCAGGGAACAGGGTGGACTGGGCTGGGTGGAGGCGGAGGAGGGATCGATCCCAGGCCAGGAGGAGGGGGTGTTTGTTCAGAGCTGGCTTGTGTTGACTCATCAGTCCTGGAGGCCTGGGATTAAGCCTGAGCCCCTGAGCAGAAAGTGGCCTGGGAGGGCAGCCCATGGGGGCTTAGCCACCCAGCTCATGGGCGGGAATGTTCGACCTCAGCAGATAAAGTGGACAAAGGACCCAGGCAGACCCAGACTGAGACAGGCAGGTAGAAGAGCAGTCACCCAGATATGGGGGCCACTCTTTTTTAAACTTTTTAAAAAAGATTTTATTTATTTTATTTTTAGATAGAGGGGAAGGGAGGAAGAGGGGGAGAAAAACATCAATGTGTGGTTGCCTCTCACACGCCCCCTACTGGGGACCTGGCCCACAACCCAGGCATGTGTTCTAAGAGGGAATCGAACCAGCGACACTTTGGTTCTCAGGCCAGCACTCAATCCGCTGAGCCACACCAGCCAGGGCAGCTCTATTGTAAATCACAAAAGGCAACAATGCAACACCTACTGGTGGCCCACTTCCTCTTTTTCACTTACTACACCTGGGCTTCCTTCCTCGTGAGGCTGTAAGCTCACCACATTCCTGACCCCTGTCCACCCTTCCAGACTATAGCAGTTTCATCAGTATGAGCCACTCCCCCACTGATGGGCACTTAGATTGTTTCATATCTTAAAAATGTGGTTGTCTGCTTGCTTTTCTCTCCCCTTCCCTTCCCAGACTGGGAATATGAGGGCTGTATCTTGTTAGCTGCTGTAACCTCAAGGGTAGGCATACACTAGGTGCTTCATAAATGGATAAGTAAATGTGTGGGACGGTGCTAGCAGAAGAGGTGGAGACCCTCCCTGGGGTGGGTAAGAAGCCCGATTCCCACAAAAATGTTAGTGATGTAAAGAAAGGAAGATGGTGAGGGAACCGGGACCCCTCCTTCCTCACCGGGGCTCCAACCACCCTCAGCCTCGTGTCTGGAGGCTTTCCTCGCCGCGTCCCTGGGGCCCCTGCTCCATGACTTTGCCTGCCTGGGCTGCTCTGTCATTGGGAACACAGGGCGGGTGCCATCTTCTACCCACAGGCAGCCTCAAACATACGCTGTCCCCCTGTGCCTAACCCGGTCCCAGTCCTCTGCAGCAAGCTCTCTGAGGGCAGGCACCTGTGTCTGTTGTGTCTGACCCGTATCCTGAGAGCCTAGCACAGAATCTGTCACATAGTAGGAGCTGAGTAAATATTGAATGAATGAATGAATGAATGAATGAATGAATGAACACTTTCTCTTCTACCATAGTTCTGACTGAGGACCCAGTAACCCTCGGCTGGTTCTCCTCTGGGACCTTCCCCGCCGCCACCACTGTACACTGACCCTCTCATTTATGTTTTTACCCTTTTGTCCATTTAACAGTGACATGGAGCACCTACTCTGTGCCAGGCGCCCTGCGAACGGCGGTGAAGGAAGGGACAAGGGCGCTGGCTCAGACTGCAGGGCCGAAATCCTGAGTCTTCTCCTGACTGACTTGAGGAGGAACATAATGTCTCGGAGCCTCAGTTTCCACGTCTAAAAAACAGGGGGAGGCAGAGGGCCACTTCTCCATCTCCACTGTGGCGGTGGTTTCATTGTTGGGGGCTTCTGTCAAAACGCATCAGATGGTACACTTTATTTTTATTTTTATTTTATTTTATCCTCACCTGAGGACATACTTATTGATTTTAGAGAGAGGGGAGGGGAGAGAGAGACAGAGGAAGGGAAACATCGACGTGAGAGAGACAGTGACCGGTGGCCTCTGGAACACGCCGGGACCTGAGACAGAACCCACAATGTAGGCATGTGCCCCGATCAGGAATCGAACCCAGGACCTTTTGGTTTATGGGACAACACTTCAACCAACCGAGCCCCACTGGCCAGGGCAGGTGACACACTTTAAATACATGCACTTTATTGTATGCCCGTCATACCTCAGTACAGCTGATAAACATAGTACCAATTCCCCAAGGCAAGCACTCAGCACAGGGCCTGGCACACAGTAAATGTTCAGCAAAAGTGTTCAGAGTCTTTATTGCGCCTCTGACTTCACTGAGTCCTTTCAAGGCCCCACGGAGCAGGTGCCAGTGCCCCCCTTTTGCAGATGGAGAAACCGTGGTTCAGAGAGGCAAAGACATTTCCCCGGGATGACACAGGTGGGAAATGGAAGAGCTGGGACTTGGCATTTAACCTTCTTGGCTCTTTTTCATTTTACAGAAGAAACTGAATTTTAGAGAGGTTAAGCCAGCTGCCTAAGGTCGCACAGTTGGATGCACGGCAGAGCCAGAATTCAAACCCAGGTTGGCCTAAAGCTAAAACCTGATTTGATTTTGTGTTTTGCCCCTTGTGACCTGGTCACTCAGGCCCCCAGGCTCAAGAAGAAATGGAGTCCCGACCTCCTGACCTGGGCCGTCCCCAGGGCCTGTCACATCCAGGACACTCGATCCAGAAATGCAGCCCCACTGGTCTGGGCAGACGTGAGCCCTGGCAGGGCCTCGTGAGGCAGGCGGGGTTCGAGGAAGTAGGCTCGGGCAGGAAGTAGGCTTAGGCATTGAGGGGAGGACTGACGGGAGGCTTGGGGCTGGGCAGCCGGTCCTGCTGGGATCCCAGGCCTGGCCGAGCCAGTCTGGCCCCACCCAGCCCCCTCCACTCTCCGCCCTGACAGCATGACCTCTTTGCCGGGCAGCCCTCCCAGCCTGGTCTGAGAGACCAGGAACAAGTTTGAAATGAGGTGTCCAGAGATGCAGGACGGGTTGTGCTGGAAAGCGGTCCAGGGTTCACAGTGAGGCCTGGATCTGCAAGGTGGACTGACGGAGTAGTACGGCTGGGTCACAGTGGGTGCCAGCCTGTGGGCGAGGCGGCGCTGGAGAAGCCCCATGCTGAGTCGAGGGTTAATCCACCAGGGGCTGGGTCCTGGGGGAAGGCCCAGGGTGGCCCAGGGTACCTGAGGCTCAAAGCAGCTGTTCTTTAGCCACTGGTGGGGAGCCGGTTCAATATTTTGATAACAGACATAGCTGTCAGGTGCAGAGCGTATCCAGGAAGAGCTGGCCAGGGGTCATCGGAGCAGCGGCTCCCTGGGGACTGGGGCAGCAGGGCCTGGCTGTCTGGCAGGGGTGCCCCCAGAGGGTGAGCCCACGTCACATTCTTGGGGAATGACTCAGGGGCAAGCAGAATGGTGATTCATCACGGACCCCCTCCTGTCCCTGTTGCCAGGGCCCAGCCTCCCCTCTGGCTCCAGTCAGGGCTCACCAGGCCCCCCAGGACTGAGTGTGAGTCAGCCCATCTTGGCTGGAGGGCCAGCATGATTTTCCATGCCTTTCATTGTTCTGCTCCAAAAGTAAATATGTATTACAAAACACAGGGTGAAGCTAGGCCAGCCCCCTCCTGTCTATTTGGTAGGCAGGAAAGAGAGGGCAAGAGAGGGCCCTCAGTGCCAGGTACACTGGCTCTTCCCCATTTTACAGATAGGACAACTAAGGTTCAGAGAGGTTAAACCACCTACCCAAGGTCACACAGCTATATTCATGGCAGAGCCAGGAGTTAAACCCGGGTTGGCTTCAAGCTACAGCCTGTGGGCTCTTCCCCAGGAGGTTGCAGACCAGGCCTGAACTTGTGCTGCATCTCTTCCAGTACACAGGTGTGCTTCTCAGGGTTTGGGGGCGTTTGTTAATGTGCAGATTTCTGGGCCCAGCCTAGACCCACCCTACCACAATCTGAGAGGGAGGACCCTGGGATCGGCATTTGTAAATGCTCCTCAGGTCCAGACCATGCTGTACGGTTGGAGATGGAGCACGGCTGTCCCCAGGAGGGTGGGCCGGGCCTACGCCCTGGGAGGAGAAGGCTTTTATCAGAAACAGGCTGCTCTGTCCTACACACTCCCCTCTCTCTGGGGCTAGGGGAATGCTGCCCTTCTTGTTTCAAACTGGTTCACAGAAACACCCCAAGCCAGAGAGTGAGTGAGCAACTCTCCAGCTGCTGGGGAAACAATGACAGCAAACAAAGACTCTGTTTCCTGCGCCTTCAGGAAAGGGGTGGCCTCCTGGGAGCCAGCAGCCGGGCCCAGCTACAGAGAGGAACAGGGTTCAGGGGCTGAGGACAGCCTGGTTGCCAGGGAGCCCAATGGCCCTGCAGGTGCCAACTCCGTGGGGTCAACCATCAAGCAAATGCCAGGAAAGCAAACAGCCTCCCCGAAGAACCCCCATCCCACATGGCAGAGGGATGAGTCACTTGGCATAAGAGGAGAACCAAACAAATCCCATCTGCCCAGAGGAGGATGCACGGGGCCAGAACGCAGCTCCCACCCCATCCGTCCTGCCCAGAGACCAGCGGTGTGCACACGTGTGTACACACGTGTGTGCGCATGCACACAGCCACACCAACTCAGAGCCCAGCTTTTCGAGAATAAGGGAGGAGGGATGGTGAGGCCCAACTCAAATTCCTCCCTAAACCTGCTAATTCTCTCTGAAGCTCCTGGGAGGGGCCCCGGCTGAGTCAGCAGGAGCCTGGGAGGGTGGAGGGAGTGGGGGTCCAAGAGCTTCAGCGCTTAGGCAGGCTGACCTAGGAACCAGCTCGTGGGGCACAGACCTCTTAGGACCTCAGTGCCCTTTCCTGGAACATGAGATAAGAGCTTCCTCCCAGCTGGGAAGGGCTGGTTGGCTTTACCCTGGTGTGGGGTGGGGAGGGTTCTTGGTGACAATCGACCAGCTCAGGCAAGACAGGCATATGGCATGTCGCTTGTCACAGAATCACCCTCAATGAATGAGAAATGGCATCAATATCATCAATGTCGTAGCTGTCACTCAGCCTCTGAGCTACAAGCCTGTTTACTTGGAGGTCCCTAGTCTGGTCCCCTTCCCTCAGTGGACTTTTACTTTCCTTGGGGGTGTGGGGAAAGAAGATTTGGAAGTTGAAAGAAGTCTAGAGTTTGGAGGCAGTTTGAAGTTGTTATAATTGCTTGAACCCCTGGGCCTCACTAGCATGGAGCCTCCAGCTACAGACATACCCCACCCCCATTTGCTGAGCCTTCACTAACTGCCAGGGGGCATGCTAAGTACTTAATACCTGAGAGCTCACTCTACCATGGGGTTGCTACAGATGTGCCCATTTCACACATGAGAAAAATGGAGGCTCAGAGAGGGAAAATGACTTACCCATGTTCACGTAGCTGAAAGGGACTAAGCGAGGACGCCAACCCATTTGGCCCCGGGCTGCCCCCGCATCCCCGCCTCTGGGGCCTGACAAGGCTCTTCTTTCCAGGAGCATCCTGATGGGCTTTGTACTTGTTTGTATCTTTGTCTCGGCTGCTAGACTCTCTGCAACGGAAGGCACAGTGGCTACCTTCCTCAGCACGGGCTCTCCTTTCCCTGAACCTCGTGTCTTCCGTAACCCTCGTCCGCCAGCACCTCTCAGTCCTCTTCTGACAAGGAAGCAGGTTGGAGCCAGAGTGTGGGGGCAGGACATTGGGGGACAGGCCAGGGGACAGAGGAAAGGCTCTGGGAAGAGGGAATGACCGACTTGGGTCATTTTTAAATGAGTTTTTAAAAACTAACTGGAAAAAAACAATTCAAACACATACCAAAAAAAATTTTTTTTAAACAAACTTCAAGTCCTGGCCCAGTGGCTCAGTTTACTGGAGCGAGGTCTCTGCACAGAAAGCTGTCAGTCTGATCCTCAGTGGGGGCCTGGATCCAAATGGGAGGCGGCAGGTCTCTGTTTCAGTCTGTCTCTCTCTCTTTCCTCCCTTCCTTCCTCTCGGTCTAAAATCAGTGGGAATGTCCTCAGGTGAGGATAATAAATAAAGTAAATAAATATCCAAATACTATAAGAGGGTATACAATGAAAATTCAGATTTCTCTCTAGTCCCTCCCGAGGGGACTCGTGGCTGTGTTGCTTGCTGTGGATCCTTCCAGAAGTTTCCTGTGCAGGTACACACGCACATCCCCACCCTCACCCTCTCCCTTGCACTTTGCTCCTGGCCCCTGACTGCGAGTCTCAGCAGCACCCCCTCTGGCTTTTCATCCTTTTCCAGGGACAGAATCTTTCCCGACATGAACACTCCCTGGACTATTTAACCACCCCCCGCAAGGTCACCCGATGGCTTCCTCTCCAGCCCCAGCCTGCCCTGAAGCTCCCCTGAGGCCTGCTCAGACAGCCCCTCATGAGAGCCCCCTGCAGTGAAAGGGAATGGAGGGGGGAGTAAGGAAAGGTTTTCCGGGCAGAGTTGTGACAAGGGCACAAGCAGAGAGCCCCACATGATTCCCTTCTGAGCCTCGTCTGTGACCCACTTGGGTTGAGTGGAAGGGGTCCTGGGTGACCAAGCTCTGCAGAGTTGAGGCACTTGCAGGTCCCAGGCAGGCCCCCACCTGTGTTCTGAAGCCTTGACTCCTCCCTGACACCTGCTGGCATCACAGGCTGGCTGGAGGGGAGTTCCTTGGTGCCCTACAGGTCCTGTCTTAACCTGAGTCCAGAAGGAATTCACTTCTGGACAAAGAGAATTGCTCAAGCCCTTAGCTGCCCACTGAGGAACTCCCCACCAGAGGGTGGAGGGAAGGCGTCTGAGAGAGGATCCAGGCAGAGCCAAGTTCACAGAACAAATGACAGGGTTAGATTTGGAGGGAGGTCTGTTCAGGGCCCCCCCCCCACAGGAGCTGTCGGGGGCTGCAGGAAAGACCCCTTCCTCCTGGCTTCTCACAGGGGGACTTGCCAAAAAGTCAGATTCCTGGACCCCTCCCCACATCCCCCTGTCAGGAGCTCAAGTGTTCAAAGCCCTGGAATCTGCATTTTTACAAAACCCATGGGGACCTTGATGCACACCTTCAGAGTCATTGCGTCTTGCAGGACCCTTTGTCCTTTTTAGGTTCCCAGACCCTTTTTAAAAGTTCATTTAAAGGTCGTCAATTTTTAAAAATTATTAGTATGTATGTCTCTTCTCACCTCCCCCAAGAGAAAGGCCCTTAGCTGGTCCCCCCTACCCCCCGCCTTTTCTCTTTTCTCCCCAATGTAGCAGAACCAGGCGGCCAAGGCCAGGAGGGTGTTAGTATCTGTTAGCGACTGAATGAGTGAACCTTTTGAAAGTGACAGACACACCCTAGAAAAATGCATATACGGACACACATTTTAAAAGCAAGTGTAGGGGTTCACTTGGGCTCAGTGCAGCTCAGCTGAGTAGAGTATCTTCCCGTAGCGGAAAAGTTTGCATGTTCGATTCTCAGTCAGTGTGTGAAGGAGAAGGTAACCAATCCATGTTTCTCTCTTACATCTCTCTCTTTCTCTCTTCTCTCTGTCTCTCCCTTCTTTCTCTAAAAACAATGAAAAAATGTCCTTGGAGGAGGATAAAAAAATGGAAAGAAAGCAAGTGTAGGGGGGATTCACAAACCCCCTTAAGCCCATCCACAGATGGGTTCAAGAATAAGGATTTTTCTCCCTGGCTGGCGTAGCTCAGTGGATTGAGTGTGGGCTGTGAACCAAAGGGTCATCAGTTTGATTCCCACTTAAGGCACATGGTTGAGTTGTAGGTAGGGGTTGGGGGGGGGGACATTGATATTTCTCTCCCTTTTTTTCTCCCTCCCTTCCCCCCTCTCTAAAAGTAAATAAATAACATTTTTTAAAAAAACAGTAAGGTTTTCTAGAGTCTCTGTAATACTGGAACCACAGTCCTTTGGTGTCAGAAGCAAGAGAAGGCCCCCAAAATTCTAAGTGTTGTTCTCAAACAGGCTGCTGGGTCTGGGCCAGGGTAAGCCGCTTGGAATCCACTGCCACCAACCTTATTTTATCAATAAAAAAAAAACAGATGGGGTGGATGCCCCGTGTGGGTCCCTGCCTCCTTCCCCTGCAGACGTCATTGCTCCCACCCAAACCCTGTTAGCCCTTTGGCCCTAATTTATCGTGTTGCTTTCTGGAATCTGCCTCGGAGACTGTGAGCTCCTCCTTCCCAGCTAGGCATGGAGCCCCCACTTCCCTCCAGAGTGACGCCGAACCCTCCCAGCTTTCAAGGCCTCCTTCAGGGTGGCTTTACCGTCTGTCCAGATGCAGCCTTTTCCGTCACACAGTGCAAGCGGGCACACACTGGCAGAATTGTGCAATGTGGCTCTTCTGGACCGGAATCCAGCAGCTTTTATGATCAGCCATGAAGTAGTTCTGTCCTGCCAGGGCCTGGAGTTATCAAGTTTCAAAGGATTTTTTTGTCCTCCCTAAATGGCCCCGTGATAATGATGGCGAAGCTTCCTGCACATTTGGGCCAGGCACTGTGTTAAGTGCTTTGTGTGAATTATCTACAAGGGTCTTTTCATAACTTTTGGGGGTGGGGTGATTAGCAATTGTTTGACAAATAAGGAAACTGAGGCTGGAAGCAGTTGACCATTTGTGGCTATAGGGTCTGAGCTCTGGCAGGCGCACGCCAAGATCCCTTTTCTCAATTGCCATCGATGCTGCTCCCACCCGAGTGTAATTCACTAGCTATGCAGGGCACAGAGACGCGTCCAGGTTTCTGCCACACCTGGTTGGAGGGCCTACCTGGGTGTTAGCCAACAAGAGAGGCAGCAGAGAGCTAGGCAAGGGTCCTTAGCCAGGGGGCGCGCCAGACTCAGGGGTGAGGGTGGGGCTGAGGGTGTTCAGGAGAGTGGCCTGTAAGACCCCGCCCGCCTACCCAGCCATTGGCAGGGGTGGGGCTGGGGGGAAGGTATCCGGAAAAGATCCCGTGTCCCCACCCCCAACCCGTGCTGGGCACCCCACCGGCTCTCTCGCAGCCAAAGGCGCTAGCAGGACTGTCTGGAAGCCCCGCCCACCCCGTAGCTCCGCCTCCGGGAAGGTAAGCACCACCTTCCCGGGAGCGGCCGCGAGAGCCTTTGGCCCGAGGGCGCCCCGCCCCCTGCGAGTAGTGACCCAGTGCCTCAAACGCGCCGCACTCGGGCTCCCGCGCTGTCGCTCGCTCACCTGCGCCCACTGTCGCCCCTCGGTGCGCGCAGGGACCCCCGACGCCCAGTACCCAGTCCCGCGCTGCGACCCGCTGCTTACCAGCGCACCCCGAGAGCCACCATGAACTCGCTCTTTAAGAAGAGAAACAAAGGCAAATACAGCCCCACGGTGCAGACCCGGAGGTGAGGAGGCATCCGCACACCGCTGGCAGACGCCCCCGCGAAACCCACGCGCCGCGGGGCGCACTAGGTCGAGAAGCTCCGTTGGGGGGGGGGGGTGCACGGCCGGGCCCTGAACGCTGCAGGGAGCCCAGGAAGCACCGTCCTGGGAGGCCCAGGGGGCGGGGAACTGAGCCAGGAGTGAGCTTCACGCTGGAACACGGGGCTCGAGGATCAGCCTAGAGCCGGGAAGCCCGGCTGCAATGAGGATGGGCTGGGGGCGCCCGAGGGAAAACACTGTAGCTGGCAACAGTGAGTTCTAAAGGAGCTCGGAGAGCACTGACTTAGCGCCTAGATGGCGGGGAACTGAGCTGGAGGTATTGGGAAACTCAGGGTCGTCCTTGCGCCAGGGGTCCTCCCGGGCTAGGAAGCACCGCCCAGGTGGGGAGCGGTGTATCCTGAGGACACTACACCCAAGGCCGGGGTCGGGGGTGGGGGGCGCGCAGGCGACCTACGAAGCTCTGTCTCGGAGTGGACGGGGGCGGGAATACTGAGCTGAGGTGTGGAAGGGGGCGTTCCCCTGAGCTTCTTGGAGAGCTCGCAGGTGCTACTGGCATTAGGTACGCTAGAAGTGGAGAAGGCTCACTGGTTGTGGGGGCTGCCACCTGCGGCAATACATCCCGGCACCTGCCGTCCTGCGTTTGAGCCTCGTTCAGAATAACCGGTGGGCGTAGGGGCGCTTGGCTGGGGGGCGCAGGCTGAGGCACCCTCTGTCCCCGGCCCCTGGCAACTGCCACGCGGGGATCCGCGCTGGGGCTGGCGGTGTCGTCTGGGCGGTGTCCAGACCTTCTGGCTGCCTGATTTGCCAGGGGCGTGCCGCACTCCCTTTCCCCCGCCCCACTAGCCCCGAAACTGGCGGCGTCTCTGAGCCTGGCGTTCCCAGGGCGGCTTGGAAAGGGAATGACATGTCTTGATGTGTTTGGGTTGAGATGGCAGCCCACGTCCGTTTTGATAAGCCTAATGTATTCACTTAATAACCGGTTTAGGGGAATCTCGTGGAGATGCTGAGAATGAGGGAGGGAGCAGGACTTCGACGTCTCCCTTGTCCCCTCTCTAGGGAGGGGACACTTGAGGAGGGAGCACTTTACTAAATTTCTTCCTACAAGAGGCTTCTGGCAGGTGGAGTGCTCGGAATTGCACCGTCCACCGGCCCGGGTATTCTCTCCCAGATGCACTCACCCTGCGCCCCACCTCCCCTTGTTCCTAGCAGCTCCCAACTCCCTCCCAGGCCCCAGATGAAGGAAGGTAACGAGACTGGCCAGGGCTCCCACCCTGCTGGTGTGGTCCAGCCCGGGCAGACCTGTTTGACAAGTGCTGGTGCAGACGTGTGGGCACAGCCCTTTCAGAAACTCCACTGCGCATCGATCCTACTGGCCCCGCCCCCCACCTCTCCTTTGGGCTGTTTCAAGCTCAGAGGCATTTCTTGCCCTCCTGTCTGAGGCTCCCCCAACCCCGGCCTCCTTGCACTTTCACAATTCCAGAGATGGGGCAGGGCCCTGCACACTGTTCCTCTGTGGCTGAGTCCAGCTGGCTCTCAACTCAGCTGGGGTCCTGTCCAGTCCCCGAGCCGTTCTCTCTCAGGCATTGCACAATTGCACGCTCTGTGCCAGCCCTGGAGGACTGTACTGTTCTACCCCCATCAAGACTAGGGCCCCTCCAGTTCTTCACACATGCACACACCCACACACCAGGAGATGGGCCAGGCCTTGCCCTGCCTCCAGTCCCCCAGGGCCTGGGCTTGGACCTGACAAGCTGAGAGGGACTCGGCCTCTTCAGCAGAGGGTAGGAAGAAAGGATTCCCATCCTTTATAGCTGTGGGGGACTCTGAGGGCCTGGGGTGGCAAGAACACTGGGTCCTGCCCCTCCCTCTCCATACGCCTCTGCCCTTGGCTGACTGATCTGATTGATCTCAGATCTCAGTTTAGAAGTGTCCTTCTGCAGGAAGCCTTCCTGATTATCTCCCTAGGATGGAGCGAAAGACTTCCTTTGAGCTCCCATAGTCTTGCACAGTCGCAGCCCCAAGTAGGTGCCAGGTGCTTCTCCAAGTAGTCTCAGCTGGGTGCACCCCTCTGCCCCTTACTTCCTCGGCATGGGGTCAAGTTCATGGACTGGGTCGTGGTGTGGGAAACAGCCTCTTGCCCCATTAACTCAACAAGAATCTCTTAAGTGTTACCCAGTGCTTAGCCCTGTACTTGTTGCTCTGAGATGTGGTCATAGGTCATGGGGCACTTGTCCCCAAGTGATTCTTTTACCCAAGTTTCTGGGGTTCTTCTCTATTGTGTGGAGGCATGTGGGTTTACCAGTGAGATTCAGCATGGCCTGGTGGGTAGGAGCTTTGACCCTGGGGCAGAGTGCCTCGCTTCTGACCCTGGCTTTGCCACATCTGTTGTGAGCAAGTCAGGGAATCTCTCAGAGCCTCAGTTTCCTCATCTGCAAAGCAGCAATGGTGCTAATATCTCCTACGAGATGTTACAAGGTGGAGTAAATGTGACAAGAAGGAGAATGCTCCTGGCACACGGAAGGTGCCCAGACAGTGAGTGGGCCAGCATCACCAGGAGCCAGGAGAGGCCCCAGTTGAGAGGCCCCGGGAGCCAGAAGTTGTGACCGTCACACGCAGGCGGTCACAGCTCTGAGCTGCACAAGTGCGAACCAGTGCACAGAGTGCCTGCATGGAGAACACTGCACCTCCCTGTGTGTCAGCCTTCTGGCAGCTGAAACCGGGGAGGGCTGGGACAGGGTGTGAACAACGCCGCTGCTCATGGCAGCCTGGTTCTAATGACAGGTGTGGGCACTGCTGGTCACACCTGAACTAATGACAGGGCCAGGCTTGGTGGTGCAGGTCACCGAGGACGGTGTCCAACCCAGGAGGGAGGGTCAGGAGGAAATCTGCTCCCACCTTTCTGCTCTGTGGCTAAGAGTGCCGCCCTGGCCAGCCCTTACTTACTTCCTGGCTGTGCAATCTGGGATGAGTTGCTTGGCCGCTCTGTGCCTCTGTGCTCTTACCTAGAGAATGGGCACAAGCATACTACCTTCCTGGTGATATGGTCGGCCTGAGGACTAAATAAAATAATTTAGGAAAGAGTTAAGAATCAAAGGAGGCCTCAATCCATGGCAGCTATAATGAGCAACTATTGAAAACTATCGAGCAAATGCAGCTAAGGCACCTACTGTGTGCCTGAACTGGACAGGGTGTGCACTGCACAGTTCCAGGGCTGCCATTCCTGGGGGTGGGAGGTGGATGCGGAGGAGGAAACGTTGACAATCTCCCTGCACTTGATGGAGTTGTTTCATTACGAGTACAGTTACAGGACTGGGTTTTGGGGGCAGTGGGAGCCCTTCGGGGATGGTTGTCCCCATTGAGACGTGAAGCTGGACGGTTGTTTCTAGCCCAGTGGCTCTGGCACTCCCTGGCTGGTCTGAAGTGAGCACTGTCAGAGCAGAGACCTTAGAGATCAGGGAGGACTTCTGGGGAAGGGGCCCAGCCTGTCCTGGAAGGAGTGGAGTGGTTAGGATCCAGCTCTGGAGTTAGACTGAATTCTGCCTTTTTGATTTTGGCCAAGAAATTTGACCTTGTTGAACCTCAGATTTCTCATGTGTAAAATAGGACTAATCTTGTTCTTCCAATCAGACCTGGGTCCCAGTAAGCCCCCAGCCTGGCCTGCTTTCCTGACCTCACCTGGGCAGGTTGCTACAAGAACATCTCCATCCCAATGTGGGGAGCCTTCGTGGCAAGCAGGGCTTAGTAGGCTGATGAAAGGGACCTGTGTCCTCCTGGAAGACAGCTGGGGTACCCTGCACCTTTTGGTGATTAAAAGCACAGAATTTGATAGCCGGGTGTGAGTTTAAGACCCTCCTCAGCTGTGTGACCTTGAGCAGGTCACTTAACATCTCTGAGTCTCAGTTTTTGCATCTGTGAAATGGGAGCAATGACAGCAACCCTTCAGCTGGTGAGGTCAAATGTGTGTGATGGACCCAGTCCCAGGCCTGGCTCATGGTGAGTGCTTAGCAAACCACAGCAGCGAACATTAGCAACCACATACCACTGTTAAGGGTAATGATTGTGCTCAGCCCAGAGGTGACCAGGCAGCTGGTCTCCTTCCAACCATGGAGGCTGGAGCCTGCATGGGGCATGCGGTCAGCTGACTCCTATCCACCTGCCCAAACATTCACATGGACTCTTTCACACAGACCCCCCCCTTCCTTAAGCAAACACACGGAGAGACACACATGCACACATTTATTAGTGACAGCTGGAAAGCCTGAACAATTTGACAGGGAGGCTTTCCCTGTCCGTGAAGCCTCCCTCCAACCATATGGGTGAGTGGACTGCAGTGGTCTGCCCGGCCATTTGTCCAGCGCCTCCTGTATGCCTGGCATGGCCATGGATGTTACAGCATCTCATTCTGCCACTGTGCCTGCCCTTGGCAGTGACAGCCTGTCTCACAGAAGGGTACACTGAGGCCAGGAGTAAAGGCACTCACCCCGGGGTTCACAGCTCACAGTGGCTGATGCCAGGAGCTCAGGGGTCCCTGGGTAAGGAAGCTCCGTCTCTCCACCAGGACCTGGGGCTTGGTGGCAGCTGACTAGGCACTGCCCCGGGCCAGCCATTGGCTTTTGTATTCAATAACTCCGCCCCAGCAACCCTTTGCTCCTCTCATCTCTCTGGCTTTGCCCTCACTTGCCCAGTCCTCTCTTGGCAGAGGGAATGAGGCCTGATAAATTAGATTCAGAACAGAACCAGCTGAACCTCTAAGGATGGCTGCATTATAATGGTGGCATTTCAGGCATTGTCAGGGGCAATCGTCCAGGGACAGGGAGTTTTGGGGGAGGGGCTTAGCTCAATTCACACCACTTGGGCAACAGCCTGAGGAGAGGCAGAGGCAGCAGGAGGGTCCTAGGGGCTGGGGAGGAGCCAGCCTCGAAAGCATTTCCAAGGTCCCTTGTCAAGGGAGGAGGAAGCAGGATTCCTATCTTGCCACTGCCACCCGCCATCTTCCGTCCTACCTGTCCTGGCCTGTCTAGGCAGCCGGAGAGGGAAACAGCCTCTGGTCTTTGTTCTCTCTGCTTTTTGGTTAGTGTTCTGTGTTGCAGCCTCCTGAGCCTGGGGAGGGAGGCCCCTGGTGCTGCTTTTGCTCTCCAGGAAAGCTGGAGCCGTGTGCAGGTTGAGCCCTGCCCTTTCCCCCACTTCTCCCTGCCTCCAGAGGTAGCAGACCAGACTGGGCCGCCAGCTTCTCTTGCCTGGGCACTGTGGTAATCTCTTCACAGCTCCTGCTTCCATCCCAGCACCGCAGTCCCTTCTCCCCATGGCACCCAGTGAGCTCTTTGTAAAATGCAAATCTGATTCTGTCCCCCTGCTGCTGTGACCCTTGCCCAGGCTCCCTTTACTCTCAGGCCCCGGGAGCTGCTGGCCTGCACAACACGAATGCGTACTGTTCACCCTCACCTTTCCATACTGCATCCACCGCCAGGCCTTCGCCCACACTGTTCCCCTGCTTGGAATGCTCTTCCCACCCATCTTCCCTGGCTTATTTGCCTTCCTCTTGCATGGTTCTCCACTGTTCCTCAGGGAAGCCCTCCCTAACCTCTCTGCTGGGGCAGACCCACCTCCTCCATGGTCTTGCCATCTCCTTTGTGGCTCTTATCTCAGCAGCCTTTGGACTCTGTGGTGGCCAGATGGAGATGAATGTCGTTCTCCCCCAGAGACTGGCTGGTGCAGTCCACATGCCGAGTGAATGAATGAGGGCGAGCTAAGATTCTCTCCCTCCTTAAACATCTCACAGGGACAAACACACTGTAGTGCACTCATGCGTGCACACCCCCCACACTCCAGCCAAGGTGGGGTGAGGTGTTATCTGTGGACGGAAGGAAGTTCGAGGGCCAGAGCAGCAGTGCCTACTGACCCCTGTCCCCATCCAGTCACCTCCGTGAGCTTAGTAAACAGTGACAATGCAGGGTAAGAAGCCGAGATAGTGGAGACGAAGGGACACTGAGCCAGGCTGGTGAGCTTCTGGAGGAGGGGGCCCGAAGAGAAAGCACCGAGGCACAGGAGACAGCGAGATGTGCATGCGTGTGCATGAACCTGAGCAGGCATGCTGTAGGACCAACGCAAGTTGGTGGGGGTGCGAAGAGTACGTCCACATACATTTTTAAAAACATGCACACAGCACAGTTCCATACGCTGTTTCTGGGCACAGACACAGATAGGTACTGACAGCATAAAACAGGCTCAGGAAGCAACCAGAAGCTCCGGAATCACACTGTCCCTGAGGAGGGGGCCCAGGGATAATGAACAATAACACTTTATTTCTTTTTAAACAATCTGAAGCAAATCTGGCAACATGGGAACGTCAGCTGAATCATGGTGGTAGGATCCTTTTCAGGACTCTTCTGCATGTTCGAGTTAGGTCATTGGGTTTTCAGGTTTTTCAAAGGGTTGGGTGGGATGGACGAGGGGAGCGGGCAGAGGAAGCAGCATGGGCAAGACCCAGGAGGGGAGCCCAGGGTCCTGCGTCTCAGCGGCCAGGCAGTAGGAAGAGAAAAGATCCGGGGGAGGAGGAGGAAGCAGCTTCAGGATGGTAGGGTGCCCAAGGTATGGGGAGCAAGAATGGGGGGCAAGCAGGAAGGTTCTGGATGGGGAGAAAATGGAAGTTTTGGGTGTGGGGAGGGGAACTTGGAAAGGTGTGACTATATAAGATTCTCTGAGGTTGAGTCCTAGCTTGGTACAACTGCCCTAAGTTATAACTGTTGTCTTTCGTAGGTGATACTACTCTTGTCTCTCTTTCCCAAGTGAGGGTCAGAGTTTCAGTAACCTGCCCAGGGACTCTCAGCAGCTCTGACCTGGGCATTCTGAGCTGGGAGCAGGGGAACCACTGGTGGGGTGTCCCAGCGGGGAGCTGGTCCGTTCTTTCCCGAGCAGAGGAGTTTTGTCAGGTCTTGTGACTTAAACACATACCCAGTACGGTGGCTGGCAGCTCTACACACTGCCTGCTGACCCTGGAAGGCCTCAGAGCTGCAGGGAACAGTCTTTTTTAAAGGCAGAAAAACATCAATGTGTGGTTGCCTCTCATGCACCCCTCACTAGGGACCTGGCCCACAACCTGGGCATGTGCCCCAACTGGGAATTGAACTGGCAACCCTGTGGTTTGCAGGCTGGCACCCAATCCAATGAGCCACACCAGCCAGGGCATGTGTGGAATTCTTTGTCCCTCCAGATGCCTGGGCTCAGACTGCACACTCATACCTTTTAAGGTTTTCTCCAGCCAAGGTGTGGGGACTTGGATTCCCATTGAAGGCTGAGGAAGATTCTGAGTCTGCGCCACTGAGAACATTGAGAACTCCAGTTCTGTTGCTCCGCAAAAAGAGCTTGACTCTTCTCAACTGTAAAATGAGCAACCAAACCCCCATGGTAGCGAGGGAAGACCCAAGGCCCATGGGCAAGGATGGGGGCAGGCGAGAAGGACAGAGTAGGAAAACCCTGGGTGTGGGAGCCAAGAACCTGCCTTCCAGGCCCCTTGTCAGCTGTGCCACGGCCACATTCCTGCCCCTGTCTGGACTTTGCTCCTCGTCACTGAAGTACAAGCCTCATGAAGGCAGGGACTTTGCATGCTGTGTGGTTGCTTCTGAACCCCCTGAATGGTGCTGAGCACATAATGGGTGCTTACTAAACAGTGGTGGAAGGTCTGTTTCTAATCTGCGAATTGGAGGCTTGTGGGCTTGTGGGGAGGACTGGAGACGATGTGTGTAAAGCATCAAGCATGTAGCAGGTGCTCAATAAATGAAGGCCTCTACTCCTTGTCCAGTCAGTGGTCTTGAGCCAAGAATGCTGTCCTAACACCCAGGGGTGTCGAGATCAGCTTGAGCCCCATTTAAACCTTGCAGAAATCTTCAGGACATGCCCTAGTGTCACCAAAAGTGGATTGGATTTCTGTGTCTGTCGCAAGAGCCCAGAAGCACACGCCTGGCACAGGCCAGAGTTGGGGTGGCCTTCCCCAGGCAGACACAGACTAGGCTGGGACCCAGAGTCTCGTTTCCTACACCAACAGCCATCTCAGTGTAGGATCTGCTTCCCCAGCTCTAACAGCTGGGTGTGGAGAAATTTACTGCCTCGTCAGTCACCATGGAAGTTTCTGTAGGGAGAGTATCAGTCAGTTGGTCAGTCAGTCTGGCATTTATTGGGTGCTTCCTGCGCACTGCTTCCTCACAATACTTCCTTCCTGCAGAGACAAGGACTCCTCCTCACTCTGCTCCCCCAGTTGACACGTTGTCCAGGGACACGTTGCTGGCGGCCGTTTTCTCACCCCCACCCTGGCTGCATATAGAATCACCTTAGCAGGTTTAAAAACCGATGACCAGGCCTTGCTGAAGACCAACTGAGTCAAGACCTCTGCAGTAGGGCCCAGACTTCAGTCTGCTGGTGGGCAGCCAGCAGGGTAAAACACATACTGGGTTGGCCAAAAAGTCCATCTTGTTTTTTTCCGGTATTGATTTGGCTATTTTGAGTATGTCAGCTATCTCCCGCTACTGTCTTTTAGTGGGTAGGGGCCAAGGGCCAAGGGCGCTGCTAAACATATTCCAATGCATGAGACAGCCCCACAACAAAGAATTTTTTTAGACAAAATGTCAACAGTACTAAAAAACTTTACCAACCACTTTTGACATGTTCAGTCAGTCGCAGCACCTTCTTCATACGCTGCACAAATCTTTTCTTGCACTGCAAGTTGTGTTTTCACCTTTCTTGAAATAATAAAACACAGTGCGCTGGAAATGTTGCATATTTTCTTCCATCTTCAATATTAAAATGGCCACGCAAAAATTCACCAATTTTGATAAGTTTATTTTTAATGCACACTGAGGTGACAGCTGGCACAATACAAGCTAATAGAATTGTTTCGAATAAAGTTAAAGACAGCTAAGCACAACTAGAGCCATCGTGAGGAGAAAACATACTGGGCTTCTTGGCCAGCCCAGCGTTCACACTTGCTCCATCGTCTCTGAGTTACCTGCTTCCTCCTTCAGCAGCGGTTGCAGGGCCTGTCTCCCTCTGTTCTTTTATTCTCAGTCTTCCCGTGTCATCTTATTTCAGGTGCGTGGTATAAAATAAAATGGCCTAGAGCCGGCTTTTGTTTTATTTTCATGTCCTCGCCTGAGAGTCTTTATCTTTTACCAGGTGAGTGTATCTCACTTATGGCATTGTAACGACTGATGGGTTTGGACCCACCCCGGCATCTTGTTTTATATTCCTTTTTTTGCTTCCTCTTTGTTTTCTTTGTGCTCGTTTCTTGCGTTTTAGTGGGTCGAGCTGTATTTTCACAATTAAAATTAGGATATAAGGCCTGAAAAGACAGAGCAAATGAGAAAAAAAATACCCTGACCCAGGTGGTTTGAATCTTTGTAATTACGGTTATTGGGATACTTTTCTTAATCCTACATCTGAAGCTATAAACCTGGACAATAAGGACTCAGTCATCTTATAGGAGAGCCCTTCTGCAGGCCTTATTCCAGGCCCTGCCTAGGCTTGGGGCTCCATGAGTAGATGTCAAGTTAAACAGATAATTTCTACCACATCTTCAATAACCAACACCTGTCTGCATGGGCTTGGTAATGGAAGGGCCTGTCGAGGAGCCTGTAAGAAGGGCAGAGGTGTGAGAGGGAGTTGGGTGGGGGTGAAAATTTATTCAGCAATAATTGCTCATTTAAAATATTGGCGATCTGGAAAACCATCCGGGGTAGCAGCCGTCATCAGCATAGACACTGCCTAACACTGTGGCCCTGGGCACGTCCCCCCTCCTCCCTGGTCTCAGTTTCTTCGTCTGCAGTGGGACAATAATAGTACCCACGGGTTGTTCTGAGGATCAAAGCAGGAACCTGGGTCAGGCACCAGGGAGGGCGTGGCCCCGGGAGGCATTTCCCCACCCCTGCAAAGGCCTGCTCAGAGGAGCAGATGGGAACCTGGTATCTTCTTAGGGAAATGACTCAGCCTCAGTCACCACCGTTGATTATTACCCAGCCACTGGGATTAATTGCACTAATGAAGATGTCAACAAGATTCGAATCACTGTCTCCCCTGGGTGGTGAGCACCTTGCCGCATCGTCCTCTCTCCCCGGGCCTCCCCGATGTGTCCCCCTCTGTGGGTCTGTACTGATGTTCCCTGTTCTGAGGAGGTGAATCTGGACCTTGTAAAAATTCTGGCACCACTGCTTCCCAGCTGGGCGACCTTAGGCAGTTTCCCCCTGAGCCTCAGTTATCTCCATCTGGAGAATGGGGAGGCACGCACTGTTGACTGCTATAAAATGTCTGCTCAATGCAACACCTATTTATTGATCCCTGAGCCTATTCAAGGACTGGAATTAAGGACTACAGAAGGGCCCCTGAAAGATGAGTAAGTCCTTATCATCAACAAGTTTATAGCCTAATGGGCAGGATTAAGACTGTAGGGTGCCTACCCTCCTGGGCCAGTGATTTCAATGCACTGTGCATGAAAGGACTGAGCAGGCGATAGGCGTCTAGTAGGTGCTCTTAGCGTTTAGTTCTTATTCACCAATCATTTCCTGAGTGCCCGCTGTGTGGGCCTTTGTATGGGGGACAGGACATGTCCAGGAGTGACAAGCCTTTGTTCTCAGCCAGGTAGTGTTTAAAGAAGGTGGAGACTGGGGCCAGGTCTGGAGGTTTCTAGGGAGCCGCTCAGGCCTTGGCTGACCCTGGAGGCAGGCAGGACCCGGAAGAGGATGATGGTGGCCAGCCGGAGGCTATGGCCCTTCTCTGGGCTCTGGGAGGGGCAATGGTTCTGGGAGAGGTGTGCACTCCTTTACATTCCAGACATTCCGTGGCTGACGCCTCCTGCTCCTGCCTGCTCCAGAGCACACCCACCGAGGCAGAATTAACCCCGTGAGGGAGGGACTGCAGAGGTGATCAAAGGCTGGATCATTGGGACTGACTCAGGCCTGGACGTCAGGTGGCTTTGGCCAGGGAGGGAGATCTGTCCCCACCAGACATGCCCTGTTCCTACCAGTTCCCATCTCTACAACATGGAAAACGAGAGCACGTTGAACAGTTTGGGGCCGGAAGGAACAGCTGGCACAGTCCCTGGGGTGTGACCTGTTGCCCAGAGTGGCAGTTCAGGAAAGGGGCCATCCTTCCAGCCTGGAGAGAGGGGTGCTGGTGAGCCAGCCAAGGGCCCCCAGTTCTGCCCCAGGGCCTGTGGGTAAGGATGCCGCAGCTCTGCGGATCTGGGAAAGGGTGTTGGGCTTCCGGCTACGTTCTGTGTTCCCCAGCAGGCCGCACCCAGGCACCATGCTCTACTGGGCAAAATAGGAGCATGGGACTATTTTGAAGTCAGGCAGCCGAAACCTGGTCTTAAACCTGGTCTTGGGCAGGCATCTGGTCAGCCTTTGTGGGTCTGGAGGGAGGTGGCAGGGAGCAGAAGGAATGACCATTTACTACGTGACCCTAGGTACCAGGCACTGAGTGAGGCAGATAGATGCTCTGAGCATCTATCAGCTTCACTGGGGCAAACCTGATAGTCACTATGGGCTTGGAGCAAAGGGCTCCAGAGGCCTCCAGAGGAATCATTCAAGCTGCGCTGTTCCATGCAGTGGCCATGTGACATGTGCTTCGAACACAGTAGGTGTGCTGCAAGTGAAGACTACGTGCCAGGCGTTGAAAACTTAGTGTAAGAAAAGGAATCTAAAACATCTCATTACTTCTCTGGATTGTTAGCCCCGTGAGGTCAGGTATTATCATAGTATGCCTGCTTCATCATTAATTGTGTCTGCAGGATGTAGTGTGGGTCACAGTAAATAGTAGATGCTCAGTAAATATGAAATAATGTCCAATGAGAAAAAGTGAAATAAAATATCCCAGTAATAATGCTGTTCTATTGGCTACCTATCAATAGAATGTTTAGCTATGTTAGGTTGAATAAAATACCTTATAAAAGTTAAGTATACTTGTTTCTTTTGACTTTTTTTTATGTGGCTACTAGAAAATTAAGTTACAAATGTGGCACATCCTATTTCTGTTTGGACAGTGGTGGCCTTGAACTCAGTGACGTAGTACCCACTGCCCCGCACATTTCCCACTGCCCCGCACATTTCCCACCTACTGAATGTGTCTTTCTGTTTGCTACTCGGCCAACAGATGCCATAAGCCTGCTGGGTGGATGAGGAAATCGAGGCCAGGCAGTAAAATAAAGTGCGCTGTTGCTCCAGACACCAGCAGTTTGTTTGACTGTTGCTGGGACAGGCTCTGCACTGGGCGCTGCGGGCGTGGCAGTGAAGGAAACAGACAAAAGCCCCAGCAATCCTGAGCCTTTGGGATGCGGCAGCCATGTCCTCGGGGCTCTACGAGGATCATCTCCTTGAATTGTCTCAGTCCTACGGGGCTGGATTGATTCTTATCCCCATTTCACAGATGAGAAAACCGAGGCACAGAGTGGTGAAGGAACTTGCCTGAGCCCACATGCCAGGCTGACTCAGCTTCCCTCCCTGCAGGCAGAGAGAGAGAATGGACCAGTTGGTGCAGCATGACTCGGACGGGGAGAGCTGAAGGCAGCCAGCAAAGGTGGCTCTGCTGTGGCCTCCAGCCGGAGGGTTAGCCATTCATGGTGTCCTTGGAGGGCCTGGGTCTCTCCTGGGGGCAGGTACTTCAGGTGGCTGCAGAGCCCAGGGAGGAGGTGGAGAGGCCAAGTGGGACAATGGGCACTTGTTGTCAGAAGACCGAGTCTCAGCCAGGATGGTCCTGAGGTGACCCGTGAGCAGAGATTCCCCAGAGGCCATGGCCACTACAAAGACCGGGAAGCAGGGATGAGCTCCACACACACAGGCAGTGAGGCCAGGCCCAGGGACGAGGACTGGGGGCCGGCAGGGCTGGTCCTGGGGGCCCTGGGGGCCTGGGCAGGAGTGTGCGCTCTGTTCTGAAAGCGTTTGGGAGCACTGGCGAGATTGAAGCCAGACAGTGGTGTGATTGATTGCACTGTCGAAAGATCTCTCCGACAACTGTGCAGAAGTTGGCTCAGGGAGGTGAGAGTCAGGGTGCAGGGAGATGGTTGGCGTGGCTGTTGCACTGGTCCAGCTGAGAGGGGGCGACCTTGATTAGGGGGAAGCCACAGGGGCAGAAGGAGGATGGAAGCACAGAGAGCTGGAACCGGGGCGGGGTGGGGGGGAGGGGTGGAGATCAGGGCCGTTCTCGAGGTTCTGCCTGAACAACTGGGCAGACGGGCCCTCCCCACCCTGCTCTCTGCGCTCCCTCCTGCAGGCAGGGGAGTGTCCTCAGAGCAACAGAAACCCCGTCATGGAAACACCCTGTGCCCCTCCAGCCTCCAAACCGACAGAGGCTACCCTTAGCCCAAACTGAAGATGGTCCAGCTTGGCTGGGCCTGGGATCCTCATCTGCCCAGCAGCCTCAGTACCCATATCTGTGCACCAGCCTCTCCCTGAAGGGGTTGGAGGAGACATTTCCAAATATTGAGGTTATTTGTGAATTCTCCACACCCCAGAGCATGTCTGGGCTTGAAGGAATGGGTCAGTGTGAATGCTGTTGGTGGCCTAGGGTCTTTGTCGTAGCTCCTCAGTGCCATTGGGCTCTGATGTCAGGCCTCAGCTGGGGGCTTTTATCGGCTCCTTAAAAGGAGCCCATAACAGCAAATCCCTGAACGGTGACCACAGGTGGAAGCAGAGCACCAGGACTCCCCTGAGGTAGCACTCTGTCTGCTCTCTCAACCCCCACCCCGCCCTGTGGTGTGCAATACTGCCCTGACCCGCGTTGACAAATAGGGAAACTGAGGTTCAGAGAGGCTATGTGATTGACAGCTTAAAAGGACTGAGTCAGGATTCGAACCCAGGATGTCTGCCTTTGGCCTGGGTGCCAAACCGCCGGGTTATAACTGCATCTTGCCATTGTGCGGAAAAGGGCAAGGGCATCGCAGGAAACTAAAGCAAAAAGAGAAAACTGAAGGGTCCCTCGAGACACCTGTGTTCTCTTTCTTTGTCCATGTGAAGCATCCATAGTGACCTTGGGTGCCAATCTCTATCCCCACATTCCTGAGGGTTCGATGGCCAGATAATGGGCTGTCCTGGGCCACACCATTTGTCACACGGCCCTGAGTTCAGTCCCAGCTCCCCACTTTGCAGCCAGCCTCCGCTGCTGGCCACCCGTAAAGCAGGTCAGACTGTGGTCACTGAATTTCTAACTCCCGGGGACGGAGCGGGGCTACCTGATGCCGCGAGAGGCCCCAGGCTCTCTCCCCGCAGTCCCGGCGCTCTCCCGGGACACAAAGAGGCGCCTGTTCCGGGCTGGCACCTGTGGGCTGGGGCCCAAAAAGCCCTTGTTTAATTCTGAGTGTGTCCCCGAGCCCAGCCCCGTGGCTGTGAGGCAGTGGCAGGCAGCACCCCCAGCCCGCCGGCACCCCGTTTTCCCCTCCTGGTGTCTGGAGTCTCACACAGAGACCAGGCTGGGAAAACAGGGTTGCCCATCTCACCTTGGACAGGACCTGGGCCCCCCTGGACTCATGCCAGACCCCAGCTTCCTCAGCTGGGGAGAAGAAAACCAGGCTGGTTCTCTGGAGAAATGACCTCAATCTGCCTGTGTGGTGACTTCACCTGGCCTGCCAAACCTACCTGCAGCCCTTGACTGCAGCCTGGGCCAGGCCAAGGGGACCAGTTCAGGGGACAGCTGAGTTCTGGGTCGCATCAGCTTTTATCAGGTGGTGTCTCAGTCCACAGCACCCCACCACCTCCACGCCTGTCCACAGATGGGCACCCTGGTGGCCTCATCACTCAGAAGCATCTGCTCCTATAGGGGTTTGCTGGAAAATCTAGAAAGGATCTTAAAAAAAAAAACAAAACTAAACTATAAACGTTTTTTCTTTTTGAAGATTTTATTTATTTGTTTTAGAGGGGAATGGAGGGGAAAGAGAAGGAGAGAAGCATCAGTGTGTAGTTGCCTCTCACATACCCGCTACTGAGGACCTGGCCCACAACCCAGGCACGTGCCCTGACTGGGAATCAACCTGGTGACCCTTTGGTGTGCAGGCAGGCACTCAACCTAGAGCAACGCCAGACAGGGCTAAACTTTCTAATTCCCTTGTTTCCCCTAATGCCTATTTTCTGTTCCAGGAGCACATGTCCCATTCAGTTGTCATGTCTCCTCAGTGTTCTCCCGTCCAACGGTCCGGTCCCCCGGTCTCTTGTGACAGAGACGCTTCCGGGGACGTGTTTTGTCAGCCAGCGCTGGCTCCTGGCCGTGAGAGGGAGCACGTCTGTTCTGGGAAGGGTGCTGTGGGCGTGACCCTGTGTGCGGCTCAGGGGTGGGAGTCCCGCCCTGTCGATGCGCTTTCTCTCTGCTGATGTTAACCTTGTTGTCTTCACTGTAAAGTCGCTGATTTTCCGAAGGAAGCAAATGGGAATCCCCAGGAAGGAAATGAGGTCCCCAGGGAAGAACCCCAAGCGCAGTTCAGGAGCAATGTAAGGGCTTCATTCTGTTGCAAATGGCAACCCCTGAGGGGAATAAAATTTGCTCAGTGGCTATGTCTTGCATGAACAAATGTCATCATCACCATTTTGGAGCCCCTGCCTTGTGCTAGGTGATTCCGGTCCTTTATTTGGTGCCTTCAGTGGACTGACACTGCTTAGGAGCTGGGGGACCAGCAGTGACACCCACTTGTGAGTTGGAATCTCAGACCTGCTCTGGGACCTCAGATGCTGCTCCAAACCTCCAGCTCAGCCCTCAAACCCAAAGCGCCTTCGAAAGTCAGTTCTGGTGTTTCCAGAAGTGGCCCTCCCCCTCCCCCACCTGCCTCACTGAAGTAGGTAGAGCGTGCCACCCCCATTTTACAGATGGTGAAACTGAGGCTCAGAAATGTCAATAGCCCCTCCGAGGTTACGCTGACGGTTGGTGCATTCAGAACTTGAACCTGTCTGGCTCCAGACACCACTGCCCGCTGTGTGACCTTGGGCAGGTGCCTTCAAATCTGAGGGCCTCAGTTTGCTCATCAGTGTAATGAGCAGGTGGGGCTGGATGACTTCCGAGGCCGCTTCCAGTGCCTACGGCCACGACCTACATCACCTGTGTCCATGTTAAACTTTTCAGTAAGTGGAGGGAGGGCTAGGCATGTCCCTCACCCAACATGTCACTTAGATCCTGTTCCCTGCCCAAGTGGGTGGAGGTGCCAGGTGAGTGTGTGGATGGGACAGGACTGGGACGAGGATGATGGGGAAGGACTGTGTCTTGATCTTCTAGCAGCTGGGCTGATGGCCCACAGGTGCCATGTCTGGCTGCCCCTTGTGGTTTATGAATGAGATGAAAGGCTGGACCTGCCCAGCCAGTCCCCAGCCCTCCTGGCTCTGCACCCCTTCCCTGTGGGTTTCCTGACCACCTGTGTTCCTGCACCCCTGGCATGGGGGTCTGCAGCTGCCATGGGGACACACTGGCCCCATGGCTCGCCTGATGGCAGGAGGAACGCAGGGCCCCAAACCCAAAGGGAGAAAGTGTTGGGACCCTGTTCCAGAGAGCTGAGTTCTGACCTCAGCTCTGCCCTGCTCTCTGGCGGACATACTACGGCCAAGATAGCTAATCACTCCCTGCCTCAGTTTCCCCCTCTGTGAAAACACTACTTCAGGCCGTGACAGGATGAAATGAGCTCATCTGTATGTGACTTGCTTAGTACCAGCTGGGCACATAGCCAACCCTCTGTTGAGTGTCAACGAGCATCCTCCAGGCCGCTGGGGTTCGGGGGAGCGGGTTGGGGGGCGCGGAAGCTGGAGCTGGCCCAGCCTCTGCACAAAAGAGCACAGGAGGGGCTGACTGGAGAGGCCGGGGGAAGCAGGAGCAGTCCCAGTCTCCAATGAACAGCAGCTGCCAATTGTTTTTGGAAACAGCCTTACTGAAATAGCGCTCATATACCATACAACTCACTCATTTAAAATAAGCAAGTCAACCATTTTTAGTGTAGTCTCACAATTACACAGTCATCACCATAATCAACTTTAGAACATTTCCATCACCTCAGAGAGAAGCCCCTCACCCTTCAGCAGCTGCTCCTCCTCCAGCCCCTGCCAACCACTCATCCACCTTTTGCTTCTATGGATTTGCCTGCTCTGGACGTTTCCGCTAAACGGAACCATACGATAGGAGACCTGTTCGTGTCTGGCGCCATGTTTCCAGGGTTTCTCAATATTGTAGCACACATTAGCACTTCATTTCTTTTTTGGCCAAATTGTATTCCATACGTGGTTAGAACACATGTTTTGTTTTGTTTTTTTATCCCCACCTGGGGGTGCTTATTGATTTTTTTTTTTTTTTTTTTAGAGAATTGGGGGAGGAGGGAGAGAGGGAGAGAAACATCGATGCAAGAGTGAAACATTTGATCGGTCGCCTTTCACATGCACCCCAACCAAGAACAGAACCCACAACTGGGCATTTGCCCTGACCAGGAATTGAACCCTGGACCTTCTGGTTTATAAAACGGTATTGCGACCAACTGAGCCAGTGGCCAGGGCTAGACCACATTTTGTTATTTATCAGCTGATGACCATTTGGGTTGTTTCCGCTTTTTTTGCTCTTGTAAATAGTGCTTTATGAACATTTGTGCTCAAGTTTTACTGTGGACTTATGTTTTCATTTCTCTTGGGTAGGTTGCAAGGAGTGGAATTGCTGGGTCATATGGCAATTTTATATTTAACTTTTTGAGGAACTTCTGGACTATTCTGTAAAGGAGCTGCAGCATTTTGCATCCACCTCCAGCAGTGTGTGGTGGGCCTGGTTTTCCACGTCCTTTTTGACAACTGTTCTTGTCTGTCCTTTTGATTGTTGTCATCCTAGGGGTGGAAGTGGCACCCAGTTGTGGCTTGGGGCACTGGGCATTCTAAGTCAATCTGTTAAGTGCATACTGTGTGCTGAGAGCCCTTACACGATCGTCACATGGGATTGTTGATGGCCTAGACCAGGGGCCTCCCTGGGTTGGAACTCTAGCTCCGACATTTAATTACTGTGTGACTTTGGGAAAGTCACTAAACCTCTCTGGTCTTCGGGTTTCACATCTGTAAAGTGCAGATGATAAAAAAAAAGGACTACCCACTGGGTCAGCACCTAGCTCACGGGGTTATAGTGGAGATAAGGGAAGAATGGTGGGGAGCCTGGCGTGTGGAAAGTAAATCTGAGCTCACACTGTTACGGTGACAGTGGTTGTTGCTATACGTTGGCTCATGTGGTTTTTCCCACGAGTAGCTGTTAGCCCACTGATTAATCACGTGGCCCTAGGAGAGCACCCTGGCTCCGTGTTCACGAGCTGTGCGTCCCTGGGCAAGTGCCTTGACGTCTCTCGGCTTTGGCTTCCTCACCTGTACAGGGGCATGCAAAGCTCCCCTGGGAAATGAGGGCAAGGATACTATTGGGGCGGTGCCTTCAAACCCATCTGATGTCTGTAACTCTCAGATTACTATCACACAGATGGAGAAACTGAGGCATGTGAAGGGTAAAGTCCTTGCCTGAGATGGTTCAAACACTAAACAGCCCAACAGGACTCGGAGGAGTCCAGGCCCGTGTGGCTGAAAGCTCCCTCCGAGCCCCGCTCTGTTCTCCACTCGAAGCCCAGGCCCTGGGGCTGGCTGTCTCCATCCCCTTCTCTGCCCCACACCCCCTTCCGGTGCTGGGCTGTAACTAGAATAATGGTCTAGTCAGTGTGGATCCAGAAGGTGCTTTCTTCACACCTGCCCCAACCATTGAAGGGGCTGGACTGGGAGCTGGGCTGGGCCCAGGCCCGGGGGAGACAAAGGCCCCCACCTAACCCGCACTGCAGGTTCCTGATGGCGGCCCACGGTCACGGGTTAAATATTTGTACTGACATTTGCCACCTCTCAGCAGGCCAGGTTGGGGGTCAGTGGCTTGGGTGGGGCTGAGGGGCCTGGAAGTGGTCCTGTTCCTCCCCCCCCCCCCCCGTGGTCTGCTAGCCAGGGGGTGGGAGCAGTGGGAGCTGGTCAGCAGCCCAGCCCTCACCCCTCCTTACCCGGGTCCTCTATCCACAGTCCCCTCTGCTCAGCCTTTCTCTGCTGCGGGACTTCTCCAGAGCTTCACTGACTCCTGAACTTACAGAGGGGGTTGCATTTCCTAACGGCCCTGACTGACAAAGGCTTCATTCTGAAAGAGTGACTGGGATTCCTGGGACCTCACTTTGGGAGAAAGGCTGCCTCCTCGGCTGACTTTGCAGAGGGTGTGGCCTAGGTCTTGTCGTCCTCGCCGCACCCCCTGCTCCCCCCTTCTCTGTGTGCCCAGGCCTGGCACAGAGCAGGCCCTCAGACAAGCTTTGGGACAGGGATGGACAGACTCACAGCTCCCGTTTGCTGCCCCCATTTCTGCCTCCCGAAGTCCCCCTGTCCCAGAAGCACCTGCAGTGTTGGACCTCAAACTCTAGAGGCATTAGGGTCCCCTGGGGACCCGTAGAAACAACAGCAGCAGTAATACAGCTTCCTGGGCCCGGCTCTGGAGGTCCATGTTGAGAAAGTCCGGGTCATCCCTGGGAATGTGAAGATGCCATGCCACAGGAGGTGGGTCACAGGCCTCGATTGGAGGAATTCCACTCTGAGATGCTGGCAGCCCCCTTGGCTTGAGGGTCCAGAGCCTTGCCCTGGGCCAGCCGAAGGCACACTCCCAGGACCTCTTTCAGGGCCTCTCCTCATTGGAGCCTTCTGCCCAAGAACCCAACTCTTCCTTGCCCATTAGAACCCAGCCAGCACCACCGCCTCCAGGAAGCCTTCACTGATCACCCCCCTCCCCACCCAGCAGCTTAGGAGGCTGCCCGGGTCATCCCCAGCCACCAGCCTGCCTCAGTCTCATGACTGTCGCTGTAAATGCTGATTTCCTCCCTGTCTAGGGGCTGAATCCTCAGAAGGTGAGGCTGTGTCTATGTGCAGTGCTGGGCCTGGCACACAGTAGGTGTTTCATGAGTGCAGGTGGAATGAAACTTCTGGGTGCTTGGTTGTTCAGGCCCCACCGTGGAGTCTGTACAGAAGGGTTTTTGATGGAGACTGGGGAGTAATTGACCATCTGACTGGCTGGGCGACATTGGCCCAGTTGCTTTCCCTCTCTGGTCTTTGTTTCTTCCTTTGTTTAAAGAAAACAAGAGCAAAGGTGGGGTGGGGCTGGACAAGGATCGGTAAGGCTCCTTAACAACGATAATCGCAAACCAGCTCTTTGCCTGTGTAACCACACTCCCATCCGTAACAACCGTGTCCCCCACACCTGGGAAGGTGGCTTATGAATGAGATGAAAAGCTTATGAAAGGCTTATTCCACCTGACAGTGGACACAGAGACACAGGCAGGTGCAGCAGCTTAGCCAAGTCATGTCGCCAGAACCCACATGCCAGGGCTACGGTCTTCGCTACCCAAGTAGTGCTGCCGGAGTCGTATGGGATGGACTTCAGGGTTTCTGTACCAGGGGGACACAGAAATGCCACTCAGGAAAGTTTCTCTGATTTCCAGTCTCTCAGAGGCTCCGAGAGCATCGAGGAGAAAGCCTCGGCTCGGTGCTAACACAGCTCTGACTCGGCCGTGGTAACTGCCAAGCTCTGCCGTTAAGCAGGAGCGGGCAGGGCTTGGTCCTGAGGCGAGCAGGCCGCCCAGCATCCAGCCAGAACCTCGTGCTGTCGTTCTACTTGGTGGTCGCCTCCATTTATGGCAAGGGTTTCCAGTTTTCTGCTTACAGTGGGGCACTCAGGTTCATCTTTTTAGCAAATTTATTTAAATGCACAGAGTCTGTAGACTGAAAGAAAAGTAACAGGTATTTAACAGTAAGAGTGCCCGCACAGAATCTCGTTCACAGGAGCACGGTTTGTGAGGGCCCAGGATGGAGACAACCCAGATGTCCATCGCCCGATGGCTGGATAAACACGGCGTGGGCTCTCCGTGCCGTGGGAGCCCGCATCCGCCACAGAAAGAATACAGGGTTTCTCTGGGGGCTGATGAAAATGTTCTGCAATTAGACAGGGATGATGGTTGTACAACTTTGGGAACATACTAAAAAGCACTTTTATATACTTTATGATTCTGTTATATAAAGAATTATATACTTTAAAAGGGTAGATTTCATAGTATGTGAATTGTATCTCAGTAGAAAAGCATGGAAGAACGGAACGTGGCAAAACAGAAGCCTCAGAGGGAACGAGCCGAGTGGGCTGCCTTCCCTCAGCAGCCGCTGTCTGTTTCTGTGGCTTTAGTGACCTCGCCCTGGGACACAGCCTGGCTCCACCCGAGGCTCCCTGGGCAGTGGCTGCTCAGAGCCTGGGCCCCCAGACAACCTGGGCAGCCAGGGCCCGGGTGGGGCCGTAGCCCCTGCCCCCCAGCCCTCTGGCTCACTCCCTCCCCTCCTGCCTGCAGCATCTCCAACAAGGAGCTGTCGGAGCTGATCGATCAGCTGCAGAAGAATGCCGACCAGGTGGAGAAGAACATCGTGGACACGGAGGCCAAGATGCAGAGCGTGAGCACCCCCACCTCCCACCTGGGCGCCCCCCACACGGAACCTCCAGCCCCCCCGTAGGACCAGGGTCTTGTCTGACCCAGAGGTTCCCACCCAGGGTCATGCTGCCCCCAGGGGACATGTGCCCATATTTGGAGACATTTTCAGCTGTCGCAACTGAGGGAGTGGGTATCCAGTAGGTGCAACTAAACACCGCACAGTGCACAGGACCCCTCCCCCACCCAGTGACTCAACCTCAAATGCCAACAGTGCTGAGGTGGGAAAATGAGGAGGAACTTCCTCATGGCTGTTAACACCAGCCCCTCTCCCCGGGCGCTGAGTTCCTGCAGCTTGTGTGCGGGCCCCTGGCAGAGAACCACGGCCTCAGGAGGATCCCATGGTTAGGGTCCTCTCTGCCCCTTACGGGGTGACCTTGAGCAAGTCTCCTAATCTCTGTGCGTGTGATCCCCTCCGTAGGGGTAGGGGTGACCGTCCATATTGCCCAAGCCTCTGTAAAAAGTCGATGAGATCATGCAGGTGCAGTGCAGGGCTCAATCAATGTCATGACCAGTGCCATGGCTTGCTCTTCTCCTACGGCCACCGCCACTGCCCAGACTCACGCTGTGCTCTTCCCCTTTCAGGAGAGAGAGAGAACGTAGCTGGGGAAATCACTTTCCCTCTCTGAGCCTCAGTTTCCTCTTCCTCTCTGGAAAATGGGGGTCCTGAGCTGTGGGTTCTCCGAAGGATCCTGTCCCCTGCGGGACACTGGGGCCGCGCTCACACTGTGCGCTGCTGAGGCGCAAACTCCACCAGCTCGGTGCAGTTGAGTGCTTCCCCATTTTGGAGAAACTGAGCTTCAGAGAGGCCTCGGGTGACTAGTCAGCGACAGAGCTGGCCCCAGAAGCATCCCGAAGGTGAGGTTGCCGGATTTAGCAGATAGTCAATAAAAATACAGGATATCCAGTTAAATTTGAATTTCAGAACACAAATAAAAACTGTTGGGGGTATGTCTCATGCACTATTTGGGAAATACTTACACTACGAAATTATCCACTGTTTACCTGAAGTTCACATTGAACTGGGGGCCTGCATTTCCTCTGCCTCCCTACCCAGGGGGCACTAAGAGGAGGGCATTGCGGGAGGATGGTCCCGCTGGTCCCAGTGTTGTCCCCAGGGCCAGCCATGGCTGCGCCTCCCTCTGACCACCCAGGGACCTGAGGAGCCGGGTGGGCTGGGGGTGGCAAATGGGGCAGGAAGGACAAGCGGGAAGTCTGTCCCCTGCCAGGCACCCTCCCCTCCACTCCTTCCTCGCCCCCAGCTGCCTCGCCACCTCCTGCCTTTCCTGCTCAGCGCCCACCCTGCCGGCCCCTTCTCCCGCCCCCGCCCCCCCCCCCATACCCAGCCCCTCTGGTGACCCTGCCCCGCCTCAGTCACGCTGCTGGGATGGTGTGTCCTTTCCTAAATGAAAGCAGCTTTTCGGGCGTGTCCTTTTTTCTCCTAATGAAAGTAATGTGTTCATTGTGGACATTTCAGGACGGATAAACAAGCATAAGGAAGCAAATTAAAGTCATGCCTAATTCCACCAGCAGAGAGACCCATCGGCTGTTAACATTTTGGCGTGTCCGACCTTTTCTCGTGTGCGTGTAAACAAGGCTCACTCTCTCAGTTTACTTGCTGAGAGTGGTGACTCAAAACTAACAGGCATGGATCGGGGAGATCATTTTGAACCGTTTCTTAATTTCGAATGAACCAACTCCAAAAAAGAGACCACGCTTTGAAGACTGCATGAAGACTAATCTTTTTTCTCTTCTTTTGTTCAGAAGAGAATATCATTATTGATTTTATTACCCCAAAGTTTTGTAGAATTGCCGTTTTTTTTTTTTTAATTGAAGTGAGATCGGCACGACACAAAATAACCACCGAAGCGAATGAGTCAGTGGCATCACTACTTTGTCAGCGTCAGGCAGCCACCGCTTCTGTGCAGCGAGAGGCGTTCTTTTCGCCCAAAGGGAAACCCCACAGTCTCATCGCTCGCTCCTCCTTCCGGCCCCTGGCAGGCCGGTATCTGCTTTACTTACAAGTGGAATCATACGACATGGGAGCTTCCGTGCTTATCCAAAATTTTACCTGTGCAGAAAAGTTGCAAGCCTGCAGAGAGCACAGCCAGGTCCCTGCCTCTCAGGTTTCGCCAGCGACGTCTCCCAGTTTCACTCTGTCTTACCTCTGCACCCCCGTCTGTGTCATGTGTTAGATTGGTCCCTATCATGTGTTTTTACTTTTAAAAGCCTTTAAAAAATATTTTATTTATTTATAGAGAGAGGGGAAGGGCGGGAGATGGGGAGGGAGGGAAACATCAGCGTGAGAGAGAAAACATCGATCGGCCGCCTCTCGTACACGCCCTACCCAGGCATGGAACCCCACCCCCACCCCCCCACCCCCGGCACGAGCCCGGACCGGGAATCCAGCCGACGACCTGTGGCTGTGTGGGGATGATGCCCAACAACCTAGGCCACACTGGGCAGAGCTAAAAACCCTTTTCGTTGAGGTATAACTTATATGAGGTGTGCAGGAAGCATCCAGATTTGAAGAGTTTGGCCCCATCAGTAGGTACCCGTGGAATTACAGCTCAGGTGGAGAGAGACCGTCTCCCAGACGGCCCCCTGCGACCCTTCCCATCGATGTCCCCCTGAAGTAGCCCCTGCCCCGACTCTCTCACAGTTGGTCAGTTCTGCCTGACAGAACATTGCTCAGCTACATGCTCCTTTCTCGTCTTGATTAGCATGTATCAAAAAGGCTAGCATGATCAGTTTACTTCCTTCTTTTGCAAAATTAATCTTCAACGCGATAAACTACCCAGGAGAGCTTCAGATCAGCTGGTGATGAGGGAGTGGATAAAATTCCGCCTAAGCCCAGAACCGTGATGTGTTACGGGTTCTTTAACGGGCCAGACGCACTGCGGGGTGGGAGAGGTGGCCCAGCACCACTGGCCTTCGGCACGTGGGCCTCACCCCCAAGGCCCGCTGGCCCCTGGCCGTCCTGGAGTTGGCCGGGAGAGACGGCTCGGACATCCTCTGCAACAAAGTCGTGTCTTTACCCAGTATCATCACCTCCATGCACTCTTTTCTTTTCTTTGGCTGTTTCTTCCTTCCCTTCTTTCCCTTTTGTAATAGCTTTTTCAAGGCTTGTTTTAGATGTCGGAAACTGCTCCCACTGCAAGTGGCGATGCAGTGCTTTGGAGAAAATTCACCGAGTGGCACAGCCATTTCCATAAACCGGTTTCCAACTGTTTTGTCTCCGAGTAGGACCTCCTGTGGCCATTGACTGTTGATTCTGTTTCCTCCCAGCCCCCGCAACCACTCACCTGATTTTTTTTATGGATTTGTTGACTTGGGACAGTTCACGTAAATGGAATCCCACGCGTGACGTGGCCCTTTGCATCTGGCTTTTCTCACTCTGCCTAGTTTTTGAGGCTGTTCTGTGACAGTGTGTCAGTGATTCCATCTCCTTAGTTCACTGCGATGTCGCTTCTGAAGCAGGTGTCTTTCCTATTCCCACAGCAGAGATGGGGACTCTGAGACCCAGGGAGGGGTGCGACTGGCCCCCTAAAGGACCCTGGGCTGCAGCCAATCTGTCCTCCTTCCTGTCACTGATTTGTCACCCCCTCCCCTGCTGGCCCGGAGTCCCCAGGGGCCGGCACAGTGCCTGGCCAGTCTTCACGTGTGCTGACTAAGTGAATTAATGGGCTGTGTTTAGAAACCGGCTTCCCTGGCTGCCACAATTCATTGTTCTTCCCCAAACAAGCACGACCTTGGACTCAGTGACTTACTGGTTGTTCCTCCCAGATGTCTACCCGCTCTCTTCATTCTTGTCATGTCCCAATGAGGGCCACCCTCAGCTGCCACTTGGCTGCCATCACAACTGCTGCCTGCCCTCTCAGTTTGTATTAATACCTTCTCCCTGCAGAGCCCCAAGAGGCATCGCTTTTAAAAGTGGGCGGAGCCATGTCATTTCCCTCCATAGAGCCATTCCGTGCTCCGGCCTGTGCCCCGCAGTGCGTGGGTCCTGTGCGCTCTGGCCTGCCCTGCCCAGCTCTCCTACTTCCTCTCCTCGCCTTTCAGTCATGGTGGCTTCAGTCACAGCTCACCCTTGCCTGCCTCAGGGCCTTTGCACAAGCTGTTGCCTCTGCCCAGAACACTCTTCCCTTTCAGCCTTCACTCCTAGTTTGTGTTAACACCTCGGGGGGACCCCACTGACCACTGGAGCTAAAGCAGGTCCCCCTCATTCCACCTCTGGCGTGTTTCCTTGGTAAACACTGACTCCTACAAACTCGCAATCACCTTTGTGAGGTTTATCTGTTGACATGCCTTCCTGATGGTCCCCCCAGGGGGCTGCATCCTAGAGCACCACACAAGTAGACATTTGGGCCGTTTGCTGTATGGCTGGAGGAGAGGATAGGCAGGGCTGGGGAGTCCCTGGGTGGCCCCTCTCTTCCCACCCTTCCCATCCCTGCACTGCCCGCTGAGTCCCTGTCTGATTTCCCTCCACTCTCGTGACTCCCGTAGGATCTGGCCCGGCTGCAGGAGGGCCGGCAGCCCGAGCACCGGGACGTGGCCCTGCAGAAAGTATCCGACTCAGAGAAGCTGCTGTACGTGCTGGAGGCGGATGCGGCCATCGCCAAGCACATGAAGCATCCCCAGGGGGACATGATCGCCGAGGAGTAGGTCCCTTCCGCTTCAGGTTCTGAGGGAGCTGCGCTGGGCCAGGGCAGGAGGGCGGCAGCCCACTCAGCATTCAGGAACTGTGTTAAGGTTTATCGAGGGCTAAGCAGATTCCAGGTACATGCCACGCACTTTATGTGGTTCTCACGATAACCCATTTTGCAGTCGGGAGACAACTCAGAGTACTGGTGTTCCCTGTCCTGGTTGTAGCGTGACCCCAGCTTCCTGACGCCACGCTTTTGAGCACGTTTTTCCGCTGCCAATACCCACCTGCCTTCTCGTGCTCGTGGCCCTTGAGCTTCTTTGCTCTGATGTGGGTAAATCGGCACTCAAGACAGCAGGGACAAGGGTCTCTCAGTGCCCCACGGCTCCCTGTGTTTGTCCTTGTCATGGCCCACACTCCCCCTGTGGGCCTTCATGAATGGACTCTAGAGAGCAGTGGACCTGCCTGCTGCTTCTAGAACCTTCTATAGTTTGGGGGACATGGTGGGCCTGGGGGAGGCACTGATAGAGGGGGAGGAGGAGGATGCAAGTGCTCGTCTGGAACCCAAGGCCTCTGCCACCTGTCCTTCCAGGGCACACTGTGCAGAAAGGGGGGGGGGCAGCACTCAGGCAGTGCCCCTGACAACTAGCCCGCTAACCAGGGTGGCCACTCTCCCCCCTCAGCATCCGTCAGCTGAAGGAGCGCGTGGCTAACCTCCGTGGGAAACACAAGCAGATCTACAACCTGTCAGTGAAGGAGGTGGACCCACAGGTCAACTGGGCGGCGCTGGTGGAAGAAAAGCTGGTACAGCCCAGGCTTCTGCTGGGGAGGGGGCTGGGTGTGTGGGGGGAGAACCCCACCATTTAATGTCACCACAGTCATGCCAGGAGGGAATTGTGTTTCCGATGTTTTCTGATGTGTGTGTCAATGAGAAGAGTGAGGCTCAGAGAGGTGCAGCGCCTGGCCCAGAGTCACACAGCAGAAGTGATAGAGGTTGTGACCTTCCTGGGATCATCCTCCGACCCTGGCTCGCTAGGGTCCTGGCAGGCTGGCAGATTTCCGGCCAGCCACTGTTCTTCCTGGGCCCTTGCCAGCCCATCCCCAGCATGGAGCGGAGCCACCACTGGAACCTAGGGTCCTGTCTTACTGGTGTGACGCTGGGCAAGTGACTGCCTCTGGCTGAGCCATCTGTGAAATGGACACAGTAACCGTGTGGGCCTCTAAAGTTGCTGTGAGATTAAATGAGATGACGTGTAGATAAAGGTGACAGCCTCTTGTTGTGTCCTCACGGGGCCACTTTGCTCACTCCGTGGCTGGCCCTGCGAGGAGGAGTCCCCAGCTCTGGCCCACCCGCTACGAGCATTGTCTTCGTCCTCCCCTCCCAGGACCAGCTGAGCAGCCAGAGTTTCGGGACGGACCTGCCGCTGGTGGACCACCAGGTGGAGCAGCACAACATCTTCCACAATGAGGTCAAGGCCATCGGGCCCCACCTGACCAAGGACGGGGGCAAGGTAGGCGTTGGTGGTGGAGGGGATTGGGAAAGGTGGGGCTCACACCTGCACCCCACCCTAACCCATGTCCTTGGCTCTGTTCTCAGGAGCAGAACAGTGAACTTCAGGCCAAGTACCAGAAACTGCTGGTGAGAACCGGGTGGGAGAGGCTGGGGTAGGAAGTGTGTGCAATTCTAACAGAACGGACAGAGATGAGGTGGGAAGAGATGGTCCCTCGAGCCCTGCCTGAGAGGTGCCCATTGTGCCCTGTGCTTGCGGAACACCCCAGCGGATCCCAGTTTGTCTATTGGTGCACAGCCTGCCCCACAGTTTGCTTCTTATTTTCTTATTAAGCACCTTCTGTGTGCCAAGTATGATGCCATATGCTTTGTAAGCAAAAATGTTCTGTTTTTCTTTTCAAAACCTTTAAAGAATGTATTCTTTTTTTTAATCCTCAACTGAGGACATGCTTATTAATTTTAGAGGGGGAGGGAGGGAGGAAGAGACATCGAAAGAGAGAGGAACATTGATGTGAGAAACGTCAATCGGTTGCCTCTTGCATGCATCCCAACCCCGGCCAGGGACGGAACCTGCCCCCTAGGCATGTGCTCTGACAAGGAATCGACCTTTCAGGTTGTGGGACGAGTTTCCAACCAGCTGAACCACACCGGCCAGGGCAAGAATGCCTTCTTTTAAAACTGCACACATGATGTGTAAATGCTTTCTTGTTGCACACATTTCAAGCTGCTCGGGTGTGGGAATGAGGGGAGGTGGAGCACAGCCATTAGCAGGCTCTGGAGCTAGACAGCCTCCGCACCCGGTCGGTGGGGAGACCTTCAGTGAGCCACTCAGCCTGAGAGCCTCGGGTTCCTCTTGTGTACAGTGGAGTTACCACGAGTCCCAGCCCGGGGGGGGGGAGTTTTGGCTGTGACCCATGTAGGAGTTTGAGCCCTCCTTCCCTACCCGTGCCCTGCTCCCTTCTCAGATATAAAGCCCAAGCAGTTTACTGCTGCTCTTCTCGCCATCTATATAATTACCCGGCAGATGTACAAGTGGAAGCTGTAGCTGCTAGCGTTTATTGAGCACCAACTCTATGCTGGACTTTGTGCCCTATGAGAACAGTGCTTTTGTCATGCCCATTGTGCAGATGAGTTAACTGAGGCTCCACAAAAATGTCAGTTCCATGAGGGCTTCTGTCTGTTTTGTTCACTGCTGTATCCCCAGTGCCTGGAGCAGTTAGTCAGTGCTCAGTAAATAGTTGCTGAATGAATCACTGGGTTTTGGAGGGTCAGTGACTTATTCAAGAGGGGGAGTTCAGCTAGGGTAGAGCCAGCTACTGCAGATGTGGTGGGAACCTCAGCCCTGTGCCCCGCCCCACAGGCAGCATCACAGGCGCGGCAGCAGCACCTAAGCTCGCTGCAGGACTACATGCAGCGCTGCACCAACGAGCTGTACTGGCTGGACCAGCAGGCCAAGGGCCGCATGCAGTATGACTGGAGCGACCGCAACCTCGACTACCCCAGCCGTCGGCGCCAGTACGAGGTGGGCGCGGGTGCCTGAGGGATGGGGACAGAGGCCCAGGAGGGAGCACGGGGATGCCGGGCTGGGTGCCGAGCCCCTCTGCTGTCCCCCGCCCCTCCACTGCAGAATTTCATCAACCGGAACCTGGAGGTCAAAGAGGAGAGGATCAATAAGCTGCACAACGAGGGAGACCAGATGTTGGCCGCTGAGCACCCTGGGAGAAACTCCATTGAGGTGTGTGTGCACCAGGGAGCGAGGCCTCCTCCAGGGGGCCTGAGGGCAACCTCTGCTCTGGGCCACCTGGACTTGGCGGGACCACCCTAGGCAGGGGGGTCCTGTGCATCCTGTGTCTGTCTCCCTGTCCCTCCATTTTGCCCTCTCATCTTGCTCTGACCCTGCCTCCTCTCGTCGTGTCAATCCTCTGCCACGTCCTCCTCTTGGCTTCCAGTCTTCTGAAGCCCATGTGGTACCCATATCCGTGTCCTGGGGCTGCCGTGACCAGTGACAACACACCGGGTGGCTTTGAACAACAGAAACATATTCTCTCACGGTTCTGGAAGCCAGATGTGTAAAATCGAGGTGTTGGCAGGCTCGGTCCCTCTGAAGGCCCCAGGGGAGGATTCTTCCTTGCCCTTCTCCCTATGGCTGGTGGTTGCCGACACCCCTTGGCTTAGGGCTGCATCACTTCTGTCTGTGCCTCTGTCTTCACGGGGCCTCTTCCCTGTGTGTGTCCTCTTCTTATAAGGACACCTGTCACTGGACTTGGATGAGCCCTAAATACAGGATGATGTCATCCTGAGATTCTTAACCAATTACATCTGCAAAGACCCAGTTTCCAAATAAAGTCATATTTAGAGTTCTTGGGGGACATAAATTTGGGGCCTGGGTACCATTCAGTTCCCTATAGTGCCTTTGCAAAAATTTTTGAAAAGCACCACTTTATCCAGGCAGGCACAGCCCCTGCTCGTCCCTTGTGCGGTGTGTGGACCAAGCACCTGAACATGGCAGCCCACCTTGGCTCCTTGACATGTCCCCTCTTTCCTCTTCCCACCCCTGGGTAGGAGCTGGCTGCTTCTGTGGGAGCCACACAATGCAGATGCCAGGCGCTGTCTACCCGTCCCCCATTCTCTGGACTGGAATCCCACCATGCCTTTTGGTGTCCCAGGCACCTGCCAGCAGTGACCCCGCCCCCCCCACCTTCTCCTGACAGGCTCACATGGAGGCCGTGCATGCAGATTGGAAGGAGTATCTGAACCTGCTCATCTGCGAGGAGAGCCACCTGAAGTACATGGAGGATTACCACCAGGTACCTGCCGGCCACGGGGCCCCATTGGTGGGAATGCTCAGCGCCTACTTGGCTTAGGTTGGGCCTCAGTGCTGCCCCCTTCAGGAGCCCTGCGGAGTGGCCTTCCCGGGCCTCCCACTGCCCACACTGGGGTACCCGTGGGTGCCTCGAGCCTGCCCAGCCCCTGTCGGTCTTCCCTGGGGGCCGGGGCTGGAGAGTGAGTTCACCAGGTCAGTGTGAGGCCCAGAAGTGAATGTGTGGGTTTTCATTTTCGTAAAATATATATAATATGAAACTTGCTATTTTCGCCATTTTTAAGCATATTGTGGCAGCCATTGAATTCACGGTGTGGTACAAACATCACCACTGTCTTTTCAATACTTTGTCATTGCCTCAAATAGGAACTCTGAACTCACTAAACAATCACTCCTCAGTCCTCCTTCCCCCAGCCCCTGGTAACCTCTAATCTATTTCTATCTCTGGATTGGCCTATTCTAGCTATTTCATGTAAGTGGAATCATGAGCTATGTGGCCTTTTGTGACTTATTTCACTTGAACATGTTTTCAAGTTTCATCCAGGTTGTAGCATGAATCAAAACGCCGCTCCTTTTTATGGCCAAATAATATTCCATTGCATGGATGGACCATGTGGTGTTTATTTGGTTATCTGTTGATGGATACTGATTATTTCATAGAAATTGTTTCTTTAATTATTTTATTTTATTGACTTTAAAGGAAGAGAGAGAGAAACATCGACTTGTTGTTCCAATTATTTATGCATTCATTGGCTGATTCTTGTATGTGCCCTGACCAGGGATCAAACCCACAACCTTGGTGTATGGGAATGATGCTCTAACCAACTAAGCCACCCAGCCAGGGCCAGGCATGTGTGTGTGTGTGTAAAAGATCTTATTTATTTTTAGAGAGGGAGGGAGGGAGAAAGAGAGGGAGAGAAACATTGACCAGTTGCCTCTCACACATCCCCAACTGGGTCCCTGGCCCACAACCCAGGCATGTGCCCTGACTGGGAATCAAACTGGTGGCCATTCAGTTCACAGGCTGTGGTGCTTAATCCACTGAGCCCACCAGCCAGGGCAGGAACGTGTTTTTTAATGAGCTGCAGATGACTCATGATTGGGTGGTTTGGGACACTCGAACTCAGATGACACTTCTGTAACTCGTGGTTTGGTGTCTAAGCCTGCTGGACTGTGAGCTTCACAGGGATCCCAAATGCCATTCATGGCTGCAGCCCACAGGCAGCTGACAGGGAATGATTCCAGAGCTGATGGACTGAAGAATGGGCAAGAGAATATTTATTCCAGAACAAAGTAGGGAGGCTTGTCTTCCATGTGTCAAAAATGAAAGTATAGATAGCATCGTGAGGGTGTCCCCGGCACAAAGAGGAATGAAGTTTAAGAGAACTTTACGAGGGCTCACTAGTGTGTACAGGAAAGTTGACATGTCCCAGCAGTGGATCGTTGAGTGGATTGGTGGGGAGGGACTTGGCTGCTTCCCCGTGAGGCCCTCTAGAAAGCCAGGCGATGGAGGCCTGGGGGTGTCCCCAAGCCACAGAGCTTGTGGCTTCAGGGTGAGTGGGAGGCCCAGCCCTGACTGGGACTGGACTTGAAGCCACAGCCAGGATGAGCCCCAAGGGTCTTAGTGATTTCGGGTTTGTGATCGGGCCAACTGGTCTCCCCTAGTTCCACAAAGACATGAAGGACGCTCAGGAGCTGCTGCGCAAGGTGGATTCAGACCTGAACCAGAAATACAGCCCTGACTTCAAGGACCAATACCAGATTGAGTTGCTGCTGCGGGAGCTGGATGTGAGTGATGGTCCCAGTGAGTGACTCTCCGTGTCCCCCCCTCAGCCCTGAGCAGGCCCCTCCGCAGCTCCCACCTGCTTCCTGGCCGCCCCACCCCTCATCCCACTTGGGGGAGGCTGCATGGTCTCACCAGGGCATCCCCCTGGGTTCAGGACCAGGAGAAGGCTCTGGACAAGTACGAGCACGTGGTGCAGAGCCTGCAGAAGCGAGGGCAGCAGGTGGTGCCTCTCAAGTACCGCCGGGAGACACCGCTCAAGCCCATCCCCGTGGAGGCACTCTGTGACTTTGAGGGTGACCAGGTAAGCTGCTGCCCAGGTGCCCCAGGCAAGCCAGGCCCCAACTGCCTCTCGGTGCCACTGAAAGGTCTCAGGGGTGGCGTGGCTGAATATGGGGCCTCTAAAACATTTTCAGGAACCTGTATCCATCTGTTATTGGGGTCACTCTCTGCCAGTACCCCCAACCCATCACTAGCTGCTCTGGCCTTCTGTGCTAACAGCTTAGCAAACCCAGCCACTCCAGCGGGGGTGCCAGGGGAGGATGTGCCATCCTTCCCATGGGCCTAGTTTGAGTTGTGCCAGCCTAAACCAATCACTGTGGTAGTGGGGGTGGGGGATGAGGTCACTGGCCAGGCCTGAGTCGTAAAAGGCCTGGGAAGGGAGAAGGAAGACTACATGGCCTGGGAATGCGGCGGAGATCCCCAGTCCTTCCAGCTACGGCACGACATCTGGGGAAGATCTGAGAGATGGGTTGACTTCCCAGGTGCCCGAGCTGGGGAACAGGGACACGTTGGCTCCTGGGCTCCCAGGTCACCAGCCAAGGCAGGTCTCCCTGTGCCTTCTCACTGTTTGTCCTGCCCTGCCAGGGCCTGATCTCAAGGGGCTACAGCTATACCCTGCAGAAGAACAACGGGGACAGCTGGGACCTCACTGACAGCGCGGGGAACAAGCTGACTGCCCCAGCCGTCTGCTTCATGATCCCCCCAACTGACCCCGAGGCCCTGGCTCTGACTGACAGGTACAGGCAAAGGAGGGAGCCAGCGTGGACTGGCTCCACCCTGGGCCCCTCAGACCCTGTTCGCGGCCCTGGGTAATACCCCTACCTCTGCACCCACTTGGAAGCATGGGACGGGAGCCAATCCCATCACCCGGGCTGACTTGCTGTATGCGAATGTCCAGCTGCAGGCACGGTTCAGAGAGCAGTTTCTCTGCGAGTGCCTCTAGGCCTTTGCACATGCTGTTCCCTTTACCTGTACACATTCTCATTGCCTGGTTGGCTCAAGCCTCTTGGTTGGCCTCAGCTCCAGGGTCACCTCCTCTGGGAAGCCTTCCCTGACTGCCCTGTTGCCTCCCACCTGGCTCCAGCAGTCGTGCTGCCACCTCTCAGCTCCCAAGCACCTCCTCCCTCCCACTGCACACCCTGCTCTTTACCAGGGCACTTTGTGTGTGTGTCAGTCTGATGGGCAGGGCCTCTTTGAGATTTACTGTCTCCAGGGCCTTGTTCGGTACCTGGTACAAAGGACGGACCCAAGAATTTTTTTGAATGAGTGATTCTAGGAATACCTTGATTTATTCATTCAGCAAGTATTTATTGAGCATCTGCGTACCACTCCCTCAGGGGTAACACCTTGGTAGGGAAGACAAAGGATCAAACCAGATAACTTTAGTTAGTAAGACTTGCTATGAAGACAGAAAGGATGAAAGGAAGGAAGAGGCCCATCTGAACCCACAAGAAAAGACAGCAATGTTTCAGCAAACCATTTGTGTTGTGATTTAACTTTTCAAAGCATTTTGATGAGCCACCTGACTCCTCTGGGCTCTTTGCCCACCCAGAGGCCAGGGTCTTGTGTCTGGTTGGAGGGGCAGTAGGCTGCCCTGGGTCCCCAGCCCATTTTTGCCCTCACAGCCTGAGCAGCCAGTACCGCAGCGTGCGGCAGAAGGCAGCTGGGACGAGGAGTGCCCTCCAGCAGCGGCACGAGGTGCTGAAGGCAGAGAACCCTGGAGGTGGGTCCTGGGGCCACTGCCCAAGTCTGTGCGGGGACAGGGAGGAGGCACCGAACACGGTCTGTGCTGCAGATGGGACAGCATGGGTGGGGAGGCTGGGCTAGCCCTGGAGGACACAGCTGGCCTCCTCGCCCACTCCCTGGGATTCATGTCCCCAATGGCCCCCCCCAACTCTCAAATTTCTCTCTGGCAGATGCCTCTGATCTGCAGGGGCGGCAGCTGCTGGCCAGCTTGGACAAGGTGGCCAGCGACTTAGACCGGCAGGAGAAGGCCATCACGGGGATCCTGCGGCCACCGCTGGAACAAGGCCGGGCTGTGCAGGACAGTGCTGAGCGGGCCAAAGACCTTAAGGTACCACACCAGGCTAAAGGCATAGGCTGGGCTCGGGCTGTCCTGGGCCCCTGCTCAAGTCTCATCCCCCCAGGGGTGTTGGTGCTCAATGGGGACCACCTGCCCTGTGTAATAAGAATTCCTGAGGTGTGGGGGAAGGGAGCTGTGCTTGGCCAAGGATCAAGGAGGTGCCTGAGCCCTGGCACTCTGCTTCCATCCCATCCCTGGGAGAGAGGCCTGGTGAGGCTTGTCCTGCCTCTGCACTGTTTATTGCCCGAGCAGCTAGAGCTGAGCCAAGCAAGAGGCCTGCAGTGCCACATGGTCAGGTGCAGACAGCATCCACTGTTGCAGTCTTTCACAGTCTCAGTCCTCAGGCACCCTCTGTGGCAGGGGTGACCATTCTTGATTTACAGAGGAGGAACTTGGCTTGAAGAAGTGCAGTGACCCTTGATGTGGTCTCACATCATGGCTGGTAGGGGCCAAGTCAAGGTCCAGAGGATGCCTGGTGCAGGCATGGGAGCAGAGTGCAGGCTTCCCCATGTCCCTTCCTAAGCTGTTTGGAGTTGTAGGGTCCCCAGCTCTGGAGGGAGAGAGAAAATGCCTATCTCCTAGGGTTGCCCTTAAAGATCCATGAAGTCACCGTGTGGGGTACTTAGAACTTGAGTGCTCGCTCTAGCAACTGCTTGTTAATTTTATCCCTTTGTGAGGCCGGCTCCTGCTTCAGAATCCCTGGGTGCTCGGTACAAATGCAGACACCAGAACCCTGTTCAGGCTTCGGGCTCCCAGGGAGGGCCCAGGCCTCTCTACTTCAGTCAGAGCTGCCCCCCCGGGGAGCCTCCCCTGCTCCCTGAAGACTGCAGGACACTGGGGCGAGGGGGCTGCCCACCTGTGGGCAACAGGAGGGCCTCTTGTCTCCACAGAACATCACCAATGAGCTGCTGCGGATTGAGCCTGAGAAGGCACGCAGCACCGCCGACTGTGAGGCCTTCGTGCAGGCCCTTCCAGGCAGCGGCAGCGCACCCTTGCTAAGGACCCGGGTGGAGGACACCAACCGCAGATATGAACGCCTGGTGCAGCTGCTGGACTTGGCCCAGGAGAAGTGGGTTGTAGGCAGGCAGCAGGGAGGTCTGGTGGGATCAAGGAGCCAGGCAAGCACCCCCTTCACTCCTGACCTGTATCCTCAGGGTCGACATTGCGAACCGCTTGGAGAAGAGTCTGCAGCAGGGCTGGGAGGTGCTAGCCACATACGAGAACCGGCTGACCCAGGAGGACACAGTGCCCGAGAGTGGCCGTGCCCTGGACAACAAGAGGCAGGAGTTGGCGGTGAGTCTGGGGACCCTGGGCTTTGGGATCACAGGGCACATGCTGCCAGCGACTGGGTTTTAGGTTAGCTTCCAGATTCTGTTCATTGTAACGAAGTTGCAGAAGTGGCCACCAGATTTGAGGAGGAACTCAGAGGCAAGGCCCCAGTCCCTTCCCAGGCCCTTTCTGTCCCCAGGTGCTCCCACCCAGCAGCCCTGGACAGATGAGAGGACTGAGGCCCTGATTCCCAGCAGGGAGTCTCTCCAAGTTTGGAAGCCAGCAGTGTGCCAAACTGGAAGTTGTAAATGGAAGCACACGGCACCAATTCCAGCTGCTCGTGGGGTCTGAGTGGCTTGTGGAAATCAGGTGCTAGGTTTTAAAGTCAAAGATGTGCACAAGCTCCTCTCCCCCAAGATTCCCAGTATCTCTGAAGCAGCTGCCCCCCCAACCCCCAGCATTTGCCTGCCTGACCAGTATGAGTATTCAAGTCTATGAGCCCGAGGGGGGACCTTACACGCCAATTCACAAAATCCTGGCTGTGTGTTGAGACCTTCACCTCAGAGCCCAGGAAATAGGCTCAGAGAGCAAAGCCTTCCCCAAGGCCTGGAGGCAGAGAGCAGCTGGCCATTCCAGTTGCGGTTGCAGATCATAAGGCATGTGCAACCAGACGCAGGGTTTTTATTATTTTTAAATTTATTTTTAAAAGATTTTATTCATTTTTAGAGACAGGGGAAGGCAGGGAGAAAGAGAGGGAGAGAAATATCAATTGGTTGCCTCTGGCACACTCCCAACTAGTGACCTGATATGCAACACACTGGGAATCGAACCGATGACCTTTTGATTCTTAGGCCAGCACTATATCCACTGAGCCACATCAGGCAGGGCTCGGCCACAGCATTTCTAGATGTTAAATTTTTCCAGGTTTGTTCACTGTAACAAAATGGAACTGGTAGAAACAGCCACTAGATTTGAGGAGAAACTCAGAGGCAAGGCCCCAGTCCCTTCCTAAACCCAGGCCTACCCCCACCGAAGCAGCTGTCCCCAAGCACCTGGGGCAGTACTGCCTTGGCAGCTGCCCTTGGGAGTTCTGACCACAGCACCCGCTGTCGGCCTTTCCACCCCACAGGCCATGGCCTCCGAGCTGCAGGCCCAGAAGTCCCTGCTCAGTGAGGTGGAGCAGAACCTGCAGGCAGCCAAGCAGTGCTCCAGCTCCCTGGCCGGCCGCTTCCAGGAGCACTGCCCTGACCTGGAGCGTCAGGAGGCCGAGGTGCACAAGCTGGGCCAGCGCTTCGACAACCTCCGCCAGCAGGCCGAGCTCAGGTGAGGGGCCGAGGGTGGCCTTGGCTGAGCTAGTCTGAGGCCACAAGAGTGGGATCCTTGCTGACACCACCAAAGGCTGTTTTCTAATAAATCCTGCTTTTTGAAAAAAGCAATAAAAATACAAAGTAAAACAGTCAAAGTGATTATAATGCCTAGCCCTTCCCTCAAGGTAAGCACTGCTACTGAGTTCATATGAATGCTTCCAAAAAGGTGTTCTGTAGAACCTGGGGTAGGCAGGCGACACACAAATGACATCACGTACACGGTATCTTCCTATTTTTCCTGTCATATATTTTGCCAGCCTCATGAATCAGTAAGTGTTCCCTTCTCCTCTTCTGTGTTCTGGAAGAGTCGGTACAGAAGTGATATTACTACCTTAAACACTTGGTAGAATTCACCAGAGGCTGTACAGGCCTGCAGAGAGAGAGTGTGTGTGTGTGTGAAGGATTTTAACCACAAATTCAACCTTGTGAAATAGGTACTATTTGGTTCAATTCATTTTTGAGTCAACTTCAGTAGTCTGTGTCTTTCGAGGAATTTGTCCATCTCATCAAGTTGTTGCATTTATTGGCATAAAGATTTTCATAATACTCGTATCCTTTTACTGCCTGTGGGTTCTGAGGAAATATCCTCTCATTCTTGATGTTAAATCTCATTTCACTGTATCTGTTGATTCCCGGTCGGGCTGTATGTGGGAGGTAACCAATCAATGTTTCTCTCTGTCTCTCAAATCAATAAACATCCTCGGGTGAAAACTACTTCTTAAAAAAAAAAAAAGATTTCCTAAGCTCTGTGTTGCTTAGGTCCTGTAGTACAAAGTAAGCATTCCTGCATGTCAGTCCACATGGACCTACCTACCTGTTCCTCATAGGGAAGAGGGAACTTCCATAATTGGCTGATCTACTCCCTTTCTAGTGAACGTTTACGTTATTTCCAATGGAGTTACATTTGGTCCCCACCCCTGCCCCACACGCTTTAAAAAATGAACACACACACACAAAGAACACGAGGTGACTGCTTTAAAAAGGGACAAGGGAAGCTTTTAGTGAGGCACCTGCTTGCTGGGGCACAGGCCTGACCAGCTTTGCTCTGCAGGGCCCAGAGCCTGCGGAGTGCCAGAGCTGCTTATGACGACTACCGCAGTGGCTACAACCACGTGCTCCAGTTCTTGTCCAACACCCCCAGCTACGAGCCCCAGGAAACAGACAGCCTCAGCCAGATGGAGACCAAGCTGAAGAATCAGAAAGTAAGACGACTGCTTCTGCGTTCATGGGCATACAGTCACAAGGGGCAGGGCCTCAGAGGTCAAAGTCAGCTCTGTGGTGAAGGGGAGCCTGCCAGTGGCTGCCACTTGCCCTGGCAGAGCTGTGATCTTACGGGACCTTGGCCCTCCTGGCTCCTAGCACCTAATTCTCTGAGAACAAGGACAGCCTTGCTCACCATTCCCTTCTCTGTGCCCCGTATGGGTCCTGGCCAAGTGACTCTCGGTGCAGGCTGGCTGAATAAGCAAATGGCTACAGAAACAGAAGGGGCACCTGCATGGGGAAAATCCCATTTCCAAAGTTCGGAGTCCGGGCTTCTCAGAAGGCAGCAGTGCTGCAGGGAGAGGGATGAGGAACACGGGCACCCAACAGTGTAAATTCCACTCCCAGTTCAGTATTAGCTGTGTCCCCTTGGGCAAGTCAACTCACTGTGTCTTAGCTTCCTCTGGATAATGATGGCACTTACCTCACAGGCTTGTTGGAAGGTTAAATGAGATCATCTAAGTTAGATATTAGCACAGTGCCTGACATGTTGAAGCATGCAATGAACATTCTTTTCCAGGCAAAGATAATTATCTTCTTGGCCCTTCTTCACAGGGCCTTAGAACTGCCTTTGTAACAAACGCATGCAAAGAAGCCATTCACTGTATTTTGTACTATGGAAGAATAGTTTCAGATTTAAGGAATCCAGCTAATTTATCAAGGTCCCCACCCCTACAACAAAGGTTTTTTTGTGTAAAAATTTTGATTTTTAAAGTCTCTGTTGTTTTATAGAACCTGCTAGATGAAATAGCAAGAAGGGAACAGGAAGTACAGAAAGTCTGCGCTCATTCCCAGCAGTACCAGCAAGCTGTCAAGGTGAGAACTGAGATCCTCCCAAAGTATAAAACATTAGGGCCTCTGGGGAGAGAAGCACTGGGCCTGGCAGGCTCCTCAGGCCCTGCTTGTAGCCCTGCAAACTGGCACAGCCCTTTGGGGAAAAAATACGGTACTAGGCATCAAATACCAGAAAAGCGTTTTTCTACTATTTGAAGCAGTAAAAACCAGGAGGAATTTATCCTAAAAGAAAAAATACAGAATAACAGTATACCATAAACAAAACCATTGTAAGAGCATTATTTTGAACAGTAAAATAACCTAGACAAACTAGTAATAACCTAAATGTTCAGTAGCAGAGAAATGGCTAGGTAAATGACCATCCATCCACTTGATGGACTGTAAAGCCATCAAACTGATAGACCAGATGATTTAGGAGGTGGCAACATGAGTTAAATGAAGAAAGCAGAACATCACTCTCTAGGCATGGGGAGAAGGCCCGAAGGGAGCTCTCTGGGGTGGATGGAGGGGAACTGTGGGCATACTTTTTCTTGTCTCACATGTTCAGGTATGTAGTTGCATACTGTTACGTACTGAGGACTCTAAAATAAACTCCTGGCAGCAGGTACAGGACGCACCTGAGTGGAAGACCTCTGCAGTCAGCTGGAAGGACTATAAGAACATTCCAATCTCAACTGACCTTCTCTGCCCTCTGCCATGTCTCTCCCCCAGGACTACGAGTTAGAAGCAGAGAAGCTAAGGTCCCTTCTTGACCTGGAGAATGGAAGGAGCAGCCATGTGAGCAAGAGAGCCAGGCTCCAGTCCCCTGCTGCCAAAGTGAGGGAAGAGGTGAGCTCTGCGGCTAGGCGTTCTCAGAGCTGCCCAGCCTTCCAGGGAGCACAGCATGCACACCTCAGAGATGATGTATGTGCATCAGGGAAACTGGGCAGAGAACTCTCCTGGGTGCAGACAGGTTTGGCAAGAGAGGAATGAACGTGTTGGCAGTGACACTGATATACCCAGAAAGACAACCTGATACAATTATCTGGGTCAGAGCCATGGATTACAGAGGTTCTCACTTTGCTCCCCCTGCCCAGTAGGTGCATAGGAGGCTGAGGTTATTTCCTCTATACATGAGAACACTAACACTCAAACAGAGATCTACTCTAGGCCACTGAGAATTTGGACTTCTGACTCTAAATCCAGTTTTCTCTCCACTGAATAAGACTGTAGTAGAATACCTCATAGGACGGGATAAGAAGCTACTACCCTCTATCCCCAAATGCCAGACTTTTCAAAACCTATTCTAGATCTTTCTTGCTTAGCCTGTTGACTCCTGTTCACTGATGCTCTCTTATAGGAAGCGGCTCTTGCTGCCAAGTTCACTGAAGTTAACGCTGTCAATAGACAGAGGCTGCAGAACCTGGAGTTTGCTCTGAATCTGCTGAGACAGGTAATGAATGAATCTTATTGTAACACAACATTCTACTCAAAACTGTTCCAACAGGTAAGAAACAAGACTCACTCAGCCTCAAGGAAACAGCCTGTAAACTAGTGGGAGTGGCCCTTGCAAATGCAGCTGGGCAGCACCAGTGCAAATACTGGCCCAAGCCAATGCCCCTGCTGAGTATAACTTATGTATCCCAACAGACATTTACTGAGTACCCAGTAAAAGGTAATATTTTTAAAAGTCGCTAATGTTTATGACAGCACTGTAATAACAAGAACCTGGAAGGAGCTCATTATTGGTCAACAATGGGTAATGAAATGATGGTCTGTCTACATGGAGCTATTAAAATGGTGTAGTGCTCTCTATGCTGCTATAGAGTTCTGTCTCCATATACAAAGTGCAACAAGCAGGGTGCAGAACAGGAGACTATTTGTAAAGAAAAGTAAACATAGCACACACTAAAAATATACTTGCTTTAAGATGACAAGATACCCTTCTAGCAACGGTGCAGGACCAGAGGAGGAAAACTATGATTTCACTTCACTCTCTTACACATTTTTAAAATATTTTACCAGATGCCTGTAAAAAAAACCCTAAATTAGTTGTTTCACCTTTTTCTTAAAGCCTCACCTGAGGATATTTTTAACTGATTTTAGAGAGAAAGTTTGGGGGGGGGGGGGAGAAAGACATTGATGTGAGAGAGAAACATCGATCAGTTGCCATATGCATCCTGACTGAGAATCAAAGCTGCAACCCAGGTACGTGCCCTGACCAAGGATCAAACCCGTGACCCTTTGGTGTATGGGATGATGCTCCAACCAAGTGAGCCACCTGGCCAGGGCTGTTTTACCATTTAAAACTTTTTAAAAAGATTTTATTTATTTATTTTTAGAGAGGGGAAGGGGGGAGGGCAAGAAACATCAATGTGTGGTTGCTTCTAGTGCGCCCCCTACTGGGGACCTGACCCGCACAACCCAGGCTTGTGCCCTAGACTGGGAATTGAACCTGAGACCCTATGGTTCACAATCCCATTGAGCCACACCAGCCTGGGCTGTTTTACCATTTTTAGATGTAACCCTAGAACTCCTGTGAACCCAGCATATAGGGTCCCTTACAGATCACAGGCCAACCAGTCTGACCTATTCACAGGTGACCAGGCGGCAACAGGCCATGTGGAGAGTCTGGCTTTAACCATGCACTGTCTTCTCCTTCCCAGCAGCCAGAGATAGGAATGACCCATGAGACCCAGCAAGGGAACAAGCTGGGCTCCCGAGGAGAGGAGACGTGGAAGATTCAGAAGGAACTGGATGAGGAGACTGAGCGGAGGCAGCAGCTGGAGAATGAGGTCAAGAGTGCCCAAGAAGAAATCCAGATTCTGCAGAATCAGAATCCCCAGGAAGCAGTGGTGAGGAAGGAGGTGCTGAAGAAGGTTCCGGACCCTGAACTTGAGGAGAGCTTCCAGCAGATGCAGCGGACCCTGACAGAGGAGCAGCACAAAAACCAGCTGCTCCAGGAGGAGCTGGAGGCACTGCAGCTGCGGCTACGAGTCTTGGAGCAGGAGGCCAGGAACGGGGGACAGGAGTATATAGTCAAGGAGGTCTTGCGCATTGAGCCAGACAGATCCCAGGCCGATGAGGTCCTGAAACTGAGGGAGGAGCTGGAGGAGCTGAGGAGGCAGAAGGGCACCCGGGAAGCAGAGGCGGTCCTCCTGCAGCAGCGCATTGCAGCCCTGGCTGAGGAGAAGAGCCATGCCCGGGAGAAGGTCACTGAGAAGGAGGTGGTGAAACTGCAGAACGACCCCCAGCTGGAGGCCGAATACAGGCAGCTGCAGGACGACCAGCAGAGGGAGAGCAAGCGCAGGGAGAAGCAAGAGGAGGAGCTGAGCTTCCTGCAGGACAAGCTGAAAAGACTGGAGAAGGAGAGAGCCATGGCTGAGGGGAAGGTCACGGTCAAGGAGGTGCTCAAGGTAGAAAAGGACATGGCAGCTGAGAGGGAGGCTGGTGACCTAAAACGCCAGTATGAGGACGAGGCCGCCAAGGCTCGCGCTCACCAGAGGGAGAAGAGCGAGTTGCTCCGAAAGATTTGGGCCTTGGAAGAGGAAAACGCCAAAGTGGTGGTACAGGAGAAAGTGCGGGAGATCGTCCGGCCAGACCCCAAGGCAGAGAGTGAAGTGGCCAACCTCCGCCTGGAGCTTGTGGAGCAGGAGCGCAAGTACCGGGGTGCAGAGGAACAGCTGAAGAGCTACCAGGGTGAGCTGGAGGCACTGAGGAGACGGGGCCCCCAGGTGGAAGTCAAAGAAGTGACAAAAGAAGTCATTAAGTATAAGACTGACCCTGAGATGGAAAAAGAGCTCCAGAGGCTCCGGGAAGAGATTGTGGACAAGACCAGACTCATTGAAAGGTGTGATTTAGAGATCTACCAGCTGAAGCAAGAGATTCAGTCCCTGAAAGACACTAAACCCCAGGTACAGACCAAGGAGGTAGTCCAGGAGATCCTCCAGTTCCAGGAAGACCCCCAAACCAAAGAGGAAGTAGAGTCTTTGAGGGCCAGACTATCAGAGGAACAGAAAAAGCAAGTGGATCTGGAAAGGGAGAGGGCTTCCCAGCAGGAGAAAATCAAACAGAAGGAGGAGGACCTTTCCCAGGTAAAAGAAAAGGTGGTCCAACAGGAGGTAGTTAGGTATGAGGAGGAGCCAGGCTTGCGAGCTGAGGTGGATGCCTTCACTAAGAGCATTGACGTGGAGCTCCGGCAGATTGACCACCTCCGTGGGGAGCTGCGGCGGCTACAGCGCAGGCGGGCGGAGCTGGAGCGCCAGCTGGAAGAGCTGGAGCGTGAGCGACAGGCACGCAGGGAGGCAGAACTGGAGGTACAGCGGCTAAAGCAACGGCTTGCTGACCTGGAGAAGGAGGAGGGGGAAGCCCGAGAAAAAGTGACCCTCAAGCAGAAAGTGGTGCTGCAGCAGGACCCCCAGCAGGCCCGGGAGCACTCCCTGCTCAAACTCCAGCTGGAGGAAGAAAGGCACCGGCGGCAGGTCCTGGAGAGTGAGCTTGAGACCCTGAAGCAGCAGCTCCTCAACCTGGAGAAAATGGAGGTCAAGGAAAAGGTGGTCTTCTCAGAAAGCATCCAGGTGGAGAAAGGTGACACTGAACAAGAAATTCAGAAGCTTAAGAACAGCCTGGAGGAGGAGAGCCGGGGCAAGAGGGAACTGGACGTGGAGGTGAGCCGGCTGGAAGCCAAGCTCTCAGAGCTGGAGTTCCACAACTCCAAGTCATCCAAAGAGCTGGACTTTCTTAGGGAAGAAAACCACAAACTACAGCTGGAACGGCAAAACCTGGAGCTGGAGACCCGAAGGCTGCAATCAGAAATTGAAATGGCAGCAATGGAAACACGAGACCTAAGAAACATGACCACAGTGGACTCTGGGACAAACCTTGACTCCAAATTGTGGTCCCTGGAGAGAGAGCTGGAAGACCTCAAGAGACTCTCCAAAGACAAAGATCTTGAGATCGATGAACTGCAGAAGCGCCTGGGCTCTGTGGCCGTCAAGAGGGAGCAGAGGGAGAACCATCTACGGCGCTCCATTGTGGTCATTGACCCTGACACAGGCCGGGAGCTGTCCCCAGAGGAAGCCCATCGGGCTGGCCTCATAGACTGGAACATGTTTGTGAAACTCAGAAGTCAGGAGTGTGACTGGGAGGAAATATCAGTCAAGGGTCCCAATGGGGAGTCTTCTGTGATCCATGACAGGAAGTCTGGCAAGAAGTTCTCCATTGAAGAGGCCCTACAGAACGGAAGGCTGACCCCTGCTCAGTATGACCGCTATGTCAACAAGGATATGTCCATCCAAGAGCTTGCTGTCCTGGTGTCTGGGCAGAAGTAGGCACAGCCTTGCCTTCAGTCTTCTTGGAAGCTGACACTGGCGCTCTCCTACCCTACGACCTCCCCCTAGTGTCTTCTCCCTGGCCCTGTGCTGGCACCTAGTCCATGAGGAGCTGAGCATGCCACCTACACCCTCTCTGCCAAACTACTCAGTGCAGCTCACGTACAAGAAGAATGGGCACCGGCTGCACCATCATTCAACCCAGGTGAGAGACCTGCTTCGTCCTCCAATGATTCAAAATCACGAAGCCCTTCTTTTCTCTCCCTCTTCCTACACACTCCCATCAACAGACAAGGGAGTGACACCTAGAAGCTATCTAAATACTACTAAAGCATAAGACAAGTGAGGCAGACAAGCCATTCTATGCAGCACCGGCCTTACCACACCATATGGGGAAACTCTTTCCCCACACCCTTCCATTCATCAAAGGACTGAGCCCCTTGGGACTGCCAACCTGCACTCACACCCATCCAAGAGTTTGGCTGACAGCCTACTTTCGTCAGACTTGTAATGGTGAGACAGATCTGGGATCTGTGCCAGAGAAGATGCAAAGAAACCAGCACAGTGTCTGGCCCTCTGTTGGCCAGACTATCCCAGGAAAATACACCATTAGAGACTGTTCTCTGGTTCTGAAATTAAAGTGATTTTACAGTGGACTGTGTTGCTGGTAGCCTTAGCTTCAGTGCCTTACAGATCTTGCTTATTCTCTAACTGGTACATAGGTGTACTGCATAGTTGATTTTTTACCAAATGAATTTCGGGTTCTCTGTATCTCTGTATTACATAAGAAAAATGGAAAGTAATAGGGAACTCCACTTATAGCACAAAAATAAACACCTGGTGGCTTGACTCTAATTTCATGCTAAGTGTGTTTCTTCCTCTTTTGCATGTGTGGTTTATTGCCCCTATTCCTTCTTGACTTTCAGGCAAAATGGATATCACATGTAGATATTTAACAGTTCCGATCACAGTTCCTATGGGAGAAAGAATTATTAGCAAATATGGTAAAGAGAAAAGAAGGAGAAACAATGTATTGGAAACTTTGAAACAATTTATTAAGTTGCTTTATACAAGATTAACAATTTCCACACCACCTCGTAACACCAACCCAGTGGCTGCACCAAAGCCACAGCCCCTTTCACACCTAAGAAACGGCTGCACCAAGGAAAGCCCTGCAGCACCGCAGCCTCCAGGCCCGGAGCCCGCTCTGCCTGTAGATCTGCCTTGCCATGGCTAAATCATTCACTCTTTCATTACCACAAATAAAGCATAAACAAGAAAAAGAAATCTCCCCATCAAAGAAACATTTCCCTGAGGCAAGAGGCATCACTAGATTCCTACAAATGAGGGTATTCTGCTCCAGCTGCACACTCAATGGTATGTGGGGAAGAGGGGGCACTGCAGGGGGGAACCCCGTGTCTCGGGCAGAAAAGGAGCTCAGGGGTGGTCTCTGCACTGCTCTGAGCTCAGCAATACAAATCTCTTCTTTGGCTCTTTTGCTACTTCCTAAGACTATCCTGTAAACAAACTGGAAATCCAAGTTGCAAAAAGTATATATAATAAAGGGATAAGGAACCCAAGTAGCCCCATGTGAAACGTGTTGGTTCTTACATAGTAAGTCAGAGCAGAGGCCTTGCTCCCCAGACACCAGGCAAACCTCAGCGTGAAGCATTGAGCATGGGACCCTGGGTGTCAGGAACTAAAAGAGCTGCCTGTGTCTCTACACAGCTATGCATTCTGAGGAGGCTATTTACTCTCAAAATATTTGAAATCACCTAGCTGGAGCAGTCAGTTCAGACTTGCTTTACGGCACAGACTTCACAGGACAGGCAAATGCCCTAAAACTCCTGGTGAAGCAGCCAATGGTTAAATGGGAACACCATAATGACTTGGGAGCTCCAGAGTTGTCTTCATCTGTCTCTGACACACTCTCCAATTCAATGGTGCATCACCCTTAAGTCAGGCATGGTCCCACTGCCTGGAGAGCCCTAGGACTTCAAGGCCTGTCTATACGGCAGATGCTTCACAAAAGCCCATACCTGCAGCTCTGCCTGAGAATGATTTTTAAATAAAATAAACTGGAATGTCTGTCTGTAACTTGGAACCCCTCATATCCTCAACCTCGAAGAGATAAAGGACACCTTTGGGGCTCTGCAGCCCACCTGATGAACACTGGAAAAAACAAACAGGGGCCCTGGCTGAACTGGGACCTAGGATTTGGAGTCCCAGGTGACCTTTAAGTCAGGACGGCACAGACTATGATGAGCAATAATAAAAACCTCAAATAAACTGGCTATGTCTTAAGTACAGTCATCTTTTAAAAAGGTCTTCATCTGAGATCCACTCAGAGGGCCAAGTGTACATGTGTCTAATTCTGCTCCACCATAAAGGCACTGGAATTATGTCTTCCATATGACATGCGAAAATATGACGTGCGAAGAACAGTCCCATTCTATCCAATGCATTTAATGGTAATGATGAAAACTGAGCTAAAAATAAGTATCTTTAAAAATCCTATCACAATTGTTGGATCTTACAAAGATCTTTTCTCTGAAAGAGCATCACTGTCACGTTTAGAGGATAAACTGGCCCCCACAATGAGCACACACTAGGTGTTCTGAGTAATTTTCAAAGAGACAAAGTAAGTCTCCCAGCTGTGGCATTAGCTTGGTTTTTTGTCCACTGAGCACACAGCCTGAGGATGGGATGGACAACACGATATCCACGGATCCTAGTGTGGCCAAAAGGAGTCCCTGACCAGTAGGGTGCCATGAGGTACTCTGACCAATGCCAGGGAATTGGGCAGATTTACAACACAGGCATGCCAACTGCCCAGTCCTGCCACCAGAGCTCCATACATGACCCAGGACACTCCCCGACCTAGAGCTGCCCCTCCAACGATTGTCCACAACAAAGCCACGAGGCCTGGATCACCAGGCCAGTCAGTACCTCTGGAGAAGCACGATGCTGCTTCCCTAACTGAAGGCACGTCACAAGTGCTGCCAAGAGACGTTCCACTTAGCACTCACGCCTTCTCCAGAAGAAAGCCAATCGGCAGAAAGAGCACACTGATTATCCAGTTTCAGAGACCTACTATTTCAGCTTTCAGCCTTTCAGAGCTTATTCCTCTGAAGAGGTCACAATTTCCGTGGAACACTGGGCCCTTTCCCATGAAGCTGAGAAGCATCTGGAAAAGAACAAGCAAAAACAACATAAATCTTCAGGATCTCTGATTCCCTTAAGGCAGCAGTAACCAAACCTCAAGGAGATCACCTTAAACAGCAAGAGCCTCTGTATGTTGAGTATTCTGAGGTTCAAATGAGCCAAAAACACTTGACAAAGGTGATTTGAGTATGCTGTTACTTGTAGCAGCCTGCAGCCTGCCGGACCCTCTGCACTGTTCACTGAAGGCAGCTGCTCACTGAGTGTTGTGTTCACAAACAGCATCTCTACTATGTAATGTGGGCCTACAATTACGTAGCCAAGAACTACCCTCCCGTGGCAAACCAGCCTTCCATGATGAGGTTTGACAGTCACACTGAACTCAAGGAGTACTCAGCATTCTCACCATCAAAAGACCCTCTGTTTCTATAAAGACAAGTTCAAAGGCACTAGCATTGTGAGTCTACATCGAAAACAAAGCAAAACAGAAACAAGTCGCACAATTAAAACGCCCAGTCAGCTTCTCATTACAACTACTCATAGAATCCTACAGCCTGAAGAATGTCTAGAGGAGAGAAGAACCTACTCAGTTAGCCTGTTTTAGCAATAACTGCTTTTCAATGCTTTTCTGATAGTCTCTTAATAACCAGAGGGAAAACAGAAAAGAAATGGTAAAGAAAGCACTTTCCTCTTTTGTGTTGAAAACACCACAGACTCGACAGTCATCTTTCCAGTGGCTCTTTAATTATCATTTCAGTTTGAAAGGGTGACATACCTGAAAGCAAGCAGAGGCAGTGCAATCTCTTTTTGAAAAACCACAATCTCTCTCCCAGGAAGCTCTGCAATCCCTACATTATAATCTCAGCTACGGCAGCAGCCACCAGTTTGCATGAGTCCACTACATTTTACTGTTTCTCCTGTTGAAAATGGAGTTAACTACTGATACAGGGTTTACTCTCAGTTTTTCTCTGAAAAGTAACAATTCCATATCAGAGATTTACAATCCACTCTTGCACCTAAATGGCTTCTGGCATTCACTACAAATACATCAGTCTAAGGACATGGGGGCCAGGAACCCAGAGCAAATCTGGAAGAGACAGCCCAGAGCTCTCAGTACAACAGGCCTCAGACATGCTCAGCTGGACGATTCCCCATCTTACTCCCACCAGGTACCAGTCTGCCAGCGTGGCTCCAGGCTCAGCTTCTGGAAGAATGGCTCTCCCTGACCAAGGTGGCCCCTGGTTATTTCTGGAGCAGGTCTAACGTAGTAATGCAATAGGCCAAAACCAAGATTCCGGAGGCTCTACACCAGCATTCCATTAGCTGCATTTAAGAATCAGGTCCCAGGACAGGGTGAGGCCAGTCACTGATGACAAAGGTGCCAGCTTCTCACAGCTATAAACCTAGGGCTCATAGAGGGTCCCTTTCTGTAAGCCACTGCTCTCACAGAGGAAAATCAGGAGGAAAAAAAAGGAAACACTGTCCCAACTCCTGTCGTGCCCCCAACTCTCTTACATAACTGAATTGAGAGCTCTTTTACTGAACTGAATTGACAGCTGCTCTTCTCTTGGATACACACATCAGAGGTAAAAGTCCCTCCTGAAAACCCTGCCACTGTGACTTCTCACTACTACTTGGACTTCCCCTTTCATTTCAACCAAGTTTACAGAGCCTTCTGTTGGCTGGTATCACCTGGAAGGCACAGCAGCTTGAATTTAAAGGCCTTAGTGCCCCAAGTAGCCAATGGCTAAGGATTCCTCTGCCTCACACACAGGTCACCATGACTTCCTCCGTGGTAACATGGGATAAGGCTGACCCAGTGACAGGGAACTAGTGGAAATCACAAAATGGAAGAAGCCTGTGTTATTCTGAGTACCCACAGAGCCACAGCCTCAAACAACAAACCAAGACAACACAGAGACAATAAGGTGAAGACACTGGAAACTTCAGCAGCAGACAAGGCATCTACTGAGTGGAGAAGGGAATGGCGCACAGTGCACATGGCACTCTGACCACCTGGCAATTACCTGGCAGACTCTGCGGGACGTGGGTGGACACGGCAGCGTGAGGGAGAGGTGCTGCGTGGGGCGGGCTGGAATGCAAACCAGCCAGGAGACCTGAGAGAAAACAGGAGGGGAGAAAAGAACAAAACACACACATTGGAGACGGGAACAGAAAAGCAGCCTCGGCGGTCCGGAGCCCCAGATGGCCTACTGGTCAGCCCTGGGTAAAAGCCCATGAAGAGCTCTCAACAAGGTCCCCAACGACGTTGCCCACAGCCACACACCAGACACACACAGAAACCTGGTACATGACAACAGAACTCGCTGGTCACAACGGAAGTCCTGGGGCACCATCTGTGCCTCTATCACGAGGAGAAGGGGACAAGCACTTACCGTGGCTGAGGCCATGATGAAACGTCCCAGGGGCAGGGCCTGTGACAATGGCATCCTTAGAGACCCCTGCTTTGGCAGAGGAGTCAGTGCTGAAGGAAAGCATATGGAGAGGAAACGGGGAGATGATCCCCAGGGAGTTCGAGTTCACAGCCCCAGGCAGCTTTGGGCTGCCTGTCTTGTAGGATGAGGAGAGCAGGTTTAGGGGCGACGAGCTGGTCAGCAGCACAGTCCCACTCGTTCCTTTCTGGGAAGTAAAAATAGAAAAGGGTCAGAGCTTCAGCCTGTCCATGGCCTGCTCACAAACTAAGCCTGTTAATGCACAGGGCAGGGACATGCACATGGATGTCGGCTGCCCGTTATGCAAGAACTCTAGTCTGCATCCCCAAAGAAGAAAGACAAAAGTCTCTCAACTGTCCTGGTATGTCTCCCAGGACTCAGTGTTCACTTTATAAAGTAGGATATCAAAAACACTTCCATTATGCCACAAAGAAAGGGAAGAATACCATATACAGACATCCACAAATGTAGGTACATAGAAATATGTGTATATGTATATTTATACAAATAACACACACCCACTGTATTCATTGTAATAACACAAAGGTATTAATCTTTGTTTTTAGAAAGAAACATAAAAACCCTTGCTGTGTGATAGGAACATAGCAGAAGCAGGTGAGACTTTGCTGAACATACCTTTCTATAGTTTTATCTTTGCAACCACACAGTCATTTTATATATTGAAAAATGAAAAGATACCCTCTCCTATTTCCCCAACCTGCATCCAGATTTCTGAAATTCCCACAGGCAACCCTCACCAACCAATGGACTCCATCAGACTCTATATGAACTGCAGAGTCCTTCAAAACCCAATGAAGAGAACAACTTTCAGAAGTTACTCATATTCCTATGGCATGAACATCTCCACATAATTAATGATCTGGTAGCAGTATTATTTTTACTGACTTGTTTGGAGAGATGGACAGGTAGGAAACTATGAAAGGAAAATTTTGTGGCTCTTTCCACATGTCCCCAACCCCCTCAGACTCTTAGCCTCCCTGCAAACACAGTGCTGACCAGTCCTCACCCTCCTAAGCAGTTTCAGGCTCTCTTGGGATTCTTACCAACAGGAAAGATAAGAGCAGAAAACAAGAAGTCCAGTCCTTTTGATTTCTGAGCTTACTATTCCTACCAGACCTTCAATGTCAGTTCTCACTGTCTGACCAGGGCAAGGCAGGTAGCCTTGTCTGCAAGACCCATGGGGACAGCTGCTATACCCAGACACTCACTGGCAAGGAGGTAGAAGATGTCACGCTGCTAGCTGCACTGGGCTTCAGGGAGGAGGTCAGTAACTTGGCCACTCCCTGAGTCCCACCACTAGAATCTCCATTGGGACCACCGGGAGGGGCCACCAGAGTCAGCTTCTGGGAAACAGGTGTCTTTTTCACTGCAGAGCCTGGGACAGGTCGGCTGGCAGGCTGTCCTGTGGAGGGAGGCTGTGCACTGGGGAGCAGATTCCCAGAAGTGGAGCTCTGGACTGGTGTTCCTCCAGAGGAAGAAGTGCCAGAAGAAATCCCGTGTTTAGAGACAGAGCCGGCAAAGGGGCTATTCTTGTAAGATGGCCCTGAAGAGCTGGCTGAGTGCTGTTTTGCTGGATGGCTCAGGGCAGCAGAGGACAAGGTTGGGGCCTTATGAGAACTGCTGCTGGAGGCTGATGTGCCTCCTGATGAGGCTGGTGTGGAGGAATGGAAGCTCTGGCCTTTGGCTGCTGTCTTCACGAGCTGGAGAAGGGAACGATGACATTGTGGAGAAGAAGGTTTGGGGCCCTGGAGCTTACTGACAAATGGAGCTGGGGGTGTGAAACTCTTTTGCTGCTGAGTGCCAGCATGAAAGACTCTTACTTGGGGGCCAGGAACAGGAGCTGCTGCCTGGGGTGCATGAGACGTCCGTGGCAAACCATGGTGTTTTGCTTTGGACTGATGCCCTTCTGGCAGGCCCTTGCTCAGGGAAGCCTGACAGGAAAGCTCTTTGTAGCCAGAACTCTCTGGTTTTTTCTCCTGAGAGGACTGCCCCAGTGCCAGAGCCTGTTCAGCCAAAAAGTTGAGGGGTGACTGCAGTGAGCTAGAAGGTGGTGGGGCAGAAGGGCTAGCCTTCGGGAAGTTCCTTTTTTCTTCTGTAGATAAAACCCCTGTAACTTTCTCTGCAGGTGCTTTCGAGGCTGTAGGCAGTGTGAACTCGGAGCTCCCACTTGCTCTGCTGTTCAGCACAGTCAGTTCCTTGGACACGGCCTCCAAGGAGGAGGCTGAACTATGGATCATGTCTCCATCCAATGAGTCTTCCAGGCTGACAGAAGCAGGATTCACAAGGTTGCCCAGTGCCTGGGATGGCAGCTCCCTGTTTGCAGCTCCAGTGCTTAGGCCTCCTCCCGGGTGTTCTGAGGACAAAGCCAGAGGGCTGCCAATCTGGCCTGATGGGATGGAAACCTTTTTATCAGGCTTAGCAGATGATTCCTGAAGGAAAGCAGAAATGCTGATGTTTAGAAATGTCCAAAGATGCCAACACTGGTCCTGTTGTGAGAATGCAAGCATGAGAACACCACAAGGTCCCCAAATTAGGCCCTCCTATATCATCACAATCAAGGGGAAAGAGAGTAGGTGACAGGCCTATGTGGACTTAAACATGTCCAGCTGGCTTACCCAAGCATGCTCTGGTGCTTACCCAAGCATGCTCTGGTGCTAAGTACACAGACAACCACAAGGAACCTCTTCTTTTTTCTGTTTCTGAAAAAATGCAAGACTTGAGCAGACCCTCTCCCTATTGGCACTCACACTTCTCAGAACTGAGAAGTGTCCCCTTAGCTTTAATCAGAAAGTGATACATGGCAGGAAAACTGCCTTGAATTAGTTTCCTTTTCCTCCTTGGTTTTCCCCAACACCTGTCTCCTCAGGGGTTCAAAAGAAAAGTCCTTTCATGGGAGTAGGAATGGGGTCTCTTGGATCACTTCTATACCCCAGGTGCTAAATGCAATATGTCTCAGTCATTGTAGAAGCTCAACAGATACTTAGGAATAAGCAGTTTGCACAGCTTATTCTCCCAGGCTGGTCTGTCATGGTTAAGAGCATTATAAAGTCTCAGGAACTGGTAAAAATTTAGTAAAACAGCAATTTCTATTACACTGAGAGGTTTCTGAAATACCTATGATCATTTTCAGTCTCTGTTTTCTAACCATTGTACTGTCTTTCATTTCTGCTAGGTAAACTCAACAAAGCCATCTGTCCTTTCTGCTGTAGCTACAGGCTAACCTGAACTATGCTAGAAGTGTATTCTTCCATAAAAAGATCATCGCAGTATAATACCCTCAGATAAGCAGGGGCTTTTCACTCCTCAGAAGCCTGTCAGGAAGACCTCATTTAACCCCACAACGACCTGGGAAACTGGCCAGGTGGGTACTGCTTCCTAGAACTGAAGATAGAGGGTACTCAGTGCCCTGGCTCAGGTCTCTGCCCTGCCAACAACCCAAGGCCCCTCTGGTGGGCCTGACCTGCCTCTTGGTACAGCCTCAAGAGTGCCATTCTGAAGAGCTGTCACCCAGACCAGCAAAGCTCAATGAGCTGTCACGGTCATTCAAGAGGTTTCATAAGCATGGCTGGAAAAAGAAGAGATGGCATATGATCCAAGCAGGCTGACTCACCTTCACCTTGATTTTAGAAGGAGCTATTACTTTCTTCTTGGCCCTGTACAAAATGAACACAGTAAAGGTTTAAAGGAGATCCACCAAGGAGATAAAAATGACAATAGTCTTGAGAAATAAAAACAATGAGACACTCACAGGATTGATGTCAGGTGCCCATGGCCCCTTCTGCTCTCCTTAAACAGAGTCCTGAAACAAACATAGAACACTGGGAAGTTTGTGTAAACTCCCTGAAAGCAAGGACTCTGCTTCTTGAGTTTCTGACCATCCCTGGTACTCAGTACCTACTACTCATTAAATGTCAGAGTAACTTACTTCACTGCTGGTGAGAGGATCAAAATTGGCAGTGCCGACCACCTGAAAGCCAAGAGTCTAGGATTTACAAAAAAACAAAAACAAACAAAAAACCCCCAAAGACAAAAAACAAAAAAAGAAAAAAACCACACAATTATGCACTACACCCAAATTTCCCACAGTGATTTTTCTCTATGAAAAATCCTAAAAGGCAAGAGTACTTTTCTTATTGCTGATTTTCATTCCTTCCAAGAGTAAAATGTATACTGATCCATGACATGTCTCTTTCCAGAGAATCTCAACAAAATTATCTTTATGCCTTTCCCTTCATACCTTCAAGAGTCCCATCTGTAAGGAGAGATCAATTCCAACTACAAATGAAATACTGAAACAAGAAAAGGCTCCATGATTTGTCCAACCTACAGAAGAGTCAAGCCCAACAAGAACACTGGCTCCAGCAGAGGATTCTGGGAGATGGCAGAGCAGGAAGCACCAGAATTAATCCTCTCCCCATCTGGACAACAACTGCACTGGCAAAATCTCTCTGATGTACTTATTTTGGAACTCTAGAGCCTGTTCAAAGCTTACAACTTCCCAGGAAGGCTTGGATGGATAAATTGCAGGTTAATTTAAGGCAATTTCGGCTCTTAGCACAGCAGCAGTTACCCATCCCCTAACTCCAGAGTGAGGTGGTCTGCACACAGCTTGTGGGATCTAGGGCGGAGAAAAGAATGCTATTCTATAAATATCTGGGACCTGTGCTCTAATTAATGACTGCTGCTTCTGATCACAGAGGGCAGCCATTGTTTCTCTTCTTGCCATTGCTGCAAACCCCTGCCCCTTTGGTTAAAGTGACTGCTAGGAAATTTAAAGGGCCAGTGCCCTTTTCTTAACTTCTTCATTTTTCAATTTTTCTGTTTTGGAAGCCAAACATTTAAGACTAGGCCATTCAAAACAAGTGCATACATGGGTAAAATTAGGAAGTGACTATGAATACCCAAGAAAGTCTCAGAAAAGACCTATGAAAACATTAAATTTATAACTCAGGCTGAACCTCAGCACATAGCCTAAACAATCAAGAAAACAAAAATAGTAACAGCAGCAACAACAGAAGAATTCCCTGGGGAGGGGGGATTTAATTTCCAGAGTTACCACATTATTCGATTTAAATGTCTAGTATTCTACAAAAATAACCACAAGGAATACAAAGAAACAGAAAAATGCAACCCAAAGAAAAATAAATAAAATTAATAGAAACTGTCCCTGAAAAAGATCAAATGACAGCTATATTAGACAAACACTTTAAAATATTTGTCTTAAAGTAGTCCAGAGAACTAAAAAAAGATGTGAAGAAAATGATGTGTGAAGAAAATTAAAATATCAATGAAGAGACAGAAAACCTAAAAAGAAACAAAAAATACTAATTCTGGAGCTGAAAACTATAATAACTGCATAAAAAAATTCACAAAGGGTTTCAAAGGCATATGTGAGCAGGCAGAAACAAGAAGCAGTGAACTTGAAGATGGAAGAATGAAAATGATCAAGTCTGAGAAACCAAAAGGAAAAAAAACTAAAGAAAAGCAAGCAGAGACTAAGGGACATGTGGGACATAATCGACCAGGCCGGCATAGACACCACACACTAAAGAAGTCCCAGGAGGAGGAGAGAAAGAGAAAGAGCAGGAAGAATAGTGAAGAAAATGGCTGAAAACTTCCAAAATGAGATGAGAAACATGAATATAAATACCCAATAAGGCTTTTGGTAAAAATAGCAGAGTGGAAAAACACTGTACTTGCCTACTTCCACACCCACATCAAAATTACAACTAAAGTACAGAGCACCCATCATTTATGACCCCTGCAGTCTAGCTGAACAGAAGTGCTACAGCTGAACATACAAGGGTGGAAAAAAACCTGAAATATATTTTTAAAAATTTGTGTATTTATTCTTACATCTTTAAACTTCAGTCATCTTCAAAGTACTCTCCATTTGATGCAACACATCTATCAAGATGTTTTTTCCACTGCTCAAAACAGGTTTTTAACTCATCAATTCTGATGCCTTTTTACTGCTTCTGCTGGTTTTATTTAATGTTTTCCACATTAGCAAAATATTTCTTCGAAGACTTTCTTCATCCGTAGAAACGAAAAAAAGTTGCTTGGGGCAAAATTGGATGAATAGGTAAGGTGGGGCACAGAGGTCATGCTGTTTTCGGCCAGAAACTGCTGAACACTCAGTCATGTGTGGGCAGGTGCACTCATAAATCACCAATCATGAAACAGCAAACAGGTTGAAAGAATCTTCAAAAAAACATTCACTGAAGCCAAATGCAGCCTCTTGTAGCAATGCCAGCTGGTACACTGATACAGATGGGTTCCCAAAACACTGAACTAGTAGAGAAACCCTGTACTGCAAAGGGCCTGCCCTCCAGAAGATAATGCACATAGACCCATATTGAGACTGGTAAGAGAGGCACAGATGACAAATGGGTTGGTCCCACATCCACATGGGGTGTTTAAAAGTCTGGAGGGATATCTTGGCTATAGCAGTCTCCCCTAAGAAGCAAGGAGTCCCTCCCTGCACTAAGATCCCCAGCCCAGAGTTCCAATGCCAGGATAGAAGTCCCCAAACTTCTGGCTGTGAAAACCAGCAGATTTGGGGTTAAGTAAGACAGAGGGCAGCTGGAGTCCCAGGTGTTCCGCTAAAACAGGGGTGTCAAACTCATTTTCACCAAGGGCCACATAAGCCTCGTGGTTGCCTTCAAAAGGCCAAATGTAATTTCAATTCCATAACAATTAAGAAGCAGTTACATTTATTTATACAGTCCTAAAATTATTTTGGCCCTTTAAAGTCAACCTCGAGGCTGATGTGGCCCCCAGTGAAAATGAGTTTGACACCCCTGTCTTAAAGGTTCACAAACCCAAAAGCAGCAGCATCTGGCCTCATGTGTCCTACACCTCTTGCTAAGTAGCCCCAAGCCATACACAACGAACAGCCAACCTCAGTTCTCAGCTTTGCCCTCTCAGGCACATCTAAAATTAGCACAGTGGCAACCATCTATAGATCACTTTGTAGTTCATACCAGATGGCCCCAGGCTGGGCACAAGTAGCGACTGACCTTGGCCAGCACCTTCCAAGAGGCCCCAAACTAACACATCTGGTGGCCAATTTCAGACCAAACCAGAGCATCACCCAACCACCCCCACTAACAACACACTCAAAGGGTAGTCTTAGCAGGCACCAGGGCTCCACTAAAGCAAATCCTACTCTATAGGGTCACCCCTTGTACAATAGTTCCTCCACTGTATTCACAGACAGTATTCAAAATTAAACTGATTCAGGGTCAGTCCCTCTCACTAACATGACAACAGTAATCAAGACTCACAACAGGAGGGACACACAACCCTCACAAGGGTGACTGGCTCAGGTGACTGGGAGACTGTATCACTAGGCCTCACAAGACACCTACTACATAAAGGCACTCTACCAAGACTGGGAGATGCTACACCTCTACCCAATACACAGAAACAAACACAAGAAGGCAGCCAGAATGAGGAGAGACAAAAAAATCCAAAAAAAAAGAATAAAACTTCAGAAAAAAAAAGAACTGAAGAAAATGGAGACTAGCAATGTATTAGATGCAGAATTCAAAACACTGGTTCTGAGGGTGCTGGCTGATCTCAGGGAGAACTTCAACAAGGAGATTAGAACATAAAAGTGGAGGACTTCGGCCAAGATGGCGGCGTTAAGTGGAAGCACTGCACCTTCTCACACAACTAAGTTTAAAAACAACAAAGTTTAAAAAAAAACCAAAGTTTTAGCAACAAAAACGCAGCCAAACCACAGAAAATTGAACTACACGGAAGTCTGACAACAACAAACCACTCAGCTAAACTGGTAAGAGGGGCAGAGCCAGCAGCAGAGCAGGGTCAGGCAGGAAAGATTCACCGGACCGACCCGGGCGCACAACCAAGGTGCGCCAACAGCTGTGGGCGGATGCCAGGTGTGGAGAAGCGGGTGGACCCACTAAGGGCTGATGGAGGTCACACATTCGAGCACAGATAAACCAGTGAAGGAGCAAGCAGTGAGACGGACTGCGCAGGCCCCTGAGGCAGGAAGCGGCAGAGGGAACCGCCATTTGTCCCTCTCTGACCTCATCCCCACCTACAGCATCACAAACCAGAGACCTGGGTGGCCCCGCCCTGGTGAACAACTGAGGCTCAGCTCCTCATACATAACAGGTACAAACAGATAAAAACATGGCTCAAGAACAACTCAGAGCCCCAGAGCCAATAAATCTAAGCGATGAAGAAATAGCCAAACTTTCAGATGCACAGTTCAAAACACTGGTGATTAGGATGCTCACAAAACTGGTTGATTTTAGTCACAAATTAGAGAAACATATGAAGGCTAAACTAATTGAAATGAATGAAAATACACAGGAAACCAATAGTAATGGAAAGGAAACTGGGACTCAAATCAAAGCAGTGGACCAGAAGGAGGAAAAAAATGACCAAACAGAAAAATATGAAGAAACAAGAATTCAAAAAAATGAGGAGAGGCTTAGGAACCTCCAGGACATCTTTAAACGTTCCAACATCTGAATCATAGGGGTACCAGAAGGGGAAGAGGAACAGTCACGAGTGGAAACCTTATTTGAACAAATAATAAAGGAGAACTTCCCCGTTCTGGCAAAGGAAATAGACTTCCAGGAAATCCAGGAAGCTCAGAGAGTCCCACAGAAGTTGGCCCCAAGAAGGAACACACCAAGGCACATCATCATTACATTACCCAAGATTAAAATGAAGGAGAGAATTCTAGAAGCAGCTAGAGCTAAGGGGACAGTCACCTACAAAGGAGTTCCCATCAGAACTTTTCTGTCAGCGGATTTTTCAAGAGACCTTACAGGCAGGAAGGAGCTGGAAAGAAGTATTCCAAGTCATGAAACCCAAAGACCTACAACCAAGATTGATCTATCCAGCAAAGCTTTCATTTAGAATGGAAGGGCAGATAAAGTGCTTCTCAGATAAGGTCAAGTTCAAGGAGTTCATCATCACCAAGCCCTTATTATATGAAATGTTAAAGAGACTTATCTAAGAAAAAGAAGATAAAAAAGATGAACAGTGAAAGGACAGCAAACTCACAGTTATTAACAACCACACCTAAAACAAAAGCAAACTAAGAGGACAGCTAGATCAGGAGCAAAACCATAGAAATGAAGATCACATGGAGGGTTAGCAACAGGGGAGTGGGAGAAGGAAAAGAGGAGAGAAGGTACAGAAAAGAAGTAGCATAGATGGTAGATAGAAAATAGATAGGGGGGAGGGCAAGAATAGTATGAAAAATAAAGAATCTAAAGAACTTGAGACACGTGGTCATAAACTAAAGGAGGGGAATGATGGGGGAGGGGAATGAAGGGGGGAACAGAACAACTGTAATGGTATAATTAATAAAATATATTTTTAAAATATAAATAAAGTGAAAAAAAAGAAAAGAAAAAACATAAAAGTGGAGAGAGAAACATTAAAAAAAACAGACAGAAACGAAGAATACAATAACTGCAGTAAAGCATACATTGGCGGGAATCAACACAGATCAATGAAGCAGATGATCAAATCAGTGCTTTGGAAGGTAAGGTAACAGAAAACATCCAATCAGAACAATGAGAAGAAAAAACAATTAAAAGAAATAAGGATAGTTTAAGGAGAAACTGGGACAACATCAAGCATACCAACATTCACATTACAGGGGTGCCAGAAGTAGAAGAAAGGGAGAAAGGAATTGAAAACTTGTTTGAAGAAATGACTGAAAACTTCCCCAATCTAGCAAAGGAAATAAGACATACAAGTCCAGAAAGCATAGCATCCCAAACAAGATGAACCCAAAGGTCTACACCAAGACAGATCATAATTAAAATGCTAAAGGTTATATGCTGGTTTCTCTTCAGATCATATAAATCTTTTACCTCTTATTAAAATGCTAATGGTTAAAGACAAAGAGAGAATCTTAGAAACAGCAAGACAAAGCAGTTAGTTGCCTACAAGGGAACTCCTCTAAGACTGTCAGCTATTTCTCAATAGAAACTTTGCAGACCAGAAGGGACTGGCACAAATTATTCAAAGCGGTGAAAAGCAAGGACCTACAACCTAGATTACTCTACCCAGCAAAACTATCATCATTTAAAATTGAAGAACAGATAAAGAGCTTCCCAGACAAGAAAAAACTAAAGGAGTTCATCACTAACTCACTAATAGTCACAGGGATGTGAAGTATAGCATAATATAGTCAGTAATATTATAATAACTATTTATATGCTATCATATAAGTACTAGATTTATATGAATGATCACTTGTAAGTTATAAATGTCTAATCACTATGTTGTACACTTGAAATTAATGTAATACTGTATGTCAACTGAAATTAATGTAATACTGTATGTCAACTGTAATTGAAAAATCAAAAAAAGTTCAAAGAACTTCAAGAAAGATGAAATCAAAGAGACCCACTAAGACATAATCAAATTTCTAAAACCAGAGACAAAGAGAGAGTCTTGAAACCATCAACAAAGAAGAAAACTGTCATATATAATAGCTCTTCAATAAAATTAGCAGCAGCCCTAACCAGTGTGGCTTAATTGGCTGGACAGCATCCCACAAAGCAAAGGGTCACCAGTTCAATTCCTAGTCAGGGCACATGCCTGGACAGGGCACATGTGAGAAGCAACCAATTGATGTTTCTCTCCCTCTCTCTCCCCCTCTCTTCCCTACCCTCTGAAAGGAAATAAATAAAATGCATAAAAATGAAAATAAAAAAATAGGACTTCCGCCAAGATGGAGGTATAGGTGGATGTGCTGTGCCTTCTCACACAACCAAGTTTAGAGACAACTAAATATTAGCAACAAAAAACACAGCCAGAACATGGAAAATTGAACTTTTCGGAAGTCCGTTAACAACAAATTCTTCAGCCTGACCGGTAAGGGGCAAAACCAGCGGCTGGTGAAGCGGGGTTGCACAGGAGGTCTTGGTCAGCCGGACCCAGGCGCGGAATCCAGACGCGCGGAATCCAGGCGCAGGGTTGAACCTAGTGAGCAACAGAGTGAGCCACCAGGCGAGCGACTGCGGGGGAGACAGCGGGGGAGCGGTGCTGCATGTTGACTGTGGTGGCGCATTTGTGCGTGGGCGGACAGGCGAGGGAGTGGGTGGTTGGACCGGAGCCCGGTGGGTCCCCGCGGCAAGGGGCAGTGGAGGGGCCACCATTTCCCTGCTCTGACCCCACCTCCACATACAGCGTCATAACCCAGAGACTCTGAGTGGCCCGGCCCAGGTGAACCACCTAAGACGCTGATCCTCACCCAGCTGTGAGAAACAGCAGAGGGGGTCACCATTTCCCCCGCTCTGACCACGCCCCCACATACAGAGTCACAACCCAGCGACCTGGGAGTCCAAGGCGCCGCTTCTCACACTTAAAGGGCGCGAACAGACCAAACATGTCGCAAGAAGATCTCAAAGCCCCAGAGCCCATAGATCTAAGCGATGAAGAAATAGCAAAACTCTCAGACGAACAGTTTAAAACACTGGTGATCAGGATCCTCACAGAACTGGTTGATTATAGCCACAGATTAGACCAATATATGAAGGCAAAACTAATTGAAATGAATGGAATTGCACAGGACACCAATAGCAATGAAAAGGAAACTGGGACTGAAATCAATGGAGTGGACCAGAAGAAAGCAAATAATGGCCAAACAGAAAAGAGTCAAGAAGCAAGAATTCAAAGAAATGAGGAGAGTCTTAGGAACCTCCAGGACATCTTTAAACGCTCCAACATCCGAATTATAGGGGTACCAGAAGGGGGAAAGGCACAGCCACCAGTGGAAAACTTATTTGAACAAATAATAAAGGAGAATTTCCCCAATCTGGCAAAGGAAATAGACCTCCAGGAAATCCAGGAAGCTCAGAGAGTCCCAAAGAAGTTGGACCCAAGAAGGAACACACCAAGGCACATCATCATTACATTAGCCAAAATTAAAATGAAGGAGAGAATCCTAGAAGCAGCAAGAGCTAAGGGGACAGTCACCTACAAAGGAGTCCCCATCAGACTGTCACCTGATTTCTCAAAAGAGACCTTACAGGCAAGAAGGGGCTGGAAAGAGGTATTCCAAGTCATGAAATCCAAAGACCTACAACCAAGATTGCTCTACCCAGCAAAACTTTCATTTAGAATGGAAGGACAGATAAGGTGCTTCTCAGATAAGATCAAATTCAAGGAGTTCATCATCACCAAGCCCTTATTATATGAAATGTTAAAGGGACTTATCTAAGAAAAAGAAGTTAAAGAAACATGAACAGTGAAAGGACAACAAACTCACAGTTATTAACAACCACACCTAAAACAAAAGCAAACTAAAAGGACAGCTAGATCAGGAGTGGAAACATAGAAATGAAGATTTCAAGGAGGGTTAGCAACAGGGGAGTGGGAGGAGGAGAAGGGGGGAGAAGGTACAGAAAATAAGTAGCACCGACAGTAGATAGAAAATAGATGGGGGGGCAAGAATAGCATGGGAAATATAGAATATAAAGGACTCGAGACACATGATCATAAACTAAAGGGGGGTAATGATGGCGATGGGGGGGTAGGGTGGAGGGGAATGAAAGGGGGAACAGAACAACTGTAACAGCTTAATCAATAAAAAAATTTAAAAAAAAAAAGAAAAGGACTCACAGACATGGAAAACTGTAGTGACTATAGGGGAGAGGGAAGTAGGTGCAGGTGGAATAGCGTATAAGGGGGATTAATGGTGCTGGAAAAAATACAATAAAAATAAGTTTAAAAAAATAAAGACCATGTATTTAGACCATCCAAAATAACAAATCTGCAGCTAATATACTCAGTGGTGAAAAAGATCAGGAACAAGACAGGGATGTCCACTTTCACTTTTTGATTACAGTATTGGAAGTCCTAGCCACAGAAATCAGACAAGAAATAAAATGCATCCAAATAAAAAAGAAAAATATTGCCCTGGCTGGTATGGCTCAGTGGATTGAGTCCTGGCCTGTGAACCAAAGGGTTGCTTGGTCAATTCCCAGGCAGGGAACATGCCTGGGTTGCAAGCCAAGTTTCCGGTAGCAGGTACATGAGAAGCAACCACACACTGCTGTTTCTCTCCCTTTCCCTCTCTCTAAAAATAAGTAAATAAAACCTTAAAAAAGACATAAAAGTGTCATTATTTGTAGATCACATGGTATAATATAGAAAGAATCCTGAAGATTCCAGTAGGCAACTGTTAGAACCAATAAGTGAATTCCCTAATGTGGTAGGATACAAAGTTAATATTCAGAAATCAGTTGCATTTTTATATACCAATAACAAATTCTCATAAAGAGAAAATTTTTTTAAATCCCATTTACGATGAATGGCAAGATAGAATAAAAATACCAGGAATAATTTTAACTGAGGAGGTAAAAGATTTGGAAAACTACAGACACTGAAGAAAGAAACTGAAGAAGATACAAGTAAGTTGAGGATATATACCTTTAACATTCTCCCTATCCATGAACATGATATAGGAAGAATTAAATGTCCATACTACACATAGCAATCTACAAATTCAATGCAATCCCTACCAAAATACAAAGGGCATTTTTCACAGAACTAGAATAATCATAAAATATATATGGAACCACAAACGACCCTAATAGTCACAACAATCTTGAGAAAAATGCATGGAGTCAGAAGTATCATACCTCATATCAAACTATATATAAGGCTATCATAACTGGCTGCCTTGACTGGGGCGGCTCAGTTGGTTGGGCATAGTCCTGCAAAGCGAAAGGTCAGCAGTCTGATTCTTGGTCAGGGCATATGACTGTCTTGTGGGTTTGGTCCCAGGTTGAGGCTCAGAGGAGAGGCAACAAATCAAAGTTTCTCTCCCACATCAATGTTTCACTCCTTCTCTTTCTCCCTCCCTTCCCCCTCTCTAAAAATAAATAATGGGTTAGCCAAAAAGTTGGTTTAGCCCTGACTGGTGTGGCTCAGTGGACTGAGTGCTGGCCTGCAAACCTAAAGGTCGCTGGTTCAATCCCTGGTCAGGGCACATGCCTGGGTTGTGAGCTAGGTCCCCAGTTGGAGGGAGGTGGTGTGAGAAGCAAACTGACTGATGTTTCCTATCACACGTAAGTGTTTCTCTCCCTTCCCCCTCTCTAAAAATAAATAAAGTCTTTAAAAAAAAAAAGTTGGTTTAGACTTTTTCGCAAAACAAAAGACAAATTTTTCATTTTCAACAATAACTACTGATTTAGCTAGTTTGAGTATGTTGGCTAGCTCCTGCTAGTAGCTTCTAGTGGGTAGAGGTCACAGGTGCTAAGTAACTTCCAATGCATAAGACTGCCCCACAGCAAAGAATTTTCTGGCCAAAATATCAATTTTTTTGAATACCAAGAAACTTCATAAACCATTTTTGACATGTTCAGTCACAGCACCTTCTTCATATACTACTCAAATCTTTTTTTTTTTTTTTTTTGCTTTTCAGTTGTGGTTTTACGATAAAGCATAATATGCCAAAAATGTTGCATATTTTCTTCCATCTTCAATATTAAAATGGCTACAAAAAATTCACCAATTTTGATAAGCTTTTTTTAAATGCACTCTTGAGATGACTGCTGTCACAATACAATCTAACAAAATTGTTTCTAATGAAGTTAAAGACAACTAATGCATTATTAGAACCACTGTACAGAAAAAAATAAATGAACTTTTTTTGGCCAACCCAATAAATAACATCTTTTTCAAAAAATCCGGCATTGAAATGGCATAAAAACCGATACACAGATTAATGGAACAGACTAGACAGACCAGAAATAAACCCATGCCTATATGATTAATTAATTAGTCTCTGATAAAGAAGGCAACAATGGGGTAAAAATAGTCTCTTCAATACATTGTGCTGGGAAAACTGGACAGATACATATAAAAAACAAAATTAGACAACTTTCTTACACAATATGCAAGAATAAACTCAAAATGGACTAAAGACTTAAATGTTAGACTTGAAACCATAAAACTTCTAGAAGAAAACATAGGCAGTAAACTCTTTGACACTGCTCTTGGTAATATTTTTTGGATATGTCTCTTTGAGTAAGGGAGACAAAACAAAAAATAAACAAATGGGGCTACATCAAACTAAAAAGTTTTTGCACAGCAAAAGAAACCATCAACAAAACAAAAGACAATCCAATGAATGAGAGACAATATTCACAAGTGACACATCTGATAAGAGGATGGTATCCAAAATATAAGGAACTCAGACAACTTAACACCAGAAAAACAAACAATCCAATTAAAAAATGGGCACAGCACACAAAGAGACATTTCTCCAAAGAGGACACAGAAATGGCCAGTAGACATATGAAAAGCTGCTCAAGGCCACTAATCATCAGGGAAATGCAAATTGAAACCACAATGAGGTATCGCCTCACACGTGTCAGAATGGCTGTCACCAATAAACAAGCGTTAACGAGGATGTGGAGAAAAAGGAACCCTCCTCATACACTGTTGGTAGGATTCTTGTTTGTTTTTTTTTAATTTTCTTTATTGGTTTTGTTTCTTTTTAGAGAGAGAGACATCAATTTTTGTTGTTCTACTTACTTACGCGTTCACTGGTGGCTTCTTGTATGTGCCCTGACTGGAGACTGAACCCACAACCTTGGCATATCAGGTCAATGCTCTAACCAACTGACCTGCCAGTGCCCATTGGTGGAATTCTAAACTGGTATAGCCACTATGGAAAACAGTACAAAGATTTCTCAAAAAATTAAAATCAGAACTACCACATGACCTGGCATTTTCACTTCTGGGTATTTATCCAAACACAGCCAAACACTAATTCAAAAAGATATATGCTCCCATGTGTTTATCACAGCATTATTTACAATAGCCGAGATGTGGAAGCAACTCAAATGTCTATCCACAGACAAATGGATAGAAGATGTGGCACATATATACAATGGAATATTACCCAGTCATAAAAATAAAGAATGAAATCTTGCCATTTGCAACATGGATGGACCTATATGGTATTATGCTAAATGAAAAGAATCAAACAGAGAAAGACAAATACCACTTGATTTCACTCAGATGTGGAATCTAAAAAAACAAAAGAAATGAACCAACAATATAGAAACAATCTGACAGATACAGAGAACAAACTGTTGCTCACCAGACAGGAGAGGAGTTGGCAGGCAATGGGTGAAAAAGGTAAAAGGGATTAAGAAGAACAAATCACCAGTTATAAAAATAGTCACAGTGATGTAAAGTACAGCACAGAGATACAGTCAGTACTGCAATAATCATACATAATGTCAGATAGGTACTTGACTTACTAGGGTAACGTCTAATCACTATGTTGTATATCTGAAACTAGTAATACTGTATGTCAAATGTAATTAAAAATAAATTATAAAAAATTTTAAATCTAAAATAAACGACCTAAATTCACAACTTAAGAAACTAAACATAGCCCTGACCAGTGTGGCTCAATCACTTGAGTATCATCCTGCAAAGTTAAAGGTTGCTGGTTCAATTCCCGGTCAGGGCCCATGGCTGGGCTGCAGGTTCTGTCCCTGGTCATGGCGCCTATGAGAGGCAACTGATGGATGTTTCTCTGTCACATTGATGTTTCTCTCCCTTTCTCCCTCCCTTCCCTACCCTCTAAAAATAAATAATAAATTCCTCAAAAATAACGAAACTAAATATAGCAGAAGGAAATAATAAATTTTATAACATAAACAAAATAAAAAGTAAACAACAGAGAAAAGCAATAAAATCAAAAGTTGGATCCTCAAAAAAGTCAACAAAATTGACAAACCTTTAGCTAGTTGTTGCACTATAAAAAAGGGAGAGAGAGACAGAGATATAAAAGATATAAAAGATCTGAGATAGCAGTTGTGAGCACCTCTGCCTGGAAGCACCCCTGTCACCACAATGGTACCCTCCTTCTGCTTCAGCAAGAACAAGCCAGTGGGCTGAAGATTATGCATGCATCTAGAAGGATGAATGCTTCAAGGACTTGCTTCTACAGCTTCTCTTTTTTTAGAAACAGAAAAGAGTGACAAGAGACTGCCACTGAATCCCAAGAAGCCAAGTCCACCAAAAAGTCTGCACAAGCAGCTACACCTCCTAAGTTATTTGACAACATCACCTACAAGAATCTCCAGCGTCATGACTACATTATGCACACTTTCTTAGACCTAAACCTGGACCTCTTGAAATTTCAGTTGCCTGAAGAAGTCTCCTTACCACTGCTAAGTCAGTTAAATGGTTACCCTTATGTCATCTACTGCATTTTTGCCTGCAAAATAAAGTCTGCTAAAGTCAAGAAAAAGAAAAGACACAAGTTACTGAAATGAGAAATTAAACACAGGACATTAAAAAAGAAACAAATAGCCCTGGCTGGTGTAGCTCAGTGGATTGAGCGCGGGCCTGCGAACCAGACAATCGCGGTTCGATTCCCAGTCAGGGCACATACCCGGGTTGCAGGCCAGTTCCCAGCAGGGGATGCATGAAAGGCAACCATACATTAATGTTTCTCTCCCTCTCTCCTTCCCTTCCCCTCTAAAGATAAATAAATAAAATCTTTAAAAAAAAAAGAAACAAAATACAAAAGAAAGTGGGGACATTACTACCACTTCTACAGAAACAAGATGAATTAACAACACATGAAAGCACTCAACAACTTTATGTCAACAAATTGGTAACTTACATGAAATATACAAATTCCTAGAAACAAAAAAGCTACTAAAACTAAATTATGAAGAAAATCTGAATAAACCTGTAACTAATAAGAAAATTGAATAATCAAAAATCTCCCAACATGATAGGTCTAAGACAGTATTATACTGACTGAAACAAGTCAGAGAAAGACAAATGCCAGGTAATTTCACTTATATGTGGAATCTAAAACACAAAATAAACCACAGAAAAGAAACAGACTCATTGATACAGAGAACATTTTGATAGTTGCCAGAAGGGATAGTGGTTGAAAAATGAATGAAAAAAGTAAAGGGATTAAGAAGTACAAGCTGTAGTTACAGTAGAGTTATGGGGATATAAAGTACTGTATAGGAAGTATAGCCAATAATATTGTAGTAACTATATATAGTGTCAGATGAGTACTATATTTACTAGGGTAATCACTTTATAAGGTATGTACATATGCATTTACTATATTGTACACCTGAAACTAATAACACTGTGCATCAACTGTTAATTTTAAAATAAAAACTATTTAAAAAATAAAAATTAAATTAAATTAAAAAATATCCCAACAACACAGCCCTGGACCTGATGGCTTCATTGGTGAATTCTACCAAACATTTAAAGAACTAGTATCAGTCCTTCCCAGACTTTTCGAAAAAAGAAAAAAGAAAAACTGAAGAGGAGGATAAACTTCCAAACACATTCCATGTGGCCAGTATAACAACCCTGATTCTAGAGCCATACAACTGCACTACAGGAATAGTACAGACCAATATCCCTAAGGAACAGTGATACAAAAATCCTAGCAAACAGATTACTAGCAAACAGAATTCAACAGCATATTAAAAGCATTATGTAGCGTGACAAGTGAAATTTACTCCTGGAATGCAAAGATGGTTCAACGTACAAAAGCCGATCAATGTAAAACACCACATCAGCAGAATGTAGGAAGAAAAAAACCCCACATGATTACCTAACTGATGCAAAAACAAACAAACAAACAATATTCAACACCCTCTCATGATAAAAACATTCAACAAACTAGGAATAGAAGGAAACTACCTCCACATAATATAAAATGTAAGTAAAAAACCCACAGTGAACATCATACTCAATGGTGAAAGACTGAAAGTGATTCCTCTATGACCAGAAACAAGGCAAGAATGCCTGCTCTCACCTCTTCTATTCAACACAGTATTGAAGTTGTAGCCAGAGCAATTAGGCAGCAAAAAAGAAGGAGAGGAAAGAAACAAAAGACATCCAAATTGGAAAGTAACAAGTAAAATGATCTCTGCTTGCAGATGATATGGTCTATTGTGTAGAAAATTCTAAAAATTCCAAAAATGGCACTGTAGACTAATAAATGAATTCAGCAAAGTAACAGGGTACAAAGTCAAATAGACAAATTCCTAAAAACAAAAAAAAATCTGCCAAGACTAAATTATGAAGAGAAAAAAAATCTGAATAGACCTATATAACTAATAAGATTAAATCAATAATTAACATGCAAAAATCAACTGCATTTCTACACATGGACAATTACATTCTCAATATTTTTTTAAAAACTTAGAAACTAAATTCATCAAGGACATGAAAGACACAATGAAAACTATGGCTGAAAGAAATTAAAGACAACATAAACAAATGGAAACATATACCACATTCATGGACTGGAGTACCTAATGTTATGAAAATGTCAGTACTACCCAAAGTATTCTACATATTCAATGCAATCCCTATCAAAATCCTAAAGACGTTTTGCAAAAGTAGATAACCCATTCAAACATTCATATGGAATCAGAAAACCCTGAATACCCAAAACAATCTTAAAAATAAGAACAAAGCTGGAAGAGTCACACTTCTGGTTTCAAAACTACTACAAAGTTATAATAATCAAAATTGTGTGGTACTGGGTAAAGACAGACACAGACAAGTGATTTTCAACTGGTATGCCATAAGAATTTTTAAAAAATGCAATACCTAACTATTTAGTCAGGGGCACTGACAACTTTTCCCTTATGTTGTCAAATTAAAAAATGACAACAGCCAACACAGCAATAGCCATCTGGTGTGAATGAATCAAAATAAGACCTATTTTTTGCGACAGATTGGCAAAAAATATATTTTTTGGTGTGCCACAGAATTTTAGTAATTAGTTTATGTATGCTATGACCTGGAAAAGGTTGAAAATTGCTGATAACAGACCAATGGAATAGACAGCCCCCAAATAAACCCTTGTGTATATGGTCAAATGATTTTTGATATGAGAACCAAGACCATTCATAGGGGAGTAACAGTCTTTCAACAAATGGTGCTGGGAAAACTGGATATCCATGGGCAAAAAAGAAAAAAAAAGTTGGTCCCTTACCTGTATAAAAAAATATACAAAAATTTACTCAAAATGAATCAAGGACTTTAATGAAAGACCTACAACAATAAATTATATGAAGAAGACACAGGACCAAAGCTTCATGACATTAGCTGTGGCAATTATTTCTTGGATATGACTCCAAAGGCACAGCCAACAAGAGAAAATACTGACAAAGTAGGAGTTCACAAATATCTAAAAATGTGCATCAAAAGACATTATCCATAAAGTAAAAAGGCAATCCATAGAATGGATGAAGATATTTGTAAAATTTTTATCTGAAGAGGAATTAACCACCAGAATATACAGAGAACTCCTAAATTTCAACAACAAAAAAGCAAACCGGACTTCTACTCAATATGGCAGCACAGATAAACATGGCTCACTCCTTGCACAACCACATCAGAATTACAGCTGAACTACAGAACAATCATCATTCAGAACCATCAGAAACTGAGCTGAATGGAAGTCCTACAACTACAGAATTAAACATAAACCCATACTGATATGGGTAGGAAGGGTAGAGATGCAGAAAGGGCTAGTCCCACACCTATGTGTGGCAGATAAGAATTGGAAGGGATATCTCAGGAGCAAGGGGTCCTGGCTCCACACTAGGCTCCCCAGCCCAGGGTTCCAGTGCCAGAAAGATAAGTCCCCATAACTTCTGGCTGTAAAAATCAGCAGGAATTAAGGCTGCAGAAGAAAGAAACTGTTAGAATCCCAAGCAGTTCCTCTAAAGGGCCCACTTGTAGGCTCCCTCTGAGTAAGTCTGAGTAAGTTTGACTCACACTCCCTCTGAGCTTCAGCACAGGAAAAGCAGATTGAAAGGCATTAGGGACACATGAGGAAGAACTGAATTGTCAGGAATCAGGACGAAAGCTGGGGGAGAAGCTTTTTCCCAGACAGAAGTGCAGACAGAAGCCACTGTTCTTTTTCTGAGACCTCTCCACAGAGTGGGCAGGTGCCATATCTGAGACTCCATCATTCTGGCTCACACTATCCCCGCCCCCCCCCCCCCAGTGATTCCCTTAGGCCTGACCTCATCCAGCTTTCAGGCCCACCCAAGTTTATTTCAGTGGCTCTTCCACATGAATGGCTTATCTTGACCCATGCTTCAAATTTTCCTAAATTCTCTCAAACAAGCAGTACCTGGCTTCAGTGAGCCCTGTATCTCTCACTAAGTTGTCCTAAGCTGGGCTCTAGCAGCAGCTGGCCTTGGCTCACAACTTAGCCTCTCCTGGTCACCTCCAAGCCCAGCACAAGTAGCCTCTCCTGGTCACCTCCAAGCCCAGCACAAGTACCAGCCATCTGCTAATGCAGCTAATGCTGTGTGACCCTGGAAAGAACACAGGCAATGGCTGACCTTGGATGTGCCAACCCAACAGCAATCAAGGCTCAACTGGAAGAGGTGGGGTGTACATAGTTGACACGGTGGGCACACCTTGAGTACCCAGCTTGGATAATAGGGAAGGCTATGCCACTGGACCCTCCAGGGCACCTACTACATTAAGCCCACTCCATCAAGCCTGGAAGGTGTAGTAGCTCTAACACATAAAAACAAATATAAGGGCAGTGCCAAAATGAGGAGACAAAGACACAGAGTCCAAATGAAATGACAGAATAAAACACCAGAAAAAGAACTAAACAAAATGGAGAAAAACAATCTATCAGATGCAGAGTTCAAAACAATGGTTATAGAGATGCTCAAGGAACTTAGGATCAACAGCATAAAAAAGATCCAGTTAGAGCAAAGGATACACTAACTGAAATAAAAAACAATTTACAGGGAATCAACATTAGCCTGGATGAAGCCAAGAATCAAATCAGTGATTTGGAACATAAGGAAGCAAAAAAACAACCAGAACAGCAAAATTTTTTTAAAAATCCAAAAAAATGAGGACAGTGTAAGGACACTTCTGGGACAACTTCAAGCATACGGACATTTGCATCATAGGGGTGCTGGAAGGAGAAGACAGCAAGAATTTGGAAACCTATTTGAAAAAATAATGAAAGAAAACTTCCCTAACTTGATGAAGGAAATAGACATACAAGTCCAGGAAGCACAGAGTTCCAGACAAGATGGACCCAAAGAGACCCACTACAAGACACATCATAATTAAAATGCCAAAGGTGAAACACAAAGAGAGAATCTTAAAAGTAGCAAAGGAAAAGATAGTTACCTACAAGGAAGCCCCCATAAGACTGTCAGCTGATTTCTCAAAAGAAGCTTTGCAGGCTAGAAAGAACTGGCGAGAAATATTCAAAGTGATAAAAAGCAATGACCTCCAGCCAAGCGTAGTCAAAGGATAGATAAAGAGCTTCCCAGATAAGAAAAAGCTAAAGGAGTTCATCATCACCAAACTGGTATTACAGGAAATGTTAAAGGGTCTTAAGAAAAAGATAAAAAATATGAATAATAAAATGGCAATAAATAATGTACAGCAATTGAATCTAAAAAACCAAAATAAGCAAACAAGCAAAACAGAAAGAAAATCATACACAGAGAATGTTTTAATGGTTGCAAGATGGGAGGAGAGTTGGGGAGGATGATTGAGACAGGTGAAATGATTAAGAAGTACAAATTGGTAGTTACACAAAAATCATGGGAATGTAAAGTACAGCATAGGGAATAGAGTAGCCAAAGAACATATATGGAGAACCCACGGACATGGATAATGGTGTGGGGATTGCCTAGGGCATGGGTGTCAAACTCATTTTCACCAAGGGCCACATCAGCCTCCATCTAGGTTGCCCTCAAAGGTCTGAATATAATTTTAGGACTGTATAAATGTAACTACTCCTTAACAAGGGGCAAGGAGCTCAACGCTGCCACCGGGTAGAAAAAAGTGCTGGGCCAGGTGAAACAAAGTGAAGGGCCAGATTCAGCCCTCAGGCCTTGTATTTGCCAGCTGTGGCCTAGAGAGTAGGGGGCTGGATGGAGGGGGACAAAGAGGGAACATTTCAGACAACTATAATGGCATAAATAATAAAATATACAATTAAAAAATCAGCCCTGGCTGGTGTGGCTTAGTGAATTGAGTGCCAGCCTGCAAACCAAAGGCTCGTCAGTTTGAATCCCAATCAGGGCGCATGCCTGGTTTGCGAGCCCGGTCCCCAGTTGGGGGCGCACAAGAGGCAACCACACATTGATGTTTCCTTCTCTGTTTCTCCCTTCCTCGCCCTTTCTCTAGAAGTAAATAAGTAAAATCTTTAAAAAAAGCAAAACAAGCAAACCAATTTAAAAATGGGCAAATGACTTGAACAGACATTTTTGCAAAGAAGTACTTAATAAGATGCTCAACATCCCTAATCATCATGGAAATACAACTCAAAACTACAATGAGATATTACCTCATACCCATTAGGATGACTATAGTCAAAAAATCCCAAATCCCTGGCCAGGTAGCTCTGTAGGTTAGAGTGTTGTCCCCATAAACCAAGGTGCAGGTTCGATTCCTGGTCAGGACACATGCAAGAAACAACCAATAAATGCATAAAACAAGTGGAACAACAAATCAGTGTTTCTTTCTCTCTCCCTCTAAAATAAATATTAAAATAAAAATAAAAATTTAAAAAACAATAACAAAAAACCATAAGCAAGTACTGGTGAAAATGTGGAGAAACTGGAGAATCCTGTAGACTGTTGGTGGAAATAGAAAATAACAGCTACTGTGGAAAATTCCTCAAAAAATTAAACATAGAATTAACATATGATCTAGCAATTCCCCTTCTAGGTATATATAAACCCAAAATAATTGAAAGCAGGGGCTTGAGATATTTGTACATTCATGTTCATTTGGCAGCATTATTCACAATAGCTACAATGTGGAAGCAACATAAGTTTGCATCAACAAATGAATGGATAAGCAAAATGCAATATGTATATATAATGGAATGTTATTCAGCCTTAAAAAGGAAATTCTGTAACATGCTACAACATGGATGAACCTTGATAACATTATGCTAAGTGAAGTAAGCTGGTCACAAAGAGACAAATACTGTATGACTCTAATTATATGAGGCACTGAGAGCAGTCAAAGTTACAGAGACGGAAAGTAGAATGGTGGATGCAAGTGTCTACAGGGAGAGAGAAACATGAGTTTATCAGTTAATGGGTACAGATTTTCAGTTTTACAAGATGAATACAGATGGTGGTGATGGCTCACAACAATGTGAATGTATATAATACCACTCGACTGTACACTTAAATGGTTAAGACTGTAAATTTTATCAATAAGTATATTTTACCACAATAATGATTTTTTAAAAAAAGAACCCTAGCCCTGGCCAGTGTGGCTCAGTGGATTCAGTGCCAGCCTGAGAACTGAAAAGTCACTGGTTCCATTTCCAGTCAGGGAACATGCCTGGGTTACGAGGTAGGTCACCAGATGGGAGCATGCTAAAGGCAACCAAACAATGTTTCTCTCCCTCTCTTTCTCTCTCCCTCCCCTCTCTCTAAAATAAATAAATAAAATCTTTTAAAAAAAGAACATTAGCTCTAGCTAACTTTGTCTGTGTATTGCAAATGTAGCCCATTCAAGGGAAGCTACATAACACAAAGCAGCCTATAAGAAAAGTCTAGCACTTAACTCCAATAAGCAGTCAGCCCTGCTACTTGCAAATGTAACTTCTGTTCGTTACAGGAAGATGTTTCCATCTCTCAGCTTCTAGTAGGAGCCTTATCTCAAAACAGAAAGGGCAGACGGAGATAGGAAGAGCATGTAGCCAACTCTGAATTGAAATGGGACAAAGGCGAAACCCAGCAGACAACTTCCTTCTTCTGAGGAAGACCAAGAAGACTTATATGTTCCCCAATTCCTCATGTGAATTTAGAGTTGAGTCAACCAGATAGTGATTCTGTAAAGGAAGAAACCCTGTTGGCCTGGCACAAAAGAAGCACTCAAATATTTCTTTACTGTAAGAATGTCCCACCTTATCATCACACGGAACATAATGGCTGTTCATGAGCCCTCACCTGGCCTGCATCCAGCCTTTGGGCCAGAGAGGTCTGACCTCAGCATCCAGAAACACCTTCACATAGTCCTCCCAGGAATGGGCCTTGTTGTTCCTCTCCAGATCATAGCTCTCCAGTTTTATCTTCACCACGTGGCAGAGCAGCTCCCTGAGGAGTAGTCAGAAGTCAGAAACTCAAACTATCCCAAATGCTTCTTCAAGGTTTTAATCATGTGCTTTCACCAGCCCTGATTAAAGTAAATGATTCTAACCTTCATTAGAAATACGGGAACATGCTCAGACACTGGCCCCACAAACCCGGACCCAGTTTGGGCACACCTGATTTCATCATTCCACTGAAATTTCTTCCGGGGTCCCATTATCCTCCTGCCCCCCTTTTCTTCATCTTCTTCCTCATCAGAACAAATCCGTTCTCGTTCTCTCTGCTCCTTGTCTTTCTCCTCTTCCAGCATCCTACCAGGTGAACAGAATTAAACAGGACCCTAAGGTCACCACAGAAGAACTGCTTTCTCTTGTGCCTCCCCCTTGTCCCCACCCCAGGGACTTCTAAGATGAGGAGGTGAGAATGCTAACAAGAGCAATGGGACATACTTACTTAGCAACCTTGGCCTGTGTGTGTGCCTGGCATTCATCCTGGTACTTGGCCATCTGCTCTGGCATTGCCCTGCCAATGGCTTCTTTGAGCTTCTGGAGAGGCTCCTTCAGACGCCCCCCCTGCAGAGAGCAGGACATATCATGACTCTGTTTTGTACATCTCTTCTTATAGCTCTAGTAGTGAGGTATACCTTCCCATACCTTCTGTAGGGAGGACACACTACAGGAATAATTGCACAGAGGCAGTGCAGCAGCACATACAGCATCTGTGAAGACTCAGTCACCCTCTCCTCTGGACCCCAAAGCCAACAGGCTCCACTGCGGAGTCACCCACCTGTTCATAGAGGTGAAGTTTTCGAGCACGTTTGACAAGGGTGTCCTTGCTGCAGGGCAGGAATGAAGCAAGATAGGCATACACCCCAGAACGGACCTGGCTACTCAGCTCCCGAGTTTGCACCTCTATGCTGAAGAACAGAACAGTTATCAATGGGCTGCGCAGCTCATGGCATCTTCTCTGGTCATTAGGTCACCTACCACAGACAGGAAAGCTAGGAGCCAAGAGAGGGTCAAACCTTATCTTGTCAGTCACACTGTGCAACCTAGTGGCCAGTGCAACAGATCTCCAACAGTCACCAAACAAAAATTCCCAAACCTAATGAACTTGGCTGGGCAAAATGGGTTAAGGCTCTCAGGTCAAAGACAAGACCAAGTCAAAGGTTATCAGAGCCCAGGAGAATAAGTCCTGAAGTACTAAATTTCATAAATTAAGAAGATATAAAAGCTTTCAAACTGGAAAGTAAGTTACTTGGGTCAATACTTTCCAGCAACCCCTCCTTCCTTTTCTATCCCTGATTAGGATAGTCAGAAATGCTTATCCCTCCAGTGTCCCCATCCAGATAAGCAGAATACTATTTCAAATAATCTTTGATCCCTTGAGCTCTCCACATTGGTCACACTCTAGCAGGCACTGTGGACCTAAAATTCTCATCTGTGCTGATTCACAGGTGCTCTCTATAGCCCAAGCTTCCTGGCCCAAGTGGTCAGTCCCCATAATGGCCAGGCAAGGTCCTTTGCTAGAATATTCCCAAGTTTTGACAACTGTTCTTACGTGTGAAAAATCTTTAGCTGTTGAGCAATAAGTTGTCTCTGCTAGATAATACAAAATGCAACCAGGAGAGAAGCTGGAAAGCTAGAGAGCCCCATACAAAGAACCTGGTTTGGATTTATATGTTGGGGGGGAGGACTGAAGAAGGGGGGTATTGGGGGGTTTTCTGCTTATTAATCCAATTCATACAGTGTGCCGTCTCAGGGTTTCGGCCATTTGGGAGAAGTCTTACAGGAGGATGCTACACAATGACCCTGGGAGCAGAAGTGAAAGCAACAAGAGAATGACCAGGTACACTAAAAATCATTCAGCAGAGCAGTCCCCTGGCTATACCAAATCATCTCTCACTTTTATCACAGACAGGCAAGCAACACCTTCTCTCTTGTCTCATCTCATATTTACCCCAAAATTCACTCCCAATAGGCTATGACTATGTTACACAGTCTTCTAATAATGCCTGCTAAGATTAGTAAGTTCTATCATTTCCTAGAGACATATATTTGGCTTGCCTGTCCCTCCTTTAAAAAGAATAAAACAAAAGACATTTTAAAAATCTCATGGGCAGTCACCTTCGTGTAGTTCAATCGCGCTCCCATTTCCCCTGGCCTGATCATCCCAGGCATGGTAACAGTAAAAAAAAACAAAAAATACTCACTCTAAGAGGATTCCATTAATATCCTGGGTGAAGAACTTCTGTCTGCTCTCTCCTTCAGCAGCTCTGGCAGCCTGGTTCATAGCAGACAGTAACATCCATTAGTGCACGTTCCCCACAGGGTCCTCACACTCACCCACACGCACAAGGGCAGTCGCTCCCTACAGAACACCTATCGATCAAATCCTCACCGTGCCCTTCCCTACTCAGCCCTAAGCTCAGATAATTACACCTGTGATCATTATATGCTCTAGAAATGGTGTATCCAGCTCTCTTCAAATGCTGCTGAAGTATCCATGGACTGTCTGTTCTGTCCAGGACTTGAAAAAACAGTCACATAAAAGAAAATCACAAAGTCAAAGCAATCATTTTGCATTTGATTTATCCAGCTAGCTAACTCTTGTGCCTAGCATTCTATCATCTAAACCGCAAGGTGGAATTTCCATACATCTACAGTACAAAAACAATCAAGAACTTTTAAGAAACCTGCAATATTTGAAGGCCTTTATCTTCCAAAATAATAATAATGTGCTACTTTAACATTTAAAAACATTGTAATTCTCTGAAAATTCATAACTGGAATTACTAACATACCTTACTACCTATTAAAAGAGATACAGCAGGTTACTATACAGTGTTTTGTTTCCTATAAGAACACAGTCAACATCTGGATGGCAGGCATGATTGATCCCTGAAGCAACCACAGCAAGTAGCCATGGCTCTGAAAGCACAAGTGAGGAAAGCAAACTCTGCCAAAGTCTGAACCAGTGGTTCTCATACTTGGCTGCGCACTGGAATCACCTGTTAGCTTTCCCCACTCTGGACCAATCACATCAGAAACTCAGGGAAGGAGACCCATGAGTCTCTATTCTTTAAGAAAGGCCCAAGCATCAGTACTCTTTAAAAGTAACTCTGGTGACTCTATGGGAAAGAGAGGATGGGGAATCACTGATCTAAACCCAAGAGTTACTGCTGAAGGTTTTCAAAGACAAGTAAAACTTCAGGCTTGGTATATAGTATAATAATAATGGCAAATTGGATAATGTCACTATCTAAAATGAAATGATTAATCCTGCCCTGACTGGTGTGGCAGTTGGTTGAGCATCACTCCACAAAGTAAAAGGTTGCAGGTTTGATTCCTGGTCAGGGCACATGCCTGGCTTGTGGGTTCAGTCCTGGTCAGGGCATGTACGAGGCAACTGATTGATGTTTCTCTCTCACATCGATGTTTCTTTCTCTTTCTCCCTCCCTTCCCATCTCTCTAAAAATAAATACAAATCTTCAAAAAATATAAATAAAATTATCGATCCTGATCCAGCGCTCTGAAACAGCAGACACTAATAACCATCCTCCCCTTTCATTTCGCTCCACATGCCTTCCTCATTGGGTCTTCCTACCTTTGACTACTGCGTCTGTCTCCTCCACTAGCTCTTTGATTACAGATGGACTCCCAAGGTTCTATCTAAAACCCACTTCTCTCAGTAATGCCTTCCCCCTCACAGCTTCAAAACAACAAAAATGCATGTAGGTCTTGCAAATCTAAGCCCATAACCCCTTTTTTTCTAAGCTCATAACCCTTTTTTTTCTAAGCTCTAAATCAGAATTTCCAATTACTTCTAAGTAACTTCCAATTATTTCTATAAATGGATGGCCCTCTGGTATGCAAACCTGCCAAAACCAAACCCACTAGTTTCTCCTCTTCCTCTTATGTTCCGTACTTCTAATAACCGCATTCTATTTTTCTTAAATCCTTCCACTCTGTTCTTTAGAATTCTTCAACACCTCTTTCCAAGTCTAGAATCAAATCCAAACTCCTTCATATGGCATTGAGGATTCTCTAGGATCTGGACCCAGCCATACTCCTACCACATACTAGGGTGGCCCCACCATCCAACAACTCACCAATTCTCAGCTCTGCCCTGGTTTACTAACACGCCATCTCTCCCTAGAGGCTGGCCAAGTGCCTGCAGCCCAAGTGCAGTATACCCCTACAGAGAGCTTCTTACATCTCCTTACAGCTGGCTATCTGCCATCTACTTGGCCATCAAAACATCACAGGGCTTATTTTGTTCTGTTTTGCCCAACAGTCAGTTATTTACATGTCTACTGGTCCATTTATATAACTCATGGATAAGAACAGAATCTCATTCATCAATGTACTTCCCAAAGCTGCCTATCACATATTAGATGCTTAGTAAATACCAGCTGAGTAGATGGATGAATAAACAAATGAACAGATATCACTGAAAGAATGCAAACTAGAGGAAGAAAAGCTTAGTACTAAACAACCAAACACAACTTGCAGCTTCTGCAAGATCCCTTGGCTAGAGGATAGCACAGAAGCCTGAAATGAAAGGGAGTCAAATGGATGGATGAAAATGGGGTGACTTTTAACCTATTCATCTGCCAATTTCTTATACTTTCAGAAGGATTTGGAATTCTAACTTGACACTTCTAATGTACTGGAAGTATGATTTTGCTTTGAGAGAAAACAAAGCTGAGCCATTCTTTTGCTTAAGCTTATACACTATTATTTATGAGATCCAGAAGCACCTTCGTAGTAATTCAAAGTAATTACTTCAGCATGTATTTTAAATTCACCACTGTTTATCAAGTTTCCAATCAATTTATTTTTAAGTATCAGCCATCTCTCCATTATTTCAGAAGCTCTTGGCTATATAATTTTTAAAAGAATTTTTTCCCTGCTGCCTTTTGGATTGTACAGACAGTACCTCTGAAGGTCTGGTTTTATATCAAAGATAATTAAGTCAAGTCTGCATTTTTAAATGAATCTAATTAAAAGAGCAATTGGATATGCATCTGAAAGTCTTCCAGAAATACATTAGGTCCCTCAACCTTAAAAATGGACACCCTTATCCAAGGAATTGAATAAACTGATCAATTCAAGATTAACTAGAAAGTAAAGTTATACCAGCCAGATCATGCTGATCTACAATAGTTCCAACAGACTTTTAATGAGCTATTTTATTTATTGTAAGAAAAGCCACTTATAACCTCTCAGTACCTAGTTCGGAACCTTACATACTGTACCTGTTTTTACCAAACAGAATTAAACCTGGCACAATTTTCTTTTTTAAGGAAGATCACACAAGTTAGTTTTTTCCAACCTTATTCTCCTTGGAGCCACGTCTCCCTGGATTTGTAATGTGGGGGTTCTAACTCAGTAGGACAGTAAACAGTGAGCAGCCAGAGCAGCAGGGTAGGTGACATGGGGACTCTGTTTCTTTTCTATTCTTAGTATTGTTAGCATTTTATGCTTGACTGGAGAGGACCACAACAGACCTGGGTCATCTGTATAGACCAGGCCGTGTATCTGCCAAACTAAGAGTAATCTAACGGGGTGCCACACCTGAGCTTTTCAACAATCAAAACAAAATACAAAATCAACACATTAAGAGAAGAATGGTTAAGACCATTGAATCAAATCACTGGAGTCCCTGGGGCCCATTAAAATGTGCGGCACCAAGGAGTAAGAAGTGAAAACTGGGCTAGTATGAGAAGAAAAGAGTAAACACTGCCTGGGTATTCACCAAGTTCACCCTCTTGGAGGACCTCTTTAACATACTCAAGTTTTCAAATATATTTTTTTAAAGTTTTAAGTATCACATCTAGCTTGAACATAAATCTAATTCTTGCCTCCCAAAGAAAAAAAATGTTCCTTAAGGGATCACATCAGATGAGAATCCACTTATGTTCCATGGTAGACTGCAAACAGGACAACAGATTCCTCCCCTCCCAGAACATGCATTCCTGCAGGGAGAGGCGGTCTCTAGTTCCCCAACCCCCCAATCTGGCGTGCACTTGTGATTTACTTTACCAATACAGTGTGGCCAAAGTGATATGGTACATACAATTTCTCAGACTAGATCTTAAGGGCCTTATGACTTCCACTATTGCTTGAAATGTTGCCCTGAGACTGCCACACACTGAAAAAGACAAGGATGAAAGACGAAAGGAGAGAGAGAGGCCACACTGTCCCAGCTCACAGCCATCTGCCAGCTCAACGTGGGCACAAGATAGCACCCAGGCAGAACAAGAGGAACCACCCAGCCTACCCAAAGAGTCAGGAGAAATGAACTGCTTTTTGAAACCACTAAGTTTGGGGGTAGTTTCTTAGATAACAATAGACACTGATACATGTATCATCTAGGGCCAAGATTTAAAATCTAACAAATTATTATAAAAATAAAGGCAATAAGAGGAAAAAAATAAAGTGAGTAAAAACTGAGAAATACATAACACTGCTAATATATAGTTATAGATATGAAGTTTAATTTAAGCTTTAAAATTGCAATATCCAGTTCAAGATCTAGGACAGGCCTCCTTACTAAGGATCCAAATACCCGTGTATGGCTTTTGAAATTATACGCAATTTTTGTGTGCACAGCCATTTTTTTCCTGGGAAGAATATCTTTCCCAACAGATTCTCAGGAGACTCTGAGTCTACAGCACTCATGCCCAAGTGCAGGAGGCTCCAAGTGCCGCAAGTGCAGGACCCTGGTGGTAACAAAGAACCTGGGGATCCTCAGGAGTAGCATTAAAGTAAGTAACTTTCAAAAATAAGCCTTCTTTCTCATGCAACCATTAAAAGTAATGAGAGTTTATAATATTTATTAAGTGAAGAAAGCAGGAAACAATCATTCACAACTATAATTACAACTACATAAAAACATATAGAGACCCTAGAAAAAATATGTAAATTAAAGTTTTCAGACTGTCAGGATGATGGGTAATTCCCACTTTCCATCTCATTTCCCAAAGTTTCTTAATGCTATTACACAACAATCAGAGGATGACTAAAGTATCAATTTCACATCTCATCATTTTCAAGTGAACAGACCAATCTCTCCTGGTCACCATCACCCCACCAGGACCCAGCCTATCTTATCTATGGAATCCTGAGCCCTGTCTCCATAGTGTCCAAGAGATAACCAAGACTTGGCAAACACTGAGGTAGAACATTTTGCTCAGTGTCCACCCAGGGCACTCTAGAAGGCTCTCTTAAATCACAGCCAAGTGCTCTTTCATGGTACGCCACTTTGTTTCCACTAAATGTGTCCGTCTTTCCCAAGAAAGGGAAATAGTGGAAGTTATTAGACTATAACACAACCTATGGTGGGAGTAGGGACATATCCAAGAATTGCCTTGACTTTTCTCTAAAATTGACTAGTTACTGCCACATATACCTTACTCAAATTACTTGACAAGACTTTCAGATGCTTTGAAACAATTTACAAACCAGAGGACTGAAAAGAACAAGGCATAATGGTTCTTTGACATAAATTCTGAGAGTAAATACACAATAGCATGCTCAAACATGCCAAGTTCAGATTCAACTACTTGCAACTTAATATTCTATTAAGATATACTCTGAATTTCTAATGTGGTACAATTCATTTAAATCATTACATTCAGATAGAATGGTTTTGTCCAACATCTCACACGAGCTAATGAGAATGAACTAGAGATCTGAATAAGTCATTTGATTTACTTCATATGTTGTATTCAAATGTTTTTTGGAAGTGAGAAAATCCTTTGTAGCAGTGGTTAACATTTACCTTGCCCTTTACACACGGATATGCATATAGTGATTCTAGAACATTATGAGAATCACTGGTTTAAAATGTACAGGTATATAATATTTTAAAAAGAAAAAAAACTTACAACTATGTAAAGAAGAAATGCCACTGTAGCTACGTGACAAGCCATTATGTCCAAGGTGAAAGGTCGTTTTAACTAAAGGGTAAATGTCATCAAGACTAACACACCGTGCTTAGTTTTTAGGTAGGAATATGTTACTAAATTGGCACCACTTAGTATTCTAAGTATCAATTCCCTGTTGTCAGAGGACAATAGCAATGGCTCCTTGATTCTGACAGTTGTCACTGTTTTTAATAAGGTATGGACAGCATTTAAGATTCTCCTCCTTTTTATCATCATTTAGGCATTCCTGTAAACAATACCTATCACTAATGACATGCAAGTCTAGGGAGCAGCTAAAACCCAGTGGTAACTAAGCATATAGTCTATGTGCAACATGTCTGCAACCTTTTGTGAATTTCCAAAATCTTCAACAGATTACTAAAAAGATGGATCTCTGCCTCAGCTGCCTGCTGCCAACATTAGTGTCAGTCTATCATACAAAAGGAAAGATACTTTGTGGGAAGAGAACTTACAGACAGAAAACAGAAAAATCTCCCTGGAAGAAAGTAAATTTTCTAAGACTGAAGGAAGCACAAAAGGCCTAAAAATGACATTTGACAAGCAGAGCTACACTGTTTCCTGCTTGGGATGAGAAGAAAGCCTGGAAGAGCCTATACTGAAACTGTCAACTCACTAAGGATTGCTTTGGGCAGCAAGCTTCATGTGGTGCAGAACCAGTGTCAATCTGCCCAAACCATTTCCACTTCCAGGAAAGCCTAGCCACTCTGTGTCACCATACCTGAGCCAGCTCCTTAATGCGCTTCTCCAGGGGCGTAGGCAGGCCTTCAGGGAGGGAAGAGGGCTGCCTGAATTCCTGGTCCAGTCCCACCCCAAGGGAATCGCTTTCATCATCCATATCACGGAAAGGGCTTCCTTCTGGAGACTCACTGAGCAGATGCTCCAAGTCCAAATCAGTCAGCGAGTCCATGGCAGTAGCCGCCTGGAGCAAGTCATTGTCAGAAGTGGAGCCAAAGAGAGACAGCAAGGGGTCAGAGGTACCCTCCAATTCCCGTAGGCCCTGAGCTTCAGCTGATGAAACTGCTACAGGTTTATGCTCTTCGTCCCTCTTTCTCTGAGCCTCTTTCTCCTTCTGAAATTTCTTTAGCATCTCTTTAACGCTCAAAGCCCCAGAATATTTCTTTTTTTTCTTTTCCTTACTGGCATTGAGGGCTGTGAAGCTGCAAGTAAGGGGGAAATTGGTTACTAAGGTTGCAGTACACCTCAAAAGGGAAATTCACAGAGGGACTTCACCCTTGCTCCCAGTGCAATGGTTTCCAGGAACCTCAGTCACAAGTCTACCCTGTCATTCCTCCTCCCTCCTCTTGGCACATGGGTCTCCTTCTTGCTGGGACCAAAGCTTGAGATTTAATACATGTTAGCAAAATTGTGACACAAAGTGCTTGCTACATATCCGATGGGTTTTTAAAAACCACTGCCAGGCTGAAGAAGGAAGGAGCTCCTACCCTTTGCAAAAGCATGGATGGAACTGGAAAGCATTATGCTAAGCAAAATATGCCAGGAAGTGAAAGACAAATACCATATGATCTCACTTTTAACAGGAACCTAATCAACAAAACAAACAAGCAAAATATAACCAAAGACACTGAAATTGAGAAAAGGCTGACAGTGACCAGGGGGAGAGGGGAGGAAATTTCAGGGGAAAAGGGGAAAGGGTTTGTAGGAACAAAGAACACATGGACAAAAACTGGTTGGGGGGGAGGAATGGGTGGGAGGGGGGAGGACTGGGGGTGGGTGGGCTGGGGTTGGAGTAAAAGACAGAAAACTGTACTTGAACAACAATTTAAAATTTTTAAAAAAGCACTACCAGACTGAAACAAAAGGTTGCAAAAAGGGGCCAAGCAAGAAAAGTATTCAAAGGGGGAACGCAGGAACAGTAGAAAGCAGCAGCAACTTGAAGGGCAGCTGGGGTGAGACTAGTGAGGCAAAAGGAAGCAGGACCAGAAGACAAAGGGAAACAGCGGAGACAGGAGAACCGGGGCAGGGAGGAGTGCCCAAGAGAACAAGAAACAGCAGTAGTCATACAGTGACAGAAATAGCCGCCAACACTGACGGTGGGACAGAGAGAACTCTGCATGTCTGGTAACAGAGACGTGAGAGCACTGACTCTGCCTACAATGGCACTGTGGGAGGCGTGAGGGGGAACAGAAGCCCAGGCTCTACTGTCTCCTTTGAAGCTGAGAGAAGGAGGGCGAGTCAGCTCCTTGGTGTCCTGCCCTATCAGTGCAGATTTTACCCCAGAAAGAAGCTGCTGCCTCTCACCCAGCTTTGGAAAATTTGGATTTTTTCGATTTCTTCTCCTTGTCATAAGTGTCATCTTTTTTCTTCTTCTTTATCTTCTCACCACCTTCCTTCAACTTCCGCTTCTGAGAATTAAAGACAAGGCATAGTTACCCAGCTCCCTCACTCAGGGAGCAAGTGCACGACACAGCACTAGCCTTGCTCCACCCAGGGCACATCCTGAGAACTGTCCTAGTTCCTTCATGAACAAAAGCTTTCAGATCAATCCTGGACCACAGACCTGTGGCAGGTCAACACAGCACTGCCACTGACTGTCTCCTGGAAGCACCCAGGACTGAGACAACTGCGGCCATTGTGCAGCCAGAAACCATTCTAGTAAAATGAGCTGTATGTGAGCACTGCCTCTTTTTAAATACACAGGCAGTAATAAATAGATTTCAAAATAAACTTATCTTAAGGCTAACTTGTTTTCACTGGGGTGAGAGCTGGGAACTGAAGACCTCAACATGTCCACAGAAAAGAAACAGCAATACTGGTGCAAACTCCCCTCACGTCACACCCTTCACTACCCTCATCCCCACTCTGAAACAACCTCAAAAAAAGAAATCCCTGCCAAGCCTGCTGGGACGCACAGCACCTTGCACAGCACAGGTGTGAGAGGTAACTGTCAACCTCAGCACAGCTCATGCCTTTCCACCAATCTCCTAAGCTATCCTTAAACAGCACTATTCTGGCAAGTCACCCACTGATCTCACAAGGTTTAGTAAAAAAAAAAGCACTTTTGAAATCCAAAAGCAAGCAACATGCTAACCTTTGGAGATTTTTTCTTCTTTTCTTTAATAAAGTCATCCTCAGATTCTGATGCTTGCCTAAACTGCAGGGTTCCAGAGTTAATATAAAATCCTCCATACTTTGTAGTCAAAGAAGCAGGAACGAGCTCATCATACTGAAAGGAGAAAACAAAGTCAGCTCCAAGTGCTGGTGCTGTAGTCCAAAGATGCAGAGCAGATGTTTCTCTGTCACATTTCAGACTAAATGCCTACACATGCTTCTGGTCAGTCATGAATGTCTGAGCTAGAAGGTGTTTTGGACAGATCTGGTATCCTTTCCAGTAAGGAAAGCAAGGCCAACATCAAGAGTGCCACTTCCTCTCTATCAGTACAGGTCCTTCCTCATGGTAAGGGCAGGTCCGCTCTGTGCCATCCCCCAGCTTCTGGGCCATCACTAGTAGGAGCAAGGGTGTGGTAGTTCCTATGCGGCATTTTCATTAAGTACTTACCGCCTCAGAGTTATCGATGAAGGAATCGGATTCATCATAACCATACCCCATATCAATTAAGTCCTGTATTCGGTCTTTTCTACGTTTCTTTCCACCCTAAAATTTTAAACAGATCAAGTGCTTTTTTTTTCTTTGTAACTGTGCTGAGAACATATAACATGAAATCTACCCTCCTAACAAATTTTTAAGTCTAAGGTCACATGCTTTTAAATACACAGAATTGTTGCCTTGAATTTCATCAGCTAGTGACTAAAGATTATAAAGCACTGGAACGTTCACACTCACATTCTCCCTAAAGACCTTTTAAATAGGACAGGTCCTGACCAGTGTGGCTCACTAGACTGACTGTCATTTGCAAAGCAAAAAAATCACTGGTTAGATTCCTAGTCTGGGCATATGTCTAGGTTGCAGGTCCAGTCCACAGCTGGGGCACATGCAAGAGGCTACTGATTGATGTTTCTCTCCTTCTCTTTCTCCTTCCTTTCCCCTACCTCTAAAAATTAATGAAATCTTGAAAAAAATCTAAAATAGGACAGATTTATATCTGCATAAAATGGCCTAAGACAGAAGAATGAACTAAAGGACTTCATATGTGTTTTATCAAAACATTTATCCTAATGATACATTCTAGGAGTAAAAGGTCCTTCTTGTTTATTCCTTCCACAGCATCCATCCATTTCACTGCACACATTAGTCCGGCTGCATGCATTTTCTGCACCTTCATGCATTTCTTTAATAACTATTCTGTTCTCTCCAAGTTCTACACTTATTTCCACATCAGTGTTGATTAGATAATATTCCCCTAAAAAATGTGGAAACATCTAGAAACCTTTCCCACCCCGTGCGGTTATTTTGTCCCCCAAAGAAAAATCTTACATATTTTTCTTCAAATTTCCGGGCAAGGGCCTCCACTTTATGCTTTTCCTTTTCTTCATCATTAAAAGGATCCGAGAGATCTTTCTTCTGTAAAAAGACCATTCCACAAAACAAGAGTTACAAAAATTCTCTATTATGTACTCATAGTATATCCACTGACTACTTAACACCTATAAACTGTGTAATAAAAATAGCTGTTTTTCAGAAAAGACAGGTAGAAAACATGCTACCTTCCCATCAGTGCTTACTTTAGTTGTTTAAGAAAATTTTCCATTCATGTAACTCAACAAAACTTAATTAAATGCCTACAACTGCCCACCCAAAGGCCCTGCAGAGCTCCAAAGGCAGCAAAGGTCCTTTAGTCAGGGACGCTCAACCTGTATAGACATGTGTTTCAATGTAGTTGGTTTCTTTTGTCACCCTAAAAATTATTTTATGTACTTAAAAACACAATTCTAAGAAGGGGTTCACTTCCAAAGCAGTTTGTGGCTCAAAAAGGTTACAAACCCATTGAATGTAGCACAAATTCTTAAGAGTTATTCTGCCTTATTGGTCAAAAAAATGGTATGAATTTGCTTTTCTCAGTTCTATGGAAAATCAAACCCAGGTTCATAGCAGTCCATTCCTTGGACACCTATCTTGAAGGATCAGTAATCTCTTTCCTCCCAATCTGAATACTACAAAAATTTTCATGCAGTTTTCCAAAAACTCCATAAACTTACTCTTGCATTTTTCTCATCGGTTTTCCACAGTTAAACCTTTAGCTTCTTTGGAAAGGAATCTTAATTTTAATAATAAAAAACACCCATATTAAATACCTTAAGACTTCAGAGTAGGCCAAAAACACTAAAAATTAGATCTTTAGTGTTTATCTCTGACTACTTAAATCCCACTCACCCATAAAGAATGTTAAATAATTTAGGTTCTATATGAGGAATGAAATATTACAGAACATACATATGTTCCACAAAAGGTGGTCTTTAAAACATGTGCCTATTGGTGTCTTCTAATTTTTCTACAATGATCACATATTAAAGGAGTTCAAATAATTTTAAGAAATCCCACCCACCCAGATTAAGTGTTGGATTCACTGTGTACTCCTAAATGCCCTGCAAACAACAGTTATCCAATAATTGCTATTTCCTGAACATATGAAGGTCCAGCTCTGCCCAAACACATTTAGGATATAAGCTCTCCTCTGTCCAAACCCTCCAGGACCTGTATTTATACCAGATTTAAACAAGTACCACACTGTGACTCCTGTTACCTGTGTTGGTATAATTCAATTCTCCTAATATATCTATAAGATTGCAAGTTCCTCTGAGGCTGGGACAGCAGCTTTTCCACCTTATACAGTCCTCAGAATCTTAGCGCAGTGTCTTCACATGGTAAGAAATATATGCTAAATGAATGAATACATGAATGTCAGATCACACTGTGCTCTGAGCACTGCAGAGTAAACTCAATGATTCAGGAATTTTCAATCTGAAGGCAAGGGTTAAATCCCCTGAAACTGAATCCAGTGTTCTCTGTGTATGTTCCATGCATTTTTCTTCAATGGAGAACAACATCTAGAACCCCCCCCCCAAGAAATGAAACTGAAGGACTGGAGTTCTAATTTCGGGTCACCTACTGACCTGGGTTTGAGCCCATAAAAAAGTAGTTTAATTAATCCATGCTATTTCCTCTTCCTCTCAAAGAAGAGGAAACTATTCCTACTTCAAAAGAGGGATTGTCGGTGAATTTGAAATTACTATTTTTCATCTGCCCACTGGCCCTCATACAATAAGCTGACCCTTGGCACAGACTCAATTGGCTTCCATCCAGCAAATCAGAACTTAATTAAGGAAACATTTTTACTTGAGCAAAGAAAACGGAATAATCCTTCTAACCAAAGGTACTCACCCCAACAGCACAACCATGAATTAGACTGAAGGAGCATTGGCCACTGAGGCACTGTGGTGGAAACTTCATTGACATCATCTCGGACACCATGTAAACCAGGCACTAATCTAATCCCAAATTGCCTAAAGCCACTCTAGAGAACAAAATGCTGCAGAGTGTGGTATCCAACTAACCAACCTGCCTCACATAGGGCAGAGGCATACAGTAGGTGCTTACAAATGCTATCCACCTAGCTCCGGCTCATACTGTATGATTCCATCTACATAAAATGCAAAAACTGGCAAAACTGACCTAAGCTGCTAGAAATCAGGGCAGTCATTGTTACCCTTGAGGGCAGGGTAGTATTTTGGGAAGAGAGAAGGAGGGTTTCTGGTGTCCTGGAAAATGTTGTATTTTGTAATCTAGGTACAGGGTCCATGGATATGTTAAGTCTGTGGAAATCCAATAAACCAGCCATTTATCACGTGTGCACTTTTCTTTAGTGCATAATTCAAATAAAAAGTTTATAAATTTTTAAAATAATTTTAATGAATTGTCAAAACTTTGGTAACATTTGAAACTGGGTAACAGGCACATAGGGCTTATTATAGTATTCTCTGTACTCTGTGCTTTGAGAAGTTCCATACTAAAAAGTAAAAACAAATCTGCCAGAAAATAAATACATCATTTAAAAACACTTGAGAAATCAAACTGATTCTCAAAAGCCCCAGAGGCTACTAACCCACTAACACCCAAAGTAAGTAAAACAAGAAAAAACTTAGAAAAATAGGTTCCTATCCCTTTGGGTAAAGTAACTATCCAATATATTAACGTGTTGAGAAGAAATAATAGTATGAGAATAGTATGTGTCTTTTCTCATCTTCCCCTGCATGAGGCAGAGAATCCCTTGGACAAGAAATATGTCCAGCATGAAATCCAGCACCGGAACAGCCAAGGACGGTCATATTACATACATGTGATATTTACAGACTTTGCATAAAAAAATTTTTTTCTTTACATTAATTAGCCATAATTCAAATTAGCTTTGGATGTGCCTTACATTTTCTCTAGCATAAATCAGGAGAATGATTCTAGAAAGAATTCTATCCCTTTGTGCCCAGGAGCAAAACCAGCAAACCAGTGCTTGCTTTGGGATAGGTGCCATGATCTTGGGGCAGCCACAACCTCCCTGGTCTTGCTTTCACCTTCTGAAAGTCCCATGTGCACATGCTACCCTGAGCATAGATCTGCAGAGTGAGTCTGGGGCCTCTGGAGGGGTGGGTACCTTGTCTCCAGGTTGAAGGCCTTTTACTTTCCCTCGTATGTTCTTCACAAGCTCTGGGTAGAAGAATTCTGGACAACGTTTATGATCTGGCTCGAAGAGGGTGAGTGTAATCCGCACAGCTGCTGCAGCGGGCTCAGAGTCCTGATGCTGCTCTGCTCCCCCAACCTCCTCTTTCCGGGACTTCTTCAAAAACACAGGATTCAGAGAACCTGGGAGAGAGGTGAACTGGACCCTGTGGGGCTCCGACATGGCTATCAAAAAGTCTTAGCGGATGTCACTGCATGGCTTCTGTTAACACTGAAAAGAAGGGCCAGGTCAAACCACAATTTTTCCTGTTCAGTTATACAGATTTAAGTTTAAAATCAATTCATTGTCAACAAGAATCCACAGTTCAATTTATCTTAATTACCATTTACTGCTTTTTTCTGTTTAAATACCATTTGTCTTATATATAAAATTTTTCATATATATATGAAAAGCACCCAAATCCTATCCTTCAGAGATCATCTGTTTAGCATATTTCCTTCTAGTCTTTTTTCTGTGCATATTCACTAGATCTTTGAAATTAGAGAGCCCATGCTAAAAAAAGCCTTAAAGAATCCTCAAAATTGCAGACCCCTCAAGAATATTGCTTTTTATTTAATTTATCCAACACCTTTTTTTTCTGGCTAAGAATAACATCTTTTGTAAGACCTCTTTATTTTAATCACCAATGATTTACTTTTATTTGGAGACAGTTTTTTTTTTTCAGGGTAATTTTTTAAAAGATTTTTAAAATTATTTTCATTTTGAGAGAGAAGGAAAAGGAAAGACAAAGAAAGGAAGAGAAACAATTGGCTGCCTCTCCCATGCCCCCAACCAGGGACCTGGCCTACAATGCAGGCATGTGCCCTGCACAGGAATCGAACAGACGACCTTTTGGGTCACAGGCTGGACCTCAACCCACTGAGCCACACCAGCCAGGGTTAGAGTCATTCTTCACAATGACCAAGTTTTCATCAGCTCAGAGTAATGCCTTCCCTGGAATAAGTAAAAAACCAGTGTCTCAAGAGTCATGTGCTTAGGCTCACTTCCTAAGATACTAGCCTTTCACAACTCAAACACAGGTCTTGGCAAAGTGCAAATTATCACATGTCAAAGAACTTCAGTTATTTGGAAATGGACAGAGTACATTGTGAATCCTAGAATTCCGAGGGTTTACAAAGTATAAATATGCAAATACACCACACTCACACACACACACACACACACACACATATAGTGCTTCATGTGTAAGTTGTGTCCTGCTTTTTAAAACTCACATTCAAATGTGAACTTACCACGTCCACATGGATAGTCTCTGCAGCCTTGTTTGTATAGGAAAAATATTAAAACTCACCTAAATCTGAATGTCCAGCCTTAAGAAAATAGTTGAAAAAATTAAAGTTTTGTTGATTTGTAAGGGCTTTTAATATATTAGTATGTAATATTAATATGTAATATGTATATTAGTATGTGATATGTATTATATAGTATCTGTAATCTCTTTTACACTTTTCCTTCACTGTTATTTACTGCTTAATTTTGCTTAGAGTGAGGTCAGATGAAAGAAATTTAAACTTTTATTCTCACCAGAGGATACATTCATTGACTCCAAAGAGAGAGGGGAAGTGGGGTGGTGGGGGGAGAGAAGGAGAGAAAGAGAGAAACATAGATCAGCCGCCTCCTGCATGCACCCCCAACCAGGGATCAAACCAACAACCTTTCTGTGTACAAGATGACATTCCAACTAATTGAGCCACCCCTTCAGGACAAGAAAATTAAACTTTTTATGCAGTGAAAACTAGGCTCTTTTCCCTTATGGCTTCTCCCATTTCTTTTGTGCCTAGAATGTCCTTCTCCAACCAGGAATTCTTATATAAGACTTTACCTATCCAGTCTTTCACAAATATAATTTTCACATTGAACTCTTTAACCCAAGTTGAATTTACCATGCTATAAGGTAAACGATGAGTCTCTACCATGGTTTCTTCCCAGCATCAATAACTAATTCTTCTTTTCCCTGGTGATCTGGCAAATATCATATACAACATCTTAGATATTTTAAGGACTATTTCTGAAATCCATCCTGTTACTTTGATCTAGTATCTAGAAATTCCTTAACAAGTACCACACTGTTCTGAGAAATTCTATGGTATATTTTTACATCTTGAATTTAAAATTCATCTTTATTATTCTTCTTTTAAAAGTAAAACTTCATCTATTCCAGTCTGCTTATTATTTCAGAACAATTTTAGAATCATTTTGACAAGTCCCCCCAAAAAACTCACTGCACTTTGACTGTATATGAATCATAAATATGAAATCAGAAAGATTTACATGCATTATATCCCTATATGTATATGAATACTTATATAGTATATACAACATTATTTCTATTATGACTATAAAATTGCGGTCTATAAAACCAGACAAGAAAGTAAAATATCTAAAAATAGTTAATATAATTCTAATTAGGTAACAAACTGATTAGCAGCAAACATGGTGGTACAAAAAAACCATCATTCACTAAGATGCTGAAAGAAATTCCTCTAAAAAAACTTTCAAGGCCCCCAGGACACCTGTGATACATTGAGTTGTAAAAATAAATTTAAGCTGAAGGTTGAAGGTTAAAAGTCCCCCACTGATAAAAGCAGGCAAGGTCTCACTACAAGAAGAGACTCTGCAGGTTCATTGAGGATGCAGGAAGGTCATCCTAGAAGTGGCAGCTAATTTAAAAAAAAAAAAAAAAGTAACTTTATCCTGACCCAAAGTTTAGACATTGTAACTTTAGTCTGCCCAGATGATAAAACTGCTTCTCTTAGTTACTTAAGTGACTTTTCAGGCATCAGAAAATATAGATATGAAAATAAAATAAATCAAAACTATAGCATATTTATATTTTGCATTTTTATAATCATGATTTTGCTTGTTACTAAGTCATCTGAAATATTTAAAAGTCAGAAATTAATTTGAAATCATCAAGAAAATATCACTAAATTTGAAAGTGTACATTTAAAAGGACTTTATGTTTATACATTTATTTGACTTAAAAGACTTAAGTCCTTGGAAAGATTTTACTGTTAGGTTTATTAGCTTTCACTGTTTTAGGAGTCTGAAGTATTTGAGAGAACAAGTATATAAAACTTTAAATGCTGTTAAAAACATTTAAGCAAATTTAACTTTGTAAAAAGCTCATTGTTTAGGTAAATTTAATGTTAAACTAGTGCCTTAATTGAAGCTTTGTAGAGGAAGTATTTTGGATTTTATATAAACATATTTAGACTTGTAATGAAACAAGATTTATCAGTAAAATGCAGTCTTAAGAAAAACTAAGTATTTAAACACAAGCATACCTCGGAGATACTGAGGGTTCAGTTCCAGACTACCACAGTACAACGAGCCATAATCTCTTTGCTGGTGGAGGGTCTTGCCTTCAATTTGTAAAAAATGCAACATCTATGAAGGGCAATAAAATGAAGGGCAATAAAACAAGGTGTGCTTGTACTCACCTCTACTGAGTTAAACCTTATTCTAAGTAAAAGCACAGTATTCTCCAAAAAAAATAAATTCCATCTTAAAAACACAACTGATGTTATCCAAGAAATGCTAGCCTCCTTTTATCTCAGGTTATTCCCAGTAGTGACTTTTTTTTTTTTACTGTACATTCTCATAATCATTCTATTTTCAAACTGGTTACTGGTGAAATATAGAAAGACTGAATTTTTCTGGCTGATTTTTTAGTCTCTTTACTGAACTCATTTAGTTTAATGTCTTTCCCCTTTTTTCCAAAACAGGCTATCTATCCTGTAGTACACAGAAATGAGAATTTTGTCTTCTTTATGAAAAATTATGTTTACTCTTGTTTCATGTTTTATTGCATTGGCTAGAACATCCAAAATAATATTAAACAATATATTCTTTGCTGTGTTCCTGACTCTAACAGGAATGCCTCTACGCCCAGTGTGATGTTAACTTAAAATTCTTATTTTTATCAAGTCATTAAAATATCCTTAAATGCCCCCCAAATTAAGAGTTTTTAAATTGGAAACGTGTTGAATTTTATGAAATAGTTTCATGAAATTATAAATACCCTTCAAGTTATTGGCCTACCTTAAAAAAAAAAAACAGTAAATGGCAGATCCTATAACCAACAGTACTTTAGGGAAACTGAACTACAAAGAAAAACCAGGCTGTGTACAAGTCAGTTTGCTAAAAACTCCGCATAAGAAAAGTCGCCTAAGGGTGATGTGTGTGAACCCGCCACCTTTACAAGTAGAAGGCGACCCAAGAAAAAGTCCGATTGTAAGTTAAGCCAACACTTGACTTAGAATCTTTGGAGTATGCAACTGGAAATGGTACCTTTTGAAATTTTTATTTTCTATCTGGAATTTGACGTTTGGGCTGTCGCTGTGCTGCACTGTTTCTAGTTCCCCATTCAACGGTTTAAGTTTTTACATAATGAAACTACGCCTAGCATCTGCCTTGCTGCTGTCACAACAACCTGCTCCTAACTTCTCAACTATGTCAAACTACAACGCAGATTCCCTGAGAGCCCAGTCCCGACAAAGACACGCACCTTTGTCCCCGATACAACGCAGGCTACGGCCCCACGGGCCGCGTTCGTCGCCCCGCGACCGTCCTCATGCCGGCCCGGGAGCCCGGGTTGCGGCGCTGCTAGCGGCCAGCCCCCGAGCCAAGCTTCCCGGCGGGCGGCCGCCCTGAACCGCAGCCCATTGCCGGGTCCCGGAGCGCCCAGGGGAGCTTCGCTGGCCGAGCCGCCAGCCGGCCCAGGAGGAAGTGAAGAGACGCCGGCTCCAAGTCGGTCGGTCTAACAACTCCGGACTTCGGGGCTGGAGCTCTGACGCCCCGAGAGAACTTGCAGCGCAGCCGAGACCTCGGGGTCCGAGCCGCTCCCCGAACGCAGCGGTTAGCGCGCTCCGCAGAACCCGGCGGCCCTCCAGGCGTGGCCACGTAGAGCCGGCGGGGCGCGGGGCCCCGGGGGCGGGTGGAGGCTGGTTTCCAGGCCCCGCCGAGGTCCGTCAGGGCAGCAGGAGCGGGCAGCTTGGCGACGCAGGCAGCTCCGGGGCCCGCGAGGGACTAACGGACGTAACGGAAACGCCGAGGTAATGGGGGCTAGAGGCCAGGGTCCGGGGCCGGGGCAGGCCGCAGGGCCGGCTCCCTCGCGCGCTCAACCTGCAATTCAGTCGTCGTCGTCGTCGTCGCCGCCGCCGTCGCCGCCGCCTCAGACCGCGGGTGCTTCGTTGTCACGAGCAAAGGGAGGGGGAAGGAGCCCGGAATCTCGGGGCTCCGGCGCGGGGAGACCCGGGCGCCCTGGTCACATGCCTCTCGCCCGGCCAATAAGTCCCGGCGGGCGCAATAACGTCAGAGCAGCGGCTTGGCTGCTGACAGCCGGTCCCTGTCACGTGGCCGGGAGCACTCCAATGGGCGGCGCCAGGAAGATCTAGGGTTCCCGGCGCCCCGTGCGTCTGTGGTGGTTGGGTGGTAAGATGGCGGCTGTGAGTCTGCGGCTCGGCGATTTGGTGTGGTGAGTTTGGGCGGCTGGGGCCAAGCGAGGTACTCCGGGGAACTTCTCCCTGGGGCGCGGAGTTCGCGGCCAGCTCCGGAGCTGCCTTTATGTGCGCACCAGGCTGCGAAGAGAGCGAGATGAGGTGCCAACGCTGAAAACGACACCGGGCGGAAGGGGCAGCCTTGCTTGGAGGGACTCAGTCCAAGGGTGGCTGTGATGGGCCCCGCTCCGATCCGCGAGGCCGCCCGGTAGAGAGCTATGCTCCAGGCCAGACGCCCGCAGCTATTGTGAAGGGCGTCCCCGGCGTCGGCGCGGACGCCTCTTCCTCTGGGTCTTGCTGGGGTTCCTGGGAAAGCGGGAGAGCCGTGGAGCCCGCGGAGCCTTCTCGCCTGGGCAAGCCCGTTAAAATCCGCGCTTTGCGATGAAACTGACCTGTGCGGGGGCCTCGGGAGCGGATATCGAAGCAGGACTGATGGCGCTGCCCCGTGAAGAAATGGAGGGGACACTTCTTCTTTACGTTTGGCAGTGACCAGTGCCTTCTTGGGTACCTCTTGTAGTCTGCTTCTGTGTCCCCGACAACCGCCCGAACCAAGATCGACTGTCGCCGCCTCCCTCGAGCCTGCGTAGCTTGTTTCTTGACCCAGAGGAAGGCTTCCATTAGTATTTGGTAAAAGCTGGCTGGTCTCGTGGCGAATTAAAACAGACTGTACGGGGAAGTCTGTGTGTACAGAGAAAACGCCCCCACCCCCATCAGGGGGAGGCTCTGGACGAGTGATTCTTGGTGGTTTTGTTGTATCCCTTGGTACCAGAAGAATGCACATACGTGTACAATTTTGCATTCCATTTATGAGGGCTTTGGGCTTGTTTGGTCCATCCATGGAAGCCAGATTATGAACTCCTGTTTGCCAGCTTTTGTTCTGGCACGTGAAGGGTGCAAATGGAGATTAAGGGTGGGAGGTGGAATTGCATATTGAGTGGTTTGAAGGAGGTGGACAGGCTTTTCCAGGGCAAATGCTGACTCTCTGTGTCTTCTCCAGGGGGAAACTCGGCCGGTATCCTCCTTGGCCAGGAAAGGTGAGTGTCTTGCTACTAAAGTGAGGGAAGACATCTGAAGTTAGGTTTGAAGAAGTGAAGAATGTAAGATGCATTCCCCTCAGTTTCTAGCATTGAATTAAACTATGCCTATGTAAATAATGCTCAGAGTTTTTTCTCTAATATCAGTTTGTTTAGAAAGGGCAATATAATATAAACCAAGTAATTTAATCTGCTATAATTGCTTATTTCTTGAATCAGAGATGGTTTTGGTAGAGTCTTTTCTGCCTGGAAATCAATTCTAATTTGAATTTAGCTTTATACTTAAATCTTACAAAAGGAGAAGAAAATAAATTCTCCAGAAATAGAGAAATCTAAATGTAGGTTAGTGAAAAGTCAAAGTATTTTTGTCCCAACTCAGTTTAAATCTTCTTTCCATGTTACCATATGTGCTGCTTCAGTGTGTCTTTGCAGAAGTTGGCATTTCAGATTTTGCATGAGGTGATCCATCATAGCTTTCCAAATGTTCTGTTTTTATATTCTTGCTAGGAGCCCAAGAATATAAAAATATATCTTTACACTATCTCTTTGCAATATGGCATTTTCAGTGCCTCAGTTACCTTTCAGTGTCACTGTAACATGTCTGAACTCTTCCACATTGAAGTATTTTTAAAAGTGACCTATACACTTCTTCAGTGATTACAGGGTCACTTTGGGGGAGAATGATGTTGGTCTTACCTTTCTTTTTAAAACAGGGCCATTTCAGTAAAATTGTATCTACCGAACACTGTGCTACATGTTAGATGTAGAGAAATTCTGTGGAAATGTACCAAGTCTAGGTATATACTAGGCCCTGTGTTTTTATTTAAAGACATTCCTTTGTTTTTCTTTTACCATCTCCGAGTCGTAGAAAAAAACCTCTTTCTATTTTATTTTCCAGATTGTTAATCCACCCAAGGATTTGAAAAAACCACGTGGAAAGAAATGCTTCTTTGTGAAGTTTTTTGGAACAGAGGATCAGTGAGTAGTGCTCACCAAGAATTTCACTTTCCCTTTGTTTAGGCATTGCCCTGAGTCTGAGCTGCTTTGAGAATATTCTAGGGACCCTAGTTCAGTCTTATCATAGTCTATAAGGATGGTAAATCATTCTGGCCTCATACCTAAATAAAAGGTGTTACTCTCGCAGAAATTGTCCTGGGCTGATAACAGTGTCATTCAGCTGAGAACTGGAGCTCACCACCTTCTAAATGTAGTAATCACATTGAGATAGTTCCTCACATCTCTTTACCCAGTTCCATAGGCTGTTTCTTTTATAAAGCCTACATTTGGTTCTCATTTAATGGCTATTTATCACTGTGGACCATGCATGAGGTACACAGTGGAAATTAAAATATTATCTTAATGAAAATAATTTTTTAATCTGCTTTCTTTTATAAGACTAAATGATTCACTCTAAAACTGTAACAGTAAAGCTTTTTAACCAGACCTTAGAATTGAAATCAAAACCATTAATGTGTGATTCTTCGATAAACCATATAAGTAATCACAGTGAGGGAGGGGAAGAATGTGTATCTGCCTGAGTGATTTGTTTAGCTTTCTCATTACTACATCAAGTTGATTACCTAGGTCTAGCTAGATGGTTTGATTTCTTTAAGTAGTTTTATTTCTGTGTATGATTCTTTCAGGAAAAGATCATTTTGAGTTAGGAAAATGTGACCTTTTTGATTATTTAATACCAGTAATTACAATACACATTCCTAGTCTACAACCATACCACCCTGAACACACCCAATCTTGTCTAAAATAGACATTCCTAAAAAGCGATATATTATGTAGGAAAACCTCTAACAAACAGTGTTCTTCATTCACTCAGGAGTTTATGTGTCAGCATGCTTACTCATCCTGGTTTAGAGTTTGCCTGCATCATACAGATACACCAATATACCTAGCCCCAGTTCTGTGTTACAAATGTACTTAACAGCCGTTTGATATTTCAAATAAATCAATATTTCAAACGGGTCACTCTCCTGGAGCCGTGAGAGTCAGAGACACTCTATAAAAGAGAATCCATGGTATGCCATGGATTTCACCAGAAAAATTGTCCGGATGCATAAAGCAAGCACTTACTGTACAACGATACTCCACAGTGCTTGATACAGAAGGGAACTTACCAGGAAAGCAAATGTTTCGGTGCCCATCTCCTAGGAACTTAGGACAAAGCCATAGACATTTAAGATGTGATTAATGTAGAATGAGTGGTGCAGATAATTATTATATAGAGATCCGTGGAGAATAGCCATGTCAAGGGCTGATACAAGAAATGGAATTTGAATCAAACTCTGGGGTTGGGTTTGTATAGACAAGAACAGTAAGGGTATTCCAGGCAGTGGGGATACTATAAACACCTGGGCTTTGAGTTGGGTGTGTGGGCAGAGAGAGGCTCCCTGCCTAGGGTAAAGAACTTGTGCTTGGGAATAACATGAGGCAATATGGTTGGCCCAACTTGTGTACTACTTTGTTTAGCTAACCCCAGTATGAAAGAAAAATGGGAACTCATAGAAAGTGGGAGTTTAATCAGATTACAGCATGCCTGAAAGTCATTGTGTTTTTATAGTTTTTCTTGAGTTCTGAAAGGTTAGAAAAATAAACTGTATTCCTTGTATAAGAAATACCATAGGTAGGATACAGAAAAGTGGAGTCGAGTGAATTTCCAAGCTCAGGCAGGCAACCAGGTGAGGCCAATGAAAAGAAGTACTTACTGAACACAAAAATAACCTAATGGTGTCAGTGTTGGTGATGATGTGATTTCTAAGTAAAGTTTTTTTATGTGATTCATAGCGAGTGGGTACAGAGAAACAGATTTAATATTTTTTAAACCTTTTAAACTTCCTTGATAGAGTTCCACATAAAAAGCTATTTAAGAATTAAATCGCTGCAAGACTAACATGTTATCTTTCTGTGGCTAGGCAGTTGATTGAGCGAAAGGAAACAAAGGGTAAGGATCTACAGAATTTCTCCAAAGGGCGGAGGGTTCTTAGTGACCAGTGTTAAGGCCGATTTTATTTAGTGCCTTTATATTATTTGAGGGTGAAATCTCCAGATTATTGGGTAGCTGTGAATTACTTTGGGGAAAGAGCTCTGGATGTGTTACCAGATGCATTGTTACCGGATGCATTCATATACTATACCAGTTTCACCTACTCTGACTTGGGCAAGGTCTTTCATCTTTCTAGGATTGTGCATCCTTATCCACATGTGAGAATAATACTCCCGACCTTGCAGTTACAAAGAAGTAGTGTCACTGGTTTATAGTGTGGTTTGGTATATGGCAGGTGTTTAACAAGAATTAGGTTAGGATATAGATCTATTACAAGAGAACCAGCTGGTCAGAAACAAGTGGCTTTTTGTAGAGAAAATGTGAGAGAGACTCTGCCCATGAGAGAGAATCTGTGTTTGAAAGGAAAGTCACCTAAAAGTAGGAGGTTCCTAAGGATGTCAGCATGTCTGCTCTTTTGACCAAAAAGTCTTTGAACACAAAAACAATATGTTGTTTCACCTTTTTAAAAAATTTTTACATCCTTCCACCTTTATTAAAAACTATATTATGCATTTCCAGGAGTACTTTGTACAGTCCTGGCCATGCTCCCAAAGGAATGTGGCAGAGGAACTAGTCAAGATCCAGAAGGGGGACAAAGTCAGACAAAAGGGTAGGAGTCTTTAATGTGAAAGAGCAAAGACTGAAAAAAAGCGCAATCCACATTGATGAAATAATAAATGGCTTAAGGAGGTAAACCCCCAAACATTTCCACAAGCCGCACGGTGGGTAAAGTAAATGTTGTGTGGCTATGTTTCAGACATATATGAGGATTACGGTGTAAACGTTTAAGAGGTAGTTTAGATAGGGAATTCAAGTGGACTCTTTAGGGATGAGAACTACTTTGTGAAGGGCAAAGCCATAAGTGGCTAAAGAAGAAGCTGGACTCAACCTCACCTTTAATACCTTTTTAAAAGGTTTATTTCTATTTATTTTTAGAGAGTGGGGAAGGGAGGGAGCAAAACATCAAAGTGTGAGAAAGACATCAATTAGTTGCCTCTCACATGCCCACAACCCAGGCAGGTACTCTGACCGGAAATCAACCCAGTGACCTTTTGGTTCACAGGCTGGCATTCAGTCCACTGAGCCACACCAGTCAGGGCTCACCTTTAACATTTGATGTGCGCTCAGCACATCCTGGAGTAGAAGCTTCTCTGGCGATTGGGCCCTGACCTCAGTGGACAGGGTCTGACCCAGTGGGGCTCTTCCTGGACTCCCGAAGAATGTAAGGTTTAGTCACAGGTGTTCACTTGCAAAACTGACATGCTACTTATAGAGAAAATGAGTAGAGATAGGGTTTTTATATTAGGAAGGACCTTTATTAAAAGTGAAAGCAGTAGCTCCTTCAGATAAATGATTTTGCTCTGGCTGGTGTGGCTCAGTGGATTGAGTGCAGGCCTGCGAAACAAAAGGTCACCAGTTCAATTCCCAGTCAGGGCACATGCCTGGGTTGCAGATCAGGTCCTTTGTTGGGGATGTTTGAGAGGCAACAGGTTGATGTATCTCTTACACATCAATGTTTCTCTCTCCTTTCCCCTCTCTAAAAATAAGTAAAATCTTTTAAAAAATTATTTAATTCTTTTAGAAACCTGAGCTCAGAGTTTAAAAGTTTGGTCAATGACTATGGGTAACAGAATGGAGTTTATTTAGTTTGTAGGTGCTTCAAACCAACAGAAACAGGCCTGGCCAGGTGGCTCATTTGGTTGAAGCCTCATCCCACACACCAAAAAAGGTTGTGAGTTCGAGCCCTGGTCAGGGCATGTGCAGGACACAGCCCATTGATATATCTCTCTTCCCCCACCCCTCTCTCCCTTCCTCTCTCTCTCAAACTAGTAGACATTCTTCAGGTGAGGATTGAAAATAAAAACTACCAGAAACAAGCCAGTTCAGAGAATACTGTGGGCAAACAATGATAGATGGAGAAATAGAGGCAGGATATTTGTGGGTTTTAAGTCAGAAGATGTCAGCCTGAGGTACTTTTACATCAAGATGATAGTAGGTGGGACAGGCTGGGTGTGAACTGTCTGAGTACTAAAGTAACTTTTAGAAAAATCTGTGGCTCGTACCATAACCGATTGGAACCATCTGAGCATCCCTTTTTCTTTTCACCTGGCAGTTGATTGACCCACATTCCCCACAACCGACACCATGTAATAGTGGGAGAAATGAGCCAAGTGGATAGTGAGGGCCACTGTCTGGGCTTTTGGACTGAGCCAGCAGTGTGCTTCTGCCAGGGATGGTTGGACAGTAGCTATTCTAGCACTGAGTAGATTCTCCTCTCCCAGCGCCAGCAGCACCAGGTGACGTCTTTGGTGGTGGAGGCAATGGACTGGAGCGGATGTCATGCACCGGAATTACAGAAATTGGCACAAAAAGAAGCAGCTGGCTGCGTTGGTGTAGACAGCAGCTTGAAAGCCTCATCCAGCATTTGGGAATGTTATCAAGTTTTGGGAACAAAATCTATATCTTATCTGCAAGTCTTTGTTGATGTCCGTATGATAATCATTGCTCGAAATTAACTGAGGAGTTCTAAATTACTTCTTTGTGGCTTCTTGGTTGTTGCATCTTTTCGAGTTGTGGTTTTGGGGTGTCTTGATTCCTGAATGGCTTAGACTTGGACCTCTAACACCTCAGTAATCCTTAGCCTTTTTCAATGGTTTGAGGTGGGGACGCTTAGAAATTATTACTAAGTACTACTTACTGGTTCCATATGGAGAAGTGAACCCTCATTTTCTGTCCTGGTTCTTGTCCTCACCTTTGGACTGTGCTTGCATGTGTTCTCTCTCTTCTTCCCAGATGGTTGTGTTTGTGTGAAGTCTGAGACACATATGTGAGGGTGTTTGAGATTATTCATAGACTGGCATCTTTAATATGATAGCTGCATGGTATGATTTTAATTTAAAGGGAGAGCAGGTCAAATATGGAAGTTTTTGAAAATGTGAAGTTTTTAAATACATTTTTAGTGAAGTGGATAATCTGAGGTTGGCTAAGTGAAAGGTTTATATTCACAAATGAAAAGACTTTGTAGGAGGCGTATCAGAATACCAGGGTAAGTTAGCTGCTTTTGACTGTACTACACAGATGCAGATAAACCACTACCCAGTAGTCCTTGTTCTGCAGCAGAGGTCTTTACTGTTGATTTGATGTTTTTTAAAGATAATACATGTTTATAGTTCCCCATGAAAAACTCTAGCTATAAACTATGAAAGGGTTTTATTCATCTCTGTCCCTCAGCCACCCAGTTCCCTGCCCACTGTTATCCAGTGTTTCTTAGGGCGTAGCCCTCTAGAGATAGTATGTGTATGATCAAGAAGTTACCTGTTCCTTTTTCCTTATTTTTACACAAGTGGTGACACACTACACATACTGCTCTGCATCTTGCTTTTTTTCCCTCTTAGCCAAATATCTTAAGGGACCTTCCATTTCATACTTTGTAACAACCTCACTGATTGTTAGTTATTTTGGTTTCAGGCGTTTACTTCTGCAACAATCTGTAATTAACTTTCTTGTACATAAAAGCAAAGGCACTACTTCAGACACAACTCGACTAAGCTTGATTTTTCTGACTTCCCCGCCTACAGCAAGTCGGGCAGAAAAGGTCCATCTTCATGTAGGCATTGGGAGAATGACATGAAGGAAATCATGGGTTACAACTGTATCAAGAAAAACCACAGTTGGTAAAAAATGTAGCAACAGCAACAACTAAAAGCCACTAGAGCCTTAAAAGATTTAACTCAGAGGCACCCTGAATGTGCCCAGAAGGCATCATTTACCCCGTAATTATTTATTGAGCACCATTTGCATGTCAGGCCTGCCTGATGAGCCTCAGTGAATAGAGGAGTGGTGCATTATTGAAGCTTCTGCTAAAAAGCATACCATCTTTAAGGAGACAGGGTTTTGCAGTACTATAGCCATTAGAGAGAAAATTATATTCAGGCAGCCAAAGGGATTTCAGTTTGGTTTGCTTTTGAGAAGGAATTCTGGGGGTTTGGAGGGCTGGCTTTTTATTTACTGAATTTTTTTTTAATTGATTTTAATGGGGTAGAGGCCAGGAAAGAGAAACATCTATTTTTTGTTCCACTTATTTATGCATTCATTGGTTGCTTCTTGTATATACCCTGACCAGGATTGAACCCACAACTTTGGTGTTTGGGGAGGACACTAACCAACTGAGCTACCCGGCCAGGGCTATTTCATTTTTCTGATGTAATAGAATTCTCCAACAACAGGTTGATTTCTTAAGTAGACTAATTTTTCTTGCATTTATTCTTCTGAAGTTATATTATTGTTTTGAGTTGATTTAGCAAATCGTTTTCCGTTTTCAAAGATTATCATAGAGGACATTTTCATTTTAGTATATCAAATGCCAGTCTTCGGGTTGAATGGAATTTTGATTATTGTGTTCCTGGCAGAAATCAGTAAAATGCTTTAGTGAAAACATAGGCATGTATTTATTTGTGTTTCGTGCGCAGATGTCTTTCCACTAAGTGGTTGGGGGGTAGAGTAGGGGTTTGGATTCTTACAGTGTTTTGTCCCAACTCAAGGGCTCCATAGATACCATGTCATCGGTCTCTTACTGGAACTTGTGCAAGTCTGATGTGGAGTTCAGAAGAGGAAGAGACCCGCCTTGAGGGCTGTGTTTCTTTAAGCTTCATTACTGATACTCGTGTCATATGCGAGCCACCAGTTAGTGTGACAGTTTAACTTGCTTTTCAAGGCACATCTAGCTTTGTATCTGATTGCTCTGATGGTCTGTCCTTGGAAACACTATATATGCAAGGAAAGGCAAGAGGGTCAGTTCAGTGGTGTACTTGCCAGACAATGTGGGGTTGAAATTTAATTCCAGTTTGCCTCCCTATAGATTGGACCCGTTGACTCTATAGTGTCAAATTTCAAACTTTAAAATTAATTGGTCATGAAAAAAGTGCCTGCTTACACCATCCAGTGGAAGCTCTGTGCAGTGAGAACAGTGTCTGAGTGCCCATTTTTCCTCTCTTCTGTCTAGTTTTGTTTGCTCACGGATAATCTGCTTAGTCCTGGTTTGCTCTTGCATTTGCAGGCTGATGGCCCTGGACTGTTGTGTTTGTTCAGACCCATCGTCACTCAAAGGACAAGTGTCTGTTGGTAGCACTGTTTTTATGTACAGAGGTTAGCACTTTTACTGTTATTATTGAATATTCTCCAACTTTCTCTGACAGAAAGAACCCTAAGTTAATGGGATAGCCCAGTTGCTGTATCCTTAACCTGACCCACGTTTCAGAAGGTTATACTATGGAACCTGTGAGTGTTACAAGATAAGACATAAGTTGTTACCGCGTCAAGCCTATAAAATTCTCTCCTTTATACTGGGAAACTGAATGTCGTGCCGGGAAACCTCAGAAAGTGAGCTGGGGCAGATTTGTTCAGATAAGTATGGTCGGTCGGGTATTCCAGAGTTGACATTTGAGGGCTTTTTTCACTTTCATGTGTTATGTACTGGTGTTAGGAATTACAAATTAAATATTAGAAAGTATGTTTTTCTACCTGTAATCAGAAGCAGAATCTTGTTTTTAACGGCCTCTCTTTGTGATTGCTGCCCTCATTCCAAGCCCTGTGTCACATGTTTTATGATCTAGTAGCAAGGGATACAATCATTTATGAGCAAATATCAGCTCTACAGCTGCAAATATCTGTAAGAGCAGAAGTTGTTGCATTAGTTGTTGCATTTCTTTAGCCCTCATAGCATCCCTCATTCTGAGTTGATTGACAGGTTGTCAATCAATGTGGTTTAGGTTCTTGGCTGGGCAGCAGTGCTTCCAGGTGCCCCGATTTTCTGGGACCCATATGTAGCTGTCTGTGCTGTGTGGTGAGAATGGGAGAGCACCTCCAGGTTTTCTCTGTCCTGAGCAAGTGGCATGGTGTGTGTGGTTCAGTGTGGGAGGCTGGTGAATAGGAGTAGAAATAACCTGTGACACATTGATTTTATTTGGAGGATATTCTGATTTTGCTTGTTGTTCTGCTTGGCTTGTTTGTTCCAAGAAAACATACTTTTAGACTCAAGAGCTTGGGGTGGTCAGTAGCATGTTTGGAAAAACTGGCAGGCCTGTTTCAAAGTCCAATTAAAGCAAATGAACACTTGCATTGTGTTCTGCTGTGGTGAGGTGTTGGATACTTTCTGGCAGAGGCAGTGTGGATCATACCCTTTCTATGTATGTTTTTTGCTAGTGCCTGGATCAAAGTGGAACAACTAAAGCCATATCATGCACATAAGGAGGAAATGATAAAGATTAACAAGGGAAAACGATTCCAGCAAGCTGTTGATGCTGTGGAAGAGTTCCTCAGGAGAGCCAAAGGGAAAGACCAGGTGAGAGACTCTATGATTCTTGATTTATGCCAATGCCAGACCAATTATTTTTGCATAGTAACTAACGGATTAAATATAACCTGTTATATTTAAACTCAAAACTCCTTTCTTATGAAATGCCAGTAGAGAGAGAGCCATTCAGTTCTGAGGTATCAGCATTTTGGTAGTCAGCTTGAAACTCCACATGCTTGCGGCCAACCTTTCTGGAATAGATTGTTGCTCTTAGAAAAGTCACTTGGACCCAGGAGAAGTGTCTGAGTACAGCGTAGGTCATTTCTCCTTTTATAGGTCAAAGATTAGGAGCACAGCTTCTAGGATATATCCACTGCCTAGGTATAAATCCCACTTCTTAGCTTTGGGACTGTGGGCAAGTGACTTGACTTTTTGTTTTTGTTTTTAATCTCCTTCCCCAAATGTAAGAGGGGACAACAGCAGATCCTGTTTCATAGGGTAGTTGTGCAGATGATATATGTAAAGTGCCCATCATAGGGAATGGCTCATGTAAGTGGTGGTGGTGATGGCAGCGGCTTTTGTGGTTATCATTATTATTGTTAAACTTTCAGACATCATCCCACAATTCTGCTGATGACAAGAATCGGCGTAATTCCAGTGAGGAGAGAAGTAGGCCAAACTCAGGTGATGAGAAGCGCAAGCTTAGCCTGTCTGAAGGGAAGGTGAAGAAGAACATGGGAGAAGGAAAGAAGAGGGTGTCTTCAGGCTCTTCAGAGAGAGGCTCCAAGTCCCCTCTGAAAAGAGCTCAAGAGCAGAGTCCCCGGAAGCGGGGTCGGCCCCCAAAGGATGAGAAGGTTTGTTTTATCTCTGTAGCTTCTGGGATTAGTGACTTCCTTTTGTATGCAGCAGAGTCGAGCTCTACAGTGTGCTTCAGTGCACTGAGTGAACGTAGAGTCCTGTGCCAAGTGCTGTCCCAAAGAGTCCTAGAGACCAGGGGAAGGACACAGCCCAGATGCACAGGAGTGAAGTAAGAACACAAGACAGGAAAGGATCATGCATTCAACTAAATGCTCGAGTCAGGAGAATGGTCCACCTGAGCAGCATGAAGGGGCTGGTACTGGAAAGGATTTAGCAAGAAAGAAGGGAAGACATTCCAGAGGTGGAAGGCGCAGCTCACATATGGGGTTCGATATGAGTGTGGACATTGTCAGTACAGGGAGAGGACAGGAAGGAGAGCAGAGAGATAAAAGTAGGTTGTCATTGGAGTGTGGAGAGTGTTGAGGTCTACTTAAGCAGTGTTGTATTGTCCCGAAGTCAGTAGGGTGCCATGAAGTTGTTTGAGCTGGGTGCAGAAGCGGCAGTGTACTACAAGCTGTGTGTTAGTAATCGTGGAGGTCAGAGAAGAAAGGCTCATAGCTAATTAGAATGCTAAACCCAGGTATGTGTTCATGAGGAGCTATCCTAACAGAGTGGTAGCAAATATTGAAAGAAACTGAGGTAGTTCAGAGGAAGAGCTTATAAGATTTGGCAACTGGTTATATTGGGGATGAATGGGAAAAGGGAGAAAGAGGTTATTCAAGTTTGTACCTGGGGAAATGGCAGTGACTTTCTTAAAGCAGAAGAGTCAGGCCCTGGCCAGATACTGAGTTGGTTGGAGCATCATCCCCATATGCCAAGGTTGCGGGTTTGATCCCCAGTCAGGGTGCGTGCAGAAATCACCCAGTGGATGCATGAATGGGTAGAACAACAAGTTGGTGTTTCTCTCTCTCTCTTCTTCCCTCTCTCTTTCTCTCTAAAATCGATAAGTAAAATTTTTAAAAAAAGAGAGAAGTCAGGAGGAGCCAGCTTATGAGACAAGAAGACCAGTTCTCTTGAATGGGATGCATTTGGGATGATGCCTAGACCACCGGGCAGACTTGGAGTACCAGAACAGAAAAGCAAATGTGGGAAGCAAATATGTAGGAAGAATGTTGGATCCACGAGACTAGATGGGTTTTGAGTTTGGGAAATAAAGGAGGGAGATGAGTGAAGGGCAGGAGTTTGTTTTGCAGTTAGTGTGCCTGTAGTTTAGGGTAAGAGGAGTCAAAAGCCAGCAAAATGAAATGAAGCAGAAATAGCATACCCTTCTTGTGAAGATTTTTGTGAAGTCTTAGGTGCCAAGGGAAGAGAATTTGAGATGTAGTTGGGTAGTCTGTCTAACACAGGAAATTGTGAGAGCAGGATCAAGGGGTAAGAAGCCAGATGGCTGGCAGAAACAGTTGGGTGATGAGGCTGTGATGAAATGCTAGACATCAGATCGAGATTTGCAAATTCAGACACCAGCAAGACCAGACAGGTAATGGAAGTGAGTGGAGCCAACTAGTGCCAGAAGAAATGGCTCAGGCAGGAGGTTCAATGGCTCTGCCCTGCCTCCGTGCTGAGAGCATTAGATTGGCAGTGGCTGGTGGCCCTGGGGGGGTTCATGCTCTGTCCATGGAGTTCCAGCTAACTTTTGCCAGATTGTCTGGTTTTTCTCAAGAGAAGCTGGAAATACAGATTTTTATGCGAAATGTTCCAATTTTAAATGTCAGTAGCTAACTCAAAATTTTAAAACACTTATTCCAAAGGAACATCTCTTGATGAGATCTAGCTTGTGGGCTGCCACTGTGTGACCTCTTTGTTTAGAGAGAGCCCTTCATACTGTCAAATGACCTAAGATGAGAGTTACTGTAAGCTGGGGACAGCTGTGGGTGACCATGAGCCAAAGGCAGATGGTTTAGAAAACTGCCACTACATTGTGGGGAGAACAGGAGGTATGATCTCATTTGATCCAGTTGAATGTATTTCCAAGGATCCAGAGGAATCTGGGACATCAGGTATATACAGTTATCCAGATTCATTTTGTCTGGTGTCTTAAGCCATGAATCTCTCTAACTCCTCTGCTAGCCCTTGGAGAGAAATTACTTCTTTTTGGATAAAGGGAAATATAAAGGAGAGGTTAGCAGGAGGGCCTTGAGTTTGAATCCATGACTTGCTACATTTGTATGACCTTTACCAATCACCTTTGCCTTAGTTTTCTTGTCTGATCATTGGGGATAACAAAAATACCTACCTCTTAGATTTGTTGTGAGAATTCTCATATTTTGCTGTGTATAATGTACACCTATGTTTTTGAGTGTGTTATACATGGGATTATCATGCCCATTATTGAACCCATGGTAGGAAGTCATTATTATACCTATGTATAATGTACATCATTATTTTTCCCTCAAAAATTTAGGCAAAATGCACATTATACATGGCAAAATACGGGTAAATGAGTAACACAAGCAAAGCACATAGGACAGTGCCTGCAGCACATTGCATTAAGTATGTGATGAATGTGGTACCTTTGTTCTTTCTCCGCAGTAGCCTGTTGTGCAGTGAAGGCAGTGTTTTGGTGCAGTCCCAGAGACCGCCGCCAGGCTTACTGTGAGGGACTCCTTACAAGCTCCCAGTAGAAAGCAGTTTACCCTTTAGTCTGAATTATTACTAGTGAGGAGGGCGGGTTGTAACCTCAGAACCAGATCTCCATCCAGGAGCTCTGCCTGCTGTTGACCTGTAGGGGGTTTCCTTCTGCGAGGTCTCTGTGCTTGACCTGGCCTTTAATGTAGGATTTGTTAGGAGAGGAAAGAGCTTGGCTAGTGGTGTTGGGGAGATGACAGTTTCAGTTCAGACTGTTGATCTTAATTAAGCACCTTCAGGGACATAGGGAATCTGCTTGGTTTTGGAATTTTAGTGCATCTTATGATTTTATATATCCTGTGGTCTAAAAAGTATATGTGTGTTGCCATAGTAATTGTCATTTGGCTGGCAAGCTCTTCTCTGAAACAGCAGTAGCCTAGGCTGATAACTGGACAAAGCCCATGATGATTGCTGTTCTTCTCCTGTCCCATGAGGATTAACAGAAAAGACTGACCTTGATGGTAGAAGTATCAGTTACATGCAGGCAGGCAGAGGCTGAGTTTGGCCAAGTCCTGAGCTGAGAACTACAACCCTAAGCACAAAGCACCCTGACACAATAGAACTGCCTGTCCTGTGGCTGTCCTAAAATCCAGACTACTGCAGAGAGCACCAATTTAGGAGTCAAGCAAGACCTTTGGTTAGTGTTAGATGGAGAGCTGTGTTCTCTGCCTTACTGTCAGTCTGTCATGTTGGTCTTAGGGAAGTCACTAAAGCTGTGCTTCTAGTCACAGGTGACTGTTTACATTGAAACTCAATACAATTTAAAATTCAGTATTTCAGTCACACTAGCCACATATCTGATGCTCCTTGGTGGGTCTGTGACTAGTGGCTAGAGTGTTGGTGCATATATAGAGCATGTCCATCACGGCAGAAAATTCTTTTTGGCATTACTGCACTTGGCCTCTTTTCCCCAAATCCCTTTATTCAACCCATGTTTTTTTAGCATCTCCACCACTGGCCAGATGTCTAGAGATAAAGCAGTGTGAAAGATAGACAATGCCCTCGTTATGTTCATTTTTTCAATAAATATTGAATACCAACTGTGTGCCAGGAATGGTTCCCAGTTTGGGATATAAAGTAAAAAAAATTGGCAAAGTTCTTAGATTCAAAGAACTTACTTTTATAGTAACATAGACCCTGAAGCCAAATTCCCTGGGTTTAAATTTTATCTACCACACTCGTTATTAGCTCTGTGACCTTAAGCAAGGTTACTTAAGCCCTCTGTGTCTCAGTTTTCTCCTCTGTAAAATGGAGATGGTAACAGTTTTATTTCATGAGGTTGTGACAATTATGTGAGAGCATACATATAAAATAGCGTACTAATGTCTGGCACATGCTAAACCCTGTAAAAGCATTTGCTGTCATTATAGTCATCATCAGCATCACATTCCAGTGGGAGAAGATACAGAGAGCTCAGGGGAGGCACTCTGATAAAGTGGCATTTCAACAGAGACCTAAAACGAGCATACGAACCAAGTAGGTAACTGTTGGAAGAGCGTTCCCAGCAGTGCAAAGGCACTGAGGCAGTTTCATGTTTGGTGTTTGGGAGGAATGGGGCGGAGGGCCAAGGGTGTGCTGGTGAGCTGAAGAATAGTGAGGGGGGAGAAAGAACAGGACATGGGGTTGGAGATCAGCATGGAGTGGGGGTTGTAGCACATTTAGGGCCCCGTAGGCCACAATAATAAAGCTTCTAGCTTGACTGTGGGACTGGAAGCCAGTTTTAGGCAGAGAAGTGGCATGTTCACCCTGGCTGCTGCGTATGTACTAGACTGCAGAGGTAGGGGTCCAGAGTAGAAACAGGGAGATTCCTTTTGCTACAGTCACAAGCAGTGGTGTCCTGAGCCTTGGGTGTCAATAGTGGGAGTGCTCAGAAAAAGGGGTTTCAGATTCCCATTTGTAAAGCCAATGGATTAGAGGAGAGAGGAAGGTAGAATCAAGAAGGACTCCGAGCATCTCGGCCTGGTGGAATAGAGTTGCTGTTTTCTGAGATTGGGAAGCCTGTGGAGGGAGCCATTTGGGCAGGGAAATCAAGACCTTGGTTGGGCATGTTGAAGTTCCCATCAGATATCCAGGTAGAAATGTCGGGGTGTCTACTGGGGCTGGAAGATAGCAGACGGAGAAGGGGAGTAGGAGGTAAAATCAGTAGTGGAGGGGACTAGAGCAGGCCAGTTGTAAAGCTGGAACAGTGCCTCTTTGCCCAGGACAGTGGGTCAGACCCTTGACAAAGAGGAGCCAGCCTCATTGCGCTGGTCTCCTCCTTGCATCAATCTGAGGGGAGACTGGGGCTCTTGGCTCCAGGTCACCCCGAGTTCTAATTCTGGCTTTGTCACTTGGTATCTGAAAAAATGTTGGGCAGATTTCCTCATGGGCACCATGTGGCTTTCTTAGTTTTTCTTGAGATCTGGTGGGTTATTTCTGAAGCTAGTACCGTTTTCTTCATGTTTATTGTTCACCATAAGGAATTTTTCTCTATGACAACACTGAAGACCATGGGCTTTCATTCATTACACACAAGAACACATTTTATTATTTCAAGAACAGGGAAGAAAGGCTCACTCTATGATGATGAACGCTTGCTCTGTTTCCACCAATGGACAGTCATTAGAACCATGGCTGGAGATTTGGGCTTAACTGACACTCAGACCATGGAGCTGTCCAGGGCTTTGGTTTGGGTGGAATGTGACTGAAGGAAGCAGAGCAGTGAAGAGGTGCTCCCCGATTTGGAGCAGGAAGACATCTGTTTCCAAGGTCCCCACGATGTCTTGACAATAACACCTTTTCCTCTGTAGGATCTCACCATTCCTGAGTCTAGTACTGTGAAGGGGATAATGGCGGGACCCATGGCCGCATTTAAATGGCAGCCGACTGTGAGCGAGGTAAGGAGCGCTCCCACGGGCCAGGACAATGCTGGCCTCAGAGCTGGTTTCCTGGCCTGACTGCGATGTACTTCTACTTTTTGTAAGAAGTTTTGGGTGTTTTTTATTTTTAAGATTTTTATTACTTTTATCTTGAGGGGACGGGAGAGAGAAAGGGAGAGATACATTGATGTGTGTATATGAGATTGGGTTGCCTCTCACATGCCCCAGCTGAGGACCTGGCATGCAACCCAGGAGTGTGCCCTGACCAGGAATTGAACTGGCAACCTTTCAGTTTATAAGCCAGTGCTTAATCCACTGAGCCACACCAGCCAGGGCAAGCGTTGTTTTGTTTTTTTTTTTTAATTTCCACACAGTATAGAGGAATATGAGGTAAAGAGTGCAAGTCTCTACAAAGTGCTCACTGTTAAGTTTGATGTAACTTACTCCAGTTCCTTTGTTATATCCACTTAGACATCATTTATTGATTTTATGTATATATATACACACACACACTCACATGTAGTTTGTGTTGTTGAGACTGGTGTTATTTCTCACAAAAGCGGGATCATCTGCAGATTTTTTTATTTAATACTTTATTAACAGCCTTTCATTGTCTGTATACACAACTGTGATATTTAGTAGCCATACATTATTCCATCCTTGGTATAGATTAGGGGTGTCAAACTCATTTTCACCGGGGGCCACATTAGCCTCCCGGTTGCCTTCAAAGGGCCGAATGTAATTTCAGCTCCTTAACTGTTAAGGGGTAGTTGCATTTATACAGTCCTAAAATTATTACAGCCCTTTGAAGGCAACTGCGAGGCTGATGCGGCCCCTGATGAAAATGAGTTTGACACCCCTGCTGTAGATGCACCCTTTTCATGTAACTGGGCCTAATTGTGAAAAGCCCTTGGAAGTCATGCAGCTGCTGCTCCCTTATTTCTATTAGTGTCAGTCCTCAGTAGGGAAAAGACACTCGAGGGCCCAGCACCAGACACGACTAGGCCAAAACCCTAAAACTGGAAAAGAGTCCTCCAAATTGATTTGGCCTCGTCAGCTATTGTCCAACATGACTAATGAATTCTGGGCTTTAAAAATACTAGTATGCTGCCCTGCCTATGGTTAGTGTTGTCCCAACATGCCAGGGTTGCAGGTTCAATCCCCAGTTAGGGCACATATGAGAATAAACCAATGAATACATAAATAAGTGGATCAACACATCAATCTGTCTTTCTCAAATTAATAAATAAAAACACTAGTACGCCTTTTAAATATTTTCTCACACTGTTACTGGAATAATTTGTACAACAAGCTGGCAGAAATATATACTTGAAATAGGTTTTCCTTTAGCTGAAACAGAAGTCATTTACAAAAGACTTTGACCAACAATGGGAAAAGAGTGTCCAGACAGTTATGAAATTAAGATCAGCTTCCAGAGGTATTCATCCAGAGAAGGGCAGTTACCAGGCAGAAGGAAGTGACCTTTAATGGAAGATGACTTGTTTTATTTAATAATTTTCTGGTTTCAGCCGGTTAAAGATGCAGACCCTCATTTCCATCACTTCCTGCTCAGCCAGACTGAGAAGGTGAGTTAGTCTTTGAAGTTCTTGATCCTTGCTCAGGGGCTAGCATAAGGGACAGTGTTACTCCATTACCTTACTAGTCTGAAAAGTTAGGCTCTGCTTGTACCACTGCCCAGAGCAGTTAGTTAAAAAGTTGCATAGGAGTCCACCTGTGAATCAGGTATTGTTAAATTAAAAATACCTCCGTCTCCAAAAAAAAATGTAAAACTCATTAGCTGTGTGCTTGAGATGCGTATAGTTGCCTTCAGAATCTAGGGAAGAAACCAAACCTCGTGAGCTGTCAGCCAGCTGTGAGATAGCCCATGCTGCTGGTGGGACAGTCTCCATAGCCCTCCAGGTACGGAGGGACAGTTTCCTGAAGTGACAGCAAGGCCATGGGTTAGGCCAAGCCTTGATAAGATCTGCTAAGTTGGTCAGAGCTGGGTTCCAAGCCCAGTTACACTGACCAGCTGGCCGTTCTGTAATTCTGGGCACATGACTTAACACCTCTGATTCTTAATGTCATCGTCAACAAAAGGACTTTGCAGTGTGGCATGGAGAATTGAATGAGGTGTGTTAACTTCCTGTGTCATCTGAAACATTCAATAAAGTTGAACACCAAATAAGATTTTGTCATAACATCCCATGTTAGAACTAACTTTTTAGGTAAATTAAAATGAAGACTGGTTAAGTGTTCAGTTTAATAAGTGGGTTTTTTCATCCTCTTTATTAGCCAGCTGTCTGCTACCAGGCAATCACAAAGAAGTTGAAAATATGTGAAGAGGTATGTGGGTTCCACAACTCCCCTATTTTTAATCTTCCCCTGGGGTCTTGCCACGGGCAGATTGATCTGATGATCTGTGCTTCCTTTCCCTAGGAGACGGGGTCTACCTCCATTCAGGCAGCAGACAGCACAGCCGTGAATGGAAGCATCACACCCACAGACAAAAAGTAGGACCTTTAACGAAAGGCTTCCTGTGGCTCTGTTTCTGCTGGGGGTGGGGAGTGACCCCAAGGGGGCTCTTTCAGGGTTGTGCCACAGCCGTTTCTGGAATTGCATGTAAAGAAAGAAGGTAAGTTTTAATCTTTACTGATGATGATTTGCCTAGGAGTAAATCAACTTGAAGGAGATAAAAGTTGTCCTTAAGTGTATGTTGGAGATGGCTTCCTAGGTCACTGGTGAATCTGTGAGCAGGGAACATTTGGTTCTGTGGGTCTCAGACTTTCTCTGTGCCTCACAATCACCTGGAAGGCTGCTGGTAAAGCACTGACTATTAGGCCCATTCCTGGGGTTTTCTCAGCAGGTCTGAGAGCCCCTCATTTGAGGTGGAGCCCCCCAAAATTGTACTTTGGACAAGGTTGCAGGTATGCTATTGCTGATAGTCAGGAGACTATACTTTGAGAACCCCAAGCTTAGTACAGCTGTGATGAAAATCCTCAATTCGACTGTGGGGACATGAGCTAGATATTTAGAATAGAGCTAATCTTCCTGCTCTTTCTGGCTTTCCCTGCTGTCAGCTCCCAGTCCTTCTCGTATACCTTCCTGCTGTTCTGTGTCCCACTTAGGCAGGTGGGAGAGCCTTGTCTGTGGTCCCCAAACCTTACCTTGTGCCCACACTCATCTTTTCCCTTACTCTGTTGGCCAGTTGTGTTTCCAGAGTTGTGATGATGAAAAGGTTCTTTGCTAAGAAGGAGCATTCTCTGAGCAAGATAGCTACGTCCGAATTTCCTATCTGTGTCTTTCAAAAGCTTCTTTCTCAGGCTAAAACCAAGGCATCTTTTACTTCATTCCTAATTTTTTGTACTATCAAAATCACTGCTACCAGTTATTTGGGATGAACTTCCTTTATAGAGTAGAGGAGATAGAGGCATCTTATGTGCTAATAAAAAGGGAGATGGGGCCCTGGCTGGTGTAGCTCAGTGGATTGAGGGCAAGCCTGCAAACCAAAGCATCACCGGTTTGATTCCCAGTCAGGGCACATGCCAGGGTTGCAGGCCATATCCCCAGTGTGGGATGTGCTAGAGGTAACCATACATTGATGTTTCACTCCCTCTCTTTCTCCCTTCCTTCCCCATCTCTCTAAAATAAATAAATAAAATCTTTTTAAAAAAAATTTTAAAAGGGTGGGGGTGGAAGGGTCCTGACCAGGTAGCTCAGTTGGTTGGAGTGTTGCTCCATGCACCCAAAGGTTGCAGGTTAGATCCCTGGTCAGGGCACAAACCTAGGTCGTGGGTTCGATCCCTGGTTGGGCATGTATAGGAGGCGACTGAACAGTGTTTCTTACATCACCGTCTTTCTCCCCACTCCCCCCTCCTTCCCTCCCTCCTCTCTCTCCCCCTCTTTTTAAAATCAATACACATATCCTCTGGTGAGGATTAAAAAGGGGAGGTTTGAGATGGATGTCACCCATTCATTACATGAGGATTATGTTGGTTTTAATGAAGAAAAATAACTAGGACTGGTTAAGGAGAGTCCCAGTGCTTTCACCTAAGTCCCATTATGCCCCTGTGATCAAATACGGTTTTTCATTGCTTTCTCTCCTTTTAAAGATTTTACTTATTTATTTTAGACAGAGGAGAAGGGAGGGAGAAAGAGAGGGAGAGAAACATCAGTGTGTGGTTGCCTCTAGCATGCCCCCACTGGGGACCCAGCCCCAAACCCTCTGGTTCACAGGCCAGTGCTCAATCCACTGAGCCACACCAGCCAAGGAATTTAATACTTTTTTAACCTGAGCCTGATGCCAACTACAAAGCTAACCAGCTGTATTGTTCTCAGTCCACTTAGTCCACATTCTCTGTCTTGTCTCAAGGCCGCCATGAAGGATTGATTGTCAGTTGCCATGTTAAAAATTCAGAAGCTTTAGGTCTGCTGTGTGTCCTAGAACATCAAGAAACAAAGAAAATTAGTCCTCGTGTCTTAGAATCATAGAGAAAACTTGCACTACCCAGAGAGCCATGAATGACAAAAGATTGTGTTTTTGAACTTTGGTTGAAAACTTAGTGGACAGAGGTGCCATTTGGTGAGGAAGGTGGTCGATTACATTTTTGACATTTGATTCAAATAACTTAGAGCAGGCTGGGACAGAGAGTGTGAGAAGTGCATATTCCATCAGGGGTTAGGGAGAACTCTAGGTACAAGACTTAGTTTGCAGAAGTGGCTTCAGATATGACTCCCTGGAGACCGAAAATACTGAAAGGATAACACAGGTCAGAGTGGAGAAGCTGCAGAGAATGTCTAGAGCTGAGAGAAAGCCCAAGGGGAAAACTGGAACATGGTATAATAAGAAGTGAAGAAAGAGGCATTGCTTAGCCAGGTCATATGTGAGGAAGTATAGGGGCCAAGAAAAGATGTTTGGGCAAGGTAAAATCATCTGTAAAAGCAGTAGTAGCTCATAGTCCCCAAGTTCTCAGGGTTGCAGGAAGGAACAGGCTATAGGAAGTGAGGGTGAGCAGAGCATAAGAAGGATCATAATGGGCCTGCAGTCAGAAGGGCGCGATGGGGAACAGAGAAGGGGATGGGCCAATAGACGGCAGTAATGGGGAAGGTGCAGGAGAAGGCAGGCATGGGAAGAACTCACACTGGGAAAGGTTGGCTCCAAAGCTCAGATGAAGTTTTGAAGGAGAGGGACAAAGCTTGTCTCTGCTAACCAGAAGAATGCAAAGGTAGTGCAGGTTTGGAGTCTGGAGGGGTAGGGGAAGACTGGAACCCTGACTTCTGCCATTGAGGGAGGTGGCTGGCTCTGACACATCATTTCAGTTAGTCAGTCAAGGATCGTGATGTGCTTTTATAAGTAGCATCTGGAGGCCTAGTACTTGAAATTCTTGCAAAGCTGAAAATAAGTACCTGCTTTCTTGTCGTGGAATTACAAGGTCAGACCCTCTGTCAAAGCAGCAAGGAAATGATTTGGAACACTTTCCCTGAACCATATGTGTCATACTTCTCTTTCTGTGGCAGTCAAGGGTTTGGAAATGCCCATTTAAATTTAGGGACACTTTTAAACAATAGCGGAATAAGAAAAGGCAGTCAGCATGCGCCACATCTGGCTCTTTGTTCACAGGGTGTGGACACTGCTAAGCGGTGTTTCTGGTGGTCTGAAGTTCCAGGTTTATGAGGCAGTGGAGTCTGCAGCGTTTGGGACACCTTCTTACCTTGTCCTTTCCACTCCACCCCAAACTTATCATTCTGTCTCTTTTTCAGGATAGGATTTTTGGGCCTCGGCCTCATGGGAAGTGGCATCGTCTCCAACTTGCTAAAAATGGGTCACACGGTGACTGTCTGGAACCGGACTGCAGAGAAAGTAAGCATTAATGAGTGGTGCTTATCAGGCAGGGTGGGACGCCTTGGCGCGTGGAGTTCGGGGAACTCAGGATGGGAATGCCTTCCTGGTGTCTTCACTCAGCATCCGGTACATGATAAGTTAGGAGAAGCCAAGCTCTTATTCAGGGAGGTGGAGATGTAGGTAAATAAGCTTAAGAGTGTTAGTAAAAAGCTAAATATTTTTTAAATACCCACATGTAGTAGCCTGGTCAGGTAGCTCAGTTGATTGTTGGAGCATTGTCCCCGTACACCAGGTGTCCCCAACCCCTGGGCCACATACCAGTATGGGTCCGGGGCCTGTCAGGAAGCAAGCTGGTGAGCCTGAACGTAGTGTGCTTAAATCATCCCGAAACCATTTGTTCCAACCCTGGCCATGAAAAAATTGTCTTCCATGAAACTCTAATTACAGAGTTTAGAAACTCTGTTTCTAAAAGTTTAGAAACTTAGTACAGAGTTTAGAAACTCTGTTTCTAAAAGTTTAGAAACTTAGTACAGAGTTTAGAAACTCTGTTTGTAATTAGAAACTCCATGAGTCTCTAATTACAAAAAGATCGGGTACCTCAGCCGTACATCAAGAGGTTGCAGGTTCGATTCCCAGTCAGAGCGCATACCTACATTGTGGGTTTGATCCCGTTAGGGCGCATATGAAAGGCAACTAATCGATATTTCTCTCACTGTGTCTGTCTCTCTCTCCCTCTCTCTCAAATCAATTTAAAAAAATATCCTCAGATGCGGGTTAAAAACAAAAACATACCCAGAGGTATAAAACTAAGTGAAAATTCCTCTCTCCCTGCCATTACTGAACTAACTCATGTTAGGTTTTTGCAACCTTTTTTTCATGCCTATTGGAAATATAAGTGTGCGTATATTATGAATTCATAAGGAATGTGTACAGATAGATCTGCTTCCTCCTTTTAAGCGGCTGCACTGTTTTCAGTCATTTGGACTGTGTTAACAGAGCTGTGCAGTGCAGCATTCTGCAGTGATGATGTTCTGTGTCTGCGCTGTCCAGTGCTGCAGCTACCGGCCACATGTGGCTCTTGAAAGCTTGAATCAAGGCTAGTATGACTAGAAAGTTGAATTTTTAATTTCATTTCATTTAAATTCAAACAGTCCCTTCTGGTTAGTGGCTACTGTATTGGACAGAACAGGTTCAGAAGTTTTTAACCTAAGGTGGCTTAGCCACCATAGGTTAAAAGCTTTGAGGGGTCTGTTCATGCCCTGACTTGGAATTCCAAAGCTGTGAATGTGCACCTTTTATAATAAAGGCCCTGAGTCTCATCAAGGTATCATCTAAGAAAAGGTGAAGAACTATGGTATGAGTACCAAAAAATTTAACGCTACTTGCCAGGAACAAAGGAAAGACTGAGAAAGGACTGGCTTCTTGCACAACAAAGTGTAACTGAACATGTATTTGTGAAATGATTGGGTACAAGATGCCCTTATGTGCAGAGGTGAAGGCTGAAATGAGGTGTGATTGCTGAAGGAGTTGGCAGAGGTGATGGATTTGAATTAACAAAAATGTTCTAGGCAAAAGTAAAATTCACTTTGCTGTAGCAGGGGTCCCAACAGCAGGCCAGTTTGTGATTCAAGGCTAAGCATACCCAGGAAATCTAAGGTGCACAGTGGCAGATTGTCAAGAAAACTAGGAAATTAGAGAGTTTACTTATAAGTGCATTATCCTTTGATAGAAGTGCCTCTGGTCTTCCTGTTTTCTTGATTAGGCAGCCTAAATGTTATAAACAAGGCTATTCTTTCCAGATTAATTTATAGGAAGGCTATAGAGCAAAGCAGGTAGAACTTTGGTTTGGAATAGGGCAGACCTAGTCTAAGTCACACTCTACTGTTTGCCTTCTTCAGCAAGATAGTTTACCTCCCTAGGCCTATAAAATGATGACAGCAAAAGCCCGTGCTTTGTGGGGGTGTGAAGATAATTGAGATGAAATAAGGTTCTCAGCACAGTGCCTGGCACAAATTATGTAGTAAATGTGGTCTTTAAAAAACCATTTAATCTTATGACAATCCTCATGGAATTTGTGTAAAAGAATCCTAATAAAAAATTATTCTGTGATTCTTCTGGAAAAATGAGAGACACTTCTAAATTTTTAGAAGAGAAAGAATAATGAGCAGGTCTCTCCCAAGCAGAAGTGAAAACGTAATAATATGAAGCCACGTACTAAAAGGCCAAAACGCACTGTGCTATATAGCAAACACAGACCCAGCAGGTCACCCAGAAAGCCTAGGTCTTCCTGTAATAAAGGTTGCTCACCATGAATCAGTGAAATAGTCAAAGGGTTGGTCAGTGAGTTCTATTCAGATGACTGGTTAGAAAGTTGAGGGAATACTAATTTCACATTCTCCATCTTGTCTCAAGGCCACCATGAAGGACTGTCAGTTGCCATGTTAAACATCCAGAAGTTTCAGGTCTGTTTCATGTCCTAGAACACCAAGAAACAGAAAAAGAGCAGTCCCTATGATTAAGAATTACAAGGAAAACTTGCACTACCCAGATAGCTGTGAACGACAAAAGATCATGTTTTGTTTTTGTTTTTTAAAGATTTTATTTATTTTCCCTGGCTGGTGTGACTCAGTGGATTGAGCACCAACCTGCAAACCAAAGGGTCGTTCAATTCCGTCAGGGCACATGCCTAGGTTTCGGGCCAGGGCCCTCTGGGGGGGACACATGAGAGGCAACCAACCACACATTGATGTTTCTCTCCCTTTCTTCCTTCCTCCCCCTCTCTCTAAAAAGTAAATAAATAAATTGTATTTTTTAAATTTTATTTATTTCTTAGAGAAGGGGGAGAAAGGGAGAAAAAGAGGGAGAGAAACATCAGTGTGTGAGAGAACATCAATCAGTTGCCTCTCACACACCCCCAACTGGGGGGACCTGGCCTGCAACCCAGGCATGTACCCTGACTGGGAATCAAACTGGCAACCTTTCAGTTCACAGACTGGCACTCAGTCCACTGAGCCATACCAGCCAGGGCAAGATTATGTTCTTAAGCTTTGACTTAAAACTTAGTGGACAAGGGTGCCATTTGGTGAGGAAGGTGGTCGATTACATTTTTGACACTTGATTCAAATAACTTAGAGCAGGCTGGGACAGAGAGTGTGAGAAGTGCATATTCCATCAGGGGTTAGGGAGAACTCTAGGTACAAGACTTAGTTTGCAGAAGTGGCTTCAGATATGACTCCCTGGAGACCGAAAATACTGAAAGGATAACACAGGTCAGAGTGGAGAAGCTGCAGAGGATGTCTAGAGCTGAGAGAAAGCCCAAGGGGAAAACTGGAACATGGTATAATAAGAAGTGAAGAAAGAGGCATTGCTTAGCCGAGTCATGTGGAGAGATATTAAGGAAGTATGACAGCTGGTTAGAAATTTGAGGAAATACTAATCTCTCTTCCTACTGCATCATAAAATATATTCTAGATAGATTAATGAATTTTTTCCAAAGGAAAAACCAGAAGAAAATAAAATTAAATGTTAACATAGATCTCTCTAAGCCTAGATGCAGTTGAAATCACTAAAGAAAAAGAGGAATAGGCCTTTTTTCTTCTTTTTTTATTACAATTTACATTTAATATTATTTTGTATTAGCTTCCGTTGTACAGCATAGTGGTTAGACCATCATATATTTTACAAAGTATTCCTCCCAATATTCCCAGTACCCACCTGGCACCATACAAAAGGTGAAGTTTTCCACAATACTCCCCACAACAAAAAAATAAACAAAATTGAAAGATACATTAATTAAAGTGCTTATAGCAAACATAATAGGATTAGAGTAGTATGTTGATTTTTGTGAAATACATAGTTTGACAGCTCAAGATAAAAAGCTCACAAAAAGAGGAAACCATTAAAAACCAAAGTTATTTTTAAAGGTTTGGTAATCAGAAGTAATCAAAATGTATCACCAAAGAGTTGCTATATTTAGCTGGTTAAATCAAGTAGGATAAAATTTTAATGTGTTTATGGATGCTTGTTTCTAAGTGATGTACTCAGTGCTGATGATTGTTTTATATTGCCTCTACATTTAATTAGAGCTTGAAAACTATTTGGAACTTGTTTCATTCTTAGAGATCAAAATTCAAAACATAGAGGGGAAGTATTGTACATAAAGATATTTTTTAGAGTCATTTATAATTAAAAGCAGTCCAGATTTCAAACTGCACGGGAGCCATTGGGTAAATCCTCTTAATGGAATACTTTGCTGCCGCCCATTGTAAGTGATAATTATAAGAGACTACAATATGGATAAATGTCGTGCAGAATACTAAAAGTTGGGTACAAAATAGTAGGTTCAAATTATTCTAATTACTTTTTAAATGCCTTTGGACAAAGGAAATGCACTGAAGTATTAATGATGTGTTTTGTCATGAGATCTTCTGGGTGATCTTAATTCTCAGAAAAGAAAATTTAGTGTTTTTGAATCCCCAGAAACAGCTCAGTAATCAATGACAGCCTCCCAACCAAGCCCTGCTTCCCTAGCACAGTGCTGAAAACTCAGGGCACTGCATGGTTTTGCCACCAGCCAAGACAGCCACACAGGGCTGCAAACAGGTACTGTTCACATCCTGTCATCAAACAGGAATCCTTCAGCAGACACTTGTTTTATGTTTACTGTGAAGTAGAACATCAGTCTAGGTACCAGGTATACAAAAACATAAGACGTCCTTAAGAGGCCCCAACTACTTCCCTCAAGAAGCCAGACTGCCAGCTCTGGCATCCCAGGCTCCCAACCTCAGCTTCAGTCTCCTGCCTTGGAAGGCCAGCCGAGAAGACCTGGCACTGTGTCTCTGGCCTGATTGTCTTGTTTGTTGTGTACTGCCTGCAGCTCACGTTAGGATCTGTGACTTTTGCAGTGTGATTTGTTCATCCAGGAGGGGGCCCGCCTAGGAAGAACCCCCGCTGAAGTTGTTTCAACTTGTGACATCACCTTTGCCTGTGTGTCGGATCCAAAGGCGGCCAAGGATGTAAGGATCCCCTCCCTCCCCTCAGCGTCTCAGATTGTGGCCAGGAAAGCTGGCTGGCCTCCTCCCCTTCTCCCCTGCACACGGAGTGAGTGTTGTCTGCATGTGGCGGGTTGAATTTCCCATCTGGGGGCCATCTCCCATTGTGAAGGGTGTTTGCATAAATTGAATACAGACTTCCTTTAATTTAATTCAGAACAAAGAATGAAAATGACTAGGATCCCCGAGGTCTATGCTGAAATGGTTTGTGGTGTATTCTTGTTGAGCTGAAAGCTTTGGGGCTGAGTATGCTTTTGGTCCATGTTCCACGTTCCTATGTTTAGCTATCACTGCATTTGAATGTTTTAGAAGTTCAAGTGCAGTAGTCATTTTGTTAAACTGGTGACCAGTCTAATCCAAGTAAATCCAAAAAAGCCCCAAAACTTAAGCATCAAGGTTCCATCTCTTAAATGGGAAGTTTTTAATAAAAATAAACATTCCTTTTTTAAAATAAATGAGAACATACTAGAAATTCTTTTTTTTTAAACCTTATTTATTTGCTTTTCCCTTTTCAGCCTTAATATTTGTTAGCTCCTAATCAGGAAATGAGCCAAAAGAGCAAATGGATTCTGACTTTTGGTCTAAGGGACTCCTGGGTATCAGGCTGGGGGCCTGGGCTATTGCTTCTCCCTTGTGTCCCCACAGCTGGTGCTGGGCCCCAGTGGTGTGCTGCAAGGAATCCGCCCCGGGAAGTGCTACGTGGACATGTCAACAGTGGATGCCGACACAGTCACCGAGCTGGCCCAGGTAGCGGCCTTGTTCGGGCTGGCCCTCCAGCATCCTTTTGGTTGGAGCCCAAGACCCAGATCGACCACACCCAAGTGTGGGCAACTTGGTTACTCTAGAGACAAAGCCAGAGAGAAGAGAGAGGCCAGTAGCCTTGGGACTAGCCTGTCTTCACTCTCCACCTTCAAAGCTGCAGCTAGTCTAAGTGGCCCTGAGAGGAGAGGTGCTTCCCAGCTGGGATGGGCATCAGATCCTATAGCTGCCAGCCTCACAGTGAGAAGCAGTCCAGACTGCCAGCACAGCCTTTTTGGTTTAAACATCTATTTGTAGTTGATACTAGTAGAGTATTCCTCTTGCCTGAGCTGCTGGGACCAAGTGCAGTAGTGGTGACTTCCAGCTCATGTGTTCTGAGACTGGCTAAAGTCAGGGAAGGGTGTCCATAGGAGTGTGGTTGGCCAAGCAGTTGGCACAGCCACGCTTCGTTGTAATCTTTGATCTTTATAAGAAATTCAGAGTAACTGAGAACTTATGAGAAGAGTTAAGCCTCTCTGTTTACCACATGTGAGTCAGGCATCTAGACAGTCTGCTGGCGCTCCCACAGCTTTGGTCCAGCACCTTGATACAGATGTCAGCTTTGGGGCCTCAGTGTGGAGGGCCAAGTACTCCCACCTGAGGATACCCCTTGTTCCTTGCCCAAGACATCTGGGAGAAGCAAGGCCTCCAGGAGTTGTGACTTTCCTTTCCAGGTGATTGTGTCCAGGGGGGGCCGCTTTCTGGAAGCCCCGGTCTCAGGGAATCAGCAGCTGTCTAATGATGGGATGTTGGTGATCTTAGCAGCCGGAGACAGGGGTTTATATGAGGACTGCAGCAGCTGCTTCCAGGCAATGGGGAAGACCTCCTTCTTTCTAGGTAACATATCTGCCCACCTGTCGGGCCACATCCCCTCTAGACTGCACTGATGACAACATCAATCCCGCACAGCCTCTGCCTGGGGCCCCTGTGGGAAGGTTTCCTTTGACTTGCACAGTCAGTGCCTGGAAGGAGGAAGAGCCAGAAGGGTCAGAGCCAGTTCTGTCAGGGGCAGGTGAATGAGGCCTTCCCTGGGTGTAGAGGTGGGTCCGAGCAGGGGTGAGGGTGGGCAGAAAATCACTGCCTGCAGGGTTCTTGGGAAGTGACCGTGATTCTTTGCTTTGGGCAGGTGAGGTTGGCAATGCAGCCAAGATGATGCTGATTGTGAATATGGTCCAGGGGAGCTTCATGGCCACCATTGCTGAGGGGCTGACCCTGGCCCAAGTGACAGGCCAGTCCCAGCAGACACTATTGGACATCCTTAATCAAGGACAGTTGGCCAGCATCTTTCTGGACCAGAAGTGCCAAAGTAAGTTGCCTTTGGCCTCCCTTCTTGCATTATATTTTTTAAGAGCTGAGGAACTGTGTCAGGCAGGTGTCAGAACAGTCCGTTCTTCAGGTGCTCATTGAGTATGAAAGATACACTCTCAAGTTAGTCCATGCCCTCAGGTAGGGAGGGTCCAGACACAGTGGATGGGATTTGAGGGTACAGGCTAGGAACTCGTCTCTTGGGTATCTGAGGGGGACAGAAATGCTAGTTGTTGATCCCTGATACTACCGCAGGTGGTTTCTTTCTTAAGCCCTTCTGATTGTTTTGAGAAGTGTCTTTCTCTCCTCAGATATTCTTCAAGGAAACTTCAAGCCTGATTTCTACCTGAAATACATTCAGAAGGATCTTCGCCTAGCCATTGCGCTGGGCGATGCCGTCAACCACCCAACTCCTATGGCAGCTGCAGCCAATGAGGTAACTAACTGCAAGAGCCGGTGGCACAAGTTCCAGCAGCCTTCCCTTTATTTTTCTTCTGTTATTCTTCTCTTTTACTTATTCCGGCTGTTCTTTGCTCTCTGGTCTAACCTCTCAGTGTGGAATGTCAGATCATTGGGTTTAGACCTGCATTTTTAACAGGAGCATTAAAAGCCGGACATCTCCTTTTGAGCCATGCTTATTTCCCTTATTTCTTTGATCAGTAGATTACTTCAAGGTTTATCGAATATTTAGGGTTTTCCTAGATGTCTTAATGGTTATTGAGTTCTAATGATCTCTTTTGTAGTCAAAGAATATGCCCTGTATGATTTTTAAGTCTTTAAATTTACTCAAGCTTATTTTGTGGCCCAGCAGATGGTCTGTCTTGCTGGGTGTGCCGTGTGTACATAAGACAACTGTTGTCTACAGTTGTTGGATGCTTTGCTCTGTAGGTATCAGTTAGGTCAAGGTGATTGGCAGTGTTCTCATATTAGCTTTACTGGCCTTTCCTCTGCTTCTTTCATTTGCTGAGAAAGGAATATTAAAATGTCCAACTATGATTGTGAAATTGTCTTACTTTTTTAATTCTGTCCATTTTGCTTAATGCCTTTGAAACTTACTTATGTATTCCTGATGAAGTTACCCTTTCATTATTATTATGAAATGTCTCTTGACCTTTGTTTTGATATCTGTTGTCTGGTTTTAATATCACTACTACAGCCTTCTCATGCCCGCTGATTTCATGGTGTATCTTTTTCTATCCATTTACTTTCAGCCTGTGTCTTTAAATTGTATGTTTTGTAGACAATCTGTAATTGGGCCTTGAGTTTTTATTCATTCTGACAACATTTGCCTATTAATTGGAGTTTAATTGTTGACTTTTTTAAATTTTTATTTATTGATTTTACAGAGATAGAGAGGAAGGGAGAGAGAAAGAAAGAGAAACATTATTTGTTGTTGCACTTATTTATGCATTCATTAGCTAATCCTCGTATGTGCCCTGACCAGGGATCAAACCCACAACCTTGGCATGTTGGGACGACACTAACCAATTAAGCTACTAGCCAAAGCCATCGTTAACATCGTTTTTGAATGACACTTCCTAACCACCTACCTACACATGCACTTTTTGAAAACAATTTTTAGAAGTTCAGTATTCTTAACCTAATAGAAATGTAATCTTAAAAAAAAAAATCTGAGTAGTATTTGTCTTTACCATGGAGTTATAATAAAACCATTTAATGAAACACATAGATTCATTTATTTTAGAAGCTGTAGCTTCAAGTGCTATAAGCTGATACACATTTTCATTCAAGTTAAATTCTTACAGGGCTCAAGTGGCTTATTCCTGCAAAGAAAAAAGTAAAACAAAATTTTGCTCATTTCAGACCTGCCTTTTCATAGTTATGGACATAATCTTCTGTCCCTAGATTCTGTATCTTCCATTCCTTCCTTGCGAGAATATCTCCAAGCAGTTTACTCACTCTTTCAGGCTGCAGTGCAGTGTCAGGTTTCTCTCTGGTTTCACCTGTGGTTCTCCCGCGGCAGTAGACTCATCTCTTGATGGGTTTGTCTTTCATTGTAGTTGTTTCTGAGCAGGTCTGTGTGCGGCTTGTACTGGCAACACTTCTCGATGCGGCGATTTCTGACTTGCCCCCACCGTCATTCATTACCTTGGAAACACATTTTGGGTAATTTCTCAGTGGAATGTGGCATTTTCTGGCCATTCGTTTTAATAGTTAGGCTCTCTAGTCGTCGGATCTTAAAGTTAACATTTAGTCTGTCTTCGGGTCTGCTCTGTGTTTGGATTCAGAGCTACTGGTTTATTATTTGATTGCTTTTCTCCCTCTGGTATTTGTCTTTTCCTCCTTTTATGCCTTATTTTGTGTTATTTCAATATATTTTTAGAAGTCCATTGTAGATATCTGTTGGCTTTTTTAATCCTCATCTGCGGACATGCTTATTGATTTTTAGAGAGGAGAAGGGAAAGAGGGAGAGAAAAATTGATGTAAGAGAGAAACGTTCATCAGTTGCCTCTCTTATATGTCCCAACTGGAGATCAAAGTTTCAACCTAGGCTTGTGCCCTGACTCAGGAATCGAACCCACAACCTTGCAGTTCACTGGATGACACTCCAGCCAAGTGAGCCACACCAGCCAGGGCTCTATCAACATTTTAATGATGCGTTGTTTTTCTTCTGTTTTTGTCCTAGGGATTGCAGTACACATTTAATTTCATGGTTTACTTAGAGTTAATATTTAGCAAAAACACAGATCGATCTACCTCTCTGTTCCTCATCCTTTAAGTCAGGGTTTCTCAACCTGGACACTATTAACATTTTGTTGGCGGAACTGCCCTGTGCATTGCAGTATGTTAACGGCATCCCCATCCTTTACCCACTAGCTGCCAGCATCACTCCCAAAGAGATCCAGACATTACCAGTGTCCCCCGAAAGGCGAAATCCCCCCAGGCTGAGGACCTCTGCTTTAGGTTACAGATGTCCTGTGTGTCATACCTGCCTTTGTTTTAAACCCACCAGTGTTGAAATGTTTTACTTAAAGTAGTCATATGTATTTTAAAGAAATTAAGTGGAAAAATCATTTTATAATTTTTCTAATTTGCGATTTCTAGTGCTCTCCATTTCTTTCTGAAGTACTGAATTTCTTTCTGGTGTTGATTCCTTTCAGGTGGGAGAACTTGTGTTTAGCATTTCTTGTAATGTAGGTCTGCTGGTTATAATTGGTTTTATCTGAAAAAGTCTTTAGCCTTCATTCTGAGTTGCATCTTCACCTGAGCTATAATGGACACTCAATTATTGCGGTTCCAACTGGAATATACACACACACACACACACACACACACACACACACATTTTTTTGTTTTTTGTTTTTGTTAAGAAAGAAAGAAAAAAATGCAGCCCTGGCCAGGTTATCTCAGTTGGTTGGAGCATTGCCTGATATGCCAAAGTTACAGATTTGATCCTTGTTCAGGACACATGCAAGAAGCAACCAATGAATGCACATATAAGTGGAACAATAAATTCATATTTCTCCCACCCCCTTCTCTTCCCCTTCCTCTCTCTTTTGTAAAATCAATAAAGAGAAATTTTTTTAAAAAAAAGAGCCAGCCATGTGGGGGAGGAAACTTGTGTCCCGCTGCATTTCCTCGGCATGACTGGATGCCATACTGCCCTTGTTGAACAACGGCTTTTTAATTCTTTTCACACATCCAGATAGTCACCTAGTATCTCCAGAGCAGCTGTTAATCACCAAGCACCATACTATGCTCAGGGGACAGGTTGGTGTACATTTTAATGGAAGGAGGCATGAAATAATCACATAGGTATTTAACAAGTAAAAATTTCAGATGGTCAGAAATATGGATAAAATAGGACATGGTAAATAGATAGAGGTGACCAAGATGTAAAGTGCTACGCTGTAGCTGCTTTAGATGAGGTGGTCAAGAAATGCCTTTGGGAAGATGCCAGCCATGCAGAGGGAAGGGCGTCCCATGCAGAGGAAAGGTCAAGGACCGTAGTAGCCTGGAGAATAACATGGGAAATCCTTGGAGGGGCTTCAGCAAGAAGGCACATAGTTAAAATACTGAGTTCTACCTTTGTGGGGACACTCTAAAAATTATACATCCCTCACTCCACTTAACCCTCATCATAACCCTGTTACCTTCTCCAAGATATCAAAAAGCAGTGGCTGAGGTACTTTGTCCCAGTCAGCAAAGGAGTCAGGAGTCATACCCAGACAGCCTGGACTCCAGAACCTACCCATCTAACCACATCTAAAACCACCTCCAGAAAGCACATCCAGGTCTTTATGCCAGTTGTGTGGTCAGAGATTGAGCCCATCTAATTCTTTTTCAGGTGTACAAAAGAGCCAAGGCACTGGACCAGTCTGACAACGATATGTCTGCCGTGTACCGGGCCTACATACACTAAGCCCCCACTCCCCTAATCTTTCCTCTGACCCCTTTTTCATCACATGGGGTTGAGGTCCTGGCACTTCACTCTGGACCAGTCCACCTGTCTTGATCTCCTTTTATACAGACTTTGAGACCTGCCATCAGCACAGCACACAGCATTACTCTTCCCTTGAAGGTCTTGGGAAGGGGAGAGGTGTCAGCAGGATTGGTCAGCCTGTGGCAAAGCTCTTGAGCTGGGCACTGGCCCACAAACCAGGTGGCTCTGTATACACACACATACACAACACACACACACACACACACACTGGCTCTTATTCCAGGATAGAAGCTGCCCAGAAACTGCTGCCTGGCTTTTTTCCCCTTCTCTCAAGCTTCTCTTATCTCAGACCCCTTCCAGTCAAGGAACTAGAACCAGCAGTGAGAACTGGAAGCCTTCCCATTGCTTCCCTCAGCAAAGAGGCATGGTCATGTTCACATTCCCCACTGGATGGATCCCTTGTGGAGCGATGCTGTGGGTCAAGATGAACCAACACAGACTAAATGGAGGATCCTGTGGGCCCTCCAACCTCAGGTGCCCAGCTGATGAGGATTGTCATGTTTAAGCTACCAACGTGCAACCAACTCTCCAGAAATGCCTTTGTGAACTGAAAAGAGATTGGCAAAGTCAAGCAAAGACAGGGCTCTGGCTTTCCGGGGAGAGCAGCAGTCAGCCTGTAGGTAGGCTCATAGAAGCCTACTCTCCCTCAACTGCTCTTCAGTACTCATCCTAGAAGTTGCCATCACTATGGAACCCTGGGCTGGGATCGGACTTCTTTGCTTTGGTGTAGGGAGAGCTCTTTCTTCAACAGGCTGTTTTAGTATTTGGATTTGCATCCCAGCCTGTGGGAAGGGATTCCTGAGGGCCATCAGTGAGGAGGGGAGGAAAGGGCTCCTTCCTGTTTCCGTTATGCCACAGACTGCACCTGGTTCTGAAGAGCCTCAGTCCCAGGTGCCCTTGCATTGGTCCCACCTTCTCCAGCCCCTGTACAAGTCCTCTGCATGCCCACCTCTCCATTCTCCTCCCTTTCCCCTTTTCCTCCCATAGAGAGTATTTCTTCCTGTCTCTCCCTTTGGCCCAGACCCAGCCTGACCAGTGATGACCATTTCTTAGGCTCAGCTCTTGAAAAGGAATGAGTATCTTCACTTCAGCCAGCAGCTTGGTCTTCGGTGCTTCCAGGGCCCTGGGGTCTGTCAGGAGGGAAGAGGAGAACTGGGCCTGACTGAGCCTGAACTAACCAGCCCCCAGAGGTGGATCCAAGGCATCCTTGAGGATCTAGTATTTCTCCTTGGATAGGGGACCAGAGGGGCTTGGAATGTGGCATAAGAACAAGGAGGTCACCTAAAGGATGTCATTGTCTGCCTCTGCATGGGTTCTTTTCAAAGTCACACTTTGTTGCCAGAAGGTCAGCATTTATAGTGAATATATATAATTATATTAAAAAAATGAGGTGGCCACACTGGTGTGGGTCCCTTCCCCTCACAACTTTGGTCTTTTTCCACTGATCAGAACCCAAGTTTTGGGGTCTCAGAGGACATGCGGGGAGGGCAGGGAAAATGCCTGTGATTTTTGGCACAGTTGATTTCACTGGGATTTTGAATTCTGACTGAACACAAAGCCTGTTATAGTCCTAGCTGGACACTTGGGGGTGGGAGTGGGGAAACATGCTGTAATGAAACTGGTTAGTCAATGTTGTCTTAATATTGTTGGCAATTCTGTAAAGTTCCTTTTTTATTAATATTTCTGTTTAAGCTATCTCATGTTTGTTTTGAAATCCTTTCCTCTTAAAAAGAAAATGTGACACTTGTGAAAAAGCTTGTAAGAAAGCCCTTCCTGCCACCCTTTTTTCCCCAACAAATCTGGTAATTAAGGTTGTGAATTTTTATTTTTGCTTTGTTTTTAATGAACATGTCTTTCAGAATAGAAATGTGTGATGATGTTTAAATGGCAAAAGAAAAAAAGATTTTTGTGCAATTAACAAAAGGCTACTGCAAGCAGAATAAAACGTTTCTTGGTAACACAGCTGTGACTGACAACCTTGGCGGTGGCCTGCACCCAAACACCAACCCGCCCAGGAGTGGAGGGAAGAAAAGGGTGGAGGTTAACTTTAAGGGGCCGCTGCTCTGGTGAGGCCCAGCCAGAGCCTGTTACCACCTCGACCAATCGGTGGGCGGGGCAAGAGCGAGCCAGTCCTTCGGCCAATGGAGCGCAAGTGTGTAAAAATACCCTATCAGAACCCGGAAGAGGCGGGTCGACGGCCACAGCCCACCAGCTGAAGCGAGGCGACTCGACAACTAGCGGCTCCCCGAGGGCGTCCCCAATGAGCCCAGCTGGAGAGAATAGTTATACCCAGCCAGTCAGGTTCCAGCCGGGGTGGAGTGGGTATCCTCTCAGCCAATCAGCATTGTGAGAAGGTGGTTAAGGGGTGGGATTGGTTCCCTGCAGCCAATAGACAGTGGGGGTGGGCCCAGGCGCAGAGTTGACAGAACGGCCTGGGAGGACCGCTTACCCGAGAGTCCGTAGCTGAGCAGCCAGGGGCAGCCATGGCGGCTGCAATGGCAGCGACAACGGTGGAGCGTGCTGTGCTGGTGAGGTGCACAATCCGGTGTGGCGGGGTTGGGGCGGCAGGTCCGGGTGTCTGACAGCGGCCTGTCCCGGCAGGAGGAGGAATTCCGCTGGCTGCTTCACGACGAGGTGCACGCTGTGCTGAGACAGCTGCAGGACATCCTAAAGGTAACGCCTCGCGGGGCGGTCACAGACCTTTGCGCGCTCCCAGCCTCCCCTGACGGGCTCCTTCCCTTGGGTGGCCTCGCCAGCCTCCCTCACGCTTGCTGTGTTCTTGATGTGGGATGTTCAAACGCGGTTTTGTCGTCAGTGGACTTGGAGCCTAGTCGGGGACACCAGAAGGTACTTACCCGTTTCTCCAAGCAGCCATGGGAGTGCCGCGGACCTGGGATGAGCCCCGGGGTCCGGACGGCGAAGGTCTTCTTTGAGGCAGTGGCATTTAATCTGAGATCAAGGACCCCAACATGGTGACATGAGCCAAGTACTCAGTCTCTCTGGGCCTCCTTTTTATCCTTTACAAAAAGGATGTAACGGTATGTGCCTCACAGTGCTGTCGTGAAGATAAGCCAGTCAACTCACAAATAACTGGGCCTTGCCTGGTATGACCGGAATTGCGAGTTGTCATGACTACCGTTGTTCCCTGACCCTATTCTTCACACCTGAGCACCTTGACCGACCTGGGAAAGTATTCCTGTTCTATACCGCCTTGTGGACACTGTAGGTGCTCAGGGAATAGGGAAGGAGTAGGCATTGCCTCCGGTAAGACCTGAAATTCAGGCCATGGGGGAGGAGTCGGAGAAACAGGAAGGTGCCCTGGAGGCTTGATAAAGTGTCCCTGTGAGGCCAGCCCACCTGTTCTCTCCTAGCCAACCCGGGAGGGGGGCTTCTGGAAGGAGCACTGGACTGGATTGAGTGAACTTTGCCCCACTCCCCTCTGCCCCCCAGGAGGCCTCTCTCCGCTTCACTCTGCAGGGCTCAGGCACGGAGGGGCCTGTCAAGCAAGAGAACTTCATTCTGGGCAGCTATGGGTGAGCCGTGGCTCTGCGGAAACCCCTGGGATGGGCTCCTTAGGAGGGTGGGACACCCGGGCTGGAACATCCTGTGACAGCCAGCCAGAAGCAGCCCACTGGGATGGCTGGGTGTTAGGAGGGATTAGCTTCAAGTTCTGCTCTGACCCCAATGTGTTGTAGCACTGACCAGGTGAAAGGCGTGCTGACTCTGCAAGGGGACGCGCTGAGCCAGGCGGTGAGTCCTGGCCCCTCCCCCCTTTCCTTGTTGCTGGAGAAGCCAGTGAGGAAGAGCGTGGGAGCCTCCTGCTTAGCTCTGCCACCAGCTGGCTGTGTGACACTGGGCAGGATCCTTGATCATTCTGAGCCTTAGTTTCCTTATAAAATGACAAGAACCCCCAACCTTTTCATGAGATTGGTATGTGGTTTCTGTAAGACGTGTAGAAAGGGGATGCTTTGTAAATGGTCCGCCCCTGAGTCAGGGCCCAGTGAAGCACGGGCATTGGCAGGATTAGGCTGGCCCCAGATCAAAGTGGAATCAGCCAACAACAGAGCTCCATCTGCACCTAACCCTGTGCCAGGTGCCAGGGGGTGGGGGAAGGTCCCTCTCCTTCACAGGTAGGTGTTCAGTCCATTGGCCTGTGCAGATATTCTGTCTCCCCAGTCACAATACTTCTCCCAGTCAAGGCCACCTTCCCCATTCTTGGTCTCTTTCCTTTTCATTTGTTTGTGATTTTTCTTGGGCCTGAGTTCCTGTTTCCTGACCTCCCTGTTCACCCCCAAACGGCCATGATGTTGGGAGTCCATCCCCCTACCCCCTGGAAGTGTCTGGGGCCTAAACCACCACTAGTTCAGCCCCCCAGCTTAAAGGCTGAGTAACCAAAAGCCTAAGGACATCCCTTTGCCCAGTTTATCCCCCTCTCACCCATCAGGACGTGAACCTGAAGATGCCCCGGAACAACCAGTTGCTGCATTTTGCCTTCAGGGAGGACAAGCAGTGGAAGTTACAGCAGGTAACCAGGACCTTCCCTGACCAGAGCTCAGGCCACAAGAGCAGGCAGAGGCAGGCAGAGGCAGGCAGAGGCAGGCAGGCCTGCACAGTGGTACCAAGGCCTCCAGGGGCTGGACACGGAGGATTTGCTACTACAGCAAGCCTGGTACAGTGTCTCCTAGCAGCAAAGCTGGGGTGGGTGGGGCCTGGGGCTCCAGAGACTAGCTTTGTGGGAGGTGAATCTGTCTGTGCTCCCCAGCCAAAGCCACAGGAACTTCCCCCTGAACAAGTCACTCCCTTCCCATGCTTCCAGGGGGTTCCCATGGCTCTTGAGGACAAAATCCATGCTCCCTCCCAGCTCCACTGGGCCCCAGCTTTTTCACCCCCACAACTGGCTACCAGCAGTCTCCACCTCTGGGCCTTTGCTCATTTTTGTCCCACTGCCTGGAATCCTCTCCACCAGCTTTTCTCATGACAAGAGTTATGAATGTCAGCTCAAAAGTCACCTCCCTGAGGCCTCCTCTGACCACCATATAAAGAGGCTCCCTGATCTCCCTTCATTACCCTGTTTATTCTTTTGTGCAAGGCACGCAGTCTGTTATCTTGTGCCTTTACTGTGCTACCATCTGTCCTTCTTTAGAAAGTGAGCTACATGAGGCCAGGAACCAAGCCTGCCTTAGTCTGTGCCTTGTCCAGAGCACCCAGCCAGGGCAGGAAGCACATAGTTGTGGAACTATGGGGAAAGTGTCAGGCAAGCAGCACCCACCCACCCACCCCTCCAAGGATGACAGCCCTTCAGCGTGTGGGTGCATGGGCCAGAGCTGTGAGACCATGGCCGCTGCGAATCTGGCACACCTCCCTGCTGGGCCCCAGCCCGCTGACCACAGAGTGGCACTATTTTCAGATCCAGGATGCCAGGAACCACGTGAGCCAAGCCATTTACCTTCTCAACAACCGGGATGACAGCTACCAGTTCAGGACAGGAGCAGAGGTTCTTAAGGTGAGCTGCCTACAGGGATAGGGGAGCCAAGTTCCCCACACCCAGCCCTGACCTCTGACCGGGTCCCTGGAGTGCTCTGCCCCCACGTCCTCAGGTATAGCTGACAGTTGATTCTTCACTTCTCAATGCACACATGTCTGTCCAGCCACAGTCAAATGGCTCACAGCTCCAGAATCAGGCCTGGGTTCTGATTCCAGGGCCTTTGCTATAAGCTGTTCAACCCCAAGTCACTTACTTAGCCACTCTGTGCCTCAGTATCATTCCCTGTAAAAGGGGACAAGATATAGTGACTACTAACTGATAACGCAGGTAAAGCAGCCCCTTGTGCTTCGTAAATAGTAGCTACTAGTAGTAGTACTAACAATAGGAAGAAGGGGAAAAAAAAAAGTCAGTTCACAAAGCGTGGAGGAAAAACTTGAGTCTGGATGCCCAGATTTGCTGTGTGTCCTTACCTCGTTCACCTACCCTCCCTGGACCTCTGATTCTTCATATGAAACTTGTAACTTGATGGACTATGAGGAGGTCCCTTCCAGAACTGTGACTGCCCTGGGGGGTATAAGCTATGGCCCATATGCCTCCACCCAACAGTTTTGCCTAGGTCACCCTAGTACCCACAGCCGCAGCTGGAAGTGGTAGAAGCTGGGCCTCTGAGTCCAAGCCAGGGCTCTGGTCCATGGTAAAGGAAAGGGATGAATTCTGCATAGTTCCACTGTTCACTAGCTATGTGACCTTGCCCTTCAGAGTCTCAGTTTTTTCACCTGTGGAAATGGGGTTGGTACCTGACTTAAGGCATCAACTCAACTGTCTCATTGCTTCCTCCAGGAAGCTCTCCCTTGCCCTTTCTACCCTAGCTAGGTCAGGACCCCTTCTACGTTCCTTTATTGCCTCTACTCCCACCTGCCAAGCCCTCATGCCCTTGGGACTTAACTCCTGGAATCTCATTTCCCATTGGACCCACCCCTAGAATCCCATGCAATGCAAGCTCCTGGATGGGTGGTTCACTGGACATCCTGCCCTCCTCCCCCAGCTGGAGCCCAATTACCTGCATTTTTAACAAGCCCCCAACTTTAGGATACAGTTCCAGCTCTGAGACCAGGACCACCAAGTCAGGAGCTGGGAGCTACCCTACTTTGTTGCTCCCCAGTGCTGAGGTGGGGGGGATGGGATCAGAACCAGGCCCGCTGCCCTCACAGTAGCTGTGACCAGCTCCCTCCCCCTAGTTGATGGACGCTGTGATGCTGCAACTGACCAGAGCTCGCAACCGGCTCACCACTCCAGCCACCCTCACTCTGCCTGAGATTGCCGCCAGCGGCCTCACGGTCAGTGCCTTGGTCCAGGAGAGTGGGTCCCCTAGAAAAGGGACACAGGGGTGCCCCAGATTGTCATCAGTAGGAGTTCTGTATCTATGCAGTTTTCTGGGATAGCGTCCTCAGCTTTCATCCTGTGAGCCCCCCACCCCAAATACAGCACCCTTGGTCTGAGTCAGTGGTTTCTAAGCCTGGCAGAGCAGGAAGTTACCCAGGCACCTGGGAAGAGTCTAGATGCCCCAGTTTGTAAGATGAGGGCAGAGATGTGGTTCTTGGGGGACTTCTGCCTGCACTGCCCTTATCCCGCCTGCCTGCCCACCCCCCAGCGTATGTTTGCCCCTGCGTTGCCCTCCGATCTGCTGGTCAACGTCTACATCAACCTTAACAAGCTCTGTCTCACCGTGTACCAGCTGCACACCCTGCAGCCCAATTCCACCAAGGTGAGCAGGACCCTGCCAACCCCCAACCCCTCACTTCCACCAGTGCATGCCCTGCAGCCCCAAGGGCCTGACCAGGGCTGGTGCTCTTCTGCCTAGAACTTCCGCCCAGCTGGAGGCTCTGTGCTCCACAGCCCTGGAGCCATGTTGTAAGTATGCTGTTGGGAGAGGTGTCCTTGAGCGCCCTCTGCACCTCAGAGGCTGGGGGGCTCAGGGACCCATGTCGCCCTGCAGTGAGTGGGGCTCCCAGCGTCTGGAAGTGAGCCACGTGCACAAAGTGGAGTCTGTCATCCCGTGGCTCAATGATGCCCTTGTCTTCTTCACCGTCTCCCTACAGCTCTGCCAGCAGCTCAAGGATAAGGTGGGGACATGGGGGTGGTGAGGTCTGGGCTGATCAGTCTTAGACACATGAGGCCAGCCCAGCAACAGGCTGCTTAGACCCTTAATTTGGGGGGTATTCCAAGGCCTCTTGTCTCACCTCCAAAGCACCTCCAAATCTTAAGGCCTTTTGTGCCCTCTGCACACACCTGCCAGATGGGCTGCTGGGCGACAGTGCCTGCTCCCTGACACATTGCCCTTGGATAATCTTGAACTCTCACCTGAGTCACAGGGTCCAACAGGGGCCAGGCCCCCCAGCACCACCACTCACCATGTCCCCACAACCTTCCTCCCTTCCTAGATCTCGGTGTTTTCCAGCTACTGGAGCTACAAGCCTTTCTAAGCAGAGCACCCAAGAGCTGTTTCCCCTGAGAAGTGGCCCCTACCCGGGGTGTCCCCATCCCCACCACACATGCCCCTTGGATTACAGGCCAGAGCCAGCACAATGGGCAATTGACTTCCCTTCTTGCCTGTTCTGCCCATCACACTTGCACAGATGGCAGTGAACACAGGAACCTCGGGGATAAAGGGAGGCTGACTTGCTTTTTGTTCTGGATCGGGGAGGGTCAGAAAGGTGGGGTCAAGAGGTGGCCCACATTCCAAGCCTTGCACTTTGGACTCAAGGTGGAGCCCAGCCCAGGGCACTCCTTCCTTCCTGCTGAGCTGCCCCCCTGGGATGATGAGGGGCAGCCACACATCCCCTCCCGCTGGAAGGTGAGGGGTGGGTGGTGACCCTAAGCTGTGAATAGGGAAGGAAGGAGGAGGAAAGGGCAGGCAGAGGCCACCTACCCTGAGCTGGGGTGCCCTTGACTGTTTATTCAGCAACCCCACCAGGGTCTCCAAGAAATAAAGATTATCCAATTTTGCCTGGACATCTGTCTTGTCTGTCTGGGTGGGGACCAAACTGGGGGGTCCCTGATTGTCAGGAGCTGGATGGAGTTCCCAGTGACTGAGCCCCTGGCCCATCCACACTGCCTTCGGGAGAGTCCCGGCTGCTGAGGGGCTGAGTAGAATGGTGACAAGGTCTTTTCCTGGAGGTTAGGGCCCCAAGTTTGAGCCCAGCTTCCCCTCCCATTGGTAGTTCCTGAGTGACCTCCAGCAACTTAATAAGATTTCCTGGTGACAGTCATGCTGGCTGAAGTCTATGAGGAACCAGGTGGGCACCGGATGGAGCAGTGCCTGCCTGCAATGCTCACCCCTTGATGAGAGGTTAGAACATAACACGCTTCAGACTCAAGCTCTGGGCAAATGAGACCTTGTTACTGTTACCCAGCAGGGCATTCGGGCAGGGGGGCTGGAAGACTCGCCCCATTAAGGTTCCAGAGCCAAGTTATTCACTCCCATGGCGTCTACCTGTAAGAGAGGCACAGGGGATCTGGTGGGCTTCAGTTCCCTGCCAACCCCCGTCTAGAGGAAGCCCAGCAGCTTCACCTCAGTGCGGTTCCAGGCCGTGAGTCTCAACTGCTTAGTTCTCACCTTCTTGGATCTGGAGGAACGGTAGCAGCAGCAGCAGTGGAGGCAAGCGAGCAGCAGCAGGAGCAACACGGTGCCTAGGGGTGGGACAGGTGTCCAGACACGGCCCTCTGACTAGGGCCTGGCATGTGAGGCTGACAGTCCAGAGGCAGAGATCACACTCACCCAGGAAGAGGAGAAGGACGATAAAGGCAGCCGTGTCCCATGTGGACTGGAATGGTTGGTGGCTCCTCAGTTTCCCCAGCACCTCCGCGACTGTGGACTCCAGCTCCTCCAGGTTGTCCATCTCAGCTGGAGGGTTATGGGCGCCACCTGCCTTAGCCCCACAGGGAGCCCCTTAGAGCCCTGGGCTCCTCTGGGGCTGGGCCGCATATGGGCCTCCCACAGTCCAGTCCTTGTCCCTTTCACACCTTCCCTCTGGGCCCCAGTTCCTGCCCCAGGCTCTCTTCCACTCTTCTTGCTCATCCATTCTCTTGGCTCTGAACCTGGTCTGGGCGGCCCCTTCCCCTTCCCAGCCCCCCAGCAGCCCCACACCTAGACCAAACCTGCCTCAGAGATCGCCAGCCAGGCAGGTCCTAACTCCTGGGAGCACAGACTGCTTCCTGCTTCCGGATCCACTGTATCTGAGGCCTTGGCAACCAGCTCCACTCCCCAGGGGCCGTTGGAGGTCAGGGGAGGGTGGGGCCTGTGTCCCAGCAGGTGTGCTTCCCGCCCGTGACACTGTGGGACTCGGGAGGAGGCCACAGGCTTGTCAGCCTCCTCATCCCAGGGCGCTTCCACTTTTTCTCAGTAGCTCATACAAGCAGGCCAGGACAGTGGGCACTAGGCTGCTGTTGACCTCATAAATGAAGAAAAGACAAAAACGGAGGGAGGAAGGAAGGTAAACAGGATAAAGGGGAAGGGAGGGAAGGTGAAGTTGTGTCCATTCTACTGCCCTTCCTTGGGCAGCTGGGGTGTGCCTGACACTGTACCAGGAGTCTTGGACGCCTATTTTATCTGTTCTAATCCTTACAATAACCCTCTGGTTATCTCTCCAGTAAGCTTTTTCGCAGAACTCGGGGCCTGAGGCCCCTGACCCTGCCAGCCCTGACCCTGTCCAGTGAGGCAGCTCTCACTCCTGCCTTCGTGCAGAGCAGACGTGTCCAGGTCCACTAGGGGCCAGAGACTGCTCGGCACTTGAAGTTGGCTATAAACGAGGAAGACTCAGGTTCTTGTTCTTGTGGTGCTTATGGTTTAGCAGGGGGAAACATATCAGCTAATGTAAGGCTCTACAAACAACATTACCTAATTTATTTCCCATGGCAATCCTACAGCAGGTATTATTGCTATTTCCATTTGACAGATGTGAAAACTGGGGCCTTGAGAACCTCAGCTACCAGCTCAAGTCACACTTCTAATGGATTCTTTTCTTTTCTTTTTTTAAAGAATGTTTTATTCATTTATTTATTTTTTTAAAGATTTTATTTAGTTATCTTTAAAGGGGAAGGGAAGGAGAAAGGGGCAGAAATATTAATGTATGATTGCCTCTCATGCATCCCCTGCTGGAAACTGGCCTGCAACCCAGGCATGTGCCCTAACTGGGAATTGAACCACGATCCTTTGGTTCGCAGGCCCGCACTCAATCCACTGAGTTACGCCAGCCAGGGCTGTTCATTTATATTTAAAGAGAGAAAAAGAAAGGGAGAGGAATATTAATGTGTGGTTTTCTCTCACGAGCCCCCCACAGGGAACCTGGCCTGCAACCCAGGCATGTGCCCCGACTGAGAATCGAACTGGCAAACCTTTGGTTTGCAGGCTGGTGGTCAATCCACTAAGCCACACCAGCCAGGGCAAGGATTTGTTTATTTTTGTTGCTATAATATACTACTGCAAACTTGGTGGCTTAAAACAATACAACTGTATTACCTCACAGCTCTGGAGGTTGGAGTGCAGGTGGGTTGGCAGGGCTGTGTTCCTTCCAGAGGCTCTAGGGGAGAAGCCATTCCTTGCCTTTTCCAGCTTCTGGGGGCCACATTCTTTGGGTCATGCTCCAGCCCCATCACTTTAATTTCTGCTTCCATCCTCACATAGTCTCTGACTCTACCTTCCTGCCTTGCTCTTATAAGGAGCCCCGTCATTACAGTAGCCCCCACGGTCACCTCCCCAGCAAAATTCTTTTCTTTAATTGTACTTTTTTGTTATCATTTATCCCCCTTATACTCCCCTCCCCCCGCAATCACCCCACTGTTGTCTATGTCCATGAGACATTTTGCCTTTTTGCTTGATCTCTCCACCCTTGTCCCCAACAAAATTCTTAATCACATCTGCAAAGACCCTTTTGCCACTTAAGATAACATATTCACAGGTTCCAGGGGTTAGGATGGAAATATCTTAAGGGGCCATGATTTTGCCAGCCACACCCAATGAGCAGAAAAGCCAGAACTGGGACCCAGGCATTCGGCTTCCAGAGCCCGTGACCGTCATGGCACAGGGTTCCCTTTGCTGTGATCCCCATCTCACATCCTACCTTCATTTCCTCCCTCTCGTTCTGAGATCTCAGACTTCTGTCATAGAGGGAGGGTAATTTTAAAATGACTGGAATGTTCTCCTGCAGATGTTCTCTTCAGGGGACAGGTGCGGCCACTGTGAAAAACAGTCTGGCAGCTCCTGGCAACTCCACGCCTGGGTGTACGCCAAGGAGGACAGGAAACAAGTACCGAGGGCTGTACACCACTCTTCACAGCAGTAGCACTCACACCAGCCAAACAGTGGAAACAACCCAAGTGTCTGTCCACTGGTAAATAGATGAAACGTGGTCCATCCGTGCAGTGGAACACTTCACAAGAAGGAATGAACCACTGCCACGTGCTACAACATGGATGAGCCTCAAAAACACGGCGCCACATCATAGGGGCTGGTCACAGAGGCCGCATGTGGTGGGACTCCATCTATGTGAAATGTCCAGAACAGACAAATCCTCAGAGACATGAAATAGTGGTCACCAGGGGATAGGAGATGGGGCGGTGTGGGCTTAGTGGTTGTGAGGTTTCTTTTTGGGGCGATTAACATGTGTTGCAACTAGATATGGGTGGTTTAGCAACATTTCGAATGTACTAAATGCCACTGATCTGTTTCCTACAAAATGGCTACCATTTAATTTCACGTTATGTGAATTTTATCTCTGTTGGAAAAACAGGGAAGGAAGCCCAAAACTGCAACCCCAGCCCCTCCCCCTTAGCCTGGCTGGGTGGTCAGAAGGCCCAGGTCTCCTCCCTCCCCACAGGCCTCACATGGCCCAGACCCCTGGGTTCCCCTTCTCTTGTCTGTCATTCCCATCACAGAAATGAAGCCTTCTCATTAGAGAAAATCTGGGAAACTCCAAGGTGTTAAAAAACAAAACTACCCAAGAAGCCCATAGACCCCAAAAGGGCAATGACGGAGTTGGGGTTCAGGCAGGTCAGACCTCCAGACTTGGACCTGGTCCCAGTTCTTAACACCCACCAGTGTGTGACCTGGAGCACAGTCCTTGACCCCTCTCTGCCTCGCTTTCCTCATCTGTAAGACATGTGTGAGAACAGTATCCCCCAACCCCACTTGTTGTGAGGATTGACCAAAATAATTCACATAAAAGTTTCCGTAAAACAATGACACACACAAGAAAACAGGCACTAAGTGGCCGTGTGTTTATCTCACTCAACTTGTGGCTGTGATTCCCTCCAGTTCCTTGTCCTCAGTGGGCTCACCCGCGAACCTCACACTGCTCAGACCGGTCCACCCTCCAGTTCTCCCAATCAATGTAGCCAAGAGTGTCTTGCAAAATGCCTGCCACTTTCTGCAAACCTGACCCTCCAGTTCACAATCGCTATGGGTACCCACTGAGGCTTTCTTCCCAACATTTCCTGGAACTCTACATCACTCACATGTGATGGTTTTCCTAGAGATAGTGCTTTCTCTGCAGAAAGGCTTATTTCCTTAGGAGGCCTTCCCAGAAGCAGAATGTGCTCCTGCGTAAGGTCAGCGCCCGTGTTCCTGGCACTCTCTGGTCATCTGCACGTGCGTTCTCATTTGCGTTGATGAGGCCAGCCTTGCCGGATCCCTCAAGAGCTGTGCAGCTACAACTGGAGAAAATTTTTTAAAGATTTTATTTCTCTATTTTTAGAAAGAGGGGAAGGGAGGGAGAAAGAAAGGGAGAGAAACATCACTGTGTGGTTGCCTCTCACGTGGCCCCCACTGGGGACTTGGATTGCAACCCACTCATGTGCCCTGACCAGGAATCGAAGCAGTGACCCTCTGGTTCTCAGGCCAGTGCTCAATCCACTGAGCCACACCAGCCAGGGCTGAGAGATCTGTTTTCTGCTGGGAATGGAACCATATTCAGGGCAGGCCCCATCCCAATCCTCCTGCCCCAGGCCCTGCCCAGCCCACTCCCAGCCTCCAAGCCTTGAGAGTGAAGGTTAAGCCTCTTGTCAGGTGTATAGAAGGTGGGGGAATAGAAGACTGTGGGCAGAGAGGGACAAAAGGCTGGTTGGGGCACAAGACAGTTTAAGTGAGTGGATTGGGACAGAGTTGGTAAGTCCCAGTGGATGCAGTGAGGGTCAGTAAATAGTTTTAGTAGCATACAGTCACACCCTTCCCTTTCATTTTCTGCTTTCATAGCTAAAGAGTAATTGCAACAGAGATCTTATGATCTGCAAAGCCTAAAACCTATATACTATCAGAATTATTTATCAGCATCTTAGAGGATTACTTAGGGCTTGCAAATGCAGCTTCCAGGAAACAGGTGAGAAAGAAGTGAGTGTGGTGGACTTGGTGTAAGAAACATCAGGGAGCAGTAGGGATGGGTGAGGACTACGGCAAACTGAAGAGCACATGTCCCAGCCAAAGAGGGCAGCTGGAGTCAGCAGTGGGCTCAGCCCAGAGTTGCCAGGGCTTGCAATCTCTAAGAGACATTAGAAATTTAGATGTTTGTGTGAACAAGTAAAGAGGCTGAAGAAGATGAGCACGTGGCCTCAGATTTCATCTCTGCCACTTCCTCACTGTGTGACTCGATCAACCCCCTTGACTCTCTTATCTATAAACTGGGTGTAGTATCAGCACCTGTTTCATAGGGCTGTGATGATTATTAAACATGTTCCCCTCCTCCGGCCCCATGATCAATAGCATGCTCAGACTAAGTGTGGGGTAAATATTGGCTAAATTAATGCTTTGGTTTTCAGTGCCGCCAATTTAAAACACTATGGTGCCAGCTGTGGATAGACCAAAGAAAATACACAGATGTTCCACTTTCTGGCCCTGGGTCGTAAGTGGGCAGAGTGGTTAAGAGGCATGCACTTGGAGGCCAGGGAGGCTGGCTGAATGAAGCCCAGCTTTGCCACTCGTACCATCTAGGTGACCTTGGGCAACGAAGCCGCCCTGGGCACCTCGGGTTCCTCTCTTTAGTGCTAGGCTAGGATCATTGTGAGGATTACAGGGTAGCGTCCTGAAAAGGCCTGGAGGAGCAGCTTACCTGTCTGTGCCTTCAGGCTCTGCTCCCTACGGTAGGGGACCCCCCCAGTGGGGTCACAGGGAGCAGGTGGGGCTCTGATTCTTCAGTTAACTGTCACCCTCTCCCCTCCCCCTCACTACAAACACCAGAATCTACCAGGACAGGGCACCCCCTAAAGTTCCCACGGGAACCCAGGGCCTCTAGGTGCCACACGAGGCTGCTTCTCTCTTTGTCCCCCACAGGTCTGGCCCCCGGGCTTTGCTGGGGAAGAGTCTGAGAAGAGTCTGCCTGGGCCATAGGTGGGTCGGGAGTGGGAGCTGGGCTAGGGAGGAGCGGGTCCCTGGGACCAGTGAGCACTGGGATGGGCGTTCAGTCTCCCTCCAGAGGCAGCTCTGCAGGGCACCTCTCAGCACACCCCTTGAGGCCTGGGGGGCTTGGGGGTTAGAAAGAGTAGGGCAGTTAACATGGGGGAGTGTCTGGAAGCAGAACTAAGGAGTCGGGGCTGGAAAATGAGAACTGGAGTAGTCTCCCTCTGGGGCCCCAGCAGTCCTCTTCTCCCCACCTCACCAGATGACAGGCACTGTGGTGCCCTTCGCCCCATGGACCCCCTGAGGCGATCCCCCTCTCCCTGCTCATCAAGGCCCTCCAGCCCCAGGACCCCACCCTGCGAGATGTTTGGTTTCGTGGGCATTGAGGCCGTGCTGGACCAACTGAAGATCAAGGCCATGAAGATGGGTTTTGAGTTCAACATCATGGTGGTGGGTGAGTGAGGGGCAGGGGCTCACAGGAGGACAGACTAATGGGCCAGGGCATGTTGCCTCACCTCTTGGGGCCTCTGTCTCCACATTTGTTATAAGGGGGCCTACAGAGGTACCTCACAGGGGTGTTGTAGTGAACATCTGGGAAACACTGAATTGTTAAAGGACAAAAATCACCCACAAAACCCCAGCCAAAAACAAACGGCAATCAAAGGGGAGGCTGAGGCAGGACCTGGTGCATGCTCACAGGCAGATCCTGGTCCTGGCCCTACACTCACCAGCCCACCAGTGTGTGGTCTCGGGCACAGTCCCTGACCCCTCCCTGTCTCAGTTTCTTCATTTGCCTGAGCACAGTGCCCGGGGTCTCATTGGTCCTCCATGTGTTGGTTTATCTGGAATTGCTTTTTTATACATGCCCAGTTAATTTTGTAGGTCAAAAATTAATTTAACAAAACAAACTAGAGATAAGTCCCAAAACATCAGAGTGTGTACCACCAGTTAAGGGTGTCATTCTACGGCAGCAGTATAAAAGAAATGTAACATGAGCCACATATGTAATTTTTACATTTCCCAGTAGCCACCTTTAAAAAAGTAAAACAGGAGAAGTTAATTTAATCATCTATTTGATATAACCCAATATACTCCAAAATGCTATCATCTCCACATGTACTCTGTGTAAAAATTATGGACCTTTTACATTCTTTATGTCCTGCCAAGTTGGCAAAACCTGGTTTCAGTTGAGAGCACATCTCAATTCAGATCTGCCATTTTGCAAGTTGCAGTAGCAGGTGTGGTTGGTGTGTTGGACAGCACAACCCTAAGGACAATTTAAGTAATATACAGAAAGGCATGTCCTGCAATATAAAGTAGAATGTTTCCTACTGGGGGACACAGTCCACACAGTTGGAGAAGCACCTCACACCCCACAGCCAGGATGGGTGAATCTCACCAAGTAGCAAAAGAAGCCAGACACAAAAGAGCACATGCTGGGTGATACTCTAGATCAAGGGTGAGCAGAGCTGCACCCTGTTGATAGAAGTCAGGGGAATGGCTGTCCCTGGAGGACTGTGTTAATAGTCACTGAGATGGGGGCATGAGTAGGCTTGGGGGGAGCTGAGTGTTCTATTTCATGATCTGGTACTGTGTATATGGGTTGTTTAGTTTATAAAAACTTGTTGAACTCCCCATCAATAGTTGAATGGTTAACCACACTGTGGTCTGTCCATCCAATGGAATATTATTTGGCCATGAAAAAGAATGAAGAGGTGATATATACTACAGCATGGATGGGCCCTGCCTGGTGGGGATCAGTGGATTGAGTGCTGGCCTATGAACAAAAGTGTTGCTGGTTCAATTCCCAGTCAGGGCACATGCCTGAGTTTCAGGCCAGGTCCCCAGTGTAGGGTGTGTGAGAGCCAACCACACACACTGATGTTTCTTTCCTTCTCTTTCTCCTTCCTTTTCCTCCTGTCTAACAGTAAATAAATAGATTAGCCCTGGCTGGTGTAGCTCAGTGGATTGAGCGTGGGCTGCAAACCAAAGGGGCGCCAGTTCAATTCCCAGTCAGGGTACATGCCTGGGTTGCGGGCCAGGTCCCCAGTGGAGGCCATGTGAGAGGCAACTACACATTGATGTTTCTCTTTCTCTCTCCCTTCCCCTCTCTCTAAACAAACAAATAAAATCTTTTTTTATTATAACTAACTAAATAAATAAGTAAATATTTTTTTTTAAAAGAGGAGCCCTGGCTGGTGTAGCTCAGTGGACTGAGTGTGGGCCTGTGAACCAAAAGGTCGCCATTTCTATTCCCAGTCAGGGCACATGCCTGGGTTGGGGGCCAGTTCCCAGCAGGGGATGCACGAGAGGTGACCATGAATTGATATTTCTCTCCCTCTCTCCTTCTCCCCTTCTCCCCTTCTCTAAAGATAAATAAAATCTTTCTTTTAAAAAGGAGGAACTTTGTAAACTTTAAGCTGAATGAAAGAAGCCAAACACACAAAAAGATAAATATTGCATGAATCCATTCATCTAAAATGTATAGATAGATAAATCCATAGAAACAAAGAGTAAAGTAATGGTTGCTGGGCGCTGAGGAGAAAATGGAAAATGACTACTTTATAATTTAATTGGGGGGTGATGGAAATGTTTGGGGGCTAGACAGAGGTGCTGGTTGCACAACACTACAAATGTACTAAGTGTTACTGAATTATTCACTTTAAATGGTTGCTGGTTAATTCTTTTATTATATGAATTCTGCCTCATAAGAAAAAGGGTAGCAAGGAGGTGGACACTTAAGGTAGCATGCACTTTTCTTTTTTTAACATTTTTTTATTGATTATGCCATCACATTTGTTCTATTTCCCCCTTCGTTCCCCTCCACCCTGCACACCCCTCCCCTATCATTCCCCCCTTTAGTTTATGACCACGTGTCTCAAGTTCTTTAGAGTCTATATTTCCCCTACTATTCTTGTCCTACCCCTATCTATTTTCTATCTACTGTCTACGCTACTTATTTTCTGTACCTTCTCCCTCCTTCTCCTTCTCCCACTCCCCTGTTGCTAATCCTCCATGTGATCTTCATTTCTATGGTTCACTCCTGATCTAGCTGTCCTCTTAATTTGCTTTTGTTTTAGGTGTGGTTGTTGATAACTGTGAGTTTGCTGTCCTTTCACTGTTCATCTTTTTTATCTTCTTTTTCTTAGGTAAGTCCCTTTAACATTTCATATAATAAGGGCTTGGTGATGATGAACTCCTTGAATTTGATCTTATCTGAGAAGCACTTTATCTGCCCTTCCATTCTAAATGAAAGCTTTGCTGGGTAGAGCAATCTTGGTTGTAGGTCTTTGGTTTTCATGACTTGGAATAATTCTTTCCAGCCCCTTCCTGCCTATAAGGTCTCTTTTGAGAAATCCGCTGACAGTCTGATGGGAACTCCTTTGTAGGTGACTGTCCCCTTATCTCTTGCTGCTTCTAGGATTCTCTCCTTCATTTTAATCTTGGCTAATGTAATGTTGATGTGTGTTCCTCCTTGGGTCCAACTCCTTGGTGTGTTCCTCCTTGGGTCCAACTTCTTTGGTACTCTCTGAGCTTCCTGGATTTCCTGGAAGTCTATTTCCTTTGCCAGTACAGGGAAGTTCTCTTTTATTATTTGTTCAAATAAGGTTTCCACTCGTGACTGTTCCTCTTCCCCTTCTGGTACCCCTATAATTCAGATGTTGGAACGTGTAAAGATGTCCTGGAGGTTCTTAAGCCTCTCCTCATTTTTTTTGAATTCTTGTTTCTTCATTCTTTTCTGTTTGGTTATTTTTTCCTTCCTTTTGGTCTACTCCCTTGATTTGAGTCCCAGTCTCCTTTCCATTACTATTGGTTTCCTGTGCATTACCATTCATTTCAATTAGTTTAGCTTTCATATGTTCCTCTAATTTGTGACTAAAATCAACCAGTTCTGTGAGCATCCTGATCACCAGTGTTTTGAACTGTGCATCTGAAAGTTTGGCTATTTCTTCATGGCTTAGATTTATCGGCTCTGGGGCTCTGAGTTGTCCTTGAGCCATGTTTTTGTCTGTTTGTGCCTGTTGCATATGAGGACCTGAGCCTTAGTTGTTTACCAGGGAGGGGCCACCCAGGTCTCTTGTTTGTGGTGCTATATGTGGAGGCGAGGTCAGAGAGGGAGCAATGGCGGTCCTCTCTGCTCACCCAGTCCGTCCCACCGCTTGCCCCCACCTGTTTATCTGACTGGAAATGTGCGAGTCCACTGCCCTGCGCCGTGCGGTCTCAATGCTGGCCTCTTCACTGGTTTATCTGCATGCTAATGCTGGACCCACTGCAGACAGCCAGCCCTGCCTCTTCCCTGTGTCAACCAGTAGCTAGCCCCCACCTGGGATCCGCGCTTTCAGCTGCTTGCGCACCACCCCGGTCTTTTTGGCCAATCTGCTCCGCTGCTAGCTTTGCCTCTCTTACCAGTTTAGCTGAGCATTTTGTTGTTTTCAGGTTCCGTATTGTCAATTTTCTGTGTGGTTTGGTTGCATTTATTGTTGTAAAAACTTTATTGTTTTTAGATTTGGTTGTGCGTGGACGCAAGGTATTCCCACCTATGCCTCCATCTTGGCAGAAGTCCAGCATGCACTTTTCTATACTTATGTTATACTTAGAAAACAGTTTACTTTCTAAAAAGATTTACGTAGGTGTTTGAGGAACACTGCCTGAAATGCCCACCATTAATGCTGTCATGTGGTTACTCCCAGGGCAGAGTGGGCTGGGCAAGTCCACGATGGTGAACACGCTCTTCAAGTCCAAGATGTGGAAGTCCACCCCACCAGGCTTGGGGCAGGGGCCCCTGCCCCAGACACTGCAGCTGCACTCGGTGACCCATGGTGAGTGAGACCCCCAGCCTCAGCCTCATCCTCACCCTGCCCCAACCAGGTCCAATCTCTTCCTCTCTGCACGCTCCCTCCACAGTCATTGAGGAGAAGGGTGTGAAGCTCAAGCTGACTGTGACTGACACGCCTGGCTTCGGGGACCAGATCAACAACGACAAGTGGTGGGTCTTCTGGAGTGGGGCTGAGCCCTGGTTGCCCTGGTCCCTGCCCCTCCAGCCCCTGTCAAATATCTCAGCCCTATAACAATCTGGCTGTTATCTTTGAGCCTCAGTTTATTTGTCTATATAATGAATGTATGTCTTTCTCCCTCCAAGATAGAAGGGCATCAGTATGTAAAGTTTTAGCTTGCTGCCTGGCACACATTAAGCACTTGGTAAAGGTTATAATATAACAGGGGTTAGAAGCCCACCCTCCAGGGTAAGGACCCCTGATTTAGGCCACTTTCTAGCCTAGAACTAGTCACAGAAACTCTCTGAGTCTCAGTTTCCTTCTTTCTAACTTGGAAATGATGACACCCACCTTGCAGAGGTGTTCAAGGCTCTCAGTGAGACACACACATACACACAGAAAATCAGCATTGGCTGTCTAATTTGTGGGACCCAGTGTGATGAAAATGTGAGGGCCCTTGTTCAAAAATTATCAAGAATTGGACTTCCAGTCAAGATGAAGGCATAGATAGACACGCTTTGCCTCCTTGCACAACCACAGAGAGAATTACAACTATACCTCAAAACAAGTAATAACCAGAACTGTCAGAAAATTAGTCCAACTACCAAGGGTTTAAAGAAGCCATATTCATCCCGACGGGTAGGAGGGGCAGAGTCACTGAGATGGGCGGAGAGGCTCAGAGATGCGGTGTGGCATGGAGAAGTGGCAGTAGCAAAATAGGCGGTCCCACACTGATGTGTATAGATAAAAATCAAGGGGAATACATTGGGATCGAAGTATCCCAGCCCCAGGCCAGATCACACAGCCCAGGGTTCCTGCACTGGGAGGATAGATTCCCATAACTTCTGGCTACAAAAACCAGTGGGGGTTGTGGTGGCAGCAGACACTGCTGGATTTTGAGGTGAGTCTGTTTAAAGGGCCTGCATGGACTTAAAACATGCCCAAACCCACCCACTCGAATTCATCACTAGGGAACAGCGGGAAAGGCACCAGTCACATACGGGAATTGGGTGAAGTGACTGGAACTTGGACAAGTGCTACACAAACCTCCAGAAGTCAGGCAGCAGCGTGGCCCCTCTCCAAACCCTCCCCACACACAGAGCACAAAGCGGTGAAGCAGGTTGCCCTGCCCTGGTGATGACCTAAGGCTCCCCCTACACAGTTTACAGGTGCCTTTTCTAAAACAGGGAGTCAAAGCAGCTCTATCTAATATATAGAAACAAACACAGGGAAGCTGCTGAATTGAGGAGACAAGGAAATATGGTCCAAATGAAAGAATAGAACAAAACCCCAGAAAAAGAACTAACAAAACAGAGATAGCTAACTTATCAGATGCAGAGTTCAAAACAATGGTGATCAGGATGCTCAGAGAACTCATTGAGTACATCAAAAACATAAGGGAAGAAATAAAGGTTACACTAAGTGAAATAAAGAAAAATCTACAGGGAACCAATACCGAAGAGGATGAAGCTGTGAATCAAATCAACGATTTGGAACACAAGGAAGGAAAGGCATTCAAACAGAACAGCAAGAAGAAGAAAAAATTCAAAAAATCAAGGATAAGCTTAGAAAAAACTCTAGGACAACTTTAAACTTACTGAAAGTCAAATCACAGGGGTGTCAGAAAGAGAAGAGGAAGAACAAGAAATTGAAAACTTAGTTGAAAAAATAATGAAAAAAGACTTCCCTAATTTGGCAAAGGAAATAAACATATAAGTCCAGGAAGCACAGAGAGTCCCAAACAAGTGGGACCAAAGAGGACCATGCCAAGACACATCATAATTAATATGCGAAAGATTAAAGACAAAGAGAGAATCTTTTTTCTAAAATATATTTTATTGATTATGCCATCATAGTTGTTCCATTTCCCCCTTCATTCCACTCCACCCTGCACACCCCCTCCCCCCATTCCCCTCCTTTAGTTCATGTCCATGTGTCACAAGTTCTTTAGCTTCTACATTTCCCATACTATTCTTGCCCTCCCCCTGTCTATTTTCTACCTACCGTCTATGCTACTTATTCTCTGTACCTTTTACCCCTCTCTCCTTCTCCCACTCCCCTGTTGCTAATCCTCCATGTGATCTTCATTTCTATGGTTCTGTTCCTGATCTAGCTGTCTTCTTAGTTTGCTTTTGTTTTAGGTGTGGTTGTTGATAACTGTGAGTTTGCTGTCCTTTCACTGTTCATCTTTTTTATCTTCTTTTTCTTAGGTAAGTCCCTTTAACATTTCATATAATAAGGGCTTGGTGATGATGAACTCCTTGAATCTGATCTTATCTGAGAAGCACTTTATCTGCCCTTCCATTCTAAATGAAAGCTTTGCTGGGTAGAGCAATCTTGGTTGTAGGTCTTTGGTTTTCATGACTTGGAATAATTCTTTCCAGCCCCTTCCTGCCTGTAAGGTCTCTTTTGAGAAATCCGCTGACAGGCTAATGGGAACTCCTTTGTAGGTGACTGTCCCCTTATCTCTTGCTGCTTCTAGAATTCTCTCCTTCATTTTAATCTTGGGTAATGTAATTATGATGTGCCTTGGTGTGTTCCTCCTTGGGTCCACCTTCTTTGGGACTCTCTGAGATTCCTGGACTTCCTGGAAGTCTATTTCCTTTGCCAGTACAGGGAAGTTCTCTTTTATTATTTGTTCAAATAAGTTTTCCACTTGTTCCTCTTCCTCTTCCCCTTCTGGCACCCCTATAATTCAGCTGTTGGAGTGTTTAAAGATGTCCTGGAGGTTCCTAAGCCTCTCCTCATTTTTTTGAATTTTTTTATTTAATTATTTTTCAACTACAGTATTCTGTCTTTTACTCCCATCCCAGTCCACCCCCCGTGCCCCCACCTCCCTCCCATTTCCACCCCCCTTAGTTGTTCTCCATGTGTCCTTTATACTAGTTCCTGTAAATCCTTCCCCCTTTTCCCCTGAAATTCCCTCCTCTCTCCCCTCCAGTTGCTGTCCCCCCGTTCTCTATTTCAGTGTCATTGTTTTTATTTTGCTTGCTTGTTTGTTTTGTTGTTTAGCTTCCTGTTAAAGGTGAGATCATATGGTATTTGTCTTTTACCACCTGGCTTATTTCACTCAGCATAATGCTTTCCAGTTCCATCCAAGCTGTTGCAAAGGGTAGGAGCTCCTTCTTTCTTTCTGCTGCATAGAATTCCATTGTGTATATGTACCACAATTTTTTGATCCATTCATTTACTGACGGGCACCTAGATTGCTTCCAACTCTTGGCTATTGTAAATTGTGCTGCTATGAACATTGGGGTGCATATGTTCTTTTGGATTGGTGTTTTAGGGTTCTTAGGATATAGTCCCAGCAATGGAATTGCTGGGTCATAAGGCAGATCCATTTTTAGTTTTCTTAGAAAATTCCATACTATTTTCCATAATGGTAGGGACCCCTTTTCCCCACAACCTCTCCAACATTTGTTGTTTGTTGCTTTGTTTATGATGGCCATTCTGACAGGTGTGAGGTAGTATCTACTTGTGGTTTTAATTTGCATCTCTCTGATAGCTAGCAATATTGAGCATCTTTTCATGTGTCTCTGGATCCTCTGTATGTCCTCCTTGGGGAAGTGTCTGTTCAAGTCCTTTTCCCATTTTTTAATTGGGTTATTTGTCTTCTTAGAGTGGAGTCATAAAAGACATGTATGCAGGAAACTACACAACACTGAAAAAAGAAATCAAGGAAGACACAAACAAATGGAAACATATACCATGTTCATGGATTTGAAGAATTAACATTATCAAAATGTCCATACTACCCAAAGCAATTTACAGACTCAATGCAATACCTATTAAAGTACCAATGGTATATTTCACAGACATAGAACAAACACTTCAAAAATTTATATGGAACCATAAATGAGCCCAAATAGCAGCTGCTATTTTGAGAAAGAAGAACAAAGTAGGAGGAATCACAATACCTGATATCAAACTGTATTACAAGGCCACTGTAATCAAAACAGCCTGGTACTGGCATAAAAACAGGCACATAGACCAATGGAACAGAACAGAGAGCCCAGAAATAAACCCAACTCTCTACAGTCAATTAGTATTTGACAAAGGGAGCAGTAACATAAAATGGACTAAAAATAGCTTCTTCAACAAATGATGTTGGGAGAACTGGACAGCTATGTGCAAAAAAAATGAAACTTGAGCACTGACTTACACCATACACCAAAATAAATTCAAGGTGGATAAAAGACTTAAATGTAAGCCATGAAACCATTAACATCCTAGAGGAGAACATTAGCAAGAAAATCTCAGATATTTCATGCAGCAACTTTTTTACTGATATGTCCCCTAGAGCAAGGGACATAAAGGAAAGAATAAACAAATGGGATCTCATCAAAATAAAAAGCTTCTGCATGGCTAAAGAAAATAGTATTAAAATAAAAAGACAGCCAACTGTATGGGAAAACATAATTGCCAATGATACCTCAGACAAGGGTTTAATCTCCAAATTATACATTTTTTTGAATTCTTATGTCTTCATTCTTTTCCGGTTGGATGTTTCATTCTTCCTTCTGGTCCACTCCATTGATTTGAGTCCCAGTTTCCTTTCCATCGCTATTGGTTCCCTGTGCACTTTGCTTCATTTCACTCAGTGTAGCCTTCATTTTTTTTATCTAATTTGCAACTAAAATCAACCAGTTCTGTGAGCATCCCGATCACCAGTGTTTTTGAACTGTGCATCCAATAGGTTAGCTATCTCTTTGTCGCTTAGAAGTATTGGCTCTGGGGCTTTGAGTTGTTCTTCTGCTTGAGCCATAATGTTTTGGTCTGTTTGCACCTGTTACATATGAGGGGCAAAAGCTTAGGTGTTCACCGGGGTGGGTCAGTCCAGTCACTGGGTTGTGATGGTCTGGATGAATGGTTCATTGTTGTCAGACTTCCATACAGTTCAATTTTCTGTCTGTTTTGGTTGTGGTTTTGTTTCTAAATCTCTGTTGTCCTTAAATTTGGTTGTGCAAGGAGGTACAGTATTTCCACCTACACCTCCACCTTAGCCAGAAGTCCCCAAAGAGAGAATCTTAAAAGCAGCAAGAGAAAAGCAGAGAGTTACCTACAAAGAAGTTCCTCTAAGACTATCAACTGATTTCTCAAAATAAATTTTGCATTCAAGAAGGGACTGACAAAAAGTATTCAAAGTGATAAAAAGCAAGGGCCCATACCCTAAATAACTCTATCCAACAGAGCTATCATTTAAAATAGAAGGGCAGATCACTCCTTGGCCTTTTAGCTAGATCAAGTGTAACATGGAAGGGCAGATAAAGTGCTTCCCAGACAAGGTAAAGCTAAAGAAGTTCATCATCACTGAACCATTATGACATGAAATGTTAAAGGGACTTCTTTAAGAAAAAGAAGAATTGCCCTGACTGGTGTTGTTCAGTGGACTGAGTGCCCGCCTATGAACCAAAAGGTTGTTGGTTTGGTTCTCAGTCAGGGCACATACCTGGGTTGCAGGCCAGGTCCCTTCCCCTCTCTCTCTAAGTAAATAAATAAAATTTTAAAGAAGAAAAAGAAGATCAAAACGATGAACATTAAAAGGGCAACAAATTCACAGCTATCAATAATTGAATCTAAAAAAACAAACTAAGCAAACAACCAGAACAGGAACAGAATCACAGAAATGGAAATCTCATGGAGGGTGGGAGAATGGGGGAAAAAGTAGAGGGAATAAGAAGCATAAATGGTAGGTACAAAATAGACTTATTTTAGGCCAGGGGGAGGTTAAGAATAGTATAGGAAATGCAGAAGCCAAAGAACTTACATGTATGACCCGTAGATATAAACTGAGTGGGGCGGGGATTGCTGGAGGGAAGGTGGGTACCAGGTGGAAAGGGATAAATGGGGAAAATTTGGGGCAATTGTAATAGCATAATCAATAAAATGTTTTTTTAATTATCAAGAATTGTAAGGCCACAGCCACAGAGCATTCGACCAAGCGTGGTCCTTCCAAGTACAGAGCCCTGTGCTCCATTCACACTCCCGTGAAGCCGATACTGCACGAGACACTGCTGAGCACTTACTACATGCACGCTCTCTCCTAGAACTGGGACACAGCCACAGACAAAACAGAAGAGCATCCTAGCCTACATGGAATTTACATTGTCACAGGGCTGAGGGAAGATGAACAAAATAATCAGTTACACGGAGAGTGAGCCTGAACTTTATCATCCAAACAGGACATTTCTGAGAGTGAAAAGGGTACAGAGCTGTAGGGGTGGCGATTTTAAACAGAGGGAACAAGAAAGATCTCCAGGAAAAGGTGACATTTGGGTGCAAACTTCCAGGAGATGAGAGAGCAAGCCACGTGGACATGTGGAAACAAGTGTCCAAGGCTGAGGGTGCTATGTGCAAAGGCTCCGAGGTAGGTGGGCTGGCGTGACTAACAGGGCAAGAGCAATAGGGAGAGGAAAGGAGAAGGCAGGCAGGGAGCCGTGGTCGGGTGGTCTAGGGCCTTGTAGGGCAATGGAAGGACTCTGGCTTTTGTTCAGTTCTGGGAAGCTGAGCAGAAGAAGGATGTGATCTAACTCCTGCTTTCAGAAGGGCCTTCTTGGCTGCTGTTGAAAACAGCCCACAAAGGGAAGGGGCCCAGGGAGTGGAGTTAGGAAATCCTTTCACCAGAATCAGGCAAAAGTCCACGGTGGTTTGAACCAGGCCAACAGCAATTTCTCTTGCTTAATGCTCACTCCCCCCAACACAAAGTAGGTGTTTTTATTGTCCCCATTTTTTAGACAAGGAAGTTGAGCCTCAACTTTGAGAACAGCAAGGGGGCCTCTCTGATGATGCAAGGGAACGAGGGTGGGGGAGTTGGGGTGGAGAGCGTACTCAGGTGTTTGTGCAAGACCAAAGATCCTGCAACCTGGGTGAACATGTTAATTGGTCATCGGCAGGGGTGACCACCCAAAGAACTCCTGGTGGGGCTCCTGGGCACAGTCCTGAAGTCAGATCCATCTCCTGCCCCAGCTGGGACCCCATCCTGGGCTACATCAATGCACAGTATGAGCAGTACCTGCAGGAAGAGATCCTCATCACCCGCCAGCGCCACATCCCCGACACCCGGGTGCACTGCTGTGTATACTTCGTGCCGCCCACTGGGCACTGGTGAGGTGGTTGGGCCAACCAGGGCAGAGAGGAGTAGGCGGAGGTGGAGAAGGGGTTCCCAGCATGGGCTGTGGGCTGGCACCCCCTCACTCACACACTTGCTGCTGCCACTGTCGCCACCGTCACTGCCCTGGCTGAGCAGCCTGCGGCCCCTGGACATCGAGTTCCTGCAGCGGCTATGCCGGACTGTGAACGTGGTGCCCGTGATCGCCCGGGCGGACAGCCTGACCCTTGAGGAGCGAGAGAACTTCAGGCGCAGGGTGATCTGGGTGCCTGGGGCGAGGCTGGGGTGGTGCAGGCGGGGAGGAGGCAGAGTGCATAGGCTGAGCTGAGGTTACCTACGTGTGGCCCCCAGATCCAGCACAACCTGAAGGCTCACTGCATTGATGTGTACCCACAGAAGTGCTTCGATGAGGACATCAGTGACAGGATCCTCAACAGCAAGATCCGGGTAGGAGGCCATGGGGGCAGGGAAGCTACCGTGACAAAGCGCGATTCTCTTTCCATTCATCTTTTCATCTGAAGATTACAACTAGGGGAAAATTCATATATTTCTAGCAGACAAGGAACTTGTACCCTGATTATATAAAGCTCTCTTACAAATCAACAATCAAATACAACCCAGTTTAAGAATGGGCAAAGGATCTTGAGTAGACCTTTTTTCGAAGAATTTATAAGACTGGCCAATGAGCACATGAAAAGGTGCTCAACACCATAAGGGAAACACAAACCAAAAGCAAGATGCTCCATCCCACTAGGATGGCCATTATAAAAATGACCGACGACCACAAGGGTTAGTGAGGATGTGGAGAAACTCAAACTCTCACACACACCTCTGGTGGGAAAGTCAGATGGTGCAGTCGCTGCGAAAAAGTCTGACAGTTCCTCAAAAGATTAAGCACCAGGTTACGGCGTGACCCAGTAATTTCTCTCCCAAAAGAAATGAAAACCTATGTCCACATAAAAACTTGTGCACGAATGTTCATGGTAGAATTATTCATAGCAATCCAAATGTCCATTAACTTGAGAATGTGCAGAAAAAGTGCTGTATCCACACAATGGAATATGGTAGCCATAAAAAAGAATGAATTTCTGATAGATGCCGCAACATGCACAAACCTTGAAGACATGATGCTCAGCGGAAGAAGGCAGGCAGACGTAAAAGGCCACATGTGGAATGATTTTATTATACGAAATGTTCAGAACAGGCAAATCTATAGAGACAGGAAGTGGATTAGTGTTTGCCAGGGGCTGGGGGTCAGGAAGAATCGGGAGTGACTGCTCAGAGAGAGAGGCTTCCCTTCGGGTGGTGACAGAAGATCTCTGGAATTAGGTTGTGGTCACGGTTGCACACTCTTGTGGATATACTAAAAACCACTGGACTGTACCTCTAAAAGGGTGAATTTTACAGCATGTGATTTACATTTCAAAAAAGCTGTGACAAAAAACAAAGAGGGAAATAGCGCACATCTTCACGTTCTCTGAATTAACTGAATTCCAACTCCGAGCCCCCATGCTGCTCTCCTCAGGAAGCATTCAATGTCAGTCCATCTGGAGTGAGGGGGTCCATCATCTGCAGATACCAGGCCTCGACTCCCTCGCCAAGGGCCCCTGCTCGCCTACACAGTACTTTTTGCTTGGATTAGAACAAAGCATGCCCTGGCTGCTGTAGTTCAGTGGATTGAGCGTGGGCTGCAAACCGAAGGGTCACCAGTTCGATTCCCAGTCAGGGCACATGCCTGGGTTGCAGGCCAGGTCCCTAATGGGGCCACATGAGATGCAATCACACAGTGATGTTTCTCTCCCTCTCTTTCTCCCTCCCTTCCTCTCTCTCTAAAAATAAATAAATAAAATCTTTTTTTTTTTAAGAAAAAAGCAACAGCTGCTGCACAGTGGGGGCCTACCCTTGACTCCCACCCTGCACAGCCTCCAAATCAAGTGTCCCTGTGCAGCGCACAAACCACCTCCCATTCTGCACCCGATTTCTCTACCCTCTCCCTCTTTCCCTCCCCGCTGGAGCCATGAACAGGATTTCCCGTGAGAGTTGAGCGCCCGGGATTTCACCACCTCTGCGTTCCGTCCTGAGGTGGGCAAACACAGCAGCCTGGCCACCGCCAGAGCAGAGCTGGGGGAACACAAGGAAGGAACACATTCTCAAATTAAAAACTCAGTAAATCATCCAACACAACATTTATTGAGCATTTAGTTACTACCAGCTGGCACATAATAAATGTGTAACAAATGGCTATTATTATTAGCATCAATGTTATTCCCTGTTATAAATTAATTCTAGAAATAAAAACGAACCCATAAATAGCACTTTGGAGTTTACAAGCTTGAATTTCTGCTTCTGGCCAGGAGCAAATAAACAACTAGAATTTATGACAGGGTTAAGCAAACATTTTTTTAACATTGATTTGAGAGAGAGAGAGAGGAAGGGAGAGAGAAAGACATCAATTTGTTGTTCCATTTATTGATGCATTTGTTCATTGATTCTTGTATGTGCCCTGACCAGGGTTCGAATCCACGACCTTGGCGTATGAGAATGACGCTCTAACCAACAGCTACCCAGCCACAGCCAAGGGTTTAGCAAACATTTTTGCGACAGTCCAGGTGATGGTAAATACAGGGTGGGGCAAAAGGAGGTTCACAGTTGTGGGTGCACAAAACACAGTTTATTCTTGTGTTATTACGTATTAATTATTATATTATTTTCCATAGGAACAGCTGTAAACCTACTTTGCCCCACCCTACATTTGGGACTGCGTGGGCCGCGCAGTCTCTGTCACAGTTCCTCAGCTCTGCTGTGGCTGTGTGAAAGCCACATAGACGACAGTGACTGAGCGGACAGGGCTGTGTGCCGATACACGTTACAGAGAATGGGAGGTGGGCTGGGCTGGCCCGTGAGCCGTGGGGGCCATCCCCTGGTTGACAGAATTATCCTGGTAACTGGTGAATGCGATTACTGTTCCTGTTTCATAGGTAAGGTAAGAAATTGATGTTAGCAAGATTTTAGTACCGTGGCTATTAGTAATAACACAGTTTGCAAGGGATACTCTGCCAACCCTTAACAACGCTAAGCACTTTCCAAACATTCACAAAGCTCTGTGTCATTACTATTAAAGCTCTCATTCTGCAGATGAGGATACTGAGGCACTAACTTGACTTTGCACCTTCTAACTTATAAGCTATCTTGTGCTCCTTCTACCACTTTCTCTTCCCACCAATGACAGCACGCCCTTGGGCTCTTCTCCCTCCGCCTGCCTGGTGGGGCCAACCCTCCGGTTTTGTCCCCTCCCTGAAGGACCGGATTCCCTTTGCTGTGGTCGGGGCTGACAGAGAGCATCTGGTGAACGGGAAGTGTGTGTTGGGCCGGAAGACGAAGTGGGGCATCATTGAAGGTCAGTGCAGGTATTTGGGGAGGACACAGGTGAGAGTGGGTTGGAAACCAGGGTACATCTTATTGTCTTTGGAATACTTAACACTCATCATATGATCCCAGTGACTAAGCCCACAGCCCAGGAACAGAGACCTGAGATCAAGCCCCTCTTTGCACCTGGGAGGCCTCAGTTTCCTCACAGCAAAAATGGGTGTGATGGTAACTGCGACCTCATAGGGTGGTTGGAGGGGGCAGAGCCGCCACTTTGGACAGTACCCAGCACCCAGAAGGCACCCTATTTGTGCACCAGAATTTGCTGAGAGGCCTACTATGTGCTGGGCATTCTACGTGCAGTTCCTAAAGAGGGGACAGTAAAAGTAGGACCAACAGGGTCCCTGTCCTCATACAGCTGGCGAGACAATGCCAGGTGGGAGAAGCACAGTGAAGGAAGGAAATGTGTGGGGTGGGAGAAGGGGTGCTACCTGAGGAGGGCCTGCTGAGGGTACAACTAGAAGGTAAAGGAGCTGTCATCAAAGCTGAAGCCCCTGATATATCAAAATAGTTATTTAAAGTAGAATACAATAGATACCATCTTATGTATATACCTTATATAATATAACTTGTACATATGGTATATATATGGTATAATATAGATATGATAATGTAGCCATTATTAAGTATATAATAATAAATGAGCAGTGGACTCATTGATTTAACAACTGTTTGTGGGAGCCACCGGTACCAGGCACTGGGGACACAGCAATGAGTGAATGAATGAATGAATGAATGAGTGAATGAATGAATCAAGAACAGGAGGTGGGAAAAGACAGGGAAAGGGTGATAGCGGGTGCCAGGTGTTGTGCAGCACGCAGTGGGTACTTATTTGGTGCTCAGTGTCCTGTCTTGCAGTGGAGAACATGGCACACTGTGAGTTCGCCCTCCTGAGAGATCTGCTCATTCGGTGAGGGTGCAAGTAGCCCAGGGGCTATGGTGGGCCTGGGGGTTGCAGTGGCCAGCCCAAGCTGACCTGCTGTCCATCTCCCAGCTCCCACCTCCAAGACCTGAAGGACATCACCCACAGTGTCCACTATGAAAACTACCGCGTCTGCAGACTCAACGAAAGCCACATGCTGCCCCGTGGGCCTGGCTGGGTGAACCTGGCCCCGACACCCACCAGTGCCCCAGCCACCCCTGGGCCCTCAAAGGCTCGCCAGAAGGTGCACAACAATTCCACGGAGGAGTGCTGAGCGCTGGGATTCCCCAAGTGCTCAGCAGCCCCCAACACATACTTGTGTCCCAGAGCATGTATTAAATAAAGGTGCACATTGCTTTTTATGAAAAGCTGTACTTTGGAGAAAAAACAGTTTTGTAAATGACTTCTTTGAGCTATCTTCGATGAAAGAATGGTTCTTTTTTTTAAAGATTTAAAGAGAGGGGGGAAATAGGACAACTGTAATGGCATAATCAATAAAATATATTTTTAAAAAACGAAAAAAATATTTAAAGAGAGGGGAAGGGAGGGAGATAGAGAGGAAGAGAAACATCGATTGGCTGCCTTTTCATAGGCACCGAAACATGACACAGCTGAGCCCTGACTGGGACAGAACCTCAACCCAGGCAAGTGCCCGGACTGGGAATCGAACCCGTAACCTTTTGGCTTGCAGAGTGATGCCCAACCAACTGAACTACACTGGCCAGGACAAGAATGGTATTTTAAAAAGTAATAGTATGAGATCCCAGACCCTGGGGAATCATGAAGACCTTGGAGGGCGTGCCTTGATGACCAGACCCTTCTGCCCCAGAACCAGAGTCAAGCTACAAATCAGATTCTGCCCTCCATCCTGACCCCCTCTCCCAACCCAGGGCCAGGCCTATGATGTCATAAACATGCCCAACTTTGACCATCTTCCCCCATCCCTGTGTCCCACCCCATGGCCAACCAGCACAGTGAGAACCAGCTCCACTTTCAGAGTCTGGCAAAGCTGATGTGAAATCCCTGCTCTGCTATATATCTTTGAGCAAGTCCCTTATTCTTCCTGGGCCTCAGGTTCACCATCTATGAAATGGAATGGCAGCACCTCTCCCATAGTGTTGTTGCACAGACGAAATGGAGTAATTTGTACAATGTGCGTGCCATGGCCTGGAGAAATGGCTCTCAGACAGACCTCAAGGGAACAGGAGAGAGCTTGGTTGGGGGTGGAGGCTGTGCCTGCAGAATGTACGTGCCCTTCTCAGGACTTTCTGGAACACTCGATACTAAAGGGACTTCATAGAAGCCCACCTAGTTGGGACCTGAAGCTCAGTTTGGTTGATAAAAGGATGGGTGACTCCTGTAATCTGGCAAGGAACACCCAAACTCCTGTGGGAGGAGAGCATGTGGTGAGCATCCGGGGCAACGATGGGTGTAGTGGAGTTCTCCAGAAACCAGATCCAGCAGGACACATGTATGGAGATACACAGAGGTGAGCAAAAGTAGGTTTACAGATGTTCATATGGAAAAATATACAAAAATAAATTGTGTTTCACGTACTCACAACTATAAGCCTACTACTTTTGCCCACCCCTGTATAATGGGAATTGACTCACAGCTACTGAGGCGAGGAAGTCTCACCATCTGCCACCTGCAAGCAGGAGACCCAGAAAATCGATGGTGCAATTTTTTCTGAGTCAGAAAGCCTAAGAATCAGGTGTGAGTCCCAGCCAGAATTCAAACACCAAAGACCTAGGCTTTCTGATGTCCATGGGCAGAAGATGTATGTCTCATCTCAAACGGACAGAGCAAATTCCCTCTTCCTTGGCCTTTTGTTCTGTTCAAGCCCTCGATGGACTGACTGGATAATGCCCATCTGCATTAGGAGAGTAGTTATTTTTACGCAGCCTACTGAATCAAAAGCTAATCTTTCCAGAGACATCCTCACAGATGCACCTAGAAATAACATTCACCACCCATCTGGGCATTCTTTAGCCTACTCAAGTTGACACGAAATTAACCATCACCACAGCTAAAAGTTACCTCCTCCATGAAGCCTTGACTTCTCTAGGCCAACACCCTCAATATCCAGTCTGTCCATGTATCACATGGGTTTTTTTCTAGTCAACGTCCCCCATTAGATTGGGAGCCCTGTGAGGGTAGAGATTGGTTGGCTTCATCCTGCACCTGACAGGAGCTCATGACTCAGATACTGAATGAATGAATGAATCCTTCAGTTCCTGCCCAATAGCTATTTACCCATCAAATTCACAAAGCAGCAGACTCTGGGTTTGAGAGGACCCACGCCATCCACACCAACATCTCAGAGTTGGCGTATTGCTACTTAGGGACTGAGAACATTCCCAAAGTTAAAATTAGCCCTAGGCAATATGGCAATGCCTGCAACATTTTTAAAGCACGCACCCTTTGCCTCGGCAGACCTATTTCTAGGAACATACCTCATAGGTAGACAAGGCTTTCTCAACCTCACCATGGACATTCGAGGCCAGATCAGTCTTTGCTATGAGGGCTGCTTGCTCTGTGTGTTGCAGGATGTTTAGCAGCATCCCTGGATCTCCACGCAGGAGATGACAATAGCACCGCCCACCCAGCCATGACAACAAAAAATGTCTCTCAACATTGCCTGATTGTCCCCCGGGGGGCAAAATCTCCTCAGCTGAGAACTACAGGAAGTGGTACCCATATAGTAAAGATGAGAAATAACCTACGTGTCCACCAGGAGTGGACTGGAAAGTAAAGCATAGGACATCTATACCATGGGTATTATTTTCCCATGGATGTTGTTACAAGTTAGTACAAACTGGGAGGCTTAAGTGACACACATTTACCTCTCACAGTTCTGGAGGTCAGAAAACTGAAATTAGTATCACTAGGTCAAGATCAAGGTGTGAGCAGGGTTGTGCTGCCTCTGGAGGCGCCTTTCCTTGCCTTTGCCGGTTTCCAGAGGCAGCCTGCATTCCTTGACTCTTGGCCCCTCCATCTCGCTTCACTTGCCATGTTGCCTTCTGCACTCCAATCTCCCTCTGCCTTCCTCTTATGAAAACCTTTGTGTGTGCACTAGACCTACTGGGATAATCCAGATAACCTGCCCATCTCAAAATCCTTAATCACATCTGCAAAGTCTCTTTTGCATACAAAATAACACATTTATAGGTTCTGGAGCAGGAATTGGGTTGTCATTCTTCAGCCCACCACACTGTGGAATATAACATGATCCTTAAAAAGAATGAAGCGCCCTATTCTGAGTAGCTCAGTTGGTTAAAATGTTGTCCCAATATGCCAAGTTTCAGATTCAATCCTCAGTCAGGACACGTACAAGTATCAACCAATCAATGCATAAATAAGTGGAACAACAAATTAATGTTTCTCTCTCATGCACTCTCCCTCTTTCTCCTTTCCTCTTTCTCTTTAAAAATCAATAAATAACAAAATGAAGATTTAAAAGGAATGAAGCAAAACAAACATGGCATGATCTCACTTATATGGGGAATCAAAGAGTAGAACTCGTAGAACCAGAGTAGAATGGTGGTTGCCAGGGGCTAGGGGCCGGGAAAACGAGCGATGCAGGTCAAAGGGTGCACATTTTCGGTTATAAGGTGAGTTAGTTCTGGAGATCTAATTCACAGCATGGTGAGCACAGTTAACAATGCTGAGTTATATACTTAAAAGTTGCTGAGAGAGTAGATCTTTAATGTTCTTGGCACACACACACACACAGATAACTGTGTGTTAACTAACTTCTCTATGGTAATCATTTCACAACATATCACTGTATCTCCTAAAATTTACACAGTGTTACTTATCAGTGACATTTCCATAAGCCTGGAGGAGAAAAAAAATTTGAGGCAGCTTTCCAATCACCCACATGTTTTTTCCAGGAAGAGGTCTTCAGAGCCCACTGTGTGCTACTGCAGAGGCTGGAGTGAAGGAAGGAACAAAATCAAGTCACTGCCTTCAGAAGCTTGCACCTGGATGGAGCAAGATGACAATAAACAAAACAAATAAGTGAAATGCTGAGCATGCTGCACTGTGACGGTCACTCCGGCACCACCACAGACCACAACACATTAAGTCAGGCATTGAAGGGGTATTGGACTGTCTAGGATTGAGGGGGGTTGTAACTGTTCTTTTTTAAATAAAGCTTTTATTTATTTATTTTTAGAGAGAGGAGAAAGAGAGGGAGAGAAACATTGATCAGTTGCCTCTCACACGCCCCCAACTGAGGGCTGGACCTGCAGCCCCCGGCATGTGCCCTGACGGGGAATCAAACTGATGACCTTTGCTCAGTGCTGATGACTTTGCCTCTAGTTCTAGGGGCTCCTGCAATACCCGCAGGGACTCTGCAGCTCACGCTGGGCACAGACACATTTGTGTCTGTACTCTGAACAGGGCCCGACACAAGTTGCTTCTGCATTTCCTGCCCTACTGAAGGATGGAGACCTCCTCTGACCCATCTTGGGATTCCCCAAGCCCATCAAGCGGGAGTTCCAAGTCCAGCTCTGACCGTTTTTAACTTTAAGACTTTAGACAAAGTCACCCTACACGCCAGAATCCACTTCCTCGTCTGTGAAACAGGGACAGCAACACCGACCTCCTGCCTCAGGGCTGTGTAATGGCAAACCTGCTCACAGATGCCAAGACCTTATAAAGAGAAGTTCTCCTGGAAAGCATTATGCTGAGTGAAATAAGCCAGGTGTTGAAAGACAAATACCATATGATCTCACCTTTAACAGGAAGCTAAACAACGAAACAAACGAGCAAGCAAAATAAAAACAAAGACACTGAAATAGAGAACAAGGGGACAGCGACCAGAGGGGAGAGGAGAGGGAATTTAAGGGGGAAAAAAGAGGAGGGATTTGGAGGAACAAGTATAAAGGACACAGGGATGATAGCTAAGGGGGGTGGAAATGGGAGGGAGGTGGGGAGCACGGGGTGGGGTGGGCTGGGATGGGAGAAATAGACAGAAAACTACACTTGAAAAATAACTAAATAAAATTTTAAAAAATAATAATAATAAAAAGAGCAGTTCTCCTAACCGTTTCATTATCTTGTGGGGTTTCGCATTGTGTGGTGCAGTGAGCAGGTTCATGTCACAGTTTAATTATGCAGTCATATTGAGTAACAATAAGGAGCATTAATTTTTTTATTTTAATTGTTCAAGTACAGTTTTCTGCCTTTTCCCCCCACCTCAGCCCACCCTGCCAGCCCTCAGGAGCATTTTTTAAAGAGTAAAGAATCCCCAAATGAAGTCCCATGTATCTCATGTAATAAAACCTCCACCAGATTATATGGACAAGAATTATTCACAACAGCTTTATGCATGAGAGCCCCAAGCTGGAAATGGCAAATGTTCAGTGAGAAGAGAGTGGATAAATTGTGCTTTAGGCATACAATGAAATGCTCCTTGGTAACAAAAATGAACCAGCCGCTGATACATGCAACAGCACAGATGAATCACACAGACATAGTGATGAATGAAAGCTGCCAGACAGCAAAGAGAACACACTGTGCGATGCCATTTACAGAGCTCAAGAGCAGGAAGAATCAGTCTAATGTAACAGATCAGCAGTTTCCGGCCAGGGCTGTGATATTGACCCGGGCGGGTTGTCGGGGAGCGGTGCCTAGGGAGCCTTCCAAAGTATTGAAAATGACCTATATATTGATCTGGATGAAGTTCATACAAGTGTACAGATTTGTAAAATTCTTTGAGACATACACTTAAGATCTGTGCGCTTTACTATAGATAGATTATACCTCAAGTAAAAATCTTTATAGATGAATGTAAAATAGAAACACTATACAGGCAGTAGGTCTGCTTAAAAATGAGCATGTATTTATTTAAAATTATTTATAGAAACTGCCCGTTGGGTATGATTCCACAAAGTGAAAGGTCGCCAGTTGGGCTCCCAATTGAAGCACGTGCCTGAGTTGACTCCTGTGAGAGGCAATCGATTGATTTTTCTTCATCAGTTGCTGTTTCTCTCTCCCATGAGTGTTCCTCTCCCTCCTTTTCTCCCTCTCTCCCCTCTCTCTAAAAATAAATAAAATCTTTAAAAATAAATAAGATTATATATGACAACATTTGCTAGGTGTCAATACTCCCAAGAATGGCTATTTTTTTGTTCTTTTAAAAGTACATTAAAACTTGCCGTTTTTGCCCCTCGTGCCTTTCCCCATCTTAGCTTTCTCCAACCTCTGCCCAACCTCCCTGAGTAATTAGCATCCTGAATTTGGTGTTTATCCAAATCTCAAGCATTTCTTTATACTTTCACTGTGTATTTATATATCCCTAATTTATATAGTACTGCTTGCATGTTTTCATAATTCATGAAAATGATATACTGCCACTTGCTTTTTTGGCTCAACATCATCTCTGTGGCATTTATCCACATTTTATTTTGTTGATTGACACCTAGATTATTTTTAGGTTTTGCCATTATAAACACTGCTCTGAACACAGATGTAGTATTTTAAAAATTTTTTTAGATTTTATTTATCTTTAGAGGGGGAAGGGAAGGAGAGAGGGAGAGAAGCATCAATGTATGGTTGCCTCTCGTGCGTCCCCTGCTGGGAACTGGCCTGCAACCCAGGCATGTGCCCTGACTGGGAATCTAACGGCGTTCCTTTTTTCATAGGCCCGTGCTCAATCCACTGAGCTACACCAGCCAGGGCCAGAAGTAGTCTTTAATATATATTTTTTATCCTCACCGGAGGATATGTTTCTTCATTTTAGAGGGAGAGGAAGGGAGGGACGGGGAAAGAGGGAGAGGGAAAGAGAGAGGCCGATGTGAGAAACATCAACCAGCTGTTTCTCATACACCCCTGAGCAGGTATCCACCTGCAACCTTTTGGTGAACCAGACAATGCTCCAACAGCTCCAACCAACAAAGCCATCCTTTGCCATGGCAAAGAAAGCCTTTACTATTTCCTAAATTAGGGTATATGGCCTTTATTATGTGTCAGGCATTCAGTTTTGCCGCTTTTAATAACAATGGCACCTATTGCAGATGTTATCACCCCTCTCTTGCTAATGAGTTCTTCTTGCCTGCTCTCACCTTCCCCCCCAACCCGATCAACCCCAGGGCACAGTTGATGGTGCTTCATGAATCTGGCTCACTCCCTCACGGCTACCACCGTCACTAGATTTAAGGCAGCTACAAACCACTCCAGGGGCTTCCAGCTTTTCTCACTGCTCCCCTCTAGTGTCCTTGAGATATATACGTACTCCAGAAAGCTTCCTAGCTTTTCAAAACACTGTCGTATTTAAAACCCCAAACTATTGGTCTCCCATTGTTCCTAGAATAAAATCCTCAATTCCCACCAGGGCCTCCGAACCTTCCTACTCTGCCCCACTGATGGGGGACTCAAATGTTGGAATTTTAGTTTTAGGCAATAGCTCATATGCTTAGTAATCAATGTACAGAGAAAGCTATTGTTTCAGGCACTGAAGGTATGACCTGCCCTGACTCCAGGAGACCGTAAGCAGTTCCATCTTTGCTCCTCAGGAGGGCTGCAAGACATCAATATGGTATCTGAGCCATTGTGCTCCAGTGTGAGATGTCCACCGTCAAGGACACAGATGAAGACCACCACCCAGGACCCGGATGAAAGAATGCTGCAGCTTTTTAAAAAATATTTTATTTATTTATTTTTAGACAAAGGGAGAGAAACATCAGTGTGTGGTTGCCTCTCACACAACCCCTACTGGAGATCTGGCCCACAACCCAGGCATGTGCCCTGACTGGGAATCGACTGGTGATCCTCTGAGCTACACCAGCCAAGGCTGCTGTAGCTTTTCATCTGATTAACTTTCCCCAAATTCCAAACCCTTTACCTATACTTTTCTTCTCGTTATAAAAAGGGTCAGTTTAAGATGGAATTTGTTAGGGTGCAAACCCACCATCTTCTCAGATTGCTGGCCATCTGAATAAAGCACCATAGATTCAATCCCTGTCTCTGCTTACTGGGTCTGGTAGGTGACAGGCAGCACAGTCATGGGCTTCTCCGGTTTCACCACCTCTCTGGTCTTCTCTCCCAATCTTCACACCCTGAACCTGGGCCACACCGGCTCCCTTCTGTCCCACAAACACATCCCCAGTCTCTCAGGCCTCAGGACCTGGACACCTGCTGTTCCTTCTGTTCAGAACCTTCTCCCCCAGTTCCCCAGAACTAGCTCTATGTTGCCTTCAAACCTCCCCTCAACCACCACTTTCACCCTGAGAGGGTAAAGTCCCCTCTTCTGAACCTTTTGCGGCATTTATGAAAGAGGCGATTACATTATTTGTGCAATTATTTTCTCCACCGTATGCCTTCCTGGCAGAATGTAAGTTCCATGAAAGCAAGCACCTGCCCACCACTGTGGGCACGCAGACATGGCCTAGTGGAGGACTCAATATGCGGCTTTTTTAAAAAATATGAATGTACGAATGGCTGTGAACGAGTTACCGTCCCCCCACTCACAGTCGTGGGCACTGAGATTCAGAGCACGGGAGAGACTGGCTCGAGGTCTAGGCGACAAAGCTACCGCCATCCGGAGGCTGAAGACCCTTCCTCCGTCAGCCCCTCGAACTCCCACCTCCCGCGAGACCGTCGAGACAGCGAGAAGCCCCGCCCCGGGAATCCGGGCTCCGCCCCCCGGGCCCGGCGTGGGGCACTCTGGGAAGTGGGGCTGCGGGACCCCGGCTTGGGCCTCGGGCGGTGTGCTGGGTGCGATCCTTCCGGCGTGAGTGGTGGCGAGTAGCGACGGCGTGGCCACGGTGCGTCTCCGACGCACAGTCCCCGGCACCGACCTTGATTACGCGCTTACGTCTTGCCCTGCGCTTCTGCTCTTCCCCTCCTGACGCTGGGGCTCTTTCCCCAGCTCAGAGATTAAGATGCCCTCAGGGGCGGGGACGTTCGTGCAGCCGCAGCCTCCGGAGCAGAGGTGGGACGCGAACCTGTCCTGCCACCCCTCCTAGCTTGTGTTGGCAGTAAGTCGGCAGAGCGAGTTCGCCGTAGAGGACTAGCAGAATCATGTGTAGCTGACTGAGTCAGGCCTTTCATACCTGGGCTAGTATCACGGGCTAGGGTGCATTAACCTGGTACTTAACCAGAGCTGGGGTCCTGGAATCAAAAATGTGGGTTCCAGTGTCAAGTCTGTCACTTCCTAGTCATGTGACCTTCCCTGGATTCAGTACTTAAAACTCTGGGGGCAGGGTTGGTTGGCATTCAAAAAGAAGCAGGCAGGGCAGGGACTGTTTGGGGTTGGAAGTGGTTGGGAGCTTGGGGAAGGAGGGCTACATCTTGACCTGGTAGGCTTTATCTCCTACCCGGGGTGTCCAACCTTTTGGGGTCTCTGGGCCACACTGGAAGAAGAAGAGTTGTCTTGTGCCACATGTGAAATACAAAAACATTAACGAAAACTGATTAGCAAAAAAAAGGCTTTAAGTAAATTTACAATTTTGTGTTGCGCTGCATTTATAGCCATGCTGAGCCACATGTGGTCTGTGAGCCATGGGTTGGACACCCCTGTGGCCAAAGGCACTTGGCATCTCTTTAGCAGTCTTTTTTTATTTTATTATTTTACTTTTAATATATTGATCCTTAGAGAGAGACACATCGATCTGTTGTTCTAGCCATCCATGCACTCACTGGTTGTACTTACCCCTATGGGCCCTGACCTGGGATCAGACCCGCAACCCTGATGCATTGGGCCAACACTCCAACCAGTTGAGCCGCCTGGCCAGGACAAGCAGTCTTATCTTGAGCATCTTCTGCTTTAGAAATGAGAACCCCAAAAGGCACTCCCAGCTCCTGCAGAGCAGTCTTTCTGCCTATCAGGGAAAGGGAGTTTTCACTGGAAGTGGTGGTAAGGATTTGCTTGACCAAACCCTACTCAGTCTCCTCTGAACTCTCTTCTCCACTATGCCCTGGCTTCATCTTTGCATTGTCCAGTTTCAGCAAGAATCCTGCTAAGTCAGTGTAGCCAGAAAGCCCTATTCTCGGTATCTGATTGGGTTCTTCAACTGCCAGCATCCCTCAGGTGATGTTTACTCACCTTGGTCTGCCTTCAGTAAAAAAAAAAAAAAAAGACTGATGCTTTCTCCATACTAAATCCCACCACCCTCTCCCCTCACTCTCTCTGTGTGTCTGTCTGTGTCTCACAGCCTGGCTCTCCTGTGCGTGGTTGGTTTCAGCCCACAGCAGATTTTGAGGGGAGAAGCTGGACATTTTACCTCTATTTCTCTTCCCTTAGCTCTGGCCTCCTGGCATGTCTAAATAAGCCTTTGAAGAAAGTATTGAAGCCAAGGAGATGCTGGCTTCCCTCCTTAATGTAGATTCCAGGTGAATGAATAGTCCTTTTGTCGAAATATTCCCTACCTGAAAGAGCAACTAACTGCACCACACTCCCGCCTCAGCCTGCTGTGCTTGTCTTCAGAGCACTGTCATGCTGCCTCACTTTACATGTGTGTGCCAGACACAGCCCAGAAGTGTGTTGGTGGGTTTTGCTTATTTGAAACAGGATTTAAAACCGTGTTCAGTTTACATTCAGAATTGGGAGTTTCCACCTAAACATCGAGGTATCTGGCTTCTGGGGAACAGTTATACTGGCTGACAGCACGGGGCCTACATCCCTCACTACTTCCTGTGTCCCTGACACAGAGCCCTTGATCAGCAGCCATCTGCCATCAGGCTGGCACTGCTGTGTCTTTTGTAGTAGAAGCTCTTCACACTCCACTCATACATGGTAATAGAAGAGACTGACCAAGAGACACGAGAGACACGTATTTTAAGGCAAATGGTAAGAGAGTACATGTCTCTGTTGAAACCAATAACATTCCAGAATGTTTGGTGTACAAAAAAAGTGTATGTGTGTGGAAAGCCCAGTCTTGCCTTCCTCCCTGGCCCTTGTGGGTGTTTGAGCAGGTGACCCCAGGTCTGGAGTGGGTGGTGATCTGAGAAAAATCTTGTGTCATTCTTGGGACTGGTGGCATTTGTGGATCTGGCTATGTGCTAATTTACTGAATTGTGCCCCGCTACCAAACTCACGTTGAAGCCCTAAGCCACAATTCGCCTCTGTCTGGAGATAGGGGTCTGTACAAGGTAATCAAGATTGAATGAGGTGATAAAGGTGGGGCCCTAATCTGTGGGCCTGTGGCCTCATTAGGAAGGGGAAGAGAGAGAGCACTCTGTCTTTCCACTATGTGAGGACACAGAGAAGGCAGCCATCTACAAACCAGGAGAACAGCTCTTACCAAGAGGAACCAGATCTACTGGTCTCCAGAACAGGGAGGAATGAGTGTCTGTTGGTTAAGCGCCAGACTGTGGTTTTTTGGTTGTGGCAGCTCAGGCTGACTAAGACACTGTTTTTCCCAAGGGGAATGTGGATCTTCACCTCATTCTGACCTGTGTCTGGGCAGGCAGCAAGTAAAGAGAGTTTAGCAGATGTCTTCCCCATGGGTAAGTATTCCCTACCATGCTTGGTGGTCCTTGAGTACCCTTTTTTTTTCAACACTCCAGCCTTTTTCCACAATGTCTTCATTCCTGGGGGCCACTCTCCTTTGGAAGAACCATCATGCTTTCTAAGACTGTTCTTACCCACCTGCTTCTCATATGACTTGCTGGCTGTAGGGAAAAGACAGATGAAGTTTCAAATGCTGGGTGTTCAAGGTGTAAATAATGGATATCTCCTGTCTCCCTGTTAATTGATGTGTACTATCTCATCTGTCTAAAATTTAATAGTGGAACCAAAACACAGCCAGACTCCAAGGAGAGACTGTACAGCACTGCACAGCAAGCGCCCTTACCCCTCATTCTCTGTTAATGGAAATCATAGCAAAAAACTTATGTTTACTGAGTGTGTCTGTGTTTCAGTCTAGAGCAAAGTATTTTTTTAAGGTTTTATTTATTTACTTTTAGAGAGAAGGAAGGGAGGGAGAGAGAGAGGGAGAGAAACATCAATATGTGGTTGCCTCTCACATAACCCCCCACTGGGGACCTGGCCCACAACCCAGGCATGCTGCCCTGAGTGGTAATCGAACCAGTGACCCCTCGGTTCGCAGCCCGAGCTCAATCCACTAAGCTACACCAGCCAGGGCAGGGCACATTATTTTAATGTCCTGTGTAATAGTATCTTCTGGGGCATAGGTATGATTTAGTCCCTAAATATTTATAATATAAATATTATTAGATAATATTTATATTATTGTTGGAATCAAGTTTGTCATAAGGTTAAGCAGCATAGTGTCTAAAAGTCATTCATTAATTTATTTAGTCACTCAGCAAATATTTGTTGAGCACCTACTGTGGGCCAAGCAGATCTGTCCACTTTGTCTAGAAAACCAGAGGGGGCATTATGGCCCTGAGTGGCCACCTCAAAGGAGAATCTTGGTACAGGACCAGTCTTCTGAGAATCCGTTGAGATACCTATGCCAAGCAGGGCTTCAGTTACCTGGCCAGCAGTCACGTGTGCCGTTAGGGAAGTGCTTGGGGCAGCGGGCAGTAGAGCGGGCCTGCCTGTTGGTCTTGGCTCTTCCACCCTCCTAACTGTGTGGCGTTGGGCAGGGGTCCACCTCTCTCTCAGCTCATCTAAAATGTGGGTCATAGAGAGAGTCGTTGTGAGGATTTAAGTAGCACAGCTAAAAAACAATCCCAGGGACTTAGGAAGTACTTAAAAAGCACGAGCTTTTATAAGCTAATAGAGGCTTTAGAAAAAGTGCAATGAAACACCCATTAGCTTTTGGACACAGGAGCTCTCTGATGACTCTCCTCGATAACTTAATTGAATAAACTAAATTATTTGACTCAAGGAATTGTTGGTTCTTAGTCATTCGGACACTGAGAAATTGCTACCAAAGATGACTCATATTTTTAGAGTACTTGATAGTAGGCCATTTTTCCCAGCTATAATTAATAAGTATGTGTGGGCAAAATCGACACCTAACACGTGTCATGGTCATCGTCAGTGCCAGGATGATTGTTCCTTCTGTCTTCAGAGGGGGATGTGTGTACACTAACTAGTTGTTTGCAAACTTCTGTATGAGGCTGTCCTTTTCATTCAAATTCAAACTGTTTTGTGGACTCCATAAACACTGAAAACAAGCTACATGTATAAGTATAAACAGTGATATGTGTGTATAAGTACTTTCCATTCAGACTACAAACAATATTTGGGGCCTTCATGGCTCTGTGGACCTCTTACAGGAACTCCGTGGCCCCAGGTGTTCGAGAGCCACAAACTGAGATGCACAGACTTCATCCCAGTGTGTAAAGCAAGAGCTGATGTTTATGGAGCATCTGTTACATGCTGGACATGGTCACAGGAGCTCTACAGACGTAATCTCATCTAATCCGTGTGTCCGCTCTGCACTTGGAGCTATGGCAGTCCTTCCATCCCAGACGAGGCAGAGGTAAAGCTTACCTAGTTAAGCAGCGGTGGAGCCAGGATTTGAGACAATGATTTTGATATACCCCTGCGGAGAACCAAATTCATCCTAGTTTATATTTGTTATGGAATGAATGTTTTTGTCCCTCCAAAATAGAATTAAGACAGAAATTCTGGTCAAAGTATAAATTTGTCCTTTAAACCTGTGTTGGTTGCACTCACTGATAACCGCCTAGACAGAAGACCAGAACTAAATTAGCCAGGGCGTGGTTGCTACACAGACTTGCTAACTTCTGTACACTCAGCCTTGAGGAGAGGACGATGAGATGGAAGGACCCCACAGCTAACCAGGAGGCCTTGTGAAACAGGAAGATGTAGGGCAGCTTTGAAAATGCTGGTGTCAGTGGAAACCTTATTTGAACAAATAATAAAGGAGAACTTCCCCAATCTGGCAAAGGAAATAGACTTCCAGGAAATCCAGGAAGCTCAGAGAGTCCCAAAGAAGTTGGACCCAAGAAGAAACACACCAAGGCACATCATCATTATATAAGCCAAGATTAAAATGAAGAAGAGAATCCTAGAAGCGGCAAGAGATAAGGGGACCGTCACCTACAAAGGAGTTCCCATCAGACTGTCAGCGGATTTCTCAAGAGACCCTACAGGCAAGAAGGGGCTGGAAAGAGGTATTCCAAGTCATGAAATCCAAAGACCTACATCCAAGATTGCTCTATCCAGCAAAGTTTTCATTTAGAATGGAAGGGCAGATAAAGTGCTTCTCAGATAAGATCAAATTCAAGGAGTTCATCATCACCAAGTCATTATATGAAATGTTAAAGGGACTTATCTAAGAAGAGGAAGATCAAATGAGCAGTAAAATGACAACAAACTTACAACTACCAACAAATGAACTAAAAGAAAGGAAAAACAATGAAAAGAAAAATTAAGCAAACAACCAGAACAGGAACAGAATAGGAGAAATGGCCATCACTCAGAGGGATTTCAGTGGGGATGGGGAAGGGAGGAAAGCAGGGGAAGGTACAAGGAATAAGAAGCATAATTAGTAGGCATAATTAGATGGGGAGAGATAAAAATGATATAGGAAACAGAGGACTGGAAGAACTTATATGTACAACCCATGGACATGAACTAAGTGGGGGGAATGCTGGAGGGTTGGGGGGGCAGGATGAAGGGGTCTGAAGGGGGAAAAATTGGGAAAACTGCAATAGCATAATCAATTAAAAATACTTTTTAAAAATTCTCACAATAGGCCAGTGAGGCGGTTGTATCTTAATAGCACACATGTGAAAACTGAGGCTCAGTAATGTGAGCTGAAAGTCCACCTTTGGCTTTCTGGAGGTGATTGTGGAGACAAGAGGGAAAAGCGAGAGGGGCCTTGCCTCTGCCAGGAAGGGGGCTCTGTCCCTCCTTGTTGGGTCAGTGTGTGCCCACTGGGCCCTTTTCAGGGGGCTGCGCTTGAAGACATCTGCTCCCCAGCACCCTGCCCCCCACCCAGTGCCTCATGCCCCAAGGTCCCCAGGTGGGGTTTGCCTCTCATGCTGCAGACATGGCAGCAGAGTAAAGGCTTTGCCCAAAGCCACACAGCCTGGAGGGACAGCCATGGTCCACTCCAGGCTCCTCGCATTCTGTGCTTGTGTCACCAGAGTTGTGGCTTTTGTACTTGGATCTACAAAGGGGCCTCAGGGGCTGCCCAAGTATATGAGCAGGAGGCCCTGGGTCTGGGAGCCCAGGCCTTTCGGTTCTGCTCCAGCCAAAACAACCTACAGCAGGGTCTCTCTCCCTGGGCATTATTAACGTCAGGGCTGGATCGTTTTCTGTTGTGGAGCCACCAGTGTACCAAAGAGTAGACGCCAGCATTCATGGCCTCTCCCCACCAGATGCCAGATGCAACACTCCTGCCCCAGGCAAGATAACCAAAACTGCTTCCAGACTCTGTTGGTATTCCTGGAGGTGCACCGCTGCCCCTGGGTGAGAACTCCCAGCCTAGAGGTCACGAGCCCAGATAGCAGAGCCAGACCACTGGGGCTTTTAACTTACCAGCTAAGTGACTTTGGATTAAGTTCCCTAACCTCCCTGTGCCTCAGTTTTTGTGTCTATAAAATGGAGCAGTAATAGCACCTGCCTCCAGGACATTCCAAGGACTAAGTTGCCACATGTTTATGACAGGCTCTGGCTGTGGCGTTGGCACCTCGCATCAGGGTCTGGCTGACACTCCCTGCTCTGTGTTTGGAGGAAGAATTTGAAGAGCATCTCCCTCCATCATTTTCCTCAGATGGCATGCCCACCCAGCCTCTACCTTCTTATCAGAAGCTCCTCTCCTCAGGGACTACTTTCTCTGTCTCAGGACTTGGCCCACAGCTTAAGAATGGAGAGGACACCAGGGAGGACACACTGGTGAGAATAGAGAGGGGCTGAGTGCTGTGAGTTTGGTGCACGTGGCCTGGCCCCCCTTTCCCGGGTCACAGGCCTTCCCTGTCAGGGGTCTGACTAAATCCGAGCACCCTCTGGGAAAGGGGGAGCCTGAAGGGTGGTAAAGCTGTACACGTGCCCTGAATGAAGCAAAGGCTTCATTGGACACCCTACTTGATGCACCAGCGCACACACACCAGGGAGCGGCTGTGCCAGTGTCCTGTGTGTGGGAAGGGCTCCAACTCCAGCACCCACCAGCAGGTCCACATTGGGGAGAAACCCTACTGAGTGTGGGAAGCACGTCAGCCAGAGCTCCGGTCTGGTCATCCACCACCCAGCACACACCAGGCAGTGGCCCTGAGTGTGTGCAGTGTGGGAAGCGCTTCCGTAACAGCTCACACTTCAGTGCCCGCTGCAGGATACACACAGGTGAGAGGCCCTACACGTGCCTAGCCTGTGGCCAGGGCTTCTGCCAATACACTGACGTCCACAAACACCAGTGGACCCACAGTGAGGAGAAGCTCCCACATGGCCACACCAAGGGGGTGCAGCTGCTACTCAGACCCTTGAGGCTCCAGGAATTCCCAGGGCCCAAAGCTTAGCCGCCACACACACAAGTTTGTTGTAATCCCTGAGGCTGTTCCAGAACCAGAAACCCTGACCTTAAGGCACCTTCACACTGACTGTTTGCTCCCCTGGGCCTGGCGAGAGGACGCAGCAGGGGGATGTTTGGGTGGAGTGCTGGGCACAGACCAGGTGAACAGGGTGAACAGGGTGTACAGGGTCCTAGGGCCGCTATACAAAGGACCACAGACTGGGTAGCTTACAACAACAGGAATTCTGTCAGTTCATAAGGCCCCAAGTCCAAAATCAAGGTGGGGTCCTTACAGCACGTGCACCTTCTGGAGGCTCTGGTAGCAAAATCCTGTGCCTCTTCCAGCTTCTGATGTTGCCCACAGTCCTTGAGGTCCCGGGCTCGTGGCAGCACCACTCCCGTCTCTGCCTCTGTTGTCACGATGGCCTTCTCCCTGTGTCTGTGTCCTCTCCCAAGGACACAGTCACTGCATTTAAGCCCCCCTTCCAGTGACCTCACCTCAACCAATAACATCTACAGTGACCCTGTTTCCAAATACCATCACATTTTGAAGTTCTGGTTGGACTAGAATTTGGGGGACACTCTAACCACTGCAGCGGACCCCTCAGTGGCCGTAGCTACTTGCGGCATTACATACCCCATCCTTCCCCTCCAGCCTTGCCACTCTTTAAATGTAGGGGATGAGGGTCTTTTCCTGTATTCCAGTGGTGTCAACAGGACATGGGGTGAGTTGGGAATTACCTTTGAAAATCTAGTTTTGTAGAATGGGTGCCTGGGGTGGGAATGCCTCCCTGAGATTCCATCTCCCCGACCTGGGAGGAGACCTGGGGGTTTGACAGGCCTTGGCACTCTCCCAGGGGAAGGGGCCCAAGTGGCCACGATTCCAGGCCAGCCTCGATTGCCCCACTTTTGTCTTCCTGCAGCAGATGTGCTGTTCTCACTTGTTCATACCCATGGTCTCCTGGGTGGCTGGGGAAAGAGGTATAAAGTCCTTGTTCAGTTTAGTCACTTCTGGAGTCATGGGGTAGCTGCTGAAACCACTGAGATCTGGAATATTCCATCCAGAGGTGTGGCCATTCCTCATTGCTGGGCAGCTGGTCCTCACGCCAGTTCTTTATGCCCCATTCCGGTTTTGTCACTCAACTGCTGTATATATTTTTACCTTTCTATGCAACCCAGGATCCAGGGTGTATGACCTGCTCTTCTCCCTTAATAAATGACACCAGCCCCCTGTGTTCTGTCCTGTGTTCCCTGGAGAACGGGGTCGCCTGGTTTAAAGATGGCACTTACCTTCTAGGCCAGCTTCAGAGCTCTCATGGGACGTGTAGTACCCAGCCAGATCCAGCTGTTTGGTGTTGCTGACCACCCACCTCCCGCTCACAGCCAAGAGCCCAGCCCACTTCTCTCAGGTCCAGACTGTGGCTACAGGTGCCTGTCCTTTTCCTCGTTTGGCAGCTGGGACCGTCGAGTGCCTATTCCATGATATTCTCACAGTCCTATGACATAGGACTTTTCATGAAATCCCTTTCATAGATGGGGAAACTAAGGCCTCAAGAACTGCCTAAGTTCTAAGCACTGCCTCCAGGTGGTAGAACAGGCTTTCAACCCAGGTGTGAACTCCCACCACCTCATCTTCCCCCACCCCCCCACCCCCCCGCTTGCTTTGACAGAGTTACTCTCTGTTAACTTTGACTAAACTTGGAACAAAGTTTACTTTCTATCACTGTGAAACATCATAAGTGAACCTGCTGGCATTAAAAGGGGGAAATGGCTTTTGCTCTTGACAGCTAGGCTGGCAGCACAGATGGAGGCACACAGCATCCAGGCTGCCGTGCTCCCTGCATGTGTCCCAGAACTGAGGGTGAGGGAACTCCCCGTGTGGGGCAGGGCCCGGGGATGTTTTCTGCAGGAAGGCCTCCCCTGGGCCTGTGGCCTTGTGGAAGCCCCTCTTGCATGTGGCTTCTAATGAAAATATCCTTCATGATTGTGAGTGGGGGGCTGGTGGTGGGACCCCCATGGCCAAATCAAGTAGAGTCTAGTTCTGATCTTGACTGCCTGTGGCTGGCTGAGGCTGGGCAGGGCCTGTCTTGCCTGGTGCAGAGCCGAATGGGAAGAAACCCTAGCCCACCCTCAGCGGGCGGCAGCCAACGATGACCCCAGCTGTGTGCTGGAACCCAAACGCCAAGGACCGGGCTGGACTGCCTGAGTCGGCAGCCTGGGAAAACCGCAGATGGCTTTACTGCTCTTCCCGTGGGGCAGGCAGGGCGGAGTGAGGCTGAGACTGAGAAGCGGAGTCTCGGAAACAAGTTGAGGAGGGAACAAAAGTGCCATGTTTCAGGGCTTCAGCCTGTCGGGCAGCAGGGCTGGAAGGCGCAGTTATGAAAGAACCATGAAAGTGAGGGTGCAGGTAGGGGAACGATGCTTGCAAAGTGACAGGGTGACAGAGATGGGAGGGCCTCCCGTGGGCCCTGCTCTTGCTGGCTATTCGCAAGGATACCTTGTGAAACCAGGACAGTTTAGGTGTTAGAACATTCAGTGTTCTCTTCATATTTAAAGACCGACTCCACCAATTCCACAAAGGCACTTTTTATAACATTTATGTGCCTTTGTGGCTTGGGTAAAGAAAAAACATTTCAATTTCTAATTAGAAACATTTCTAATTTCAATCAAAAGTTCATTTGGTATATATGTAGTGTGTTAATTAAAGTACAAAAAATAGTAAGTATCCAGGGACCCAGAAAATCAGGCTAAATTCTCTTTTAAGACCTTTCCCACCTTGAAATTCTCCAAATACTTTTACTTAAATGTTATAGTTTTTAAAAAGACCTTTTTGAGGGCAATAACAGATGCACATTAAAGGGAAAATGCAAAAAATGGTCAAAGGTTAACAGGCTCACGGTTCCATGACAGAACAAAAGCATCGTCTCCACGGGCTTTCCTTTGAGGCCCTTTCGGAGGACCGGGGTCACCTGAGTTGTCATCATGCCACATGTACAATTTTGTGTTGGGATCTTTTTGCTCTAAATGCATGAAAATGTTCTGACCAAATTCTAACAGAGCCAGGTGACAGATCCAAAAGCACCTGCTAAGGGAAACGGGAGGGAAAAGGGACCATCGGGCCTGGGCACGGTGACAGTCAAACCATCTCCCTAATCTCTTAAGCCCAGTCCCAGAGTCACCTACAGCTGGCCCAGAGGAAACACCAGGACCTCTCTGGCTGTCCCCAGCTCAAGGGGGTCCCCCAAGGCCCCGGGACTTCCTCTTGAAGGTCTAGCCGGGCATTCTGCCTTGTGCAGCTCACAGTGTTATATGTTGCTTCTTCCCAGTCCCAGATCCAGCTGTATCTTCAGGGGCCTGAGCCTTCTGGCTGGTAAGACGCTTGCTGGCAGGCAACTGGGGCTGAGCCATCCCCTTCCGAAAAGCCCTGAGCTGCTGGAGAAGCTGACTCTTCCCAGTGCAGTCCCTGTAACGCAAGAGAAGCAACCTCAGTCAATGCCAAGCGGAGGCGAAATCTCCCAGTGCTTCGCCACTGAAACAGGGCACACACGAAAGCCAGAGCGCCTCCAGAAGTGTTCCCCCAGTCTTCCAGATGCACGCAAATAACGATGGCAGGCTCCCTCCCTCACTGACGCACAACACATGTCAACATGTGAAAGCATTTTGGGAATAAAACCTGTGTGACCTTTCTCAGCCCCAATTTTTCTCCCCTTTTTTCCTATAATGCCAGGTCATGGACCACAGTAAGGGAAAAGTTGCAATAGACTCTGACATTCTTGAAAGGTAGGGTCTGCAAGGTTTTCAATTCCAAAAATGATGGACACTGCCACAGCGTATGATTTTTAATTTGCCCCTGACCACACTGTGGCCTCCCCACAAAGGAGACTTGAGAGTTCTCTGAATTTGACATTTCACATCCTGATTCACCCAAGCCTTTCATTTCTGGCTAGCAACCATTACTTTACTCCATCCCTACTACACTTTCTCTTCACTGCCATTGCCATCACCAACTGGGAGCAAAATCAATCAGGAGAGGTATTTTTCAGAAAGAAAATATACTAATCCCTTCTCAAAAGTAGGCTAAGGTGTCCTTGGTGATGTGTAGGGACAACCGTCAGGCTGAGACAGTGCTGGGCCCCAGGTGGGCTCCTAAGACTACCCTCCCCACCTCTAAGATCCACTCCCTACCCTCATGTGCTGGCCCTTTGGGGGCGACACATAGAGCTGAAAGCACAAACATTACATGTGCCAGACCGAGGGCTCGTGCAGACAGCAGACAGGGAGCAGCCCCAGGGAGCAGGGGCCTGGGGTGGTTACCGTGGCCCTGCTGGGCCCTGCCGGTCTCTCCGGGCAGCGGTCTCCTCTTCCCCTGCCTCCTCGCTGTCGGAGGAGCTGGAGCTGGGGCTGGGGCTGGGGCTGGGACAGAGGAAACGAGAGTTCACTGGACATGCCCCAGTCCACCCCAGCCAGGCTGGGCTCCCACCAGGGACTTGGAATGCCGAGGCCTCCCTGGTGACCCAAGGCAGGAGGGTGGGCAGGCCAGCCAAACCCCAGCCCGTTCAAACCAAAGGGTCCCTGTGCTTCCTGCCAGGTGGAGGGAAGCACTCCAGGCAATGTACTCGGCCCAGACGGTTTACTTAGACCTCTGCCCAAGAAAGACTGCCACCTGCCTCAGCTTCCTCCCTCTCTGCTGGGAGAGTCTGCTGATGGGACCAAGTGGGACTGCTGGTCAGGCTCGGTTCCCGGCTAAGAGCACTTCTCAACTGAGCGGTGTTCCCAGGACTTGCCCATGCCCAAGTCTCCCCATCTGCTGAAGTCCCTGTCCCTCCTTAGGCCAACGTGGCACATGCAAAGCACTGGGTTTGCTGCAGGCAGTCATCTCTCCCCATACCTTTCCAACGGCCCCTGGTCTGATGGCTCAGTGGGCCTCAGGTCAATGAAGACGGTGGGAGGCTCCGCTGGGCTCCCTAGCTGACGGCGCTGACTCAGCCCTGCCTGGAAGCCCGGCTGTGTCGAAGCACATCTGAGGTGGAAGAGCAGGAGCGCTGGCTGAGTCACTTCTGAGACTACACATGACCTGTGCTGGGCTCGCGGCTGCCACTGACTGAGCACCCACTGTGTGTGGGGCACTGAGGCGGGCCTATCGATGAATTTGCTCTTTTACTCTTCAGAACCCTTAAGATTTCGGGCCAGTGCCATCCAACAGAACTTTCCATGATAATTAAATTATTCTCTATCTGCACTTTCTATCACAACAGCCACTTGCCACAATTTACATTTAGGATAACTAAAGTTAAATACAATAAAATGAAAAATTCAGTTCCTCAGTTGCACTGGCCATATTTCAAGGGTTCAATAACCACGTGTGGCTGGTGGCTATGAATGAACAATGCAGATCTACACATTTCTGTTGGACACTTCAACTAACTGAAGCGAAAAGGGCACTGTTGGCTCTCAGATTCCTAAAAGAGTGGAAACACCGTAGTATGGGAAGGGATACAGCTGGACCCTGTCCCCACCTCTGCTCCACTCCCCTGCTGCCCCCTCCGGCTTCAGCATTTCTCACCACAGGTGGCCTTTCTCCACCCTCCCACAATTCCCAGGGAAAAGCTGTGATTGGCCTGCCAGGGGTCAGATGCCCAGGGCCGGCCCAATTAACAGTGGCCAGACCAGGGCCATATGCCCTGGGATGGTGAAGGGAGGGTTCCCATGAGTGGGGGAAAGAGCTGGTGTTTGGGGGCTTGAGTACCAGCTCTGCCACATATGGTCTGGGTAAGACAACCTCTCTGAGTCTGTTTCCCATCTATGAAATGGAGATAATAATAGTACCTACCTGATCAGATTCTTGAGATGAAATGAGAAATATACATCAAGTGCTCCACCCACAATAGGCTGTAAGGACAGGGGCTAGTTCTAGAGAGGACAAGGTCATGGCTGGGAAGAAGTCCTACCTGCTTCTGGCCTCCAGCTGCTCAGTGTCCTCGAGCATGTCAGCAGGCACCTTCCAGGCTCTGGACTTTGTGGCACACAGGAGTGTGAGCTGTTCCATGAGCCTGTCCTGGGCACTGGGCTCAGCATGATCTGAAGGAAAAGCAAGGGAGGCTGCCTCGTAGGGACCTGGTCACTGACATACAGTCGTCTGACCCTCATGTGAATGAACCTCCAGCTTGTGCATGGACACGTGAGGGGACCAGGAGGCCCTGCTCTACTCCTCTGCTCCCCTACCTCTGCTCACCAGGGCTTGGGAAGCAGTATCCTTGGGAGCAGAGGGTTGTATTTGAGCCCCTCATAGGGGTGACTTAAAAAAAAGATTTGAGAGAGAGAGGAGAGAAAGAAACATCAATTTGTTATTCCACTTATTTATGCATTCACTGGTTGATTCTTGTGTGTGCCCTGACCTGGGATCAAACCCACCAACTGTGGTGTGTCCAGATAATGCTCCAACCAACTGAACTACCTGGCTGGGGCAGGGGTGACTTCTTCTTAACACTTTATCCCACTTCCTCATTCCCTAGTCCCACTTGTCAAAGGGGAACCATAATTAACATTTCTTCATGTTCACTTTTTTAAAATAGCAATGGGATCATCTGTAGATTTTTTTTCACTGTTTCTATCTTTGAGTTAGCGTATACAGATTCCCCCAGTGAGCTTGCAGTGTTCTGGGATTTAACTGATTTTACTAGATTCCCGTTGAATACTGATACCAAATATGGGTCACTTTCCATTTTTCACAAATGTTAATGCTGCAGCATATATGAACAGCCTTGAATACATATCTTTACCTGCCTGGGTGAGCACGTATTAGGATAAACTTTAGAAGTGGAATAGCTTGATCAAAGGCCTATATCCCTTTAAAATAGAAAACAGATTCTGCCACACTGCCCTCCAAAAAGGGTTACAAATTACAGCTCCCACCCTCACCCCACCTCAGGCCCTGAGCTGGTAGCTCAGTTGATTAGAGCATCATCTCGACACATCAATGTTGTGGGTTCAATGCCCAGTCAGGGCACAAACAAGACTCAACTAATGGCCCTGGCTAGTGTAGCTCAGTGGATTGAGTGCTGGCCTGAGAACCAAAAGGTCACTGATTCTATTCCCAGTCAGGGCACATGCCTGGGTTGTGGCCCAGGTTCCCAGGTGGGGGCATGCAAGAGGCAACCGATCGATGTATCTCTCACACATTGATGTTTCTCTCCCTCTCTTTCTCCCTCCCTTCCCCTCTTTCTAAAGGTAAATAAATAAAGCTCAACCAGCAAATGCATCGATAAATGGAACAACAAATTGATGTTTCACTCTCTCTCTAAAATCAATTAAAAAATTAAATACAGTGAGGGCTGAGCAGCACGAGGGCCGAGGCAGCCGAGAGGACGCAGTGGGCCCCAGGGCTGACTGTGCCCAGCCTGAGGACCTATTTTACTGAGAGGCCCTGGAAGGAGCTGCTTTTGGGGATGCACTTGGACGCTGGTGTTTAGGGTCAGACCTCTGCCCTGGAGGCGACCAGCTGCCCACCACACGGTTCCAGGTGCGACGTCTCCCTGGTCATCTTCTCGTCCAGCCAGGCTCTGCAGAACGTGATCCAAATCTGACTCTTCAAGTTGCTGAAATGATGAAAGTGATGACTGTGAGGCTATCGTGAGATGTCCAGAGGCATGCCCACGTTTGCAGACTGGGCCTGCTCATCCACCCTGTCAGGGCTGCAGAATGAACCACCTGGGGTCTGCACCTCTTTCCTGTGCCTTTTTGGGCAATATGTACTTCTGTTCCTGGCACAAAGAAATATTTTGACCTGAAGGAAACCCAGTGCCTTTTTATTTTCGTTTTTTAAATCTTCACCAAAGATATGTTAATTGATTTAGAGAGAGAAAATAGGGAGAGAAAAACTGATGTGAGAAACATTGATCAGCTCCTTCCTTGCATGTACCTCTACCAGAGACTGAACCCACAACATAGGTACATGTCCTAACCAGGGGTGGAACCCGCAACCTTTTGGTGTACAGGACGATACTTCAGCCAGCTGAGCCACCCAGCCAGGGCCAGTGTCTTTTTAAAACTTTATAGATCCATATGGGTTTAAAATGTTGAGAGGGTAAAAAGTTTTGCTCTATTAAGATTGCACTAGGCAGGTGCTGAAAATTGGAGGACTTGAAAAAGAATGCTATGGGGCAGAGTGGGTGTGATCAGGAAGGAAATTCTTCAGGAGTTAATGCTTCTTATATATGACCTTGCAGCTCCTTGCAACCCTGTAGAGGTCAGTGAATATGAAGGTGTTTAGGGGCAAACAGAAAGAATGGAATTAATGAGAATGAAATTGGTGAAAATTAACTCCATGAACACCTTGTTGCCAGTTTTCTCTAAATTGTTAAGAAAATTATCCAGAATTGGTAAATAAGGCAAAAAAAGAGAATTGCATGACCTTTCAATGTCATGTTGGAGCTTTTCTAAGTTCATCTTTCTAGAGGGAGGTTAGTTTGCACAATTGATCAGGGCCCGCCTGTTTTATAACTTTGGAAAATGGAGAAGGTGCAATGGTTTTCTTCTGTCTAGTAAAGAAGATTCTTCCCTCATATGTCTCAGTTCCGTTGCCCTGTAAGATCTTGACCAATTTTGCACTTAAAGTAGCTATTCTATCTTGGCATTCATTTCTTTTCCCCCAGTGTTTTACTAAATCCTAGTTTCTCATAATCTTGATGAACTGGTTTTGTCACCCTGCTGGTTCCCTCATTCACAAGCTAAATCCACCATTAACAGGTGTTCACTATTTGTATGAGAACTGGAGCTTTAACATATTGAGAATTATGCTTTGACAGAGTCTGTTCTCTATCTTTTATATGCAGTTGTGTGTCTTTATAAACATGCTTGGGATTGCACTTTTTTTTTTTAAGAAGGCTGGAGTACTCTTCCTTGCTCTTGTTAACTATCTGAGGATGGATGTCTGTTTGCCAGGACTGCACACCCCTAGTCAGGTATCACAAGCTGCCTGCCATTGGAGAGGGGACCATGGGCCTAAGGTCACTGCTGTGGAGTAAATGTTGATGACCCTCCCAACTTCACTCGGAATCCTAACCCACAATATGACGGGGTTTGGAGGTGGTGCCTGTGGGAGGTGATCAGGTCATGAGGGGATGGCCTCCATGAATGGAACTTGTGTTCTCATAAAAGAGGCTCCACAGAGTCCCCAGCCCCTTCCACCAAGTGAGACAAGGTGAGAAGAGGGAAGGCTTCTCACCAGACACGGAATGTGCCAATGTCTTGATCTTGGGATTTTATTATAGCAACAGCCATAGATTAAGACAGGTGCAGTGGGCCGGCCCTCAAGTTGGCCTGTGAAGGAGCATCTGAGGACCACTACAGGGCACGCCCTGAGGACGCACAGGGCAAGAGAGCTGCCTACCTGAAGGGAGAGCACTGGCAAGCCTTCCTGGGGCCCCTGAGGTGGCGTTTCTGGTCTTGGACCTGCCACTGCAGCTTCACAGGGAGTCTCCTTCACTTGACTGTGGTCATTGCAGGCAGGGCCCTGGGCACCCCAGGTGACTTTATGCAGTAGGTCTCTCTCAATCATCTTCCTTCTCTCCCTTCGAAGGGCTCTTCGGTTCCCACAGTCTGAGCCCTCCCGAACCCAGGAGGCAGCATTTGGGTCCGTCCTCAGGTCTCCTTCTGGGAGACACGGGGTGGCTTCTCCCTGTGGCCCCCAGGGAGGACTCGGGGATCCTTTGTTGTTGAAGGACATGCCCCCAAGGTCACCTTCCTGCCACGTGGGGGTCTCCTCAGGCATCCTAAGAAGAGAGCTGCTCTCACCACTGCTCTCCACGGGCTGGCCAGGGTCCCTTCCTTCCATTGTCCTTGCATTCCATTCAACCCAGGGCTCTGGTGAGAATTCCATAGGCACCGCAAGTAGCTATCAAGAAAAAAGGTGTCCTCGGTTGACAGCCTCAAAAACATACTTTAGGGAAAATTTTTTCTTACTGTGGTAAAAATATATTTATAACAAATTTTGTCATGTTAGCATTTGTAAATATATGGTTCCATGGCATTAAGTACATTCATAATATTGTGCAACCATCAGCACCGTTTCCTAAGCTCTTCCATCCCCCAAACAGAAACTCTGTACCTCCCCTCACCCAGCCCCTGGTAGACTATAATCTATTTTCTGTCTCTAAGAACTTGCCTATTCTAGCTGTGTCATGGAAGTAGAACATACCCCACCTGTCCTTTTGTGACCTTTTACTTAGCTCAGTGTTTCCAAGAACTTCATATTGTAGCACATGTCAGGACTTCGTTCTTTCTTGTGGATTAAATAACATTCCACTATATGGCTAGCCACATTTTGTCTACCTATTTTGTTTGTTGATGGACACGTGGGTTGCTTCCGCCTTTGGCCACCATGAATGGGCCACACAGCTATTCAGGGATGGACAAGATGAAGCCCAGGCCTTTTGACTCCACAGCAAGCCCACAGTTCCACCCCCATGAGTTGGTACAGACTTTCCCACCTCAGATTTAAAAAAAAAACTTCCAGAATCGCTGAGGTAATTGTAGAAATGAAGAAAACAAAATAAAGTCACAAAGACATCATTCCACCTGAACTAACCAGGGGTCTTGGCAGCCCGGGGGAATTTCTCCTGTTTGGGGTTCTTTCAGACATACTTTTAGGCATTGCTGAGTGAGTGGATGACTTCTGTCATGGTGATAGGGAGGAGACATGCCCTGGCTCTGTAAGATGATCCTGTGTCAGTGCTCGCACTGAGAACTGAGTATAGCTGGGGGTCAAGAGTATATAGCAGGGACAAAATGAGAGAAATTGAGTCCCCACCCCTGGTCCTAAGTGTGCTGGGCTCCGGGAAAAGTACTATGCACAAGGCGGGTAGATGTTTGGTGCCTGAATTTCTTCGGCTGTGCCCAGAAAAAGGCCTGGTGTGCAGAGAGGCTGGACTAGGAGTTTTAACCTCTCTGACCTGCACTGCTGTTAAGTCCAGTGAGAGCCATGGGTACCCACTCCCACACCCCGTTCTGCCAGCAGGGTCCCAGCATACTGGATCCCTAGAGCCTGCATTCCACAGACCTCAGGAGGAGCTCTGTCAGCAGGAGGCACCCAGCCCCTGTCAGGTTCTTCAGCCAGCTCCTCCGACAAGTCTGGAATCAGGGTGGTTTGATTTCGCTGGAAGATGAACAGTTCCTCCTCTTCACAGTCTGACTGTGGACAGACCAGAGACCTTAGGGATTATGCGGTAGTGGGCATAGCCAGAAGGGCCTGGAGCCCCACCTGACCTTGCCCTACCCTACCCTGGCCCACGCTGCTGCTGGGGAACACAGAGATTATTTCTCTCCCAAAGGTTCTTGCCCCGTGCTGGTTCCTGGGGATGATTTTAGAAAAGTGGGCTCAGCAGCACCACCTCGTGGAGGTGAGATCCAGTGCTCCTAATTCTGCATGTACCTGTATCCTTAAGACTGCATACATAAAGTGTTCAGTTAATGCCTGGTGCTGAATGAACTGGGCACTAAAGTGGTAGCTGAAAGAGCAGAGTCCAACCTCCCCCCATGACATCAGCCTTGGTTTGTGGCCTCTAATACAGGGGCGGGGGCACTTATAGTTGCCAGCCCACCTCAACAGGTGTATTCTGAAGATGAGAGCAAATGAGACTGAAGATGTGAAAAGACCCTGAGGTTGCATTATTTACTCCCTACTAGCCTCGCTGTGCACTGGAGGATCCCTGAGGTCTAAGCTGTGTCACATTTATCTTTGCAGATGCCACAGGTTAAGACCCAAACCTGACTTGTTCCTTCTAAAACCTTGGCCCTGTCTCTAAACGCCCAGCTCCAACCTGTGGAGACACCCTGCTGACACCCACTGCTGAAGAGCTACCTTGTGCATTGCCCACTTTGCTCTGTTCATCGGGTTGCTGTTATGTCTTACATATGTGCACACACCTAATTTCCACCACGTGGAGAAGTTGATACAGCTTATATAAGCCTGAATTCAAAGCCCCTTTTGTCACCCAACATTCTCTTAGTCGGCAGAAACTATTGTAGAAACACAATTACCATCATGGTGAAGCAGGGCCCACTACAGTGTATATTGTTACAAAGTGCTCCTGGTCCTTGAAGAGGCTGAGTGGGCTCCTTAAATGCTTGCTGATGAACTGCATGTGATCAATAAGAAAATTACTATGTATTATACATTCACCACATGCCAAACACTGTGCTCCAATGTAGATTATTTAATTGTTACAACAATTTACAATGTGAAGCCTCAGTCCATAACTCTTATAGCAAGCTGGGGTGTTTGCCAGGATGAGAAAAATGCTAGCATATGGTGATTTTGTTAACTATCTTGAGCACACACTCTGCACCAGACACTTTATATACAGATTCCCAAATTTGTGCCAGTGATAACTATCTGCATTTTGCAGCAAAGAAATTGAGGTTGACCCAGGTATAGAAACTGCCCGCAGATTACACGGTAAATTAGCAACTGAGTGAAGATGAGGATCAAGGTCTGCTTGGTGCTGACGCTCCTGTTCTTCCTCCTCTGCTGAGGTGCTGTTCTCGACTCTCTGTTGGACCAGGACTTGGCCAGGACCACCATTGACAGTGGCTACCATTTCAGTGCATTGTGATAAGCCCCTGGAGGAATCCTCCACTTGTGATTTGGGGTCACTGCTATAGGCTGGGAGGGTGCTGAGCACCAGTAAATGTATTCAGAGAACAAAAACAGAGACAATGAATGCAGAGCTGATAAGCTCCACAGCTGTCCTTGCATCAGCACCACATTTGTCATGGGACAGGAAGAGCAGTCAAGGCCCAGGACAACATGGGAACAAGGCGCTTGCTTACCGAAGAGGAATCCGAGTCCAGAGATGGAAGCTGCTCCCTGGCAGCCTCAAGAATGGCCTCCCAGGGCCCCATCTGCGAGGCCCAAGGAGAGGGCAGTGAGGGCCCCACATCTTTGTCTTGGGATGCCATGAGAGCCTGGGCTCAAGGGAAGCTTCTCAGCGTACCATCGTCCAAGGAACCCTGGAGACAATGTAGGGTGAGGTGACAGGATCCAGGGACAAAGGGTAAAGAGCTGGAGGGGGGCTGCCTTTTCATAGCATCTACTACTTTGCTGGGGATGAAAATGAACTCACAGACCTTCCATCCCATTTCCCATCTAGTTCTGCAGGTTCCTGTTACTGAGTGCCAGGCACTGTGCCCTGAGTTGTGTAAATGTGTGTGCAGTGCAGTGCAGTATGGAGCCTGTAGATATAGGTATATAATGTAATGATATTGTATGATAATAGAGATATGTATTAATATATGATATATGTACATAGGTATGATATATAGAATGATACATGTATATGTGTATGGATATACATAAACTATATCTCTCATGTAACACAGACACTACTATCTACATTTTATAGGCTTAGAGAAATTATATTGTTAGTAAATGGCACAGACAGAATTTGTAACAAAATTAGAGGGGATTTGAGGCCCCACTATTTTTTACTGCTCCCTACAAAGGAATAAGAGCAGAGATTTTCAACCTTTTTCATCTCACGGCACATATAAAATTCTGCAGCATATCAAAAAACATATTTTTTACTGATCTGACAAAAATAGGTATAATTTTGATTCATTCACAAGGGACCACTATTGTTCTGTTGGCTGTTGTCTTTTTTTTAATTTGATAGTCTAAGGGAAAAGAGGTCAGTATCTCTAACTATAGTCAGGTATTGCATGTTTTAAAAATTCTTGTGACACAGTCATTGAAAATCACTGGACTAGAGACATTTTGGAGTCCCCAGTTTTTTGTTTTGAGTCAAATTAACCCCTTATACTTAGATGCCCCCCTTTTGTATTCCACAGTCTAAAAGGAAAAGGCCCTGCCCCTTAAGGGTCGAGGAGATTTTAGGAAAGTGGGATGATGGTCCTTAAGAGCCAGTCCTGGAGTTTCCTTGCAGCCTGAGAGGTAGCCGGGCTTATTAAATAGGAAGCGAACACTACTGTTTCAGCCCTAGCTGGCTATCATTCTAGCTCAGGGCTCTCATCAGTGTAGCAGCAGGAGCGTGAGCGGAGACTGGAACTTGGTGCACCCAGAACTGAGAACTGGAGGGTGTGGACACAGACGGTAGATACAACAACACGGAGTGTTCTCTACACGGCAGATCTGAGGGCAACAGAATCTCGTAGGTGAAGGGGGCTACCGGAGATTCAGATGATTTCTTCAGGTGGACAAGACAATTCAGGGAATGGGAAAGGCACTACGCGTTGCGGGAGGAACAGTGTCTCACTGAAAACTGCCCAACATGTCTGGGGGAGGAAGGTGTCAGTCGCTAGTCTTTGGACAAAAACAAACCAGATCGTGCAGGGTCCTGAATGCCAAGTTGAGGGGCTTGGCTTATTCAGCAGAGGAGGGTTAAACCAAAACCATAACGAACCGATAGCTCAAGTCTCTTCCAAATCCCAACTCTTAAAGCAGGTCTGTTTCTTGGCTCGTTAGTCCCGCCCAAAGTCCCGCCCCTAGCGGGTAGTTGTTATGACAACTAGACGCCAACGACCTCCCGGGTCAGGCTTTTAAAAGCTAAAGTTCGGAAACTGCGAAAACCCAGCAGCTGTCCTCTCATATACCCCCAGCCTCCCCTTCCCCGCGTCCCGTACAATTCTCGACATTTATCTCTGCAACTGCGGCAGGCCCGGGGCCCCTCACCTCAGGTCTCCGCCTCCTGACGGCGCTACAAACAGTCTCCAGCGCGTCCCACCGGTCTCGTTCGCCCCCTTGGGCCGCGGCGCAACCACTGACACTTTCACCACCGTCAGAATCTCCCCTCAGCAGAGTTTTACTTTACTGTACTACCAACCGCTCCCCGCAACAACTCCCCACTGCCTCCTTCGCGGCTCGGAGCTTCTTCCCTCTCTTGCAATAGGATTGGTTCCTACGGTCAGTGAAGGGACCGGATAAGCGACCTCGCCCTGCTCATTGGCTGCTGTGGGTGTCATACAGAAAGCGGGCTAGCGGACAGGACGGTCTTGGTTTTGGACTAACGGCCGGAGCTGCCCCGCGGACTCGCGAGCGTCCCGGCGTGCCCCGCGCCTTCGCAACCACTTCCGGGGCGGGAGCTGGGCCGCGGTGTCTGGTCTCGGCGGCACCCGGCGTGGAGGGGTCTCAGGCGCGTGCGGAGAACAGGGTGCCCCGCCGAAGGAGAGCGGCAGCGAGCGGACGCGGCTTTGGCGGCGGCAGCGGGCCAAAGGAGGTCCAGGGCCGAAAGTCCAGCCTAGGTAGGGTCCACGGCGGACCGGCCCTGCCTGGTGCCGGCACCTGCTGTCCACCTGCGTAGCCCGCAGCGGGGCTCCCCAGCCCAGCGGTTTGTTACCGTATGAGTTTGTGACTCGTAGCTTCTGCTTCTGCAGCTATGGAGCGGGCATGATAAAGCCACTTTCCACGTAGGGTTGCTGGAAGGAGGCGCCAAGGGACGTCAGTGCTGTAGGTGCTCGGATTCTTCTCTAGGGACCTCCCCAGGATTTGAGAACGAAGTTGGGGTACCTCGGCCTGGGCGAGGGCCCAGGAGCCTGCGTGAGAAGGGAATGCCCTGGGGCTTTACAGCTATCTCTTCCCTGTGGGCGTAATAGTCCACCACCACCGTCATCTTTTTTTTTTAAGTTAACATTTTGCTTGTTTTTAAAGTAGTGGATACTTAGTATTTTACAAAATGGGCAGAACCAAAAGGTAGAGTGAAAAAAGGTCTCATTCCTAGTACTACTTCCTGGAGATAAGTTCTGGAAGTGATATGCAAAAGACATTGTATAGCGAATACCCCATCTGGAAGTGATATGCAAAAGACATTGTATAGCGAATACCCCATCATTGTAGAGTGTCTGGCATGTGGCAGGGTGAAAGGAAGTAATAATAACTTTATGGTCTTTTCACATCCAGATCCTTTCTTCGTAAGCTCTTTGAGCAGAGTCTGATTCTGATTGTCACTGCGCACTCTTCAGGGTGTCAAACAGGTGAGCATGCAATAAAAGGACAGACAACAGGGCCTCCACCGGAGAGGAGGCATTTGCAGTCGAAGAGACATACTCACAGAACGCTTGAGGGGTGCATTGAAAATAGCTCTGAACTGATACAGCTTATTTAGCTTCTAAATCCAGGCTCTGTGGGCCAGGACTGCTCAGGTTGAGGGTGCTCACCTGTGAAGTGAGAGTTTCTTGAACTTAGGGCCTGCCAAGGTGAAAGATGGTGAATCTGGAAGGTAGGGCTTTGCTCTGAATTTGGTTGCCTGTGTAGGCCCCATCACATGTACACATAGTCTTGCAAAGGTCCTCCAGTTCTTTTGTCCTCCAGCTTGGCAGCTCGTTTGTTGTTTGGCCATCTTGGCTGTCATCTGGAGCTTGGAAAGATTCTTTAATAGAGACTGAGGTCCAAGTGGCATCTATGAACTGCTTTGGTACCTTTGGGCCATCTGAACTGGATGTGGCCTTCCCTTGCTCTTTTCTACATTTGCTTCTTTGTCCTTTCCCACCCAGAATAGAACAGGAGACAGATGTCACTCCTGGACTTGAGAGTTCCACTAGGAAGCTAATGACTTGGCCTTAATTTGGGTAGGAATCCCAGAATAAAGGGCTCTCATAATCACAGACTTTTCTTCCAGGTGTTGTCCTCTCTCCCACTTTCAAGGGATACATAGGTACATTCCTAGTCGCTTAATATTTACTGAACACCAATCACATCCTAGTTTGTATGGTAGAGGCTCTCAATTTTGTTCAAAATTTATTTGTTTAAAAGAACTTAAATTCAGTAAATGAGTTTTGATAAATACATAGAGTCACATATTCACCAGTTAAGATGTAGAACAGGTCATCACCCCCAAATTCCCTCTTGCTTTCCCTTTGTGCCGTATATCCCACACCTCTGGTACTACTGATCTGTCACTCCAACCCTTTGATTTTATCTTTCCAAGAAAGTCATATAAATGGAATCACACAGTAAGTAGCCTTTGGGTCTGGCTTTTAGCCCAGTGTGTTTGAGATTGTTTCCATTGTTGTGTATATCAACTGTTCTTTCTGCTTATTGCCAGGAGCATTCCATCCTATGAATGTGCCACTATTTGTTTAACCATTATTCCATGTGTCTTTTTTTTTCCTATGTGTCTTTAACAACAGCCCTTTGAGATACTATGTATCCATTAGACCATGAGGAACTGGGGATGGGAGATGCTAAGTAGTAGAGCTAAGGTACAACTTCAGGTCTAGGGTTCTTTCCCACCACACCCAAGAACTGATTTTGTTCATTGACCCAATCAGAATTTCTTTATCGACCATCTAAGAAGTTGTCTAATTTCTTGGGTTCCTGGCAAACACCCTTTCTAGAATGTGGGACCTGTGGATTAATGACGAAAAATACACACGGCAGTTTACGACTCACCTGCTCTTCTTTTTCTGTCTCATGACAGACTCACAAAATCATACAATATGTAATGAGAGGAAGTTTTCTAAGTCAGTCCCAGGAAGGAATCGACTGCATTGGGTAGCAGACTGCTAAGAGAGTGACATAGCTGCCTACTGTGGGTAGGAATATGACCATCCTGTTTCATTCCCTAGAACCACCAGAAAAGAAAGACCTAACCCTCCACAGTAATGTCGGAGCTCAGCGATGAAGCCAGTGAGCCAGAACTCCTGACTCGCAGCTTGTCCATGTGGCACGGGCTGGGTGCACAGGTCAACTGGGAGGAGTTGGCTGTCCCCTTGGATCTCCACACAGCAGCTTCCATCGGCCAGTATGAAGTGGTGAAGGAATGTGTGCAGCGGTAAGAAATCTTGCCTCATTAGTGGCTTTAGCTCCCATGTGGAGATATTAGTAAGCTAGCCAGACCTTGTAGACATTTAATACATATGGCATAGATTAATCTGCTTCTATTAGGCAGTTGTCAGTAATGATTTATGCTGGACTCTAACAAGGAAGGCAGTTTTTATTCCCAGGAAGAAAAATCTAGTTTAAATTTTTTTCATAGGCTTAGCCAGAAACATTTTTGGCTACTTTAACCAGAGTAATTTTATTGTTTTCACTAATTGTAGAAATGCTCAAATTAAAACAAAGATAGAAAATGATGCCCTGTGACCTTTTCCCAAGGGATTCATTTTAATCCCTTGTGCCCTTCTCTCCCCTCCAGCTTCTGCCATAGAGGAGGAGGCAGCAAGGTTTATCTGTCCCTTTGGAGGATTGCCATCTGAATTAACTGCCACACCGTTTTTACTAATGTTACACATATATTAAGTCCAGATACAGCATCCGTGGCCATTGGCTATTTGTCGTTTGTGGTACAATGTGATGTGTACTGTAATTTTTGGAAAAGAATCTGTCTCCTTGCTTCCGCCTCCTTATGTCCACCACACTTTGTGCTCACATTCCCATTTCTCATCAATAACCCAGAAAAATGATCTATGTCCATACTGACATATGCCTGTTCCAGTTCCTGAGGTACCTAAGCTGAGCCTCATTAAACTCTCAGATCTCCAGTTCCCAAGTCAGAGCCATCGCTTATAAAAACCTGACCACTCGAATACAAGTGCATTGTGGTGAGGGATAACCCTTTGTACTCCCGCACCAGGTGGCCTTGCAGTTGTGTAGCTGGGTACTCAGGCAGCACATCCTATCACAGGGTCACTATGACCCCAGTTATAAATCTGCTCTTTTAGTATTCTTGGGCTTTTCAGACTCAGGTTGTGCTAGTAAAATGCACAGTTCAGAACAGCCCCACAGAGGAGAAGAGGGAAGTGTTGGTGTTTTGATTGGGATTGTGATGCTGGCTGAGCCCAAGGCTTGCTCGCAGTAAAACAGACCAAGAACCCAAGGAGTTGGAGGCAACAGAATGGGAGATTGGGCTGATGGGAGGTGTAAGAGCCTCAGATATGTTCTGCCAAGGGTCAGGTCCTTCCCTCTCCATGTGGAATTGAGTGCTCCATCAAGTGAAGGTCATGTGGTGAGTACAAATTGGTCTTCATGTGGCTCTCCCAGCCAGCAGTTGTTACTGCATCCCTGGAATCAGAACATTTCAGAGTGGCTATGTGGGCATCCCAGAGTCAATAGAAGATGCTGGCGAATCGTATGGTTTAATATGTGCAGACCTACGAGAGGCACAAACTGTGTGGATTGATTGGCAGTTGTTAGCTCCACTGGAGGCAAGGACTGTGGAAGAGGAAAGGCAGTGGGGCATGAACTGCACAGGATGTTTCTGGAAGTGGATGTTATTTCCATACCCTAACCACAACCTCTGGGTTGGGAAGCCCACATTTTTTTTTCCTGTGGGAAATGTTTTCTAGAATTCTAATTAAAAGTAGAAAGATGGGATTATTTTGTTGTGGATTTTCTAAGAATTTTTTTTAATTGATTTTAGAGAGGGTGGCAGGGGGGAGAGAGAGATTTGTTCCATTTATTTATGCATTCATTCATTGGTTGATTTCTTGTATGCGCATGACTCTGGATTGAACCCACAGCCTTGGTGTATTGAGACAGTGCTCTAACTATCTGAGCTACCCAGCCAGGGCTCGAAGAACGTTTCTGTAGGGTGAGGTGACAAAGGAGAAATCAGTTACAGTGGGACTCCATTGTCTCTCCTCTCCCACCGGCACTGGACTAGCACACTGATCTGTTGGTGGAAGGTAGTCAGGCTCCAGGTCAGGATTTTTTAACCTTAGCATTACTGACAATCTGGGCCAGGTCATTCTTTGTGGTAGGAGCTGTTCTGTGCACTGTAGGATGTTCAGCAGCACCCCTGGTCTCAACTCCGGCTCTGGTAAACCCCACATGTGAGATGGCTGGTTGTGTCTAGCATATCTTGCGTTTGTTTAGGAGAGAGTTAGATTTGAATAAGAAGAATGGTGGTGGCTGGACCCCGCTGATGTATGCCTCCTACATTGGACACGATACCATCGTGCACCTGCTGCTCGAGGCGGGGGTGAGTGTGAATGTGCCGACCCCAGAAGGGCAGACTCCACTGATGCTGGCTTCCAGCTGTGGCAACGAGAGCATCGCCTACTTTCTCCTCCAGGTGAGCTACGAGGGGCCTCAGGCGCAGAAATCTGAGGGGCTCCTGGCTAATCTGGCAGAGGTGTGAACCACTGTAGGCCATGGTGTACTTGTGCGTGTAATCACTTTGATTCTTTCAGCATGATTGCCCAGAGGGCGCCTATTCCACGCAGAGGAGACAAGGCTGTAATGAGCATTCTGTGTTCTCTCGAAGCAAGGTGCTGAGCTAGAAATGAAGGACATTCAAGGCTGGACCGCACTCTTCCACTGCACCAGTGCAGGACATCAGCAGATGGTGAAGTTCCTTTTGGACAGTGGGGCAAATGCCAACGTGAGGTGATTATCAAGTCTTAAATGGCCAAAGGAGTGGGTATGGTCGTGTCTAACTCTAAGGAGGGCAGCTGTAGAGGCAGCTGTAGGCCAGAGTCAGAGTAGCCCCCATCTATATCAGGAATTCAGACAAACGGACAGAAGAAACAGTCACACCCAGGTGCAGGAGGTCTAGGGATAATCCTGGCTTTTTTATACATCCATCACATGACGCTGGATGCAGCACTTCAAGCTCTCTGAGCCTTGGTTTCTTTATCTGAAAACTGAGGGTAGCAATACCTATGTCATAGAGTTAGAAGAATTACATGTTCTTTCATAAGCCAGGGGCCTAACATAATGAATGGTAGTTAATCGACATACATTAGGTGCTAATTCCTTTCTCCTTTTGGCCTTATTTGGTGATGCAATGTTTTGAAATAGTCATGAGTTTTATAAGCTGGAAGGGTTATCATCTAAAGAATGTGATGATGATAATACTTTCAACACAGCATCCAGCTGGCACTGTCCACAGCCCTGATTGATGTCATGTGTTGTGTTCAAACAGCTTAGAAGCAGTGAAGATAGTGTCTTTAGGACAAAAGACTACAGCTGTGCTAGAAACTAGAAGGGTTCATAAGGCTGATGTGTTGGTAAGAACTTATCTCTCCCCATTAATTCTTGCAAGAGGGAGACCTCTGCACTTAGGGATGATGGGTGACTTTACATCCCATCATCCCGAAGTGCATGGGTTTTGTCTATATCAGGGAAGCATCTCCCTGGCAAAATTTTTCTCATGCTAATTATTGGACTCTGTCTTACAGGGAACCAATATATGGATTCACTCCTTTGATGGAAGCAGCTGCGGCTGGCCATGAAATAATTGTGCAGTATTTTCTGAATCACGTAAGTGACCTTCTTTATTAGCTTATAATTTAGTCACAGCAAGTGGCAAATCATGTCACTGAAGTATAAACTACACAGAAATATCTGCTCTTTATCTAGTTATTCAACACATTTTCATTGAGTATGTATTGATGCCAAGTGTTAAGTGACACTTAGGCATGAGGGGTATGGTGGTGAGTAAAAACAGACACCTATTTCTTCTCTGAGAATTTTGAGAAGACTCATTTGAAAAGTATGGAAAGTATATTACTTTACTTTAAAAAGTTATATGGAGGAAGAAGGCAAAGATCTTCATCCCCTTTCAACCACTCCCTGCTCCTCCACAAGATGCCTACTTAGTTTTAGAAAGAGACACTCCAGGACTTTTGTTTCTGCTTAGAAATGTGTATCTATAGACACCTGGAAACGTAGTGCTTTTTGTCTTGGACAAAGTGGGGTGATTCTGTATATTTGGTCTGCAGCTTTAAAAAACCACTTAATATGACTTAGACATCTTATCCTTTTATAGTATTCCATGCATACTCTGCCATAGTTAATTTATAACAATTCCTTATTAGTAGAAATGTAGGTTTCCAACATCTTACAGTTATAACCAGTGCTCCAGGCAGTATCTTTATATATACAGCTTTACCATGCATGCAGTTATTTCCGTGTACTGTATTTGTACAAGAGGGATTGCTGGTGCTCACGTTTTAAATTTACACAGAAAGATGGGCAAAGGATCCGAATAGACATTTTGCCAAAGAAATTATGCAGATGGCCAATAAGCACGTGAAAACATGCTTGACATCATTAGTCATCAGGGAAATGCAAATCAAAACTACTTGGATGTCTAATAAAGAGATGAAAAAGAGCAAGGGTTGGTGAGGATGTGGAGAAATTGGAAAACTCGTACACTGTTGATGGGAATGTAAATGATGTAGCCTCTTTGGAAAATAGTCTAGCTGCTACTCAAACATTGAAACATAGAGTTACTGTGTGACCCAGCAGTTCCACTCCCAAGAGAATTGAAAACATGTCTATGTAAAACTTTTACACCAGTGTCCATCGCAATGTTACTGATAATGCCCACGAACCAAAAAATGGATAAATGAATTATATTAATCAGGCATAAAAAGGATACTGCAGGGATAACATTGAAAATGTTATGCTAAGTTAAAGTCAGATGCAAAGGACCACATATTGTATGATTCCTTCTATATGAAATGTCCAGGATAAGCAAATCTACAGATATAGAAATAGATTAGTGGTTGCCTCAGGCTGGAGAGGGTGGGAAGATGGGAGAGAGGGCGATAAGGAAGGGGTACAGGATTTCTATTTAGGGGGATGAAAATGTCCTGAAATTGATTGTGGCAATGGTTGCACATTGTCGAATTGTACACTGTAAGTGGGTGAATTGCGTAGTATGTGATTATATTTTAATAAAGTTGTTTTTAAAAATCCAGGAAGGGAAATATTTAGTTTATATTTAAAGTCCCAACAAATTCTCAATAAAAAGTTGTTCTGTTGTCCTTCCCACCAGTAGTATACACAGGTGCCCACTTTCTCATGTCATTACCAGCCTTGAAGATGAAAGATTACCCATCTTAAGTTTCTTCCAATCTGCTGGGAGAAAAGTGGCATCTAGTTGTGGTTTGTACTTACTAATGAGATTGAACATTTTAGAATATATTGTCCATTTGTAATTCTTTGATGAATTGTCTCTATGTTTTGGGACACCTTTCTATTAAATAGGGTTTTTTTTGTTACTTATTGGTAGGAACTTTAGAATAATAAAATGTTAACATATCTCTTTTTAAAAAAGAATTTTGGGACAATACATTTACATGGTAAAAATACAGATGAGAAAGAAGGTTCCATATTTTTAGGACTATAAGACACACTGGACCATAAAACGCACCTAGGTTTTAGAGGAGGAAAATAGGGAAAAAATTTGGAAGCAAAAAATGTCGTAAAATATGTAATAACATAAATAACATAGCGCTGCTCCTCCCCCCCACAGTGAGCCAGGTAAGCTACATTCGGACTATAAGATGCACCCCTACTTCCTCCCAAATTGGGGTGTGTGTCTTATAGTCTGAAAAATATGGTATATAGTGAGCCTGCCTCTGGCCTTTGCCTCAGTCTCTTGGTCACTCTCCTAGGGCTGCTCCCCAAGTTGCTTTTTTTTTTAACTTAACTGTCTGTCCTGGAGATTGTTTTATATCAGCATATAAAGTTCTTGTTTCTTGTGTGTGTGTGAGGGGCATAGTACTCCCTTGTAGGACTGAATTAGAGTTTCTGTCAAGTGGTCTACAGACAGAATTGGACTGTTGCCAACCATTCACTGTTTGCACAGTGCCGTGGAGAAGATGTGTGTACATACGTCTCTGCACACCTTCACGACCCCTCTGTCCAGTTCAGTACTAAAGGTAAAAGGGTGAAGTGAAACTACAGTCTTAATATGGATGTCGCCAAATTGCCATTTGAAGAGCAAGTTGTACTGACACCCTCCGAAGAAGAATTATGAATCTTACATTTTGAAGTACTCTAAACATATTAAAAAACATAGAAGCTAATACAGCTAATCCATATGATCCAGAGGTCACCACTATCCAGATGCTGGGCTGTATCTCTCCTACCTCTGATTTTGGTGTTTTCATCACATACTGTGTGTCCTTAAGCAGTGCATAGACTTGTTTTATGTATTTTAAAGGTTTGTATAAATAATGTACCAGACTGTATGTGTCATTCAACAGTGTTGGTAAATGTAGATGTCATTCACTCACTTTAGCAGCTCCGTGCTTACTGAATATATGAATATATTTATCCTTTTTTAATGGACATTTAAGTCATATTCACTTTGCTATTTCTAACAGTGCTGCACTTTCTACTCACACTTTCTACCTGTCTTAAGCACATATGAAGGGATTTCTGTAGAAGGTCAGGATATAGTCTTCAGAGTAGAACTTTGGTGGGTAGCGTGGGTGCATCTGCACTAGAGAGTGTTAATTTGCTTTCTTCCATAGTTGTGCCAGTTCACACTTTTCTGATAGTATTTTATAGTTCTTGTCTCCCACACCCTCAGTAACACTTGCTGCATGGTATCAGATGAGCTGTCTCCTATCAGTTTTTACTGTTCTAGATTTCTGGTGAGGTTGGGCATCTTTTCATATACTATTGGCTATTTGGGCTCCCTTTTCTACAGATAATTATTCTTTGAAGGTAAGTCTACTCACATGGACTAGGATCCTTAAGACATAGTCTAGGGCCAAAAATAGATGGGCAGAAAAAGTAATAAATACAAACAAAAAAACTAAGACAAATAAAAAAGAACAGATGAGTAGGAGCCCAGAACTGCAAGAAGCATAACCTCTACTTCTGAGTTTAGAGTCAGATTTTCTAAAAAAGATTGTATTTATTTATCTTTAGGGGGGGGGAAGAGGGAAAAAGAAAGGGAGAGAAACATTGATATGTGAGAGGAACATCAATCGGTTGCCTCTTGCACGCCCCTGACCCCCCAGATGAGGCCCAGCCAACTGAGCTACACCTGTCAGGGCCAGAGACTGATTTGTTTTTTATTTATTTATTTATGTATTTATTTACCTGATTTTAAATAAGGTAGAACTGGAAATTGTAAGAGACAGTGATTTATGTAGTACTTTAAGTGGAAAACATATTGGTGAGTCAGAGACGTTAGATCTTGTATCTGCCATGCACATTACACCCCCGTTTGGTGCTCTGGGTTCCTTTATTATTCAGCTGGGCCTGAGATTGTGTGTGGGCAACTTATATCGAAGGAAACAGATTGTGTTGGATTTCTTTTGGAAAATTAAAAAATTAAACTGTAACATAATTTCAGACTTAAAGAAGCGTCACAAAGTAGTGCAAAGACTTTGCATACTTTTGCTAGCTCCTTGGTGTTAACAGTTTATGTCTCTGTATATTTATATGCGTAGTCTTTTAAAAATCATTTGAAAATAAGTGCTGACATATGCCCTTTCCCCTCTAAATACTTTCATATGTATTTCCTAAAAATAAATTTTTTCATAAGCACATACATTTATCAAACTCAGGAAATTAACGGTTTTTCTGCCAGACCCCTAATCAGTAATTGAATCAGTAATTGAATTGGTCAATTTCAAGCTATTGCTTTCTGGCTGAAGGGGCTGGTGCACACAGCCTGGAGCTTGTGGCTGATGGGCCAGATTGTTCCACTGCTGGGGAGGCTGTCCAGCTTGCCCTGTGTGGCCACTCCTTATTCCTTGCAGATCTCCTCCTGCTAGGTCAAGGTCAGCCAGAGGGATTGACCCACCGGGTCTCTTGACCTGCCCTTCAGTAGCCAGGCTTCATTCTTGAAGATGGACAAATGGCTGAGGCAAGGCACCCTGTGCTCTTCACCAGGGAAGGAAAGGGCTCTGGTTGCTTCCCTGGCACTCCGTGTCCCTTCCTCCCAGTGGGCCCAGGCTCCACCAGCTCACTCTGGGCAGAATGATCGGGGTGTGTTTGGGCCTCTCTCAGTGGGCAGCTGAATGTCGATCCAGTGACCCTCAACCTGATAGGTGCACCCACTGTCACACTGGTCCTGGTCTCTAAACTGATCCCTGTGAATTTTGATCATGTAATTTTCTAGTAATATATTATATACATTATAAAATAGGAAGAAAAAACATTTAAAGGGTAAATAGAAATTTAATATTCTTTTCCTTACCTCATGGACCTTCTTGTTCTTGGTTCTCTTTTCTTCCTCATTTCTTGCTAGGGAATAGTGTTGCTTTAGTACAGCCTGAAGTTAAAATCTTTCAGGCTTAAAAACAGATATTAGTTAAAACCCTACAGTAAAGATGGTATTGTTTGTTATGGGTGAAACCTTTGGATTTCTTCTATCAAACTCAAACTAGAAATTATCTTTTTTCCCACCAGTTTTACTGAGATAATTGACATATATCACTGTGTGAGTTGATTTGACTTATGTGTATCATGAAATGATTACAACAATAAATTTAGTTACTATCTATCATTTCATATAGATAATATATATATAGGGTAGGACAAAAGTAGGTTTAGTTGTATAAATAATACAATAATTAATGAACAGTAATATAAGGACAAACTGTTTTTCATACTTGATGTGGACCCCGGCTCGTGGGGTCCACAACATTGTGGATGAGACATGACAAATTCACACCGACTCCCGAGTCCTGTGGAGAAAAAGGGATGGCGCAGCTTCTCTCTCAAGAGGCGAAAAGCCTCACCCCTTGCCTTTGACAGGCTTTTGTTGCTTTTCTGGGCACATTACATGATGGTCCTCATTTACTATGTACAAGTCCACTTTAGGTGGTTACCTTTTACAGAAAACAGAGGAGAGAATGCTGCTAATCACATCACAGAAGAATATTTGCAAATGCAAAGGGAAAAGTGGTTGAACTGATTACTCTTCCTTGGAAGCCTTAGCACAGACTTTGGGAAGTTACAGTAAGCACTTGTGGCCTCAATTCAGGGTGAGGGAGTTTTAGCAAGTCTCATAGCAGTCTAGGTACAATGCAGGCCTGATTCCCCACGGGAGAACCTATCTGTGGATGTGGGTCCTATGCATCTCCAAGTGGGAGCTGGGCCCACGCCATGCAGAATGTTCTCCTACACATACAACTGTAAAACTACTTTTGCCCAACCCTGTATGTATTTTGTTTTCCTTGTGATGGGGATTCTTAGGATATACTCTCTTAACAACTCTTGTACATCATACAGTAGTGTTAACTATAGTTTACGTCCCTAGCATTTATTTATGTTATAATTGACAATTTGTGCCTTTTGACAGTAACATAGTGGACTCTCCACCCCGAACGTTTAAGTTATTGCCAGGTCTTCATTATTGCGAATATGTTGTGCTAAATAAACATCTTTGTGCATAAAACCTTTCTCTGTATTTGGGTTTTTTTTTCCTTAGGACGAAGTTGCAGAAGTGGAATTACTGTACTGAAGACTATAAGTACTTTTTAGGGCTTAGGATAAAAGTTACCAAATTCTGTTTCAGAATGGCGGCACTCTTATCCTGATTATGTTTTTTAAAGACTGCTTCTCTAGGAAATCTGTTGTTTCAGTTTTCTGTGTGAAGAGAATGAAGCAAGGTGGGTGCACGACTGGGTGCCAAGGGTGTAGGCAGTTTCTCAGTGCACAGCAGCCTGAGTCATCCTTCTCACCTGGAGCAGCACCTGACTGCCTCTTTCCTTTAAGTATCTGCCTTCCCAGAGCAGCTGAAAGCCAAAGCAGTGAACTTGGAGAGCTGCCTCAGCTATGAGATGGCTGGATTACTGCCATGTATGATGATCCAATAAGCACCTCCCCATACCCCCAGTTTTAGCATTGACAATGAGAGACCACACAGACCTTTGCCTTTTCTCTCAAAGTTGTGACGTTTTCGAGGATCTTGGGTATAGACCTTTCCAAGGTGGTGATAAGCCATTGTACCTCTTGTCCTGGGTCCATAGCCCCAGAAGTGAGGGTGCTTCTCAGGAGAGATCCTTAATTCTTGTTCTTTTACTAACTTTCACAGGGAGTCAAAGTGGACACGAGAGACCACAGTGGAGCCACAGCCCGAATGCTGGCCAAGCAGTATGGACACATGAAGATAGTGGGGCTGATAGATGCTCACTCACTTTCTTTGCCCAAGAGCCTCTATCGGAGCCCAGGTACCCATCTGTGGCTTCACCCTCTGCTGGAATCCCGCCCCTTGTTCTCACCTGCTTTGATTGATTTGGCTCCTGCAGTCTTGCCAAACCTGTATCTCTCCTCGCGATTCCATTATGCAGTCAAGGTTGAGGCCTGCTTGTCTAATGGGAGAGGACAAGTTAGTTAGTCTGTAGACTGGCGCCTGCCAGGCTGAATTTGGGTACACCAGATGTGGGTATGTGGTGCCCACCCAGGGATAGGAGCACAGCCTCATAAAGGGGCTGGCTTCTGGGTTTGTTTTGTTTTGTTAGCTTCTGGTGTTTGTTTCTTGACTTTTATGGTATTTGTTGCCATGCAGAATGTTTTAATTTTATATAGTAAATTCATCAATCTTTTTTATTTCCTTTGGATTTAGGGTCACAAAAAATCTTTCCCTGTGCTCAGGTTGTATAAGAATTCACCTATTGGCCTGGCTGGGTGGCTCTGTTGGTTGGAGAGTTATTCCATACACCAAAAGGTTATGGGTTTGATTCCTGGTCAGGGGACATACCTAGGTTGTGGGTTCGATCCCTGGTCGGGCAACTGATTGATGTCTCTTTCTCTCTCTAAAATCAATTAAAAAAAGACATATTCTCGGGTGAGGATTAAAACAATTTTTTAAATTAAAAAAATAAGAATTCACCCATGTTTCCTTATAGTACTGGCATGGTTTAATTTTCTTCATTGAGATCTCTGACCCATTTACACTTTATTTTCATGTATGGTATAGGTAGTTTTTTTTGTTTTTTTTCCCAAATGGCTCTCCAGTTGTCCTAGCATATTTATTTAAAAGTCTAGCTTTGACCTAGTGATCTGAGAAGCTGTCTTTGTCACACAAAATTTCTATTTGTGCTGAGGACTGTTTATTCTGTTCTTGGTCTGTCTATTCACACACCAGAGCCACACTGCTTTAATTATAGAGGCTTTTTGTAATATGTTTTACAATCTAATACGGCTGGTCTCCCTTGTAGCTCTGCTTTTTCAGTGTTTTCCTAGTGACAGCTTTTTGTGTGTGAACTTGAACATCAACTTTAGTTCCTTAAAAACAGTGTGTTGATGTTGAGACTGTGGCAGATTTATAAACTAACTACCCCTTTATGTTGTCGAGTCATTCCAGCTAACAAAAGGAGTGTGCTTTTGTTCTGCATTTTTGTGTCTTACAGGAGAGTTTGAAATTTTTTTCTGATCTTCATTTTGCATAACCTAAGTGTATTTCTAAGTGTTTGATTTTCTTTGTTGCTGTTATAAATGGGGTTTCATTACCATCATGTCCTCTAACTGCTTGTCTGTGAATGTGAAAGCTATTGATGTCTATATACCAATTTTTTAAATACTTTTTAAATTTATTTTTTAGAGGGGCATGGAGGGAGAAAGAGAAGGAGAGAAACATCAATTGGTTGCCTCTCATATGCACTCTGATCAGGACCAAACCTGCCACCCAGGCATGTGCCCTGACTGGGAAATGAACCTGCGACTTTTTGCTTTGCAGGACGATACCCAACCAGTAGAGCCACACCAGTCAGGGCATGTATACCAATTTTATATTCTGCTGCCTGACTGAGTTCTTTTCATTGTTTGAGTTAGTTTTATTTATTGATTCTCTGGGGTTTTCCAGGTATACTCCCATATAATCTGCAAATAGAGTTAGATTTACAACTTCTTTCTGATTTTTAGTTTCATTGACTAATACTTCTAGTACAGTGTTGAATATAGTGGAGACAGTGGACATTCACTGGGTCCTGACCTGAGTGGAAATGCCACATTAAGTAAGATACTGACTTAAGAGTGAGGTGCACATATATTTTATGATGTTAACAAAGTATCTGTTGCCTTGGCTGGGCAGCTCAGTTGGTTAGAGCATCATCCCAATTACGGGTTCGATGCTGAGTTAGGGCACAGACAAGAATCAACCAATGAATGCATCAATGGGTGGTACAGCAAATTAATGATTTTCTCTCTTTCTCTCCCTTCCTCTCTCTCTAAAATCAATGAGAAAGAATAAGAAAGTGTAATTTCCTATATTCTTGAGTGTTTTCTACAGTAATAAATGTTGACTTTTATCAAAGCCTTTTTCAACATCTATGGAAATGTTTGTGAATTTTCTCTTTAGATCTATTAACACATATTAGTGAATTTTCTCTTTAGATCTATTAACACATATTAATGAATTTTCTAATAACAACCAACTTTACCTTCTCACTTGGTGCGTAAATGTCATTTGGTGTATTACTTTCCTAATGTGGTGTTTGATTGTTTGCTAATGTTTTATTTAGTGTTTTATATAGCCATTCATTTGTAATTAATATTGGTCTGTGATTTTCTTCTGTTCTGTCTTTGTCAGGCATAGTTATCAATATTATAGTTGCTTCATAAAAAGAATCTGGAAGCTTTTCTTCCTTTTTTGTGCTCTAGAACAATTTTTGCAGCATTGGAGCCCCATGGCCTTTGAAGATGTGGTAGGATTCTCCTGCTGAACCATCTGGGCCTGGTCCTTTTTCGGGGGTGGTTCCTCGATGGCTTTTTTTGTTTCTTCTATAGAAATTGGTATGCTTAAGCTTTCTGATTTCACCGGTGTCAATTTTGGTAAACTGTATTTTCCTAAAAAATCATTTCATCCTGGATTTCAAGTTCATCCATATAGAGGCCTAAAAATAGGTTTTTGTTCCTCCTGCTTTTAAAAGTTTCTTCTGTTTCAATGGTTATTTCAGCGGTTACTTCTTTATCTATCTAACTCGTTCTTTCCTGGTTTTCGTAATTTTCTTCAACACTTGCGGTTCAGTTTCCATTTCATATCTGTTTCCATTTCATATCTGGGCACTTGGTAATATAGTTTTCATTTTTTAATTTTGACTCTTTTTTCTGTTTTTCCCCTAAGTTCAGTCGGTTTTCTCACCCTTGTATGTGACTGTGTCTTTTTGCCCTCAGTTTTGGATTTCTGATTCAGGGTGCTTTCTCCTGTCCTCAGATGCTGTTGAAGGATTCGGAGTTCAGTGTTTTGTCACGGTTTCTCCCGCTTCCTCATTGGTTGAGTTTTGGAGAAAGGGAATGTTTTCACTTGCTGAGCGTTTGATTCCCATTTCTATGTGCCCCCAGTAGTGACTGTGTGTAGGCGAAGATCACTGGTGCTCCTGCATTTCACAGGCAGGGCTTGGTGGTCTGGCTAGTGTGTGAATCGCAGTCCAGGAGCTCCCTCCTCCCCAGTGTCCAGGGACAGCCTCTTTACTAGGTGGCCTTTCTTTTTCTTTTTCTTTTTTTTTTTTGGAGTGGGATGTAGTTAGCCAAGCATTATGTATCCCTTGATAAAATTTTGTCTTGCTAGATCCTGAACTCCCCCTGCCTGCTTTTTCCCTTTACCACCCATTTCCAGAAGGCGTCTCTCCCCAGAAGGCCTGCTGCGCCTCTGACTGTCCCCTCCATGCCACGTGCATTCCTAAGTCACTTCCTCGTGATAGTGCTCTGCTCCACCAGGATTTTTTACAGTATTTTTGCCCATAGAGTGGACTTCATCTTTTTGGGAATGACATTGGCACTTCTTTCCCTCATCTGTCCTTTGAGTGATTTATCCTAGACCTGCTTTGTTCCCCACAGAAAATAGAAGTGAGCGAGTTGGATATTTCTTTGCTGGAGAGGGACATTTGTCTGCTCCTCACAGGGGCGGGATCTTTGAAGTTGGCGGTGCTCTCTGTGGTCTAGGTCGGGTCGAAGGTGTGGGATTTGTGAGATTCTCTCTGCATTCCTGCTGCTTGGTGCATACTTGAGAGAACATGTTAGAAAGTTCAGATTCATGGAGTGCTGCCTTTTCCTTGGTCCCCTCTCCCTTGTCCCTTTACTTTTTATTGACTACGTCTTCTGCTTGAACAGAACCCTGGTCTCCTCCTGGTGACGTAGATCCTGGAGCAGATGGGAGTGAGTCGAATAGGGAAAGGAGGGAGTGGTGGTCCACTCAGGTCACCGGCCCGCATTTGGAACCTGCGTCAGTAACTGCCTGACCTGCTGGGCAGTTGCTAAGAGTTGAGCTCTCAATTCACATGTGAGTGAGCCTGCTCCCTTTCCAGGGTCTGGTTTTGCTCAGCTCTCTTTCTGGCCCCAGGACTGTTTTGTAATAAACACTAGCTCCTGTGGTGTGCAGTGGTAAGGGGGTACTTTTCCATGTGTCTGCCCCACTTTACCAACTCCAAAATGGGATTGTGTCAGGTGAGAGAGCCTGATACAAATGTATCCATGAATTTTGCCTTCAGGGTATGACAAAATATAGGAAACTGTGAAAAGCGGTAAAACAGTAATGGTTGTGGGGCATGCTGAGCATTTAAGCTCAGATGGGTGGTGATTTGAGGTGCTTCCTAAACATTGCACTGAGGTCTCGTGTGGTACTCGTTTCCCAGGAAGTTGTTCAGGTCGAGAGTATGAACACACTAAGTCATGGTGATGCTGCCATATGTGATGAAAGTCAGAACAAAATTTATTTGTAATTGTAAACATAGTACATACTTGTTATTAAAAAATTCTTCAAACCCAGAAAATTAGGAGAATAAGAAATAAGAATTTAACCCTGGCTTTTGTGGCTCAGTGGATTGAGTGCTGGCCTGTGAACCAAAGGGTCACAGGTCCAATTCCCACTCAGGGCACATGCCTGGGTTGGGGGCCTGGTCCCCAGCAGGAGGCGCTTGAGAAGCAACAGCACATTGAAGTGTCTCTCTCACTTTCTTCCTCTCTTCCCCTCTCTATAAAAAATAAATTAATTCCTAAAAAAAAAAAGAAGAAGAAGAAGTAGCCTTGGCTGGTGTAGCTCAGTGGATTGAACGCAGGCTGCAAACCCAAAGGGTCACCAGTTCAATACCCTGTCAGGGCTCATGCCCGGGTTGTGGGCCAGGTCCTCAGTGGGGGCCATGTGAGGGCAACCACACATTGATGTTTCTCTCCCTCTCTCTTTCTCCCTCCCTTCCCCTCTCTAAAAATAAGTAAATAAACTCTTTTTAAAAAGAAGAATTTAGATTCCCCCATTGTGACAGAATTTTTCAGTTAGCTCATACTTAAGAGATTTGCTGTTCCCCTAGATGTACCCATAGCCCAGGGGTGTCAAACTCATTTTCCCCAGGGACCACAATAGCCTCACAGTTGCCTTCAAAGGGCCGAATGTAGTTTTAGGACTGTGCAGATGTAACTACCCCTTAACTAGGGGCAAGGAGCTCGGCACTGCCACCAGGTAGAAACAAAGGGCTGGGCCGGATAAAACAAGGCGGGGGCTGGAGGATGTGGCCACAGGCCTTGTGTTTGCCACCTGTGCCATAGCCCATCTGAGCAGTGGACTGGCCCATTATGGCATCTTTTTTAAAAGTTCTATTTAAAAATTTTTTAAAAATTTTTTTTCAATTATAGTTGACATTCAATATTCTACTCTACCATTTCGACTGGAAATCCTATTATGGCATTTCTTACAAATGACGTTTTAGGAAACATAGTTTTGTTCTTAATTTAAGAAAACCAATTATGAATGATTTTTCTTCCAGTTTACTATGAGGGTTAGTAAACTGGTTTATCACTGGACGGATTGTCTACATTTTTGTGTTTGACCCACAGAAAAATATGAAGATCTGAGCTCTTCAGATGAATCCTGCCCTGTTCCTCAGAGACAGAGGCCCTGTCGGAAGAAGGGCCTCAGCATCCATGAGGGGCCTCGGGCCTTGGCCAGGATCACAGCTATTGGACTTGGGGGCAAGACCCAGCCTTCTTGCTATGGTGAGCATTCCACATTCCCTGATGCTTTTTGATAGTGCTTTCAAGGATTCTGTCTGGATGAGAAGAATAACTCAGGCTCCTGAAATGCGGGTCGCTGGGTAAGAGCAGCAGCTCAAAGACTCAAATTTGATGACAGTGATGGAAATACATTAGGTGTGGCTGGATCTTGGATTTGTGTTCATCCTTTGATTAGTCTTTTCATTGGTTAAAATTATAAATTAAGAGCAGCAGAGATGTAGCTAGGCTCAGATTTCATTCATCACACAGTGAGTTAGCTAGTGCAGGAACAGTGTGACCTTTGAACCCTACTTCCTGTCTCTGGCCATAGCACCTGAGCATGATACTTACCACATTTTTCAGCTTGAGATGGATATGCCTCTGGGCCAGGCCTAGGAATGACTGCGCTCTTGCTCTTTTCTCCAGAGGATGAGTTTGATGCTCAGATCCCTCTGAGAACTGTGGCATGGTGCTCTTGGTGGGCTAGGATCTTAGGCCCCAAGTTTCCAGATCTTCTGAGTTTATTCTCAAATTGTCAGCTCCTGAATGTTGAGTATAGTGTTCTTGGGGAGTGAGGGAGGCACCAGTAGTCCTTGGGGCAAGTCGTCCTTTTTTTATTTATCTTCACCAGAGGCTGTGTTTATTGACTTTAGAGAGAGAGAGAGGAAGGGCAGGGGAGGAGGGAAATATCGATGTGAGAGGGAAACTGATTGATTGGTTACCTCCTATTGATTGGTTGCCTCCTGTACTCGCCCCAACCAGGGATCAAACCCACAACTTAGGCATGTGCCCTGACTAGGAATTGAACCCGCTACCTTCTGGTGTATGGGATGATGCTCCAGCCAACTGAGCCACCTGGGCAGGGCACAGGTTGGGTTTTATGCTCACGCTCTTGCTCTGAACTGACCAAGTGATAAGACTTGCACACAGGTTACATCGTCCTTTAATGTCTGTCACCCAGCAGTGGCCAGGCCAAGGTGCTGGTCTAGCGGGCTGGGTAGATAGGCCCCTTTCATGAACAAACATTCCTCTGAAGCCTGGGTTTGGAAGAAACCAACTTTCCTTAGTCAGAGGAGATCATATTTCAGTCAAGAGTGTCAGTAACTTGATTTCCTTCTAAGAACCTTGGAAGGAATCCTGGGTTGGGAATCTGAGGCCCAACTTCTGATGTCCTTGGTGGGGTGGGCTGACTGAGCCACTGGGGAATCCAGCCCTCGAATAGCAGTTGTCAAGCTCCTGCTGTAGGGTGAGGGTGTGGATCATATCCTTCCTGTTCTAATGTGCTTATAAGCACAGGGCTCTGGGATGTTTGGCTGAGTTGTCTTAGTTTTGAGTGGCAGGCTATTTTTTTCTTTCCTGAGGAATCCATTCTACCTGTCCCACCCTGAGATATGGTTGGGACATAGGATTTACCCTGGAGACAGAGTGCGGTTAATCTGTGTAGCCATCCAACAAATCTTTTTTTTTAATGGAATTCTTTCAATTTACCAAATAATCCATGGCCATAGCTCATTTGTACACATTTTTTTTATGTACCCACAGAGAAGACTGGAAGAATATTTACTAAAATAATGATATAGTTGACTCTTGGTTGTGGCATTTCAGGAGAATTTTGTTTTCTCTTATACCTGTGATATTTAAATTTTCTACAGGTCTACATGTTCTTCGCCAACAATTGCAAAAAACATTTATGAATGGTAAATATGCAGGTTGTAAAAAGCCTGAATAACTACGGAAAACTATAAGGAAGAAAATAAGTTAGTCATGGCTCCATCAGCCAGTCTGTTTTATGCAAATAAATGTACTTTCTGTAAGGAAGGGGCAGGGGAATTGGAATGGAACTCTCTTTGGTTTGTGTTCTGTATTTTCTCGTTTTCTTGCAGGCAGATACTTTCAAAGGTTGTGTAATCTGGTATTATTATAGTTAATTTTTAGCCCAGGGCCTCCAGCCTTCCTGCTCAGCCAGATCTCCTTTCACATGGAGTTGACTGACCTGAAGAGGAAACCCTCAAAGTCACAGGGACCGGAAAGGCTGGTTTGTGAGATTAGATACTTCTAGCTAAAAGGGACACCTAGTATTAGTGTAGTTTTTCTGGAGCTCAGGAGATCGAAAACACAGCTTACCATTTTCTACTCCTTTTTTTTTTTTTTTTAAAGATTTCTATCTATCTATTTATTTATTTATTTATTTATTTATTTATTTATTTATTGTGAGAGGGGAAGGGAGGGAGAAAGAGAAAGAAACATCAATATGTGGTTGCCTCTCATGCACCCCCAACTGGGGACCCAGCCCACAACCCAGGCATGTGCCCTGACTGGGAATTGAACCAGCAACCCTTTGGTTCACAGGCCAGCACTCAATCCACTGAGCCACACCAGCCAGGGCTACTCTTTGCATTTGGAAAAGAGCGTGGTGTGGGAGAGGGCACCAGGCTTGACCAGTGCTTTGACTCCACCGTGCACTTGCTGTGGGACACAAGATTGGTCTCTTCACCCCTCAGAGCCTGTCTCCTCACCTGCAAACTACATGTAACAGTATGTGCAGGTTACTGTGGTGAGTGGATGAGGTGACGGCCAGGAAGACGGACTTCCTCCTGGCCTGCCTAAATCCTGGGTCTTTCTTCACACCAAGGTTCCTCCGAGGATGTGGTCACATTTGGAAGGAGGAATTTGTCGTCCCTTTTTTTAAATAAATATTTTATTTATTTATTCTCAGAGAGAGGGGAAGAGGGAAAGGGAGGGAAACAGAGAGGGAGAGAAACATCAATAGGTTGCCTCTCTCACACGCCTGACCAGGGATCTGCCCATAACCCAGGCATGTGCCCCTGCCAGGGGTCGAACCAGTGACCTTTCACTTTATGGGATGACATCCAACCAACTGAGCTGTACTGATCAGGGCTTATCTTCCCTTTGTATTCTTGTGGGTTTATGGGCCCCATTCTTTTCACAGAGCAGGTGCCTCCACAGGGCTATGTCACCTTTAACAGCAGTGATGAGAACCTCCTGGTAGGGGAAGGTCTCTGCTACAGGGATGTCACCTCCCCCATCAACGATCGGGATGTGGAGAGCAGCAGCAGCAGCAGCCGGGGTATGTGTGCCACCCCACCCCACTCCACCCCACACCGCCAGGCTGGAGGCTTTGTTGGGTTTAGGATTCCTGTGTCCCTGCCCCCACCCATCCTGCTGGGGCTTGGGTGCTGCGATGCATCTATCCAGTAGAGAATAAGAGAGTGAAAGATGTAGAAGGCTCTGGCTCTTTTGAGAAGTCAAAGAATCTGGCATGGGCACAGGAGGGAAGAAGCTTCCAGCATCTCCACGCAGGATCTAGGGGAGGTTTATCTTCTTGATTGGTGAGCCCTCAGGGTAATGTAATGTCTTTGTTAGAGTCCATGTATCATTCCTTCAGCAGCTGTTCACTGAGTGCCCTGTGTGCCAAGCATTGTTCTAAATGCTTGAATTTACCGATGAACAGAACAGACAAAATCCCCTGCCTGTGTGTGCAGAGGGGAGGGTGCAGGCCAGGCAGTCAGCATGAAACAGGACACAGTAAACCATCTAAGGAGTTGATGAAACAGCTCAGGCTCTGGGGAGGCACTGTGAGTGAGACCTCTAGTCAGCTGTCCTTGTCTTCACCGTTGTCAGAAGAGCAGGCCTTTTGTGCTCACCTCGGGGCTGTGCGGAGCAGCAGCAGCAGCGAGGGCCTGGCAAGAGCCCCAGGAGTCAGCAGCGAGGCCTCTTTGGAGAGCAATGAGGTAAAGCTTCTCCTTATTTCTTGTCTCATGCCCTTCCCCTTTCTTGGTGTCATGGGGGATGTTAACAGTTCATTTGAGATGGACAAGTCTCGTAACAAGGACGTGCATGACTGTGCTGGCTAGGACATGTAGGGTCCAGGGCCACCCTCCGGAGAACCACCTGGGTTTAGGTGACCTCAGTGGTAGCCTGTGTGTGGCAGGCGGGGGGAGTTCCAGACCTCACCCACTCTGCGAGGAAAGCGGCCCAGACCGAGGTAGAAGCTGAGTGGCACAGACGGAGGGCAGGGAGCAGTTTATATGCAGCGTGTCAGCTGTGAGACCTTCAGTGTTTGTTTGCTTATTTTTATCCTCACACAAGGACCTTTTAAATTTCTTGTTTTGGAGAGAAGAGGAAAGGGGAGAGAGGGAGAAAGAGAAACATTGATTGGTTGCCTCCCATTTGCACCCCTGACCAGTGATCAAATCTGCAACCCAGACATGTGCCCTGACCAGGGATTGAACCTGCAACCTTTCGGTTTTCCGGATGATGCTCCAACTAACTGAGCCTTACTGGCCAGGGCTGTGTTACTTTATTTTTTGAGCAGTTCTCTTGTGGACACTTGGGATTGGGTTTTATTTTCTTGTAAAGGATTTGCCCAAGATTTCACAACTAATTAGTAACAGAACTGGGGTATAAAACCAGTTTGGGCCAGCGCCAAAGCTCACACACTCTTCCTGTACACATTACTATTCCCACCCACCCCCAGGTCCCCATCGGGGATCATCAGCTCGTTCTCTGTATCTAGGTTGTTTCTGTTCTGTTTTTTTAGAATTAATATGCAAGTGAAATCATATGGTCTGCCTTTCTCTGATTTATTTCACTTAGAGTGATACCCTCTACATCTGCCCATGTTGTTGCCTATAGCAAGATTTCAATCTTTCTTATTGCTGAATAAGAATACTATTTCATTGTATATATGTACCATGTCCTCTTTACCCATTTATCTGTTGAACACCTAGGTTGCTTCCAAATAATGGCTATTTACTAGTAATGCTGCAGTCACAATGGGGTGCATCTGTCTTTTCAAATTAGTTTTGTTTTCTTCAGATAAATACTCAGAATGTGTAATTGTTAGATCATATGGCAGCACTGTTTTTCATTTTTTTAGGAATTTCTGTACTGTTTTCCATGGTGGCTGCACCAGTTAGCCATTTACAGTCCCCCCAACAGGGCACGCGGGTTCCCTTTCCTCCACATCCTCGCCCACACTTGCCGTTAGTTTATTGATGACAGTCATCCTGACAGGTGTGACACGATACCTCACTGTGGCTTTAGTTTGTATTTCCCTGATGATCAGTCTTGCAGTGTTAACTTTAAACACACACCTCTTGCCATAGGATTCAGATAATGCACGTAAAAGCTCAGTTCGCAAACAAGCAAAAAGTTATATGAAGATCAAGAATCGCCACAGCAACAGTGAAAACCAGTGGCCTCCCAGCACAGGGACGTCTGGGGCAGCCTGTCCTCCAGGATCTGTCCCCCAGACCGAGAGGTTTCCCTATTCGGGACCCCAGGTAAGATCATTTGTGAAACTGGTGGTTACATCATTAGAAAGATTGTGCTTCTTGTGATTCATGAGGCTTTATTGTGTGCTTTTGATGGGCTAGGCGTTGTTGAGAGAAGAGCGTGGTGGTGGCTTTCCCCCAAATGATCTGTAAAGCTTTTTGGGCTGAGAGAGTCCTAAGGTTGGAGGTGCCAGTTGCAGGGTTTGTGCCTGTCCCTTCCCAGGAGGGACCTGTCTCTGCCTTTGGTGACCATACTCGTTTCCATACTTGACTTAGCCCCCCTGAGCCTGGGGAGGGAAAAAACAGGACTAATCTCATAGAGCTGCTTTCAGGAGTCAGTGACAAGATGTAGGTGAGGCAGAGACAAAGTGACACATAGTGTGCACTTCATGAAAATTGCTGTTTCTGGCCCTGGCCAGGTAGCTCAGTTGGTTAGAGCATCATGGTGACACAGCAGGTTGCAGACTCAGTCCCCAGTCAGGGCACATACCAGAATCGACCAATGAGTGCATAAATAAGTACAGCAAAAATGGATGTTTCTCTCTCTCTGCAATCTAATTGGTAAATAATATTTTTAAAAAGAAAAAAATTGCTGTTTCTGTCTTTCTCATTAAGGGTTACTCTAGCTAAGCAATTTCTTAGGGATCACAGGTATGACACAGCAGCTCAACTGTCTAATGTGCATTTATTGAGTTCTCTTGCCCTCTTTGGACATATATGGTGCAAAGATGAAAGACAGAGAGGTACATACTTGCCATTTATTTGTTCAAGTCACAGCTCTGCTATTTACTAGAAGCCTGTGATTTTGCTTGCCTCTCTTTGCAGTCACCTCCCCCCGCCCCATCCCTGGGGGAGCCTATACTCCCAAGTTCCACAAGCAGCCACATCTCTTGAGCCCTTAAATGCTAGGGTAGCTGTGACAGTCACTGGAGGGGGGAAGAGCAGAACTGGAGTGCTTTCAAAGTTTCAGTCTCAAAGAATTCACATTACTAGACCTGTCTGATGGTTCCCTGGTAGACATGCTTATAAGGCTGTATTTGACTTGACCGAGAGCTTGTGTGCTCAACACCAAAAACCTTCTCCTTGGAGGACGTGTGTCGAAAATAATCACAGGGAAATGTTTTAACTTTGCAGCTATCCGAAGTGTTGGATAACAGTTGAAGTATACAGATTAACACAAAGCTTAAAAAGAAAAACTGGGGGAGGAAATGTCCATAGGAGTTTTGAAAAGCTCTGACTCATTCCTGGGAGTCTAAGAGGCCACATACATGCTCAAGGCTGTGCGTATGGTCAGGAAAGGCCCGAGAACACCTCTGATGATCTTGAGGCTTTGAGCAAGCAGGAAGCAAAGGTTAGGACAGAGTCGCCATTTGGCTGGCTGAGTGTTGAAGACGTGCCCAACAAGCATGCAGAGTTATTTGGCAAAGACTGGGAAATGGGTTCCAGTGTTTAAAGAAATCTCTGTCAGACTGCTAAGCTGAGTAGAGACTTCAGTGGCCACCGACCAGAAAGAATACAGACAGTAACCCCTGGAGAGGGGGGAGGATTGGATCTCCAGAGTTACTGCATTAAAATGTCCAGTTTTCAATAACAAAAAAAGATAGGCAGAGAATAAGAAAACGTGGCTCATAGAGGGTAGGAAAAGGCAATAATAGTAGAAGCTATCCCTGAGGAAGCCTAGAGAGTGGGCTTATTAGACAAAGACTTCTTTTCAATTTTTAAAATTTATTTATTGAATGTATTAGGGCGACATTGGTTTATAAAGTTACATAGGTTTCAGGTGTACAATTTTATAATACGTCATCTGTATATTGACTGTATTGTGTGTTCACCACCCCGTCATAGACAAAGATTTTAAACAAGCTTTTAAAAATATGTTCCAAGAGCTAAAGGAAACCACATCTAAATAGAGAAAATTGAGAAAATGACTAATAAAATGAACCAAATAGAAATTCTGGAGTTGAAAAGTTTACATAAAAACTGAAATGAAAATTTCATTAGAGGGGCTCAAGAGCATATTTGAGCATGCAGAAGAGTCAGAAAACCTGACAGATCAATTGAGATTATCCAATTTGAGAATCAGAAGATTGAAATGAAAAAACATAAACAGAAACCTGTGCAGCACCATCAAGCATACCAACATGCACATACGCTGCTCCAGAAGAGGGAGCAGAAAGTAGAAAAAATGTATTTTTTCTTTATTATTATATTTTATTGGTTGTGCTATTACGGTTGTCCTGATTTTTCTCCCTTTGCCCCCTCCACTCAGCACTCCCCAGTCCCCCAGGCGGTCCCCACACCATTGTTCATGTCCATGTGTCATGCGTATAAATTCTTGACTACTCCATTCCCTATACTGTACTTCACATCCCCACGACTGTCCCGGAACTACCTGTTTGTACTTCTTAATATTCTTACCTCTTCACCCATTCCGCCAGACCCCTTTCTCATCTGGCAGCCATCAAAACACTCTCCATATCCATGATTCTGTCTCTGTTCTTCTTGTTTGTTTAGATTAAATTGTTGATAGATATGTATTTTTGTCATTCTATTGTTTATAGTTTTGATCATCATCTTTTTCTTAAGTAATTCCCTTTAACATTTCATATAGCCATGGCTGGTGTGGCTTAGTGGATTGAGTACCGGCCTGTGAACCTAACAGTTGCTAGAGTGTTTCCCAGTCAGGGCACATGCCTGGGTTGCAGGCCAGGTCCCCCATAGGGGGTGCTCAAGAGGCAACCACACATTGATGTTTCTTTGCCTCTCTTTCTCTCTTCTCCTCTCTCTAAAAATAAAGAAATAAAATCTTTTAAAAAGGCAACATTTCAGCCCTGGCTGGTATGGCTCAGTGGATTGAGTACCGGCCTGTGAACCAAACAGTCGCTGGACTGATTTCCAGTCAGGGCGTGTGCCTGGGTTGCAGGCCAGGTCCCCAGTATGGGGTGCTCAAGAGGCAACCACATATTGGTGTTTTTCTCCTCTCCCTACCTTTTCTTCTCTCTAAAAATAAATTTTAAAAAAACATTTCATATAAAAATGGTTTGGTGATGATGAACTTTAGTTTTTTCTTGTGTGGGAAGCTCTTTATCTGCCCTTCAATTCTAAATGACAGCTTTGCTGGGTAGAGCAATCTTTGCTGTAGGTCCCTGCTTTTCATGACTGTTTCTCGCCCATCTCTTCTGGCCTGCAAAGTTTCTTTTGAGAAATCAACTGACAGTCTTGTGGAAACTCCCCTTTAGGTAACTAACTTTTCTCTTGCTACTTTTAAGATTCACTCTTCGTCTTTAACCTTTGACACTTTAATTATAATGCATCTTGGAGTGGGCCTCTTTGGATTCATCTTGCTTTAGCCTCTCTGTGCCTCCTGGACTTGTATGTCTATTTCCTTCACCAAATTAGGTAAGTTTTCTTTCATTATTTCTTCAAATAGGTTTCCAAGTTCTTTCTCTCTTTTCCTTCTGGCTTTCTATGATGTGAATGTTGAAACACTTGAAGTTGTCCCAAAGGTTTCTTACACTATCCTCATTTTTTTAATTCTTTTTTTCTTCTTGCTGTTCTGATTGCTTGTTGTTTGCTTCCTTATGTCCCAAATTTCTGATTTGATTCTCAGCTTCATCCACACTACTATTGTTTCCCTGTAAATTGTTCTTTCAATTAGTGTATCCTTTGCTTCTGACTGGATCTTTTTTATGCTATATTGAGGTCCTCACTAAGTTCCTTGAGCATCCTTGTAACCAGTGTTTTCAACTCTGCATCTGATAGATTGCTTATCTCCATTTCATTTAGCTCTTTTTTTTAAAAGGTTTTATTTATTTATTTTTAGAGGGGAAGGGAACGAGATAGGGAGAGAAATATCAATGTATGTTTGCCTCTTGTGTGTCCCCTGCTGGGAACTGGCCTGCAATCCAGGCATGTGCCCTGACTGGGAATCAAACTGCGATCATCCAGTTCGCAGGCCCATGCTCAATCCACTGACCTACACCAGCCAGGGCTCATTTAGCTCTTTTTCTAGAGTTTCAATGTATTGTTTCATTTGGGCCATGTTTGTCTCCTCATTTTGGCAGCCTCCTTGTGTCTGTTTCTGTGTATTAGGTAGAGCTGCTTTGACTTCATGTCTTGGTAGAGTGGCCTCATGTAGTACATGTCCTGTAGGGTCCAATGGCACAACCTCCCCTATCACCCAAACTGGGTACTTGAGGTGTGCCCTTCATGTGGATTGAGTACACCCTTCTCTTATAGTTCAGCCTTGGTTGCTGTTGGCAGATCAATGGGAAGAATTTTCCCAGGCCAGTCAGCTGCAAAGATTGGCCGTGACCACTGACCACCAAACTCCACCCTCTGTGGAGGATCAGCTGTGCAGGTGCAGGGTGGTGGTGCTCCAGTGTGGTCTGTAGCTGTCCACTGGGGGTGCTGGCCCTGGGCTTTCCCAGGTGGTACAGGCCAAGATCAGCCCCCTCCTGTTTTTTCGCCTGGGACACAGTGCCTGGGCTATAAAGCAGTCTGAGATGTGTGCTACTTGTGCTAGGCTTGGAGATTCCAAGCTGTGAATCTAGGCTGGTTGCTGCTAGTGCTGGGCCTGGGACTCAGGGACGCCAGCTCTTGCTTATTAGAGAGGATTTAGGCAGTTGAGCAGGACAAGCCAAGACCAGGCATTCATTTATGGAAAACAAGCTTGGGAGGGCCCATGAGTTGGGTGGGGCAGAGCTCTAGGTATCTCCCAGGCAGGTAAAACTGTTAGCCAGGTTTGTAGACTCTCAGATATGAGTCCAGCTTGCCAGCTCTGTCGCTCTGTTGTGGTAATGCTTAGAAAAGGGACAATGGCCTCTGCTCACCTTGGTGCCAGACACTCCAGTTTCTCCTTATATGCCGGTGGTGCCTTTCAAGCTGCCACCCCAGTGTGGTGCTTGAGCTCAAGGGGAGTGAGTCTGACTAGGGGAGTCCATGTGTGGGTTCTTTAAGAGGAAATTCTTGGGGCTCCAGAAGTTTTTTCCACCAACTCAGTCCCTGCTGGTTTTTGAAGCCAGAAGTTGTGGGGACTTGTCTTCCTGGCACTGGAACCCTGCCTGGGCTGAGGCTGAGGCGCCTGGTGTGGGGCTGGGACTCCTCACCCCTGAGATATCGCTCCCAAATTTTTATCTACCAGCCTGGGTGTGGGACCAGCCTGTTCTACACCCCTCCTACCAATCTGGATGGATGTGGTTTCTTTAATTCCATAGTTTTGAGACTTCCATTCAACTGGATTTCTGACAGTTCGAGTGATGGTAGTTCTGTACATTAGTTGTAATTGTGATGTGGTTGTGGGAAGTGGTGAGCCATGTCTGCCTGTGCTAGTATATTTACCAGAAGTCTAGAAAAAAAATCTTAAAAATAGCCAAACCTTCCCAAATTTAATTTTAAAAAAAATGAATCCGCACATTCAAAAAGCTAAATGAACTTTAAGTAGTTAAACTCAGATCCATCAAGGATGGGACCTAGACATAACATAATCCAACTGTCAAAAAAACAAGAGAATCTTGAAGGAAAAAAGAGGAGTGACTCATCACCCACACAGGAATCTCAGTATGATTAACAGTTAATTTTCCTATCAGAAACCATGGAGGCCAGAAAGCCATTTGATGACATATTCAAAATAAAGAAAAGTAACTCAACCAAGAATGCTATATCTAGCACAAACTGTCTTTCAAAAGTGAAGGAGAAATTAAGACAGTACTAGGTAAACAAAGATGAAATGAATTTGTTGTCCGTAGACTGTTGCTCTACAGGAAATACTAAAGGTGTATTTTAGGCTGAAATGAAGACGGTAGTTGCAAAGCACAAATAAATGGAAAGTTCTCTGGACTTCCTGCTTTAAGGGCACAGATCAAGGAGGGGGCAGTTTGGGCTCTCTGCAGTTAGGTCACTGTCCCACTGCTGAACTTGGGGGATCAGCAGGGCTCAGATCTCCCCCTTAAAACTCGATACACACCTAGCAGGAGAAAATGGGCTCCTCCTTGCACGATGTGCCCTTTTTTGTCCCCATGTCTTTGTGCCATGCCCATGCCCTGACCTGGCCTCTCTGCCCCCTAGGACCTTGCCACACTACTGGAACAAATCGGGTGTCTGAAGTACCTGCAGCTGTTCGAGGAACAGGATGTGGACCTTCGAATCTTCCTGACCCTCACTGAGAGTGACCTGAAGGAAATTGGCGTCACGTGAGTCCAGACGGGCCATCTGTGGCTGCACGCCCCTTGTTTCAGCCCAAGTTCTGGGACCAGCTGGCGTTGTAGCTTTCCGACTTGGGATAGGAAAAAGTGCCTTCTCTAGAGGTCTGTCTTCTTCCTATAGTCAGCTGTCCTCTCTCCATTCCTACCCTGATCCTGGCCTAGATGCAGATGGCCTGGGTCCTGTGGCTTCCAGAGCTGGCCCAGCTGACAGTGATGTGTTTAGGGCACCCAGATATTTTCTGTGTGCTCACTTCTGAGAGCTTTCCGAGTTGGCAGACGGTCATCCATAGCCCAGAGCTGGCCAGCTGAGTTCCCTGTTTAGTTAAAGCAGCAGCCCACCTGGGAAGGGGACCAGGTAGAGACTGGGTTGGAGTATGGTGGGGAGCAGCCTCCTGTGAGGTCATCACTTCTTACAGCCCTTTGTTTCTGTTTGCTATAGGATCCCAGGGCCACTCTCCCTCTTCAAGGCTAGGCTCTCTCCTAGGGGAACCATCTTGATGGAAGGATAGTCTGTTGAGCTTCTGCCACATGGCTAATGCTGATCTGAGTCCTTTTCCCATTCTTCCTGCAGATTGTTTGGACCCAAGAGGAAGATGACTTCTGCCATTGCCCGCTGGCACAGCAGCGCCCGCCCCCCCAGTGATGCCCTGGAGCTAGCCTATGCCGACAGGCTGGAAGCTGAGATGCAGGAGCTTGCCATCCAGCTGCACAAAGTAGGTGGGAGAGCAGGGGAGGGGGTGTGCAGAAATGGCAAGAGAGGTGTCTGGAGACATGTACCTACAGAGAGGACACAGTGAGTGATAGGACAGTGAAGGCTGAGGGCATTACAGCTCCTACCCTGAAGGGGAGATACACAGGCAGACCCACAGGAAGAAGGCTCAGAAAGATACGGCACATTAGCAAGGGGTCCGATGCACACAGGAAAGAAGAGATAGGATGAGGGCAGAGAACAGGAGGGTGGTGTGGATACCAGAGGGCTCACAGGAAAGGATCCAAAGCAGGAGAGACTCCAAGGTAGAGACAGGCTGTCTCATTCCAGGAGAGAGGGGCAGGCAGAGGTGGGGGTGGATCCTTGTGTCTAGCGGCTGCGTGTCTCCTGCATCCTTGGCCCGCTTGCCTGCCAGCCAGCCCGCCCCACCTCCCACCTCTCCCTCTCCAGCGCTGTGAGGAGGTAGAGGCCATGAAGGGCCAGGTGTCCCAGGAGCAGGAGCTGCGGGCTGTGGTGGAGAGCTGCCTCCTGGAGCAGGATGGCACCCGCAAAGATGTCTTTGCCCAGCTGCAAGAGACCTGGGCCCTGGCTCGGGATGCTGCTCTCATCCTAGACCAGCTGCGGTGAGTAGGCCCCTGAGCTGGCCCTGAGTTCCCTCCAAATTATTCAACCAAGGACTTGCTTTCAGGGCTTCCCGAGACCCCTCTCTGCCACCACCCTTCCCCTGTTTCATTCAGGTTGTTCCTGCGGGATAGACCAGGCAGAAGTAGGACCCTGAAAATCTACACTCTATACAAGCTCTCTGCCCAGAGAGCTTGTCAGTGTGGGCAGGTGCCTGGGGTGCTTGCCAAGCCCAGGAAGGTGGGCTGCAGGGACAGGGCAGGGCTCTGCCCTTCAGTCAGGGAGGTGGGGGTGTCTGTCATCCCCTGCCCTCCCCCGCCCTCCGGGGCCACGGAAAGCAGTTGCCAGGCCTCTCCCCTCACCAGCACTTGGTCTTGTGTCCTGCAGAGCCTGTCAGGCTGAGCTGTCAGCCCGAGTGAGGCGAGATGAGTTTCCTCTCGGGGCCACCCTGGGCCCAGCCCTCCCCACAGCTGGTAAGGAGAGCAGTGTCCTGGCCCAGGACTGGGCAGAGATGCCTCCTCAGGCTGGGTTTTACTACTTGTCTCAGCACTTACCACATTTACACTCCCAGACCCTTGTAAACACAATCCCAAATTCCAGGGTGAGGGTGGCCCTGCCCTCCCCAGCCCATTTCCTTCTTGTCCCTCCTGATGGTGGGAGGCAATGCCTTTGTGCTGTGGCTGACTGTTCTGAGACCTCAAGTGATTTCTCCAGCCTCCAGATGGAGGCTGGGGCTGGGCTGGCAGACCCTAGGGCACAGCTTCATGGGAGGGTTTCATTCCTGGGGCTGGGTCCTGACCAGCAGTTAGTGCTTTGGTCAGCAAGCAGAACACATTTCGATATAACAAGGGGGCCACATACACATGACAGTTGCGTGGGTCTCCTGGTCACAGCGGCTCAGCAGAGGCAGGGCTTGTGTACACACAAACCACAGGCTCACCCAGCCCTGCCCCACAGATTCCAAAGACCGGCAGGCCTCCCTGCAAGCCCTGAGCCTCCCTGAGCTGTCACAATTGTTGGAGGATCGAGTCCACGAAATGGGTGAGTCTCTGGGAGGGCAGCCAATGACCCTCACCCCCACCCAGGGACCAGACATGGAGTAACAGGAAAAGCCTAGTGAGCTCCGACCCCTAGGGCAGCCCCGCTACAACCTACTGACCCTCCAGGTAATCCACTCCTAGCGGTCCCCCTCACAGGACTCCCCTTCTGCTGCTGCTGCCCAGACTTGCACTCTCTGTTCCCGTCCTCAGGGCGAGTGCTGTGCTCAGTGACCCAGGGCCTGGAGAAGCTGCAGGTGCTGAATGGGAAAGAGAACTGGCGGGAACCTTAGCTTGAGGGATGGTGAGTGTCGACCAGCCCAGGATCTAATCTGGGACAGCAGGGTCCACTGGGAGCTGAGCGAACACCCACATTAGTCCCGTTTCCCTTCTCAGAATCTGACGTTGGGTGACTGATCCACCCTGAAGCTGTGTGCCCGGAAAACAGGGCAGTGAGCAGGCAGTTGCAGCAGCCTGGGCCCCAACCGCGGCCAGAGGATCGGCCCCCAGGAACAGCTAGCAGAGGCAGGACCAGGCTGTGGCCCGTGCCAGACAGCAAGGCCCCTGTGGTGGCAAGACAAGGGCCTCGTCCAGAGCGTGGTGGTAAGGCCCAGAGCAGACAGGACCTTAGGGAGAGAGCGTGTCCCCATGCACCGTAGGCACACACTCAGGTTTGCCCTGATGGGTGATGACTGGGCACCTGGGCAGCATATGTCATTTGCTGGAAATAAAATTTAAGATCAGCCGGTGAGGGGCTCAGTTCTGGTCACACTTCATACAGTACTGGATGACAGAAAAACAAAGGGAAAGTCATGCCATGACCCCCAGTCCCAGAGACCCGCTGGGGCCCAGGCCTCCTCTGCCAGGACGGACAATACTGTGCTCTTAGTGGGGCTGACTTGGTGACCCCTCCTGCTCATTGTCCCTGCAGCTAGAGCCACTATTGCTCAGACCCTTGTGATTTAAAAGAAGCTACCTGCAGAGCCAAGCATGCCCCACGCCCCAGGAAATAAGAGAAGAGCAAGGTACAGGTGTTTTATTTACAGATGAAGTGCCTTTGCCCACAGTGTGGCTGCTTCATCAAGGCTCTAAGGTAGAACAGATACCCGGGCTGGGCTGGGAGCACCACTTTCCTTAGCAGGCTGGGCAGGCACTGTGGAAATTGTCCCATAGCTTTGCTAAGTTTTGCCAGACATAGACCCATAGGAGACCTCCAGTGGTGACCTACTTGCCTGTGGTGGCTCCGCTGTTGTCATTTTGCAAACTTGGAGGGTATTTCCAGACCATCCCCAGGAGCTGCCTGCAGACCACATTGGGAATGGAGAGGAGGAGGCTTTCAAAGCACAGCAAAGAACAGCAGGCTCAACCCAGGTGCAGCCAGAGCCACCAGGATCAGAAAAGGAGTGTCTTGTGGACAGTCTCAGCAAAGAAGCCCCAGACCAAGTTCATAGCCCAGAGAGGTCCATGGCTGATAGTTCCGCACGTAAACAGGGAGGTAGACGGCAACACCTGACCCCCCACCCTGAGGTAGGAGTCCAGTGGCAGCTTGACTCTGAATGGTGCCCAGTGCTCTTAGACCTGGTTCTGTCCTTAAGTCTCCAGGTAGTGGGGAAAGGAAGGAGACATCCTCCTGCAGCCAGCCTTGGGCCTGCAGTCAAGACCAAAGAACAGAACAGCAGAGGTGCCATTTCACTGTCCCTTCAACAACTCCATTTACAGCTGGGCCTATGATCCTGTCTTTGGGGACCAAGTCCCAGTGGGGTAAAGTGGTTTTGAAGCCTCACCCATAGTTCACACAACACAGAAAAGGAAATCTAACCAAGTAAAGCAAACAGCCCAAATTAACAGTCCAACATCCTACCCAAGCTGGCTCTTCTCTAGGACCCCAGACTGGCACAGAGGGCAGTGTCCAGGAATGAGTCCACAGAGAAAGGCATCCTCCATGAGAACCAACTTCTCACTGGTCTGTGTGTATGCACCTACCCACTTGGAAAATCAGGTGGTAACTGGGCCACCACCAACCTGAGAGACTCTCAGAGAGGCAGGTTTAAGCCTCAAGGTGGGTGAGAATATCCTGAGCCTAGACAGCCAGGTCCAGCATCCCCAGGCCACCCACTGACCAATCTGAGGTCACAGCAGGCCTCAAGACAGTGGAGATGATGAGATGCCCACTCACCCCATGCAGTAAGCAAGGGTTACACACACAGAAACATTAGAAGATACACTCCTGCAGGCTATCAGGGCCCAGTCTCAGCAATGGGCGCAGAGAAGGGTGAAGACACGTGGTACAGGAGCAACCTCAGGAGGAAGATGGGAGGAACTTCTCCAGAGCTTTCTTCTGCTTCTCAGTGGCTGCAGCGACAGCCTCAGCCAGCTTCTCTTCTGGCATCATATTGAGCACCTTGAGGGCGAAGAGGAGCTGATACTTAGCTGTGCTGATGAAGGCATTGCTCAGGAAGTTGGGAAAGCCACCTACTCGGTCCTTCTGGGTATACAGTGGGACTCGCACAAGCCCCAGAACCTGCAGAAAAAGACCAAGGTTGGGGCCAGGCCCCCACACCAATAGTACAACCCTGGTAGGAGGGATCTGTGTGAGCTGCTAGGCTAGGGGAACGGAAGCCAGTTTGCCAAGTACAATGGAAGACCAAGGTAGGGTCTGGTGAGGCAGAAGCCAGCAAGTTTCTTTGGAGCAGCACAGCCTTCTCCCCAACAAGCAAGTTTCAAGGCCACCTCGTGCATTTCCCACCCTCTACATCCTCTAGTTTCAGCCCCATGTTTACTGGCAGGAAGCCCCCCCCCCCGTCTGCACCACATGCTCCCCATTCCTGAGGGTGAATCCCAAACACACCAGTTATCACTCCCAGCCCTTCCTCCAGACCATAATACCCACAAATCACAAGAGTCTTCAACTCCAAGAAAACAACCTCCTCCATTCCCTATCCTGCAAGTGCCCGTCTGCTTTTGAATTTCTCACCACCTTGAGCAGGTCCCACTCTATCCCATCCCCTGCAACCAGTCCTATTCCCCACTCCCAGGATTGGCAATGGCAGGCAGCAAGGTAGAACTCGGCCCGGAGGGAGCCCCAGCCTTCCACCCTCAGGTCCCTCTTCCCAACCCCGATGCCTAAGGCAGTGACACCCCACCCAACCTGGATAGGGGACCCTCGGGAACGTTTTACCCATCGTCGCAGGGCCAGAGCCAAACCCCGGGGTGGGGGGCAGGGCCCGGGCGGCGGCCCCACCTCCAGGCCGTGGTCGCGCGAGTGCACCGCGCTAATTTCCACGGCGTGCAGCTGCTCCAGCGTTAGCTGCCGCGCATATAGGTGCGCCACGACGCGGTGCGGCCCCTCCGTGAGATGTGAGCTCAGGTAGTCTGCCTCGGTGAGGCGCAGGCAGCCCAGGCCCAGACCCAGCACCCGGTTCAGTCCGTCCTCCAGTGACCAGAAGCGCCGGTCCACGAAGCCCCCAGGGAAGCCCAGCAGCCCGTCGAAGCGCATCTGCATCTGCAAGGGAGCGCCGGGTCACGGCCGTGGGTATGAACAGCGAGCGCCCTGGCCACCGTCAGCCCGCCCATGTCCTCACCAGCACCGAGAAGCGCATGGGGATGCGGCCGAAAAGCTGCCCGGGGTTGGCGGCGTACAGCATCGCGTGGCAAGAGTGGCTCCAGCCCGGCCCCAGGCGCATTGCCTCTACCCGGCTAATCTGTTTCAGCTCTGGCACCGTGGCCGACATCTTGGCACTGCCCGCGGATCTGGAGTACCTGCCCTTAAGTGAAGGCGCTGGCCCGCCCCCACTGTACCTGACCAATCCACAGGCAGCCTCGCTCCATCCGCCAATCGCTAACATGAGTCAACACCGAGAGGCGTGGTTAAGAGCAAAGGGCGTGTGCAAAGGGAGGAAAGGCGTGCTCTCCAGCCAGCACCCAATAACCGCAAACTCCACGCGGTGGCGCAGCCTATGGCAATCAAAAACCACAAAGCCCAGAATGCAACGCGCCCGCCTCTCCCGCTCCCCTGGAGCTGCGAGCTGGATGTCAGGGCAAAAGGACTTAGGGCTCAGTTGCGCGTGGAACCTACAGGGTGGAGAGGGTGAAAGACTCAGGGCTCAGACAATCCTGTCCCCCGATTTGGGGGGACAGCAAGATCCCCCAAATCATGTTGCCTTTGGCAGGACCGAATCGCAAGCCTTCCCCCAGCACTTCCTTGGGCACGTGGGCGCCCCCTGCCTCCCCCAAGAGGGCTCAGCTGAGCCCTGCAACTGGAGGGTGCAACATGCTAAGCACTCCAATCTAGGTTCCTGCTGGTCTGCCTCACTCAGTAACAGCACAGGAAAAAAAGGGCCTGGTGAAGCTCCAACTGCCCCACAATCCAATTTTGGGCTCAGTCCTGGATGGGGTAGATGGCGAGAAGCCCTGAGGCTCCCTACACAGTTGGCTAGGGCTAAAGTGACAAGTCCCAGGCTGGGAACTTCCACGCTCAGCGCCGTAAGTATCCTCCACATCAGGCACCATATGCCAGGTACTGGTGGAGAAAACGGGGTCTCCCCAATTTCCCCAAGAGGACCCTGGGCTCACAGGGGCAGGATTTGCCTAAGGGCGCTCTGCAGTTGGTGACACAGCCAGAACCCCAATTCCCACCTTGTCTCTCACCCAGTGTCCACGAAAGAAAATCTGCCTTCTGCCACAAGTACCTACCCCATGTTTGTGCAGAAGGAAATCGGGAAATATATCGCTGGGGTTCCTGAGTCCTAGTGCCTCTCACTCCACCAGCTGGTTCAAGCTCCATTTGCCTACCCAGAGCAGGCATGGATAGGCTTAGTGAAGAAACTCAGGACTGGTGCCACCCGCACAGCCTTGGGAGAGCCATGCAATGAGGTCAGGGTCTGTGGCACGGGGAAGACTGCCTTGAGCAGAGGTGAGTGAGGGGAGTGGGCAGAGGGCAGACAAGGGTTGGTGCGATCCACTAGAAACTCACTCACGTTTGGTCCATGGTGTGCTGTCAGGAGATATGGGTAATGACCCAAAGAGGGAGGCTTTCTTCCCCACTGTGGTCCTCTGCCAGAGTCAAGGCTCAGAGGGGTAGCCACAGCTGACGAGAGGCAGCCAGGTCCCAGGGCAAGTCACTGTTTGAAGGGGAAAGGTCAGTGAGGGGAAGGGCTCATCCAGAGAGGTCCTTATCTCCAGGCTGCAGAGCATGACCTGAGCCCAAGGCCAGTGTGGGGCAGGGGGTACAGAAGAATGGCACCCCATACCCAACCCCTCCCTGACACCAGACATGAATTAAAGAGGTGGGTCCATTTGGGGGGATGAAGGAAAGAGACCCAGTATAGCTGAGCACCTTTCTACCCACACTGGGACCATGCCAGACCCAGGGACAACTGAAGGTGGCAGTCCTTCCTTGGGGCAGGAACTGGCCATCCAAGAACACTACTGGTTCCACTCTTGAATGTCTGAGTTACAGAAGGAGCCTGTGAAGGCAACTTGGAACTGTGTGTGCAAAGGAGCTGGGGGTCCTGCTTGCCAGGGGTGGTACAAACAGTGCTTCCTGTGCATTTAAGGGCACCAGCTTCTCCCTACTGGGAAGCCATTCCCTGGGCAGGGAAACTCAAGCCAAGCAGCACTCGGCATCATGGCAGCCAAACCTGCCGCTCTAATCCATCCTCCACCTGACATCTAGAGTGAACCACTCCCTTTCTTAAAAACCTGTTCTTAGAAAACTCTGCCCCTGCAAGGTCTTGCAGTGTTTGCACATCTCCCATTCCCCAACACTCTGAGCCACTCTTGCTTCTTTCAACTCAGTGGACACCCTAGGTTCACTACTGCCTCCACACCTTTGCACTTGCTGTGCCAGCTGCCTGGGGTGCTCTTCCAGACCATGGGTTGAATCAAGTCCCCCACGTGACTCCATCTTATCACCTGCTGATTCTGGGAAGATGAGAATTTACTTGTGCAGTCTCACTAACTAGAACACAAGCCCCACACGCCTGGACTGTGCCCATCTTGCCTTTTGTTGATACACAGTAGGTGCTCAGGCAACATCTGTGGGATGAATCAGCGACTCAGATGGGGATTGCAACAGTCTCTCAAAACCCTGGAGGCCCTGAGTTCCTTCTCCACCAGCTCAGAAGACTGAGCCAAATCCCCAAGGACCATTCAATCCAACCCAAGAATCAGCACAATGGCCACAAGAGTAACCAGCAGCATCATACATGGTGTCCCTCACGCCCTCCTGGAGTCGAACCTCACAGATGTAGAAGTACTGCCTCCTGACCAAGAAACAGTTGAGGCCCTGCAGTGCTATGCACAGAAAAAGGAGTGGACAAGATAATGCTGCATGATTTTATTACTATAAATATACAGTAAAAACGAACAAAAACTAGCCCATCAGAATACATCAAATGATAGCGCGTGTAAGTCCAAGACAGGGCAGTCTGCATCCTGTCCTTCAGAGTGCTGGCACCAATACCGCTGGCGAGAGGCCAGGGTGCTGGTGGGTGATGAGGGGGAGAGGAGAGAGATGGCCAGCTTGTGTGTGCTAGTGTGCACCAATTAGCGCACCAGCAGGTGGGAGGGGAGGCTAGACAGCCAAGTGGCCAGGTAAGGTGGCCTGAGCATGGCCGAGAGCTGTGCATAAGGCAGTGCTCTGCTCAGGCCCAACTGGAGAGACAATGAGGACCCCACTGGACAAAGTCCCTACTTGTGCGATGCTCTGTGGACAGCTGCTGCCTGTCCCAAAACCAGAACCATCACGCTTCCCAGAGCAGTTCCTCAGAAAGCGAGCTCCTCTGCAAACCCCAATCCCAGGGTGGGGAGCTGCACAGATCCATCCACACCCCAGGCCAAGGTCGCTGGCTGAGGCAGCTGTGCCCTGCTGCACCAGGGTTGGGTACGCCCTCTGCCTTTTTGTTGCCCAGGTGGTTATCATTTAAAAAATAATAATAATAAAAGAGGCCAACTCCCCCAGGCAGGTCCCACCAAGGAGTCCCAGACCAAACAAATCAAAGAGAAACATAAAGTGACATTTAAATGGCACAGAGGGAGGAGAGAAGTTGCTCGGGTCCCTCCAGGGGCCCTCCACGTGAAGGAGGTCTGAGGGTGTGTGCAAAGCCACCTCTGAGAAGGTGCAGGACTTGGAGGGGGGCCACTAGACCAATTGCTGCCAACAGGCTGTGCACTTGCACCTCTGCCCTAGGCAGACCCAGACCCGGCCGGAGTGCAGAAACCTGGGTGGCCCAGAGGGCAGGGCTGTGGGGAAGGGCTGCGAGCTATGGGAGGCAGACCTACACCAAAGGGCCTGAACAGGAAGGGGAACACAGGGCACGAAGCAGCAGTACCAGCCAGGCCACGCACGTGGGGTAGGGGACAGGCACCATTTCCTTCAGTGACCATGACTCAGACCCACTTTCCTTTCCTTCCCTGACAAGCACCCCAGTAAACAATTCCTGTGAAGACAGTACTTCACCCATTATATCCTGTCCTGCCAGTGTGTTGAGTTCGCAGGGTGTTAACCCCCCACTGGCTGGGGGGCTGCTGGACAAAGCCAGTCTGGGACATGTGGGCGGCTAGCTCCCGGCCCCAGCTGCTCAGCTGACAAGGCGACTGGGGAAGCCCTAGAGCACAGTGCCCGCGACAGAAAGGCACTGCCCTTCGTCCTGTACCATTTACAATATGGAGACCACAAAAACAAGCTTTTGTCAGAGGGGAGTCCGCTAGGCTCTTCAGCCAAGGGGCGCAGGGCCCCTCAGGGCTGCGATGTGACGGGTGTGCAGACAGGAGATGCCAGGAGTCTCACTGGGGTCCAGACAGCCCCTAAGCAAAGTCTGGGAAGCTGAGGGCTCCATGCTGCCAGCCTGGCCAAGGCTCTCAGATTGGAGTCACGTCAGTGGCCCCAATGTCACAACTGGGGCCACCGAGCAGTTGGGGCCAGGTGGGGCCAGTGGTGAGGAGGCTTCGGGGCATCTCCATGGAAGTGGACCATCCTGCAGGCGGGAGCACACGGAGGAGGGTCAGGCTAGGCTGAGTCATCCGTCTCAACTGCTCCCTTCACCCACCAGGCTCCGCGTTCCCACCAACTACGAAACCTGGAGGGCAGGGCCACCCAGCACCCTCCACTGCATACGCATGTCTGTGGTGGACCACAGAGAAGGCCGGGGGACTCCAGCCATGGGTGAGTGGCAAGGGTGCCAGCAGCAGCTGCAGCCATGCAATAGAACAGCTGACCTCTGGATCTCCTGCCCTCACGGGGGGACTGTGCTCCTTGAAAATGAGCAGCCACTGTCTACAAGGCTTCCCAACTGGATCAGGCTAGGACTCAGTCAGCCCCAGGCCAAAGTGAATGGACTCAGACCTGGGTGCACAGCCAGTGCTCACAGCCCCAGGAGCCCAGCCTGCCCTCCTCAGGGGCCTGTTGTTACCACAGTCACCTCCCCAATGCCGGGGTGCTCTGTCCCTGTGCAGGGTCAGCCCCCACCCTGAGCACTGGTGTGGGGAGCCCTGACTGGGGTTGCAGCAGCAGAGAGGCCAGCACACTTCTCAGAGCTGCAGAATGAATGGCCACCTGTCCATCCACCCAAACGTGGGCTCTGAGAGTGTCTTCAATTAGCAAACCAAGCAGTGCTCTGGCCACCTGTGATACAGACCCTGGGGTAAACAGACCGTTTTCTTAGGTGCTGTGCCTACAGGCAGTGAGTCAGCTTGGCCACATAGGCTGCAGGTGAAATGTATTTCTCTGTAGCTTGATCTGACCTCTGTTTCCTATTTCTGGAAGTGTTACCTAAATTGCAACACTCAGCATCTACTATTGTGGAGGCCAGGACCTACTGTATAAAAGTGCCAGACCCTGTTTCAACAGAGGACAGTATCTGTCAGAAACAATGTGCAAGGAAGACGGGAGGTCTGTCTGGGAAAATATCAAAAAAGTGGACAGACAGCAAAGCCTGGGCTCAGGTGACCAGGAGGAAACCCAGACATCAGCATGGAGTATGTCTCCCAGCGGGCGCTGCCAGGGCTTTGCCACCAGGACAGTCCAGAGGTCCTGTGGGAGTGTTCCATGACGCACACGTCTGGGAAACCCCAGGCCACCAACAACGAGACTTCCCAGAACCACAAATGTCATGTGAAGGAGGGGGAGGGGTCCCAACACATAGGGCCTGTTTCTCGGTGGTGCTCTTGGAACAGCCTTCTGTAAAGCACCTGTGTCACAGGTAGAGGGCGCCCCCTGTCAGGCTGGGAGTTAGTCTCAGGACTCCCTCACAGACTGGTATCAGAGTGTGCTAGTGTTCCGGAAGTTTCTGCAGGTGGATGGGGGACAGGTTAGTAGCAGCAGTGACAAGGTCTCAACCATTCCTGGGACCCTAAAGGCTGGAAGAGCCTGACTGGCCCATCTGGTCCTGATGGAAGAACCTCTGGCCCCAAAGCCAACACCAGACTCCTCCCAGGACTACCTCTCTGGGGCACAGGTGCAGTGGCATTGGGAGAGCTCTGGATTTAAAACCCAGAACCCATGGGAAGATATGGGTTTGGAATATGCTGGAAAATGGGAAGGAAACCCCACAGAGGGAGCAGGAGAAGAGGAGGCAGCTGAGGGGATCCTCTCTCTGGCCCCCTGCCAAGGACACCCGTCTGAGCCGCCCGCCACCAGTATGACAGCAGTCACGCACCAGCTTACTCCTCTACGCCAACAGAGCAGGAGTCCGGCCCCCGGGCTGTGCAGAGGAGAGACAGAAGCTTGGTTAGCAAAGGCTCGGCCACATGAGCGCACTCCACAGCCGATGCACTAGCTTTAGGACAGGCTGCCTGAAGGGGTGGGGAGTGGAAATGAAATGCCTACACAACCTACTGAAACAAAAGACGGATACGGGCTGAAATTTTACTTCCTGAGAAACAGCTCTGGGCCAAATTCTAACCCAGAGGAACTCAGCCTATGGAAGGACTGAGGGGGTGGGAGCCGGGCAGAATTTGAATCACAATGAAATACTTGAAGTCCTCTGCAAGAGCTCACTGGAATCCTTATTACTCGAAGGTGTGCTTTTGCCCCTGGGTGTCCCTGTGGGCGGGCCCATAGGTGCCACTGAACCAACAGCTATCCTGCTCCCTCACAGCAGGTGACCCCCTGTCTGCACATGTCACTGCTCTTCCAGATGTTGGGGTGGGGGGCAAGAGGCCCTTCCAACCAAAGCACATCAGAGCTCCCCGATGCCTGGGCCAGGTCACCAGGGACCAGGCAATGCTGGCTCCAAGGACTCCCCAGGAATGTGGCAGGAGTCAGGCTCTCTGGTGGCAACATGGCTGTTTATCTTGACTCCAGAACATCAGATGGCATCCTAGCAGGTGCCGGCATGAACACCTGAGAGTGCCCCCAACTCCCACCCACCATGTCTGGAGCCCAGGACTTGATGCTGAGTACCTTGGCCCAGAGGAGCCGAGAGCAGAGGGGCTGAGGCCAAAAGGCCCCGGGCAGAGGCCTCAGGAAAGGGGAAGAGAAGCAAGACCATTCCCAGGTGCCTTGACACTTACTGGCACTTAGCACCCCAGCCTGTCCCCCCACACCCTGACCTGGGATGTAGTATTTCATCAGGGACCTCAGGCAAGTGGCAGAGAGCTGGTGGCCCATATCAAGCCTGAAGCAGGCAGGTGGCTTTGTTCGTAGCTTCCTGGGGCAGAGGCCCAAGTGTGCCAGAGCCCAGAGCCATGGAAGAGGACATAGCAACAGCAGAGGCAGACAGGGAAAAGGGTCATGTCCTTAAACACACAGCCTTTCCTGCCTTCCTGTGGCTGAGCTGGCTCTGGGGTGCAAAGGGGCCTCAAGCACAGGCTGTGCCCAAAGAGCCAGCGGCTGCAGGAGGGGTGACTGGAAAATGAGCCTGGCTGTGCTTTTGGGGTTGATGGAAGGAGTGACGGACGCTCAGAGCCAGGAAGAGGGGTTGGGCTCCCAGGGGTCAATCCCTCCCTCAATCGTCAGAGCAGGCCCCCAGATCCATGGGGACAGTCACGGCATCGCCCCAGGCCTAGCAGGCCCCCAAAACCCAAAGGCTGAGTGCTATTACCTGGAAGGTAGATGTCAGTAGGTGGGCCAGGCTGGCAGCAGCCACAGGGATCAAGGCTGCCATCCTGCAGGACGTTCTCAATGGAGGGCACGCGGCTCCCTGCAGAGGAGGGAGCAGGTCAGGGGCCCACAGGCAGGGGTGGGTCCAGCCTTCCCTCTGGCTGAGCCCAGGGAGCCCACTTCTCATCCCAAGGGCACGACAGCCACTAGGGGCCCTCGCTCTGGCCAAGACCTCATTCTGACTCCCACTCTGCTCTCCCAGGACCCCAGAGGTAGACGTTTCCTCCTCTTCCTCCTTTCTTCTCTTGCACCCCCTAATATGGGGCTTTTGTTTTATTTTATTTAAAAAAAAATTACATGACCAACATTAAAAAAACAAGCTGAAATGGTAACAGGTAGAACTGTCACGTGTCTTTCTGGATGGGCAGGCAGGGCGGCAGCACTTGGTCCACACACACCGCAGCGGGTCCTGCGTGGGTGCTCCTGTGGGGGGGGCTCTGGGTGTGGCTGCCCCACTCACGTCTGCTGGCTCTGGGGCGCCCTCGTGGGGGAGGCCTCTCCCACAGAAAGGGGCCTGGTCCCTGTGTCAGGGCACAGCAGAGGGCTGCCCGGTCCCAGCACACACTGTGCACAAGCGAGACAAAGCCAACCCCCAGGAGGTGGGGGAGCCAAGGCCTGAGAGGCAGAGGGGCTGCCCTGCACCCTGCCAGCCAGCAAGAGACGGCACGGTGCTTCGGGGGGCAGAACCCCTCCACCCAGCACTCACACACCCCGCACCCAAGGGCCCTGGCCCAGCAGCCCACAGACGGGCCTCACCCATGTGTAGGGGGTGCTGCTCCCGGGAGGAATACGGGTCCCCACAGTGCAGTGCTGGCCGGGGGCCCCAGCAGGAAGGGATCACAGCAAGGGGGCATCTGCAGGTTATTCTGGGGGCTTTATCAGACTGCAGGTTTAGGAGCCAGCCAGTGAGGGCCACCTCCTGGCTCTGATCCTCATCTTTCCAACACAGGGAAGAAATGACCAGGGCAGTGGAGAGATGGCATCTCCCCAGCCAGCAAAGGAAAGCACCTCATTATGCCCCACAACCACTGTGAGATCAGGCAGGGACATCCCTGACTCAGAGCCCGGTACACGTGATGGGTACCTGGGACCTAACTCCCATATGTGCTAAACCGCCCCGTCAAAAGAGATACAAGTCCCTTCACCCCAACACGGGAGGCGTGGACACAGCTGAACCGCGTGCGCACACCCTGGCCATCGGCTGTGCTGGGCCCAAGGCCCACACAGAGGTCCTGGGTCTCCATGGGCGCCGGCAGGACTACAACCCCGAGGGATGGGTGCAGCCCAAGGCCAGGATGGGTGGTGTACAACAGGACAACCCTGAGAGCTGGCTGTGTGCAGAATGATCCAAGTGGGAAATAAAGTGACTGCTACTACCCGATGCTGGGCAGCGGGAGGAAAACCGGGGGCGGTGGCAGACTGCCCTCTGAAACACGGGGCAGTAACCAGTGTGTGGTTCCCAGGAAGGCAGCACAACTCACTGAAAAACCTCTAGGAGAGCTGAGCTGGAGGCCCCCACCCCGCCTAGGCAGAGAGCACCAGAACCCTGCCCTTAGGGAAAGAGAGGGCTTACCTTGTTTTAGTGATGACCCCTCATCGACCTCCTCCGTGAGGAAACTCTAGAGGACAAGGGAAGATGCGTCTGCACCTACAGCGCTGACCCGGGACTTGCGCCGACCACCCGAGATCAGGCTGCAGGTAACCCAGGGAGGGTGCAGGGTGCACCGCAGCTGCCAGTCCAGGGCACGTCTGCTGGGCACTTCACACACAGCCCCTTTGCCAATGCCCACTGCACAGATGAGGAAGCTAAGGCTGAGGGAGTCACAGCCAGGCCAAGGCCACTGAATGAGGGAGTGGCAGGGCAGGCCCGGGGCACACCATGACACAGGTCTCAAAAGTCAACAGGCAAGCAGTGGGGACTCCAATCTCTGGTGGGCAGGACTGAGGAGGGTGGGCCAAGGGGGGGCCTCACCTCTGGGGAGCTGCTCAGCACCAGCCCCGTCCCACTCAGCAAGGCAGGGGCGTCCGAGTTCTGGGAGAGCTTCTCCTCATCCTCTTCATGGATGGGAGACGATGGGGAACGTAGGGTGCTGGAGGCAGAGAAGAGGGGAGTGAAAGACAAGTGGACGAGAAACGCCGACCCCACCAGAGCCAGCATCCTGTGAGGGTGAGCTCGCAGACGCGCCTGGAGCTGCGGGGCAGGCGCACCCAGGGCGGGGCGGGCACCGGCAGAATGACAGCGGGGCCCCCAGCTGCCGGACACGGCGGCTATCCACCCCCACACTGGCAGAGGCCTAACCGTGGCTTTTTACTTCCAGAAGGACGAGAGCTGTGATGGTAAACCCCTGGGGCGGGAGGATGGGCGTGGAAGCAGCAGGAGATACCCACGTTGCTTCGTGTATCCTTGAGGCAGTTCTGCCATGTTTGTAGGTCACAGGGCTGTAGTCGGTTTTATAGAACCTCTGCCTTTTTTATACTTTTCTAGTTAGAAACCAGCACATGTGTGAGGAGACACAGCAGAGCTAGCTGCACGAGCCTAGCAAGTGTCCCAGGGACCCGTGATGAACCCTTGGTGGGCCCAGGCATGTGGCTCTCGAAGGTTCCGTACGCGAGTGACGTCGGTCCTGCTTGTCAGGCATAAACAAGGCGGAGGGCATGCACCTGGTATCACCGAGGCTGGTTTCTGGCACCATCGCTGGTCACACCACAGGATGTGCCCATGTGACCAACCCCCAGAAAGTCCCGAAACCCTGAAACTCAAACGGTGCTTCCAGGCTGAGGCAGCGAGCACACTCCTGGGGTTTGCTGCTCCTGTGTGGCCTGGGGCAGGGAGGACGCTGGCGCCTCTGGCCCCTCGGACGCAGTTCCCTCCCGCTGCCTTTGCTGCGATCGACAGCCATGAGCCCAAACCACTACTGGGCTTGCGACTCTTTCTGGCGAATCACCAAATGCAAGGCGTTGTAAAATTATTCAAAATTACAAATAAACCTGCTTTGCGCTTATCTCCTAGCACACATCTCCCTTGCCCCGGCCCATAGAGCAGGTGGGGGAGTTCCCAGACACCCTTCCCCAGAGGGAAGTCTGGCACCAGCCTCACCTGTCAGGGGATTTGCTCCTTGACTTGCCCTTCTGGTGGCTGCTTTCCAAGATTCGATCCAGTCCAGCAAGTGGACAGTTGGCCTGGGATAGGCCATCTGAGACGCCCGAGTAGGTAATCTCTTCATATAGAGGAGCCGAGGGGAGGGCCGGGGAGATGGCTCGAAGGCCGTTGAGTGCCTCAAGCAAGGAGATGGGCTCATAGCCCAGCGGGACGCTGTCAGAGCTCTGAGGGGACAAGAGCAGGTGAGGGATGGGCTGGCCGGGCTCCCTGCCCACCGGGCTCCCTGCCCGCTGCCTGGGGCTTGTGCCCCAGAGATGTTCTATTTCCCAGAATCTGCTTTCTGACCATCTCCTGCCTGCTCCACCTTCCAGGGACTTAAATCCTCCCTCCTCCAGAGGGGGGGCCAAACACTCCAGAGCAGCATCAGATCTCCTACCCAGGGCTCCCTCGCCATCAGTGCAGCACACAACCTTGGACACCCAAACGCCCCACGTGACTGATGTCCAGGATGAAGGTGGAGAGGGCATCTGGAAGAGCCACCCCTATCCCGAGCCTCGGACGGCCCCTAAAGGACATCTTTGTGTTCCTGCCTGGCGGAGCCGGAGGGTGAGAGGGTTAGTAAGAGAGAGGAGCGGGGGAGAGCGAAGCCATGCTAAAGGTGAGAGACGCCAGTGGGAACCAAAAGTGTTCTAGACTGGAGGGGCGGGGGTGCGCACAGGTGACTGGTCCCCAGGGAGTCTGCCCAAAAACAGAGACTTGGAACCCAACTTCAGATCCTCCATGAACCTGGGGTGGCAAGCATCCAAGGGGCGGCGTGTGCTCCAGGTGATCCTAATGGGCTACCTGGTTCAGAACCTCTGCTTCCCCCTTGCGAGGAGTGAATCACGTCAACAGCCTGAGTCCTGCTTTAGGGTTAAAGGTGAAAGGAGATTCCCCTGTGCTGGGGCATGTCAGTGCCCCTGTAGGGCAGGGCAGCCCCCTGCCCTCACTCTCATTAGACGAGGTGAAAGGCAAATGCTCCAAAGTATCCCTGTGTGGAGCCCCCTCGGACTGGCTGGAAGGAAGGCTGCCTTTCAGGGAGGCGGTGACGCAGTGCCGGGACCACAGGGAAGCAGAGGACCACGGTGGCCCTCTGAGAGCACTGCCCAGGTCCCCAGGTCAGCTGACCCAGTGGTGCCCTGCATTTGCTCCCAACCTACTACTTTCCGTTTAAAGGTAAGTAATTTCTCTGAACCCCCTCGCCCACCAAGAAAAGGAAAACATCTGTCTCTAGCTTGACTCTCTAGTGACGTCCACCTGTGTGCCTCACTGCAGGCCCAGCCCAGCCGCCATGCGCTGTCTGACCCCAGCCTGCTCCCTGAGATGCAGGGAAAATGCAAGAAAATTAAGTCCTTGGCCCAAAGAAATAAAACCCAAGGGGCAGAGGGTGCAGGATGACAAGCAAGCGCCAGGAGTGCCGTTTGCAAAATCTAGCAGCCACGTTAGCTCCACCTCCAACATCATTCCACTGCCAGCAAGAAAAAAAGGGAAACGAGGGCACTGGGACCACGGGCAGAAGCAGAGCTGGCGGGAAGGGGCGGCCTGAGGCCGGCATGTTGCCCGGCAGCGGGGACCGAGACTGGCTTTTTGCTGACAGACCTTGAGCTTTGCTTGTTCCGCAAAACTCCTTTCCTAGGCAGAGACGTCAGGACTGGGGAGAGTGGATTTGACAGATTAAATTAATCAAAAGCATCAGCCTGGGGTAAAAATGACTTCCCGTACTTGTCATTGGCTCAATAATCAGGGTGAAGGGCAGAGATGTGGCCACGAGGCCAAACACACTTACAGTTTCCCTTTTAGGTTTCTTGCTGGCCAGTGAGGCAGGGTGCGACTTTGTTTTTTTAAAGGGACACTGTCAAGATAAAAATCATACATTTTACAACTACCACCCTCCGTACGGCCCTGGAGCTGGCTGGATGGTGTCTGTCTGGCGTGCTGGCTTCTGGGAGTGCCGTCAGCCAGCACCTCACAAACTCAGTGTGCGCGCGCGAACTGTGGGGACCTCGCCACAGTGCAGGTTTGGCCTCAGGGGCCTTGCTGGGCGAGGCCTGCACAACTATGCAGCTGCTAGGAGCCATGCTGCTGGCACGGCCCGTCCCCATCCCCAGTGCCCACCCACAGTCTGGGTCACCTGAAGTAGCAGGTCCTGGGCAGGGCTGTTGGCCACAAGTGGGCCTGGCTGGTGTGAGGAAGGGACCCATGGGCCCCGAGCACCTCTGTGAGGTTTAACCTGGCCCCTTAAACTTACCACCAACTTCTACACCCTAATGGTAGCTGGGTAGAAAAATCAGCGCCAATTTACCTCACTCTGTGATGTCTTTGTTCACCTTAACAAACTCATTGGAGGAAATGCCTAATTTGGGCTCTCTCGGGTACTACGTGGAAATGGCTTATACAGGGAACAGGACGGAAAACAACTCTGGAGGGAAAGGCACTACTGGTTTCCGCCTAGGCCCCAGCCGCCCTGCACTGTGGGCTGCACCTCAGCTCTCCAGGTGAGGGGGACACACAGAAACTGGGAGGGGACACATTAGCCACAATTTAAAACCCACCACCTGGGCAGCCACCCTTCTGTGAACGAGCCCTCACTTCCTAGGAGCGAATCACACCCAGATGCTGTTGCTGTTTTTCTTTCTCCCAAAAACTCAGTTGTTGGAAAAAGTATGCAGTGTCCCTAATCAAGTAAGTCCACGTCAAGTATGTGGCCGGCCCAGTTTCCAAGTTGTAGGCCCTGGTGCCGACAGGGCCCGGAAGGCAAATCGGACAGTGTGGCCGCTGGAGAAGCAGGGATGGGATGGTGAGGACTTGCCCCACCCCCAGGGTGGGGGGCAGCCTTGCCTCTGCTCCAGCTTCAAGACCACACCTCCAGATTTTGAAAGAGAAGCCATAAATCTGAGTTTTAAGGGAAATTTCCAAATTTTTAAACATTAACCCAATTTTCAGAAACTTTACGTGGGCCAAACACATCGTGCCCACTGGCCCGGCATGGGAGCCCATCTTACGGGTGCACCGTCCGGAGGGTGTGGGTCCTCTTCTCAGTGTCGGCAGGGCCTCTAGAAACCACTGGGTCCCAACAACTTCAGTTGGGGGCCGAGAAAAGGGACTCATACCTGATAATATATTCACGGCCAGCAGGGACCTGTGAGCTTGAGACCCAGGCTTGCCCCACACCTGTTCCCTGGTCCTTCCTCCCCCATCTGTCTGTCTCAGCCTCTCCTTTCTACTCCCATCCTCGTCTCTGTCTGTCTGTCTCTCTCCATGTTTCTTCCCATCTCTCTCTCCCTGTCTGGCCATCTCTTAAGCACCCCCCTTTCGCTTTCATGCCTGCCGTGACCCCTACTCTGGGTCCCTGTCTGTCCCCCACCCCACCGCCTACATCTCCTGCCCTACCTGTGTCTCCCCACCTCCCTGTCTCTGCCTCTCCTCTCTCTACTGCTGCCCACACATACCCATCTCTCTAAGTCTCTTCATGTCTCTGCACAGCTCTCTCTCGAGGTCCCTGAGGCCAGAGTCCAACACCCCTCGTCTGCCTACAGCGAGGTCCAGCTCATGGCTCCTAGGGAGCAAGGGCAGGGGACGGTTGCCGAGGTGCCCTCCTGTGTGCCCAGGCTGGAGAGAGGTGGGCAGAGAGTGCACAGAGGGTATGTCGCAGCCACCCTGGGAAGGAAACCACACTTCCCAAGACACAAAGTGCCCCTGGCTGTCTGGCTTGGTGGAGTAACGGTGACAGACAATGTGGCTTAAGCTCCATGAAGGGGCACCTGCCATTGCCAGCAATCCTAGCTACCTGGACCCCCCGCTCAGCCTCACGGCCACCTGGGAGCCATGCTGTGGAGGTGAGGACAAAGAACCAGAGAGCTGGCAGATGGAGGTGCTGGCCAGATGGTCTTGGTTCTGGCCAGGTAGCGCTCTGAGGGCAGGGCCCTGGTAGCCTCCATCCAGCCACCTGACCAACCCAGCCCCTCTGGGAGCCAGACACAGCCCTAACATGAGGGTAGGCCCTGCAGCACCTGGGTGCCTGGCAGGCCCTGCACAGTGGCAGGGGCCTCCTCCAGAGCCCTTCCTCTGCCCACCACCACGCCCCCAGTGCAGGAGGAAGAGACACTTACAGAGTGCTCGTCATGGTCCATGCTCTGGGCCAGAACGGGGCTAAAGGAGACAGGGGACAGGGCTCCTGGCTTCTTCCTCACTGCCCGGATCTGCAGAAGGGCCCGGAAGGCTGGCAGAAGGGAGGGGTCGATGTCAGGCAAAGAGCAGGCAGTTCTAGCACCACTGAGACCCTCCAAGCTCTAGGGACCCTGACCACCCACTCACGCCACAGCAGTCCCAGGACAAGCCACATTTACAATTCAGGCAGAACAGAGTCATCATAAAATGCCCCACTGCCCAACCCAAAAGAAACAGAGAAGCCAGGACTACACTGCCCCGGCCCAAACAGAGCTTTTAGGGGCGGCAGGCAGGAAGCAGCTGTCACACTAGACAGTGAATGTGCCTCTGAGTTACACCTGCCAACCACCTAAAAGCACACAGCGAGCCATGAACACCACACGTCTCCCCCTGGAAGTTACACCAGCCGACAGCCAGGCAGGCACGTGTGCGTGAATGTCCACGATGGCACGTCTGTGCTGGGAAAACCAGAAGCAGCACAGACACTGCCCACCGACCACGGAGTTGGAAAAATAAATCTGAAAAGGAGCTACCAGTCACCCTGCAGCATCGGTTTCACTGACAAAAGTGCAATGTTTGTCAGACATGGTTCAGTGAAAAGCACATGCCATGCACACGAGTCACAGAGTCACAAGTTTATCAGGTTCATCCCCACAATGGGATGAAGGACAACTGAGTCCCCAGTGTTGACAGCAGTCTCCCCATGCTGCAGGCTTCAGGGACAATGGGCCTGGCCCAACTTGCCAGCCCGAGTGCTACAAACACCTGCCCTGGGGCCCCTGCTCCCGGGCCTCTGGACAGTGCCCACAAGGCCAGAGCAAGCTGGGGAAGCTGGACTTCAGCTCCAGCCAGGATCCTGCCGCCCACCATGGCCTCCCTGCCCTGCCTTCCTGCTCCTCTGCTCCCAGCATGTCGCTCCACAGAGGAGAGGCTACTGCCATCCCAGCTGTTCTCCAAGTAGGCTGGGTACAACCCTGCTGCCATCCCTGCAGGCCCAGCACACAGCCCCCAGCATCCTATGGAGTCTGGTGCTTCCTCCTGGGCTCTGGACCCCCACCCCCAGAGCAGGCAGCCTCGTCCTCCACCTCCACGCACCCGGCCTGCCCCACGGCCTTGTGCCTGCACACCCTTCTGACGGCCCGCCTGGCTATCCTAAGGGGGCAACCCCGTGATTTGCTGGTGTAGTAGGGGCAGAACTGTGGGCTCTGGGTCAGAACCAGTTTAAACTACACCTCTGCCCCTTACTAGCTATGACCTTGGGCGGTTCCCTCTGAGCCCCAAGACAGTGACGGGGCAAGTGTGACAGCTTGGGACCACATGTCCTGGCTCAGAGCTTGGAGGTGGAACCTTAGTAGCCAATGTGTGAAATGTAAGAAAGACCAATTTCAGCCCTGGCTGGTATAACTCAGTGGACTGAGCGCAGGCCTGCGAACCAAAGCATCGCCAGTTCAATTCCCAGCCAGGGCACATGCCTGGGTTGTGGGCCAGGTCCCCAGTGGGGGACATGAGACAGACAACTACACATTGATGTTTCTCTCCCTCTTTTTCTCCCTCCCTTCCCCTCTCTCTACAAATAAATAAAATCTTTTATAAAATGTCTGGAGTGCTCCAGAAAACCAAATTTAATTCCCTGATTACCCTTTTCATTTCACTGTAATTCTCAATCAAAATATTTTCCACATGACCTTTAATATAAAGATTTGACTCACTGATCAATTTCTGTCCAGTTCTAACATCACTGCAAACACCTGCCCTGGAACACCCGTCCCGGCCGTTCTGGTCCCGGCCGTTCTGAAAGTCTAATCTCCCTGAAGCAGACCTTGGAGGGTCAGGACCATTCACATGCCTGCAGAGCCACTGAGGTGTGAACTGCCCGCACCAACCACCAGGTGCCAGGCGTTCACCGTGCACCAGGTGGGAGGCTGAGACCCCGCATCCCCGGCTGCTCTGGTGCAGGGCCCCCACTCACGCAGCCGGCAGATGGGGCAGTTGCTGGCCTGGTAGCGCAGCGTGTCGGCGCAGGAGTTGCACAGGCACAGGTGGCGGCAGGGCAGGATCAGCGTGTCCCGCAGGTCTGACAGGCACACCACGCACTCATTGCTGTTGTCACTGTTCTCCTCATCTGAAGGCTGCGGGACAATGAGGGTCTGAGGGTCAGCGGCCTTCTCACGCTCTGACGACAGAGCCTGGGGGCCAGTTAAGGAGCAGGGAGGAGGCCTTCCTGCCCCTGGCTGCCCCACTAGCCACCCCCCACTTCCCCTTGGGGGAGGCTGTGGGGGCAAAGGGAAGCCCAAAAGGGTGCAGGACGGTCACCACAGAGTTGGGCACCTCAGCAGACTGAGCCCAGAGTCACACTCCCTGGGCGCCAGGCTCAGATCCAGCCCAAGGCACCCCTCTGCCCCATGGCTAAGTGGAGAATCTGTAGCTCCCGCCCCCACCAACGCACTCCTACTTAGACCCCAAATCAGGGAACTGAGGTCTATTTCTATTCCTCAGAAACAAAAAGAAAATGTGGAAAAGATGCAACACTATGGAAAACATCTTCTAGAAGGTACCCATTTTTTTGGTTAAAAAAGAACAAAAAATCAGACAAGTCTAATTTTTGCTCAGAAATATTTGTTTGAAATATTTTCACCAAGTAAAATCTGGATCGAGAGAGAGCAACATCCTACCACAGGGACCAGCAGCTCCCAAGGGAGCGTCCCTCTCCCCACAGAGCCACAGGCACCGGTCTGGGGAGGACCCAGGCCGCAGGGAGCAGCGAGGCTCAGCCGCTCGTGTGAGCACAGGAAGGCCAGGGCAGCACCGGCTGAGCCCGGTCAGGCACGAGGGGACTCCACGTGCCCTGGCTGCCCTCATGGCCAGCACCCCAACCATGGTAACAAGCCAACAAATCTGCTGGAAAAAGGACAAAATGTCCTTTAACTCTGTTAACTCTTTTTAAAAATTAAGGGAAAATGATGGAATCTGGAGTCCCAGGGCCTCCAGGAAAAGGTGTGGACGGGAACTGGCTCATCAACCTGCAGGGTCCTGGCCTGGCTGGGGGACCCCGGGCAAGCCACCCCCACCAGCCTGCTTCTGTGCAGGTGGGAGGGCAGCTGGGGATGAGGCCGGCCTGGGGTGCTGGCGCGTGCTCATCATGAGTACATACCTTCGTCTCCTGGTTGTTCTTATTCTCAATGCCATAGATCTCCTGTAGCAGGTAGCTGACCCGGTCTACCTGGAGGGCAGAGAGGTATCTGGGCACTTGCCAGCCCCCACTCAAGGGCTCCTCCACACCCACCTGGCCTAACACCACCTCTTACCTGCCAGGCTCGGGTCCCAGGAGCAAGCATAGTTGGGAATTCTGTCTGCCCCAACCCTGGGGAGTGGGTCCAATGCCAGGACAGGGTCAGAGAGAACCTGCTATCTGCCCAGCCCAACTAGTATGGGCAATAAGGTCGGGGCCCAGCTGGTCCTGTCCACCAGAGAAGGCCTGAAGCCAACATCCACACAGACCTAGAAATCATACCCGGTGCAGCTTTTCCTGTCCCCAATCTAGAGAAAAAAACTTCAGACCCGCCCACCACTAGCCCAACAAGCGGGACCAGGTTCAGGCCTCATGCTGGCCTTGTTCAGCAGTGGTCTGAGCTTCTGTGCTTCCTGCAGTTCTCTGGACCACAAACACTCCTCCTGGGAGCTACAGTCCTGCCAGCCAGTTCCCCCAGGACAAGGCCCTGAACTTCACTAGGGTCTCTGGCCCTTCGGCAACCTTTAGGGGCTGGATCTGCCAGAGTTTTCTTTACCCCTCTTTTGAAAAACTAACCAACACCATTCCTGGGTTGTGGCTTATATACCTGATCAGCTACATATAAGGATAGCACATCACAGATCTGGAAACAGGCCCCACCGCAGCCGTTGCTAAAGTCAGTCTCAATATCAAGAGCCAACATGACACAGTTCAGAGAACCCACTCCCTAAATTTTCACAGTGCAGATGCCAACAGGGATAAGCCATCCTGGTGGGGGACCATGGAGTTACAGACCCCGGAAAAGCCGCACTTCTCTCCATCTCCCAGTTGCTCCAGGACGCTCCCTCTTTCCCCTGAAAGACTAAGTAAATCCCTTTTTGCCCAATACTGAGGTATTTTTGTGTGGAGGAGGAAAAGGGGAAGCTGCAGTCTTAGCTTCCTGTTTTCTTCCTTCTTCTGTCCATTCATTCACTTGTTCATTCATCCAGCAAATGTTTACTGAAAGCTTACTATATTCACAGTGGACAAGATCTGGGGGCCACAACAGTCAGTGCTGTTGCATGCGGTGGGTGTGCAGCACACACACATGCGCCCAATGACCCTGACCCTGACTTCCCAGAGCCACAGCAATGACAAATGAGTCAACAGCCTGTCATCAGCTACCCCGACAGCAACCACGGTGGAAGGGAGACTGATCCACGGAGACCACTGGCTTGGGGTCAGGGTGTCTCTGTCAAATCAAAAGGGCTCATGACGTGTCCTCCGACAGACTTACAATTTGCTTCTGCTTTAACGGCTTCACAGAGAAGCTACCGTCGACGTGCTGCAGGAAGAAAAACACAGAGGTTAACTTGGCGTGCGGCACTGCTCAGCCAGCTGCAGGCCCCTCCTCGGTCACTCACATCCACAGCCAGAAAAAAGAGGGACCATGTGAAGACTGAAGAGCCAGGCCAGTTTTTCTCAAATCTGGCCTCTGACCTGCCCTCGACACTACCCAGAGAACCTTCTAAAGATACCGCCTCCTGGGTCCCACCCTGACCTACAAAACCAAACTCTCCTTGGTAGATCTCAGGCATACTCAAGTTCACTACCACCAGTCAAGTTCTGATGATGGACAAGAGCCTCCCCAATGGCAAGCAGCAGCAACTGGACAGCAAGAAATGGACACCAGATCTGGTCCTCAGAGAGCTTGGTCTAGTCACGAACACAGCACAAGAATATGTGCATGCATACAAAGGTCTAAAAACCAAGAACAAAACAGAGCCAAGCCTTCAGTGGTACCTGGGCAGACACACTGCTCAGAGTGGACGGGATCTGAGACCTTGTAACAATGCCAGTTTCCTGAGTTACCTGAGATGAGCACTTGGCATCTTCTGGTAACGCTGACCAGCTCCTACAGAAGTTTCTAGTATGCTAGACTCCAAAAATACGCAGTTTGTCACTGGGCTCTAAATTGGAAGCACACAATGTTTGCCAGAGACAGCTCATCCACCTTGGCCAGAGAAGCAGATGGGTAAACAGTTACTATCTCTTCCAACAGACCAGGTTCGGGGAGCAGAGCTGAAATCCCAGAACTGGAGTGGCAGAGGGCCGATCTCTGGCCCGGGCGCTTGGTGCCACCACAACCCCAGAAGGCCAAGGGAAGCACTGGACCAATGGGCCAGAAAGGCCACAGGCCCAGCTATGATGACTCCTGGGGTCTCCGGACACCCCAGACCATAGCAATGGGCCAGGCTTTGCACTCAGGGCTCTCAGGGCTGCACACACGCACACCAGCTGAAGATGCCGGGGGTCAGCAGGACGCCCAGGAGTGGTGGGAATTCCAGGATAAGCAGTCCGAGCCTGGTTTCCCTGTGCAGTCCTTGATGCTCATCCGTGTAGGCCACAGGCTGGCGCTGAAAACACTATACAACTGCAGAGGCCAACCCACATCACAGAGCACTGGGGGGAGGGGGTGGCAGGCATGACATCTTCAAACGCAGGACAAGTCCCACTACCTCCTGTAAGGGTCTTGGTGAGCAGGCACCCTGTTCCAACACAGCCAGGCATCACTCGCTGCCTGGACGGACACACAGAACTGTCTGGCCCCAGGACCAGGAGTGACAGAAGAGTGGGACCAACTCTAGACCCAGCAATGTCCTAACAGAGACAGTGGACTGGCAGACCATCCTAACCACCAATGAATGCATCCTGTAAACACAGCCTAAAGACTTGGGTCTGTGGAAAGAAGCGGCAAACACCTAAGTTAAATACATGTTAACACTAGCTAAAGGTAATATTAAATGATCCTTCCATGTAAATGGCCTCTTTTACGCATGGGGCATCCCCAGCTGGGGCCCTCAGCAGAGACGGGGTGTCTTTTCCCTCCACCACCCACAGACGCATGGTCCTCGTCCATCCAACCAGCACTCACTGGGCACCTACTTGGTGCTGAGGATACAACAAACCAGGGGCCTTTCTGCCCTCAGACCTCAGATGACTTCAACAAATGTCTGCCCAAAGGTCAGGAAGGCCCCAGGAGGGAGGGAGATCTGCCCAGCCCCAGGTGACCAGGGCGATGCACACTTCTGGAGGCAAGGCAGGGCCACCTGTGAATATCTGAGGACCAGGTGAGGGCTGAGAAGTTCTGATGATTCCCAGGATGCTGGGTCTGAGGGGAAAGGTCACAGCCATAGGAGCCGGTGTCCCCGCAGGATCCCTTTAAATCCCAGAGGAAAGCTGGTCTGACCAGAGCCCTCCATGTGGGAATCCTGCCCCTGTGCTGGCAGATTACAGGGACTTCTACTGGGCGAGCCTCCCCGAAACATGCCCTCACCACGTACCGTAAGCCCTTGAAAAGCCCCCTGATGGTAATGCTAGACTTGAAGGCCCAGCCTCCTGAGACGCATCATCTCCCCTGGAGCCGGGCCAACCGGAGAACCTTCCATGTGCCCCGAGCCTGGCGTCATCCCCAGACTCCTGGTCTCAAAACACCACCTCTCTGCCCATGGCTCCCAGGTCAAGGTGCAGGATGGCACTTACCTTTTCAAAGGCAGCCAACAGCACATGGGCGTGACCAGTCACCTCCACAACTGCCCAGGAGAGAGAAGAGAGAGCACTCAGAGTGCTGCCTTCCCCCCCCCCCCCCCAGCTTCTTTCTCCTTCCTCTCAGCAGATGCTTTCCCGTGCTCTCAGCCTGCAGGCCTCCAACCTTTGGAGGGCTCCTCCTCATCTTGCCTTCCTCTGCCCAGGGGTTCCTGCCTCCCTCTAGCTCTCACCTCACTCCTCCTCCGAAGCAGCCACTCAACTGCTCGAGGCTGACTCGGCACCTGCTGTCTCACTCTGCACAGGAAGGACATTTCAGGCAGGGCCAAGGAGCCAGACTCCACCAGTGGGCCTGGGGACCAGCCCGACCTGGCGGAGCTCCCCAATTCACACCGTAGGCTAGAGATCTGAAGTCCAGAGGTGGGAGAGAGACCTGGCAGGACTGGCTGGGTCAGTGAGGAAATCTGCACGGCCTGAGGAGGGCCTATCTAACAAGCTCCCTGCAGGTCCCTGCTGTCTCCCTCATTTCACCATGGGGTGGACACCAGAACTGGAGGCCTGTCTAGCTGCTGTTACCACAGTGAAAGCAAAGCTGCCATAGGGCCTTGCCACTGGGGGGTGTGGGTACAGGTTGGCCAGGAATTCCTGAGCTGGAATGAGGCCCCACAACCCCAGGTGCAGGAAGCACCAACAGAGCCCCAGAGAGGAGATGGAGAGCTAGTTGCTTGAGCCCCACAACCCTAAACCTGCTAACAAGACTCCCACACCCTTCATCAATTCTGGATAAACTCCTTTCTGCTGACTGAGGGGGACGAGGTTGTCAGGAAGTGGATTCTTCCTGCAGGGTCCGCACACTGGAAGGGAGAATGAAGAAGCAAGGCCGCTCACCATCTCCTTCATCCACCACGGCCTGGATGACCACCGGAAACACTCCCCGGTCCAGGTCAAAGTTCAACTGAGGGGAAAAAGGAGGTGAGACGGTCAGACTGAGCTAGAGGGAGAAGGGACGGGGAGGGGAAGACAGACAAAACTGTGAGGGAAACTGTGAGGAAGACAGAGGCCTGGCTGCGGCTTCCTCTCTTTGTGGTAGGTAAAATACATAAAAATGATTAAAATGGTAAATTCGTGTTCAATTCACTGGCACTAAGAATATTCATAAGGTAATGCCACCATCACTACCGTCCATTTCCAGAACGTTTTTATCGTCCCAAACAGGAACTCTTGTCTCCATTAAGCAATCACGCCCACTGCCTGTTCTGGACATTTCACGGAAACGGAATCAATGAAATGTGTCTCGTGTGCCTGGCTTCTGCCACTCACTGTGTTTTCTAGGCTCACCCACGTGACAGTACGTCAGTTCCTCCTTTCTTTTCAAGGCCGGGTAAAATTCTGCTGCGTGGCTAGACCACACGGTTTATCCGGTCATTTCTCAGTGGACACCTGGGCTGCTCTCCCTCTCGGCCACCACGCCCAGCACTGTGACGAACACTGCTGGACACACACCTGTGTGAGCCCCTTTTCAGTTCTCCTTGGTGCACCCAGGGGGGAAGGGCCGCGTCACATGGGAACTCTGTTCCACCTTACGAAGGGACGTAGTGCGGAGACGGAAGGGAATCGAAGGAGACCACGCAGCTGGTCTGAACTCAAGAACAAACTGCCTGTTCCCTTTCCTTTCCCTCCAGCTCCAGCCCTGTGGTCCTGGCTGCTCTGAGGCTGAAGGCTACTCTCCTCCCCACACGTGTTCGCTGGGGCATGGTCTCCAGATCTGCTCCCCAGTGGAGGCTGTGGACCAGGTCACGCGGAGCCCACAGAGGACCGAGGACACCAACTGAGGACACCCACAGCGGGGGCTGCGCTTGGCAGGCCGTGAAAGTGCCGGTGGATCCCGAGCCGTCAGTGGGAGGCAGGACTGGGAGGGGGAGGGAGAGTGGTCAGGTGCTAGGACAGACTCAGACTCAGATCTGCCGGAGTAGAGGTGCCTGCCCCAAGCCTCAGTTCCCCCTAATGCAAAAGGGATAAAAGCTGTGTCTGATGCCAAGCCCTGAGCATGGTGCCCAGGAGAGCATGCAGCGAGCACCAGCCATTCGAAGCTCTGTGGTCAGGCAGGGGAAGCCAAGAAGGACCTCACAAAAAGACCCAGGGCTTGGACCCCTGGAACACAGGACTTTGGGCAGACATGTGCATAAGAGCTACATGTGGGGAGTGGGGGACATATCCAGGCCCACCTAAAACATAGCCAGGCCTCGTGCTCCCCACAGCTTCAAGGTAAAAGGGCCGTACCACAGAAATCTGGCCTTATGGGAGGGAGGGACCTCCCTTCTGCCATCCTGCCTTGCTCTGAGATGACTCTAGGGTCAGGTGATCACCCAAGACAGGAGTTACATGTCTGGGGGACAAGGGTCCCTCTGCAAGCTTATTCCTCCCCCTCTGAGCCAGGGCACAGGGAGCCATCTTGCCAGTGACCATCCCGAAGTCACCCTGTTGACAGTGATGCTGGGTGTGATGCACAGGTGCTGCTCTTCCAAAGGCTGTAATTAAGCTGAGGAGGGAGTTGCTCAGGTGACAGAGCCAGAGAGGGAGCAGAGCTGTGTGCATCTTAGGCCCTGTGCTTTCAGTCCAGCTGCTGGAATATAATCCTTGATGCTGATCTGGGAGACTTAGTGCTGAGGAGCCACTGAGTGATCTGCACTATCTTTCTCCTTTGCACACGAAGCTGGCGCTGCCTCAGTGCAGCTGACAGTCCCACCACACCGGTGCTGAACTAACAGCAGCCTTGGGAGGTGTGCGTGGTGGCTATACTGTCAGAAGGTAGGGACTCTGGCCCTTCTCTCCTCCTGTGGCCCTGGCAGACGGGGCTCTGCACAAACCTGATGGACACCCTAAAGCAAGGAAATGCTCCTACCTCCAGGTGACAGATGGGAAACCCAGGCTTGCGGAGGTAGCGTCACTCGCCCAGTGCTTCATGGAGAGAGTGCAGGAGCCAGAGCTGCCCCCAGGCCTCACCCGCCTATGTCCTCTCAGTTCCTGGGAGAGGCCCCAGGACATCCCTGGTACTTTGTCCTTAAGACTTTGCTCTTATAAAGTCCGACCCATAGGTCCAGATCTGTCGAGACCCCACAAAAAAAATTCATGACCTTTTTCAGGTGTTGGCACCCCAATTTTCCTTGGGGCATTTGGGAACAACCTCTGTCCAACCCTGGATCTGTGCTTGTCTGGCCAGAGAATGGCATGAGCCTGTCTCAAGGGGGACCACAGAGGGAGTCACATGGCCTAGACAGACCATCCGCACACTCTGGGACCCAGGCTGCTGGGGTACAGAGAGCCAGCCCGAGGGCAAGGCTGGCTCAGCCAGGGCAGACCCCGCTCTGATGGCCCTAGAGGAAACCATGAGCCATCCGGCTTTTCGGAATCTAAGCCAATAAACAGGACACTGAAACCCTGATGTTCCCACACATAAAACGGTGTTCGCACACCGTGCACACGTCCTCCACACACTGCTGATCATCTCTAGATTACTTACAATAGCTAATGCAACATAAAAGCTACATAATGGTTGTTATTCTGTATTGTTTAGGGAGTAATGACAAGAAAATAAAGCCTGTATGTGTTCAGGCATGTACGTCCCAACAGTGGACTAACTACGTAGCACACACCAGCAACGTGACATTTTTTAAAAAATATTTTTCAAAATTGGAACAACTGTAATTGCATAATGAATAAAATATAACTAAAAAATAAAAATAAAAATAAGAATATTTTTATCCGTGTTGAATCCGTGAATGAGGAACCCAGGGATACAGAGGGCCGACCACACATGAGTGATGTGTTATACAACTCTCTTCCTCACACCACAGCCCTCTGCAGAAACACCCTGTGTTCAGCTTGATGAGTATCTTTTCTGGTTTTCCCTCAAGGTTATATACACACATCGTACCTGCGGAAATGGTTTTGTGCACTGTCCTGTCTGCCACACACATGCGATCATACTGCGTTCGTTTGCAACCTGCTCTTCTCCGAGCCCAGAAGGGGCTTTCCACGTCAGTCAGCACAGTACACAAAGAAGTCTTTCACACACTTTAAAGCTGCATGGCATCCCATAATAAATGCGAAACAGGGTGCCCACATTATATACATGGGTGGGTCCCATAACACCAGTGATGGACGTGTAGGTTGTTTCCAATGTTCACTATTACAGACAGAGCTGGATGAACGCCCTTCACATCCCATAAATTACTGTCCCTAGCTATGGAACCACTAGGTGGAAGGGACCCTGCCATGCCGCAGTCTCATGGTCCTGAGACTGTAGCTGCACCAAAGCTGGGCACCAGGGCCTCGGCTGCTGCCGTCTCACCTCAGTCACCCAGTCCAGCCCAACACTTGGACTGAACCGCATTCCACAGTGCGGCGCATGCGCAAATGAGCACACACCCCTTGGTCGGCAGCCACTCCTGTAGCTTATCAGCCGTGTGAAGAATCTAAGCAAACAGAGCCCACTGTGCTTGCCACCACAAAGAGGAGGAAATTCAGGCAAGGAGCCGGGGGAAAAGGGGGTCCAGCCAGGAGGTTACCTCATCGTCCTTCCACTCTGAGAAGTCAATCTTGAAGGAGGGCAGGGAGAACTGCTGGCTCACCCCCCTCTTATAGTGGACGGTCTCAGACTGCAGGGCAGGGCTTTTGGGGCTGTACCTGAAGGGGTAGCCGAGAGAAAGGATGGTGAGACTCTGCCAGGAGAAAACGCTCTGCTGTATCCCAACCTCAGGGCAACCCCACTGTCGTAGGACCACTGAGGCAGGGGCTGGCAGGCGCTGGTCTTTTGGGCACCTAGTAGAAACCTGACTTGCAGGTCCCACCCTCCAAGTCCCAGCCCTTCTCTGGTGGGGCAGGAAGCCAGCCTCTCACACCCGGAGAACCTCCCAGGCCTCATTTTGCTCACCGCCAGCTCTGCCTAGGTCCAGCCTGGTTTTATGAGTCTTCCAGAGCCCACACCTACCAGATAACCTGGCTACCTTTTAAGATATGGCTTTTTTTACGGTTTGTTGACTTTTCTGAAGAAACGTGGTACAAAAATGTACACAGTACCAAGTGCCCTCCCCACCACCCCTGCACCTTCCTGTTTGCTCCCAGCCACCTGCTGCTTCTCTGTCCAGCCACAACCCAAGTATCACTCCTGGGGAAGCTGAGGCACATTTACACCTGTATACATGTGTCTCTTCTTTAATATTTCCAGAGCAGCTGCCTATGCTCTGCTCCTTTATTACTCAGACACCCGAGCTGTCCCGCAGCCACCACATGTAGAGATGCTGCGTCCTCTGAACACAGCACTGGTCCCACGGCAGTCTGACTCGGACTCAGTCAGGCCCCTGTGGTGGACACCGGGTGTCTCCAGTATCTTTGCTTTTCCAACAGTGCTTCCAGGACCCTCTTCTGCATACCTCTTAGCCACACATGCAACTACATCCCCAAAATGAATTCCAGATAAGGAACAGCTGGATCAAAGAGTACATACATTTCCAATCCCAACACACGTGCTCATCTCCCCACTGAGGAATCCAACACACAACTCTTGCCCTCCCCCCTCCACCCCACCCCACACTTGCTCTCCCTTGGGCTTCTGTCTGTCTCTCTCCAGGACAAAGGGTACTCTCAAGGACCTTGGCATGTCTGGCCTGAGAAACTGGCTCTGTGAGTTGCTCGTGTGCAAAAAGACTCAAGGCCACAGCTTTCCACCACTACTCCATCCTCAGATCGAATCTGGCCTCCAAGTGGTTTCTCCCACAGGACGGAGACAGGGCATTTCTTCCCTCTCACCCGGGTCTGGCCCCACAGACTGCAGGCAGGCCTGTAGCCAAAGTTGCAGATTTCGAACTTTTGGGGGCCAAATGACCCTCATTTCAAATAAAGTCTCTGAAAGCTCAAATATATAACTCAGGCAAATGCACAGCTACTGGGGCCCCGCCTGCCACCCTGGGCCTAGCCTGCACCACGGGGACTCACACAGCCATCCCATTTAGAAATTCCTCCACCGCCTGGCAGTAGATGGTGATGGCCACCCGAGCATCAGCATCGAAGGTGAACTCCAGGCTGTAGAGAACACGGGGCTTCTCGTTGTCCTCGGTGGGGCTGTCGGCACCATCTTTGTACCTGCCAGGGAGCCAGAGGAACAGGCAGTAGGTCAGGGGGCACGCCCACCTTGCACAGTGCACACCATCCCCTGAGCGGCCCCTGAGTTGGCTGCCTGGCCGCATCACACCCTTCCAGAAACATGGAGACCCACTCCCTGTTTGGACAATAAGGCTCAACAATGCAGGGTTCTCCTACCCCAGGAAAAGAGATAAATTCTCTTGGTTTAGAGATGGCCCCAGAAGCCTCAGTAGTTTCTCAACCGTGACAGTCAGACCTGCATCATTCTTGTGGGGGCATCCTGTGCACTGTGGGGCGCCCAGCAACCTCCCTGGTGTCTGCCTGCTAGATACCAGGGACACTACCACCTCCAGTGGTAGCTGTGACAACCAAAAAGGTCTCCAGATACAGCCCAGCATCAATGGAGTACAAGTCACCAGGTGAGAGCCACTACTTTAAAGAATGCGGTGGGGTCCAGGGTTACCTTACGAGCCGGAGTGAGTCTTTTCGAATGTTCACCAGGCTCCTCAGCGTCTTCACCGGCTCGTGGGGGGCAGGAGTGACATAAGGAAACTAGGAGGGAAAAACCCAATGCAATCCCAGATGACTCCCCCACATGGCGGAGGGCAAAAAACAGGGACAGTCCAAGCCCTGCCCCCGCCAGGTGCTCCAGGGCCCTCATGCCGAGCACTGGATGACATTATCCCCATTCACATCAAAGTAAACTGCAGGCAACATGGCCAGCACAAGGCAGCCTGGAACCAGAACACCCTGAAGGGTTCCGGTCACGTGGCCATGGTCCCTCTGTTCCAGGAAGGACTCTCAGTGCATGTGACCTGGCCTGAGGGATCTGGGGGGGAATCAAGGTTGGGGCTCTCGAGCCTCATTCCCAGAAGGGGGGACTCGACGTCCCACCACTGCCCTGAACCCGGCAACCTTTCCATTCTAGGTCGATGGTCAAAAGATACAGGGAGGGTCATGTGCACGTACAGAAAATGATGTAAAACTGGCGGCATATGGAACACGTGGATGCATCAGTATCAATTCCTGCTTGTGAGAACACAATGGAGTTTTATGTGGCACCATCACCAGGGAAAACCAGGGAAAGGGCACACGGGATCTCTCTGCATTATTTCTTTTCTTTTTAAAAAGATTTTACTTATTTATTTTAGAAAGAGGGAGAAAGAAAAGGAGAGAAACATCAGTGTGTGGCTGCCTCCCATGCGCCCCCTACTGGGGACCTGGCCTGAAACCTAGGTATGTGCCCTGAATGGGAATTGAACCCGTGACCCTGTGGTTGCAGGCTGACGCTCAATCCACTGAGCCACACCAGCCAGGGCTCTTTGTATAATTTCTTACAACTGCAGGTGAATCTATGGTGGTCTTGAAGTTAAAAAAAAAAAAAAAGATTTATAGGAGGCCTATATGAGCCAGGCCCTGGGTCAAAGCTCAGGCTTCAAAGATGTGGACGGCAAGATTCTGTTCTCATTCTCATGGACTTGGGAGGGTGGTGGAGGCCAGCCCTCTGGGCCCTAGTCTCTAGCCTCTCATCCATTAGGATCAAGATTGGGTGTCAACTAGCTGCTCGATGGTTGAAACAGCCTAGAGAACCCTCCCTGGTCCAGGGGACCTCACACCCTAGGCCAGGGAAACACCAAGAGTCGACAGCCTCAGGGAATGGGGCCCAGGGCCTCTGAGAGAGAGGACCTCCAGCCTGGCCTCTCACTCACACTGGGGACTGAATTCCCACTCAGCGTCCCCCCAAAGGGGCCCTCTCCTGTCCCTCTCTCTCTTTTCAGTCTCCATTTGTCAACTGTCCTCTTTACTGTCTGCATGCTGTGCTAAGAAGCAGGCAGGGTCTGTCCTCTGTCCCCTGGAACACAGTAAGTGCCAAATGTGCACTGAACAAATGGAATGCAACACGTGAACATGTACTTCTCTGGTGACTGATAAGGTGCTCATAAAAACTGTTCACCAGCCATTTGCATTTCTCCTTCGGATCATATCTCTTGTTCACTGTTCCATGGAACACGGATGTTCTTTTTCTTCTTTTCAAAATAAGTTGTCCACGAGGCCTGGGATCAAAGCCATAACCTTCCGCAAGCCCAGAGCATGGATGCACCGGGTTCCATAGCAGGTGCTCTGCCCCCAGCGACCCACCCTAGGTCCCCCGTCCTCTAACGGGGCACCACCAGGACATGCTGCATGCACACATCATGGGCACACATCTGGCTGGCAGCTCTGCCCGGTTTGGGGTAACTCAGTGCCCACCTGTCCTTGTAGCCGGGACACGGATGGCTGAAGGCCGAGGTCTCGTTGCCTCCACTGCCCACACGCCCAGCCCCACAAGACCCACCTGGACTGGGCGATTGCCCAGGAAGTTCAGATCCATGTTTTCTCCGAAAAGGTAACCTTCAGGGTGGGGGGTGTCGAATTTCTCACCTCCCATGAAAAAGTGTGAAGCGAAATAGTTTCCTGGTTAAAAAACAAAACAAAACACAGCTGTAGATTAAGACTTACCACAATCCAGTGGGAGCATCGGATGGCTGAAGAGGCTCAACCCTGAGGAAAGCGCCATCATGGGCCACGCCTCCCACTTGCAGGGCAGGCCCCAGCCCGCCCACCTCTGCATCCACCCCAACACCCGCCCCGCTCCAGGACCTCTCCCGCTGCTCAGGCACGCATCTAGCACTCAGCTCCAACATCGCTTCCTTCCCTAGCAAGTTGAGTTGTGTTTCCCACAAGCATATGTTCCAGACCTAAACCCTGGTAAAGGTGCATGTGACCTTATTCAAAAACAGGGTCTTTACCAATGTAAACAAGGGAAGGTCAGACTACAGTGGGGTACACTCTGAATCTAGTTACCATTCTTCATTAGAGAAAGTGGAAGATTTGGACAGAGGCACACGGAGAGAGGAGGAGGCAGTGTGAAGATGGAGGCAGAGACTGCAGTGACATGGTTACACGCCAAGGAACGCCCAGAGCCACCAGAATCTGGAAGCGAGGAAGGGTCCTCCCTAGAGCCTTTAGGAAGAACCAGCCCTGTCAACACCTTGGTTTTGGACTTCCAGCGTCTGTAACTATCAGAATAAAGTCTGTTGTTTTAAGCCACCTGGTTTCTGCTGCTTATGTTAAGACTTAGCAGACTAATACACATTCCCTGACCCGAGACTAAGTCAGCTCCCCTCAGCCCAAATCCAAGCTCCAAGTCTGAGTTATTATTCCATTCATATCTGACTCCCCACCCCCACCCCACCCTGAGAGTCCTGAGGCTGGAACTCATCATCTGGAGAGAAGGCTCAGAAAAAGGCAGAATCAAGCACGGAAGCCAGGCTGTCCCTGCAAGGCCTTCCAGGTGGGAGGCAGGTCCCCGGCCTTGAGGCTCCTGCTCCAAACTCATCCCACGTCATATCCTGGGACATTAAAGGTCCAACTATGTTATGTCCCACTAGTTCCCAGAGTTCCCCCTCCATAGGCAAAAAATGGATGAGGGCCGACCTCCTCCAAAAAGGCCCCCATGGTTCTCACCTCCTCTGTAGACTCTTCCTACACTGACCAGGGCTGACCTGTGTAACCAGCAGGACACTGTGGAAAAGATGAAGCGGGACTTCCCAGGCTCTGGGAGAAGCCAGCCTCCACGCTGTAAGGACACTCAACCTGCCCCATGGAGAGGTCCACGTGGCAAGACACCGACTCCTTCAGCCACCAGCCAGCAATAACTTGCAGCCACACGAGAAAGCCACCCGAGAAGCAGATCCTGCAGCCCAGCACACAGCTTGACTGCAAACTCATGAGAGACCTTGAGCCAAAACCACCAGCTAAGTCACTCCCAAATTCCAGACTCACAGAAACTGTGAGATAATAAGCATTTACTGTTATAAACAGCTAAAATTTCAATTTGTTATTCAGTAAGAAATAATTAACACAAGGGACTTTACTCCTTTTCCCTCTTGGGCTCCTGACTCTTAACATGTTTCTAGGGCCACCACCCTGGTCAAAGCCACCAGCATCTCCTCCTGTGTCTCAGTTACTGTAACCCATCCCACCAGTCTCCCTGCTCTCGCTGAGCCCTAAAGTCTACTCCCCGTATTCCACAGCTCAGAAACTTGTGATGACCTCCTGACCACACTGCAGTAAGTGCTAAACTCTTCCTCATGGACTGCAAGGCCCTGTACAATGCAGACCTGCTAACCCATTCATACCCCAGGGCCCTTGCACTTGCTGCTTCATCTGCTTATGTTCTTCCCCAAGAGTTCTGCCCTGGCCCTTTCCCTCATCTTTCCTTCCCAGCGAGGCCTTTCTGATCATTCCATGCTAAATGTACACCTTCCACTCCTTCACCCTGCTTGCTGCCCAACCTCCCCCATTCCCCTTCTCTGCTTTATTCTTCTCCGGAGCACTTTCCATGACCTGATGGACTATACACAGGAGGCCCCCGCATCTTGGTGCAGTTTTTTTTTACAAATTTTTTAAGACTTTATTTTTAGAGAGGAAGGGAAGGAGAAAGAATGGGAGGGAACCATCACTGTGTGGTTGCCTCTCACTGGGGACCTGGGCCACAACCCAGGCATGTGCCCTGAGTGGGAATTGAACCAATGACCCCTTGGTTTGCAGGCCAGCACTCAATCCACTGAGCCACACCAGCCAGGGCTTGGTGCAGTTTTAAATTTTAATAACTTCAGAGGTGTAAATGCTACAAAATATAAGCTCTGGATTAACAGGCAATGGATGAGTATTACTTTTTTTTACTTTAACTCTATTTTATGCATTTTTACAACTAACCTATATTACTTTAAAACAGGAAAGTTGCCCTGGCTGGTGTAGCTCAGTGGATTGAGCACGGGCCTGCGAACCAGACAATCGCGGTTCGATTCCCAGTCAGGGCACATGCCAGGGTTGCAGGCAGGTTCCCTGCAGGCCAGTTCCCAGCAGGGGACGCACGAAAGGCAACCATATATTGATGTTTCTCTCCCTCTCTCCTTCCCTTCCCCTCTAAAGATAAATATAAATAAATAAAATCTTTAAAAAAAATAAAATAAAAATAAAAAATAAAACAGGAAAGTTACTTTTAAAAGACTGAAGATGGGACAAGGATATGTGTAACAACAGTGGCTATAATATCATAAAATGGACCATGTTCTGGGAAAATCAGTGAACTGTGCATTTCAAAAGGGTGACTTTAACAGTGTGTGAACTTTAGCTCAGTAAAGCTGTTATTAGAAACTGGAGGGACTTGACCACGTTGTCACCTTGTAAATCATCAACTACTTTGGGGGTATTGGATCTGTATGTGATCCTCATATTTGTTGGCACGTAAGTTGGAATTTGAAGCTACTGCTCTATCACACCCATGGTCATTCCCATCTACTGATTTACGTGAACAGTTTCTCAACCTGAAGTGAAACACAGAACTAGACCTGACACTGACCTGTCTCATTCCAGCAACAGGTTATATTCAACTACGACTACACGAACTCACTGGTGGGGGAGGGGAGCACAGGGACGGAACCCATCTATTTAAGAGATACACGTCCAGTGCTTTCTAGCACTGATGCTTGTTATTTATAAAAACTGTAATATTTGTGTTGCTTTCATTCATTGAGTATTTGTAATGCCCACAAACTCGGAGAAAAATTCTCATTTCAATTTATGTACATATTTTGGTTGCAGAGACATACAATATGGTGATTGATAAAAGACTCTCAAGCATAAAAAGTAGCAACCACCTACATGTTCCTCAACAAGGAAATTGACAAATAGTGGCGAGATAAGTCACTGTGGCAATGACAAGATGGGACCACAAGGCAACAGGACTCACGCAGACAAGTTTTGAAAACAGCTCATAAAGCAGCCCCACAGCTCAGACGTGGGGCACCTCCACACAGAGGAGCATGAACTGGACAGAGAAGGAAGTGCCTGGGTCCAAGGAGCGGCAGGAGAAATGTGAGGGAGAGAGACAGCAACGTGGAGAATGTCAACTGTGAATCCTGAATGGAGGGCGTTCCCTATGTCATTCTCTATACTTTCCTATGTTTTTGAATTGCTCACATTTTTTGAAAAGGAACTTTAGGAGAAATGGGTCCATCAAATGGAACTGATAACAGCCCCGAAGTGTGCATGGGTGTGCGCATGTGTGGGTACACGGGTGTACTTGTGTTGTGCTTAGGGGCACGTCTGCATGCACGTGTGTATGGTGTGTGCTGCGTGCACACTGTATGTGTCTGTGCGTGTGCACACTTCGGAACCAAAAAGAGCAGGCAGAGCTATGAAGAGGGAGAAAGGGGGAAGAAGAGGCGACTGAGGAGAGAAACAGAAGGAAGACACAAGGATGAAATGAGAGCAGAGGCCACCACCACGCTACCAGCTCCTCCTCCACGCCCCCAAGGCAATGCCGCAGCCCAATTTTCCTACAACTCATCGAGGTGGGGCAGATCCTGCCCCCACTTCCCGTGGGGGAAATTAGACTCAGACGTCACCAGGCTGGTGATGGTGGAGCTGGGCTCAAACCTGCTGACTCCAAGCTCATTGTGTGTCTCAGCCCCTCACAGGGCGCCTCCCCTCCCGCAGCACCAGGACAGCGATGGCAATCAATAATCGTGGTGTCATCTCTGGTCACAAAGGGTGGCTGTTCACACACAGTGATCTACATGCAAAGGCTTCCTGGCATCAGAAATCCTTCTGTGGCCACACTTGCAGGGCCTGCCAGAGGCCACGATTTCAGCCCAGCAATGAGGCAATCTCCGGGAGGCCACAACCTCAGAGCCTCAACACAGCCATCCTCAAACATGGCAGCTAAAACAAATCCACGCCCTTGTCCCCTGCTTCTTGTCACCAGTCAAGGGGCACTGGAGCTCAGATGGTTCACCTCCTCTCTGCCCAAGGGATTCTGACTCTGCCCTACTTATTGGTGCCCAGGTGACCTGGAGGACAAGAGGTAAATAACCACCAAAAAAAGACTGAGTGCCTTCCCAGAAGGCCACCAGCATTCCTATACACGGGCCCCATTTGCCTTTAGACACCAAGTGCAGAAGGACACACATTTCATCACCTTCTAGAGATGACAAAAATCAAAGCCACACTTTGGCTGGTGTGGCTCAGTGGATTGAATGCCAGCCTGTAAACCACAGGGTCACTGGTTCGATTCCTAGTCAGGGCACATGCCTAGGTTGCAGGCCAGGTCCCCAGTGGGGGATGAGCAAGAGGCAACTACACACTGATGTTTCTCTCCCTCTCTTTCTCTCTCCCTTCCCCTCTAAAAATAAAATAAGAAAAACCAAAGCCACAAGGCCATCAGCTAGTGGCTGTCTCAGTAATATCTAGTGGATACGGGCACATGCTGTCCCTTCAGGCCACAGACCAAGCCAAAAAGACTCTGGGTTTCCCTTTTGTTTGTCCGTTCCATTCAAACATGTGTAGAGCACACGTGTTTGATGGCCATCACTCACCACAGAAAAATGAAGACATTTAAATTATCTAAATTAACTGACCCTCCTGAGGGCACCAGGATGTGCGAAGATCTCCAGGGAATCAGAGTGAAAAAGCCAAGCACTGGTCTGCGTGCAGAGCACAGATGGATTCCACCACATGAAGGGGTGGCGAAGGACCCACACCACGCTGCCCGCAGGATCCTCCAAGGAGTTGGGCGGAGGGCTGGGAAGAGTAAAACGGGACTTCCACGTTGCCCCCCAAAACGTCTGCATTGCCTGAATCCTTCTTTGCTACAAAGATATTTTAAAAAAATACAACTTTATCAAGAGACCAGAGTTTGGGACCCTGCTACAGAATGCATGTTTCTGCGCCCCACCCCCAACCCACATGGTGAAACCTACACCCAAAGGGATGGTCTTTGGAGGTGGAGCCTTGGGAGTAATTAGGGCTTGACGATGTAGCTCTGATGAAAGGGACCCTCATCTCACCCGAGCTGTGGGGCCTGGCTATGTGTCTCAGGGACGCCTATGCCCCCATGATTCCTGAGGGCCACCTGCTTGGGGAACATGGACTCCAAGTGCCTGACTTGGTGACCTTCCCATCAAGGTTCTAGGTAGCCCGGCCTCCCGCCTCACACTCCTGATCTGATACAGAGGCCTGACACTGAAGCAATTCCCAACAGCAAACGTGACCACGCCTCAACCTAAGGGCCAGGCCCCCACTCACAACTCTGCAAACTAGTGATTCTGCTCTGCACTGCCCACCTCAATCCCTCTGGCCCAGCAGGCTGTTCCCACATTTCAAGTCCAAGCTGAGGCCTCCCATAATCTCCTCACTTGCCATCTGCAATTTGCCAGCATATGCTGTTTCTTCTTATTTGTTGCTTGGTTCACACTGTCCTCCCCCTTCCAAGACCAGGGATCATACATTTGTTCACTGCTTCATATCCCCAGTGGCCGTCACCACAGCCTGCACACAGCAGGAGCTCAATAAAAACTCAACAAGTAAAAGGTGGATCAGCCCTGACTGGTGTGGCTCAGGGTGTTGAGCATCATCCCTCGAAAAGGTCACCAGCTGGATTCCGAGTCAAAGCACATGCCTGGGTTGTGGGCCAGGTCGGCTGGGGGCATGCAAGAGACAGCTGAGCACTGTTTCTCTCACACATCAATGCTTCCCTCCCTCTCCTCGTCCCTCCCTCCCCCTCTCTAAAAATAAATAAAATCTTAAAAAAGAAGGTGGATCATACTGTTATTACTTTTGACAGTCAAGAAAACAGGCAGAACACCCTGGCTGGTATACCTCAGTGGACTGAGTGCAGGCCTGCAAAACACACGACAGCAGTTCGATTCCCGGTCAGGGCACATGCCTGGGTTGCAGGCCAGTTCCCGGCAGGGGACTCACAAGAGGCAACCACACATTGATGTTTCTCCCCTTCTCTCCTTCCCTTCCTCTCTAAAGATAAATAAATAAAATCTTTTTTAAAAAAAAAAGAAAACAGGCAGAGAGGTATAGCAACTAGCTCAAGCCCCACACCAGTGACAGGTGGCATCCTCACCGAAAACCCATGTTGACCCAAGAGCCCGTATTCTCAACTATGCAAATGCCAGCAAGTAAATGTCAAATTCTCAGCAGACGCCGACTGGGCGGCCTACACATTTAGCTGTATACCACTGTGCCACTATGGAGCCGCAATAGTGTCAGACCCCACAGGTTAAGTCCCACGCGACCGCCCCTCCCTCTTCAGATGCCAATCACAAGCCCAGGCTGTCGCCTATGCTTCTGACCAGCATGTGAAGATCGGAGGTTCCCATGACTTCCCCCTCAGGTTCATTAATGTGCTAGAGAGAGGGGCTCACAGAACGCAGGAAGTCAGTTCACCTCCAGAGTATCAGTTTATTACAAAAAGGACACAACCCAGGAGCAGCCAGACGAGAGACCCACGGGGAGAGCTATGAGGACGGGAGGCCGGCTTCTGCGCTCCCTCTCGGTGTGCCACCCTCCAGCATCTCAGTGTGCACACCAACCGAGAGCTCTCCAAAGCCTTTTGGAGTTTTACGGAACTCATTACATAGGCATGAGTGACTAAATCACTGGCCCTTGGTGATCATCTCAGCCTCCAGCCCTCACACACAGCTGGCTTCCCTGGCAACCAGCCCCAATTCTCAGGTGCTTTCCAAAAACCGTCTTACTGACATGAACTCAGATATGAGGGAAAAGGGTTATAAATATCAAAAACACCCGTTTCACTTTTACCATTCATCATTTGGGGAACTTCAAGGATTTTAGAAGCTCTGTGTCAAAAATGGATGAAGAGCAAATACATATCTTTTATTTTATACCATAATTATCCCTGCAAGGTAAACCACGATACTACCAATGACAAATTCCATCGCCCCCTCCTAAGATACACAGCTGGCCCCGAAACCTGGGGCACTGGTGTGGATTTTGCTCAGCTGCCCCAGTCGTCATTCCCTCGCCAGTGGAGGGGGAGCAGGGAAGGCATGACGGCATCTGTGAAGGCCAGGAATAGCTCACTGACTCCACTGGCTGGCAATTTTCTCATTCTGTAACAGCAGATGTTTTCCGGATCCAGCTTCCTGAAAGCCATGAAATCGGCTGCCACTAAGCTCCAGCTGGGCACGACCATCATGACATCAGAACCTCATGGTCCCCAGAGAGTACAGATCTCAGGAAAGCATCTTTAGGCTCTCGAGAATACCCCCCGCCACATGGGAGGCCGACAACCCCACAGCCTGTGAGCTTGTTCCCAAACAGAGAGAAGAGACGACTCCGAGGGGGTGACACCCACCTCTCATCTCCTGCTCACGGATGTCACACATACGCACACAACAGCACTTCTCTGTCTGCCACACTCAGGCCAGTGACTGGGCACCCATAACCTCCGTGGGTCTCAGTGTCCCCATCTGTAACACGGGAGGCCCCAGTGAAGTACACTGGCTGCAGATTGAAAGAAGGAGGGCAGGTCAGGATGCCCTGAGGATAAAGGGAGCCCTGCACAGGGGAAAAGCCATGTGATAAGCGTCTGCTTCCCAGACTCTCTCCAGTGTGAAAGCCTACTTAGTACAGGCTAACGATTTCAAAAGCTCTCAGCCCCCAGCAAGGAAGGAACACTAAGCAAAGATTCTGGTTCTCTGGGTTCCTACAATTTGTTGTAGCCCCTTTTTTGGGGGGGGGAAAGCAATCCTCCCCAGCTTATTATACCCCTTTTCTGGAAATAGCTTCCACCACCCAAAGAGGTGGGCCCCAGCTACCAGAGCCGAAGCTCCCTCCACCCAGACCCAGGTGGCTGGCCAAGGTGCACACCTGACTGTGCTGGACCAATAACCAGATCCTCTCCCCGTGGAACTGGGCTGTGGGACTCAGGGACCACAGGACTTGGTTCTTGAGGCCCCCGGTGGGCAGCAGCAGGCTTTACACGGTCACAGAAGTATGATGCTGAGGCCAGAGCGGAATGGGATCTTTGCTTTGACGTTTCCACTTCTTGATTATCCACCCTCGGATTCCAGAGGACACCTACCCCCACCCTTCCAATGCATTCCATTTCCCCCCGCATAAGCTAATTTCCATAATCACCATAGCAGCAGCCAATTTCCAAAGAATTCAAAATGTAATAAAAATCACGTAAGAAAGAACTCCTTCAAATCAGGGAGAAAGAAAAGAGCCAATCCAATATAAAAAATAGGGAAAGATTTCACCAGGTCCCTCCCAAAAAGAGGAAGAGAGATGAATGGCAATTTACAAACAAAAAGTACCGAACCTCCTTGGTCATCAGGGAAAAGTAAATTACGACTACAATGAGATCTCCCTGGCTAAAAATTAAAGAAGCAAATAAACAAACAAACACACTCCCGATACTAGTCAGTGCTGATGAGACTGCAGAGCCAACAGAACTCAGATGCTCACTCAGCCCGAGGGGGTGCGCGTTGGTCCCATCACTGCACAGAACTGTAAAACCTGCTGATTCCACACACGGGCACCAGAGGGCCCCAGCGCCCACTCCCAGGTATGAAAGTGGACTCAACGAGGCTAGCAGCTAGTAACTAACTTAGAGCAGTCAAAATCACAGTCAGAAAAGACAGTGGTGGCTGCCAGGGGCTGGGAAGAGGGGAATGAGGAGTTAGTGTTTAATGGGGACAGAGCCTCAGTTTCACAAGGTGAAATGAGTCATGGGGATGAAGGTGATGATGGCTGCACAACAAAGTAAATGTAGGTGATACCACTGGGCTGTGTGCTTAGAAATAGTTAAGATTGTAATTGCTATGTCATGTGTATTTTACCACAATTAACAAACTTGAGGCGGGAAGGGGGCGAAATGGATCCAAAGAGAAAAAAAAAAAAACAGACCTAAAGAAATCAGTCTCATGGACACCAAAGCCGGTCACAAGAGGGTCCACAGCAGCATTTCTCATAAGAGCCCAAACCGGGAATTCCCCATGACCCCTCCTGGTGAACGGGTGAACACACAGGGGCATCACCTGGAGGATCGGGGAGCAAAGAAACCAGCGACTTCCCTGTGAAACGTATGCCAAGGCCTCTCATCATCAAATGTGGAGGGAAAAAGTGTCTACTTCTGTTTATATCAAGTTCTAAAACAGGTAAAACTCACTTCCACCTCCAGCGGGGTCAGGAGATTTCCCAGGGAGGAAGAGGTTGTGAAAGGGCACCAGGGGACTTTGGGGACTGCTGCTGTTCTACTTCTTCAACACATTCACTTCATGACCATTTATCAAGCTGTATGCTTACAATTTGTGTATTTTCTATGTGTGTGTCACACTGAATTTAGATATATATGTGAATCATACACGCTCGCTTTTTAAAGCACTGAACTTATTAAAAGTCCTTCTTCCCATTGCCACTAAAGGCTCCCCAGGGAGTATGATCACTCATGGACATCAGTGTCCATGAGCTCCCTGCAGCAGGAGAACTAGACAGCAGAAAGCTGCAGGTAAGAGAAAAGAGAACTTCAGGATGGACTGGAGGGAGCCAGCATGGCGGTCTGCCCACCTCAGGAGGGTGACCCAGAGCCAAGGGGGCCAGGGGGAGGGCCCAAGTTAATAGGATGAAAGACCTGGGAAAATGGTGTTCTTTCTACTGGGCCTTAGACCTCCTTTAAGACACAGGTGGAGAAACAAAAACACAACCAGGACAGAAAATTGCACTGCACGAAGTCCGACAACCATTCAACCAGACCAGTAAGAGGGGCGGAGTCTGCAGCCGGTAGAGAGGGTCACAGCAGGAAAAAGCGGTGGGGGAGTGCAGGCGGTGTGGGGCTAGCAGACCCTGGGAGCAGGGAGGAAATGAGCAGACCCAGTGAGGCGCACAGGGCAGTTGGCTGACCAAGGTCACACGCTTGCCTGCAGATACACTAGGCAAAAACAGGCAGCAGGACTGAGGGCACAACCCAGGGCTCCAGCGCTGGGAATGTAAAGCCTAAAAGCTCCAACTGAAAAGGTGTCAAGAGAGACTCCTAGCCTCACAGGGGAGTTTGTTGGGGAGATCCACAGGACACTAGAACATACACAAGCCTACCCACCCGGGGAACCAGCACCAGAAGGGACCAATTTGTGGGAAGCGGCAGAGGGGACTAACATCCAAGAGAGAGTGGAGCACTTGCCATGGTTCCCTCTCTGACCCCGCCCCCACATACAGCATCACAACCCAGGGACCTGTGAACACCTAAGGCTCCGCCCCTCATTATGACTCAAACAGAAGAACAAATCAAAGCCCCAGAGCCAATACTTTTAAGTGACCAAGAAATAGCCAACTTACCAAATACACAATTCAAAACACTGGTGATCAGGATGCTCACAGAACTGGTTGATTTTGGTCACAAATTAGATTAAAAATGAAGGCTACACTAAATGAAATGAAGGAAAGTGCACAGGGAACCAACAGTGACGGAAAGAAAACTGGGACTCAACTCAATGGAGTGGACCAGAAGGAAGAAAGAAACATTCAACCAGAACAAAATGCAGAAACAAGAATTCAAAAATATGAGAGACTTAGGAACCTCCAGGACATCTTTAAACATTCCAACAGCTGAATTATAGGGGTACCAGAAGGGAAAAAGGAACAGCCATGAGTGAAAAACTTATTCAAACAAATAATGAGAACTTCCTCAATCCAGCATAGGAAATAGACTTCCAGGAAATCCAGGAAGCTCAGAGAGTCCCAAAGAAGGTGGACCCAAGGAGGAACACACCAAGGCACATCATAATTACATTACCCAAGATTAAAATGAAGGAGAGAATCCTAGAAGCAGCAAGAGATAAGGGGACAGTCACCTACAAAGGAGTGCCCATCAGACTGTCAGCGGATTTCTCAAAAGAGACCTTATAGGCAAGAAGGGGCTGGAAAGAAGTATTCCAAGTCATGAAAGGCAAGGAGCTACATCCAAGATTGTTCTTTCCAGCAAAGCTTTCATTTAGATGGAAGGGCAGGTCAAGTGCTTCTCAGATAAGGTCAAGTTCAAGGAGTTCATCCTCACCAAGCCCTTAATTATATGAAATGTTAAAGGAACTTAAGAAAAAGAAGATAAAAATATGAACAGTGAAAGGACAGCAAACTCACAGTTAACAACCACCACACCTAAAACAAAAGCAAACTAAGTGGACAGCTAGATCAGGAATGAACCATAGGAATGAAGATCATGTGGAGGGTTAGCAACAGAGGAGTGGGAGGAGGAGAAGGGGGGAGAAGGTACAGAAAGTAAGTAGCATAGATGGTAGGTAGAAAATAGATGGGGAGAGCAAGAATAGTATGGGAAATATAGAATCTAAAGAACTTATGACACATGGACATGAACTAAAGGGAGAGATGTGGGTGGGAGTGGGTGTGCAGAGAGGAGGGGAATGAGGGGGGGAATGGGACAACTGTTATGGCATAATCAATAAAATACATTATTAAAAAAAACACACAGGTGGACAGATGTTCCACTGTCAGAGTCATTCTTCAAGGCTCTTGCGTCGTCCTAGCTCTGGGAGAAAACGAGCCCACAGATTTCTTGTGAGACAGCAAGTGGCTCCTCTCCCATGCTGTTCCACAATGTTGCCTTTTCTGCAAACAGCAGAGGTACTGGGCCTCGCTTCTTCTCGGATTCTGTCCTGGTGTCACAAGCTGGAGCTGAGCCTGGTTCCTCCCAGCTCCAAGGAGCTGGGCAGACCCGGGGACAGTTGGTAGAAGTGAACAATTCAACAGTTAGTTATTAAGTCCCTGGGCCAGGTGCTGCAGGAGCAGTATATATGATACCACCTATCCTTCGTTTTATAGGACAACACAGAAATGTGAGGCTGGATGACTGTACATGCTCAAGAGAAACACGCACAGGAAATGCCAAATGGAACATGGTCTCATTCATATGTCTGTCTGCATTTGAGAGGTGAAGGAAGTGGCAGTGGTCACCACCTGCTAGAGTCAACCAGGAAGTGCAGAACTGAGACTGAAAGAGGTCTGGGGAACCAGAGGTTAACCTGGTGAGACTGGGGCCCCGGAGCAAGCTAATGGCCCCGAACTTGGAATCCAGTGTTTCTCACACTATACCCAGCCATGCTTGTGGGAGGGTGTGTTGTGAAAACAGTAAAAGGCCACCCCAGCTATGAGGAACACACACACACACACACACACACACACACACACACACACCCCTTTAATCCTAGGCAACCAGGCTCTCAGCACCACAGCAGACTGTGGAATGGCAGCAGCCACTTTTGTGGCATGGGATAAAAAGCCCCTTGGCCATCTGGCCAGACCAACGGAACTCAGGCTTTCTTCAACTGCCAAGCTGTGAGGGCCTTTGCAGAGCACAATTTCAAAGGGCCAAGAAAGGTTTTATTTGTCAGCATGAAACATGGCAGGCTTGGTGTGAAAATTCAGCAAAGTCCAGGAAGGGCAAAGCTGCAGGAGCTGACATAGAACCATGTTATTTGAGTCAGAAGTGACAATTTCTCAACTATTCCCAGAGAAACTATGAAAGGTCCCCTGACATGTGCATGGGCCTGAATAGTAGAAGGGACCTGAGAGATAAACACACAGAGTTCTGGGGTCTTCTCAAAACCCTGAGGGTAGGCAACAGTCCAACATAGAGACCTGACAAATCTCAGCCCAGGGGGCCACAGGGCCCAAGTGCCAGTAGCAGGCTTCTAAACCCAAGCCACCCTCTGCTGCTTCTTCAGGAAATCAGGTTCTAAGATACCTATCCCCCATGGCCAACATAGAAGTTTTTTGTTGCTGTTTGTTGTTTTTACCTAAAATATAACAACTGAAGCGGAATTCTGCTTGCGGAATACAGCTTATTTATATAGCTCTACAGCAATAAACTCAAAATCAAGGTGACACAAGCAAGGACATAGAACTAGTTCTTATGTGAATAGCACAGGTGACACTTGGGAAAGGCGCAATGTCCTGATGGCAGCAATGCTGGTGCAAGTCTTTGAGCAGGGAGGTAAACCGCACCCCCCCCCGCCCCCACACCATGTGCAAATTGAGTGCGACTGGAGCACCTCTTCCCACCCCTCCCCCCCCCACCACCGCACTGGTCTCGGAGCACAAGTTCACTCCCTCTGGATAGCGGGGGCTCATGGAACCAGAATGCCCGGGGACAAAAGACACCCCTGGTGACACAGAGCATCCTCCCACACCTAGAACACCTGCCTCAGTTCTTTCCTTCAGGACCAAATAAATCAGAGTTGGCAAGGCTCTGCTCTGGAAAGAGTAATCCAACTCCAACATGGAGCGTGGTCAAACAGACGTTCCCAGACTGCCCTCAACACAGAAGCACACACAAGTCTCCTCACATCCACCTTGGGCACCTCCCTCAACTGGTGGCAGACCCAGGCGTCCTCGGCCCCTGCCTGACACCCTGTGGGATAACACACAGCCCTGTCTGAGCAGCTTGCACACTAAGGAGATTGGGGGGGGGGGGGAGGGAACTTTCTGCAATAAGAAATTTGCACAAGCATTTATTTAATGCCTATTGTGCACCAGGCCCAGGTGCTGTGCGACAAAAGGGCTCAATCTGATTTCCAGTTCTTCTGCCAAAGAGGACAAACGTCTGGTGTCACAAGGACATGGCAAAGCTCCAATAAGATAATGGAGGTGAAATGCTCTGAAAGTGCACATACCTGATTACGTACAAAAGGTCTGGATCTGGGGCAGAGCCCCCCCACCCCGGGCTGGTGGGTCATGGCGCTGATCAGCCCTCCTCCTGACATTTCTCTAGGGTTATCTTCCCAACATGACCTCCCTTAAAACACCAGGACAGAGCAGCAGGTCTGCTCTGAGACACAATCAACAGTAACAACAGCAGTGGAAGGAGCAGCTGTGGCAGCAGCCACCCACGACGAGGCACTCTGTGCGTGTACCTACTGCACTCCAGGCTCTCGCCACATGGAGGACACCACCTTCCCTTTCAATGCTTGAATGCAGTGTCCTAACAACTGCTTTGAACCTTGGCTGGGAACAGGCTGGCTATATGATGGGGCGAAGAAGTGCAAAAATAAACTCTCACTTTTACGGTCAACTGATTTTTGACAAAAGTTCAAAGGCAATCTGATGGGAAAAGAATTGCCTTTTCAACAATAAATGTTGAAATAATTGAAAATCCATATGCAAATAAATGATCATACATCTTCACCTCAACCATACATGAAAAAAAATTAACTCCAAATGGATCAGCAACCTAAATGTATGAACTGAAACTGCTGACCTTGGGCTGGGCAAAGGCAATGTGTAACTCCCAAAACATTAACAATTAAGAAAAAAATTTTAATCACTCTGGCTGGTGTAGCTCAGTGGATTGAGTGCCTACCTGCAAACCAAAAAGTTGCCAGTTCAATTCCAAGTCAGGTCACATGCCAGGGTTGTGGGCCAGGTCCCCAGTAGGGGGCGCTCTAGAGGCAACCACACATTGATGTTTCTCTCCCTCTCTTTCCTCCTCCCTTCCCCTCTCTAAAAATAAAATAAATTTTCTTGTTTAATTTAAAAATTGAAATTCAAGAAGCGACTGGCATTGTTAAGCAGTAGTGTGCTGTCACTGAAGTGACTCAATATGACTGGATTTTTCACAATCATTAACAGGTCAAAATGCAAATCTCTATGAAGACTCTGACCAGCAGGACCATCTCCCTGGAGGTGGAGCCCAGTGACACCATCAAGAATGTGAAGGCCAAGACCCAGGATAAGGAAGGCACCTCCCCATCCTTCCCCAGCCTCACCCCCTGCCCCCACCAGCAGACGTTCATCTTTGCAGGCAGGCACACAGCTGGAAGATGGCCGCACTCTTTCTGACTACAACATCCAGAAAAAGTCCCCTCTGCACCTGGTCCTCCGTCTGCGTCTGCTGGGTGGCTGTTAATTCTTCAGTTTTGCATTCACGGTGCCCAGTGATGGCCACTACCCCGCATTCTAGCCATTTGTCCCAGTTTACGTTTAGAAATTACCAGTTTCAGTAACAGCTGAACCTGTTCAAAGTGTTAATAAAGGTTTCATTTGCATGGTAGAAAAAAAATTGAACTTCCCCAAGACTTAAAACTTTTGCTCCTCAAAAGACACCATTATGAAAGTAAAAAGACAAGCCACAGACTGGGAAAAAATATTTGCAAATCCAGAGCTGATAAAGGAAATGCACCATCATATCTAGAATAAAAAACTCTCGCAACTCAGTAAGACAATCCAATTTTTAAAAACTGAAGGAAAAAAACTAACACATTTCACGCGCGCACACACGTAGGCTATACAAATGGCCATTAAGCCCATGGAAATATGCCCAACATCAGCCATCAGGGAAATGCAAATCAAAACCACAATAAGATATCACAGCACACCCACTAGGATGGGTATAACTAAAAAGACAGTAACAGGTGCTGACAAGGACACGGAGAAGTTGGAACCCTCACGCAAGGCTGGTGGGAATAACTGTAAAATGGAGCAGATACTATGGAAAACTCTGCCAGTTCCTCAGAAGGTTAAACATCGAGTTACCCTCTGACCCAGCAGTTCCACTCCTAGGTATCCGCCCAAGAGAAATGAACAGGGCCACCCGACTGTTCACAAACGTTCACGGCTGCATTATTCATTAATAGCCAAAGAGAAACAACCCAGAAGTTCATGAACCGGTGAGTAGATAAAATATACTGTATCTCTATAATAAAGTACACGCATGCTACAACATGGATGAAGCCAGACACAAAAAGACTACATGTTGTATGATTCCCTTCATGTCTAATGTCCAAAAAGGGCAAATTTTAAAGACAGAAAGCAGACCAGTGACAGGGTGGGAGTAGGGACTGACCGCAGAGGCACGAGGAAACTTCAGGGGACGATGTAAATGTCTAAACCCGACTGTGATTTATGGAATTGCAGTTCCATAAATTCACTTAAAGTCACCTAATCGTATGTTCACAGCAGATGAGTTCTAATTATACCTCAATAAAGTTGTTAAAAGCAAGATAAATATCGTGAAAACAAGTAAATATTACCAAATTCAAGCGAAGTACTGTTGGAGTGTACTTTGACAGTCCCAGAAAAAAAGATTAGGCAGGAGATCTTAAAAGTTCTCACCACACACACACAAAGTGACTGAGGTGATGGTGTTAACTTGTGGTAATCACTTCCCAATACACACATATTGCAAAGCATCACACCACATACCTTAAAGCGGCACAATGTTATATGCTGATCGTATCTTAAAGCTTGGGAGGCCCTGGCTGGTGTGGCTCAATGGACTGAGCACCACCAGGGAAAGGGCACCAGTTCAGTTCCTGGTCAGGGCACGAGACTGGGTTGGGGGCCTGTGAGAGGCAACCAATCAATGTATCTCTCACGCATTGATGTTTCTCTCCCTCTCTTTCTCCCTCCATTTCATCTCTCTAGAAGTAAATAAATAAAATCTTTAATTAATAAATAAAGCTGGGTAAAAAACTGGACAGTGTTAGAGGTGCTTAAAAATATTAACATCTGCCCTGGTAGGTAGCTCAGTTGGTTAGAGCCACATCTTGATATGCCAAGGTTGTGGGTTCAATCCCTGGTCAGGCACATATAAGAATCGCATAAATGATCACATAAATAAGTGGAACAACAAATTGATCTCCCTCTCTCTCTCTAAAAATCAATTTAAAATAAAATAACCCCTGACTGGTGTGGCTCAGCAGATTGGGCAGAGTTCTACAAACTGAAAGGTTGGCAGTTCAATTCCCAGTCAGGGCACATGTTTAGGTTGTGGGCTAGGTCCGCAGTTGGGGGTGTTTATGAGGCAACCAGTGGATATTTCTCTCCTCTTTCTCCCTCTCTTCCCCGGGAAATAAATAAGTGAAATCTAAAAAAAAAAAAACAACAGGATAAAAATAAAAAATATTAGCATTCAAGGATTCTTTCTCCTCGATATAATCAACTAAATCGGCAGAGACCTGAAAAGATAGTAACTTTCTCATAAAAACAATTGGAAGGTCCAATAGAGACACCCACTAAAATCATATCAAATCCCCCTGTACTGCTAAGGTCCCACCTGCCTCTGACTGACCCTCCCTAAGCAAGGGACGAGAAACCAAAAAGGAGAGCCTTTGGACTGGACAGCCCCAAAATACTGCTGTCACTGGCAGCAAAACCAAGGTGGCCCATGGCATTCACCTGGGTGCAGCCCCAAACTACTAGTCATGGCTGACTGGGGTGCTCATTGGTGGATTCTGAAACCAAGTCCAAGCTCAGACGGAAACAAAGTCCCAACTGATTAGCAAGGTCTGCGGCCCAGAACCCAAAAATGGAGCTGTAAATGCTTTGTATTTGTTTTGTCCAAAGGCGCAAGTGAAGGGACATCCAGTTTGCTCTGGTCCCAGATGATACAAGGTGCCACATTAAACACTTTGATATCTCCGCCATACCACTGCTAAGTGCTACTAGGGGCTGAAATGGTCACCTGATTCCCTTATAGAGCCAAATACTTTTCCAGGACCTCTTAGGTCCCAGGCACTGTTCTGATTACTGTAGAAGGATTAGCCCCTTTTACGGAACAGAAAACTGACCCCGGGGGGCTAAGCAACTTGCCCAAGGTCACTCAGCTAAAGACAGGCGGAAAGAACATCAGCAATGGGAAAAAATGACTTCAAACAATTGCTCCATCAGATCTGGAGAAGTCAGCCCACAGAGCCTCTAGAGTATCCCTGTAACAGGCTGGGAGGCCCTGCGCTGCCCTCCCCTTGTGTCTAAGACACAAGCAGGCATGCCTCTCTGACTAGTAGGCAACAGTACCTTCTGCTGAGTTCTAACTGCATCTGGTTTGGCTGACCTAAATCCATCCCCACCCCCCTTTACTTCCAGTAGCCCCAGACACTCCATTTCTTTCACCTTCCAAAGTCAGGACAGAGCAGTTCTTGAACTTGAGTGAACATCAGACTCACTTGGGGAATGGAACTTAAATGCAGGTTCCTAAGCCCCCAGCGGGTCTGAGGAAGGGCCTGGGAACTGCATGTTTCACAAGCTTCCCCACTGGTGGAAGCAGGTGGTCCTGAACCACACTCAGAGGAAACCTGCCTGGTGGATGCCCACTGGCAAACTGAGGTCTAGAAGACACATCAGATCAAATGCTTCAGAGGACCCGGTAGGAAAGTCTCCATGATGTCCAAACTCCCCGTCCTCTTTCTTCTCTCCTTGCCTTGGCAAATAACCAGATAAAGAGATGGACCAGGTGAGGAACTGGAGCTAAAATCCTGGGTCAGGCCACACTCATTAAACACAACAGAACAGTGAAGGAACAACTCATCCGGGAGTTGGTCTCTTGGTCCCTGAAGTGCTTCCCTCCAGCTCCGAGACCTTGGGAAAGTCACTTCCTCCCCGGTGGCTCAAGTCTCACAAACAAAAATCCAGGGATCAGAGAATCCAGAGGTCCCCTCCAACCTGTCTCCTGTTCTCCAGTAAGATTCCCAGCCTCTTCCCCAAGGAGTGTTATCATCTCGTAGGGCCCAATCCCACTCCCTCCACCATGCACAAGCGCCAGGAGGTCACAAGAGAGCTAACTAAGCTTCTGTCCATATGAGATGGAGAGTTTCTGGAGATCCAGCCACCAAAGAAAGCCAAAACCGACGATGGTGTGAAGTCAGTCTTTATGACAATGACCACTTTGTAAGGATAAGCGAAGCTCCGGGCACCACACTAGGCCCTCGCAAGCGTCGCGCCCGGAACCTCATCCCTGCCCTACGGCCCTAGGAATTTCCCAAGGGTCTCCCCAATGCGCAGACAGGGACCCGAAGCACTCAGGGGTGAAGTGACTGACCCAAGGTCACCCAGTCTGGACGAGGCGGTCAGCCCGGGGCTCCCCACGAACCCCGGGATCCGGGTCGAGGGGGCGCGAAGCTGCGGGCTGGCAAGACAGCAGGAAGGGCTGGGGACCCAGAAGAGCCCCCACCCCGCCCCAGCGCAGAAGGCCCTGCGTGGGCGCGCCTTCCCCGCCCCGCCTACCGCCGAGTCCGCGCCTCGCCATCCGCTCACCGGACTTCGGAGGGTAGCGATAGGCCGAGTTTGCCTGAATGTCGATGTCCTCCACGCCCGCGATGCGGCGGCTCAGGATGGAGCCCATGGTGTGCGGCTGGGTAGGTCAGACCAGGACCGAGGTGGGTCGGGGACAGCTGCAGCGGGTCTTCACATAGACATGGCCTGGATCAGGCCGCACGGATGCTCCCCCAAGGCCGAGAAGCCTCAGCTTCGGTGCCCCCACCCCCGGCTCGTCCGGTGCCCGACGCCACGGAGGCCCTCCGCACCCCCCAGTATCCTGGGGACCTCGGGAAATGGAGTCCCCTTTCTTCTGAGGGCACCAGGCTACGGCGCGGAAAGCTCGCCTACTAACTACATTTCCCAGGACGCTCCTCGCCCAGGTCTGCTGAAGTTGTTGATCTGCGCTCTGGGACATACCAAGTGAACTGAAATCCAAGAGGCGGAACCATCGATCACAACGCAAATTGTCCTGCCGTCTGCATTCCAAGCACAGAACTAAATTATAACCCTTTAACCTCTAATAATCTGATCATATATATAGACCCGTCTGTTTACCCCCTTCCATTTACTACTCTCGGAAATATCTCCCTGAGCCACATGGTTCTCCCCACTTCCCAGGGTTTAGCTCCTGCCCCGGCCAGCAGAGGGCATACTTACCTATCACCGGACAAGAGCTGGGGTGGAACTCAAGCTTACCTGGAGAGGTGCTCAAAGAGGAAGCAAAACACTCGTTTTAGCCTTTTCAAGGCATCTCTCTGGTGCCACCTCCAAAACAATCACTTTGAAGACATAATTTTACAGCCCCCTTCAAGGAGGCAGTAGACCTCTCCCCATTTTACAGATAGGGAAACTGAGGCACAAAGAAGGGAGATCCACAAAGAAGGTCGGGATTAAAGCCTCGCAAGTTGTAACAAACTTTGCTAGCTTTTGATTTACACAAAACTCGGCAGAAAACACGGGGATGTGTTTTTACCTAGTTTTATGGAGCCTGCAGATTAGTGAGGAAACAAAAAGGTGAAATGTATAAATGTAAAGTGTGGTGGGTGCTATGGGGCACTGGATTAAGATGAAATAATAGGAGAGACTTACTATTGAAAGGGAATTCAGGGAAGGCATCTCTGAGGAGGTGACATTTAAGCCAGGAGGCAAACTCTGAGCAAGTAGGCCAGGTTCCAGGGAAGGGGAACAGCATATGCAAAAAGTCTGAGGCAGCGATGATCTGACTATGACCCAGGAGCTCAAAGGCCAGTGTGGTTAGAACCAAGTAAATGGAAGAGTATGAGAACAGAGATCAGGAAGAAGCGAAGCAGTGGCCAGACCTCAAGGCCCCCTCAGGCAGCCAGCATTGGGTCATTTGAAACATAAAAAAAAAAAGACTCTAGGCACACTTCATGGCCTCCTGGGGCAAGTCCCTCAAGTCTATACTTCTTAAACCTCTTAAGAGGGTCCTCACCTATTCATTCTTGTGCTCTCAGAGCCAGTCACCCAGTGTGGTCTGATAAACACAACTGTGGAGTGATTGAAAGGATGGAGGTGGGGAGGTGGCCAGGGAATGCTGAGAAGGCAAAGGTCCTAAGCCTCTATGAATTGGCTATGTCAATTTTGGCAAAGCCCTTACCTTCCTAGACCTCAGAAAAGATGAGGGCACTTCCTGAAATGCCTTTTATTCCCCCATCCCCCATCTACTGGCTGGCTTCAGCGGGCTGGCCCCATCTGAGCCTGCTAAGGAATCCAAAGTCCACTTTCTGGCCCGGCCGATCCTGGCTGAAAAACAAGGTTTTTTACTTTCCTGCTGCTCCTGGGAAAACAAGCCAGCCGGGGTGCTGGGGGGTTGTGAGACCAGAGTGGTGACCTTTGCTCCTGCCAGCCCCACCTGCCCCCACCCTGTTCTGGGCTGGACAAGCCTGAACAGGTAACTGAGTGGTGCCTGGATAAGAGTGGGGGAGGACATTTCCTGCCTCCCTCAGCAAGGAAAGCCTCCAGTGGGCCCTGAAAGCGTCCACCACCACCATACCACCTTCGCCAGAAACACACCCTGCTGGCTCACTGGGTGCCTGCTCTTCTCCACTGGCAAAAGTGTAAGAAGGCCAGGATTCCAGCCTTAGTTTCATTAGCTGTAAAAGAGTGTTTGGGCTCACTAGACAGAGGCAAAGAGATGAGTGCTAGAAATAGTTCACTGGACACCAGGCCTATGCTGAGCATCTCACTGGCATTAATCCTCCATAGCAGTCCTGAGAGAGCTCTTGGCTCTCACCTTGCGTTCTACAAATGAGGAAACTGAAGCTCAGAGCCAGAGTAACTTACCCAATATCAGAGTCATTAAGTGGCAGAGTCAAGACTGGCATCTAGGTCCATCTGGCTCCAGAACCTACTTACCTCCCATCCTGCCCTGTTGTTATCCCAGTGGCAACAGTAGCCATTATTCAGAACTGCCTACCCTGTGTGGAGCACTTTACCCACATTAATTTGTGCTTATGATGCTTTGCAAAGGTGAAGGGCATTCTTAAATAAGAGCGGATCTCCTGGTATCACCAGGGTTTGCAAAAAAAAAAAAAAATAGTGGAAACAATGATCCCTCACAAGGCAGAAAAGAGGCCGAAACTTTATTTTCCAAGTAGACAGGGTGACTTCAGCCAGGGCTGAAGCGCCCACTGAAAGAAAACACTGAATCCTCTTTCTGCCAATGGGCCAAGCTCCCAGCTCCACACTCTAGCAGGGCTCCATTCCCTCCCCAACCTATACCTGTGCCCCAGCTTCCCCCACCCCTTACAACCCTGGGACGTTTCAGGCCCTGTCCACACGTCCCCCATTCTCCTCCCATCAGCCAAACTCTAAACGCCTAGGAGGTGAGAGACCCAGGGAAAGCTCCCTAGAGAGTGCTGCAGGTCCCTACTGCTCCCCGCCCAGTATGAGACAGTCCCCCTACTTCCAATCCAATTCTGCAGTTAAGGCCCTTGGCAGGGGCGGACTTCTCTAACCACACTCAAAACATCGCCTAAACTGACTGCATCCCTCTGCCACCATCTGGTCCCCACACTGCCACAGCCAGTGAGTCTAATGTGGACAACAGATCAGATCTATTAAACCCCTCAATGGGCTTTAACCCAGCAACCCCAGGGCTTGTATCTCCTTCCTAAGGGCACTTTCACACTTGGAATTCTTCATCTGCCCCTGGGATTTTTGACACACGCCCACCCCTCTTGGGTTTCATCTCTTCGCTGTACCCGGGCTACGTCAGAACCCGGTACAGTCAGGACTCAACAGTTGCTCAACAAATGAAACCCGGGCCCAGGAAGCGTGAGCAATCGGGTCAAGATCATTCAGAGCAGTGGTGACCGAGCCACCCTTCTGCCTGGGGCTTCTCCTCAACTCCCTGCCCCGGCCCCAGTTCCAAGACCTCCCTCCTGTCAGCCCCCTAACTCCAAGACCCAGACCCGCGAGATCAACCGGAAGCGGCGCGTGAGAGTCTGTAAACACAGCTCGCAACGCCCCACCCCAGTGTTCTCCAGTCCCGCCTCCGCCTATCACGTAACACACTACCGTCAGCACCGATTCAGCGCCCGCCCCCGACAAAGTCTCATTGGCGGCCAGCTTTGTTTACCTTATATGGCCAGGTCCTAACACCCTGCGGCCGCTCATTGGCCGAGATGCGGCCTCAGTCACTAGACGTCACATGGAACCAAAAGTTGCAAATATACTGGGGCATTCTGGGAATACGAGTTCTGGGTCTCCCCGGAACTGGCTCCGCACGGTCCTGAAGTTCGTACGTTTAAGGCCAGCTTTCCAGCAAAGCACAACAGATTTTGCGTGGGAACATGGAAGGGCCACAGGGAAGGAAGCTCGAGGCAGCAAAGACTGTCGGCCTCACTTGCCTCTCCCAGACGCCATCCCTACCAAATCCCATAAGTTCCTTGGGCCTACAGTGTACCTGGTCGAGCGCCAGGCCAGGGAGGGACCCCCTTCACACGTGCGGGATGCACGGGGGAGGGGGGAGGGAGTTGGAGAGACTCGGAAGGCTTCCTTGAGGTGGTGATTTTGAGCCGAGTCCTAAAGAATAGATATATTCACTGAACGAATATAGGCACCTACTGTGTGCCCAACCCTTCGAGGCCTTGCGGCCCAGTGCTGCAGATCTGTACCACAATTGCTATAATGCTCCCCTCACCTAAGACTGCACCCTCTCACAGAGAACTGTCAACCACGGGCTCAGGAACCAGAGTCTTGACAAAGACCCCTGTGGCCTCCGCTCCTCGACCCCTGTTAGTGTCAGGACAGGAGCGGGTCGGTTCTAGTCAAGGCCCTCCTCTGCACACAGTAGGTGCTAAGCTTGCGGCCCCCATAGAGCGCGGGCGGGCGCGTTGTGGACTACATCTCCCAGCATGCCTCCCGCGGCCTCGGAGCGAGGCGAGGCTCGGTGAGTCAGAGCCGCACAGTAAATATTTGTATTAGCCGGAGCCGGCTCGCTAATGGTGGACGCGTGAGAAGAGAAGCGCGCGGCGGCGGGAGGCCGGAGCGGGCATCGCAGCGGCGGTGGCGCCATGTCCGTGAACATGGACGAGCTTAAGCACCAGGTCATGATCAACCAGTTCGTCCTGACGGCCGGCTGCGCGGCCGACCAGGCGAAGCAGCTGCTACAGGCGGCCCACTGGCAGTTTGAGGTGCGCGAACCGGCTCGGTCGGGGGGGTGGGGTGGCCGTCCCGCGTGGAGGCGCGTGCCGCGGAGCGTGTGCGGTGGGGACATGCGGGTGCGCGCTCCGCTGGTCGCGCGCCAGGGTTCGGGCCCCAGCGCGCACACTGGAAGGCGTACAGTCGGGTCCCGCGGCGCGGCCGCGTCTACGAGGCCCCAGGAGACGCAATTCCGCGCTGGGTGAGTGTAAGGAGCGGCCTGCTCCCGCTGGGGCCTGGAATCTCAGACCCCAAGTGCCCTGGCGGTTGGGATGCGGGGGCCCCCACTATTGTTCCGGGTAAGGGCAGGCCAGGGCGGGGCGGTGCTGGGGCCAGGACAGGCAGTGGGGCGGGCGGCCGGAAGGAGGACGCCCCGGCTTGGGCCAAGCTGGACACGCGCTGTCCCCCTTCCATCTTCCCTCCCCTCCAGGAGAGCCCTGGAGCCCACGGGCAGAGTAGCTCTGCGTGTGGGTCTGCGTGCCTGGTGGGCAGCTCGGAGGCGCGTGTGCCAACGTACATGTGCACTTGTATTTACGCACGCGCCACGCTGCGTGTGGGCATGTTGGCGTGTGTAAACACGCAGTCTACCCGGGGCGCGGGTGCGGAGTATGTGCTCTTTGCACATACACGTCTCCGTGTTACAGGTAGTGTCCGTGCGTGTATATTCAAATGTACAGTGCTGTTCCGGGGCCCTTCTCTGTGCTGGCAAGGACATCTACCTGCACCATTCACGCGTGGTGTGCGGTTCACTGGCTTTCAGTCAGCTGGGCAGGGGGTGGGACTACCCCAGTCTGGCCCTCATTCCCCAGGCCTCTGACCCGTAGAGCACTAGGGCCCACGGCTTGTGCTTCCAAGAGGCCACCTTACCTGGCTCAGCAGCCCCAGAAATAATCCAGGATGGTATCTAGGGATGAGGCCAGAGCCCCTTGAACTCCATTCCTCACAGATGTAAGGAACCAGCCCCAGTCCAGTTGTAGTGTCTATGCCCAGCAGGGCCCAAAAACCTGGTTTCTTGTGGGGAGTCCGCCCAGGGAAGGTGTTTGGGCTTGAGGGAGGGACCAGGAGCCAGGGGAACTTCCTGAGGGCTGGAAGAGATTGGAATTCTCACCCTGAGTTTGGGACAGTCTGGGAACCCAGTGGCCTATCCACACAAAGGATCTTTGCACACCTCCTTCCTACCAGAGATCTGATGACTCTGTGTGGCCGTCACACCAGGAGATGCTCTTTTTCTAGGCAGGTCTCTTCTTTCTGATCTCACTTTTTTTCCTCTGTACCTTGCGGGTATGAGTTGACCTCTAAGGGGTGAATGCCTGCCTCCCCGTTCCCAGGCTGGCAGCCCCACCCTCCAGGAAGCTAGCTCCCTAATCAGCCCGTTTGTGTCTGGGGCTGGATGTGGCAAAACTTGCAAAACCACATTCATGGCAGTTTGCTTGAGTCCCACATCAGCATACATGGCTCCTTTCCTGCATGGGGCTGGGCAGGCAGGTGTCCAGGGGGCAGGCACTCTTTAGCTCAGCCCACAGAGCCTGGCACCAGCTTGATGGTCACTCAGGCAGTACAGATTGGTGTTGATTGATCACAGGAATTGAAAATATAGTTCTGAGGATGGAAATGTCTGAAGAAAGATTCTGATCCCAGCAGGGGGCAAGGGCAGTTGACAGACAGGGGGCTGTAATGACCCCCAGTGGTAGGACCCCTGTGCCCAGGGATCTATGAGTCTGTTTCAGTGCCTATAAAACAGGAATATGGGTACTAGGAAGGTTCACTTAAGGTGAAAATGGGTCATGAGCCCCCAAACCTTAGGTCTCATTGTGGGAGTGAGTGAGAGGTTTCTCATGGCTGACCCCCTTCTGCCTTCCCAGCTTCAGCTGGCAGCCTACGGGCAGAAGGGCTGACCCAGCCTGCTGGAGGCTGTCTTTTTGGGTCATAGTCTCTGTGATTCAGGTGTTAATGGGGACAGAGGCTGCAGGGGGAAGGGAAACTTCTGCTTTAAGGGGTGGGACAGATGTTTCTTCCTGGAATCCTTATACAGTGGCCTTTGGAGCTACTTTTGGGAGAAGAATGGTCGGGTGTGTCCCTGGGGTTCCAGAGGTGGGGCTGGAGGTCAGGAAGTGATGGTTAGAAACCAGTGCCCCTCTTCCCTTAACTTCCACACCCTTGTTTGGAGACATAGGTAGGGAGTTTCAGCAGGAAATGCCCAGAATAATTCACTTGATTTTACTTTAAGAAAATTACAAAACCGCCAGGGAAGCCCTGGGATCCATGCTGGGTTTCTGGATATATTGGAGGCAGGGGAAGAGATGGGCAGCACAGGGCTCTGGGGAGCCAGTCAGAGGGGGTGGTGATGGTGGGCAGAGTAGCAGGGGCTGCTCAGAGCTGGGTCTGGGACTTGGCAGAGCCTGGCGGACCCTTCACACACTTGATTCCCTCCCCCAGCACTTTCGCAAGAGCAGCTGGTTCCCTTATTTTCTTAGACGCCCTCCTGCAGGGGCTGAGCCCCAGAGCACACCAAATGCCAGGCGCCTTCCTGGGGGGAGCCAAAGGCCGTACGGGAGCCCTCAGCACCTTCACTGCAGTCCCCCAGGGCCTCTAGATGGCTGGTCTTACCCAGATCCCCTCTCCTCCCCCTTTCCTCACAGTCCTGGGTATAAACCCCACCTCTGCCATCCTCCTGCTCTGTCACCTTGAGAACATTCTGCTGGAGGCTCACATGAGCTGGGCAGGGAGTGCAAACCCCAACCATCCTACTTCTGGCTCTCCCAGCTGGAACCTGGCTAGCTCTCTGGGGGTCCCTGTTGCAAGGGAGGGGAACCTGAAAGCCACCTAGTTGAGCCCCCTTGTGGTGCAGATGTAGAAACAGGCCCAGCGCGGGATGCCTTAGTTACCCAAGGAGAGGGACAAGTGGGTCACAGACTCTTCATCTGGGGGCCTTCACCAACCCCTGGCTCAGAGATAAGGAAACAGGCTCAGAGAGGAGTAGGGACTTACCACCCACGGAGTTCGTGATAGTTGGGCTGAGGTCTCTGGGAGGCCTTCCTCGGGAGACAGGTGACGGTCCTGCTTGCCCATAGCCTAAGTGCTATGTGCAAAGTGGAGGCACCTGGTGTCCAGGTGGCAGACAGTGTCAGGAGGGTCTCCATCATTTCTGCTGGGGGGGTGTCTCAGGAAGTGGTGGGAGTCCAATGGTGACAGGCACTCAACTCATGTCTCCTACTCGGTAGCCAGGCCCAGGGCCGCACCAAGTCCCAGAGAGCCTGGAGAGAAGGGGAGCAGCAGGGTTGGGCAGGGTACTGAGGGTAAGCGTGGGCTTTTCTTCCCACAGACGGCCCTCAGCGCCTTTTTCCAGGAGACCAACATCCCCTACAGTCACCATCACCACCAGATGGTAAGTGTCCCCTGCGGCCTGAGAGGCAGATACGCAGGGGTCTCCTTGTTCAAACTGCTGTGGATCTCTGCCTTTGTTCCCAGAACCTCTGCCACTGGGATGAGCCACCAGCAGGTTTGTGGGACAACCCAACTCAAGATCCTGCCTTTCCTCTGTGAGCCCCTGGCTGGTGGACTGTGGCGGGGGGGGGGGGGGGTCAGGTGCATCCAAGTGGGGGGCACAAAGTCTCCCAACAGAGGCTGGGCGTGTGTCTCCAGCTAGGAGCCAGTGGTAGATTGGGGGCCTTCCAGAAAGGGTGCTTACCCCTGCTTCTCTGCTCTCCTTCCCACAGATGTGCACTCCCGCCAACACCCCTGCAACGCCCCCAAACTTCCCTGATGCCCTCACCATGTTCTCCCGTCTCAAGGCCTCCGAGAGCTTCCACAGTGGCGGCAGCGGCAGCCCAATGGCCTCCTCGGCCACGTCACCCCCGCCGCACTTGCCCCATGCTGCCAACAGCAGCTTTGCAGCACCCAGCTGGCCAATGGTGGCTTCACCCCCAGGGGGGCCACAGCACCACCAGCCTCAGCAGCCACCCCTGTGGACTCCGGCACCCCCTTCCCCAGCGTCAGACTGGCCACCCCTGGCCCCCCAACAGGCCACCTCAGAACCAAGGGCTCACCCTGCCATGGAGGCTGAGAGATAAGGGAGGCCCCTCCCCCCTCCCGGAGGCCTGGACCCCGTGGGGCGGGGGAGAAGACATCTCCACGGGCCCCCTTTTACCCTCCTCTGTCTGCACCCCCTTTCCCTGGAGCCCTGGAGGGGAGAGACTGGACCCCTGTGCCAGCACACAGGCTGCCCTCCAGTGCACGAAGTGCAGGCTCACGGCACCCAGCTTGCATGGATTTGGTTCAGAGTCATCTGGGTGCTCGTGGACAGAACTTCAGAGACCAAGCAGCCTTCCCCAGAGGACTCACCCCACCTCAGGAGTCCGCGGAGACTTGCCTGGCTCCTGCTTGGAGTTCCTTGGGGCCAGCAGACCTAGATCCCCACCCTCGTGAATGCAGAGCCTTCTCCGCATGTGTGCGTGTGGCTGTGTCTGTATTTATACGTATGTCACTATTGAAGAAGCAACCTAGTTTATGGGGCAGTTGGACTTTGCATGTTAGAGTGAGCCCCTGAGCTCCTTGCCCATCGTCCCCCTCCCCAGGGTCCCCCTCCTCTCCCCACCCCCTCAGCAGCCAGCTTTGCTGTTCCTTGCAGAGAAAAGGATTGTGGGAAACTCCAGGACTTCCCACCCATCCCCCGGCGTCTGCCTGCTGGAACTGCGTGCATGCCTCCCCCAGAGCCCAGGGGTACCCCATACCCATTTCCTTTCCCCCTTTTAACAAAGGAGAAGAATGAGTTCCAAACCACCACCAGGCTCTGTGGTCTTGTATCCTCAGCTTTGCTGCCAGCTGGCCCTGTGTGTGTGGAGGGTGGGGGGAGGGCACAGACAGCCCAGAACAGAGGGCTACCCTCCAGTCCTGCCTGGCTTCACACTACTCCTGCGTGTTGCTGTCTTTTCAACCACAACATGCTGTGGAATCTTCCTGCCTACCAAAGGTTTTTCCCATGAAGTTAGTTTCTGGCCTGTGTTCCAGAATCCCAGCCTCTGTCTGCCCACCCTTCCCCCTTCCTGGCAAGAGGGATCCTGACTTTCAGAGCTGACAACTGCCTTCCGGTCTGTCTGAGTTTCACATAAGGACCTTTCTTCCTGTCTCAGGGCCCCAGTAATTGGCTGCGGGCTGGACCCTCAAGCCCAACCTCCAGCAAATGTGCTGGGTAGGGCAGGGCCCTCCCCTGGGGAGGCACAGGCCACAGTGCCTATAGTCTGCAAGCTTGACAGGGATACACCAGCCTGGGGCAGAGTCCAATCATTGCTCAAACCATTAGTCACTAAGGAGACAGGCCACCCAGGGGCAGTAGACAGTGGATCCAGGCTGCTTCCAAGCTGGGCTGGGGCAGGTATCCAATCTAGCCCCAAGGAAGAAGCCAGATGCCCCACTCCGCCTTGGGCTGCGCACACTGAGGGAGAGGGTCCTTGTGGCCTCTGCAGTTCCTCACCAGCAGACCTCTTCCCTAATCGAGAAGAACTTGGTTAGCATCTCCGCCTTGTGTGGATTGTGCCTGGGTTGGAGAGTTTCTTCTATTTCGGAAGGTCTGCCTGGCACTCACCACCACCAACAGTCCTCTCTTGCTCCCAGGTATGGGGCTGAGCTTTCTGACAAGGATGCCTCTGCCCTGCTGGAATCTGGACAGGCCCCTGATGAAGCCCACCTGGGGTGATTGTTTACTCTGGTTGTCACTGGAGACCAAACACTGAGCCCCCACTTGAGCTGTTGCTTGCCTCCCCGAAGTTTGTCCTCACCATGAGACCTATTTTCCAACAGCCTCTTGGAGTCCGGAGAGGACACAGGTCTGCCCGGGGTGCACTGGGGTGCAGCTTCTCCATTCTTTTGGATGGAAAAAGATTCAAGGGAAACTGATGACAGCCCCTCTTCAAGTGGCAGGAAAATGCTTTGCAGAGCCAAGCATTTCTGGGTTATCAGCTGTGTGAGGTGAGCATGCCTGGGCTTTCCCAGAGAGCTGGTTACTGGGGTGGCTGTGTATTTTGGAACCATAGGAGACAGTGAACTATGGAATTTGCAGTCTTGGAGACCATGGGGCTTGCCCCCCGGGCAGGCCCCTGCAGGTCTGTACAGAAGCCCACTCTCACTGTTCAAAATGGGGTCCTCTGACCAACAGCATCTCCTGGGGGTTGCTAGACCTTGGGTCCCAGTTTGAGAAGTATCTCTACAGTGCTAGTCTGTTGGAGGTGAGGCCCCTTTCTGTTTTTGGAGGCCGTATAGGCTGGGCTTGGAGGTCCCAGTGGATCACATTAGACTGGAAGGGACTTGAGGTTCCTGTAGATGCCATTTTCCCAACCTGGGCCCTGTGGACATGGGTGCTGGGTCATTGTCCACCATGGGCGTATCCTGTGCACTGTAGATGTTTGGCCAGCATCCCAGCCCCTACCCACTAGGTGCCAGTAGCACCCTCATGCTGTGACAACCAAAAATGTCTATGGACATAGCAAACTGTCCCTTGGGGGTTCTGTGAAAAGACAAACAGGCCAGGCTCCTGGTCCCTCCATGTCAGAATCTCAGGGGAGGCCCTGACTATCATTTTAAACACTCCCAGGATATTACTGATTGACTTGTAAACAAACTAAAAACCATTCAATTGCACACTTCAAAAGGGTGGACTTTGTAGTGTTTTCATTATGTCAAAGCTATTATGAAAGGTAAAATAGCTCCCAAGTGCTTCCAACCCAGTGCAAACTTACAAAGCATAAGAGTTCCCTGGGTACTTAAGGCAACAGTTCTGGAGGAGGGCCCAGCGATCTGAGTTTTAGTAAGAGCCCCAGGCAAATTGGGACCCAGGGGAGGAGGAAGCAGAGGGTAGGGCTGGAGCTGGATCTGGGTCCTCAGGTACTTACCAGCAGTGCAGAGACCTGCTAGGTGTGCCTGGGGCCCCCTGTCAGCATCTCAAACAAGGGAGTGGCCACAGAAGCGAGCCAGACAAACTCAAGGGGAAGCCAGAGGCAGGCCTACAATAGCTGCCACATGCCCTCAAAATTCGAGTGTGATACGGAGAAGCTGGAACCTCCCTTAACTTCCCCAAACCTGGAACCTCAGGAGCAAAACTGAAGGCATCCATAACCATCCACTACGTATTCCAGTATAAACTGGCTAAAAAGCATAGGTTCTGGTGTACAAATGGAAAATATTTACAGCCACGTTTAGCTGAATCTCAGATGTCCCCGGGGCACCTCCTGGGGAAACCGGCCTTGTTACCTCAAAGTCTAGCCACTTCTGGGCTTTGGACATCTACACAATCACCAGACTTGAGCTCCAAATGACTGTTTCCAAAATTCCACTCTAAAAAACACCATTTGCACCCATGAATTTGCTTAAAAGGATGTGATTTGATCTGTGTGTGTCTGATTTCTCAAGAGGGTGTGTGACAGTGCCTGGGAGTGAAGACCTGGCCTCTAAGGGTGACAAGAGGTCCAGCGCCTTCTGGTCTGCCCTTAGAAGATGGGACAGGGTTATCTCAGGGGGTTGCAAACTCACAGTCCCCTGACGTGTGCTGTTTGCCTGTCATGGTGGTTTGGTGTTTGGTTTGGTTTTGTTTTTGTCTGCCAACATTTTCAAATTAGGAGAGTTTACATGAAAAGCCTCACTTCTGGTTTATCCTGGGAGTTTGTAATATTGCTGAAGTTCCCATAAAGGCCACAGCTGGCTGAAGTCGACCATTGCGGTAATGACAGAGCTTGCCCTTGGCCCACCAGCCGACTCCAGTGGCCACCAGCATGTGTGTGCGTGTGTCTCTCATCTTGGAATTGGCTGGAATCTGAAGGGGATCTCGTTTCCCCAGGAGGATTTGAAGTAGGTGCCCTGCTCGGTGGGGTGAAGCAGCACCTGGCAGACGGACGACGACTCGGAAATGCCTTCTGTGGGCAGGCAGGGCTCCTCCACACAGCTTTAAAGAGAGAAGGGCCGGTTCCCCTGCAATATTCCCTGGGTGACAGGGATGCTCCGAGGCTGCTGAAGGTCCCCAGAGTCTTCCTGGGGTTCTCTGAAAACATATGTGCCGCTGAAGAAAGCCACCCTGTTCCTGAGGCTGGCTCCCAAACCCGGTGGGTGGGGCCCCTGTGGCCCTGGAGGTCTCTGAGGGGCTTTTCATAGCAGGACTCATCTGAGGACAGACCGGCTTTGACTCTCTGGTTGCTTCCCTGTGTTGGCGGGGAGGCCACCTGGGTTAGCCAAAATGAGATATTTTGAGGCAAAGCTATTTCCAATTCCTGCATTTGGAAAGGTCTGGTTGTCTGGGCACGGCTTATGATTGGGCAATATATGTATTTCAAATGAGTCTTAAAAGAACACCCCTCTTTTAGGGGTGGGGATGCCGGGTCCTCCTGGGGAGGGTCGGGGAGGGCCCGCTTCCGGTGTGGCTGGGGCCTTGTCAGTGGCACAGCACAAGGTGCTGGGAGCCTGTGGGCAGAGTCCATCTCTGCTTCCTGGGGCCATTTCTCATCTAGGGAGTTCTGGCGGAGGTACTCTCTACAGATCCTGGTGAAGCCATGAGCAAGAGGAGGAAGGAGAGAGGAGACCCTTTTCTCTGGCTATCAGTGTGGGATTTTGGAGGGTCTCTGCGTAGAGTCCCTAAACTCATACAAAGTCAGGGATCAAACCAAGACGTTGGTGGCAGGGGAAGCCAGTAGTGAATTCAGTGTACAGAAGGCCCTCCCTCCAGTGCCTCAGCTGCTGCCTTCCGACAGCCTGCTTTTGGGTACTTGTGGTGCCTTTTTCCAATGCAACTCCACTTGTTTGGGACACACGTTTGCTGCTGTTGGCTGTTTATACCATTGGATTAATGGGTTCACAGACACTGAAAGGGAGAACGTGTTCAGTGGCCTTTGACTTGCATTGGTGGGTTGTGGGGCTGGATTTGGGGGTGCAGGGTGGTTACCACCCAGCATCTCCATTCTAGCAGGACCTCAAGGCAGGACACGATGTTTGGCAAGAGACACCTCCTCCCCTTCCTGCTGGCTCATTCATGCAGCCCCACATACCCGGCCAGTCCACACGACTTCCCCCTCATATGACAGATTTATCTCGGTCTTAAAATGGAAAGTTCTAGGGACCCCTCTCACTCCTAGGCAGACTAAGACAGTTGGTCACCCTACTCCCTGTCCAGCCTGGCTCTACCTCTGTCCCAGGTTCCAAACCATGGTCCCCTTTGCAGAGGAGGAGGCTGGACCTACATCCTTCCAACATTGCCACTCTTCCGACTCCATCCCTGGCACTGTCCAATCCCCAAGTGCTTTCCCTGCTGGCACGGGTGGGCCACCTTCCTGAGGCAGCTGCCCTGGGAGTAGGCACCACACCTCCCTCCCAGCTTTCAAGGCTTTTAGGTCCATGCCCTGGGGCCGGGATTAGGAGGCAGAATCCTTGCCACCTGGGACCAGGCCAAAGGCCAGCTTGCCCCACCCGCATGGGGGACAGGACTGTCTTCCCGTAATGCTCCTGGCTGGCTGCAATTGGGACTGTGGTTTCCTACCTTCCAGAGCACTGAGGGGTCCGTCAGAATGCAAATGGTTACATGGTGACACGGGGGCCTCACTTCACTCCCTCAGCTGCAGGACCTAACGAGGCACTGGTTCTGATGTAAACCTGAGAAATGGCTGGCAAGGCAGCTTTGAGGGGCTGAGAGAGTTGTGCCAGGTGCCTGTGGGTGCCTTCATGTCAGGGTTTTAGGGGACAAGGCTGGCATGGGGTGCTTCCCTAGGAACCCTCAGCTTCCTGAGTGCCAGGGCCTGGTCATGCTTCCCTCTTCTGCCTTGGGGAGGTGATGGAAGTCCAGGCCCGCGTCCCTGTGTACAGCACCCAAGAAGTACGGCCTCATGGGTGGGAGCTGGAGAGCTGAGGCCTCACTGTGGGGCCCTGGGCAAGTCACACCAGTGTCCCTGCCCACAGACCCCTGACTGCCCACCACACAGGCCTGGGCAGCTTGGGGCACTTGGCCACAGTGGGAAGTAGGACAGAGGAGGGAGGGCTGGTTGCAACTCTCTGCTCAGGGTCAGCTTCGGTGGCTTTGGGTGGCTCTGGGAAACTGGCAAAGCCGCCCCCCACAGAAGCTACCAGGCCTCATCCACAGTCAGAAAAGTGAAAGATGGAAAATTTTATTCTGGAGAGAAGTTGCCAAAAATACTCATCTGTGATATGGGCATGGGGTCGGAGGCTGGGGCTGCAGTGCCAGTGCCCACCACGGGCAGCGTAGACCGGAGTCAGGGAGGGCTTGTTTCCATTTGTGCACAGTCCTTGGAGAGTTCTAGAACAGAGAAGTCAAGGCCGGCAGTGATCACAGTGAGGAAGGGGGGTGGGTGCACGGTGTGCCCGGACTCCAAGGGCCATCAGACCTAGGGAACCCTGCATGCCAGCTCCCGGGCACGGCCCCGAGCCCCCCATCCTCCCGCAGGGCAGACCCTTGGACGGCTCACTCCAACTCACTGCACCATCCCAGGGGCCTCTAGTGGATGGTGGCGGTGGGTGCTCTAATACTGCACAGAGGGAAAATTTTTTTAGTTTTTGTGAAACGTGATAGAAGTGTCAGAATGATGCAAAGGCCAGAGAGCACAACTAGACAAGCTAGGGAGTGGGAAGGGAGGGAAACTGAGAGGGAGAAGAACAGGACAGACAAGCCATCCAGGGGGAAGAAACCAGGCCAGGCACGCGCTACCCAGGCTGGCGTGTGTGAGCAGTGCTCTGTGACCTAAGGAGGGCCACTCAGCTGCCAGCGAGGACTGTCTCGGCCTCCCAGTTCGCTGTCCCCACCAGGCCCACGGGGGTCAGCACGGGGACAGACAGGTCCCACAGGCGTGCGGGACCGCGGCCCTGGGTGGGACGGAGCAGCCCCACAGTGTTCCAGGGCCACTGCCCAAGTTCCTCAGGGATTAGCCAGAGGTGAATATAAATAGTCAGCTTCTTTAAACAATCACTTTAGAACAGTCATTAACGGTGGAAATAATCAACACAAAATTTTTGAAAGTGCACACAGTAAAATTTGGTTCCCATGAGAAAACTGATCCTGGCAGATTCAATGGCCCCCAAAGAAAATGGACAGTGGCGGAAGCGGAGCCGGAACTGATACTGATTAAATCATTTCAGCAGAATAAAAAGGAAAGCGTTTATGAAATCACTTTAACTGTGTCGTATTGAAAACTGGTCAAGGAATTAAATTAGCTTAGTGCCAAATTCAATCCAGAAAGCTGTGTTCTTCATGTCATGTGGGGTAAGCAGCACTGCGCTGTGTATATTTATAGGCAGACAGTGAAGACAGCCACCGGGTCACAGTGAGTCCTCCCTACGTCCAGGGCCCTGCACCTTCCTCAGGCCAGGCCCCGGCCGTCTCGGCTGCTGGGGGATGGAAGGGACAGTGCGGGCGCAGGGCACACGGCTCACGGGCTGTCGGGCTCCTAGGTGGGCCGTGTGCTGGCTCGGGATTCGAGGCGCTGAGACCTTGGGTGCCTGGTGGACCCCAGGGCCTGCGAGGGGTCCTGCAGGGACGGCATCAGCGGTGGCAGCAGGGGCAGCGGAGGCGTAGACGGAGGCCGAGCTGGCATCACTGGGTGGGGGCTGGAAGCGGCTGAGCGGATGCTGGTGCGGGGGTGCAGGGCTGGGAGGGGCAGGAGAGACCGTGGTTTGTCTAAAGAACATTCTGGGCAGGGGCTGGCCCGACTGAGAGGAGAGGCCCCAAGATGGAAGTACCTCAGTGCCGATCCTTGGTCTCGGGCAGCCTAGACTCCCTGGGGGTGGAGGGAGCAACCCGAGGTGATGCACAACAGAGCGGATGGCAAAGTGGAGCAGAGCACCCGGAGGAGTCCCAGCTCCCGCATCCCCCACCGGGGTCAGTCTGCCTCAGCTTCCCCCACCCCCCGCCTTTCAAATGGGCTGGCAGTAGCCACCACTCCTAGCTGGGATGAGGCCCGGATGAGATAAGGGGCAGAGTGCTTTGTACACTGAAAAGCGCCCACAAATGCCTGGTCCAGGGGCCATATGAATCGGGAGATCAGTTCCCTCCAGCCTGGCTCACAGGCCCCAGCTGAGAGGCCCGGAGAATGAGTGGACTCCCTTATCCCACCTCTGCAGCTGACTGGACACCTGGGCAAGGACACCTGGGTGCCTTCCCAGCCTGGATGTCCCGGACAGGAAGCCTGGCTGAAGGGGAAGCAGGAGCCCAGGACAGCTGGAGGCCCACCAGGGAGCCGGGTGCTAGAGGGGGCCTCTCTGGGGGGCCTTCTTAGGCACTGGCACAGAGGATGTGAAAGATGGGCAAGGTGGGGCGGGAGAGCCCCAGTCTGGGGCTTGGGCACCCAACCAGAATTCCACTTGGGCCAGGGAGTTGGAGGAGCAGGTACTCACAGGGGTAGGTGGCACCAAAGCGCTCATACAGGTTTCGAGTCGGGGGATGCGGAACCTTCACAGCTTGGTGGGGAAGAGACAGGAATGGGTGGCGGCTCCTGTGGAGCTCGGCCCCCCACTGGAGCACTTGTCCTGCCCTCGGCTCCCGCAGACACCTGTTCACTCCGGTGGGACTGCCGTTTCCCCCACCCCCCTGACACACCCTCCCCATTCGTCTGTGGAAGGACCTTCTCTCCCCACCTTCTCGGGCTTCTTAAAGTTCAGATATTAGAAAAAGGGTTTTTGGAGGTAACTCAAGGCCAGGGAGGAGACGGTAACAAGATGCAGATGAAGTGCTGGCAGCACTACCGCCAGGCTGGGTGTCCGGCTGCCCTTTAGGTCTTCCCGCCCCCGGGGGGGGGGGGCAGACCACCGCGGCACTCTCACCCCCGCCTTCCTGTCCATCTTTTGTGTGTATGCATATTTTTAAGTAAAATTCACATAATATATAACTAAGCATTTGACGAACGGTTCAGTGGCGTTGTTCACTCACAAGGTCGTGCAGCCATCATCTGCATCTAGTTCCAGGACATTCTCATCATCCCAAAGGAGACCTGGTACCCAGAGGCAGTCACTCCCCATTCTCCCCTCCCCCCAGCCCCAGGCAACTGCTAAGCTGCGTCTGTTGATGTGATTTGCCTGTGCTGGGCATTTCATAGAAGGGGGACCATAATGTGGTCTTTGGGGTTTGGCTCCATCTTCCACTTTTCAACCCAAGGTGTGCCCTTCTCCCTGTCCAGCCAAGAACCACCATGACTGGCTATCCAGAATCCAGGCCAAAGGCCTCTGCAGGAGAAGATGTAGGAACATGCAGGAAAAGAGGCCACAAGAGCAAAGATGAGGGAGGAGGAGGAGTGAGGAGGATCTCATAGGTGGCCAGGCAAGACATGGACCTGGAGGAGAGGACCATGCCTGGTGCCAGGCAAGAGTTGTGGGGGCACCACGCTCCTTCTTATGCAGAACAATTGTTCCCTCTGCCTGAACAGCTATGTCTGTCTCTGGCTGTCTCCTGACAATTCTTGCCTCAAATGTCCCTTCTCAGAGTCCTTTAGACCATCCACTCAGCAGGGACCACGCCCCGGCCGTCCTGTCCCCATCTCCATGTTTCATCTGACGCACTCACTGACTTACTCGTTCAACATGTCTCCATCCTTCATGGGGTGAAAACCCTAAGGGAGCAGTACCTTCAGTTTGATTGCACTGGGTTTCTCCAGCGGCTTCTAAAACACCCCTGGCACCAACAAGGGCACCAACAAAAGAAGTCAGACATTAAATGTTAGTCACTACCTCGTCGTTATCCTGCCTGGTGATTGATCGCTGAAGCCCAGCCTGAGTCCCCTCCCAGCAACATCCGCCGCCGGGCCCCAGGAAGGAGCACTGGCATTGCAGGCCACAGCCTTGCCCCAGAGGGTGTGTGGGGTTTGAGGTGGTTGTCCCACCCTCCTGGACCAGGGGGAGGCCTAGACTGGATTGAAGGATAGCCCCCAAAAAAGGTGTCCCCTGGAACCTGTGACTGTAACCTGTTTTGGAAAAGATCTTTGTGAATGTAATTACGCAAAGGATGTTGAGATGAGAGCGTACTGGGTTGAGTTGGGCCTTAAGTCCGAAGACACGTATCCTTATAAGAGACAGAGAGGAGAATACACCGTGAGCAGGCTATGCAAAGATGAAGGCAGGGACCGGAGCGATGCAGTCCCCGGCCCCAGAAAGGTGCCCCTTTTGGTCTTGCTGGCCCAGTGCTGGAGCTGCATGGTGGGGTCCCCAGGAGAAGCCGTCTGCAGCCAGGGCCTCAACACTGCAGCAACCAGAGGACTGATTCCACACGTGTGACAGACTCTCCTCCGACCCAACCCTAACCTGCCCTTGACATTAGAACACAGACTTCGCGGTCTGTCCAAGTGTCCTCTTCATCATACCCCACCCCACCCCAATCTCTGCATCTCAGGTGGACTCACCTGTCTGAGTGCCTGACTGTGCCTGGCTCGCATCCGCCCCAGAGACTTTGCACCTGCTATTCCTTCCACCTGGACTGCTCTCCTCCCACCTGAGCCCTCCATCTAGAGAAAACTTGGTCCCTTTTCAGAGGCCTCAGGGCAGTACCCCGTCCCTCTCCTTGGGCCAGCGCCCCTTGTCACAACTCTCCCATCACCAGCCCAGCATCCACCTTTGGGGCGACCACCAGCACCCCTTCCTAGCCCACATACTTTGTCACACACAGTCCTAGGACCAGGGCCTTCCCTTCGGGTCAGTTATTCAGCCTCACCTTCAGTTATCTGCTTACAGTCTGCTTCTTCTACTTACACGGAGACTCCAGAGCATAACCACTGTTTTCGCTCCCCTTTGTCTCCCTGGCACTGGGTGCAGTGTCTGGCATACAGTAGAACCTTGCTTTCACAAGTGGCTGTGTGAGGACCCCCCAGTCAGGGATGGTGCCAGCTCTGGGCTCTGCTTGCCAGGGCCTCTGTTTAAGCTGGCCAGCAAAGCCAGGACACTAGGCAGGAGTGCCCAGGAAAGTCTGACGCCTCTCACCAGCTGGCTCCTTCACACTGGTCAGTGGCCGTGCCTCGTCCTGGGTGTTCATTCTGCCCTTGTACAGGATCCCGTCCACTCCCAGGATGTCCACCTCGGCCTGTTGGATGGCCCAGGCCCCAGGTAAGGGAATGACCTTGAGCCTGTGTAGTATACACAGAGGCCCAGCAAAAGGAGCACCCCAGGTCGCCCACCGCCCAGGCTTCGGCCTGACTCACAGTATCATAGTCCAACACCTCAGGGTCCCCGTAGGGGTAGAGTGTTGACAAGTTATATGACTTGAACTTGCGGTTGGTGTCATTCCCAGGGCCATCGCTCCAGTCCTCCTTGTCTCCAAGGTCCTGAAGCTGCTGTAGCTGCTGCTGTTCCCTTGGACAGGGCAGGAGGGTCAGCAGCCACCTGGAGACCCCTCTACCCCCAAGGAGCCTAAGGCTAGGCCCTAAGGACCTGGCTAATAATGAGGGAAGATGGGAATTTCTTCCAGCTGATTCTGGGTGGTGTAGCCGAGCAGGCCTGGGGCCTGGTGGGTGGATAGAAGCAGGCAGTGTGGGGGCAGAGAAAAAATCGAGGCCTACATTCCCCAGATCCCAGCCACCCCTGGAGGCCTGATGTGACCTGCCAAATGTATGCTCTTAACCTCTTGATCTCCAGAAAGAATCAGGCAAGGGATGTAAGGGCACAGGGCACAGGTTCCCAGGTCCCTCCCTTTGTGTGTCTGTGGTTACTATTATTTCCCCACCTGGGGGTGAGAAACACCTTGAAGCCATGGGATGTCCAGAGGGTGAGGAATGGGGCTGGGACCCAGGGAGCCAGCTGGGTCTGGTGGAAACCCTCAGATTTAGGTGCCAGCTCTGCCATTTACTACCTGTGACCTCGGGCAGGTTGCCTAAGTTCTCTGAGCCTCAATTTCTTCAACTGTGAAATGGGATGATAATAGAATATACCTCAAAGGGCAAAGTGTAAGGATTTAATGAGGTCAAGTATGTCAAAGTGCTTAGCACAGTGTCTGCCCGGCCACAGCAAGTCTCACCATCTTTACTTATGTCCTCCAGCAAGAAGCAGGCATATTAATCCTAGCTCATAGAGGGTTGTGAGATTTAAATAAGAAACCCTTCCCTGGTGATTCTTGGCTCATAATAGATGCCCAGTAAATATGTCCATTCCTTTCTTCTGTGATCGTCTCACATGCCTGTCTGCTGCCCTAGCTGTCTCCCCGAACATTTCCCTAGCAGATGGCTGGCAATGCCCTGGGATAGTCTTTGCATCCTGGGACTAGAGTTTAGGTCTCTGCAGGGATCCTGGGTCCCTAGTGTCCTCTGTGGGGCAGAACTCTGGTCTTCTCACCTCATCTGTTGTCGCTGGAGGTACTCGTAGCTGTTGGCACTAGCTGGACGAAGCCGAGACAGCAGGTGGGCTTTGCGGATGGTGATGAGGTGTCTGTTGAACAAGATCTTGCTCAGTAGTAGGCATACATGGCCAGCAGAGGGCGCTGGGCTCCCACCTTCTCCGGAAGCCACCCTCAAATTTAGCTTGAGGCCGCCCCACAGGCCTCTGGGGAACCTCGATAATCTTTGTAAGTCATTAAAAAATGTTCCAATTATCATTTTTAAATGCTCCAGTTATAAAAGTAAACACCAGACACAGACTGGAGGTGGTCAGAGCTTGGGGGCAAGGGGAATGGAAGTGACAGCTAACAGGTAAGGGATTTCCTTCTGGGCTGATGGAAATGTTCTGGAACTGGAGGTGGGGCCTGCATAACATTGTCAATGTACAAAATGCCACTGCAATGTTCTCCATAAAGTGATTAACTTATGTTATGTGTACTTTACCTCAATAAAAATAAAAATAAACCAGTAGCCTTCTCAGGAGCTGGATCTGGTCTACATCTTGATCCGCATGGTGGTTACGAAGGTGTGTATACACACAAAACTCACCAAGCCCTTGGCCGGTGTGGCTCATTTGGTTGGAGCAATGTCCTGTAAACTCAAAGGTGGCGTGTTCGATTCCCAGTTAGGGCACATACCTAGTTTGCGGGTTTGGTCCCCATTTGGGGTGTGTGCAAGAGGCAACTGATCAATGTTTCCCTCTCTCATCAATGTTTCTCTTCCTCCCTTCCCCTCTCTCTAAAATCGATAAGCATGTCCTTGGATGAGGATTAAAAAAAACTTATCAAGCTGTACAGTAACATTTACATACTTTATTGTATGTATTTAAGCCACAATAAAATTTAAAGTAATACACATTGCCTGCACTTTAGAAAGCATATAAAAGCACAAATAAGCAAAAAAGTATTGTAACCATGTGACACATATTTTGATATGTGTCCTACCAGTATTTTTTCAATGTTTATATATATATATATATTTTAACAAAAATGGGATCATAACACACCTACTACTTGATTTTCTCATTTAAGTTATTGCAAAACCTTTCCCAGGTCATTCATATTCTACCTCAACCGTGCTAGCCAATATGGCAGCCACTGGCCACGTGGCCATTTAAATTAACTAAATTTAAGTAAGTTTCAAATTCTGTTTCTCAGTCGTATTAGCCATGTTTCAGGTGCTCAACAGCCGCATGTGGCCAGTGGCTACTGCATTGGACACTGTAGTTGGAGATCATTTCTGCATCTCAGAAGTTCCTGCTATGTGGTTTCTTTTACGACATGATCTGTATTGGCTGAATATACTGTATAAATTGTACGGTATGTATTACTGTGTATGGTAAATGAATTTACTGTAACTCATTTACCACTTCAGGTTGTTTCCTTTTTTTAAAAAAAAACTATTATAACAAATACTGCAACTAGGTATCTGTTGTCTGAAAGAAAAATTCTGATTATAGCTCCAAAGCCCCTCCATGAGTGTGAACTGGCATGGAGGTATTGCTGAGCCTCACTGGTCACCAGGGCCAGATTAACACCACAGAGGCCGTGGACATGCGAGCTCCTAGCTCTTAAACCAGAATATGGTCAGGTGGGTCCTCAGAAAGTTAATCACAAAGTTACCACATCACCAAGCACTTCCACTCTCAGGTTTACACTCAGAAGAATTGGAAACAGGTGTTCAAACAAATATATTGCATGCATGTTCATAACAGTGCTATTCATTAAGGCTAAAAGGTGGAAACAACCAAATGCCCATCAGTGTATGAACTGACCAACAATACGTGTGGCCTCTCCATACAATGGGATATTATTCAGCCACAAAAAGGAGTGAAGTACTGGCACACAGTACAGCATGGAGGAACTTAAACACTATGCTCTGTGGAGGAAGCCAAGTACAGGAGACAATAGATTGTAGGATTCCATTTCTATGAAAGGTCCAACATAGACAAATCTATAGACAGGAGTAAATTCGAGGTTGTCAGGAGCGGGCAGTAGAAGTGATTGCTTAGTAAATCAGGGGATTCTTTTTGGAACAATAAAAGTGTTTTGGAATTAAAGGTGGTGGCTGCACATTATGGTGAATGAAGTAGATCCCCCTGAATCATTTACTTTAAATGGTTACTCTTATGTGAATTTCACATCATTAAATAAAGTACTAGATTGTACAAATACATGTGAGGAATTCCGACAAAGTTCTGCTTTCCCCTATAGTTTTCTTCCATTATTATTACTGTTGTTATTATTTTTTATTATTTTAAATCCTCACCCGAGAATATATTTATTGATTTAAGGGAAAGAGAAAGAGGGAGAGAGACCCGATACCTTCTGCACACGCCTTGAGCAGGGACTAAACCTGTGACCTTACCGTGTACAGGATGACGCTCCAACCAACAGAGCTGCCCAGCTAGGTCACAACTATTTTTCTTTTGGAGTTAAACCCAGTCCCTAGGACAGTGGGCACCCCGACAGTGCTGATGAAGAAAGGAAGGGATGGTGGTGGCTCGATGAGGGACAGGGAGCAATGAAATGATGTCTACAGGACGAGTAAGTGGATGTGCCTATAGATGTTCCCAGAACAACGCAGGCACTTGGGGCGGTGGGCGAGGAGGGGTTGGGGGAGGGTGAGTGTCTGTCCGTCCGAGAGAGGGCGTGGGCGCCCCCTGGCGGCGGTACTCACGGGCCAGTCATCATCTCTACGGGCCGGTCGCAGGAAATGCATTTCACCCGCTCAAACAGTTTCCTGGAAGACAGCCATTCATCAGCTGTGACACCCCAGTCAGGCCCTGCGAGGCTGCCCTGTCCCCAGGCAGTGTGTGGGGGGAGGATGCAGGTCTGTCTGTGAATCAGGGCCGGGACTTCCACCCACATCCTATACCCACTGGCCTGGGCCAACTCCCCTCAGTTCCGCCAGCCTCTGCTGGCCTCCATTTGCGGCCATTGAGGCAGAGGTGAGGAAATAAAAGTGTAGTGTACCTCCCTACCTTAAACATAATTAGTGGAGGTCTTTAAAACCAGGGACCTCCTGGAAAGCTAACCTTCACAGTAGACACAGTAGCCTTCACAGAGGCATGAGGGGTGATCCGAGGACAGGAGCTCCCCAGACATTACATCCCTGTGTCTGGGGGTGCTGTGTGGATGGGGGCAGGGGACCTGGCTGTGGTCCCAGATCCACCCAGGCTCCTACTTGCATGGCTCCTTTCCTCTCTGAACCTCCTCATTTGTGGCAAAAAAGCTTTGGAACAGTTGTGCTCCTGGAGCCCCTCTGCCAGTCAAGACCAGTGCTCCCAACCTTACCCCAACCCTTTCCACACCCACTGGGAAGCTCATCCCACCTCCCCATGTCAATAGGTCTGGAATTCTTGCTCCCAGAATCCTCTGGGATCCCCCTCTTGTTTCCTCCCTGGAGGATCCCCCAGTCTCCACAAGCTCCACCCCTACCCAGAAGGGGCTCACTTCCTAAAGCCAGCAGCGCTGTCTGGATCAAATCGGAGGCCTTCGATTAGCAGCTTCTTGACTAATTGCTCGACCTCATTTATGTCTTTCTTTAGATCATCCAAATCCCCGTGGACCAGCTGCAATAGCCAAAGGGAAGAAAAGAATGTTTAGTCAACTAATTCATATCCTGCCACCCTCCAGAAAAGGATTTGCAGTAACCTGCAAAGTTACAGAGTGTAACAGGATTAAACAGAAAAAGCGAGGTGGTTAAGGAGAGGGAACTGACAAGCCTGGGTTATGGTTTGTACCCCTTTGGCATGCTAATGCCAGAAGGGAGCGAGCGGCCGCGTGACCTTACCAGCACGCCAGGCAAAGAAACGGCATCAGTTACTGCCTCCAAGTGATGAAGCCAAACCTATGCTCAACTACAGGACCGCAGGCCTGAGAAACATTCCTCCCAGTGGCCTCCAGACAATCTATATTCACACATTCATCGCATATGTAATGAGTGCAGCCTATACATTCAATGGCGTTAAATATATTCACAGAATTGTGGGACCATCAAATCACCACAGTCAATCTTGTGACATTCTCATCACTCCCAAAAGAAGCCTCATCCCCATTAGCAGTCACCCCCATTTCCTCCTACACCCTCAGAGGTAGGCAACCACTAATCTATTGTGCTTTGTCTCTGTAGATTTGCTTGTTCCGAACATTGCATATAAATGGAATCACACCGTTTGTGGCCTTTTTTGTCTGGCTCCTTTCACTGAGTATAATGCTTTCGAGGTTTATCCAGGTCGTAGCATGTATCAGTGCTTCATTCCTTTTTATGGGATGAATAATATTTGATTTTATTGCTAGACTACATTTTGTTTACCCATTCATCCTTGATGGACATTTGGGTTGTTTCCACTTTTTTCCTCTTACGAATAACGCTGCAATGAACATCCTTATCCAAGTTTTTACATTGACACCAGTTTTCTCTTGGTTATCTGTATCTAGGAGTGACATGCTGAGTGGTACGGCAATTCTCTGTCTGCCTTTTTGAAAAACTGCCAGACTCTTTTGTGAAGTGAGACTTCTGAATTTTTAAAGTGTTCCTTCCAGTGCCCAGATTTTGGTCTCTAAACACCATTCCCCACTGAAAGGAACCAGACTCCACAGCGATACGGCCGATTCAGGTCTGAGGAAGAGAATGCTGACAATCAGCCTGGAACAGCTTGTCATTTAGGACATAAGACAGATATCTCATGACAGAGGGTCCAGTGGAAGGGCTCAGAAGCCAGCTCACAGGCCAAAGATGAGACCATATGAGTGACAAAATAAATAGTAACTTAATTAATCAAATGAATTGAGTATTGAATGTATAAAAATCCATGACTTGTGGCGACTCTCACGAAGAAGAAATAAAAAAATAAAAATAGAAACCCTCATTGGCCACGGTGTTTTGGATGTGGCTATTTCCATCGATATGTTACCGTGAAAACTGGTCGGTCATAAAGGAAATAATTTAGCGTTGTTTCTTTCCTTGAAGGAACTATATTTCAGGGTAATCAGCTCAAATTGATGAAAGAGAGCTCTTCACAGATTTCCAGCCGATGTCTGTGAAAGCTCGGACCCATCAGGCTCCCCTGGCCACTCATTTTGAGGGAAGTCAGCTGTAGCGTTGTGAGGCTACCCAAGTGTGGCCTTGAGGAGTTCATGGGATGAGGGGTGAGGAGCCTTGCCACAGCCATGGAAGGGGGCCACCTTAGAAGTGATTTCTCCAGCCCTGGTCACCTGCAGAGGACTGCAGCCCCAGATGACACCTTGACTGCAACCTCATGGGAGACCCGGAGCCACCCAGTTAAGCTGCTCCCAAAGGCTTGACCTTCAAAAACTAAATGCTTGTTGCCTTAAGCCGCTAAATTCCAGAGTAATTTGTTATGCAGCGAGTGATAAACCTGATACAGGGAAACTCACTTTGGTGCCCAGGTCCTTGCTGAGCTGCTCCATGGCCTTCTTCCAGTCATCCTCATTGGACACGACCCTGAATAGCATGCTCTGAATCATCTCGTTCATCTCCATTGTCATCGCCTCCAGGTCAACCCTGCTTGCCTTGCCCGCCAGGGTGCTCCTGTCGGCTTTCTAGAGAGAGAAGGGACTCAGAGAAGCAGAGCGGCTGAGGTGGGAGCAAGGGGAAGCTGGGGGAGGTTGGACCACTTTGGTTAGTTTTTTCAAGTTGGGACCCTGGACACGTAGCCTTGGCTTAAATTCTATCCTGGGGCCTATGTTGACTCAAAGACAACGGTCAGATCTGAGGCATGGTTTTCCTAGGACAGAGAAGTTGGTGCGTGGTTTGTAAGTTCACATAACACATTGTCACTAATCCTGAGTCACTGAAAATAGGAACACTTTTGATTGTTTGTTCCGTTCGTGTGTCGCAGGTACACACTTTTGAGTTAAAGTGTTCCTTCCGTGCTTTTGCTTAACCATCCAAAGCCCCCCTTTCCATATGAATAAGACCCTGAAATCTCACTGCCAGGATTTGTCTTGGGTGATTGATTCCATTCCCTGGGTGGCAGAGCTGGGGCTCAGGACTGGGGAACAGGAAGGGGTGAGGAATCTGCTCACTCACCTCTTTCAACTCCTGCTCCATCGAATTTTTGTCTGCCTTGTGCATTTCTAGGTCTTTTATTTGAGCTTGGAGAATCTAAGAACAGAAGCAAAGCGAATGTCCACCAACCTTGGGAGCCCTGAGGATAATGCCTGCCTCTCAACTCCACCCTTGCTGTGGGACACTGAGGCCGGGTGGACAGCAGGTAGGGCGGGCACATGGGAGGGCCTGGGCTCCTGGACCCCTGGTGCCCAGGTTAGAAGGGAAGACATGTGGGACTTGGGAGACGCTGTCATGTGGGGGACGGGCATGGCAACTTCACTGCACAGGGAGGCAGACCTGAGGAGGGAAAGAATAAGCCAAAGCTGGTGCTTCAGCTCCCCAGGTGTTTCAGGGAAGTTCATCTCTTCTGGCCTGTCGTGAGGTCCCTGCAGGAATCGCAGTCTATTCACCAGCCAAGTGCTTACATGTGGGACACACTCCCATCCCTGAGACTCCACGAAGAACCAACTCCCTCCATCAACTCTGCCCACTTTCTGGGCCCTCACAGTGGGTCAGGAAGAGCCTCATGCCCACTGGGCCATGTCCCCAGAGGTCTCTTTTCCTCCAAATCGGAAAACAGGCTTCTACTTCTCCCTTCATATCTGGTCTTCCTCTCACCCTCCACAACAGAACCTCCCACTTTTAGCTGGCGTGTGACCTCCCAGAATCAAGACTGCATTTCACAGCCTCTCTTATAGCTTGGTGTGGCCCTTGGGGCGAATAGGAAAGTGGGCAGGTGTTGTCCTCACTGCTGGCTTGAGTGCGGAGTTAATGCCTGGAGCACCAGCAGCCACCTTGGAGCCTGAGGTGACCTTGTGAATGGAAATCACACGTCAGGGAATTTGAGACCCGCCAAAGTTAATCATCTCTGACTTTCTTGTTTTTCTGAGGTACCTTGTTTCAGTCAGTTATTTGGGGGGTTACGTTATTCAAAGTTGAACCTAATTCTAATTATTGCAAAGCTCCATCACATCCTCTTGCAAAGAGAAAGTAATGTTTCCATCAAGTCAAAAAGAAAGAGTTCTGTTCTCACTTATTTTCCTGCTGTGTTTTTAGTGGGATGCACTCTAAGAGATACACTCAAAGGTAATAGATATGGCCCTGGCTGGGTAGCTCAGTTGGTTAGAGTGTTGTCCTGATATGCCAAGGTTGTGGGTTCAATCCCCAGTGAATGCATTAAAAAGTGGGACAACAAATTGATGTTTTTCTCTCTCTTTTCTTCCTTCTCTTTCTCTAAAAATCAATTAATAAACATTTCATAAGGCGATGGACATGTGTCCATCTTGATTGGGTGGTGGGGACACGGGGATGTAAATAGGCAAAAATTTATCCACCTCTTATACTTAAAACCTGGGCATTTTACTGTGCATAAAGTATACTTTGGTCAAAGACACAAACACCGCTGCTCACTTTCAAACACAGAAGAACCTAGATGGTGTCTGTCCTGTTGGCTGCTGTATCACCAGGCCCTAGAAGGGCGTCTGGTGCAGCGTGAAGGCTCAGTAACAGCGGCGGAGCGACTCAGTGAATGAGTAAGAGGACTTTTTGCGTCACCTGTTATGTTCATAACACTTTCTCACAGACGTCCAGGTAAAGCGGTAACAGCTGCTCCCGAGGTGTCTGCGTGCCCTCATTTCTCTACTGGAAGGGCTCCACGGGGCTGCCGATCTGTCGCACATGTTCATTTAAGATATATTTCATGAAATATGTGTTCTATACAAAGTGTGCTCTTCCGGGTTTAACTTTCATAAACAATTACTTCTTTGCTGTGGGCCCAAAGGACAGAAAGGTCGTCGAGACAGAGGCTGCCTCATCTTACTTGGTGCTGGTGGTTGGGCCTCATTCTCCGGAGTTTCTTTCAACAAGTGACGACTCCTTGGAGCCAGGTCCTGTGACCTCGCCTCCCCGGTGCCTGCAGGGCAGGGCATAGTGCTGGGTACACAACAGACATGTTTAATGAATTGGCTCATCTCCACTGAGGAAGGGCACCAATATCTGCCTCGGACACAGCAACCTGGCCTCTTTGAAGCAGTGACGAAAAAGGGCACAGCGTTGGCAAGAGATGATGTTATGCTTGACCTCGGTACTCACACAGTCCTATAGCCCTGGTCTCCTCCGTACGTACACAGTCCCAGAGCTCCACCTACCACCTGCAGGTAGGCTGGGAACCAGTTCCCCGCATAGAAGAAGTTGTTTTGTTTTTTTTTTTAAGATTTTATTTATTTATCTTTAAAAGGGAAGAGAAGGAAAGAGGGAGAGAAATATCAATGTATGGTTGCCTCTTATGCGTCCCCTGCTGGGAACTGGCCTGCAACCCAGGCATGTGCCCTGACTGGGAATTGAACCGCAATCGTCTGATTCGCAGGCACGCACTCAATCCACTGAGCCACACCAGCCAGGGCGAAGAAGTTCTTTACTGTCTCAGTTGCCCTGTGTGGGTCCTCCCCTTTTGCCCCCTGCATTCTACTTCATCCTACCCGTAGCCCCCTGATAGGAAAGCAGAAGCCCTCATAGAAACTGCCTCGGTTGACTGCCCGGTTTGGGACTTCTCTTTCTACTGTGGGAGAAGGTCATCTCCTACTGGGAATGACCTTGGTCCCTTCTCCAAATGTCTGGCCCTGAGGTCCAGCTCAGAAAGTCAGAACCCCTCAGGCTCATGGAGATAGTGTCTGGTGGGGTGAGTGTTCCGTGTGGTCTCCACACTTTTTGTGCCAGCAACTCTGCTATTCCAAAAAGGCCTTTAGGCATTGATGGGTCAGAAACGAGGTGGTGTAGGGGAGAGTTATGAATGATGTAACAGCTGGTGCAAGAAATCCTCTGAGTCACTGGATTCTTTCAACGCGTTTTGAGCCTCCACTGTAGGCCAGGCGTCCTTCTAGGGGCGGGCGACCCTGTCCTAGAAGGGGCGACCCCTTGTGGTCAACAAGAGGGACGCCATCCAGGCCCTTCCGTTTTCGCGTGTGTGCACGTGGTGGGCGAGGCGGGGTTGTTTGTTTCTAATTGAAGTGTCATTTATGCGTAAGAAAATGCCGCTAAAATGTCCACGGGTTCCCCTGCCTTCGTATATGTGAAACCCTGGTCTAATATCCCGATGAATTGTCCCTTCAGCTGCCCGTTCTGGGACCCCAGACCTCCGAACCTTTAACTCATCCAGGCGAGCATGGATTTGTTCCACTGCCCTGTCCAGCACGACGTAGTGATCCTTTACCACTGCTATTTGGTGGCCCCAAATTCTCTCGAGTTCCTCTTCCTAAAGGGGGCAGAAACAGACGTCCTAGGCCTCTGCTGCTGAGGTCACCATGGGTGAGATGGGGCGTGAAGAATGCACCAGGCCAGTGTGCCTCTGACCCGCCATCTTAACCGCCAGGAGGACCCGGGCCCATGGTGGGGGGGGGGGGGGGGTGGCCCTGCACCAGCGGGAGCGGAGCAGGCTGCTGGGCTGCAGCTGCCTCTTCCGCCCCTCATTGCCCCAGGCCTCTTTTGAGCTACAAGACAAATAATGCTCTGTCTAGTTCTGGGTCATAGTCGGCCATCAGCTTGTCTCCCATCATCATGCTCTTTAGTAAAAGCTCTTTCTGCCCAATTCACTGACCTGCATCCTGGACTTCTGGAGACTGCTAACCTTTTCTTGCAGTATGTCCACTGTTGTCTCAATCTTGGTAGAGGCTCCCATACTAGCTGAAAGCAAAGGAGAGGGTGGCTGTTAGGGGCAGGAACAGGGGAAGATGCTTTGTTTAGAGCCCCACCTGCTTCTCTTATGCCGGAGGCAGCGCTGTCCGATAGAGAGATATTGTGCTGGGAGCTTGGGGGCCTTTGAGGTCATTTAAAGTTTTCTAGGAGTCGCATTTTAAAAATCTAAAAAGAAGCAGGTGACATTAATGTTAATAAGACATTTTAACCCAATATATCTAAAATAATATCCTTTAAATATATAATAAAAATTATTGAGATATTTTATATTCTTGTTTCTGTATTAAGTCTTCAATATCCACTGTGTGTTTCCCACTGCGAGCACATCTGACCTTGAAATCGCCCCAGGTCAAGTGCTCAATAGCCACGAGTGTTTCCAGGTTATCATATCAGACAGAGCAGATCTAGAGAACATGCTCCAGAATTAACTAAAAAAACAAAACAAAACAAAAAACCAGAATCAACTCCCCTCCCAAAAACACCCTGAGCAAAAAACTATAAAGTACCTTATTTATAAATATATTATTCACTGCAAAATAAAAAGGAATATTTAACAAAAGAGGAGAGGGGTAAAAAAATACATTGTGGGGAAGGGGTGGGTAGAGGTGGGAGAGGGTATAGGTGAGATAAATGGTAGTGAAAAAAATAATGTAAAAAAAAGTATGTTATATCCAGTTCCAGGTGAGAGGCCAAAAAACTAATGTATAGGTCGGAGCTGGGGATGTTTGAAAAACTGCAGCCGCGGTATGTCTACAGCCTGACAGTCGCTTTCTTAACAAAAATAGCAGCTGAGCAGTGGTAGGCTTTGGGCTATGACAGCTTTACATTTTAAGTTTAAATTCATTACTATCAGAACCTTAGCTGTGCCCCAGTATCACTGATACCAATGTAGGTGTTTTTTTGTTTGTTTTAGTTTTGTTTTTTATTCCAGAGAGAGGGGAAGGGAGGGAGAAAGGGAGTGAGAAAAATCATTGATGTGAGAGAGGACCGTCCGCCGATCAGTGGTTGACTGCTTCACTGGCCTCAGCTGGGAACCATGTACCTGAACCAGGAATCGAACTGGTGACCTTTTGGTTTGTAGGATGACACTCAACAAACTGAGCCACACCAGCCAGGGTTCGGCGTGGTTCTTTGTAGCTATGCAAAGTTCTTTTTCTCTCAAGGTTTGCGGAATAGTACCGCCCATCAGGGGCGGCACTGTACATGGGTTGGACTTAGGTTAATTCAACCATTATCCCTGGCAGAGAGCAAAACAAGATAACAATTTTAAAAGGGTAGGAAAAGGGGTCTCAGTGCGGGGTCCCAAGCCAGCAACATCGGCAACATTTCCCCAGGAAGGGTTAGAAATTCTTGGTGTACATTCTTGCCTACCTCCCCACCCCCCTGCCAGTAGCCTGAGTCAGCAACTGGGGACGGGCCCCACAGTCTGTGCTTTACTAAGCCCCACAGGGGTTGCTGAGGCAGGCTCAAAGTTGACAACCACTGAAGTGAGCCACTGTGTCCCTCCATACCCCTCAGTGACCATACTCCCATCGTGGGCATGAGATGAAGCATAAATCTACCGGCCCCGCTGCCACCCTGAACGTGCCTATGGCCTTTAAGCGTCTCCGTGTTCGCCTGGCAGTTGTTCCTAGTCCCAAATCGATCATTTCACCTGGGGCCTGTTCAGCACTGCTGGACACTGGAGGACCTGGATTTGTCAAAACACTATACAGTAGTACTGGGTTTTATGGGCGATTTTCAATGGTGATTTTTGACATAAAAATTTCCTCTTTAAGCACCAGCTTTAGACTCAAAACTGCCCCCTCTGTCCTAAGATGAGACCTCACTATACGCTCATTCTAAAGGATAGAGTAGACTAGAAAGAGGCTAGCTACTGCTTACCAAAGGAATGAACGGTGAATGGCTGAACGTAAATTTTGTTGGGGGCAGTTAAACAAAGGTAAGGAGGTGCTTCTTTAAGGCCAGAGTGAGGGCCTGAGCCCTTACCACCTTTCCCAGAGCCAGTCTGGGCCTACCTAGGTAACCTATGCGCTGTTCCATGTTGGTTGACAGCTGGATAAACTCTTCTTTCAGGGAGTCATGTCGAACAGGTATCTGGGCTATGTGGCTCATGGAATACTTGACGGCCCTCTTCTTGTCTTCAGGGGTCATAGCTTGTTTGGCCACTACCATGGACTGGGAGAGGGTAGCATCGGGTGTGATGAAGACAGAAGCATACGGAGAAGACAAGAGGTCGTCGTAGTCCGCCTCGTGCAAGTCTTCCATCTCAGTGTCTTTAGGGAAGGCCACGGTGCCTGTGGCCCCACGGGAAGACCCAGCGCCCACGACATCTGCGAAGACCCCTAGGGGCCCAGATGCAGCCACCGTTGTTGCTACCGTGGCCAGTTTGGTGGCGGGGGCATCCTTGACGACCTTGGCAGCGACCCTGGCTGCCCGGGCTGCTGAGGTTGCAGCAGCTGCATAGGTGGCGGCGGCAGCAGCTGCAACGGCAGCCGTGGTTTTCATCTGCTGAAGGGCAGAACGGGGGTCCTTAGGAGGCATTTCCTTAGGGGCCTCAGCTCTGCGGGCTTCATCCTGAGGGATTTTCTTGTGATGTAAGTGATCTTCTTCCCTACTTTCTGAGACAAATGGGAACTCGTGCAGCCCTGCATGGTGAGACTGTGACCATAGTGGATGAAGCCAAGCAGAGCCAACCTCTGTGGCTGGTGGTGGGGCCCTCAAGCCCGGGGGCTGAGCAGACACGGGGCCCGCTGGGCCTTGGCTAGGCTGGATGTAACCTAAGTCCCAGAAAGGCCCAGGGGTAGGCCAGCGCATGCCTCTGGGAGGAGGCCAGCTACCTGGCATGAAAGGCCAGAATCCCGGTGGTGCGAACTGAGGGCTTGGGGCAGGCCCAGGTCCGAACGCAGGCTCAAGCCCAGGGGCAGGCCCAGGTCCAGGGGCAGGCCCAGGTCCGAACGCAGGCTCAAGCCCAGGGGCAGGCCCAGGTCCAGGGGCAGGCCCAGGTCCGAACGCAGGCTCAAGCCCAGGGGCAGGCCCAGGTCCGCGGGCAGCCCTTGACATGAATGGAAGCCAATGTGCTGGTGTGAAGTCAGGTGTCAGACGGGGCCCCGGCCTGGGCCCAAGTATAGGCATGGTCTTAGGCTCTGGCCTCAGCACGGAACCAGGCCTTGGTTCAGGTGCAGCCCCAGTCTTGACTGCTGGACGATGCTCCAGCACCTGAGGCTGCCCCAACCCCTGGGCCCCAGTGAGTGAAACTGCCTGGGCAGACTCCTCCTCCTGTAGTTGCTCTGGGACCTGGTAATGCCAAGCGGTGTCCAGGAGCTTGGGGAGTTGGACAGCCTCTGAGACCTGGCTCGGACCAACACTTTCAAGGTACGTGGTGGTCTGGGGAAGGTCAGTCTCTTGGAGCTGATCTGTAATCTGCCACAGATCAGAATCCGTCAGCTGTAGTGAAGTAGCTGCCTGTGGAAAAAGTAGCTAGGCTGGCCAGGGCTGTCCGAAGCCAGCGCAGCGGTCGCCCTGCCTGCTCCCTCACACCCACTTCCCCTTCCTCTATCCTCCTTCACTTACTGGGCTGAACATAGCCTCGTGGAGGCCACTCCAGAGTACCAACTCCTCAGTTTTGGGGATGGTGAGAATCTTGTTCTGGAGAGTAGCCTATGGGGTAGAGGATGGAGTTGGGATTGAGGGATGTGAACCTGAAGTATATGACGCCCTTGTGTGACGCCCTCATCCACACTGCCCTCCACATGTGCAGATAAATGAGCCTTTCCAGATTGTGTTCCCCTCCTTTCCCCTCCCAGACCTAGGCAGGCACCCCCGGTCCTGGAGGTCAGGGGACCAGGGTGGAACAATGGGACTAAGGCCCTCACCACGTCCCGCTGCAGCGCATTCATCTTCCGATTCTGCACTTTCAAATCATCAAAAAAAGTGGTTACTCTTTCCAGGTGTATCTGTCAAATGAGCCAAACCCATGGGTTAGGAGTGCAAGTTCTGGTCCTGGCCCTGCTTCTCCCACTGCTTAAATACAAGGACTTAGGTCTAGGTGACTAAGAGCTGGAGAAGGAAGAAAAAGTGTGTCCCAGAGAGTAAGAAAGGTGTGGGAAAAGGTTTTCTAGGCAAATAAGTTTGGAAAATGTTGGGCTTAAAAAGCCTTCCATGGGTGTGTGTACTGTAGGACTTCTCAGAGCCCTTAATGGACAAATGTACATTAAGAATCTCCAAGAGGTAAGCTGAGAGGGCATTGTTTCTCAACAGATTTGTCCAAGGGTTCTTTTTAGTGTTTCATGACACAGATTCCTAACATTGCCCTTTTTGCTCAGATGGGAGCTACCTAGCCCAAGACCGAAGTCCTCACAGTTGCTCTGACAATCAAATCTGTACACTGAACTGTGTACTGGGGACAATAACAAAATCATATAATTGGGAGACTGCTTGTAACACCTCGGCCACAACACCAACCTGAGGGGTGTGTAGAGCTGCCTTCTGAACCCAGTTCTGACTCCTCAGCTATGAGATCACACTTCAGAAATTCCATGTCCTTCCACATCGTGGGAAGGAGTTAGAACATGCCTGGGTTGATGTCCTCATGGCTACAGAAGGAGCTAGCATGTAGGCCTGTGCTAGGTCTATTCCACTTCTTAGTATAAACGGAGCTTTCTAGAGGAGGAAGAGGTGTTCTCTTTCTCCTAGGTTGATGGAACAGAAGCCTGAAGTAGCCAAGACTTAGGGAATACCTACTTACCTAAATATGAAGCCAACCCAAGGGAAAATCATCACTGAAAGGTGTTGATCTGGTATGATCACCTTGATCTAGCAGTACCTGAAACCATCATGGACTTTTTACCTAAGCTGGAATGAACTAAGTTTCTGTCACTTGCAGATGGTGTCCTAACACTGCAATGTGAGGAACACAGCATGGTAGAAGCCATGGAGAGTTCAGGGGGATGAGCCTAGTGGCTGGACCATGTCAGCTCCTCTCCTGCCCCCATGGCTGTGTCCTTTGACTAATAACAGGCTTCCTAGATTTATTCTGTCACCCACCCACCAGCAGTACGAACAGCATGGCCAGCTCGGAGGATGATGGGGAGGGTCTACCTTATTAACCGTGTCCATCAGCGTGTCCACGTCCTTCCGCAGGGTTTCAGTGGTGGCCTTGAGTGCGTGAATGTCAGTGAGCAAATCCTGCAGGGTCTTCATGGACTGAAGAGGGAGAGAAGAGGGGAAAACACAAAGTTGGGTGTGGCTGGTGGAGAAGAGAAGTAAGCTCTCTGATGATTGCCACGTTCTAAGAAGTCTTCTTGGATCTTTTTTAAAAAAATTTTATTGACTAATTTTGGAGAGAGAACAGAAGGAAAGAGAGAGTAACATCAATTTGTTGTCCCACTTATTTATGCATTCATCGCTTGCTTTCTTTTTAAAAAATTTTTATTTATTTTTAGAGAGGGGGAGGGAGGGAGGGAGGGAGAAAGGGAGGGAGAGAAACATCAGTGTATGGTTGCCTCTCACATGGCACTCACTGGGGACCTGGCCTGGAACCCAGGCATGTGCCCTGATTGGGGATCAAACCTGCGACCCTCTGGTTTGCAGGCCTGCACTCAATATACTGAGCTATACCAGCCAGTATCTTCTTGGATCTTGTAAGGCCTAGGCTGAAACGTACTTAGAGGCCAGCAAATGACACTTAAGTCAACAGTGCTCTGAGCTCTCAAGTAGCCTGGGTGGGAAGGAAGCAGCCCTGTGTTTGAATGTATTCAGTAACCAGGTGTCACTCATTACAAAGCATCCTGTGGCCTCTGGTGGATGCCATGGGACGATCAGCAAAGGAGTTATGATTAGATTTACATTTTTAAAGGGTCCTTCTGGCTGCATGTGTAGATTGTCCTGGGAAGACAACAGGGGAAGTTGGAGGACCAGGGAGGAAACTTCAGGTAAGAGCTGATGGGAAATTAAAATTTCCATTAAGTGACAGAGATTAGCAGAATGAATGAATGAAAAAACATGATCCAAACTTGTGGTGCCATAAGAGATTTTAGCTTCAAAGGTACAAATAGGTTGAAAATAAAAGGATATAAAAACATATCATGCAAGCAATATCCAAAAGAGAACTGGAGTGGCTATACTAACATCAGGCAAAATAGACTTTGAGGCAAAAATTATTAGTAGAGACACAGAAGGACATTTATTATGGCAAAAGGGTTAATCCACTGGGATATATAATAAGCAAAGCATATATGCACCTAACAATGGAGTCCCCAAAAAACATGAAACAAAAACTGGCCGAACTGAAAGGAGAAAGAGACAACTCAACAAGAATGGTTGGAGACCTCAGTACCCCATTTCCAATAATGGATAAGGCAGCTAAACAGATCAGCAAGGAAACAGGAAGGTTTGAACAATGCTGTAAACCAATCAGACATAACGGTCGTCTATAGAAAACTTCACTTAACAATGGCAGAATATACATTCTTCTAAGCACACATAGAACATTCTATAGGATAGACCATAATAAGCTAGCCATAAAAACAAGTCTCAATAAATTTTAAAAGGACTGAAATAATTAAAAAATATGTTCTCTGACCACTTGTAACGAAGTTGGAAATCAACAGTAGAAACTAGTAGATATTCACAAATGTGTGGAAATCAAACAGCGTCCTCCCAAATGACTAATGGGTCAAAGAAGAGAATCCCAATGGAGATTAGAAAACATGTTGAGATGAATTCAAATTAACACAACACACGATAATTTATAGGATGCAGCTAAAGCAGTGCTCAGAGAGAAATTTTAGCTGGATGTGACTATATGAACAAGAGAGATCTCATATCAAGCCTAACCTCCTATCATAAAACTCTGGAAAAAAGCACAGCAAACTGAACCTATTCTAAGTAAAAAAGAAAAAGAAGAAAGAAAAGAAAAGAAACAATAAAGTTTAGAGTGGAAACTAATGAAGTAGAGACGAAAAAATAATAGAGGAAGTCAACAAAATTAAAAGCCTGTTCTTTGAAAAGATCAACAAACCCAGAAAAGATGGCAAATTTTATAGCCAGCTCCATGATCAACAGCTGCACACGAGAGGAGAAAGATTATTTTCTCATGAGGTGCTGCTGTTGTGAGCATATACGTTCGTGATACGGTCTTTCCTATAAGTCAGCCAAGTGCTGCCTGCTGAGCAGCTTGGCACCAAGAAATAGATGAGCCACACAGGTAACTATGCTATTCACTCAGCTTTTATTGAATGTAGGTTCACTCAAAGTAGGACATCAACATGCAATATCCTACTCACATTCTAACAATCTAAGAGAGATGTAACACATACACACACAGCCATCAGTAGGGAATAATGAACCAGAGGCCCAGAGTCTCAGTCTACAGGTTCAGGAGACAACACGGTGGGCAAGGGAGTCATCAGGGTCTCTGGAGCCAGGTGAGCAGACGACATCCTCAGTCTAGCAGGGCAGAGCCTCCAGTGGCCAGTGCCAGGGGGTATCAGCATGGCATGAAGCATCTCTCTGGTATGTGGAGAGTGTCTGTCTCAGCAGTGGTCTGGAGCCTGCCTCAGTTGTACCTTGAAAGTGGTGCACTCCACCCTTTTGGGTCTCTTAATAGGTGTCATGGCACCCTTGATGACAAGTGGGGAGTTTGCTCAGGAGCCTATCTATGGGTGGCCCTGTTCTGCAGACAGGACTGTTTTGATCACATGTGCAGATATCTTAGGTGTGTCTCCTTGCTAGATGTATCTAGTGTGACTCAGGTAGTTTCCCTCTTGAACCAAAATGTTAAGGCCGACTGGCAGCCATCTTGGTTGACATGAGTGACTCCTTTTGTTTTATATACTTCATGCTCTCTTGACCAGACCAATGCCACTTTATTGGTCCTGCTCTCCACAGTTGCTCTCCTATGATAGTCAATTACAGGTTTCCCAACCCAGACCCAGCCTGCTCCTCACAAGTCTAGGGACATGCCCTGGACTCTAGTCTAGGGAGGAAAGGGCAGTGGAGGGGCACTGGGGAAAGGTCAGGGCCTGGACTGTGTTGCTGGGAGAATAACCTGAAAGGGCCCACATGGCCCCTCAGACTGTAAATGGGGCTTGGACTGAGCCATGTTCAGGGGAGGTGGGCCTGGAAAGCTGCCCTCACTGGAAGTGGACCCCAAGGTGTTGGAACGCCCTGCAGGCACTTGCAACTAGACTTGTCCAGACTTACACTTATTCTGTCTTTCTTGCTCTCTGTCTCTGAAGGGGGCTTTCAGAATGTCAATTCAGGTTGGTGACCCAGTGCTTTCAAGAGGCCTGTAAAGGATCAGTGAGGGGGTTCGAGGCAAACACCCCCTCAGACAGCCAGCTAGACTGATCTATGTGGCCACAGTTTTGGGAAATGACAATGCTAACACCCCACACCTTCCAGACAGACCTAGCAGTGCAATAACACTTCCTGGGACCCTGGGGAGGGTGCTGCCAAACTATGAAATTTGTTACTGCTTTCCAGAAACTTTGACCCTGATTCTCAAAATCCCCAAAGTATCTTCCATGCCCTTAAACTTGGTTAAGAAAGTCTCAAAAACCAATATAAATTTTAAATTATTTTAATTGTGGGATATATAGTAGGAGTTTGGGGTTGAGAGAGTAAAATCGGGAGGGAATTTTTCTAAAAGATTTTATTTACTTATTTTTAGAGAGAAGGGAAGAGAGGGAGAAAAAGAGGGACAGAAACATCAATTGGCTGCCTCTCACATGCACCCCCTACTAGGGACCTGGCCTGCAACCTAGGCAGGTTCCCTGACTGGGAATCAAAGCAACAACTCCTTGGTTTGCAGGCCAGCACTCGATCCACTGAGCCACACCAGCCAGGGCATCTACTCAGCGGTTCTCAACAGTGGTGATTTGGCCCCAGTGGGCATATGGCAACATCTGGAGACATTTGGGGTTGTCATGACTATGAGGAACCCCTGGCAACCTGATGGGTGGAGCCCAGGGGTGCTGCTTGACATCCCACAGTGCACAGGACAGTCTCCACCACAAAGAGTCGCCCAGCCCAAAAGTCAGTGTTGCCAAGGGTGGAAAACCCGTACAGTCAATCTACCTAAGTAACAACTTGTTGCAGTGCCTGAGCCCCTAAATCTGGTGGTGGCATGACCAGGAGCACAGCCCTTGGGCCATGCCTGTGGGTCCTCCCAGACCTCTCAAGGAGCCTCCATGGTGCCTGCCCTAGTTTTCCAGGCACCATTCACCTTGACCAGTGCCCATTCACCAAGGTGAATGCCCAGCATTCACCTTGACCAGCTGAGAACACACCCAACCATCCCAGAGAAAGGAGGCAGAGGGAGGCAGGCGAGGTGACCCCTGCCATCAACATGGCATTTTGGCTGCCAACCTGACTGGGTGCAGGGGTTCCTGCTCTTAGCTAAGCAGCTTGCACCATCTGAGAACAGCTACCACAGCAGCCCCTGCAATGGGTCATCCTGGCAACCCTGGCAGCCTCAGCCAGGCTCCCACAAGGTGACTTTCTCTAATTCCTAAGTGCACAAACAGTCCTTGAAGGCCTGCACACCCAGGTCTAAACTCGTCCGTCTGCCCCTTTCCTGCCCCAGTTGTGTCACTCTGGGTACTCACGCTTTCTAGAAGCCTTCATCCATCAAGGTAAGTAGAAGGCAGGCTTCTCTGAGGGGCTGGCACCTCTCCAACTTCCGAAGCCCTCCGTAATCTGCCCTCTGCCACCCACGCAGCTTTCTTTGTCTTCAGTACCAATTTGGTGTCTTAAAGTCTATCTTGTCTAACGACATAGTCACTCCAGCTGCCCTTTGATTACTGCTTACATGGCCATCTTTTTCCACCCTTTTACTTTCAACCTGTCAGTGTCCTTGAATCTAAAATGTGTCTCTTGTAGACAGCGTACAGGTAGAACACATTTTTTTTTATTTGTTTGTTTTTAAAGATTGATCCTGCCAGTCTCTTTGTGTGTGTGGGTGTGTGTGGTAAAATATATGTAACGATATTAAAGTAAAAAATTCAGTGGCATTTAGTTCATTCACAAGATTGTACAACCATCATCTCTATTTAGCACATTTTCAACATTTAGACCCCAGGGAGCAAACACAAGTCCCGCAGGCCGAATCCAGCCCTCCACCTTTGTTACATCCGGTCCGGCACCTTGTTTCTACCTGGCGGCAGCGCCGAGCTCCTTGCCCCTAGTTAAGGACTAGTTACATTTACACAGTCCTAAAAATCACATTCAACCCTTTGAAGGCAACCGCGCAGCCGATGTGGGCCCCTGAGAAAAATGAGTTTGACACCCTGATTTAGAACATCCATCAGCAGTCACTCCCATTGCCTCCACCCCCAGCTCCTGGCAACCACTAATCCACTTCCTATCTCTAAAGATTTGCCTGTTCTGGATGTTTTATATAAGCAACATGTGGTCTTTGTGCCTGGCTACTTCCACTGAGCATGATAACTTAGAGTTCTTCTGTGTTGTCCATTTGCCCCTCTTGCCTGGCATCAGCCCACCTTGGCTGGACTGGACTCTCCCTTCTCCCACCTAGACCAGGCATGTTTTGGCAGGGCTCTAGGTGCCTGACTTTGCTGAGGTCCTGATCCATCTCAGTTTCCCTGCTCAGTTCAAATCCCTGAATAATAATAATAGTGACCACTGATTGGGCACCCAGAGTATATGGAGCTCTGTGCTGAGCAATTTCCATTCATTATTTCATTTTGTCTTAATTCTTGCAACATTCCTGGGAGGAAGGAACCATCACCATCTCCCCACCCTTTCCAGCTGGTAAGTGGCAGCCCCGCATACCTATGCCTTTCACTAACCCACTCTGCCCAAGACAGGTCGAGCACCCATTTTCTAACACTGTGACACAGAGTGGGTTCCTTATCCTCTCTGTGCCTCAATTTCCTCATCTGTAAGTTTGGGATAATAATCGAATCTGCCTCACAGTTGCTTTGAAGATTAAAGAAGCTAACAGATACAAGTATCTTGCTTACCTGGCAAGCGATGAGCCCTTTCTTTCTGTGCTTGCCACACCTGGCATGCTGTTCTACTCTCTGGCTGGGTGCTCTTTAACTTGTGGCCTCTCTACCACTTGTCCTGCCTCCTTTGCTAACAACCTCTCCCCTGAGGCCAGACTAGCCTTCTCTGGGGAAGCTTAGTTCACAAAAAGAAAGACTGCACACTTCCTGGATGAGAGCCAATGCTTTTCCATGGCACCTGAGGACCCTCAGGGTAGAGCCCTAGCCCACCTTCCAGCTCATCATCCATGACCCTCCTCTGGGGATCAGCCAATAAGACTGTCCCTTGTGTCCCAAGTGTGCCCTGTGCAGGCTGCTGTCACTTGCTCCTCTAGAATATCTACATGCTGATCTTTTATCTACTTTTCCAGAACCATCTCGACCCACTACCCTTCTCCCAAAGCTCTGCCCCCAGTCCCCTTTACGGCACCCACCTCAGAGTGGTCCAACCTCAGAGCCGCCCAGCCGTTTGATGGATGTTCTCCATCAGCCCCTGCATATTCGTCCTCCACCCTCTCGGTACACTCGGGGCCTTGAGCCTGGCTCACCCTCCAGTTTAACCAGTGGGAGAATGACAGGAGAAAGGGCAGGGTGTTTATTTCCCAGGATTCGGCGTCTTCCCCAACACTACAGGCCTTGGTGGATAACCACGTGCTGAGAGGGGAGTCAGGAGAGTACATGGTCCAAGGCAGGCCTTGGGTCAGAGGCGGCAGCTCCTCCCCTGCTCCACTGTCGCTGGCAGCAAAGCAGTGAAGATTTCTGAGTGTCAGTCTCTCACCTATAAAGTACAGATAATACTCTTCCCCACGTTTCACATGACTACTTCCTATAGATTTTTACTCCCTCGCTTTCTGTTTGCTAGAACATGAACTCCTCTTCACCATGACTACCATGGCACCTCCCTTGTGGGTGGTCCTCAATTATTATTATTTTTTATTGAGGCAAGATTCACATAACATACAAGGAACTATTTTAAAGAGAACGACTTAGTAGCACTTACTGCATTCACAGTGAAACCACTGCCTGCGTCTGGTACAAAACCTTTCCATCCCCCCAGAAGGAGATCCTGTAACCAGGATGCAGGCGCTCCCCATTCCCTGTTCCACCTGGGGCCCTGGCAACCACAGATACGCTTTCTATTTCTATAGATGTGCCCATTCTGGACATTTTGTATAAATGAAATCACACAATATGTGGTTTTTATGTCTGGCTTCTTGCCTCAATACTCGATGAATGCAAGCTTGGAGCTTTGGTCTGCCTGACAACCCAACAGGGAGGGCTCATCACAAAGGGACACAAGGGAATAGGTGGCGAGATGCCGGGGAGGAGAGCAAGGGGGCGAGAAGTTTGTGGAGGCCAGGCAGTTTACCTTTTCGGTGGCTTCTTCATTGCCTTCCACCAACTTCCGGAGCTTTATCAGCTGCCATAGTTCCTGGGCTGGCCGGCAGGCCCCCTGGCTGGCTTCCACTAGCTCAGCCGTAGAGGGCATTTCCTGCAGCGTGGCCAGCTGGCTCTCCATCTTGTCCATGCGGCTCACCATGTGGTCAAAGACGTTGCTCAGCCTCTTCATGGGGTTGAGGATGGGCTGAGCATCTCCTTCCCGGGGCATGAACACAGCCTGTGAGGACTGGAGGAAGTCCTCATCTCCCGAGAGGACCTTCTTGAGCTCAGCCATTTGGATGTGCTCCAGGATGCCATGGAGCAGAAGGTGCATGGCCTTGAAGTTCACCACACCACACTGTGGGATGGCGATGTTGACCAGCTCGGAGAATGTGAGTGAGAAGCTCATTCTGCCAGAGGCGTTGGCTGTGATGGGGTTCTGGCACCTTTGGGGACAAGTGGTGGATCCACGAGCTGCACGAACAGATGCTCAGAGATCCAGAGAAGCTGCAAGTGACAGCAGTCAGAGGGAAAAATGGCCTCTGTCCTGGCCAGAGTTCAGATGAGAGTTTTTTTGTTGCTAAGATACCAAAGAATGTGGCAGTGGGTGTGCTTCCAAGGGTCTGGAGTGGGTCAGAGTAGGTACTCAATTAATAGTTAATGAATGTTTGAACAAAGGGCTGGCCTTTGATTATATAAGATCAATGACCCTTTCCAAGAAGCATGCCGGGAAGGTAATGGGAGTGGCAGCTCGCTCCTTGGAAGTCTCTAGAATTGGAACAGGAGACAGAATTCTTGGAGTTGGGAAAGCCCAGGTTTCAGGAACAAATCTGAAGAGCTAAGCTGGTTGTGAGACAGTGGCCAAAGCCCACACAGGTGCTCCAGTTTCTGGAGGAGGAAGGTGAAAGGGCATGAGGCAGCCAGCTTTCATTAGGTCTGGATCCTGCATGTGTCCCTGCCCTCGTGGGGACGTGAGTGATATCCCAAACTTTGCTGTGCTACCCCCTTGAGCTGGGGCTCACAAAGACCCCAGTGCTCTAAAAGCCTTGAGGATATGCCTGCTGCTGCAGAACTTGGAGGCTGCCTGGACCCCTGTATGTTTAGGCCCTGCTTTCCTCGGTTCTCAGACAAGAACACGACAGTCCGCTAGGCCTGGTCTCCTAGGGAATTCTGTGATGAAGGCCCTGACTCAACCTCTGGAGCCCCCACTTCTGGTTCACCCCCAAATTCCTGGCATATAGTACACACTGCTCATAAACGGCACTCAGCATGAGCCCCCCTCAGGAGTTGAGTTGTCTCGAGATCAGTCTTTCCCAGCTTCTCCACAGAAGAGGCAGCAGTCTCCTGTCCACTTTGGGCTTATGCATATGACTCTTTCTTAGCAGCAATGTGACCTTGTATAATTGACCAACTGGATTTTAGGGGTGTTTCATAGCCTGGGTTCAGCAAACAAGGGCCCTGTCACCAGGGTCTGATGCCAGTCCTGATAGCCAGTTGTTTCTGGCAACACAACAGCTTATGTTGCAGGTAGTTGATGTGTTCTGTCCAAAATCAAGTACGGCAACTGCCCTGTGGGAGGGCTTGACAACTCACCCTGCAAGACAGCGGAGGGCCTTGGTACACTCTAGTGGACACGAACAATGTCACAGAACACCAGGCCCTCCAAGGCTGCTCTGCTTCCGTGAAAGGCCAAGACAAACCAGATCAGCTGTAATTACGGCTGAACACAGACAAAAATCAGAATACTGTCCAAACTACTAACGTGACCAGATAGCCCCCTATCCTGGCTACTAGGAGTAACCATTGCTTCTTGACCAACTAGAACTTTATCTGTTTCAATCCTTCTGCCTTCTACATAAGATTGATTAAAATGTCCAGTCATAGAATTAGCCCTGCTTCCTGGCAGTACCCAATCCAGAACACTCCCCCTAGTCGTCACCTGACATGGGCCCAAAATCTATAATAAGTCCTTCTAACTTAACCCTCTTATGAGATGCCTCTGGATTCCCCACTGTGTTGCATGACCTACAAATTCAAGGGCTGCCTTGACATCTTTGAGCCTCACAGGGCCCTGAGTTCCCCTGTTCCTCTCAGACATGCCCCCCACCCCTACCCCATAGGAGAGGCTCTTCACTCAGCTAGTTCCCCCATCAGCCAGACCAGCTGCACTCCACCCCATCCACATCTGAGGGGCTTCAGTCTCAGTTCCCTGCCAGCTTGAGAAACTATTGAAACAAGCCAATCACCTCTTGCTGGGAACCGCCCTGCCTGGTTTCAGAAGCTGTAACCCTCAATGGCTAAGGATGAGTGACAGACCTTGGGACCCTAAGCCACTAAGGAGACAAGGCTTATCTCCCTGGCAGGGGCGCTGCCTCTGCCCCCTTTTACTTCATCCTGCCTGGCTCCCAATGCATGTTCAATTAGCCAATGACGGGTAAGACTGCTCAAGGGAAGGAATGATCTAAGACAGGCACAATCACGAGGGGGGCCTCAGGGAAAGACTTGGGGGGCTATAGCAAAAGAGGGTGATGGACCCTCACCCCTCAGCTTTGACATAGCCTGAGTCCTCATTCTGACGGGAAGAAGTCTCCTAATCTCTTAGCTGCCTTACTTCCCCTGCCCAATTTAAGCCTGAAACAATGCTGGAGGTGGGTGTGGCCCTGTGATGGAAAGGGCAGGTTCCCTGGGGCAATCAGGCCTAAGAAAGAATACATAAAATCCTATGAAACCTGCTTTGCTAAGAATGTCCTCGATTTTCTGATAAGGGTCTGAGTAGGATTTGAGTTTGTCTCCCAAAGTTTTATGGCTCTTTAGCTATCTGACCCTGACTCTAAATAAGCCTTCACAGTTCTTTGTATGTTATCTATTGTTGGATCCTTACTGCCTGACAATAATTAATGAGCTTTACCTGTATTTCTGTGCAAACCGAACCCAATAAAAGCCCATTGGGGAAAAGGCTCTTGGTCCTTCTCCTTTGAGAGAACGGCCACCTTTCTTCCCCAAGCAGATCACGTCTTGGTAGACTTGTTCTCATCCATGGCAGATGGGGAGCTCTGCAGGCAAAGCTCCCCCCAACGACCTTCCCCTTGTTGGAACCGTGGGCACCCCACCCCATTACTACAAAGCCTTCAGCCTCCTGCCCCAGCTAGTTCACTCTGTTCCTTAGTGCAGCCCTGAGGGGCCCTGAATGGCATGTGGTGTCCTCTCCCCAAGAATGAGTATATGTGGCTGATAACTGCTGTTGATCTCACCTGTCTACTACTGGCTGTCATGCTACTGAAGGCAGATGTCCCTCCCACCAGCGGAGTGAAAGGGAGATATCATAACATGCATGGTGTGTATTCTCCCTTGTGGCAAAAGTCAGTAAACCCAACTTTGCCCAATTACGGTAGGTTCCTAATGGCCTTGGTTGGAGAGGCTGACCCTGTGAACTTACAAAAAACCTTGCAGTGGCCAGAGCTTTTTGGATTCTGGAAGTGCAGAGAAAGGGCTGTGGAACTGCATTATTATGGAACCATAAGCAAGACTTTCCTACTTTGGCAGGGGAAGATCAGGGGAAATGGGTAGTTTAGTACAGTCACACAGCTGTAGAGGTGAGCGCGAGGTCAGACCGAGGAACTGCCCATGGGCCTTACAAAGAAATGTGAGTGATGGAATGTGAAGTAATTCTTGGATCTTGGCGGGTAGGCTGGGTACTGGGTACATGAAAGTAATGGCTGTTTGTCACTCTGGAAGAATGCCCAGCATCTAAAATCATTCCTGTGTCTGGAGAGGTCTCCACTTCAATAGTCCTGTGGGAGGTTGAGTGTCAGTTACTAGTTCACTAGGTTACTCTGAAGCTGGGGCATTGTCATTTACAGAAATGCCATAGTTGGTGCTGGCAGCTCCCAGGGCCCATGGAATATGGTCCTCCAGGATCTAAGAAAATAAAGCTATTAAATCTGCCTGGGTTGCAACAGTTCAGAGAGGTGGAAACTTAGCTCAAAGAGCCCAATCTGGTCTCTCAGGCCTTCAAAGTAAGGACTACAAGCCAACAACAAGATACTGACATGTTTCCTGGCACCTGTCGCTGGGCTGACACTGACTCTCCAGTTTTTCCTTCAACCAGTGTTTATTGAGCACCTACCAGGTGCCAGATGATCTTCTTCTCCTTCTTTTTTTTTTTTTTAGATTTTTTAAATTTATCTTTAGAGGCGAAGGAGAGAGGGAGAGAAACATCAATGTATGGTTGCCTCTAGTGCTTCCCCTGCCGTGAAATAGCCTGCAGGGAACTGGCCTGCAACCCAGGCATGTGCCCTGACTGGGAATCAAACCGCGATCCTCTGGTTTGCAGGCCCGCGCTCAATCCACTGAGCCACACCAGCCAGGGCCAGGTGATCTTCTTAAATATAGAGGAGACCACAGTGAGTATGTCTAATGTGGTCTCTGATCTCACAGAGCATGCAGGCTAGTGGGGGAGATGGACACTTATTTTACATCAAGCAAAGAAAATCATTGCAGGTAGCAATAGGAATTAGAAAGATACAAAACAGGACAAAATGAGAAGAGGGGATGGGAACTAATTTAATAGGGTCCTTGGGCTAGCCAGCCGCCAAGATGGCTCCCAAGATAAGCCTGGACTCACACTTACGTGGTCTGCTCCCATCCAATCCCAGCAAAACTAGTCATGTACCTTACACACCAATGCATCTATGTGCACACATGCACTCGTTCATTTCACATTACAGAATGGCAAGCTTTGGGTAAATTGCGTATGTTGTAGATGATTTGATGTTGCTAAATTGGAACATGTATGATAAAAATGCAAGGAAAAGCCAACGTGTTAGACTTGAAAGAATCCATAAACTTTAAAAATCTTATCATTTTAGGTCTGGAAATGAAATGCTTCACAAAACTGAAAGACCTAAAAGACCTGGCCACTCCATAGAATATTCCTGGCTTCCTGGAGAATTTGCTGGACTCAGGGAGGGACTCTGCCCTTACTTAGGTCAACAGACAGCGGCTGTGATCCGACACTGTTCAGTTCTAAAGACAGAACCCTAATTCAGACAATTTCAGAATGAACTTGTTACTGGGATAGACTTTGAATGGCTAGTTAGAGCCAGAAACCAATTAACGTGATTGAGTAGCACTTTTTTTCCTCCTAAATAAATTGAGGTTAAAGATTACATCAGTTCTATAAATTGCCATTTCCATTTATCTGCTTTGCCCAGATGAGCCTTTTTTTTTTTTTCAAGAGAGAGAGACAGGAAGAGAGAGAGAGAGAAGAAAATCAATTTGTTGTTCTACTTATTTATGCACTTGCTGATTGATTGCCTCTTGCACTTGCCCTGATCAGGGATCAACCCGGCAACCTTGGCATATTGGGGTGATGCTCTAACCAACTGAGCCACCCACCCAGGGCTCAGCCAAACCATTTTTGTGTTGCTATTGTTGTTGGATAAATGCCTAAGAGTGATAACCAGGTGTTCTTTCCTCTCTTGCTCCAGAAAGAACTGAGGAGGAAGGACCGATGGTAAAGGATTAGAGGTTGTGGTGAATGTCTGCTGTTTCTGGCTAGCTAGTATCTGGACGTTCTGCTCACTTGAAGTGGGGGTGAAGATGCAGGTGGCAGATGTCATAACAAGTCCCTCTACTCAAAAGCTGATGATCCAATCAGATCTCCCCCACCCACCTCAGTTTTATCTGTGGTTAGGAGTGGAAAATCAACAAGGCAACTTCTGTCCCTGGTTCTGAATTTCAGGACCAATACTTTTTTAAAGTCTCTTTAAATGTAAATTAGCCCTGGACTAACCTTCTGGAACTTGTGGGGCCATCAGTCTGGGGGTGGCAGGTGGAACTTCAGTGACTCGGCCACTTCTCGTGTTAGGGAAGATACCTGGTCACAGACAAGCTGCTTGCCTCCCTGAGTCTCAGCTTTCTCAGCTCTGTAATGGGATTAACAGCCCTTATTCCACTGGGTGAAAGGCAGGTAGAAAGAGAAGGGAGTTTTCAGAATGCCCTCAGTGGTTTTGAGGGTCAGTGGCTGCATCACTGGGCAGTGGCTCACTAAATGTCCCAAACAGGCTGTCTAGTCACCCTGGGCCCAGGTCCAGCTTCCTGGTTCCTACCTTGGGTTCCTTAACCAGGGAACATAATTCTGTGAGCAATAGGACCTTCTAATCAAGTCCTTCTCTGCTCAGATAACCAGAGTGAGTTTCTGTTGCTTGCATCCAAGCACTCCTGAATGGTCCACCTGAATGGTGCCTATTTGTAAGGCTGGCTAAATGTCACAGTCAGGAAAACACAGAGCTCAGTGGTGAAGGTCAGTGTGCGTCTAGGTTATAGTCTATCAAAGCCTGTACTCGCTGTGTCTCCTGATGCCCACCCACCAAAAATGTATGTCTAGCTGGGAGGAAGGGCTATAGGTGTCCAAATTTCTTCTTGGGGGGGCATAAAATATTAGTTTACATTTACACTGAGACCTGGAGAGGGCACTGTCCAGCTCCCTTAACAAGACCTTAGACAAGGTTTTCGGGGCCTCTTAAAGATGCCCAAGAATCTTGGACAATCTCCCTCCCCCCAGTCACTTACATCACATGTCTCATCAGGCCCTATTGACTTTTCCTTCTAAATATCTCCCAAGTTCACCCACTCCCCTCCTTGTCCACTACCAGCCCTGGCGTCCCTTGCCTAGGACAAAGACCAAACCACCTGACATGGTCTGTTGTCTGTTTGGCTCGGGCCACCTCTTGCCTCTTTGATCTCAACTCCAACTCACAGCAGCTCTTTCAATTTTCTGACCAAATCCCCAGTCCTCCCTTGGCTGCTGGCAGTCACCATTCTACTTTCTGTCTCTATGACTTTGACTACTTACTTAGGTACCTCGTATAAGTGGGATCATACAGTATTTCTCTTCTTGTGACTGGCTAATCTCAATTAGCATAATGGCCTGAAGGTTAATCCATGTTGTAGAATGTCATAATTTCCTTACTTTTTCTTTAAATTTTATTTTTAAGAATATTTTATTGATTATGCTGTTACAGTTGTCCCATTTTTTTCTCCCCTTTATCCTCCTTTGCCCAGCACTCCTCCCTCCCACCAGCATCCCCTGCACCCCCCTTAGATCATGTCCATGGGTAGTACATATAAATTCAATGGCTTCTCCATTTCCCATATTATTCTTAACCTCCCCGTTTATTTTGTACCTACCACTTATGCTTCTTATGCCATGTACCTTTTCCCCCATTCTCCCCTTCCCCTCCCTGCTGATAACCCTTCATGTGGTCTCCATTTCTGTGATTCTCTTCCTGTTCTAGTTGTTTGCTTAGTTCATTTTTGTTTTTTAGGTTTGGTTGTTGATTAGTTATGAGTTTGTTGTCATTTTATTGTTCATAATTTTGATCATCTTCTTTTTCTTAGGTAAGTCCCTTTAACTTTTCCTATAATAAAGGCTTGGTGATGATGAACTCCTTTAACTTGACCTTGCCTGGGAAGCACTTTATCTGCCCTTCCATTCTAAATGCTAGCTTTGCTGGATAGAGTAACCTTGGATGTAGGTCCTTACCTTTCATGACTTTGAATACTTCTTTCCAGCCCCTTCTTGTCTGTAAGGTTTCTTTTGAGAAATCAGCTGGTAGTTTTATGGGAACTTGTTTGTAGGTAACTCTCTCCTTTTCTCTTGCTGCTTTTAAGATTTCTCTTTATCTTTTATCTTGGGTAATTTAATTATGATGTGTCTTGGTGTGTGCTTCCTTGGGTCCCATTTCTTTGGGACTCTGAGCTTCCTGGATTTCCTGGAAGTCTATTTCCTTCATCAGATTGGGGAAGTTCTCCTTGATTATTTTTTCAAATAAGTTTTCAATTTCTTGCTCTTTCTTGTCTCCTTCTGGCACCACTATGATTCAGATATTGGAACGTTTAAAGTTGTCCCAGGGGTTTGTTTCTTCCTTCTGGTCCAAATTGTTGATTTGAGTCCCAGTTTCCTTCCTTTCACTGTTGGTTCCCTGTATATTTTCCTTTATTTCACTTTGTATAGCCTTCACTTCTTCCTTTATTTTGTGACTGTACTCAATCATTTCTCTGGGCATCCTGATTATTAGTGTTTTGAACTCTGCATCTGATAGGTTGGCTATCTCCTTGTCATTTAATTCTTTTTCTGGAGTTTTGATCTGTTCTTTCATCTGGGCCATACATTTTTGTCTCCGCATGCCCATTACATAGTAAGGGGCAGAGCCTTAGGCGTTCACAAGGGCAAGGCAACCCACTTCACTGCTGTTGTGGCTCTGCATGTGGGGGAGGGGTCAGAGAGGGAACATTGCCACCTTGCTCAGCTCTTGCCCCACTTTCAGTCACTTCCCCTGCTACCCACAAGCGAATTCCATCCTTCTGGTGCTGATTCCCGTGTGGGTGGGTTTGTATACGTTCTAGAGCCCTGTGCATCTCTCCAAAGAACTTTCCTGTGAGGCTGAGGGTTTCTGCTGCCACCACAACTCCCACAGATTTTTACTGGGAGAGGTTTTGAGGCTTTATTTCCCCATGCTGGAAGCATGGGTTGTGTGGTCTGTCTCATTCCCCCGGTTGTTCCTCCTGGCTTATGTGGGACCACCTGGCCTGCCAGCCGCCACCTCACCCACCTGGTCAGCTGCCTTGGCACTCATCCTTTCCACCCCACTACCAGCCTGGATGAATGTTTCTTCTTTAATTCCTTGGTTGCCAGACTTTTATACGGTTTGATTTTCTGACAGTTCTGGTTGTTTTTTTGTTTTTAAATTGGTGGTTGTCCCTCTTTTGGTTGTGTGTGGAAGAAAAGCGTACCTACCTACGCCTCCATCTTAGCTGGAAGTCAAAAATTTCCTTACTTTTTAAGGCCAAATAATATTCCCTTGAATGTATATACAGTACTACATTTGGCTTACCCCACTCATCTGCCAATTGATGACGGACAGTTAGGTTGCATCCATATTTTGGGTATTATGAATAATGCTGCTATAAACATGGGAGTACAGATACTTATTCAATTCCCTGCTTTTAATTCTCTAACCCAGAAGTGGATTTGTGAACCATACAGCAATTCTATGGTTAAGTTTTTGAGGAACTGCCATACTGTTTCCAGGTGGTTGCATTAGTTTACATTCTCACAAACAATGCACAGGGGTTCCAGTTCCCCAACATCCTCATCAGAATGTCCTATTTTCTCTTTTTCTGATAATAGCCATCCTAATGGTGGCTTTGAGTTGCATTCCCCTAGTGATCAGTGATGTTGAGCATCTTTTCATATGCTTATTGGTGATTTGTATGCCTTCTTCAGTCTTTTGCCAGTTTTTAAATCAGGTTGTTTATTCGTAGTTGTTATATTGTAGGACTTCTTTATATACTCTGGATATTAACAACTTACCAGACATATAATGCTCAAATTAACTTTCTTTTAGTCCCCTTGTCCTTGTTCTATTCCATTTCATTCTGCTGTCAATTTCACACTCCCTCCTGGAGCCTGTGTATGGACGGAGTCTGAATGGCCAGGGGCCGTGTGGCTGCTAGGGCTGCCAGGTTGTGTATTCCCATGAGAGAGAGTGCACAAACACAAATGAGTACAGCACCAGGTGGGCAAGAGAGAGACTCCCCACTAGAGGTCATGGGCCACGTAGCTGCTAAGGCCACGTGACCCGTGGAAAGAATAGACAACTGCACAGTGCGAGTATAGGTCATGAGCCAGAGTGAGCAAAAGCAAGAAAGAGGGCTTCTTCTTTGTTTCCCTAGGTTTATATTATATTAGCTTGGGTGAGGGATGGACCAGGTGCTCTCTCAAAAAATGGCCAATCAACTTCCCAAGCTTTGTCATGCTTCAGGTTGGTCCACCTCCCAACCAGTCCCTTCTTTCTTCAGTCTGGACTGATAGGCCTTTTGGTCTAGCACCTCCCCTGTGCCAATTTGACTTCTGTGGTACACGTACTTTTCTTCCTCTTGTCCTACCCCCAATCTGGTAAGGGAGGATGGGAAAGGGCTTTTCTTCTTCTATCCAATTACCTTGCTAGCCATCCACACATTCAGTGTAAGAACCTCCTCCTGCCGCCATCTTGGCCGAGGAGGGAGACCTAGCACTCTGATTCATTGATACCAGACTGTATACTGGTATCAATGAATTATTTTTCTCTTTCTCTTTTCAAGATTATTTTTGCTTTGTCTCTTAACTATGATGTAACTGGGTGCTGATCTCTGTGTTTTTCCTCCTTGGAGTTCATTGAGATTCTTAGATGTGTTGATTAATGGATTTTCTTGGAGGTATGTTTGGGTTTTTTTCAGGCATTCTTTCTTTAAATATTTCTTCTGTTCCTCTCTTTTTCTCCTCTCCTTCTGATACTCCTGCTACACATATGTTGGTACACTTAAAGGTGTCCTACATTTCTCTGAGGCTCTGTTTATTTTTCTTTATTCTATTTTCTCTTTGTTTTAGGAATTGCATCATCTCTACCAATCTAGCTTCAAGTTCACTAGTTCTCTCCTCTGCTAGTTCAAGCACTGTTACTGTTATTTTATAGATGAGGAAATAAAGATCAGAAAACAAGTAATTTCCTGAAGGTCACACTTTGCTAATAAGTGGCATGGCCAGGACTTAAATTTAACATCTCAGCTTTCTTCTTGCTTATCACTTATTCAATCATTTGTTCACTCAGCAAGTGTTTACTGAATGTAGACTATATACCAGAAACTGTTCTGGGGGCTAGAGAATACCAAACAGATAAGAGTCCTGCCCTCATGAAGACATTAAATGATTAAACAAATAGATAAATGAAGTATTGGGTTGGCCAAAAAAGTTTGTTAGTTTTTTTTCATACAGTGGCTCTAGTAGTGTTTAGTTGTCTTTAACTTCATTTGAGATGATTTTGTTAGATTGTATTGTGGCAGCTGTCATCTCAGAGTGCATTTAAAAAATTTACCAAATTGGTGAATTTTTGTGTAGCCATTTTAATACTGAAGCTGAAAAAATGTGAACAACATTTTGGCATATTATGCTTTATTATTTGAAGAAAGGTAAAAACACAACTGAAGCCCTGGCTGGTGTAGCTCAGTGGATTGAGCGCAGGCCTGCGAACCAGACAATCGCGGTTCAATTCCCAGTCAGGGCACATACCGGGGTTGCAGGCCAGTTCCCTGCAGGCCAGTTCCCAGCAGGGGATGCATGAAAGGCAACCATACATTGATGTTTCTCTCCCTCTCTTCTTCCCTTCTCCTCTAAAAATAAATAAATAAAATCTTTAAAAAAACCCACAAAAAACCACAACTGAAATGCCAAAAAAAGTTTGTGCAGAGTATGGAGAAGGTGCTGTGACTGATTGAACATGTCAAAAGTGGTTTGCAAAGTTTCTTGGTACTACTGACAGTTTAGCCAAATAATTCTTTGGTGTGGGGCTGTCTTATGCATTGGAAGATGTTTAGCAGCACCTCTGGCCTATACCCACTAGAAGCCAATAGTGGGAGACAGCCGACATACTCAAAATAGCCAAATCAATAAGGTTATTGTTGAAAATGAAAAATGTGTCTTTTATTTTACAGAAAAAATTAAACAGACTCTTTGGCCAAGCCAATACTTTAAATGATGGTTTAAGTGTTATTTAAAAAAAACAAAGCAGGCACAAAGATAATGGTGGCAAGTGCTCAGGTGTCTGTGGAGGGGACATCTAAGCTGAGACCTGTGGAGAGAGCATTCTTAGAGCTCCTTCAGGACTAAGATCTTTCATCTTCTTCTCTGTCTCTTTAGCACCAGACCACAGAACCCAGGACATAGGAAGGAGCTCAGTAAACATTTGCTAAATGGATAATAGGTGCAAAGGAGCTGTCAATTCTCATGAGCCATATTAATGATAGAAATATTACATAAGAGATCTTAACATTAAAATAATTTATGTTTCTGTTTAGAATAACTTAACATTAACATTTGAAGGTCTGGCATACCAAATGTGGGTTAGGATGTGACCAGAAGAACATCCAAATGCTCTGGTGGAGTGTGAACTGGTAGAAGCACTTTCATGAAACGACGTGGCAGTGTCTATAAACCTGAACATGGGCGTGGGCTACGGCCCAGCCATTCTACCCCTCGACAGGCGCCCAACAGAAATGTGCTCACACCGTGCACTACGATCGATGCCTGTGACAGCAATATCATAATGGCCAAAAGTTCCCGTGTGGGAATTACCCAGTTGCCCATGAGCAGTAAAACAGACAAACTGTGATGTATTCACATAATGGATCAACATACTGCAATGAGAATGAATATTGACAACCGTGTGTCACAATATGGATGACTTTCATAGATATAAAACTGAGCAAAAGAAGCCATTTTGAAAAGAACTCATCCTGTATGAATCCATTTTTATACAAAGTACAAAAACAGAGAAAGTTAATCTTTATTGTTAGAAGTCAGGAGTGTGGGGATTCTGGTTTGGCCTAATGGTTGGAAGGCAGCATGAGCTGCTGGGAATGAATGAATGAATGAGCACATCTGCAATGTTCATGTAGTTAAAATGCATCATGTTGTTCACTTCTAATAAGTGTGCTTTTCTGTATGAACAGTTTGGGAATCTGCAACAATCCAAACAAATCAGTGACCCAACCATGTGGATTCCACAGGGTGTGGGTTTCCTTCCTGTTCTGTGCTGGGCGTAAAGACAGATTTTTATAAAGAACAGCCTGAGCATGAGAGCTTCCCCTTTCACCTCATGTGTGTGCTGGCTCATACTGGCTTTGGTTAAGCAGCTTGGGTAGTGAGAGACTATCAGTCTAGGATCACAAGAGCAAGGGTCTGCCAGCCACTGGCTTTGCAACTCTAAGCATGCTACACCCACCATTCAACTTTAGCTAAATGTGTGCAGGCTCCTAGTGGGAATCAAGAGCAAAAGAAGTATGTGTATGTGTATAAAGTGCTTATACTGGAGGCTGGCAAAAGGAAGTGCTCAGGGATGTTAACTGCATCTTCCAAAATGATTACATGATTTCATTTGAGACTTTCGAGCCAATGATAAATCAGCTTGATAAAAGGAGGGGGCTGACGAGGAGGCAGAGGATTATGGGAGGAGAGAGGTACCCTTCATGATGTTCAGGCTCTGCTCCAAAGGACAGAGCCCCTTTAGTCACCTACAGTGTTGCATTACAAAGCTGCACATCACATGCTCCAACTGGCTCCAACTTGTAACGGAAGACACAAAAAAAGGCGGAAAAAATTTACTCTTAGGAGTAGGTCAGGTGACTCCTTGTGGAGGACAGTGAGTGGGAGGGGTACAGAGCAGGCTGCTTGGGCCAGGGTGGGGGATGGGAGCTGGTCACACTCTGCCTTGTTAACCTGGTGGTGTTGGTTGTACTGACAAGTGAGGTCGGTGAAAATGCATCAAGCTCAATACTTAAAATACATGCCCTTTTCCTTATAGGTCTCAATGTAGGAATAAGTCCTAATTTTAACTCTGACTTAAGAGAACTGAACTAGAGAGACGAACATTATCCCCAGCACTCTGTAATGCAGGCACCAAGTAGGGAAGGCAGACAGAATTCACCACGTCCCCAGCGCCACCCTTTTGCCAGCAGATGGCACTGGTTACAGAGAAGAAGGAAGAGGGCCCTCTCTCCCCATCTTTGGGCTGTTTTCAGCACAACCTGGGAGGCAAACAGCGGTCAAGAAACCCACGGGCCGGCCCCATTGAAGCAACCAGTGTTCATCCTGCAGCATAAGGATGCACTGGTGGCAGGGGCCACCAGGTGCAAAGAAACCTGTCACTGAAGGCGTGCTGGGTCAAAAGTGCTCCAGCTGCTCCAGTTATGGTAAAATCTGGACTAAAAATGAAGGGCAGCTGGCTCTGTAGTACAGGTGTGAGTCTTGGAGGCCAGGGAGGAGCAGGTGACATGGAAAGAGCCATGTGTGCATGTTCACCTGGGGAGCAGGTGTCTGCAGAAAGCGAACATTCCCCAGGAAAAGGTGAGACGAGCAGCTGCACTGCGAGACTGCCAATGACACCTCCGGGCACAGTCCTAGGCTCCTGGTCTCGGACGTGCCACGTGAAGCTTCCCACAGCAAACAGGATGGATCAGACCAACCCAGCTCTGCACAGAGATGCCTGTCTTTAATCTGTTGCTTCATTATCTGTCTGAACTCTTCCAAGTTGCTTTGGCTATAGTCTCTCCCATTTTTATATTTTTGGCAACTGCTTAAGGTATAATTCACATTTACCCATTTCAGTGTATAATTCAAGGCTTTTAATATTCACAGAGTTGTGCCAACATCGTGACAATCAATTTTAGAACATTTTCATCACCCCTAAAAGTAAATCCCTCACCCATTAGCAGTCAACACCCCCCCCATTTGCCCCAGTCCTAGGCAGCGACTCATCTTCCTGTCTCTGTGGATCTGCCTATTCTGAACATTTCGTATCAATACAATCGTACATTACGTGATCTTACGTGCTTGGCTTCTTTTACTGAGCGTCACATTTCCAAGGTTCACCCACGTTGCGGTGTATGTCTGAGCTTTATTCCTTCTTATGGCTGAGTAATACGTCAGCGTATGGACAGATCACAGCTGACGGATTGTTTCCACTTTTTGGCGTTGGTGTGAACAAATGCTGCCGACATCTGGCAACAGGTTTTCATGTGTACATGTTTCCATTCTCTTGGGCACATTCCTAGGAAGGGAGGTCGGGGTGAGGAATGCTTAACCTTTTGAGGAACATTTGCCTTTAGCTTTAAGTGCAAATATAACTCACTTATCTCATTTATTCTTTGATTCCTATTAACAGCAAGCGGGAGATGGCAGCCCTGTTTTTGTGTGTGTGTGAGGGAACCATAAAGCTACCATTTGCATGGAGTGTCAGCACACACCAATCAACATGTAAAGTGACCTAACTGCAGAAAGCCATTCCATCCTTGCAACAGCCCTGTGAAGCTGGCATTATCTTTATCCTCATTTTGGGGTTAGAAAATTTAAGCATTTTTGAACAAGGCCATACAGCAATGTGTCCCAAGACCTGAACCCAGTTCCATCTCAGTAAACCTTAGGCTCTCACTGGCTCCCAAATCTTCTGCTTTTTGGTGGACTCTGGAGGGTCAACTAATGTTTACTCAGCTTTTAGGGTGGTGAGGTTTGCATGTCCTGTTCTACTTGACCCTCCTGCATGGGACACTGTGGACCACTCTTTGCCTTTCCTCTTCTCAGTCTCTAGTGTCTTTCCTGTATCTATCCCAGAGTCCCTTCCTTTCCTCAGTGGGTCTTCCCACTTCCTATTCCTACATCTTTCAAACTGCATGAATAGTCTGCTTAAAACACAAATCTGGTCATATCACGCAGCTCAATAGTCTCAGTGTTCCCCATCACTACTAAACAGGGTAAATGATACCTTCCATAGACTGATTTGTAAGACCTTCATCTTTGCCCACCTTCTATCCTCCCATGTCACACCCTACAATCCCACCATAAAGAACTGTTTGCAATTCCCAGAAATGACACTCTGTGTGTCATTTCTCTTGAACTTTCATAATGAGTTCTCACAGCTTGGAGTGCTCTTCCCCACAGAACTCTTACACATCCTTAGAGTCCCAACTTCAATGTCCCTCTTCTCTCTGAAGCCTCCTTCAAACCTTTCAAAGCACTTTGGTTTGAAGTCTTCAGCACAAGCTATTGTATCAGTTTCCTTAGCTGGCCTGGGTGCACTTTGAGAACAGAGACTGGGATTTATTCCATTCTGTATATTTCCAGAACAAGACGTCACTTGGCTGAGTGAGCAAAGTAATATATGTTCTGTGTCTGCACTGTTCAATATGGTAGCCACAAACCACATGTGGCTAATGGGATGTCCTGCTATATTAAAAAACACACTGGACTTCAAAGAGTTAATGTGAAAAAAGAATGTAAAATATCTCTGATGATTTTTATATGATTAAATATTTAAACAGTATTTTACATAAATTGGATTAATATATTACTTAAATTTAACTCACCTGTTTCTTTTTACTTTTTTAAACATGGAGAATAGAAAAAATTGAATTACATCTGTGTTGGTCTCCCAGCTTCCTAATTCCTTCTCTTGGTATAAACCATTCTTTCCACAGCAATCGGAATGATTCCTTAAAATGTCAATCAAATCAAATACAATTGAGTCTCATTATTAGTGGTTATGATCCATAAATTTGTCACAAACACTGAACTAGCAAGTGTTGAACCACTGCACCTGAGACAATACAGGGTAAGGTTCCTGCCAGCCTTTGGTCACACTTGCATATGGATCAATACATAACCACATTAATGAGTGCCTCTATTTTTAAAAAAATTTTTATTTATTTATCTTTTAGAGGGGAAGGGAAGGAGCGAGGGAGAGAATTATCAATGTATGGTTGCCTCTCATGTGTCCCCTGCTGGGAACTGGCCTGCAACCCAGGCATGTGTCCTGACTGGGAATCAAACCAGTGACCTTTTGGTTCACAGGCCCACGCTCAATCCACTGAGCTACACCAGCCAGGGCATGAGTGTCTCTATTTAAAAATAACTGTTTATTGATTCGGTAACGCTGGACTCAATGTAATGCATGCCTGTAGGAAGCTTATCTAACACACCCATTTTCTCTGTAAGGCACATCACAGCCTTCTTGCGCTTAGGAACACCAGGCAGAGCTTCAGCACTATGCTTGGGAGCCCTTTAAAAAAGCAAAATAGTGACAGACCTACTCAGAGCAGGCTGACAGCTCTGGGGGGGAGGGGTTAGGTTGAGGCTGAAGAGAGTAAAAGGGGGATAATAGTAAGGGAAAATACAGTAAAGAAAAAAACTATTAAAAAAAAATCACCAACCAAAAAGCATGAGAAAAATATGTGGCACTAAACATACACAAAAAAGACCCTTGTTCCCAATATTACAGCTGAAACAGTAAGAGTGTTGCCTTATTAATCTCAGCTGGGAAAGTGCACGTCAGGAGACAAAAATCTTTTCCATTCTATGCATGTCTACAGAATGTATAGCACCTAAACTCAGATACTGCCTGGAGAAAGGAAGGTACGCTTCCTCTGATTAATGCCCTGGCGCTAGCGTGGGCAAGATGGAAAGCTAATAGGTTCCTTCCCCTATATTCCAGTCACTCACTCACTAGGATAAAGGGCCCCTAGGCCCTCCCGCTTGCCTCGTGCAGGCAAAGCGCTCCTGACGTCATCAGGACTTGGCACGTGTCGCCCGAGCCCCGCCCCCGTGACGCCACAAGCCTCGGCCCTGATCCAAAGCCTGCCTGCCCTAGGACAGACAGCGCACCGACGACCTGCGGAGGTCGCAGTTCCTGCTGCTGCGGCTGCCGCACTAGCCGGGGAGACGGTGAGTCACCTGGGTCCTTCGAGTCGGTCTCTCCTGGAGCCCCCCCGCGAGCAGGACTGAGCGCCCGCGCTCCTCGTGGGGAGGGGATGACCTAAGAGCGCGGACCCCCTTGCCGCCCCCGCCCTTGGCGCTCGCGCAGTGCATGGTGGACACTGTAGTCCCCATGGTGCGCAGAATGCGTTTGGGGTGCACAGATGGACTATATCTCCCAGAGACCTTTAGGCGGGTGGTGGGCGGTGTGCGCATAAGCCCCGCGGGGCTAAAGGTCTAGTCCTCTGAGCTGTTGGACCCCGGCCCCTGTTGGCTTTCCTCGGACTTCAGTGCACGTTCTGTTGAGGTAAAGGGGCAGTGGGGTCGGCGCAGCGTGTCCGTCGCCTTTTCCCAGGACGCTGATGCGATCCAGAGAGGTCCCAGGGGTTTTGACGTACTGTTGCTGGGTTGGCCGGCCACCCGCGGAGCTGCAGTGACTGCCAGGCCTGGGTGGGCGGAGGGACTCCTTGCCGCGGGGGGCTGCCGGACCCGCTTATCACAGCTCCCACATCCTGCTGTGAGGCAGGCTGAGGAAACACCATGGTGGGTTTTCCGCTGTTTTCTCAAGGAAAGGGGATTGTGAGGAGAATCATGGTGATGAAGAAGTTCTTGTTGAGCTCCTCGGTGACCCCACTGTCGTCTGGGAGCTCCTGGACCAGGTTGGGAGGCAGTGGCTTGGCCTGGCTTTGGGCTCAGCTTCATTGCCATCCACAATCTTGGTTGAACTCGCGCGTCATGTGAACCTGGGTTTGGGCACTTAATTCGTTTATGGTTGCGTGTGTGTGTGTGTTTCTGTTTTTCTTTAAATGTTCCCAGGAGACCTCTCAACAGGTGTCAGGTAAGGAGCAAGCAGCTGTAAGTTTCTCTAGGAGTGAACCGAAGATCCTCTGCATCCGAATCACTGAGGCCCTCGGTAAAAAGTCCAATTTCTGGGGCCTCCTCCTAGAGGTTATGGGATGTGGTCCAGGACTCGCTATTTAATAAGCTCCCCAGGCACACCTGAGGCTGAGGACCTCTATTCTGGAGTGAGGAGGATGGAGAACCTGGGGTATAACATTTATGCCAATTTTGTATGTATTCTGTGGCATGCTGCTGGGCAAGGCAGGGCAGTGCCGAGACAAGTGTGTATTGGTATTTTGTTTCTTCCCTGAAGGCTAACCTGAGAGTCAGGTGGGAGAAATAGGCCAGCTCTGCTTTCCTCTCTGCCCATGAAAAATTTTGAATACATAGAAAAATTGAAGAAATTTTACAGTGAATACCTATAGAACACCATCTAGAATGTGTAACATTTTACCATATTTTATCATAAATCTAACCAACAGCTCATCTTATTTTTTTTATGTGTGCTAAAGTTGCAAACATCAGTCTAGTTCCCTCCTAAATAATTAATCATGCCTATTATTGAGTACAGTTTAGAATAGTTCTTGCTTTTTTTTTTTAACTAACAGAAGTCCTGGGTATTTGAAAATTTGTCTCCCATCCCTGAGGAGCTGGAGGTTTTTCCGTGGACTGGGCCTTGGGAACCAGAAAAGAGCTTTGACATGAGCTCTTACAAAGATTTTTAAACACTGGTCTTAAATCACCCGAAGAGCAGAAACATGGATCGTATAATGCAGAATAATCAGAAACCAAAGTTGTTTTGAGGGGAAGCTAATGGAATGTGCCCGATGGCCAGGTTGCCCCAGCAGATTACATTGGCAATAATCGATTTCTGTCATTAGCTTGCACGCTCCCTTTCTGCTCTTTACACTGTAAGCTTGCCTGGTTTGAAAGCTGCTGGTTTTGTATGTTTTTTAAAGCTCTAGGGGGGAACAGAGCTGCAGAGCCCAGTGGCTGAACTTTAAGTCCCTTGGATCCGGGTACTTTGTTCTCTGGCCACAGACACTGTCCCCGAACCAGGGCGGTCCAACCTTCTGGCGTCTCTGGGCTACCCGTTAAATGCATTGCAACACATAATCACACACAAAAAATTTCATAATGTTTTAAGTAAATTGACGATTTTGTGTTGAGCCGCATTCACAGCCATCCTGGGCTGTACGTGGCCCACGGGCTGCGGCTTGGACACCCCTGTACCTTTTTCAATTGTCTTAGAAGGACAGAAGGGACAGGTCCTGTGAAAATATATCTCCCCTTTCAAAAACACATATTTTTACTCGTAGAGGACACAGAGAAGTGTGGCAGTTAAAGTTAGGGCATCTTATATTGATGTTTCTGTCCTTATGTGGAGGAGGGAAGTCTTGCTCGTGAGAAGCAGTGGGAATTCCTACAGAAAATGTTGGTCCTTAGTGGAAGGAGACAGGAGAGCCAGGCCAGCAGTGGTGGCATGAGGTTCACTGTGCCCCATGAGGGGACTTGAAAATGGGAATGCACAGAACGGAAGTATGCTTATTTCCAGGACCCCACAAGAGGCTGCTGTATCCTCACTGCACAATCAGGATTCTTTCAGAGTGTCTCTGGGAAGACAGCTCCCTGCACTGCAATTTAGTGCTGCAGAGCAAAGGGGTTGCCAGGCCGGGGCCTGGAGCAGAACCCCTTCCTGAGAAGGTCAACCACCGAGGGATGTGCAGGTCTGGTCACTCCTGAGCCTGCAGGCCTGCCCCCACCTACTGCTACTCTGGGAATCAGCAGGCTCTCGTGATAATGGTGGGATCCTGGGACCAGAACTGCCCAGATTCAGCAGACCACTCTGAAGGCCCTTCTGTTACTTCCCAGGTGTGTGACAGGCATTTGCCTTCCCAGAGCCTCACTTTACACTCGTGATAGGTGAAAAGCAACAACTGAGCCAGATGAAGACCTATACCCCTGGTGTGTGCTGCAAAGACTAGGGTTTCCTAACATCACACAAAGTACGAAACCGTGCAATACAGGGTAAGGAAATCCAGTGGCATTCTGATGCTTTCCATGAAAGCAGTTATGATGCGTTTCCAGAAGACATTTTGCGTCACCTTTTTGGTGCACCTAGTCTGTAGGTGCTATGAGCCCTTTGTGTGGTCTGTCCACTGGGAGATCCCATGCCATCTATTTTTACCACAAGGAGGTGTCATGAGGGTCCAGTAAAAACTGTGAACATGCCAGACACATAATGTGTTCAATAAGTCTGAATTCAGCTCTATTCCAGTGTCTGTGTTTTTCCTTCAAGGAGAAATAGAGGCCAGGGAAGGTGGAAGGCAGTAGAAAAGCATGGATGGGTTTCCCTGGGTGGGGTCTGAGGAGAATCCTAACCCCTTATTAATTCAGGAAGAAGGGGAATATGTTTGTCATAGTGTAAATTAGCAGTAGCCTTACAATTTACAAGTTGAGGAAACAGCAAGAAATGCAATTTCATTTGCAGTGTGTGCCCTTTGCCTGTGCCGTGCACCCCCTGGCAGTGCTGTCCTGTGTTGTCATCACAGCAGCCCCGGGAGGTAGCACCAGCACGAAGCAGCCAGAGCTACTGAGTGACTTGCCCAAGGCTGCTGAAAAATGGGGGACAGGGCTTCAGACCAAACCCTCCCAAAACAACAGGCCAAGGAAAATGTGGGCTTTCCTGGCCCCAACATGAAAACTCCCTGGAGTCGACCATGACTCAAGAAAGGGTTTGGGTTTTTTTCCCCTCTTGTCTGGATTTTTGGCCATGAACAAAAGCACTGTCATCAAGAAGTGTGGACTGCATGGGGCTGTGCTCTGGCCCAGTAGCATTTGGGGGAGGGGGTGCATTTCGGTTAGGAATAATAGGATGGGAAACCCAGTTAATTTAAGTTAATGCCAAACCTCATGGATTTTCTTATTTAACAAACCTGGGCCATGTGCTCATACAAGTAGGAGAGTCCTAGTGTCTGCTTGGGGAGAAGAGTGAGGGTCAAAAGGTCCCCGGGTGGGGAATTTCAGGAAAGGGTCAGGTTTTCTGGAAAGAGGCTGGGAGAGTGTTTGGGAGACTGAGAGAAGGATCTGTGGAGGGATCCGTTGGTGGGGACGGGTGGGTTTGGGGAAGGGCAGATTACCGATTGGGGAGGCTGGCATGCAGTGTGTTAGAGATCTGGAACATAGGGCCAAGTCCAGACTTCTCCTTAAACCTGACCAGTGGATGAGGTAGTAGGTCTGAGAGCTTTCTGAGCATTAGCAATACTTGCTGACAGGTCAAGGATTAAGGTGCAGAGAAAAGTCTGGAAGGCCACTCAGGCGTCCACCTTGGTGACTGGGGTACTGCTGACTGAAACAGGGCCCACAAGATGGGGAAGAGAGCTCCTGCCCAGGAGCACTAGCCAGGCTGTGGAGGGACTGGCCCCAAAGACTATTGCTGCCCTCGAGAGCTGCCAGTCTGGCTGGAGAGGCTGGGCCCTTGACCACAACTTTCTCCGTCCCCCCTGTTCTTAGTGACTATTGGCCCAGACAGGGAACCTCTGTCCACCTTCCTGCAGAGCCTTAAGCAGGGCCCACCCCGTCCTAGAGGCCTCCTCAGTGCCCCACACTCAGACCGCCCCTCGTCTCACCGGGAGCACCTGCCATCACGAATTCTCCTTTGGGTTTTGCTGAGTACCTTTTGTAAGTTCCTCTCAAGTGTGAGCTGGCTTCCCAGCTCGATTTGCGCAACCTGAGAGCTGGAACCACGGGTGATTGACTTTCATAGAATGGCTGAATGACAGAGTCAGGAATCTTAGTTTTTTCAAGTAGGTAGTTACTTGAAAGAAATAAACTTGGGCAGTGGTGGCTCTGCTGAATAAAACTGGTTCATCTTAGAACTAGAATTCTGTGCTACTCCAGGCAGAAGGCCTCACACGGTCATTTGACTATGTGACCATCACTTGTTGCTTGGCCATTGCCCCCTCTGCCTTATGCTGTGTTGCTCGAGGCTCAGGCCACATTGTTTGTCCCATGCAGACAGGTCAGGTTACACATATGTTTATCTGCTCTGCCTGGGGAGCACGGAGGCCGCACTGTGGACCATTTCCCCCGAGTGTAGTCCAGTCAAACTGGCCAAGAAGAAGCTGTGCCTGCTGTAGGCGGGCCAAGCACTGCAGGTTTCCCCACCTCCAGCAGCCACCTATTGATATCAGGACTTTTGGGGACCCACATTAGTACACCAGGCGTAGTACAGGATGTGGAGAGCCGTGGGACAACCTGATTTTCAGGCCCTTATCTCACTAGGAGGGAAGGTGGACATCCTGCAGTAGCTGGGGGCCCGGCCCATCTCACCATGCTGCCCGCCGAGCCCCTCTGCCCTTAGCTCCTCGCACTCTCCTGGCACCCCCTCTGCCCAGCCCCTGGGCTGTGTGGGCACACTCCAGACCTCTATGCTTAGCCCCTCTGCCCAGGCATTTCCACAGCTGTGCACAGGGCTCGCTCCTTACTTGTCTGATCTTTGCCCAGATGTTCCCTGCTCACAGAAATCCTCCCTGCTTAAAACAGAAGGCCTCAGCATTCCTTTTCCTGCTCTTCTTTCCTCTGTGGCAGCGAATGGCACTGTTTGCCGTACCGTTTTACAGCCCCTCGCCCACCCCCAGCATAAGTTCCATTAAGGCAGATGGTGAAGTGCTGAGTTGTAGGGCCCATGGTCTGTTTGTGATCTGTCACTCCAAGTGCAGAAATATAGTTCTGAATACAGAGTTGAATTCCCAAATGAACATTCATCAGTTAGGTTCTAGTCAGTTGGCCCTACTCTGTATAGTCCTTGAGTGGCCTGTAAGCTCAGAGGCACTGACGTGTCCCCTGAAGAGACAGCATGTGCACCCCTGGGTTCCGTTCCCCTTCACCAAGATGAAAGCAGGGGACTGGTCAGGTCATTTCAGTGTTGGTCTTTTTGTTCTGTGTACATGAAATCTGTGCAAACTCCCATGATGGAATTCCACCGTGCAAAGCACTGTGTTGGGAGTGTAAAATCCTGTTCAAGCATATTTTGAAAAACGTGTTGGTGAATGCATGAAAAAAAGAGGACAAAGGTAGGTGTAGTGGAAGGGACGTTGGGTGTGAGTCAGAGCACGTCTTGCAGCCAGGGAGCGGCCAGCGGGTGCTTAGTGGAGATAACCCACTGTTATCTCCCGCACTGTACCTGGTCCCGCCTTTGGAGGGTGCTGAGTCGGTGTTGGAAGACTGAATGAATGTCAGATAGGACTTAGGACTTTGTGATTTTTTTCATGAAGTTTCCAGACTGAGAAGTGGTCTCCTGACGTATGTGAGTCATAGAGCATTATACACACAGCTAAAAATAAGGCAGTCTCGGATACAGCCTGAGCTCCGGTGTTTCCAAGGAGAAGACCCAAAATAGTTCTTCATTCCGACTTGCAGGAGTAAACTCTTCAGGTCAGATGTCCATTCAGAGTGATGTAAATGTAGTTCCACTTTCATATACTATTTCATGTAACGTAGATTTCCCCCTGTTCCCTCTCACCTTTGGGACCTCCTGTCCTTGTCACAGGTGCCAGCCCTATGTGATCATCAGTGCAGGTTGGCTGAACACCCCCCCGCTGCTGGGACCCATTTGCTGGACTATTCTGATTTTCTCAGGTTTTTTTCATTGGTTCTGTCACACAGCTTCTTCCTATGTGCCCCTTAAAGGAGCGTTTTCGGCAACATACAACCATTGTTTTGGCATAATGGGGTCTCATGCCAAATCCCACGTTTTGCCGTGTATACTGTGTACCCACGTTTTAGGTGTGCATTATACATGGGATTATTATACCCATGGTATGTAATCATTATACACATGTATAATGCACATCTTTATTTTTCCCTAAAAAAAAATTGTGCGTAAAGTGTGCATTATACACGGCAAAATACAGTACTTACTTACCTGTGACATGTCTACTGGTTTTTGGCTTTTTCTTTTGGACTAACGCCATCCAGGTGACCTCTGGAAGCATGCCACACTGGTGCTAAGGTTACTACAACTAGTGCTGTTCACCCAGCAGTACTTTGTTTAAAAGAATCGAGATTGTCCTGTAATGTTAAGAAACGAAACGATGCAGAGACACAGCCTTCACTGTTTCCAGGGAAAGCGAGGGAGGCTCTAGTAGATGTTCAGGCACATACAGCAGCTCTGAGCATGTGAAAGCAGAAAGGCAAACCCAGTTTCTTGGGAGTATAGAGGTTTGCTCTCCTTCAAGGGCTGGGGAACTTGGGCAAGACCTGGCTGCAGGCCAGGCTCCTCCCCTGGGCGAGTGAGGCCAGCAGGCATTTGTGTCTGAAATAAGACTCTTGCAGCTGGGTGGTAGGGACAGTGTAGTGGCCACGTGGCTTGGCTGCACTTAAAGGCCTCGAGCCTTTTCCTGAGTCTCGATGGTGTGTCTTGGTCTCAGATAACTGATTAAAATAGAGTCAGTCCAAAGATTGTTTTGTGTCCACTTCACAAATGCAGAGGTAAGGAATTACTCTTTTTAGGGTTCCATTTCGATTGTCTTTAAGTGAGGCTCGTTTAGACTCATCGCATTTCTAAAATTAGTCTACATTTTAGTTACCAAGTCCTGCCTGTCCAACAGGCACAGACGACTTGTTTATTCATGGGTGGGTGCAGCTGTGTCTCTTTTTCCATCCTCTGCTCTTCGTTCTCTTCTGTCTGTACTTCCTTCTTCTGTGCCAACAGCAGAATTCAGAACCGAGCTGAGTCCTGCCCTGCCCAGAAGGCAGCCCTGAGGGCTGGAGAAGAAGGCTGGGTAGCCCGTCAGAGGCCCGGGCTGGCCTCCCGGCCCGGGCTGCAGCTCGTGGCCTCCGCAAGCCCCGCAGCCTCATCAGTGTCCATTTGATTGTGTCTTTGGGGATTTTCTTACCTGCCCTCGTCTGCCAGTTGTTGACCCGTTAGCTCTCCAGGTTAAGGTCTCGAGGTTAGAACTACCTTAGATGGCCTTTACATTGCAATGACAGGTCTGGACCCTCAGTTTTACTGGAAGCCCAGGAGGGGACCTGGTATAGAGAACTGACTCTTGCTGCCAGACTCCTGTGAGAGCGGTGGAAAGGCCTTAACACCATCCAGTGAGAGAGAAAAGCAAGCAGACAGCCCAGCGCTCCTCGGAGCATTTCTCTTCCTGCAGGCAAAACTAGATTACAAGTCAGTCACCTCTCTGGATTGAGGAGGAATACTCATTTATACACCTAGCACAATTATAGTGTCTGTTTTGAGGAAGGAATGTCAAAAGGAGCTGCTTATAGTAGAAAAATTAGAAACTATACATAAATACCACGTTTCTGTATGTGTATTTATATATAAACAAATCATCTAAAATCTCCCTACCCAGAGAAACCACTATCACTTAACACTTGGTCAGTAATACACAGATGATGGTGTGTAATACACAGATGATGGTGTGCAGTATACAGATGACCCTTGAACAGTGCAGGGGTTAGGGGCTCTGGCCCCCGCATGTGCCATCATAAATCCACATACAACTTTTGACTCCCCCCAAAACTTTACTAACAGCCTACTGTTGACCAGAAGGTTTACAGATAGTGTGAGCCGTCAACATATTCTGTATGTTTAATATACTGTATTCTTACAATAAGTAATCTAGAAAAAACTGTTAGACTCACAAGGAAGAAAACATACAGTTATGGTGTTTATTGAAAAAAAATCTGTAAAGTGGACACTCGCAGTTCACGCCTGTGGTCATGGGTCACCTGTGTGTGTGAGTATGCACTTTGGGAGCAGACCCGCACCACACATGCCGCTTTCACGTTCCTCTGTCACTCAGCGCTGTGTCAGGACCATCTTCCTGTCAGTAAAATAGACCTGTGTTCTTTTTACAGGGGGAACACAGTTGCATTGTCTAGGTAAACCAGGTGGCCAACCAGTTCCTTTGCTTGAACATCAAAACATTGACACCTAAAAACATTCTTCCATGTGAATTTTTGCTCACGTGTTCATCTCTAGGACAAGTCCCTGGAAATGGTAATGAGCCAAAAAAACAATATAGCAAAACTGTCCTCAGAAACGTCAGGCTCCACCGCTCTGCTGTGGCCCGTGTGCTGGTGATGCTCTGTCAGGGGGAGTCAGGGTGGTTGGCCAAGGCTTTGACAGGAATTCTGCGCCATGTGAATCGTGCAGTTATTATTGTCATCATCACGGTGCCTAGAAATCGTGATGCCTTTTAGTTTACAACCATTCTTTGAGTCCTGTCTGCTTTTGATTTCGCTTCTGATTAAGAGTGATCCATGTGGTCTGTTCTTTTTCCTTGTGTGCCCACTTTCCCATGGTCTGCTTGTGTCTCGATAAATACAAGTAATGCAAACAAGTATTTGTGTTTACTGAACACTGTGGCATGCTTTGAGCTACGAGCTCTTCATATACAGCCTCATTTATGCCTCATCACAACTCTGCAGGTCAGGGCTGTTGCTGCTCTTTCACAGATGAGAACACAGATTCCGGACAGGTAGCCTGGTGGCTGGCATGGGACCTAGTTCTAGTGGGGAGGATTCTGCCCTTCCGGCTTAGCCTTTGACCTCAGAGCTCAGGCCTGTGACCTGGCTCAGGCTGATGCATTGGCTCCATTGAGTTGTGATACTTACTGATTGGGGAGGATGTGCAGGGCTGGGCAGGAGGAGAAAAGACATGGGAAACAAGATCTGCTCTCTGGTCCTTTTTGTGTCTTGTTTTGAAGTATTAAGAATTCCCGAGGCATCCGAGGCACCTGTGTTCAAGTGTAAAAGGAAATGGTTCACAGCCACCCACAAGTGCTGTCTCAGAGAGAGATTGTCTTTCTCATCCTGCTTCCGTTGGGGAGGACAGTGGAAGATGGACTGTGTTCAGGATTTCCCAGTCCTGCTGGTGCTAGAATTCGGCAGCCCGAGGGCCTGCTCAGCATGCCAGTGGCCTCTGAGGGAAGTGGTGTGAGCTAGAGAAAGCCAAGTCTGTAATGGGAGCTTTTCAGTTACGGAGCACTTGTTTATAGACTATTTCCCATCCCCTCATCGCCTGCTGGTCTCATGAACTCTGCCTTCTCCTCCCAGCTTGGTTGGAGATGTACACTGAGTCCCGCGTGGGATCTGATCTTTTGCTAGACTTTTTCTGGACACTACTGGTCTCACTTTGCAATTAAGTTTTGGGTTTTTGGTGTGATTGTAACACCTGTCTCCCCCACTTGATTGTAGTCTTCTGGAAGGCAGGGACTGCGGCTCTTACTCCCTGCCTCTTCCCCAGCTTGTACCCTGCACAGAGTGGGTGCTATAGACCATCTTCATGAACAGACGGATGGTTATTTCCAGAGGCAGCCCCATCCGCCTTCTGAGGGCCTCTGTTATCTGTTAAGTGGCTACTACACAGACTGCTCTTCAGCCCCAACAGGGGGATATGAGGGAATAGGACGGTATGTGGCATTGCCCAGGGAGTCAGCAGCCATTCCTGGCAAGTAAGTGCCCTAGTTCTAAGGGTACCTCATGCTGTATGGTCCTTCATGGCTTCTCCACATCCAGGTCTCAGTTCTTACACAGCCTCCAACGTGGTCACTTGGGGTGTGGATGACGAAGTCACGTCTGGCCCAGGCCTCCCAGGAAGGGACGAGTCCCACTTGGACCTGCGCACTCCACAGAGGCTGAGTGTACTCTCCTTACCCCATCCTCTGGGTGGCCCTGGAGATCCCGGGGACCTAGCAGGGTGTATGGTTTCCCTCTGAGCCTTTGCTCCTCCTGGAGCAGTGGGTGCTTCTGTTAAGCAGATGGAAGCTGCCTTTCAGTTTTCTCAGCAAAACCCAAAGCCCTGCTCTTGGCCAGATGCCTGAAACCTGCCTCCTGGGGACAGAGGCCAGCTCCTCAGAGGCCAGCTGGCATCCCGGTACCATGGCTGCAGGGAGGGTGAGCCCCTCTGGGGAGGGGTAGGAACAGGCCAGTTCAGCCCTGGGAAATAGAGCTGCTGCTGCCAGCCAGCATCTCAGATGGACGCCCAAGTTCTGTGAGCAGAGCACGTCACTGATCATGGAGGTCCAGGGCAGCCGACCGAAAGGAGTGATGGCCCTGTAGGAGCATTGCCGTTGTCTCTGCCTTTCCGAGAGTTGTCTCGGGGGTGGAGCCTCCACTTGGCTGTGCTACACATGAACTCTGCTTGGCTAGCTGAGCAGGCAGGGTTTGGTTACAGGTCCCCCAGGATCCTGTGGGGAGTGCACGCCAGGATCCCTGCTGTCGTGGGAACAGAAGCTGCCCTGGCAGAGGCTCTAGTGCCTGTTTTGTGTTCTTTCCTGTTGGAAGCCCTTCACCGTGAATGACAATGATAGCAGGTGCTGTTTATTCAGTATTCTTGTGTGCTAGGTCCTGAGCTGCTGTGGGCATTTTGCATACACTGTTTATTGTAAACCTTGCTCCAGTCCTGAGAGGTAAATGGAGTCACCTCATTTACAAATAAGGAAACTGAGGCTCTGTGAGGGCACACAGCTAGGAAGTAAGGGATGGAGCTTCGTCTCAACTAGTCTGATGCTTCCTTTAAAGCCTTGCGCATTGAAGCAGGCATCCCTGGGGTGGGGCCTTGGGGCCGCGGCAGCAAGCCCAGGGACTCACCGGGACAGTGCACTCGGTCTCGGGGCAGGTCCTCTGCCTCCTGTACATTCTGTGGGGTTCCTTCCTCCAGCACAGCATTTCTTTAAAGGTGAGATGCAGTCTCCTGGAGGTTTCCTGAGACCTTTCAGTGCTGAAGGTCAGAACTGTTGTATTTCTATAAACATTGAGGTGATACCGTTCTGTTGACCTTTTTCATTGTGTCGGTGTTCACATGGATGTACAAAAGCAGTGGGGAGTGAAAGCACTGCTGAGCCCCACCCAAGGCAGTGGCACCAGACTCCACTAGTCACCGTAGCTGTGTTCACCGCACACATACACACACATGTGCCTGTTTTGTCTCAGAAAAAGCAGTAACAATCTTTAGCTTTATTGAATCTTGACCCTTGAGTGCACATCTTTTTAGTAATCTGTGTGATGAAATATGAGGCCCACAGAAAGCACACACATGAAGTATGACAGCTGCCTCGGGGAAAAGCACAGGTGCAGTCTGAGTTGCAAGCTGATGGACTAGCGTTTTGGCCGCACTCCGTATCTGCTCTAATGACTGACACCCCCGTGGCCACTCAGACTTAGGGAGTGAGCAGACGTTTTCTTGAAAACAAATGAAGTGAGCCTGCTGCTTCAAGGAAAACAACTCACCTTTGTTTTTTGTGGGTTTTTTTTATGTTGCCAGTGATAGATTTGTTATTTCTATTTGTTACCAGTGATAAAATGTGAGCTTTCAGGTAAAAATTAATTAGAATTTTGGGAAACTCGTATCTGTCATTGTGAGCCTGAGAGCTTCCTGCTACAGTCTCTGGTAAGAACTGGTGGTGATGCCGACAGCGCGAGTGTTCGAGGGGGAGGTTGCATAATACGATGTGTCAGCATGGCTAATGTGCATAATTTGGGCTCATAATTGTAAACTAATATTTTCCAGTGACCCATGCATCCTGTTAAAGAATCACGCATGTGTAAAGTGTCCATTGCAGTGCAAGGTAGACCAATGAGTTATAATGCAACAGCATAATGGGTTACACATTGCAACCTTTAAGAAACTAGCACTTGTCAAATTTGGGTATAGTGTTGAAGAATGTCTACAGTTATCTGAAGAGACTGTTCAGACACTCCTCCATTTCCTAACTGCTTATCTGGGGAGGCTGGGTTTTCCTCAGGTACTGCAGCCAAAACCACATATCACAACAGATTGGGTAGAGCAAGAGTCATTGCGAGTCCAGCTCTCTTCTCTGAAGCCAGACGTTTAAAAGGTTTGCAGAAATGTAAAAGAAGGCCAGTCTTATCATTAGATTTGTTGCAGAAAATAGTTATTTAAAAGTTATTTATGTTAACATGTAATGAGTTTATTATTTTTAATGAATTAATAAATACTTTTTTAAATTCCTCATTTTTTTTACTTTTAATATGGTAACTACTGATAGATAAACCCACAGAACAAATTCTTTTTGGAGTCCTCAGTATTCGAGTGTGAAGAGGGTCCTAAGACCGAAAGGTTTCAGCGCCACCGATGTAGCAGAGCTGGAGGGAAACTACGTTAGGAGGTCCGCCTCCTCGGCGCGCTGGGTGCCCAGTCCTGTGGAGACTGGTCTCGGTGTCAGACTGCCTCTCCCCACCCTCTCAGGCTGACCCTTCCTCCAGAAGGGGGTGTTGGTGCCTTTCTGTGACAGGTTCTGTCAGGGGTGAAGAGAGATGGGGGGCCAGGGTTGGCACCCCCACGGCAGTGTTTAGACTGCAGAATTGAGTTTGCAGCAGCGGCTGTAGCCAGTGAAGAGCATATCCTGCTGGCAAGGGCTCAAGCCCTCCCAGCTCCCACTGGGAGCCTGCCTGGGCTGCCTCAGGCTGCCATTTGGCCTGGCGTTGGCCCTGGATCAACACCAGTGTTCTCTGTAGTGAGCGATGACTAGTTGGGAGCAGAGCAGAATGCCAGAGGCGCTTCCCAGGGCCCAGAGGGCTTGTGCTTTGCCCTTCCCTCTGGGAAATGGGGAGACCCAGAGGAGAAAGCAGCTAAAATCGGGCACCGGGAGGTGCAGACTCTGTCCCTCCTCATGTCACCAGGAGTCAAAGCTGCCCCTCACTGACCTGTTCTACAATTGTATTCTTTTTAAGTTCTTGTTTTTGATTACGCAAATAATACACAAATACCTTCTTGTTAAAAAAAATAAAAATGAAAGTATCATGAAGAAAAGCCTGCTGTTCTTGACCGTGCCTGTCAAGCTTCAGTCCCAGAGGCAGAGATTTCAGCCTGGAGTGTTCCTTCACCATCTCTTTGGTTTCTGTTCATGCATGCACAAAGAGAACTGTCTAGACTTCAGTGGGTTTGGGTTTTTTTTTAGACAAAATTATAATTCACAACCATACAATTCACCCTTTCAAAGTGCACACACAGTTCAGTGGCTTTAATGTCACAGAGTTGTGCAGCGATCACCACTGTCTAATTCAAGGGCATTTTTATCACCCTAGTAGATGAGTGTTTTCACGCTAAAGCGTTCTTCTCCCCTGCACAGCAAGTCTGCCAGGTACTGGGCACGTGTCGTCATCTCTGCTCTGCACGCAACTAGCCAGAAGGCAGGGGTTCTAGTCCCAGGTCCCTAGGAAGACTGAGACTCAGGGAGGATCCATGACTCACCCAATTCAAGGCCAGGGCTACTGGCTACAGAGTTCCACACTCTCCGTGCACCCCCTCTTTTCCCATTAACTGGTGGACTGACAGATCCTTGCTGCTCTGTGAATGGGAGAGGGGGTGGGGTCTTGGGTTCTTGCCATCCTGGCACCCCATTGGAAGACTGCATGCTTTCCTTGAAGCTGTCACATTCCTCAGTGACTGCCTAGAGTACTGTGTTGGATAAAGACAGGGCCTGGGATTGGGGGTGAGGTGTGGGGGGGCAGTGAAGCAGTTTGGGTTGGTTTCATGGCCCCATACCCTAAAATCCACAGCGGCAGTCTCAGAACATCACTTTCTTCCTCACACCTCAGAAAAACCCACACCAGGTCCCTCCCAGCTCACCTGGAAGAAATTCAGCCGTTGTTCTAGTTATATGAGGACTGATGAGTCTGTGAGACGTGGCTGAAGGAGCTGTATGAAGATGCCAGAGAAGGAGGGGCTAAAGCTGGGCTTCCAGCATCGGGGTGCAGAGCAGTAGCTGCTGGGGTGGGGTGGGGGTGGCTTTGCAGAAGGTGCCTGGCCCTGTGCCTGGTAGAGCTGCCCTTCCATCAAGCCTCCGCCCCCGGTCCCCCAGTGCCTGGCTTTGGGAAGGTGAGGTGAGATTGCAATGGGAGTGGGCAGGTGGTGGGTCAATAACAGACATGCAGATAGGCTTCACTTAATTTAGGGTAATTAGAATAGTCCCTTCCTATGTAAAAGCATAGTGTGTGCTAGGCTTGAATTTGGTTGTGGGTGCACAGAACAGATTAGGCCTCAAGGGGCACATACAAGCCCATCCTCTCCTCCCTCCTCTATGACGGATCCAGAGACCACTCATGGCCTCCCTGTCCTAGACACATCACCCCCTTCTCCCTTGGGGCTTACCTAAGTCTCTCCCCAGCTCCCCCGGGCCTCAGCCTATGGCCCCATTCCTCCTAAAAGTTACCCTGCTGACCCCTTCAAGGACAAAGACCTGTGATGTGAATGAGTGAGCAGCATGGGAAAGCCGCAGGCTCACAGCACGCACTCGGGGCCCCACAGTGCCTTCTAACTCCTCAGCCACTCACCCCGGGCTGCCTCCCTGCTCTGGACTGTTCCTTCTAGGTGAGGCTTTGACTCGAAAATGCAGTTGAGGCGACATCGATCTTCTTTGTTGGATCCTCAAAGCCCCAGTAGCCCAGCCTCTGCCCTACACACATTTCTGAAGCAGCTCCATTTCCCAAGGGTCAGTGGCGTCTCAAGTAGGAGCCGCTGGGGCTGTGGCAGCATATCACGTTTTTCAGTGTTAAGTGGGAAATTTCCCAGCACCCCCAGGCCCCTGGCAGTCACTCATACCCTTTCTGTCTGTATGGATTTGTCTGTTCTGTATGTTTTATATAAGGAATCATGACATATGTGGTCCTTTGTGTCTGCCTGCTTTCACTGAGCATGTTTCCGAGGTTCATCCATGTTGTAGTGTGTGTGTGTCAATACTTCATTCCTTCTTATAGTCAAATAATATTCCGCTGCGTGCATATATCCAGTTTATTCATCCATTTATCAGTTGATGGACATGATGTTTACACTTCTCAGCTATTATAAATAATGCTGCTCTGAACATTTGTGGACATGTTTTTGTGAGGATCTGCCTAGGAATGGAATTACTGGGTCACACGGTCACTTGTCATGAACTGCCATTCTCTCTAGCAGATGCACTGTTCTCACAGCTGCTCCCCAGCACCCATCAGTGTGTGAGGGTTCCAGTTTTTCTACGTAATTGTCTTTTGCATTTTAGCCATCCTAGTAGGTATGAAATGGTGCCTCATTGTGGTTCTGATTTGCATTTCTCTTTTGGTTAACAATGTTCAGCCTCTTTTCATGTGCTTACTGGGCATTTGTTTGTCTTTAGAGAAGTGCCTACTTAGATCCTTTGCCCATTTTTTAATTGGGTTGTCTTTTTGCTAATAAGTTAGAAGAGTTCTTTATATTTTCTAAATACAAGTCCCTTAGTAGATACATGATTTGTAAAAATGTCCCTCCATTCTGTGGGTTGTCTTTCTACTTTTTGGATGGTGTCCTTTGAAGCACAGTTCTTAATTTTAATGAAATTGAATGTGTTTTGTTGCTTGGACTTGGTCCCTCTGGCCCTGACACTGATTCATTAGATTTACTGTAGTTGAAACCTAGTGACTCCAGGCTTCCTCTCCCCTGGCAGGATTATTTGGGGCCCCCAGCACTGTGTGGTTCTGAACTGAGCACTGCTGGGCCCCAGGAGGGAGCTGTAGCCACTAGGGGAGCTGCTTTCACTGGATCTTCTCTGCTGTATAGAATCTGAACAGGTGCTCAGTGAACAAACAGTATGAAGGAAATGAGGAAAAGTGTTTCACTTAACTGACCCCATCTTCCTTCCCACCCTGTTCACCTACCAAGACAAAGATGGGCAGAGACACTGCCTTGTATAGTTGGCTCTGAGAGCCACTGCTGGGCGCGCTGCTCTGGGCCTAGTGGGGAGAGGATGCAGAGGACTGGCCGTGGTCCAGGAGAGGGGCAGCTGTGAGAAGGGGAAGGGGAACCTGAGGAGTATACAAGGAATAAGGGGATGAGAGGACCAGGGGATGAGGGACAGTACTATGCTGGGCAGCAAGGGGGAGCCAGACCAATGAGGGAGGGAATCTGGCTTCATAGAAGCTGGGTGTCCAGGTCCCGCCCAGCCCTGTTGCTGAGGGAGCTGCCCTGTTTTCTCCCCAAAACAGCTCCCCAGAGCCTCAGCCCACCCAGGCCAGCACTGGAAGGAGCCTCATCTATCTACCAACTCTGAGTACCTGGTACTAGAGGTAAAGTCTCCCAGATCCCCTCCTACAAGGAGGCTGGCACAGCACTCTGAGTGTTAGGGGAGGAGAGGACCAGTGCCTGAACCTCACTGGAGAGCCCTACATTAGGTTTCTGATGAGGGCAGGGCTCACCTGACCAGGCTTCTGCCCTTGCCTGGCTGCCCTCACTTCCCTCTTTCACACAGGCAGTACAGGTGACCACTGAGGTTAGTAGCTTCTTGAGAGATGTGGAGGATGGTGACCCTGGGCTGGGCACCTTGGCTATATGGGGCATCTCCAGGATTAGAGGTAGCACGGTAACAGCTCTACTGAGGGGAACTGGTCCCAGTGCATCAGCCCTGCTTTGCCTAGTGTGATGATTTACAAGGAAGGGAGTAAAAGGTGACCTAAGCCCCTAAGGCAGGGGACACCTGCAGTATGAGCCACAGGAGGCTGTGTGCTGGGGCTCAGTGAGCACGGCTCTCTGAGGACTGCCACACACCATGCCGTAGCCCCTTGTCACGGATCAGTGCCTACTGGCAGTAGGGGAGGTGGGAACATAGTTCACTTCTGGGTTTTTCCTTCAGATTCAGAAGCCTCGAAGATGTCTCATGACCCTCCCCCTCCTTATCCTGGAGGCCCCACAGCCCCCCTTCTGGAGGAGAAAAGTGGAGCCCCGCAAACCCCAGGTAGGGTTCCATGCTCCCGAGTCTCTGTCTGATCCTGTCCCTCGCCCCCTGCTGAAGTTGCTCGTGGAAGAGCCCTTCCACTGACAGGGCGGCTGGCACCCTCTGAGCTTCCTCTCCCTGCTTTTCTCTGTCCAGGTCGAACCTCCCCGGCCGTGATGCAGCCCCCACCAGGCATGTCGCTGCCTCCTGCAGACATTGGCCCCCCACCCTATGAGCCACCAGGTCACTCAGTGCCCCAGCCCGGCTTTATCCCCCCACATGTGAATGCAGATGGCGCCTATATGCCTCCAGGTAAGTTGGGAAGGGATTCACAGGGGAGCTCAGGGGTCTGCCCAGCCCAGCGGGGCTGCTATCCAGCCTTTGCTGCAGGCAGACTGGTGTTCCGTGGTATTTACTGCTGGGGCAGGGGGGACTGACTGTGGGCATGGAAGGTGGACATGGGAAGGTATCACAGAGCCAGGTGCTACTGTAAAAGCACTGTGGACGAGCCAGAGGAGGCCAGGGCCCTGCCAGGAGGAGGGCTGACATGTGGGAAGACTCCTTAGAGAACCGTGGCGGGTGCTGTGGACTCTTGGGTGCTGTAGAGGCCACTTCCTGCCAGAGACCTGAGTCCATGGTGGAGGCCTGGTCTGTTCACCCGGCACCTCTTCAGAGGGACTGCTTAGGCCAGTGAATGGCCCAGGGCTCCTGCACAGGTGTCCCCAAGCCAGGTGGGCCAAGTGGCACTACAGTGCAGGACCTGACACTGGGAAGGGAGAGCCCGGGGTGCATGAGGGACTGGTGAGCCATGACGCTTTCCTTCCTGTGGCTGAGGTCCTTGAGCATAGCGCCCAGTCCTCAGAGGCAAGGGAGTAAACGTATCAAGCTGAGACGGGGGGAAGTGGGGGCCTTCTTCTCAGCTCTCTGCCATGTCTGGCTGGGGCAAGTATCTTCTCTGTTTTGGTCCCCATGGGGCAGGGACCAGTAAGGGCCAGGAGGATGTGGATGGTTACCTTGACCCTGGGCCTGGTCCCCAAAGCCTCAACCATGTCCTGGGTGCTGGGGGCCTTGGGGCTTTGTGCTCACCTCTCAGGTGGAGCAGGTGACAAATCAGTGACCTGTCTGCTTTCTGTGCTGTTCCAGGTTTCTACCCTCCTCCAGGCCCCCACCCACCCATGGGCTACTACCAGCCGGGGCCCTACCCACCAGGGCCCTACCCTGGCCCTGGGGGTCACACAGCCACAGTCCTGGTCCCTTCGGGGGCTGCCACCACGGTGACAGTACTGCAGGGAGAGATCTTTGAGGGTGCACCGGTGCAGACAGTGTGTCCCCATTGCCAGCAGGCCATCACCACCAAGATCTCCTATGAAATTGGCCTGATGAACTTCGTGCTGGGCTTCTTTTGCTGCTTCATGGGGTAGGTGGTGTCGGTGCTTGGGGAGGGGGGCAGTGGGGGCTCTGCCTGCCCACTCTCCTGCTGGAGTAGGTCTGGTGCCCTTGGCATCTTCTTTTCAGGCCTCCCAATCTCTGATTCAGGTGTGATCTGGGCTGCTGCTTGATCCCGTGCCTCATCAACGACTTCAAGGATGTGACACACACGTGCCCCAGTTGCAAAGCCTACATCTACACATACAAGCGCCTGTGCTAACGGACCTGGACTGGATCCCACTGTCAGTCTGGCCCCCTGTGCTTTGCTCCCCACGCTCAGTGGCTCATGTCCCCAGTCCCACTTGGGGGTGGAAGCTCTTCCACTGCTCCCGTAGAAGTCTTGTCCTCTTTGCCTTGCCCTTCCCTGAGCATCTGACTCTGATGGCAGCAGTTCTGTTGGATTTAAGGCCAAGGGTCGGCGAGTGGCAGGGAGCTGGCACTGAGCGTGTGTGTTGCTGGTTTGCTTGGTGTTTGTGATTAAGAAGATAAACTAGGAAGGGCCTCCCTGCTGGGTTCTCACTCCTCCATTTTTGTATGAGGTACAGTTTGGTCCTGATTATCCTGGGGACCAAAACCAAGCAGAGCAGTAGCTGATTTTCCAGACCTGGGCCTACAGTGGGACTGTGCCTGTAGCTAGGCTCTGATCTGTTGAGCTGGAAGTGGGGGTGTGAGCCCAAATAGGCAGGGTCATATGGCCAAGGTTTGTTTCTGGGTTGTTAGAGGAAGGCATGATGGGCAGAAGCAATGAGACTGGCCCTCAGAATTCTCAGGAACTCAACACCTTGTCTGAGTGCCCAGGAGCCACCTGGAATAAGAGAGGTCAGCACAACTGAAGTTCATGGGATAAGTCACCAAGGGACTTGCCTCTGGCCCTTGCCCAGCTCCCTTTCTGGCTGTGCCTCTGTGATTGTCTTTATGGGGGCCAAAAGAATGCCCAGCTGGGACCACAGATGGCAGATAGGGCCCCTCCCTGTGGGGACATCGAAGATTTACAGTGCTCTCTCTGTGGATCCTCTGTCTCGTGACCACTGGGCCCTTCACCCAGGCTGACTCAGTCACTGTTTTTGCTCCAGGCACTACAGCAGGAGCAACTGTAGCACTGGATTGGGGACCAGGAAGGAGCAGCAACCACAAGTGGCGGAAGTACCCTGGGGGATGCTGGTCCTGCCCTGGGCCTGAGGCCATGCTGTCTTTATTTTCTGAATGGTTTGTGAACTTGCTCCCGTGGACCGCTATACCCTGCTGCCACCCTTCTCTCCTGGTCTCACACTGCCACTGCATGGCCTTCTGTCACTGTGAATTACGGCCAGTCTGTTTGTAGATTCTCATTAAATTGGTCCTTTCACTCCCCCGCCCTAAGCCTCTGCTCTTTTGCCTGGCTTCCTTCCTTTGCAAGGGAAAGAGGGTGGGGCTACAGGTAGTCTGAGGGCAGGGGGTTGGGGGTCGAGTCTTCAGGGTCTCAGTGCTTATGCTATACTGACTGCCCATGAATGACACTGGCGCTTAAGTACCTAACTAAACCAAGCTAGAATTAGTGTGGACAAGTCTTGGCATTCCAGCTATGACTGGGCCAGGGCATGTGATGGCTCCCTTACTATCTGATACTGGTTTACCCACCTCCACACCACAGCATTTTCCCATGAGCACCCCAGCTCAAGCTCAAGCTCAGGCTCAGGCTCAGGCTCAGGGTCATCCTACCCAGGAAGTAGGTAGCTTTGTTCCCTCACATAAGACAGAGGCACTGGGGTTAAGGCTTCTGGGGGAGGCAGGGCAGCTAGTTTGGGCCCCAGGTTTTAGACCAGCTCTGCCCCTACCTTCATCTGAATTGGGGAAGTAGGTAGGCTTGGTCCGAAGTTTAAAATGAGTTTCCCCACCATTTAACCCTTTTGTGAGTAAAATGTTCGCATATCCTCAATATATAAAACAAGTAATAGATTCCTATTAATAAAAATATTTAAGTTCATATTTCTATTTAAGACAATCAACTGTTACATAATGTGGATACATGGTTTTTAATAATTATTTATAAGGTAACCAACCAACACTCGGGAGGATAATAGGAGGGGCATGTCAGGCACCAGCAAGGGTAACATCCACGCTAGGAGGGAGGCGGCCGCTGTTGAAGAGTCCACTTTTTATTGAATGCGGTAGCATGATACAAGTCAGAAGAGGAGCATGGCCGTGGCTGGACACATCCTTTTTGAGGGTTTCTGCTGAAGAGGGATGAGGACTGGCTCCCAGGATGGAGCTCCCAGTACCTTGGCAGCAGAGTCTGGGTTCTGTCCCCCCACTTCACCCCCAGGAGAGCCCTGCAGTAGAGTAGGAGCATCTGGGGGCCCTACTCCCTCCCACAAAACAGCAGACTGGCCTGGTCCTGGCTGGTTGTTCTGCTCCCAGCAAGGGAACGATACCCACCCAAAAGCTGACACAACAGAAAAAACTAAAGGAGCAAACCTCTGGTGAGAGGTGTGGGCACCCAGAAGCATGGCTGGTTCCATACGTCCAGGCCAGTCCACTGAGCGGCACTAGCTGTTCCCAGTGCTATAGCCTGTGGGCTGCAGGGAGGGGAGGCCTGCATCTGGCCCAGAGAGGACACTAACAGGCAGAGGCTTTAGTGTCTGGCTTTTATTGGATGCTTTTTTCAAATCCAGCATATTTTTTTAGATCATCTGAGGTGATGGTTTTGTCACGGGTGGAGGTTGAGACAGGTTGAGACAGTCCAGCAGTCACTCAGGAGGAGGGCGCCAACATGATATGATGGGTCTCTCACATGTAGTACCAGGCCAAGAGGCCAGCAGCCAGAGCCACACTAGTGGCCAGAATGAGCTGGAGACTAGGCTTGCTCAGCACAGCCAGGGCTGTTCCGAAGGGACAGCTGCTACCCTCCAGGGCACCTGTGTGGCAGCACCAACAGGGAACATGGCATCAGTGGGAACGTTGACACCCATGCTGAGAGGGAAGTTTGTGGCAGACAAGACCTACCTCTGTCTTGTTTAGCAGCATAATAGGGGCATTTACGCACATCTCCTTTCCCATTGTGCACGGGGAGCCCATCCTCCAGGGTTTCTTTGGCAAGCAAGGAGCCAGCCTGGTCCAGTTCACTGAATATCTGCAGGAGCAGAGGATCAGCACCATTACTGGACTACATACACTGTGCTTTCAGAGAAGCCTGTCCTGTACAGGACAGGGAGCTACAGCAGGCAAGGCTTGCTCAGGAGTGGAAACCAGCGAAGCAGCAGCTCCACTCAGGGACAGCCACACTGACCTGGCACTTCTCCTTAGCACAAGCTCTGGGAAATAGGCCTGTACCTGTGCTGTCCCACTCCCCATGGCTGCTGACCATGGTGGATAACCCCTGGGCACTGACCACACACCGCTCACATGTGACATGATCAGGAAACAGACGTAAAAGCAAAAGTGCTGACCCAAAATACTGTGAGTACTGGTACTTCCCCAATTCCAGCCACTGGGTATTTGGAAGCAAGAAACAATAGAAAAAGAAATGGGGAAGAATGAGGCCCCAGCAGTGGAATCCCATCCTGAACGTACCCTGGAGACCTGCTGATGTCATTAGAGGGCTAACGGGCCTGTGGTCAGGCTGGCACTTTACTCCCTCACCCCCTGCAGGGCCACTTTACTGTTGCTGCGGGCTGGCCTGGGTTCTGGGAAAGAATCGGCCTTACCAGCCTTGGGACCATCTAAAGGGACTTGTAAACTGATTTATGCTCCTCACTCTCCTTTGTTCTCTCCCTGAACATAACGAGCAAGACTTTTCATAGCAACCCATGCTAAAAAGGAAGAACTCCATTCCTCAAAACCAGAATCCTGTAGTGAGAAGGAAGGAGACAAGCCCATTCTCCCCAAGCCCACTTCATGGTAAGGCCTCAGCCTTCCCAAAATACTACTCAAAGGCAGTCTATCAAGTAAGGTGGAGCCACCACTAAGCTCCTGCTCTCTCTGGCCTATTTGACCCCTCAACTTTCTCTCAAGCCAGCTGCAGTGCATCTGCCCTAATGCACCAAAGCCTATTTGAGCAGCTCTGATCAGCTCACACTGGGGCCCCTTCGCACCCTGCCCCAAGCAGTACCTGCATGTTGTACTCAAAGGCCTTATTGGCCTCCTCCACAATCTTCTCTTTGGTTTTCGGGTTCAGGTCCAGAGCATTCATCCTGGCCCTGTAGAACTGCTTGAACTGCTGTGCATTGTCCACATTCTCAAACAGGTAGAACTGGGTCCCCTCCCCTGTGCTGGGGAGTTTCAGGGCCCGTTGGGCTACCTTCTTGAGCACCTGGCCTCCCGAGAGGTCCCCCATGTAGCGGGTGTAGGCATGAGCCACCAGCAGCTCTGGCTCATTCTGCCCCACATAGTGAATCCGCTCCACATATTTGTGGGTGGCCTCAGAGCACTGCACCTGCTCCTGCCAGTCCTCACCAAAGAAATACTTCATGTCTTTGGTCAGCGCCTCCTTCCGGTGCAGCTCCACAGGGAAGTACAAGGGGGCAAAGGCTGGATGGTCCTTGTTGCGGTCCATTTCCTCCTCAAGGGCTGAGTATGTGAAGTAAAGTGCAGTAGTGGCCAGCTGTTGAGGGTGACGGAGACAAACCGTGGAAAGAAAGGGCTGTGGGTCTTGGCGTGCATGTAGCTCCTGAGCCTACCACCGACTGCATCCGAGCAGCTGCAAAGGCTTGTGCAGCAACTCTGGTTCGAATCCCCAAAGGCCCGTTTTTATACAGTGAATTATTTCATACACCTAGGAAACTTGTGTTTTTTAAAGAAATGACATAAATTCTTTGGAACATGGATACTTTTGCTTTCTTTACATCACTCTCATTACCCACTTAAGCCATGAAAACTATGGCCTGACATCAGAAGAGTGGAATATAAGAAAGCCTCACTTTCCCACTGGAGCAACTCCAGGAGGACCCTCCTCATGGGACTAAGCCCCCCCCAACCTGACCCCACCCATGACTGAGGCACAAACCTTAAACAGCTCCTTCTTGATGTTGCCTTTCAAGAAGTCCTTGACAAACTGGGTGTTTTCTGCCCGGTCATGTGCTTCCTTGGTCCCTTCCTTCAGGAGCTCAGAGAGGTCAGCCATCCTGTGGAGCAGTGATTTTCAAACCTTTTCATCTCATGACACATAAACTAATTACCATATTTTGCCGTGAATAATGTACACCCATGTTTTTTGTATTATATACATGGAATTATTATACCCATGGTATGTAATCATTATACCCATGTAAAATGTACATCCTTATTTTTCCCTCATAAATTTGGGCAAAAAAGTGCACATTATATACAGCAAAATACAGTACTAAAATTCTGCAGCACATCAAAATATATATTTTTTACTAATCTAACAGAAAATAGGTATAATTTTGATTTACAAAAAGTGACAGTAGTAGTAATAACCTACACTTTGCTCCAAAGTGACCTTTTTTTAATCCTCACCCAAGGATATGTTTACTGATTTGAGAGAGACAGACAGACAGACATCAATGTAAGAGAGAAACACCAATTAGTTGCATCCTGTATGCACTCCAACTGGTGACCGAATCCACAACCTGGGTATGTGCCCTGACCAGAGGCCAAACCCACAACAGGATGACATTCCAACCATGCCACCTGGCCAAGGCACCCTACAGTGACTTTTTTAAAAAATCAGATGCCTACACTTATATATAAGGATTTTTGGTAACAAGAATTAATTAGATGCAACCTTAGTATGCAACATGACCAATAAAATGCAACTCAGTTATATGATCTATATATTTATGGTTCAAGACACAGCAGTCACATGGGACTGCTATTGTGTTGACCGTTATTATTTTTTTATTTGACAATCAAAGGGAAAAAAGGTCAGTGCCCCTGATTAACAAGGTATTACATGATTTAAAAATTCCTGTAGCACACACCAGTTGAAAATCACTGCTACACAAAAACCAGGTACATGCGGGCATGTACATGTATATGTATGTGTATGTATGTGTAAATTAATCCCTCCCAGCTCCAGGGTATCTGGCTTGCTAACCTGTAACCTGGTAGGCAGGGGCTGCTGAGAAACTCGACTCCAGCCTAGATGCAAGGTCTTGCCAGGAAGCACAGGGCAGGCAGATACAAGTCTGCTTCCAAGAACTTGGAAATGTGGGATGACAGTAACCTACTTCCTAATGGTGTCCCTGTCTCTCTTAACCACCCAAATGAACGATGCTTTGTTTCTGTGGCCACCTGGTACCCAAAGAAACACACCTCTTATCCAAGCAAGCACTTGCTAACTTCCTCAGGGAATAGCCAGCCTTTGGGAATGCGTCCCCTGGAATGCACACCATTGTGAAAGACTGACTATGGATCTCCTGGCCCAGCCTTGCTGCCTTCCTTCCACCTTGGAGCCTCAGCCCCTTTGGACTACCTGTGGCTGGGTCCAGGTGTAGGATGAGAATGAGATAAATGCTGGGAAGGACAGAGCCAGGCAGGACCTACATGTGTGCTGCTTAAAATTACACAGGATGGAATTATGCTGACACATGCCAGTACCAGACAAGGGAGAGAACACATGACCCTAAAGATGGTGGCACTGGTCAGGGGCTTCTGTGTACACATAATCCATCTACCAGAGTGAGAAAAACTTGGCCTTTCATGGCCCCGCCTCCCTGGCTTCTTCAGGAGATTGACTCGTGCTGCCAATTGTTCAATATTAGCAATCATTTCCAGATACAAAAATATCTTTGCCAATGACAGGGATATAATGAGAAGAATAATGAAGAACAGCCCTGGCCAGTGTGGCCTGGTTACTTGGATCGTCCTCTTGTAACTGAGGAGTTGTGGGTTTGATTCCCAATCCCTGGTCCAGGTCCAAGTCCAGGCATATATAGGGGACAACTGATTGAAGCTTCTCTCTTGCATCAATGTTTCTCTCCCTGCCAATCTCTCTCTATAAACAATGAAAAAAAATGTCCTCAGGTGAGGATTGAAAAAAAAGAAGAATGAAGAACAGGCCCCAGTAACTTGAGGCTTAGAGGAACAGGCCCTACCCAGTAAAAAAACTAACAAACAAAAAACCTCCACGAAATACCTGGAGTTGGAGTTGCTCCCACATTCTGAGGGTCTAGAAGATACTGGAAAAGATCTTCTAGATGCCAACTTTGCTTCTAATTACTATTTCTCTTTCTCAACCCAGATGACAAAAACGCTTTGGGTTTTCAAAGTAAAAAAGACCAGGAACACCATCAAATTCTGCTACTCAGCACCCCTAGCAGTGCCTGCCCTGCCTCCCTGGGGACACACAGGGAGAATACTGAACAGCCCAGGGTACTATCTGCTATCGCAGCCAAACATTTCGGGGGCCACAGCAGCACAGCTCCTGACTGTACCCCAGTGCCTCCAGTACACACAGCCATGTGCGCTGGGCATGGCAGGCCCCGGCTCAACAGAGCCAGCCCTCGTCACTCACCTGGTATGGTTTTCTTGTTCCGGGGCCACAGAGCTCTCTTTCTCCGACTCCTCCACCCCCTCTGAGGTCTCCAGTTCCACTGACATTGTTTCCAAGTGTGGTTCTTGCTGCCCTTACTCCTCTGGCCCTGTAGAGACACAAGGAGCAGATGATGTGGCACCCATGGCAGTCACTTTTCCAAGTACCTGCTGGCTCTGCCCTCCTTGAAGAGTCACCCACACGCCTCCGGAGTGTTTTCTTTCTAAATAAAGCTCTGCTGTTGCTGGGACTATATTCAAATATGGACAGAATTTGATTATGGATGGTGATTAGGTAGCAGCACTGTATCAATGTTGAACTTGCTGGGGGTTTTTGTACTTTGATTATGTAAGGGAATGTCCTTGTTTTTTTGCTTGCTTGCTTGTTTGTTTTTTTTTTTTTACTGATTCTAGAGAGGGGAAGGCAGGGAGGAAGAGAGGGAGAGAAACATCAGTGTGAAAAACATTGATTAGTTGCCTCTTGCACATGCCCTGACCAGAGACCAAACCCCCAACTTAGGCATGTGCCCTTACTGGGAATTGAACCAGTGACCTTTCCATTTGCAGGACAATGCCCACCAACTGAGCCATACCGACCAGGGTGAGAGTGTTCTTGTTTTAAAGAAGTACATACTGAAGTAGTCCAAAGTAAATGGGCAAGCCACCTGCAACTTACTGTCCATGGTTCAGAGAATATTTGTGTGTGTGTGTGTACATGCATATGCATACAGGGGGGAGGGAAGAGAATGTATGCCAGTAAAGCAAATGAGGCAAAATGCTTATGGTGAACCTGTATAAACAGGACATGAGAGATCCTTTTTCTGCATATTTGAAATTATATAAAAATTAAACATTACTTAAAACATAACATATACAAATAATCATAGATAGAGCTTTAAAAAATAAAGCACAGCAGCTCTGACTTGGCAGCAAGCACATTTGCACCCAGCCCATCCTATCTGTTAAAAGGTGGGTGGGCCCTGGCTGGTGTAGCAGCTCAGTGGATTTAAGCACCAGTCTGCACACCAAAACGTTGCAGGTTCAATTCCGGGTCAGGGCACATGCCTGGGTCCCCAGTTGGAGGCATAGGATAGGCAACTGATTGATGTTTCTCTGGCACAGCATATCGATGGTTCCCTCTCCCTCTTTTCCCCATCTCTCAAAGATAAATAAATAAAATCTGGAAATAAAAAAGGTGGGGTGGACTCATGCAGAAAACAGTAGAACAGGGCATTAACTAGACCATCACTAACTAGACCATTAAGCCAGGCTGTTCTTAATAGCTCCACTTTAAAGCAGAGCAGGTCAAAAGGTACCCAACAACCTGCATCAGCTATACTGAATCACCAAGCAAGCAGACTTTCCCCAGCCTACTCTATACTCTGCTGGGCAGAAGGAAATAACACAAGTTGGCTAATCAGTCCTGCTGCATGCTGCCAGGACTGGGCCTCTGTCAGCCAGGGAAATGTGGTCCCACTATGTGACAAGCTCATCCTTCACCCTGGAGACCTCCACTCTTCCAGTGCAAAGGGAGAGCCCATGTGGGGACTTGCCAGATGAACAGCACAGGTGCACCAATAACTAATAAAGTAGCTCACAAAATGAGAACTACCAATACTGATAGCCCCCATAATCCTGAAAATTTAGCTGACTGCTGTGACGTAAACCAGCTAGATGTAAGAGACTTAAAAATGCTTTCAATTCAGGCCCTGGCTAGTGTAGCTCAGTGGATTGAGTGCAGGCCTGCAAACCAGAGGATCGCAGTTTGATTCCCAATCAGGGCATATGCCTGGGTTGCAGGCCAGTTCCCAGCAGGGGACACATGAGAAGCAACCATACATTGATATTTCTCTCCCTCTCTCCTTCCCTTCCCCTCTAAAGATAATAAAATCTTAAAAAAAAAAAAGCTTTCAATTCGGTTTTGTCTATTCATTTAGCATCTCTCATGAAGCTGGCTCAAGATAGGATAGATGTATTTATTTGTATATAACAAGATTAGATCTAAAATATCATTTGTGATAAAGCAGTTCCAAGTTTTAAGTTCTATCTTGGCATTTTTGCATTTGGCCGAACTAATGGAAGTTGATACAAAATATCCTGTGGCTCTTTTCTTTTTCTTGTTGTTTAGTTTTTATTTCATAATCATAAACAACTCTGCAATCCAGCTAGACTTGGAATGGGTAAGGAAAATTTGGGACCCAATGAACCGCAGCGAGTACACAAAGACTACTGAATGTTCAAAACAGATGGGGGTGAAGGGGTGCTCTCCTGAGCTGTAGAAGGAATGGGCTGGTGGTTAAAATAAAACACAAGTCAAATTTATTAGAGTTGTCCACAGTCAGTAATGGTGATCTTCTTGCTGGTCTTGCCAATGCTGGACCCACAGAACTCCATGGCTGTCACGCGTCCATGCATCTTTCACGTGGCCAAATACCACACACCTGCCATCCAGCTGTTGAGTCTTGGCAGTGCAGATGAAAAACTGGGAACTGTTTGTGTCAGGTCCAGCATTTGCCATGGAAATATGCCAGGACCTGTGTGCTTCGGGATGAAATTCTTATCATCACATTTCTCCCTCGGTGCCTGTGGCATTGTGGTGTGGGAAATCGCCATCCTGGCACATAAATCCCAGGATAATTTTGTGAAAGCAGGAAACTTTATAACCAAATCCTTTCTCCCCAGTGCTCAGAACATAACTTTTCTGCTGTCTTTGGAACTGTGTCAGCAAACAGCTTGAAGAGGACGTGGCCCAAGGGCTCTCCGTCAGCAGCAAAGTCAAAGAACACTATTGGGTTGACCATGGCTGGGTACCAGAAGATCTGGGGAGGCAGTGGAGGCTGCACAGCGGAGTGTGGCTGTTTTCTAATTTGTCATCTTATTGGATTTTTTTTCCCTCCATTTTGATTCTTTATCCTTTCCAAAAAATACTCTTCATTCATGTCTAATTCATGTTCACTTTCTTTACTAGAAATATCTTGCTTGGTATCCAAATCTTCTGAACAAACTTCCACATAATCTTCATTTTCTGAATCACTTTCAGTTTCACATTCAACTCTATCATCCTCATCATTGGACTTGAATAGCATTCACTGAAGTTCTTCAACATCTCCTGGTTTATTGATTGATATATTTTTTCAGCCATTTTTAATGGTAAACTTAAAAAAACACAACACTGAACTTCAAAGTTTGTGAAAAACAAAACTGCTACTACACCAACACTGACTTCAGAGTTTGTGGTATATAAGATATAATTTACTGTTGAACATTATACACACTTACAAAACACATTATAACTAATTGACATCTTAAATGTTACAGCTTAACATTAGTCATGTACAAACACACAGCTAGTCATGACCTTGAACCTATGTACCAATATATGTAACATTTAAGAAGAGTTTGTATCTCTCAGATCGACCATGACCTCTGCAGGATTAAAAATACAAGGAGAAGGGGAAGGGACTTCAACATGTTCCACACTGGCATTTTCTTTTTCTCAGTAGCACTTTGTGCCAGTGTCCCTTCAGGTACATCTTCTGCCCACCCTCTTTTGCCTAAGAGCTCCTAATTCCATCCTCCTAGCTTGCAGAGGTTCCGACTCTGGCCTCAAAGGCAGGGCCACAGCTCTCTCTCTGATTGTTGTAGCTCCAGGGCCCTAAAAATAATAGGTTCTCAACAAATCTTGGTGAGTGAAAAAATCCAAAGGAAAGAGGCAGGCAGGCATACAATAGCTCACGCATACTGCTAACAAAATGCAGTTTTTAAAAAACCACGCTGAAGCCCCTGGCGGGCGTGACTCAGTGGATTGAATGCCCCGAAGAGTTGCTGGTTGATTCTGGGTCAGGGCACAGGGCTGGGTTGCTGGCTAGGTCCCCATTTGGGGGCATGCAAGAGGCAATTGATGGACGTCTTTCTCACACATTGATGTTTGTCTCCCTCTCTTTCTCCCTCTCTAAAAATAAATAAAATGTTTTTTTTTTTTAATCCTGAAAAGTAATCTGCTGCCTGCTACTTGAAGAGTTTTCCAAACTCAAAACATGATTTAATGATTTTGCTTTGAGGGGAAATAGATGCAAGCTTATCCCCCAACTCAGCATCAAGGATATTAAGTCCTGCCCTGGCTGGTGTGGCTCAGTGGATTGAGCACCAGCCTGTGAACCCAAAGGTCGCTGGATTGATTCCATGCCTGGGTTGCAGGCCAGGTTTCCAGTTGGGGGCGCATGAGAGGCAACTGACCCTTGTCTCTCATGTCTCTCTTTCTCCCTCCCCCCCCCTCTGTAAAAACAAATAAAAATCTTTAAAAAAAAGGGGGGGGGGGAAGCATACTAAGTCTTTAACATGGACTAAAAGCACCAGCTGCTTGGGGTAGGGTGTGGAGAACATTCTTGGCTCAGTGTGAGTACATTCAAACCTTACTGGCTGGGTGCCAGGAAAGGTAGCCTCTGTCCATCCCTGTGGTCTGGTCACTGTTCCTCAAAAGAATGACCACATAGTATGGCATTCATTCAGAAGCCACCTTGCAATGTCAGAAACAATTCACTTCATTCTCTGAAAGATCACATATCCTCACTTAGTCTGACCTCCACACTCCAATCCCTTCTGTCTTTGCAGGAACCACCAGAATCCCTAGATAACAGGTTGGAGGTCAAATCTCAAATGCAGAAGCCTTCCAGACTTTAATCTCTATCAACAAGAAGCTGCCCCACCCCAACCTACTCCCAACAAACACAACCAAATGATTCCAAGAGTCCACTCTGGGTAATACCTCCAGAAGTATTAACAGTATCTACACTAAAATGGTAAGTAGCCATACACAGCATTTAGAAAACAATACAGAGTAGGACTATTCCAATGATAGTAAACAACAGAACCCTGCAGCCACACAAAGAAAAGTTGACATAAACTTATTTGTTTAAAAAAGGACTGCCCTGGCTAGTGTGGCTCAGTGGATTGAATGCTGGCCTGCAAACCACAGGGTCGAGGTTGGATTCTGAGTCAGGGCACATGCCTGGGTCCCCAGGTCCCCAGTAGGGGGTGAGCTAGGGGCAACCACACATTGATGTTTCTCTCCCTCTCTTCCTCCCTCCCTTCCCCTCTCTAAAAATAAATAAATATTAAAAAACAACAAAAAAGGACCAAAAATACTGACCACAACCATTTGAAAAAAGTACATATACTGGTAGTGACAGGAAGGGAATTTGGAAAGCTATAAATGTTACTTTTTTAGCCAATTGGCAACTCCTTTTGTATAAAGTGACTAATGCTCTTGAAAAGGGGGAGGGAAAGGTAGGGAGAAGGGGCAGAGATGGAGAGGAATCAGACCAAGGAACCCAGCTAAGACCCTGTACTGCACTAACAGATCAACAGGAAGTTCCCTGGGCCCTACACTGCTCTTACAAATTCTAAAAAGTTAGATCTGCCCCCTCTCCCTACTACTACCAGAAAGCTGTGACTGTTTATAAAATCTATCCCCACAACTCCATAATTCCTATACTCCTAGCTGTTCACCTGATCATTACTGGTTTTCACTCCCACATCTGATCTGATAGAAATGGCAACAGTATCCCTATCACCAATGTCCCTTCCAGAAGATCCAGAACACTCTTCAAAGATTTTTGCCTCTGATAAACTACAGGTCTAAGGCACAAGAGCTTCCGAAACAGACACATTCAAAGATGTTCAATCCTCCTTCATGGAGACTCACAGAAAAACTCAGAAGAAGGTCAGTTAACTTAGTGCACTGTTGCCAGGGGAAACCATTTAAGGACTATATTCTCACTCATTCCATATCTGGTGATACAAAAAAGCATGATAAAGACTTCAACTATAACAATTCTTTTTTTTTTAATTCTTTTTTTAACATATTTTTTATTTTATTGATTATGCCATTATATTTGTTCTATTCCCCCCTCCATTCCCCTCTACCCTGCACACCCCTCCCCCTCCATCCCCCCTTTAGTTCATGAACACGTGTCTCAAGTTCTTTAGATTCTATATTTCCCCTACTATTCTTACCCTCCCCCTATTTTCTATCTACTGCCTATGCTACTTATTTTCTGTACCTTCTCCCCCCTTCTCCTTCTCCCACTCCCCTGTTGCTAACTCTCCATGTGATCTCCATTTCTATGGTTCACTCCTGATCTAGCTGTCCTCTTAATTTGCTATTCTTTTAGGTGTGGTTGTTGATAACTGTGAGATTGGTGTCCTTTCACTGTTCATATTTTTTTATCTTCTTTTTCTTAGGTAAGTCCCTTTAACATTTCATATAATAAGGGCTTGGTGATGATGAACTCCTTGAATTTGATCTTATCTGAGAAGCACTTTATCTGTCCTTCCATTCTAAATGAAAACTTTGCTGGATAGGGCAATCTTGGTTGTAGGTCTTTGGATTTCATGACTTGGAATACTTCTTTCCAGCCCCTTCTTGCCTGTAAGGTGTCTTTTGAGAAATCAGCTGACAGTCTGATGGGGACTCCTTTGTAGGTGACTGTCCCCTTAGCTCTTGCTGTTTCTAGGATTCTCTCCTTCATTTTAATCTTGGCTAATGTAATGATGATGTGCCTTGGTGTGTTCCTTCTTGGATCCAACTTCTTTGGGACTCTCTGAGCTTCCTGCATTTCCTGGAAGTCTATTTCCTTTGCCAGAATGGGGAAATTCTCCTTTATTATTTATTCAAATAAGTTTTCCACTTGTGGCTGTTCTTCTTCCCCTTCTGGTACTTCTATAATTTGGATGTTGGAGTGTTTAAAGATGTCCTGGAGGTTCCTAAGCCTCTCATTTTTTTGAATTGTTTTTTCATATTTTTCTGTTTGGTCATTTTTTCCTTCCTTCTGGTCTGCTCCCTTGATTTGAATCCCAGTTTCCTTTCCATTACTATTGGTTTCCTGTGTATTACCATTAATTTCAATTAGTTTAGCCTTCATATGTTCCTCTAATTTGTGACTAAAATCAACCAGTTCTGTGAGCATCCTGATCACCAGTGTTTTGAACTGTGCATCTGAAAGTTTGGCTATTTCTTCATTGCTTAGATTTATCTGCTCTGGGGCTCTGAGTTGTTCTTGAGCCATGTTTTGATCTGTTTGTGCCTGTTACATATGAGAAGAGGCGCCTTGGTGTTTACTGGGGCGGGGCCACCCAGGTCGCTGGTTTGTGACACTGTATGTGGGGGCGGGGTCAGAGAGGAAGCAATGGCGGTCCTTTCTGCTCGCTCAGTCCGCCTCACCACTTGCCCCCGCCTGTTTATCTGAGCGCAAACGTGCAACCCCGCCGGCCTGCGAGATCTGTCTCAATGCTTGCCTCTTCACTGGTTTATCTGCACACAAATGCGAGACCAACCAACCGCAGACAGCCAGCCGCGCGTCTTCCCTGGCTTCCGCCCGTAGCTAGCCAGCACCTGGGATCTGCGCCTTCGGCTGGCTACGCACGGGGCATCTTTTTTGCCCGACCTGCTCTGCTGCTGGCTTCGCCCCTCTCACTGGTTTAGCTGAATGGTTTGTTGTTTTCGGACTCTGTATTGTTCAATTTTCTGTGTGGTTTGGATGTGTTTATTGTTGTTAAAACTCTTGTTTTTAGATTTGGTTGTGCGAGGAAGCAAAGTGTTTCCACCTACGCCTCCATCTTGGTGGAAGTCAGCTGTAACAATTCTGTTTTGTATTCCTGTTCTTTTTCTTTGCCCTGGAAACCAGTTGCTGAGCTAAATAGGCCAGCACTAGAGAGGAAGGTAGGTGAAGGGGGAAGGCCAGGCAAGGCAAGAAGCTCCCTAGAATTAGAACAATTCCCCCTGACTCTGAAATTGTGACACTCCATAGTGACCAGCTAATGTGCCTCATCAGATGCCCACAACATGAGCTAGTGTGGTTATTCCACATGTGCAGAGGAGGAAACAGCCAGAGGAAATTAAGTGGCTGCTTACACTTCTGCACTGGGTCCCCTGCAGCTCTCTCTCCACTTAACAGCTTGTCGTTGGGCATCAGGAGACCTTACCTACCTCCCAGAGAGCTGTTAGTGGCTCAGAATTCACTCCTGCACTGGCATCACATTAATAAAAGATGATTTCTTTAAAGAAAGAAGTGATTATTCTTTGGCTTCCACAAGTGCCATTGTCACATTTCCCCAGTTAAACCAGAAGCTTCCTAAGGGGTAGAGCATTAAGACTCCATCAGACTAGGTTTTCTCTGGGCCCAGTACCATGTTCCAAATCACTCCGAGACATCAATTTAAGTTATAACTGCTGCAAATGCACAAATGGACTGCCTACTGAGAAAGCTTGCGAAATGAAAGGAGAGGCTGCGTGGATAAGAAAATATTGATTAAATTCTAAAATACAGCCCCCCAACTTTATTTGGTTAATATATCTCTAAATTAACTGGTATGGAACTGGTTTTATCTTTCTTCAGATCTGACTCCCTTCTTTCCTTCTAACTTTCCCCCCTCACCCCCCTCTTTCTTATGGTCTGGATTTTCTAATGACTTGTATTTCTCAAGCCTCTGAGCTGGCTCAGGCTATTCTCACATCTTAGGGACCAGCTGGGCTAGCTCCTGCATTTATCTATCTATGCTGTGTTTTCCCTGTTGCTCCTGGAAGGCTCAGGGTCTCCCCTGCAGTCCCTGCCCTCAGACGCTCTCTCTACATCAGAGCTATGCACTGGCTTGCCAGCACCTCTCTGGATCCTCCATACAGGTCCACTTCCACATCCACTAACCTTAGGCCTAGCAGGCTGCTCCTCACCATGCCTGTGAGGGCAGGCAATCCATTAGGCTCTGGCTCCTTTTTTTAGCCAGTTTTGGAATTCACAAGGCCTCTGCTTTCTTTCTTCTGAAGGCTGGCCTATGATAATTGGTACAGCTTCCTTCCCTCAGCCCATGGGTGGGTAGGTGGGTGGGTGTGGGTGTGTGTTCTCTCCACTCTTTAGTCTGAACAAATACCTCTCCATTGTATACATCTTTGTCTATGATCTTTTACTACCCACTACATTGTTTTCAGGAGAGTCACAGTTCAAAAATGATGTATTAACTCCCATAGAAACCATGTGTTATATGTGCCCCATAAATGTTTTTGCTGGTAAAACAGAGAATACAAGACTCCCAGACTCTCCCTATAATCTCTTTAGATTACAGGATCTGTTTCTTCTCTCTTTAGATCCCCTAAATGCTTTTTACCTTTAAGTGAGCATACTTGTTTCTGCTCAACAACACCATAACAAAGCTAAGTCAATTCTGAATGGTGCCACCTATTCCCAGAAGGCCTCAGCAGATATAAACAAACAGGTTGTTTACCCATCTGTTAGGAACTGCCCTTCCTGGTTTCAGAAGCTGTAACCCTCTGTGGCTTAGGCTCAGCGACAGACCTTGGGACCCTAAGCCACTAAGGAGACAAAGCTTATCTCCCTGGCAGGGGCACCGCCTCTGCCCCCTTTACATCACCCTGCTTGCCACCCCCCCCCATGCATGGTCACATGATTGGTTAGCCAATGATGGGTAAGATTTCTCAAAGGAAAAATGGCCTAAGACAGACATGGTCATGAAGGGCCCCTCAGGGAAGGCCTTGGGGGGCTATAGCAAAAGGGGATGATAGACCCTCACCCCTCAGCTTTGACATAGCCTGACTCCTTGTTCTGTCTACAAGAAGTCTCCTAATATCTTAACTGCCTTACTTCCCCTGCCCAACTTAAGCCTGAAACAATGCTGGAGGTGGGTTCAGGCCTGTGCTGGAAAGGGTTGGTTCCCTGGGGCAATCAGGCCTAAGAAAAAATGGATAAAATCATGTGAAACCTGCTTTGCTAAGAATGTCCTCAATTTTCTGATAAGGGTCTGAGCAGGATAAGAGTTTGTTTTCTCAAAGTTTTATGGCCCTTTAGCTATCTGACCCTGACTCTAAATAAGCCCTCATAGTTCTCTGAATGTTATCTATTGTTTGATCCTTACTGCTGGACAAGGACTGATGAGCTTTACCTATACCACCTGTATTCCTATGCAAATAAACCCAATAAAAACCCACTGAGGAACAGGCTCCTAGCCCTTCTCCTTTTGAGAGACCAGCCACCTTTCCTCCCCAAGCAGATCATGTCTTGGTAGAGGTATTCTCATGGGTGGGATGGGGGGAGGGGGGCTGTAGGTGGAGCCCCTCGCATCACTAAAGTTCTGTCTTGAATATCTATCTACATAGAGTAAACTTTAACATTCTTATACCCCTAAATGTGATCTGGGGAACAAAAAATGCTGGGGCTACTGTGGAGGGAGCAGGAGCAGAAGGGAGGAAGCCAGGGGCAGGAAGGTGCATCTCTTCAGAGATTCCACACCTCTCCAGCTCTCTTTACTTTTCACCTATAAAATGGAATAAATACCTGCCCAGTGTAGATACCACAGACTATTGGGAAGATCAAATAAGACAATAATTGTGAAATCACTTTAAAACAAATGTTCTTATTCAAATGTTACAAAAGGAATTTAGAATGAACCCAAATCTGTTTACCAGCTGGTGTACCTATCCTAGGAAACACTTCTGGTAAGCTTTTCAGACCTTGCTAGAACACCAGGAAACTCTCAATAGGGGAAAAAAGCCCTGTTCTTAGTGCAGTGGGAGATGTACTTACTTGTTATCCTTCTCAATGTTTAAAACCCAGCACTTTTGGGGGACTTCCGCCAAGATGGAGGTGTAGGTGGAAACACCTTGCGTCCTCGCACAACCAAATCTAAAAACAACAAAGTTTTAACAACAATAAACATAACCAAACCACACAGAAAATCGACAATACAGAGTCCGAAAACAATGAAATGCTCAGCTAAACCGGTAAGAGGGGCGAAGCCAGCAGCGGAGCTGGTTGGCCTAAAAGATCCCTGACCGGGGTGGTGCGCAAACAGCCGAAGGTGCGGATCCCAGGTGCAGGCTAGCTACGGGTGGACACAGGGAAGAGGCCTGGCTGGCTGTCTGTGGTCGGTCGAGCATTTGCGTGCAAATAAACCAGTGAAGAGGCGAGCATTGAGACTGCACGTCACAGGGCAGCGGGCTCTCACATTTCCGCTTAGATAAAAATGGACTGGGCGAGCAAAGAGGACCACCATTGCTCCCTCTCTGACCCCACCCCCACATACAGCCTCACAAACCAGCGACCTGGGTGGCCCCACCCTGGTAAACAACAAAGGCTCCTCTCCTCATACTTAAGGGCCGGGAACAGATCAAAAGATGGCTCAAGAACAACTCAGAGCCCCAGAGCAGATAAATCTAAGCAATGAAGAAATAGCCAAACTTTCAGATGCACAGTTCAAAACACTGGTGATCAGGATACTCACAGAACTGGTTGATTTTAGTCACAAATTAGAGGAACATATGAAGGCTAAACTAATTGAAATTAATGGTAATGCACAGGAAACCAATAGTAATGGAAAAGAGACTGGGATTCAAATCAAGGGAGAAGACCAGAAGGAAGGATAAAATGACCAAACAGAAAAGAATGAGAAAACAAGAATTCAAAAAAATGAGGAGAGGCTTAGGAACCTCCAGGACATCTTTAAACATTCTAACATCAGAATTATAGGGGTACCAGAAGGGGAAGAGGAACAGTCACGAGTGGAAAACTTATTTGAACAAATAATAAAAGAGAACTTCCCCATTCTGGCAAAGGCAATTTCCTTCCAGGAAATCCAGGAAGCTCAGAGAGTCCCAAAGAAGTTGGACCCAAGAAGGAACACACCAAGGCACATCATCATTACATTAGCCAAGATTAAAATGAAGGAGAGAATCCTAGAAACAGCAAGAGCTAAGGGGACAGTCACCTACAAAGGACTTCCCATCAGACTGTCAGCTGATTTCTCAAAAGACACCTTACAGGCAAGAAGGGTCTGGAAAGAGGTATTCCAAGTCATGAAAACCAAAGACCTACAACCAAGATTGCTCTATCCAGCAAAGTTTTAATTTAGAATGGAAGGACAGATAAAGTGCTTCTCAGATAAGATCAAATTCAAGGAGTTCATCATCACCAAGCCCTTATTATATGAAATGTTAAAGGGACTTACCTAAGAAAAAGAAGATAAAAAATATGAACAGTGAAAGGACACCAATCTCACAGTTATCAACAACCACACCTAAAAGAATAGCAAATTAAGAGGACAGCTAGATCAGGAGTGAACCATAGAAATGAGGATCATATGGAGGGTTAGCAACAGGGGAGTGGGAGAAGGAGAAGGGGGGAGAAGGTACAGAAAATAAGTAGCATAGGCAGTAGATAGAAAATGGGGGAGGGTAAGAATAGTAGGAGAAATACAGAATCTAAAGAACTTGAGACACGTGTTCATGAACTAAAGGGGGGATGGTGGGGGAGGGGTGTGCAGGGTGGAGGGGAATGGAGGGGGGAGAAATAGAACAAATGTAATGGCATAATCAATTAAAAAAATGTTAAAGGGAAAAAAAAAACCCAGCACTTTTAAGGATACACCCTACACCAAGAGCCAGTTTTGCATCCTTCCAGCAAACAGATGTTCTGAGAAGGTACAACCAGTTTCCTGCCTTAGGAAAACAGGCAGACCTAAGGCAGGATGGAATGCAGGAGGTAGGAGAGTGACTGTCAGTTTACTAGGGCCACTCCTGGGCTTCACCTTACTGTTGATGGATGCTATAGACCGAGCTCACCTTCAGAAATGGAAGGGCAGCATAGGTCCTGCACAGAGGAAATGGTCTAGAGCTAGAAAGGTTTGTGTTTGATATTTGGATTCCCAATGCTTAAGCAGCTCTCGACTGTAAGGTATGTCATAACCTCAAAGGCTGTGTTCCCTCATCCACTAAACAGGGTATCAAAACTCTCTCTGCTCCACTTTCTCAAATGTGCTGTGAAGTGTTAAATGAGCTAATGTGTGTAATAAGTATCTCATGTAATGCTGCCTCAACTGCTGATAATCTCTTATTTAGACAGTTGTGCCCTGGCTGGGTGGCTCAGTTGGTTGGAGTGTCATCTCGTACCCAAAAGGTTGTGGGTTCTATTCCCAGTCAAGGCACATACCTAGGTTGCCAATTCTACTCCTCACTCCTGGTCAGGGCACATATGGGATTCGTTCAGTGAACTGTGGTTCTCAATCTCAATCTCTCTCTTACTCCCCCTGCCTCTCTCAAATCAATAAACATATCCTCGGGTGAGGATTTTTGAAAAAGAAAAAAAGAAAGCTGTTAGCTAGGTGATTATGAAACACTGAGGAAGAATGGAAAATCCAATGACAACACCAATAATTCTGAGTAGGTCACAACTGAAGACTTCTGACTCAGCCCGTGGCATTAGGAAATAGGAACACCTGTTCTTTCCAAGATGAGACATGTGACCATGGCAGCTAGAAAATCCACATTGCAGATGCTATGCTGCAGATCAATGCTGGCTAAGCCAGATACTGGGAGCAGTGGATAGGGTGAATCAGGTCTAACCCAACAAGGCATTTGATGAGGGAGGCCTCCCAAAACAACACCTAGGTCAACAGCTCCTGACTTTATAAATGGCCTGAGGTCTCTAAATTCTGGTGCTGCCAATCCTCAGGAAATCTTATAGACAAGCTTCACCCTTTTCATTTTAATCACAGGGTGAATTCAGTTCCACGGTTCACTGAACGAATGACTATTAATCTCTTGATAAAGAGCAAGTTCAGACGAGTCCTGGAAATGTGGGGATTTTAGAGACACAAAGCTCTTGCATCAGATTCACTAAACACACAATTGCAAAACAACTGCTAAGTAGTCTAAGAGCATTAAGGGCACTAGCCTCTAAGTAACCTCCAGAACTGACACTGCACAGGAAGTCCAAAACTTCTCTGGCAGGCTTTTCTTATTGGGAAGGTGGTGTGCTCACCTTTAGCATGCTCAAATGTAACATTCAAAGCAGACACCAGGACAGAACCTGAAACACAGAAAAGAGCTCAGAGAAGGGGCCAGGAGTCTGCTATTGCTGGTGCTAAAGACGAGTCCTGGTAAAGAGCACTTCCTGCTATGAATGAAATAAATATAAGACCTTTCCTCTCCTGAGTGCCACCCCACCTTATATAAGAGAACTAGACCTCAGGGCTGAGAAGATAAAGACACTTTAGAAGCATGAGAAGCATCTGGGTTGTGGGGGCTGTAGCCTTGACTGAATTCTAAAATGGTCTGGCCAGGATTTTATAAGAACAAAGCCTAGACACCACACATCCCACAAGGGTGGCTATAACAGAGGAAATACTGAAAAAACTGTGGGCCATCCTGAGGTACCAACAAGCAAAGATTATTTCCACTCTGAAACAACCTTAAAAGCATGTGTCCTGTGAACTAAGTTGAGTCGGTCATATTTCCTTTCACTTTGGTGCAACAACTGTCATCTGTGGTTTCAGCTTCTTTTACAAAAGATGAGTATGAATAGCATTTGGAGGTGGAGGGAGAGAATAGGTAGATTAAGTGGATTAATACGTTTCTGCTAAATTTCCATTTTGGAAAACCTAGAAGTGTTTCCTACTTCCAGGTACTTTCCTCTCTACAAACAGGCCCAAACAGGCTTGGTGGAGCCTTAAGAGCATCCCTAAAGAGGTACAAGGCCCTCAAGTTCACCCAGAAGGGGGTGGTGCAGAGAAAGAGAACCAGACTAAAGTCTAACAGATCTGGACACACCAGGCTAAGCCACTTTTGAGCAGGGACCCACTGACTACAAAGAAATTAAGATCAAGCCCTGATTGGTGTTGCTCAGTGAGTGCCATTCAGCGAGTGCCAACCTGTGAACCAGTGTCACAGGTTCGATTCCCGGTCTAGGGCGCATGCCTGGGTTGTGGGCTAGTCCCCAGTAGGGGGTTCATGAGAGGCAACCACACACTGATGTTTCTCTCCTTCTTTCTCTCTCCCTTCCCCTCTCTAAATAAAATTAAAATCTTTTTGAAAAATGAAATTAAGATCAAGAGAATTAAGTAATATGGACAAGGCCATTCAAAGAGCTAAAAGTCAAATTGGGAGCAGACCTGAGTCCTTCTGAATGCAAAGTGATGCCCCTCATGTCCCCAGCTAACATGTGAGATGAGTATGATGTCACCACCGACTACTAGCAACATCCAAAGCAAGGTTACACTACATTGCATTTACATGTGCAGTGGATGGGTTTTCTAAACCACTGAGTGCATTTTTTTTTTTTTTTAGTATGAACGTGAGCTCAGTCCTATGATTTCTGAGAAGCAAATGCTTGCCTCCCATTTGAAGATTTGGAAGCTGCTGCTGCCATGTCCCCAGAACACTCACTTTGGGTCTTCAGATTACATGACAACCAGAGAAGACTCTTCTCTGAGAGCCCTGCTTTTGTTGACTAGCAGGGCAGGCCAAGGCTGGAGACAGTCCCAAATGGGTGGATGGCACTCACCACCACTTGGTGCCTAAACAGAAGCAGCCAGACTTGCCAGACCTTGGTAGACAATGAAGTCAGATGCTTAGGGGAATCCTTGCACCAGGGGAGGTCACAATTGGGTTTGCACATCTCTATAGCACCCATTGCCATAGTAACTATGCAGAAATAGAAGATCTAGTTTCAAGAATCTGAAAGTGTATCCTCTACACTTCAGATCTCTTCAGTCCTATCTGTTTACTGAAAATACATAGTCTGTTTTAGAAATAGTACTGTCATAAATAGGAAGCATGTCAACACAACTTTCTTTTTTAAAAAAATTAAAGCAAATAAAAATAGAAGAAACATTAGGTTAAAATCCCTTGATAAAGACAATCTACCAGAAATCTTCATATTTAATAGTGAAATATTTGAAGCATTTTTGTTGAAGTCATCTGTTTTCTTCTCAGCAGTTCTCTCCCGACACCCAGAGCCCAGAGCCGTCCAACTGCTTCAGTGGGGAGGAGTAGGGAAAGAAAACCTGGTTACTTTTCAAACCAGAAAATAATATATTCTTATTATTTTCATTATCTGCTCCAGAAGAGTGCTTGAACAGCCAATCAGGGTGGTTCACTGCAAGTTCATAATGGCAAAAACCCAGAAGTAACTCAAATGTGCCTAAATTCTTTTCTAAACCACTAAATAAAATCTATAATAGAAACCTTCCCTGGATAACTAAGTAGTGATTAAACTGAGTCAGAGTAGGTCTGTACTTACTGACCAAGGAAGATCTTTAAGACATAATGTTGAGCTAGAAAAGCAAGTTGCAGACTGGCTGATATGGGATGACAGTGTTTGACAACAACACAAAATCAGTCCTCTGCAGGGAGTTCATGTCCATTCAAGAGTTCAACACAAACTTCTCATAAGATTAGCAACTCCAAAGGCCAAGGCATTGATTGGTCAATCTAACAAGGCAGCTCCTATCTCACTTTGGACCCATAAGGAATCTTAACGTGTTTCCATAGGCCTACAAAGTGGGGTATTATTCCCAGGCTTTTCCACAATGACTGCCTAGATTCTGGCAGCTAAGGGGTAGTGGGTTGCCTGTGGAGAGGGAGCAAGAAAACAAGCCCAGAGCAAGAACTGGTAACTTACAAAAGGCTGGCCCATCCTGTGCAAGCTTATGTCCATGGCAGCAGCAGCTATTAGACTTTCTTAGAAGAAGGGGCTCACCTTTTTTTCCTTTTTTAATAACAAACTACATAATTGCAACACTCCTCAAACTATACTTAAAAAGTGAAAAAAAAATTAAGTGGCATAAGGATTATTTAGTAAAATGCCCTTAAACTCTCTTGCTAAATACTGTGGCTCTTCAATGAAGCCTTCTAAGATTGAAAGGAAGAAATAACAGATAGTATTTGGTGACTCCGCCTGGTCTGTCTGACATTTCCAGTCATGTGTTTTACTTTCTTCACCAGTATGAAACTCTCAAGACACAACCTCCCCATAACAGTTGCTGACAGTAACTCAGTGTCTGTATAAGTGTCATATGTGACGATTAATTTAGACAAGTCTTTGTATTTCAATAAACATCCACCTAAAAGTTTCTAGAAGATGGATTCAATAAGTCTATAATAGCAGGCACATGCATGTAAGTTCCTTCTGCATAGCCCATGTGCTGATGTGACACCAAAGGAGTTGAGGCAATGAATGAATTGTATGATGATCTTTACAGCCAACCTGTGACAGGCATCCAACAAATGTTACCTGAACTAAGCCCAGCTGAGAGAATCCACCAGCCACACTCAGGCTGAGAGGCTGAGATATGTCTAGTTGTCACATGCCTGGGTGGATGGGAGGGTTGAGTGGGGAGGGAGGCTTAGATCGTGCTACTGGCATCTAGTGTGAGTAGAGGCCAGGGATACTGCTCAACATCCCACAATGCACAGAAAACACAAACACAAGTACACACACCCAGCACCACCACTACCAATTATCCAGGCCAAAATGTCAATAGCACCAAGGTTGAGAAATCCTGCTCACACCTCAGAAGCACTGCTTCAACTTTTCTTGGAGCTATCCCATTGGCACTGTGGATTGTCTTGTTGCCTCAAACCTTCTTGTCTGTCTGGGACCCGGTTGGTCCCTTCTTTCCATTTCTTCCTGCTTCCATTTCTGATTTTGGACAGGGAAGTCCTGTTTGCCTCACACGGCAATGCTGTTCTTGTCCCCCATTCTACCTCACCTCCCTCCGGATGGGTAACACCTTTAAATTCTACATGGGGATACAATTTCTATAGTTTAAGGAACTTATCAGCCCTAAGCCAGCTTTCTACCTACATACAGCTCAGGGACCCTAGGCCTTTGGCATTCTCTTCAGGCTCTGTCTGAGCAGCTACCTGGACTGATTATTCCAGGGATTAACCTGCAGTGCTCACCACTGACCAGGCACAGGTAACTGATTATTGGAACCATATCTGTTATTTGTTGAGTCTGTGTCTCAATCTGGGCTATGCAATTTTGTTTTTAAAATTTTGTTTTTAACTTTAAATTGGTTTTGAATTTGGTCTAGAGCTGGCAAATTAAATCTGAAAGTACTGTATGTTTGGAATGCATGAGTGTGTGTGAGATATTTTGTTTGATGTCATTTGTTTTAAATGATTTGATTGTAGCAGCCTGAGTTCAATTCCCAATCAGAGTTCATCCCATCACTTGTTTGCTGTGGACACCCTGAAGGGGAAGAAAGCCCTTTCCTTTTTGTAGTTTGCCTCCTTTTCAGAGTATCTGTGGCTCCTTCCCTTCCCCAACTGTCTTCCTCTCCTCCAGTCATGTTGTGCTTATGTTCCATCCCAGCACTACTGTCTTTTATGAAAATCTGCCACCTTAAATTCAGGCATTCTTTTTTTTTTTTAAATAGATTTTATTTATTTATTTTCAGAGAGAGGGAAAGAGAGAGAGAAAAACATCAGCTGGCTGCCTCTTACACACCCCTAACCAGGGACCTGGCCCACAACCCAGGCATGTGCCCTGACTGGGAATCAAACCAGCGACCTTTCGGTTCACAGGCTGATGTTCAAGCCACTGAGCTATACCAGCCTGGGCAAGTTCGGGCATTCTAGAGCCATTCTTTTTGCCTTCTAAGCTTTTCAAACGTATTGTGTATACTTGCTTTCCATTTTCCGTTGTTTGTGTTTGCCAGGCCTCTCAAAAACAGTAGAATGCATTCTATGACTGATTATAATTTTTAAATGGCTTTAAAAATTCTTACAGCGTACAAAGCTTTAGTCATCTAAGCAAAATCTTAAATTAGTAAACAGGCTAACCCAAACACTTTTCAGAATCACATGGTTTGGGGTGGTTTGGGTTTGGCTTGGTTAAATAGGCATATCTTTAAAATCAAACAGCATCAATAAATCTTTTATTCTACTTGGGGTTTATTACTTAAATAAGTTCATATACAAAATTTGTCAGCAAGAAAAATAACTTGGTATGATAAAATTTTCATAAGTAATCTAAACTTAATTGTTAGGGGCAAGTAAATGAAGTAAATCTAAATTGGATAAAAAGTTTCCTTTAGGGTAACCTTTTAGCTGTAATTATATTGTAGTTAAATAGTTTTATACATGTCTTTGGTAAACTGAAACTTTAAAGATTTGCTAGCTACATTAAATAATAGATATTCATTGAATGTCCAGACTACTTCTAAATAAAACAATGAGACATTAATAATAAACATAGATTTATCTACTTTCTGCTTATTATAGAGAAACTAAAGATATTTGGACTCATTAATAAGCATGTTTTACATCACATTAAAAATTGTGCTAGGAATCCTGACCAGTGTGACTGAGTTGGTTGGGTGTTATTCCACAAAGTGAAAGGCCGCCAGTTTGATTCTTAGTCAGGACACATGCCTAGGTTGTGAGTTCAGTCCCCAGTCAGGGCACATGTGAGAAGCAACCAATCAATGTTTCTCTCCTATCAATGTTTCTTTCCCTCTCTTTCTTCCTCCCTTCCCCTTTCTCTAAGAATAAAATCTTTTAAAATATTTGTGCTATGAGGAAATATATTTTTAGAAATTATTCAATGTACCCATAAAGATATCAATCTAAAAAATACTAATTGCTTACCTTTTAGATGTCACTAGAAATTGAGATTCCTAAGAGTTAAGATTTCTAATTAAGAGGGAAAATAACTGTATGTTTTTAGTAACAGAAGGTATAGGGTACAAAAATATTTTTTTTGAGGGAATTAAAAGAATGAGGTTTGTCCTAAAATAAGGTTGGTTATTTATGAATGAGTTGTGAAGGGACAAACTAAGAATGAGGAAGCTGTAGGTTTGTGAAGAAAGATCTTGAGGAGATTTTTTTATATGGTTAAGAGGAATTAAAATAGAAATTTAATTAACAAATTTAAATATCAAAAGTACAAAATTGGGACAACTGTAACAGAACAATTTTAAAAAGTAAGCTAGTCCTTCCAGCCAAGATGGAGGCATAGGTGGAAACACTGTGCCTCCTCGCACAACCAAGTTTAAAGACAACAAAGTTTTAGTAACAAAAACGCAACCAAAATACAGAAAATTGAACTGTACGGAAGTCTGAAAACAACGAACCATTCATCCAGACTAGTAAGAGGAGCAGAGTCAGCAGATGGCGGAGTGGGGTCGAGCAAGAAAAAGCAGTGGATACGAGACTGACCCAAAGCGTGCAGGCAGCAGTTGGCAGATCCCAGGTGTGAGGTGGCAACGGGCAGACCCAGTGGGGTAACAAGGCAGCTGGCTGACTGAGGTCACACATTCGTGAGCAGATAAACCAGGCAAAAGAGTGAGCAGTGAGACAGACCTTGCAAATCAGTGCCCCAGAGACAGGAATTAAAGCCTAAAAGCACCAATTGGAAAAACTTTCGGGGTCGAGGTGCTGGCAGAAGCTCCCAGGCGCACAGAGTTTGTTGGAGAGACCCACAGGGTCCTGGAGGGTGCACGGGCCCACATACCCAGGAGCCGGCACCAGGGGGCCCGGTTTGCTTGTGGGAAGCAACAGAGGGGACCGAAATCTAAGAGAGAGTGTGGAACAAATGCCACTGCCCCTCTCTGACCCCGCCCCCACATAGAGCGTCACAACCCACTGACTGGGTCACCCCACCCTGGTGAACACCTAAGGCTCCGCCCCTCACATGTAACAGGCACGAACAGACCAAAACATGGCTCAAGCAAAGAGCTTAAAGCCCCAGAGCCAATAAATCTAAGTGATGAAGAAATAGCTAACCTTTCAGATGCACAGTTCAAAACACTGGTGATCAGGATGCTCACAGAACTGGTTGATTTTAGTCACAAATTAGAGGAACATATGAAGACTAAACTAATTGAAATGAAGGGAAACGCACAAGAAACCAACAGTGATAGAAAGGAAACTGGGACTCAAATCAAGGGAGTGGACCAGGAGAAAGAAAAAAATGACCAAACAGAAAAATATGAAGAAACAAGAATTCAAAAAAATGAGGAGAGGCTTAGGAACCTTCAAGGACATCTTTAAATGTTACAACATCCAAATTATACGGGTGCCAGGAGGGGAAGAGGAACAGCCACGAGTGGAAACCTTATTTGAACAAATAATAAAGGAGAACTTCCTCAATCTGGCAAAGGAAATAGACTTCCAGGAAATCCAGGAAGCTCAGAGAGTCCCAAAGAAGTTGGACCCAAGAAGGAACACACCAAGGCACATCATCATTACATTAGCCAAGATTAAAATGAAGGATAGAATCCTAGAAGCAGCAAGAGCTAAGGGTGCCACGTCCACTGCCGCGTCCACTGTTGGATCCCTCTCTCCGTGACAAGGTCCTGAGAGGGGGTGTAAGACTTCAAGGAAGCAGTTTCCAACCTGGTGGACGTGGCATGGACGGCCTTGCAATACCTATTGTGATTGTGCTTGCTTTGGGGATCATGACCCTTTTTGCTTTAATCATTATGAATACCCTGGCAGTGATTAAGATAGTGTGCCTGGACCTTTCCCGGCTCAATGAACAGAACAATAATATCATACTAGAATGTCAGGGAATATAGGCACAAGGAAACAATCAGAACAATCTGAGAATTCAAGCTTAATCAATAACAATCATTAGAAAAACACCCAAGATAAGATAGAATACTCTAGGAAATCATGAGATGATCTCACTACTTTCTTAGAAGGAATCAAAGTACAAAACATGTCTATAAGAGAACTCCTAGAGAAACTTAAAAGAAGTACCCTTGAAAGCCCCCTGCAACATAGGGATAGCCCCTCCTTTACCTTGAATAGGAATATATATCAACTAGACAGGCAAAGTAATAACAAAAGCTAGTTAGTACACATGGGCTAAAGGGGGGTAATGGTGGGGTTGGGGGGGCAGGGTGGAGGGGAATGAAGGGGGGAATAGAACAACTGTAACAGCATAAACAATTCAAAAAAAATAAATAAATTTATTTAAAAAAAAAAGCTAGTTAGTTATTACAAACTAAACAGTCACTAGGGAGTCAGAATTTATGGTACACAGAAAAAACATTTTAAGCAAAAAAAAAGGTAGATAGCTAAGTTAGACATCACAAGGGCCTTATAATAAATCTCCTATTTTCTCTACTTAGTCTAGCGTATCCTTATGCCCTATACCAAATTCTGAGAAACTTTAATATACAATAAGATATTTCTAACTGTCTGATTAATGGCTCTCCTAGTTAAAATAATTTTTAACTAAATCTATGGGAACTTTTGTACTTTTACTGATTACCTTTGTATTGATTTTTTCTGCTTAAATGATCATGTTATACTGCAAATATTAATCACTACCTAAAATGAAAATATAAAAACCTGCTTGTACTTGCAATAAACGGAACAGAGCTTCACTGTCGTTTGAGGCGTGTTGTCGTCTGTTACCCAGCACCGACGCCTTGCCCTCACCTGTGGGACCCCCTGACCCGCTGCGGCTGGACCGCGGCATAAGGGGACAGTCACCTACAAAGGAGTTCCCATCAGACTGTCAGCTGATTTCTCAAAAGACACCTTACAGGCAAGAAGGGGCTGGAAAGAAGTATTCCAAGTCATGAAATCCAAAGACCTACATCCAAGATTACTCTATCCAGCAAAACTTTCATTTAGAATGGAAGGGCAGATAAAGTGCTTCTCAGATAAGGTCCAGTTCAAGGAGTTCATCATCACCAAGCCCTTATTATATGAAATGTTAAAGGGACTTATCTAAGAAAAAGAAGGTAAAAAATATGAACAGTGAAAGGACAGCAAACTCACAGTTTTTAACAACCACACCTAAAACAAAAGCAAACTAAGAGGACAGCTAGATCAGGAGCAGAACCACAGAAATGGAGATCACATGGAGGGTTAGCAACAGGGGAGTGGAAGGGGGGAGAAGGTACAGAGAATAAGTAGCACAGGTGGTAGGTAGAAAATAGACAGGGGAAGGGCAAGAATAGTATGGGAAATATAGAATCTAAAGAAATTGTGACACATGGACATAAACGCAAGGGGGGGATGGTGGGGGAGGGGTGTGCAGAGTGGAGGGGAATGAAGGGGGGGAATAGGACAACTGTAATGGTATAATCAATAAAATATATTTTCTTAAAAAGTAAGCTAATGAAGACTAGGAGTTTGTTTCTTTTTCACTCTTAAAAGAAGTTTTCTTTATATTATTCTATTCCAGATATTATAGAAGGTATTCTACCAAGAGTTGTTTTTTTTAAAGCCTTTATTTATTTATCTTTAGAGGGGAAGGGAGGGAGAGAGGGAGAGAAATATCAGTGTATGGTTGCCTCTTGTGCGTCCCCTGCTGGGAACTGGCCTGCAACCCAGGCATGTGCCCTGACTGGGAATTGAATTGCAGTTGTTTGGTTCTCAGGCCCGAGCTCAATCCACTGAGCACACCAGCCGGGGCTTGAGTTGATGTTTTATTAGAATAGTTTTCTATGTTGTGATCAGGTCCTTAATAATGCCTAAGAAAACAACCTACTAAATCTTAAAAACTCAAGTTGTTAACCTGCACTTTTTTAACTTGATACCTTTTCATTGTCACTTTAGGTATACAAATAATATGGTTTCATAGTGATATATAATACTATTTGACAAACTGCCCAAAATTTAAGTTACAGAGGCTTCACTTGGAAATAACTGGGGTGTTTCAGAAGGTCCCCGGAACACCTCCAAGATGAGTTTTATTTTCTTTCAAGAGAATTGTGGGGTTGGCAAAAAAATTCGTTTGGTTTTTCTTTTTGGTAAGATGGCTCTTGTAGTGCATTTTGTTAGATTTTATTGTGACAGCTATCTATCAGCATGCATTAAAAAAATATCAAAATTGAATTTTTGTGTAGCCATTTTAATGCTTAAGATGGAAGAAAATAAGCAACATTTTTGGCATATTATGCTTCATTATTTCAAGAAAGGTAAAAACATAACTGAAATGCAGTGTATGGAGAAGGTGTTGTAACTGATCACACAAGTCCAAAGTGGCATGCAAAGCTCCGTGCTGGAGACTGCTCACTGGCCAATGCTCCAGGGTTGGGTAGACCCACTGAAGTTGAGAGTGATCAAATTGAGACATTCATTGAGAACAATTAACATTATATCACATGGGAGATAGTGGACATACTCAAAATATCCAAATCAATAAAGGTATTGGTGAAAATGAAAAATGTATCTTTTACTTTATAGGAGAAACTAAACGAACTTTTTGACCAACCCAATATTAAACTAATTAGGCTTACTTTGTGTGTTGAAATTACATGGGAAGCACTGTCAAATTAAAAAAAAAAAAACATTGAACCTTCTTTATGTTTTAGTTATATGTTATAAATGTTCCAGAAATATATGTGAAATTGTGGAAATCTGAGATTATCTTCATCATTTGATAACAGCATCACCTAAGATGCTGTTATCAAAATGGAGGGACACAGTTATAACAACTGAACCTGAGTATCAGACTGTGGTACTAGTGTATGAGTTCATGGTTTGTTTGTTTGTTTTTCAAAAATGACCCCCTCATTGGACACTTTTGCTATTCTGATGTCCTTTTAACATGGAAACAATCTAATCCTGAATCAGAAATTAAGATGAATGAGCAATGGCTATAAATTAAATGAATAGTCAGGGCTACGGAAAACCCAAGACGGCTACTTGGTTCTTCCCAGCTCCCTGGCATTTTTCAGTTTTTGCATTCCTTCATCCACCATAACACATTTAAGCTGGACTTCATTCAGCTGCCATTTCGTATAGGTTATCATTATGTTCCTGTTGTTGTGTGTATGTTTTCCTGGATAAGTTGAAGCTTTACTCTGCCACAAGGCTGAGTCCCTCAAAATGACAAAGAAATTGTTAGAAAATATAATTCCCACTTGGGGTGTGCCTACCAAAACCTCTAGTGGTTAGGGCACCCAGTTTGCTGAGCAAATCATGTGAAACTCAATGGACAGACTTGCAAACTTCTTGGAATTATGACTGACCTTGTCACCCTCAGTTATCAGGCAAGGTCCAAAGAACTAATGGAAAAACTGAATTCAAACAGAACAAATTGAATTATACAAGACTGAATGAACTGATAGGGAGGGTTACAATTTTATGACTTTAAAAAAAATTTAATTGTTTTTCAAGTAGTTTTCTGTCTTTTACTCCCATCCCAGCCCACACCCCCCCAGTAATTTTATGACTTTTTGAAATATTGCTGATGTTTAAAATCTTTTGTTTCCCAAATATAGGAATTTTCCTTATTTACATCTCTATAAGCAGTATTGAGGTGTTTTTTCCTCTGATCCCTCCAGACTTTGGAAACTCTTAATGAGTATTCTTATTTTCATGGCAATATGTTTGTTATGATAAATTCAAAAATATGTTCCTTTGGTAACAGGACACAACTGAAAACTTTTGATGAGGCTTTGACTGGAACTGGAATGCCATATTTAAAAGACATATGCATAAACTATGAATGTCCCCAGAAGGCTCTAGGGAAATTAAGATTGACTTTGGAGTCCAAGAAAAGCCCTTTGGAAAAACAGTCTGGTATTTTACATGGTTCTTTCCAGGTAAGAGTCTTTTCAGGTAAGTAATAAAGGTTGCTTTCCTAGGAGATGGGAAAAAAAGAACCTCAAGACATTTTGGGGAACCTTGAGAACTAGAGGAATCCACTCGAATCAATAGTTTTTATAGGCAAATGCTAATAGCAACTACATGGCTTGGCTTCTTAGCCCTGAGAGGCCAATTAGAGTACAATCTAAGGAAGACTTTTATTATCTCTTACAGCACTTGTGTTCTATTAACATGTTTGTTTTCCAGATTACAGTTGATTTATCTGTGTCTCCTACTGCACAACAAACACAGAGTACTCAGCTAATTGGAGTTTGCTAAGTGACTGAATGATTTCCAGAATGCAAGGTATTCTCAAAAGGTATCCTGAAAGAGCAGATAACAAAGAAGATAGTTAAAAGTGAATCTCAGAAATAAGAAAAATGGCTGGCTAGTGAGTAAGCATTTTTTAACATATTTTTACTAAAAAATTGCTGCTGATGGGGGTTGAGAGGTGAGATTGGCTTTGGAGGGTGCCAACCATGTGATGCTTTGTGATCAAGAACTCACAAATGTTACACTGCATTAATTTTTAAAATTTAAATTATATATATTATTTATGCTATTACAGTTGTCCCCATTTCCCCTCCTTTGCCTGCTCCAGCCACATCTACCTACTACTTCAGGCAGTCCCCACACTGTTGTCCATCTCTATGTCCATGGGCCCTGCATATATGTTCTTTGGCTACTCTATTCCCTATGCTGTACTTTGATCCCCATGACTTTTCTGTAACAACCAATTTGCACTTCTTTTTTTATATTTTACTGATTATGCCATTACAGTTGTCCCATTTCCCCCTCTTCATTCCCCTCCACCCTGCGTACCCCTCCGCCATCCCCCCTTTTGTTTGTCTTTGTCACAAGTTCTTTAGCTTCTACATTTCCCATACTATTCTTGCCCTCCCCATCTACTTTCTACCTACCATCTATGCTACTTATTCTCTGTACCTTCTCCCTCCTCCTCCTCCTCCCATTCCTGTTGCTATGGGAGATCAACCTCCATGTGATCTCCATCTCTATGGCTCCACTCCTGATCTAGCTGTCCTCTTAGTTTGCTTTTGTTTTAGGAGTGGTTGTTAATAACTGTGAGTTTGCTGTCCTTTCACTGTTCATATTTTCTATCTTCTTTTTCTTAGATAAGTCCCTTTAACATTTCATATAATAAGGGCTTGGTGATGATGAACTCCTTGAACTGGACCTTATCTGAGAAGCACTTTATCTGCCCTTCCATTCTAAATGAAAGTTTTGCTGGATAGAGCAATCTTGGATGTAGGTCTTTGGATTTCATGACTTGGAATATTTCTTTCCAGCCCCTTCTTGCCTGTAAGGTCTCTTTTGAGAAATCAGCTGACAGTCCTTTTTTTTTTTTTTTTTTTTTTTTTAATCTTTCAATGAAGTTTTTATTGGCCTTCTGCTCTACCAAGAGATGCCCCACTTCTGCTGCCTTTAACACCTCAAAACTTTGGTGTGTTGACCTCAGACCCCATTCTGCTGTATACAATCCTGTGAGTCATGGTCTTTGGGATGGGTTGTAAGGAGTGGCTCTTGCCCAGGGTGTCAAGAAGATTGAAGTCCTCCCCTTCTTCCAGTAGGCTGCGGTAGGTGGCAATCTCAACCTCCAGCTTGACCTTGATGTTCAGCAGGGCCTCATACTCCTGGGCCTGGAGCTGCCCATCTGCCCGGGTCTGGGCCAGCTCTGACTCCAGGTGCAGCAGGATCCCATTGAGTTGTTCCATCTGCATGGCGTAGCACATCTCCACCTCCCTCAGGCTGTTCTCCAAACTGACTTTCAGATTCCTCACTGAGCCCAGGTCGATCTCCAACAACTGGACTGTATGTCTCAGCTCCATGAGTGTCGTCTCAGCAAGTGCCTATGTCAGCAGTCTGCAAGGTGACCACTGTGGTGCTCTCTTCAGTCTGACGGGACTAGTACTTAGCTCCTCTCAGTTCTTCTAAGCCAGCTCATCATACTGGGCCCAGATGTCTGCCATGATTTTACTGAGGTCCTGAGATTTGGGGGCATCCAACTCCACAGTCAACCCATAATTGGCAATCTGGTTTTGTGGACCATTTACTTCCTCCTCATGGTTCTTCTTCATGAAGAGCAGCTCCTCTGTGAGAGCCTTGATCTCTGCCTCCAGCTGCAACCGAGTGATACTGGCATCATGAATGACATTTCAGAGCCCATTGATGTCATTCTCCACAGACTGGCATATGGCCAGCTCCGTCTCATACTTGACTCTGAAGTCATCAGCAGCAAGATGAGCATTGTCAATCTGCAGAATGATGCAGGCATTGTCCACAGAATTTGCAAAGATCTAAGCCCTCAGGTCCTTGATGGTCTTGAAATAATGCCCCAAGTCTCTGACCTGGGGTCCCTTCTTCTCTAAGTGTTCCCATATTTTGATCTTCAGTCTCCAATTATCAGCCTTCAAGCTTCTCACCCTCTCCAGGTAGTAGGCCAGGTGGTTATTCAGGCATCTCATAGTCTCCTTCTCACTCTGAATGCCCCCTATGCCCACCAGACCCCTGGCCATTTCCAAGCCAGGCTCCTGGATCCTCAGCTGCCCTGCAAAGTGGTGGAGCAGGACACTGAGATCTGGGAGCCTGAGCCCCTGGTGCCTGCATAGACGCTGGCCACACTGCTGGCCAGCTGGACCCGGTAGCTGGGCAACTGCACAGAGCCCCAGGGCCCAGTAGCTTGTGGAGAAGCTGGAACATGTGCTAAAGCTCATGTTGTTCAGGCAGAAAGGCGAGAAGCCCGAACTCAGGTTGAAGCTACCCTAATTTGCATTTCTTAATCCCTACACCCTTTTGCCCATACCCTAGGTCCCCCTCTGATCTTGCAACCATCAAAACATTCTATCTGTGATTCTGTTTCTGTTCTGCTTAACTCTTTTGATTTTTAGATTCAATTATTTTTTTAAAGATTTTATTTATTTATATTTAGAGAGAAAAGAAGGGCAGGAGAGAGAGAAACAGCTACGTGAGACTGCCTCTTGTGCACCCCCTACTGGGGACCTGTCCCACAACCCAGGAATGTGCCCTGACTGGGAATCGAACCAGCAACCCTTTGGTTCGCAGATTGGCATTCAACCCACTGAGCCACACCAGCCAAAGGTAGATTTCATTATTAACAGATAAGTATTTATTACCATTCTATTGTTCATGTTTTTGATCTTCTTTAAAATCTGGACATATGCTGTTTGTTTCCATGTACAGGTAGAACTACTAAAACTCCCTGGCTTGGTAGAGTAGCCTAATATAGTAAGTGTCCCATAGGGTCCAATCACACAGCCTCCCCAAATACCCAAGCTGGGCACTTCAGGTAGGCCCACTGTGTGGACTGTGTACACCCCCCTCCTGCAGCTGAGCCTTCATTGCTATTGGCAGGTTGCTGGGAGTGATTTACTCAGGACAATCAGCTGCAAGGACTGGCAGTGACCACTGATCACCAACCTCTGACCACCGTAGAGAATCAACTCTGCAAGGGCCCACTCTATAGAGCAGGACTTACTTCGGCAAGGCACTGGTGCCCACTGAGTCCACACTTGGAGTGCGTCAGTTGTGGAGGTGGTTGGGTGGCAGTGCTCTAATGTAGTCTGTAGAGGTCCACTGGGTACAAAGGCTCTGGGGCCTACCAGGAAGTACAGGCCAAGGTCAGCCACCACCTGTGTTCTGTCCAGGGCCACCCAAATAAGATACAAAGCAATCTGCAGTTGGCTGCTACTTGTGCTGGGCTTAGAGGTGCCCAAGCAAGTCTAAGCTGTGAACCAAGGACAGCTGCTTTGCCACTTGTGCTGGGCCTAGGGCTACTTAGTGATAGGCATGAAGCACACTGAGGCCAGATGCTATTTGTTTGAGAGAATTTAGGGAAATCTGAACCATGAGCCAAGACAAGCCATTTGTATAAAAAAGCAACTGGAAACAACTTGGGTTAGGCAAAGTTGGGTGGGGTGAAGCCTCAGGGAATCACCAGGGTGGGGCAAATATTGTTAGCCAGGGTGATGGAGTCTCTGATATGGCACCCACCTGCTGGCTTTATGGCTCTGTGTAGGGAAGGCTCAGAAAAGGAACAATGCCCTCTGCCAGCACTTCTGTCTGGGAAAAAGTTGCTCTGATGCCACACAATTCAGTTCCTCCCTATATTTCTTCAATGCCTTTCAAGCTGCTGTTCCTGTGCTGGAGCTCAGAGGGACTGAATCCAAGTAAGTCTGTGTATGAGCCCTTTAAGAGAAACTGCCTGAGACTCTAGCAATTTGTCTTCCACAGCCTCAATTCCTGTTCGTTTTTAAAGCCAGAAGTTATGGAAATTTATCTTCCTGACACTGGAACTCTGGGCTGTGAGGCCTGGTGTGGAGCTGGGACTCCTCACCCCCAAGATATCCTTCTTTATTTTTATCTTCCACATGTGGGTGTGGGACCAGCCTGTTCCGTGTCTCTGCCCCTCCTACCAGTTATGACATAGTTTCTTCTTTAATTCTGCAGTTGTAAGACTTCCATTCAGCTCAATTTCTGATGGTTCTGAATGATGTCTGTTACTGTAGTTTAGTTGTAATTTTGATGTGGCTGAGTGTGGAGGAAAGCTATGTTTACCTATGCTGCCATCTTGCATTGCACTGGTTTTTAAATTGGCTTCCTTACATTCCACAGGTAACACACCATTTAGATTTTATTTTAAGGACTTTGAAAGCCTGATTAGGAGCAGAACATTCTTACTTCCTTGCCCTCCCCTATTTTTTAAGAAATGGATAGGCAAAATTTAACATCAAACTAACAAATGCTTGACTGCACTCCTTCACCCCATAAATGCACAGGCCACCTGATACTTCCTGATGTCTGCCTCTGAGAAACCTTTTCCCCCAGTTGGCTTTATAGAAGGGATTAACAGCAGTGTTCCCCTCTTGTTTGTTACTACCCTAGGGAAGGGGTCTACCTGAAGAAGGCATAGCTGTACAATCTTCTAAAAAGTCCACATCCTGTCTCTAAGCACATTTTGGAGGAAATACAAGGCATTAAATTATCATTAATCACATGATGGAGATTGTGATTTGGAGGCAGATTCTCATCTGCCTTCAAATACTACATAGAGCCCTCTCCCAACCCACACTCCATTTTGCTTACTGATTCATACAGTGATCACAATTTACTGAAAAGAAAAAAAACAGCAGTTTAACACTGTAAAATGAAGTAACTGCCATTACTTGGGGCAGCCCCCACAAACTACATGTATTAAAGATACATGAAGCAGGTGCTTATAATTCCCAAGAGGTCCACAGAAGTGACCAACATCATTGTCTCTATTATTCACTATTGAGAAGAAATTCAAATAGCACAAAACATCCACTGTTAACTATGGTCATAATTAAGCAGGAATGAATAAGTAACTTTAGGAAAAAAGAAGATAAACCAGATGGGAAGGGGAACAGCTGAACAGCTTATAGGCCAATCATGTGCTCCATCCAGGGCTCTGAGAGGTATGTTCAACAAAACCCTACACAGAAGTCCAACACAGAAGGCAAATGCAGTGAGTGGAATGTCCACAGTTAAACTAGTAGGGGAGGGCTGGGGACTCAGGAGGTCAGCTCCTGTAGCACCCTTATGAACTCTGAGCTCAGCCTACCTAGTTCAATGGCTGTGGTCTAGGGGGAAGCTAAGACACTAGCTTTGAAAAAGACAGCTTCCATTCCCTGCTGCATAGCTCTAGGTGACCAGAGCTTTAGGACAGTCTCTTAGGCATCTATGTGTAAACAACAGAGGGAAGCTGGTCCTGGAATTAGCCACTGTTCCCAGAACTGCCCAGGGTTTTCTGGTTGCCAGGCCAGGGCTCCATATATTCTTTATTTCCAAGAGAATAAAGAGAAAAGAATACATTTCCAGGTATTCTTTATTCACACCTTATTTCCAATATTCCAGCAGCTTCTTGAAACACATCCTGACCTTCCAAAACGCCTGTGGTTTCTGTGTCTTCAACTCACTCCATCCATAACACTCCTACTTCACTCTAACTCTGTATCAGCCACAACTGACAGTAAGGTCTCTGAGTACATACCCAGAGCCTCACCCACACTAGTCAGTGAGGGTGTTTAGTTGCCCTGTTCCTGGGAACCAGATTGGAACACCATGTGCGTGTGGGAACATGCTGTCCCCTGCACAAGGACTTGTGCATATCCCATGACAGTTGGCTTTCAGTGAAAGACTGTTCACAAAAGAATCCTAGCGTTTCTGTCTCTTATCTTCCACCCAAATACCTCCTCATCTGAAAACACAAATTCAGAGTAGTGTATTTCTGGAGATGGGTAGGAAGGGTATTTGCCAGAATAGAATAATCATTAACCTTTTTTGGTTGCAGATTCCTTTGAGAATCAAATGAAGGCTTTAGACTCTTGCCCCAGGACAATCACATATTTTAAAATTTTGCCTGTGCAATTCCAGAGCAACCACAGGCCCCTACAATTCACCCATGGACCCATAATTAAGGTTAAAAATCCTAGTTTTTAAAAAGTCCCTTTATGAGAGACACTCTCTTTCCGGGTAATATGTTTTCAGTGAGACCCCTGAGTGCCTTCTAAAAAGAGGTATCCCATTTCTTCGGTCTCCTTCCTTCTTTCTCTTCCTATTCTTTCACCGAACCCCAGCAGGTTCGGTTCAAGTTCTGTCTTTTCCGTTTCTCAGCTCTTTACTTTTCTGACCCCCCAGAATACTGAGCATCAAAACAACAATCATAAACTTTCCAAAGTATTTTACTGTTTCGTGTCCCCAAGGCAACTGCCAACTCCTAGTGAACAAGGACTGTGCTGGGTTTGTTGTTTTTTCACACCCCCTTAGTGCCAACACGCTGCACACCACAGAGGCAATACATGCTTGCCGAAGGGGCAGATATCACTGCATCTTTGTCCCTCAAAGGGACAAAGTAGGCATTTGCACTTAAAAATTAACTTCTTTAAAATCTGGACATATGCTCTAGAAAAGCCAAATTACAAAGGGCAAAAAAAACAACAACGTGCAATAGCCAGTCACTCCACTTTTGACTTACAAACACAAAAAAGTCTTACAAAGCAGGACAAACATGACATTAAACACTGGAAATTTTGCCAAAGTTAACAGAAAGCCAAGTGAGTGGTAGAGGAATGGCATGTTTTAAGTTATTTTCTAATTACTAAGCAAAAAAGAAGGCCTGACTCTCCCTTGCCTTCCTATAGGGAAAAAAACCCAAAGGAGTGGAGGGTTTAACACTATCTCACTACATCTGCTTTTCTCATCTGCCTTCAAATACTACTTCGAGCCCTCTCCCAACCTACACTCCATTTTGCTTACTGATTCCTTCCTTCCACCTGCCTGTCCTTGAAATAGTTCTAAGTGATAACAGTTCCTCTGCAGCAGTACTGGTCTTGCCAGAGGAACAGCAGATCCAGTATCTAGAGAAGGGCAGGCTACATTTGGGCATGTGACACATTATCGTCAACAAACATTTATATTGTTCATGTGCTCTGTCACTACAAAGAGGCCTAAGACCTTGTAGCTTTGAGTAGCTTTCAAAGAGAGAGAGGGGGGAGAGAGAGAACACAAGGTGTACCACCGCAGAAATACTAATTGTGCAATGCCGACAACAGTGCTAAAGACACAGCCTTATGTTCTAGATTTACCAGGACAGTTCTGGTTTAAATATCTCATCCCAGTAACCAATTCCTTCAGTACACCTATGTGCTCAAACTCTGGGTCTCAGTGCTTCACACAAAAAATATGATTACTACAGTGACTAATGAGACAGGACAGCTAACTAGGTTAGAGGAAAGCATGACTGCAGATTGTTTAATCATACTAGCACCTTCCCACAGCCCTCAAATAACTGTAGGATTGAATATTAGACGATAAAACTTGAGTTTTCTGAGACAGAGAAAGCTCATCAGGAGAAAGGCAGGAAGCTAGGAGTATTTAAAAAAAAAGGCAGGCAAAGTGCAAGACACCTGTCTCTGTTAGGCCACTCTTCCCAACACCTTTTTAAAGTTATTGAGAATTGTAACAATAATTAAGTCTATGATACTCTTGGGAAGGAAACAAATCTATTCATGTGAAGAAAATTAATTTTTCCCCCTAAGCAGAAGGAAGAAAATATCCACTAGCTTGGCCTCTTGCACACCACCTGACAGCAACTATTGCCATGCAACAATCACCCATTTCTTTCCTCTTCTGCTGTCCCCTTCCTTGTGTATCCCACTCACTTCTCTACCCTCCTGCCAGTCCATTCCCTCTTCTACACAGCCTTTACTTTAGACAATTGGGCCCCAAACAAGAACCACACAGGACATTAAAAACATATCCCTGGGCCAAATTTTACCAAAATAAAAAGATTTGGAGACCCATTTTAGATCAATAAGCAGCATTTAAGGCACCAAAGATTTTAAGACTCATCAAGTACTAACCTCATTTTTCAGATACAAAAACTGCAGCTCAGAAGGTTTAAATGTTTTCTCATGATCAACTATACCACCAAAACTTCCTTTTTTGGGAGAAACAAACCATTTACTTTTCATTCTAATATAAATGAATATGTATGTATTTGGATATATATACATGTTGGGAACCACCCTGCTTAGTTTCAGAAGCTGTAATCTGCCATGGCTAAGGATAAGTGACAGACCTTGGGACCCTAAGCCACTAAGGAGACAAAGCTTATCTCCCTGGCAGGGGCATCGCCTCTGCCACCTTTACTTCACTCTGCTTGGCCCCAAGTAGATGACTAGTTAGCCAATAATGGGTAAGATTTCTCAAAGGAGGGATGACCTAAGACAGGCACAATTATAAAGGGGCCCTCAGGGAAGGACTTGGGGGCTACAGAAAAAAAGGGGTGATGAACCCTTACCCCTCAGCTTTAACACAGCCTGAGTCCTCATTCTGTCTGTGAGAAGTCTCCTAATCTCTTGGCTGCCTTACTTCCCCTGCCTGACTTAAGCCTGAAACAATGCTGGAGGTGGGTTCAGGCCTGTGCTGGAAAGGGCAGGTTCCCTGAGGCAATCAGCCCTAGGAAAGAATATATAAAGTCCTGTGAAACCTGCTTTGCTAAGATTGTCCTCAATTTTCTGATAAGGGGCCAAGCATGAAATGAGTGTGTTTCCCAAAGTTTTATAGCCCTTTAGCTAACAGACCTTGACTCAGAATAAGCCCTCAAAGTTCTTTGTATGTTATCTATTGTTTTATCCTTACTGCGTAACAATGATTGATGAGCTTTACCTGTATTCCTGTGCAAACTGAACCCAATAAAAGCCCATTGGGGAAAAGGCTCTTGGTCCTTCTCCTTTGAGAGAACAGCCACCTTTCTTGGTAGACTTATTCTCATTCACGGCAGATGGGGGGGGGTGGGGCAATAGGGATGCAGGGGGGCTCTGCACATATACATACATATGAAACAAAACTACCCAGTGTTGAATAGCTGTTTGAATAAAAATGTTTATAAATTCATTAGTTAAAATGGTTATAAGTTGAATTAACTGATTCAATCATTTTGAAATACAAACCAAAAGGCAGTGTATTTATAGACTTAACACAGGTTCAAATACTCAAGCATATACTTGAAAAATGAACACTCCTCAGCACCACATCATTGAGCAGTAAGAATACAATTCTTACTGCATAAACAGACTAAACAGTCCTTGGATTACTATTAAAATACTTGCTTAAAAGAAATATAGGGTGGGGCAAAAGTAGGTTTACAGCTGTTCATATGAAAAAATGATACAATAAATAATACAAGAATAAACTGTGTTTCATGTACTCATGACTATAAAACTACTTTTACCTCACCCTATACATCATATAAAAAAATGCGTCGTTGCTAAAATTACATCAAACATTAAAGCCTGCCCTGGCTGGTGTAGCTCAGTGGATTGAGCGTGGGCCTGCAAACCAAAGGATCGAAGTTCGATTCTCAGTCAGGGCACATGCCTGGGTTGCAGGCCAGTTCCCAGCAGGGGACTCACGAGAGGCAACCACACATTGATAGTTCTCTCCCTCTCTCCCCTTCTCTTCTCCTCTCTCTACAAATGAATAAATAAAATTTAAAAAAACATTAAAACCTATTCACTGCTAAGAGCCTCATAAGTTTAACTGGTGTTTTGAAATGTCTAGTTAAGGGCTTAGAATAATGTAAAGTCTTGAATATAGATGTGGTTGATATGACAGCCCACAGAGTTCCTGGCTCCATTTCAGTTGGCCATGATTGCAATTTAGATGCAATCCTCTGATGGACTCTTGGTAAATGGCTTCCCTCTATAATATCTATACAACTTTAAATTATCTATAGTTAATTCCATTAACCATTGTTATTTTTTATTTTTTTAATTAGTTTTTAGACAGAAGAGAAGGGGAGGGAAGCAAAGAGGGAGGGGAGTGGAGAGAGAGACAGAGAGACAGAAACATCAATATGCTCCAATTACGTATGCATTCACTGGTTGAAGTTGTACATGCCCTGACTGGGGATGGGGATTGAACATGCAACCTTGGCATATGGAGCTGATGCTCCAAACGATCTGCCCAGCCAGGGCAACCACTGTTATTCTTAAATGGAAAGACATTGGTCATTCAAAAAGGATTTCTTGCAAAATATATAAATAAATGTAACTGCATATTCTTTAATATATGTGACTATATCAGACTGTCATGGGCTACTATATTTCAATACTATGTCAAATGTATTAAAAATTTAAAAAGAAAATTTCTGAGATTCAGCTGCCTTCATTAGTTGGCTTTAAAATGTGTAATACATGGGAGACAACATCTAATAAATGGAGTTGATGTGGAAAAGAAACCCATACAGTGAATATTAGAGCACCTGAGTGGTCATGAGAATGAGTTATTTTCCAATATATATACTAAGAGAGACACCAATCAACCTTGGTATTAGCAGTTATACTAACTGTTCCAATAATGGCAATGCAAAAATATTCTGAGAAATTGTTCAGACTGCGACAAGAAAGAGATTTTCGCTAGTGCTTTTGCATAAACAAACCTAACAGATATAATAAACTAAAAGCAGGTAATATTCACTGTGTTGAACACAAAAGATGTAATCCAGATGTTAATTCTCCCAATGACCACTATCAGAAAAACAGATTGCATTAAATCAGCGATTTCCAACCTTTTTTTTATCTCATGGCACACATAAACTAATTACTAAAATTCTTCAGCACACCAAAAAATATATTCTATTTTTTGCTGACCAAAAATACGTATAATTTTTATTCATTCACACCAGACAGTTATTGTTGTATTGGCTGTTGTCATTTTTCATTTGACAATCTAAGAGAAAAGAGGTCAGTGTCCCTGACTAAACAGTCAAGTACTGTATGTTTTAAAAATTCTTGTGTCACACCAGTTGAAAATTGCAGCATTAAATGTCTACTGATAATTTTTGGGTCAGTTATGGACAATAATGTACCTGGAAGTAATTTATAATTTTTCATTTCTTTTCTGTCCAAGGTGTTCCAAGCTAAATTTTAAAGTTTTACACTAAAATATACAATTCTGATTATCAAAAATATTTTCCTCCTAGGGGAGTGATATTACAGTTTTTGGTGCAATATTGATCACAGCCAAACTGAACTCTGAAATCCAGAGTCAGCTTTTAAAAGAAAACTAAAAACAAAATTAAGGTAGCCCAAAGGTCCCAGCTGTCTAGTTTTGCTTTTCCACCATCTTGATAAGGGGTGAGCTAAACACAATAATTATACTTTACTTCCTGTAACTCCTCTTTTCATTGGCATTGGCATTTCTAGAGCTCATACTCCTGACTTGAGGACTCACAGCATCTCACTTTATTGGCCCAAGCAACGGAAAAAAGCAAGTAAGACAATGGGGAAATCACAGTGGTCACTCGTGAGTGTGTGTTTCCAATACCCCTCAAATTCCCACATCCTCACCAGTGTTCTGGCTTAGGCACTGTACTTGAAACCTTTTTTCCAACTTCACCAAGTAAACTTGTAAATGGCCAACTGAACTGTGAGTTTCTGGTAAGACTGTGTTGTTTTGTTGTGATATTTCTTTTAAAAAAAAGAATAAAGCACAGATTTACTAATATGTATTCCCTATCCCCCTCCTCCCAGAAGAAAAACTAAAATTTTTAATATGAGAGCTGATATTTAAATATAAACACACTGGTTAACACCATACCAGAAATTCAATATACAAAACCAGTAAGTTTCCGTTTCCTTCCACTTGGGAGGTCAGTTTTAGGGGGTGGGGAAGACAATTTAAATAACAATCCACTTCCAATCTCTACAACTCTTTTTTAGGAAAGACCATGGGATCTGAATACAGTGACCGTGTTCCACCTTCTTGGCTGTGCGATGTAGGTCAGTTCACTTAACCCGAGTCCCATAACCACCCCATTTACAAGTGGGAGAATTAACCCACAGGGTTCTGGAAGTGGCTGAGAATCAGAGGCTTCCTAAACTATATACCATGTTTATTTTCTGGTTCACAGAATCATAACATAACAATAATGGATAACAGCCACAGGCCACAACAACCGGTTCATTAGACAAATTTAAATGTCATGACAGGCCTTGTGTGGAGATTGTGCAAGGCGGTCCTGGCAGGTCTTATAATACATGTAGAGAACCGTGCCTATGAGGTGATAGGTAAGCTCCTCACCCAAACCGGCTGCCCCTGGCGTTGATCCCTCCCAATGTGGCGCTCTCCACGGTGGGGGCCGCGGGTCACTCATGAAGTCACAACGCTCACTCAAAGGGCCCTTAGGACTAAGATGAGTCGGATGGAGGAAGGGCAGAGCCACGGCCCGAGACATGCAGCCAAGCCAGGCACCCATCTCCGACTCTGAGGCAGGTCTGGGTCCTCGCGGCCCCAGGTGGCCTGACTTGCCGGCTAGGAAGTCAGTAGCTGCAACGTCTGCCGGAAATGCCAAATCCACGGGCTGCGACCCCCGGGACACCTCACGCACTGGCACTCGGCACTCATGACGCCAGAAAGGAGCATCCAACGGAGGCCAGCGCAAACTGGCCATTCAGGCTTCCCCAGCCCTTGGAAACATCGTCCATGAAGCAGAGTTCCCCCACACCCAAACACTTCCCCGCTCACCCCGCTTCCGCCGCCCTCGCCCTGGCCGCTGGGCCTCCCTCAGGCGGGTACTGAGGACGCAGAGAGCCACGACCGGCGGAACCCAGCTCCCAAAGACAGGGGCTGGTGGAGGCCCACAGAGGAGATCGAAGGAAGCCCGGAAGGACGCGGGCCACTCACCAGCCACCGATCCTTTCGGCCCTCCGGTCTGTGACCACTACCGCGCGTCGGTCAGGAAAACCCTCAGAAGTTGCTACCACCCCAGTCTAGTGGGCGGGTGTGAGGGCAGCTCGAGGTGCGCACGCAGCGGGAGGCGGGGCCTGCAAAGGGCACGCCTCTGCGGCGGGCAAGTGGCTACTCTGTTGGTACCAGGGTCTGCCCCAGAGCTCAGGTGCTTCGGAGTTAACCAGTAAGAGAAGGCGTTTATGAGGCTTCTAGGCGCTTTTCTTAACCGATGTTACCACCTCTTCAGGCCCATCGCTCTGGGCTCCAGCTGTATTTTCTGTTCCAGCCATAGTGGCTTCCAGTCATTTCCTTACCCATTTTACTGGGTGCAGATTAAATGACTGTCTTGTAATGTCCACTGTCGGCAAAAGTGTGGGAAGTTTACAGTGTTTGTTAGAGTTATTAGGTGTCCACGAAAGAAATTCCAAACCTAAGGAAAGTTTAAAGAGTTTATTAGAGCCACGTATTCTGGGCTAGTCCCAGAAGCAAAAGTCCGAAGGATGGAGATAATGCTCAGGGAAATAGCAATTTTGCAGTTTATTTTATTTCATGTAAGAAAGGTTACACGAAATCCATTGGTAGAAGATTAAAGAGGTGGAGGAAGGTAAAGTGGGAAAATCTCTAGGGTTGAGTAGAAAGTAAAATGGAGAGATACATTTTTTTTACATAAGTGAGTGAAGGATAGTAAACATTTAACATAGTTTACAGAGGTACACAGGTGAAAGATAATAATGAGGACTGTTGGGGTTGTTTCCCACCCCCCACTGCCACCAGACCGGGATATTTATCTTTGGCAGTCTGGAGAAGAAATGACTCTAATATTTTAAATACATTATTCTAGATGCACATAAACAATGGACAGGGCTTGTTCAAGGAAGAGGTAATCTATCATATGGGCCTTAGGACAGGACTTCCCAGCATAACCTGCTCAGTTAGGAATGCTTTGATAATCAAAATATCCTGTGTGTTTACTTTCAGTCAGTGAGTTTGTCAGGCTTGCTAAGATAGCCCGTTTTTTTTGTTCACATGGGGAAGGAGGGAAAATTTGGCAAGATCTGTTAAAATTTAGAATGGGCATTCTCTCTGACCCAGCAATTCTGGGTCGGAACACTTGTATTACCAAACTCAAAGGATTCACTGCTTGGGGTGCTCTATTCAAAAATGAGAAAGAAAAGATCATTGGTTTGATTCCCAATCAGGGCACATGCCTGGGTTGCCAGCCAGGTCCCCAGTAGGGGGTGCACAAGAGGCAACCACACATTGATGTTTCTCTCTCCTTCCTTTCTCTCAAAAAATAAATACATAAAATCTTTTTAAAAATGAGATGTGGTTGTTGCAAGTTTTATTTACTTGCAGCAAATAGGGAGACAGGAAATTTGTCACTGACAAAGGGGTTCTTGCCACCCTCACCACTGAGATAGAAATCAGTAGAGGAGATGAAACATTTAAAATTAGAGGTTTTTTGAAATCAAGGTGCAGGAAAAGGAGAAAGGAAGAGAGCTTGATGCAACTCTTCCGGAGATAGCTTAGCTCCGGAACTGCTGCTAGGGGTCTGGCTTATATAGGGCTGGTTCATCATGCAGGTGCAGAGTAGATTTCTTTATTTCTCAGGTTCCAGCAGCTGGCATCTGTCTGGGCAAAGAAGAACTCTGCTTTCCAGGTGCTCAGAGCACAGCTCTTTAGAGAGTGCCTGAAGGAAAACTTTAAACTTATCTACGAGAGCCTTTAAAAAATAACTGAAGAGCATTCCTATCTATTTAAAAATTTCTGCCCCAGGGAAGGAAGACTACACACACACACACACACACACACACACACACACGCACTATTTGATTAATTACATATTGATTTCTTCTCTGCAGTTAGCTACGTTCATCTGGTTGAGTTCCTTTCAACTCATCCTGTTTACTACTGCATCTACAAAATGCTATGCTAAGCTTTAACATTTATCAATAAATAATATTTAGGATTTCCCAGATCTTGAGACCCTCGTCCTATCTAACATTTGCAAGGACCCAAAAGGACACAAACAAAGAAGGTCATTGCAACACATACCATGGTACTCCATTTTGGTGAAAACTTTGAAACAACCTTTAGGTCCATCAGAATAAGATGGGGTAGGGTTTGACAAGGGCACATAAATTCAATAGAGTTGAAGACAACCAAAAGAAGGACAACAAATTTAAAAACAAAAAGCAACAAGAACCGACAGAAATTTTAATTGTGTGGAAGTTGGATAACCAAGGACTTCAAGAAGAAACATTCATCCAGACCAGTAGAAGGGGTGGAGACATGCAGCTGGGGTGGAGTGGACATGTGCTGGCAAGGCGTTGGCTGGTGAAGCAGGCAGCCCCGCATTTGCATGCAAATAAACCAGGAGGAACAACCGGGGAGCGAGACAGACCAGGCAACTCAGGGTTCCAGTGCAGGAAAATAATGCCTCAAAACCTATGACTGAAAAAACTTGTGAGAGTTGAGCTGGCAGGAGAAACTCCCAGCCTCACAGGAGAGTTCACTGGAGGTACCCACAGGGTCCTAGAACGTACACATGCCCACCTACCCAGGAATAAGCACCAGACTGGCCCACTTTGCTTGTGGGCAGCAGCGGAGGTGACTGAAAGCTGGCAGAGAGCTCAACAAGCAGCGCTGTTCTCTCTTGGACTGTCCCCCACATATAGCGCCAAAAGGCAGCAAGGTGGGTTGCCCCACCCTGGTGAATACCTAAGGCTCCACCCCTTGCTACTTAACCAGCATCTCGGAGACAAAAAAAAAAAGGTCCAAATGAAAAAACACATCAAAACTCCAGAAAAAATACAACTAAGCAACAAAGAGATAGCCAACCTATCATAGCTTGAAAGACTGGTAATCAGGATGCTCACAGAATTGGCTGACTGTGGTCGCAAAATAGAGGAATAAGCAGAGGCTATGAAAAGTGAAATAAAGAAAAATATACAGGGAATCAACAGTGATGGGAAGGAAACCAGGACACATATTAATGGTTTGAACCAGAAAGAAGAAATAAACAGTCAACCAGAACAGAATGAAGAAACAAGAATTCAAAAAAATGAGAGGCTTAGGAACCTCTGGGACAACTTTAAACATTCCAAAGTCTGAATCATAGGGGTGCCAGAAGGAGAAGATAAAGAGCAAGAAATTGAAAATTTATTTGAAAAACAATGAAGGAGAACTTTCCCAATCTGGCAAAGGAGATAGACTTCCAGAAAGTTCAGGAGGCTCACAGAGTCCCAAAGAAGTTGGACCCAAGGAGGAACACACCAAGGCACATCATAATTACATTACTCAATATTAAAGATAAGGAATCTTAAAAGCAAGAGAAAAGCAGTTACCTACAAAGGAATTCCCATAAGACTGTCAGCTGATTTCTCAAGAGAAACCTTGAAGGCAACGAGGGGCTGGAAAGAAGTATTCAAAGAAAGGCAAGGACCTACATCCAAGAATACTCTACCCAGCAAAGCTATCGTTTAGAATGGAAGGGCAGATAAAGGGTTTCCCATATAGGGTCGAGTTAAAGGAGTTCATCATCACCAAGCCCCTTATTATATGAAATGTTAAAGAGATATATCTAAAAAAAAGAAGATAAAAAATATGAACAGTAGAATGACAACAAACTCACAACTATCAACAACCAAACCTAGTAAAAGCAAAAACAAAAAAAACTAAGCGAGCAACTAGAACAGGAACAGAATCAGAGAAATGGAGCTCACATGGAGGGTTATCAGCAGGGGAGGGAGAGGAGAAGAAAGGGGGAAAAGGTACAGGGATGAGAAACATAAATTGGAAGGTAGAAAAGGACAGGGGGAGGTTAAAAATAGTCTAGGACATGTAAAAGCCAAAGAACTCATAAGTACTACCCATGACATGAACTAAGGGGGGGGCTGGGAATGCTGGAGGGAGGAGAGGTTCAGGGCAAAGGGGAATAAAGGGGGGGAAATGGGACAACTCTAATAGCATAATCAATAAAATATATCTTTAAAAAATTCAATACAGCTGTGCCCAATTAAAAAGGAAGTGTAGCCCTGACAGATGTGACTCAGTTGGTTGGACATCATCCAGCAAAGCATGTGAGGGCAAATGCTTGGATTGCAGATTCAGTCCCTTGATGGGTGCTTGTGAGAGGCAGTTGCCTAGATAGAGAAATCGATGTTTCTCTTTTGCATCAATGTTTCTCTCCCTTTCTTTCTCCCTCCCTTCCCCTCTCTCTAAAACTAAAAATAAATTTAAAAAGGAAGGGTAGACAGTTCCCAAGAAAGGACATTAAGTAGAAGGGGGAAAAGCAAGTCTTAGGAAAATATAAAAATATATTGTATATAATAAACAACCTAGAAAACAAATATTGAACTCTAAGTCATATTCAATATTTAGAAATGTTGAGTAATATGTGTGCTGAAGTGTGTAGGGGAGAAGGGTACTGATGTCTGCAACTTACTTGAAATGTATAAAAAAAAGAAGATAATGGATAGATATTACCATAGGTGCACTGAGGATTCTTTCCCATTGGCCAAAATGGCAGCAGGGGGAGGTCCTTACACTAAGTGTGCCAAAAGCTAGGAAGGTGGATAGGGCCAGATTCATTTACTAGGTATTTACTGAGTTCCTATTAAGTGCTGTACATTGTGTCTGGAGGGAGAGATATAGTGACAAAGAAAACATGGGCCCAGCTTTCAGGAAGGCCTCAGTCAATATGATAAGAGACAATTTTGCCAGTGGGATAAAGTGGAATAGTAGTGCCTAGCCTACAGGGCAGGCAGGGATGGCTTCCTGGAGGAAGCAATGGTTGTATAGAGCCTTTTTAAAATTATATATTTTTCCATTACCATTTATCTCCCTTATACTCTCTTTCACTTCTGCCCATCCCCTGCCCCTCTATGTAGAGTCTTAAGAAATGAGTAGGAGTTGGCACTATTTAAGGAAGTGGGAGGAAAGTATTCCAGGCAAACTTTGCAGTCTGAGCAGAGGCATAGCATAACAGGATGTAGAGGAGATCTCAAGGTATTTATCCAAGATAAACACACAGATGACATCTTCATTTATAGATGTAGTAAACATAAAAGTGCATTTATTAAAATAAATATATACATCTTATAAAAACCAAGATTTTACATAAATAAAATACACACTCCCACCCTGGCCAGGTACACTGTTGGTTAGAATGTCATCCTGTTATGCCAAGGTTGTGGGTTTGATCTCCAGTCAGAGTACAGACAAGAAGCAACCAATGAATGCATAACTGAAACAGCAAATCAATGTGTTTCTTTCTCTCTCTAAAATTAATTAATTATTTAAAAAACACACATTTCCTCATGGGGTATCTCCTCCACTAGATTCAGGAAAACAATGTCAGTTTTAGTTTGAGTTGCCTGTAAGTCCAGTGCCTAGCAGACGTTTAGACAACCAGTCAGTGTACTTGTGTCAGGTACTATTTTAGGTGCTGGAAATTCAGCAGTGAACACAGACAAATACCTGCTGCCCCGAGGCTGACATTCCCAGATGAGTTCATACTATTTTGCTATCAGCTTTTCTTAGTCTGACATTATTTAGATGAGTATCAAGCTCTTGTGGTAATACTAGGTCGTTAGAACCCTAAGCAGCGGGACTTGAACCTGCCCATAATCACCCCAAAGATCTCCTGGCCACCGCCTTGACCACACCCACAGACACACCTGTACATATTTTGGAATGAATGAAAAAACAAATGTTCTTAGCCAGTCAGAATAACTATTCAGAAAAGGAGTGAGAGGGTCATTTTTGAGTTTTAGTTGAACACAAAGAAATCTCACTTTTCTGTATAAAAGAATTCAAAATCAAACTTGAGTCAGGCATATATGAAAGAACTCAGTGCCTCAGGTTGGTAAGACTCACAGATATAGATGTAATTATCTTTAGGTGACACCCCATAACTCACACATTCAGATGTTCACGCAAGATAAAAAGGTGATGGGTTAATGGGGGAGGAATCCAGACCCCTACGGAGTCCCCCGTAAACCGGGACGAACCATTTGTGTCTGTGGGCGGGGGTGCCAGGTCAGCTCTGTCCGGAGGCCTGAAGGTTCGGAGGGTTTCAAAAGCAGCGCAGCCTGGAGCCCCTGCACTCAGGACGGCCGGAAGGGGTGGCTTTGCCAGGGTAGGACTGAAGCTGCGGGTGCGGGTCTGTTCCTTTCATATTCCACCCCCCCCCCCCGCCCCGCGGTGTGCTCGGCTACAAAAATCGGGTCCTTCAATTTCCGGGAGCGTTTCCATTCGGGGCCTTGGTGAGGAGGTAACGCTGGCCGAGGTGAGCGTTAAGAGGTGGGATGCAGGCAAGGGTCCAAGAAATGGGCGAGGGGGTGGGGGTGATATCAGGCCCGAGAATGAGGCTGGAGGTTGCGAGGTCCGCAGGTCTCTGGGCCGGCCGCCCCCTCCGGCCTAAGCTGCGCGCGAGCGGAATCAATCTGGGCGGGAGGTCCTCTGGCTCAGTCCCCAACACCGCGCCTACCCCTCTCCGCAGGCTTCTCAGGACCTCATTTTCCCCTTCGACTCTCATGGCGGACAAGAAAATAGTGGTGGTGTTTGGAGCCACAGGTAAGTAGAGCTCCAGTCGGAGACCCTGAAGCGCAGGACCTCTCACTGAGCCGGGGAGCTGCCCAGCCCCGGGAGAAGTCCCTAGAAGTCGAGAGGGAGGGGTGAGATGGCAGGGGTCCCTGTTCCCGGTGTGGGGGGTGGGGACGGGAAGTGAGCACAGATGCCTCTTGAATATAAATAATTACTCGAACTTTGAATAAGTAGTGATTGCACATCTTACCAAAATTAAATCTTTTTCCAATCTCTGTACCCCTCCCCACCTCATCCATAACCGTTACCGAGTTGTTTGAGTATCCTATCAAATTAAAAATATCTAAATATTTTAAAACGATAGTGTTTTATTTTGCCCCACCTGTATTTTCATTTTTTCTATCTATATTTAGAAATACCTAACAGCTTTATTGAGTTATAAGTCACGTACCACTTACTCATTTAAAGTGTGCAGTTCACTGGTTTCTAAAGTGTGTTTACAGAGTTCTGTGAACACCACAATTAAGTTTAGATCTCATCACCTCCAAAAGAAACTCCCTATCTATGTGAATGAAAAGGGTCCATATCCTAAACCTGACAAGCTCAGGAGAGGCCTGCATGGTGGCCCTTACAAACGCAAAGATCAAAAATAATCACACAGAATGGTCTGATACACAAATTCCTAACTAAGACTGGGTCGTGGTGCAGGCAGTCACAGTCCTAGGACTGTAGCTTCCTTGACGTAATTTACCTTAAGTGAGCGTGTCCATTATCTTTTTGCAGCAAAGGTCACCTACTTTTGAAATATCAGAGTAATCTTTTCCAGACTCCTCAAGGCACAACTGCTGGCCCCAGAGCACAGCCTGTACTGTCATCTTGTTGCCCGCATACCATCTCCATGTGCTATGAATGTTACTGTCCTGTACCCGCTGATGTAAAAGAAGTATGTGTCTCTCTGGCTTTTTATACAATCCCAGAGATTTTCCCTGAATTGCTTAATTTGCCACCAGTGAATTTCATTACACCTCCTTTGATTTTGACTTATAAAATAAGCTGCAGGCCCTGACTGGATAGCTTAGTTGGTTAGAGGATCACCCCGACATGCCAAGGTTGTGGATTTGATCCTCTGTCAGGGCACATATGTAAATCAACCAGTGAATGCATAAATAAGTGGAACATCAAATCTCTCTCTCAGATCAGTACATTAAAAACAAGCTGCAAAACTGCCATTCTTCAGAGCATTTTCTCAGTCCCTTGAGATTTTGCTTCCTGGTGCATATGGTGTCAGTTTGGATCAAATAAGCTTAATCAAAATTCTTTACAGGCTTGAACATTTCTTACGTGAACACCCACCAGCAGTCACTTCCCATTTCCCCCAATTTTCCTCAGCCCCTGGCATCCACACAAATCTTTTGGTGTATAGATTTCATTCTGGACATCTGATTTGTTTCCACCTTTTGGCTATTATCAATAATGCTGCAATTAACATTCATGTACAAGTTTTTGTGTGGATATATATTTTCAGTTTTTTGGGGTATAGAGTGGAATTTCTGGATCATATGGTAACTCGATATATTTAGCATTTTAAGGAGCCACCAACCAGGCTGTTTTACACAGCAATTGCATCATTTTACATTCCTGCCCAAACTGTGTGAAGGTAGTTGTAGTTCTCCAATTTGCCTTTTTCACTCGAGGACATGTCATGGTCACCTATCCAAGTCATGCATACAGATCTGCCACATTCTTTTTAATGATTTTGTATGGATTTATTGCTTTTTAAAAAAATATTTATTTTTAGAGAGAGGGGAAAGGAAGGAGAAAGAGGGGAGAGAAACATCAATGTGTGGTTGCTTCTCTGAGCTACATCAGCCAGGGTGGATTTATCACTTTTTTAACCAGATTACTACCAAAGAACATTGAGGTTGTCTAGATTTCCACCATTGCAAATAGTGCTGCAGCCACTGTTCTTGCCCATACAGGGGTGGGCAAAAGTAGGTTTACAGTTGTTTGTATAGGAAAAGACATGCAGGTTATGATTACTACAGTATCTTTATTAACTCAAAAGAATGTCACAATGGCACTGTGAACCCACTTGTATAGAAAATAATACAATAATTAATAAATAATACAAGAATAAACTGTGTTTTTTGTGGGCACAACTGTAAATGTATACTTTTACTCCACCCTGTATTTATTGATCATTTTAATATTTTTCCTTTTGGTTACTTTAATTTTTGTAGTCTTCTTTGTTGTTTTTTTGGAAAAGGTATAGGTAATATTTTTATACCTTAAGGTGAGGGGTGGGTACATGGGTATTGCTATGTCCTTTTGTGTCTGCTAAATATTTCAGAATGCATTTAAAAATTTTTATAAAAGGTATAAGTGTGATGCCTGCTAAAACATGGTGAACCTTGAAAACATGCTGAATGAAAAAAGCCAGAAACAAAAAAAAACCACATATTGTGGGATCCCATGCAAATCTGTAGAAACAAAAAGCAGATCAGTGGTTGCCAGGAAGGAGAGAACTGAGAGTGACTGCTAATGGATATGTATTTTGTTTTTGAGGAGATGAAAATACTCTAAAATTGACTGCAATGATGATTGCACACTTCTGAATACTCGATACATTTTTGAAGAGTGGATATTATGGTAAGTGAATTGTTTCTCAATAAAGCTGTTATTTAAACTTGCTGTAAGGCAGTTTAATGAGAATGACAGGTGAACAGTGTCTTGGGTGTCTTGCTGTGATGGAGCGTTCCCTTTGGAGTTTCACCCTTAGCAGGACTCCCAGGCATATGTTCAACCCTTCATGTCTTTTTGACTCTCTGCAGGTGCCCAGGGGGGTTCAGTCGCCCGGACGCTTATGGAAGATGGAACATTTAGGGTTCGAGCTGTGACCCGGAACCCTAGGCAGAGAGCAGCGAAGGAGCTGAGGCTGCAAGGGGCAGAAATAGTGCAGGGAGACCAGAATGATGAGGCCAGCATGGAACGGGCCCTGACTGGGGCTCACACTACCTTCATTGTGACCAACTACTGGGAGAACTGCAGTCAGGAACAGGAGGTTAAGCAGGTGAGGGCACACAGCAGGGTGTAGGGAGGCTGGGGTAAGTTGCAGGACATCTTGAAAGGGCTTCCCAGGTCCCTGTTGGTTCCTGGGGGGCATCTTTAACTTGTCAGTGGGACCTATCCTACCCAGGGCCACTGACCACTGATCACTCTAGGCCTTTCCCTCCTCTTCTTTGTAGCCCTCTTAGATTTTGATGAGGGTAAAAGGAGGCTGCTTTCTCATGCAGTGACTTTTTTAATATTCATTTACCATACAATTCACCCTTTTAAAGTATGCAATTCATTGGTTTTTAAGATATTCACGAAGTTATACAGCCATCACCACAACCTAATGTCAGAACATTTTTATCACCCCCAAAAGAAACCCTGTACCTGTTAGCAGTCACTTCCCATGCCTGTCCGCCTCTCAGCCCCAGGTGATTATTAATCTCTTGTTATCCAATACTTCCTAAAAGTCTAACTCTGGCCCTGGCTGGGGGATTGGGTGTCAGCTTGCAAACTGAAAGGTTGCTGGTTCAATTCCTGGTCAGTGCATGTGCCTAAGTTGTGGGCCAGGTCCCTATTTGGGGGCATGTGAGAGGCAACCACACATAGATGTTTCTCTCTCTCTTTCTCCCTTCCTTCCCGTCTCTCTATAATTTTTTTTTCAAAAATCTAATTGTCGACCTGTAATTTTTACTAAAAAATGCACACATTTTAATTGTACACTTTGATAAAAGTTGAAAATAAATAAGCCCCTATAACTGCCTTCTGATCAAAATATATTTCTGTCAATCCAGAAAGTCCCCCATGTCCTTTTTCACATGTTTTATGTTTCACTTTATTCTGTTTTTCTACCCAGATTCTCTCTAGTTGGGTGGTTTTTGAGCCTAGGTGGTGGTGGGAGGATATGAGAGGAACCATGAGACACGGTCAGCTTTTCGTCTCACTAAAGATTGAGACACTTGCACAGTGCCTGCCTGACACAGACAGCATTCAGGTTTTTGTGGAATGTAGACTCTGTGCCAGAGGAAAGGCACAAGGCTGAGAATTATACACTTCAGTTTTCAGTCCCGCGACATTCCCAGTTAGCCACAGCTATGGCTTTGGACATGTAACGTGTCTGCTCTGGTCCTTGTTTTCTTCCTCTGCAAAGTAAAGGGAGATTGGATCACCGGTCTTCAAACTTGTTTTTAGTCTTGACTCTTTGATTGATTACATCTTACATGGAGGCCCATTCCATAGAAAAGACGAAGACAACTTCTCTTATCTGACAGCCAGTAGTGGTGGTGCCCCGTGGCTGTTGTAACATGATCACAAGCCAGCTAGCTTAAAACAACAGGGATTTGTTCTCCCTCGGTTCTGGAGGCCAGAAGTCCAAAATCAAAGTGTTGGCCGTGATCCCTCCGAAGGCTCTAAAGGAGATTCTGTTCCTTGCCTCTTAGAGCTTCTGGTGGCCGCTACTTCTCATTGTGGGCACATCATTTCAGTCTCTAGTCTCTGCCTCTGTCTTCACATGGACTTCTCTGTGTCTTCCATCTCATAAGGACATTTGTCATGGGGTTAAATGGGTAATTCAGCATAATTTCATTTCAGGTTCCTTAAATTAATTATACCTGCAGAGACTTTTTCTGAATGAGGTCACATTTACAGGTTCTGGGGGTTAGGATGTGGACATATCCTTTTGGAGGCCACTATCCAACCCCCTACACAACCTTGTGCAGCAGGTAGTATTGTGGTCCCCATTTAACCAACGAGTGTGGTACAGAACCAGGACTGGAACCCAAGTGGCCTAACTGCTGAGCTGTAGTACCTCCCTTGTGGAGTCCTGGGGTCTCCAAGGAAGATGACCTAGCAGCAGATTGCATAGAGGTGGGCTAGAGTCAAGTACATCAGAAAGTAGTAACAACCTAGATGATCTAGAGAAGTGATATGAAGGTTCTGTGGGCAGTATGGGTTTATAATCCCATGTTAAAGGGCTTGTTACTGTATATGAGCATCACTCTGGAGGAGTGGCCTTATTTGAGAGATAAGTAGTGTTGGGCTCTTACTATCAGGCACAATGGCAACTCAGGTTGGAGAACTGGGCTGTGACTGGGGACACACATCCTCCCTCCTAACTTTGTGGTTTCTGCTTTCCTGTCCCCCAGGGAAAGCTGCTGGCCAATTTGGCCAAGCGCCTGGGCCTTTGCTATGTGGTCTACAGTGGCCTGGAGAATATCAAGAAGCTGACAGCAGGGAGACTGGCAGCAGGCCACTTTGATGGAAAAGGGGAAGTGGAGGAATATTTCCGGGACATCGGTGTTCCCATGATCAGTGTGCGGTTGCCCTGCTATTTTGAGGACCTCCTCTCCTACTTCCTGCCCCAGAAAGCCCCAGATGGAAAGAGCTACTTGCTGAGTGAGTGCCCTTCTCCTTGAGCATCTGCTCTCATTGTGTGGAGCTGAGTGTCACAGAAAGCTATGGCCTTGTTCTCAGATGATTCTGGATAGGAGCACTGACTCTCACATTAGGCCTGTGACAAAGCAAGGCATAAAACCTGGCTGGGCCTCTGCTTCCTGCTCTGTGAAATGGGCATAACACTGACTTGTGCAGGGGCAATGAGAAAATCTACTGAGGTGTGGTGATAACAATCTACTGAGAAGCTTTACAGAGATGAGTGCAATTATTACTTTTTCTTCAAAAATAAGGAGAGGATTTGGAAGATGAGACCCAATTGTAGATGTCACAAGTGGAAAGCACTTTCTTCTTAATGCCCATTTGCAAATCTCTAAATGGCTGGTGCACTGGACCCTGGCTTGGAGGGAACCTTATACAACTTGTGTCTTGCTAGTCAGCCAGTGGATTAGAGCGGGATGCTCAGGGCGCGGGTGGAGGGGTGAGTGCCGTCAGTGGGCACCCCCACCCTTGCACACAAACACTGGCTCACCCTCACTCTAACTTTGCCCACTGGTGAGCACTCTGATCCTGGTGTTGGCAATGGGTATTGCCCTTTATATTTTGCAATAGTTAGGGACATCCCTTGTGTTCTAACTCTGAGTTGGACCTCTACCCCCACAAGGTCCCTGAGTGATCTATGGGCAGCTGGGGTGGCCCCTTTTTAAAATGGCACAGCCCAAGCACACTGGGCACCATATCTAGACACTGCTGTCCCTCTGCACTCATAAAACCACAACTTGGAAGGTAGTCATTCATTAATTTGACAGACATGAATGAGCACCTGTCACACACTGCTCTGGGCCAGGTCCTGGCCTCAGCCAGTCAAACATTTCTGTCAGTAGTGTTGGGTGTTTGGAATAGCCACTCACAGATTTCCACATCAGGAATTCAGGATATGGCCAATTATACCCAGGCCAGTGTCCTGGGAGCAGTGGGGCCTCAGGGTACCAGCCAATTCTCAGGGTACCTTTAGGAGCCCTTCCTTTTTTGTCCCTTGTCCCCCATCTCAGCCCTGAGAGGGGTGGGCAGGTCCAGGGTTCTTGTCCAATCTAAGAATGGAGTAACCTGAGCTCAGAGGGTTTAAACAGCATGCCAAGGGGGCAGAGCTTAGCTTGAATCCCATTTCCCAGCTGAGTTCCACTGTTGCTTCTGCTCTGACGTAGACAGCAGGCGTTGTCTATGTCATATCAGATGCCAATGTCCAGTTGGCTGTTTATTGGGAACACCAGTTTCTACCCCTTGGCAAAGGGCTCGCTCCCCACTCTTGGACATGTCACATGCTAACATGTCTCTCTCCCCCACCCATCCCAGGCTTGCCCATGGGTGACATACCCATGGATGGTATGTCCGTCACTGACCTGGGACCTGTGGTGCTCAGCCTGCTGAAGATGCCAGAAGAATACATTGGCCAGAACCTTGGGCTCAGTACCTGCAGGCACACAGCAGAGGAGTACGCTGTCCTGCTCTCCAAGCACACTGGGAAGGCAGTGTACGATGCCAAGGTGGGCCCCTCAGCCCCTACTGGTCATTTCAAACCCCAAGGAGGGCTTTGTGGGTAGTAAGAAAGGGAATCTAGAGCAAGGTAAATCTGAATTCATCACAACTGTGAGCATTCATGTTGTGCTGTTCTTGGGAGCTAAGTGTGATTGCCAAGTGAAGTTTCTGGCTTAGGTGGTTGATTAAGTTGGAAGGTTTCCAGGAAGAAGGGACAGTAGCACCAAGGCCAGGAGTGAAAATGCAGGGCTGCTGGGGTCCTCTGGGATGTGACTTGAGGGAAGAGAAGGGGAGGAGGCCAGAGAGAGAGCACCCTCCCAACACACACTTGGCCTGGCTGGGTGGGCAGAAGGCACACCATCCTCTCCTCTCCCCCCTCATCCTCAGTCTTCCAGTCCAGACCCCTGGGTTTCTTGGTTCTTGTCATTCCAATTATGAAAGTAAGACCTTTTCATTAAAGAAAATGTGGGAAACTCCTGGGTGTTAAGGAGACAAACTGTCCAGAGTCGCCTGACCCAAATAGTAATGATGAGGGGTTTGAGGCTGGATAGAGCTCCAGGCTCAATCCTAGTCCCTGCTGTTAATACCCAGCAGTGCGTGACCTGAGGCATGGCCCCTGATGCCTCTGCTTCAGTTTAACTATGAAGTGAGCATGTGAATAGTGTCCCTGGCTCTGGTAGTGATTGAATAGAACAGAACTGAGGCTTCTTTAGCACAATGGTGTGCTCTAGAAAACAGGCACTGTGAGGTCAGGTGTTAGTGTCTAAACAATGAAAAGCATGAGGCAGTTCGTGGAGGATTTGAGGAGCTGAGTTCAGATCCATATTGACCAAGAACAGTGGGTTTCAGGTGGACTTAGCAAGGACCTTGGTAAAGACTGAGGTGCCCCGGCCCCCAGCACCCAAGTAAGGTGCTGAGATGTTGATAGATACTCACAGACACCTCCTCTACTTCCAGACAACCCCTGAGGAGTATGAGAAGCTTGGCTTCCCAGGGGCTCAGGACCTGGCCAATATGTTCCGTTTCTATGCCTTGAAACCCAATCGGGACATTGAACTGACGCTGAGGCTCAACCCCGCGGCCAGAACGCTGGATCAGTGGCTGGGGCAGCACAAAGGGGACTTTTCCAAGTTGTTGTGACCCTACCCACTTCTTGACACCATCTAGGGGGAGGGGAGGGGAGAGCTGATCACCTCAGCTACAGTGATCTGTTCTTGTGTTACAAAAATTATTTTTAAAATAAAGGCCACTGTTTTCACAGATGATTTCCAAAAGAAAAGGGCTTTGTTTCTGGGACTTGGACTGGGGTGGCAGCTGCTGGGCACTGATTCCAACAGGATACATAGTTGTGTGGGGGGGTCCAGTACCCTCCCCCTGCAGTGAGGGGGTGTGAGGGCAGAACAGGCATTTGGTAACAACACACAGGACTTTAGATGCAATTTTAAGTTTAGTCAAACAGGTGTGAAACATCATAGGGGCAACCACACATAGATGTTTCTCTTCCTCTCTTCCTCCTTCCCTCCCCCTCTCTAAAAATAAATAAATAAAAATTAAAAAAAACTTTACAAAAATAAAAAGCATTTGTTTGACAAATTACCCTGGCTCTGGTAACTTCCTACCTAGTGTGCTAGGTTGGAAATAGTGGTGACCAAAAGTTATGTTCCCTGCCTTGAGATTAGTAAGAGAGCCGGATATAAATATGCAATGAATAATTACAGATTGACACAGAGAGGCAGAGAACAGAGGGTAACAATTAGAGGAGCCTGCTTCAATGGGCATGCAGACAGCCTTTCAGATCTAAGGAGGACAGAGAGCTGTGTAAGAGGGCAAAGACCATAATAGTTTGGGATTCCAAGACACCTGGACCAGCAAGAGAACAGGAGAGGCTCTTTGCATCCAGCCCCGTGTGATGCCCAAGTCCTCCAGGCACTAGGGTGGAAAACTCACCTATTGGGCTGATTCCTTCTGCTGAGAACTTGGAGTGGGAGCCCGGAAAGAGACGCTGTGCCCAGGTCCAGAGTGAACCCAAAGTGAACTTTGGTGAGCTGACATTGGACTTTGAGCACTCCTCACCCACAAATGGCAGGACCTAGGCGGATCACTGAGTCCCTCTGGTCTGTTTGCTCATCTGGTGCTGCCTGGCTGAGCTGTTGTGAGGGCACTGTGAGCTCATTTGTGCAAAGGGATGCCTGACACTCCCAGGCACCTCCCCCTCCTGTCTAACACATGTGACTAAGCCCTGTTAGCAGGCAGTGCTCTTTGGCCTCCTGTTCCTTCAATAGGTAGCATCTACCAGCCCCTATCCCAGGTGTGGCCAAAGCAGCCAAATGAGGTGTGAACAGCCCATGTCCCAAAACCAGTGAAATGAAAACTGCACAATTCAGGATGCTCCCATATGCTATGAACTATCCACACTGCATACATAACTCAAATTCTGGGCAATGAAACTACTGTGACATTACAGTGGTAGATTAATGTCCTTACACATTTGTCCACACAGAACATACAACATAAAGAGTGAATTCAAACATAAACCATGGACTCCTGTGATTGTAACCTATCAATGCAGGTTCAACAGTTATAACAAATACACCACTGTTGGTAATGTAGGGGAAGCTGTGCATGTGTGTGTGGGAGGGTGGAGGTATATGGGAAATCTCTGTACCTTCCCCTCAATTTTGCTGTGGATCTAAAAACTGTTGTAACAAAATAGTCTATTAAGAAACACATCCCGCCCTGGCTGGCATAGCTCAGTGGATTGAGCGTGGGCCTGTGAACCACACGATCGCGGTTCGATTCCAAGTCAGGGCACATGCCTGGGTTGCAGGCCAGTTCCCAGCAGGGGACTCACGAGAGGCAACCACACATTGATGTTTCTCTCCGTCTCTCCTTCCCTTCCCCTCTAAAGATAAATAAAAAAAAAATTAAAAATAATAAAAAAATTTAAAAAGAAACACATCCCGACTTCTGGCCAAGATGGAGGTGTAGGTGGAAACACTGTGCCTCCTCGCACAACCAGATTTAAAGACAACAAAGTTTTCGTAACAAAAATGCAACCAAAACACAGGAAATTGAACTGTATGGAAGTCTGACAACAACAAACCATCCAGACCAGTAAGAGGGGCGGAGTCAGCAGCTGGCGGAGCTGGGTCCAGCAGGAAAAAGTAATGGCTGCCAAACTGACCCAGGTGCACAGGCGGTGGTTGGCAGATCCCAGGTGTGGGGTGGCAATAAGCAGACCCAGTGAAGGCACAAGGTGGCTGGCTGACCGCAGTCACACATTCGCACGTACAGATAAACCAGACAAAGGAGCGAGCAGTGTGACAGACCTCGAAAACCAGGGCCCCAGCAACGGGGATTAAAGTCTAAAAGCACCAATTGGAAAAACTTTCAGAATCGAGGTACTGGGAGAAGCTCCCAGGTGCACAGAGAGTTTGTTGGAGACACCCACAGGATCCTGGAGGGTGCACAGGCCCACACATTCGGGAGCCGGCACCAAGGGGGTCCAGTTTGCTTGTGGGAAGCAGCAGAGGAGACCGAAATATGAGAGAGAAAACGTGGAACAAGCACCAATGCTCCCTCTCTGACCCTGCTCCCACATACAGCGTCACAACCCAGTGACTAGGTCACCTCACCCTGGTGAACACCTAAGGCCCCGCCCCTCACACGTAACAGGCATGAACAGACCAAAACATTATGGCTCAGGAACAGCTCAAAGCCCCAGAGCCAATACTTCTAAGTGACAAAAAGATAGCCAATCTATCAGAGGCACAGTTCAAAACACTGGTGATCAGGATGCTCACAGAACTGGTTGATTTTAGTCACAAATTAGAGGAACGTATGAAGGCTAAACTAACTGAAATGAAGGAAAATGCACAGGAAACCAATAGTGATGGAAAGGAAACTGGGACTCAAATCAAGGGAGAAGACCAGAAGGAAGAAAAAAATGACCAAACACAAAAATATGAAGAAACAAGAATTCAAAAAAAAAATGAGGAGAGACTTAGGAACCTCCAGGACATCTTTAAACCTTCCAACATCCGAATTACAGGGGTACCAGAAGGGTAGGAGGAACAGCCACAAGTGGAACACTTATTTGAACAAATAATAAAGGAGAACTTCCCCAATCTGGCAAAGGAAATAGACCTCCAGGAAATCCAGGAAGCTCAGAGAGTCCCAAAGAAGCTGGACCCAAGAAGGAACACACCAAGGCACATCATAATTACTTTAGCCAAGATTAATATGAAGGAGAGAATCCTAGAAACAGCAAGAGAAAAGGGGACAGTCACCTACAAAGGAGTTCCCATCAGACTGTCAGCTGATTTCTTAAAAGACACCTTACAGGCAAGAAGGGGTTGGAAAGAAGTATTCCAAGTCATGAAATCCAAAGACCTACATCCAAGATTGCTCTATCCAGCAAAGCTTTCATTTAGAATGGAAGGGAAGATAAGGTCAAGTTCAAGGAGTTCATCATCACCAAGCCCTTATTATATGAAATGTTCAAGGGACTTATCTAAGAAAAAGAAGATAGAAAATATGAACAGTGAAAGGACAGCAAACTCAGTTATTAACAACCACACCTAAAACAAAAGCAAACTAAGAGGACAGCTAGATCAGGAGTGGAACTATAGAAATGGAGATCACATGGAGGGTTAGCACAGGGGAGTGGGAGGAGGAGAAGGGGGGAGAAGGTACAGAGAATAAGTAGCACAGATGGTAGGTAGAAAATAGATAGGGGGAGGGCAAGAATAGTATGGGAAATATAGAATCTAAAGAAATTGTGACACATGGACATAAACGCAAGGGGGGGAATGGTGGGGGAGGGTTGTGCAGGGTGGAGGGGAATGAAGGGGGAAAATGGGAGAACTGTAATGGCATAATCAATAAAATATATTAAAAAAAGAATAATTTTAAAAATCCTGTATTTTAAAGCATTTGATCTGTAATAGACATTTGTGTTCACCTGATTACCTACCTTGTCTCTCGGAAATAACCAAATGTGGTTGGAAAGGAAGATCCTTTGCCCACCCTGAATGTTGAAATCAGATGCCCTGCCTGACGCAGGGTGGTCCTGCCCCAACTTTAAATCACTACAATAAGAAAGCACGTGGCGGCCCTGGCTGGTGTGGCTCAGAGGATTGAGTACCAGCCTGTGAACCAAGCGGTTGCTGGATTGATTCCCAGTCAGGGCCCGTGCCTGGGTTGCAGGCCAGGTCCCCAGTAGGGGATGCATGAGAGGCAACTGCTCATTGATGTTTCTTTCCCTCCCTTCCCTTCTCTAAGAATAAATACATATTTCTTTTTTTAAAAGTAAGCAAGCACGTGAGGGTCATGCCACGCAGAGCACCCCACGGAGGGGACTACTCCCAGTGCCACTGCACCACCCTGCTGGCTTAAGTGTTCCCAGCACAATTCCTAGTCAGGTGCACTGCCATGTGTACTTGGTCTTCTGAAAGCTGGTCCCTGAAATACATGAGTAGGCTGCCATCATTTATTTTTTAATTTTCTTAACTGTAGTAAAATATACATAAAATTTACTATTTTAGTTATTTTTAAATGTACAGTTCAGTGACATTAAGTACAGTCACTGTTGTACAACCATCACCACCATCCATCTCTAGGCCTCTGCCATCATTCCGTATTGAAACGGTACCCATTAAACCCTAACTCCCCAACCCTCCTCCCTCTAGCTCTGGGCAACCACCCTTCTATTTTCTGTGTCTATGAACTTGACTCTCTAAGCACCTCATACAAATAAATAGCTGCCCACATCTTAAAACAAGACATTCATAGAAATATTATTGATAATAACAGAACAGTGGAAAAAACCTGAATGTCTATAGGATGAATGAGAAAAAAAATGTGATGTATTCATACAGTGGAATATTATTCAGCCATAAAAAGAAATGAAGTACTAATTTATGCTGTAACATGCATACATCTTGAAATATACTAAATGAAACCAGAAAAGCACCACAGAGCTCACATATTGTATGACACCATTTAGGTGAAATATACAGAACAGGCAAGTTTATAAGACAGGAAGTAGATTTGTTATCAGAGACTGAAGGACTTGGGAGAAAATGGAGTAACTGCTAAAGGATATGGAATCTCTCGAGGCGATGAAAATGTTCTAGAATTGACTGTGGTGATGGTTAAATAACCTTAAATTAAAATCCACAAAACCGTACACTTTGGTTTTTTTATTATTTATTTATTTATTTTTAAGATTTTATTTACTTATCTTTAGAGAAGAAGGGAACAAGAGAAGGAGAGAAATATCAATGTATGGTCGCCTCTCATGAGTCCCCTGCTGGGAACTGGCCTGCAACCCAGGCATGTGCCCTGACTGGGAATCGAACCGCGATCATGTGGTTCGCAGGCCTGTGCTCCATCCACTGAGCTATGCCAGCCAGGGCAAAACCATATACTTTAAAGGTGAGTTGAATAGTTTATAAATTATCTCTCAATAAATCTGTTACCTCAAAAATGAGGTAACTAGCCCTGGCTGGTATAGCTCACTGGATTGAGTGCAGGCTACAAACCCAAGGGTTAACAGTTCAATTCCCCCTCAGGGCACATGCCTGGGTTGTGGGCCAGGTCCCCAGTGGGAGCCACGTGAGCGGCAACCACACATTAATGTTTCTTTCCCTCTCTCTCTCCCCTCTTCCCCTCTCTCTAAAAATATATAAAACTTTTTTTTAAAATGAGGTAACTAAAATCTCCACACAAAAATCTGGATGCCCAGCTTCTCTTGGAAAGTACCAGAAGATCTGGCAGCACTGGGTCTGAATTCCTGTGCAGCCCCTGCCCTGCCTTGGGTGGAGCTCAACAGTGGCTGTCCTCTTTAAACATGGCAGCCAGTCTCCATCGTTCCCTTCTGTCTCCCAGCAACTGAAGTTGTAGGTCAGGACCCACTTTGTTTCTTTGCATTAAGTTCCTGACTGGCTCATGTGTGATCCTTTACAAGCGTCATGTCAAATAAGCAGAACCTCAGTTACATGATATAAAGTCAGGTTTCACAGTGTTTATTAACAAGAATGCTACATGCCTTCTGCAAAAGCCAGGGAAGCTCATACAATTTAGTTTTCAGTGTTGGGCTCCACTGTTACAGAACAGAGTAAATGACAGGGACAGTCCCTGAACATAGGAGCAGTAGAGAGGCTTGTGGGACTAAAAAAATTCTTGTACATTGAGGGGGGTTTTCATGACAGGGAAGGAATGTTGCATTCAAGTCCACAAGAATCCAAAGGCCCAAAGAGGAGGAAGAGGATGGCTCAGGTGGGAAAACAAATCAGAACAGAAGCCTGCAGGTGGGAATGGAAACAAAGTCCAGTCCCCAAGTCTATCTCATCCCTATGTGACCGTGCCTTCCCTTATTCACCCCCTAGGCATTTCAGTAAATGCTCAACACCCATCTACCGTCCCCCTCCTCTCAATCCCCAAAGGCTTGGGGCCTAGAGATACTTTTCTGTATTTTTTAAGTATCTCATCTCCCACTCCAGCCCCAACTCAAGCTGCAAGTTATCTGGTGACAAATGCCTCAGAAGCCAGCTGTGGGAATAAGCCCACTCCAAGCCCTGAGTGAGACTGGGCGCTAGATTTGCACTGCCATCTTCCTGCATCTGCAGAAAGGACCCTCGGTACAGCAATAATGATATTGCTAGCCAGAAAATCCACCTTTCTATCTCAAAGTGTTCCTCTAGACTTCTGCTTTCAAAAGATATGACATGCATGGGAGCCGACTTCTCCAGAGGAAAACTAAGCTGTCATGGGGCGCCTGCCTAGCTTCCTGTTGCTGTGCCTGTGTCTAGGCATGTGAAGGGGCCCATGCTGAGAGTCCACAGCAGGCACTCAATAAAAATTTTCTGAATGAAGGACAAGTATCTGCAACTGGCAGAAGGTCACCACTGACCCCTTTCTTGCCCATCAGGTCTTTCCCATCCTCTTCACCCAACCCAGCAAGTGTACTCTCACACCTCAAGCTGCTCAGCTCAGAACCTGGGGGTGGGTCTGAGAGATATGCTTGGGGTCCATTCCAGTAGTGCCAGCATTGAAGCTTTTGTGAGACAGCCTCTGCAAGGAGCCCAGACTAGTCAAAGTACAATGAGCAAAAATTTTAGCACAAAAAATGTATTAATATTCCTTTGACAACAATCAAGGGAAAAAATAAATCTAGCAAGGGAAACAGTGATATAGGAGGCCACACTGCACATCTCTTGTGGCACAGGCTCCAAAAAAAGAAGCTACCCACAAAATTCTAGTACATTCATTCAAATCAGCTTGTTGTTGCATGGGAAGCTCCCTTCTCTGGGATTTGGGTTCAAGAGGCACAGCCCTTGTGTGAGTATGCACTCAGGCAGCCATGACTCCGGATGAGACCAGCCACCTCTGCAGCCAGCTCCAGGGAGGCCAGAAGAAACGAGGGGCAGCCTGACCTGCACGTGAACACCATATAAGCCCCTGCTAAGCCATGTGTAGAAAGCTGCTTAAACTCTTTCAAAGAAGACATAACCACAATGTAGGTTTTAAATATCTCTTTGCAGTAGATAATCTTTTACATGGATACAGAATCATTTTACATTCGTAGATCAGACACTAATAGATGCTTTATTTTAGTAAATTATGAAGGAAAACAAAAAGAAAACTATTCAGAAATGTTCTCCATTAGCCTCTTACTAATGGGAGGGTCTGGAAACACACAGAATCTACACATCCTAGAAGCTGCGGTTGGGGCAACTGTTTTGCTCTGGCCAGATGGTGGAGAGCCTTCAACTGCTTAGACTATGTTTTCCTTTCTGAACAAACATTTACACAGGAAAAGACGATGATTCTTTGCATTAAATAATTTAAACACATTTCTGGAAATAGGTGTCGACAGTGTAGTTAGTGGTGAAAACCAAGCTGTGGCTGGCAGTGGGGGTAAGGCTCTAGGATAAGGAGGCCCGTGGTCCAGCAGACAGGCAGAGTCCCACTCAGGCCTGGCTTCAAACACCAGAGCTCCACAGCCACAGACAAGAGGCCACCTGGGTGGGGGGGGAGGGAGAACTGACAAAAGATCACAGCCCCCATGTTTCAGCTGCTGGGTACCCTTGGGAATTAAACTCCAAGAAAAGCAAGGGATGCCTCTACTGAGGGGTGGGTGATGCCGGTGGGGCTTATGGGCCCCAAGTTCCTGGAAAAGACAACATGTCAGAAGAGACTCATTCCAGAACCTCCCAGAGGTTTAATGACAGGGAAATTAATCACTTCACAACTTGGTGCAGTTTCAGGCTTCATTTTTAAGCTGTAAGCATGGCCTTTAATTCTTTATTAAGATTTCCACCACAGTTCATTCCAAATTAAAGTTTTGGCTCTAATTTGAGAAGTGTCCAGATGTCTTACTCTGAGCCAGAAGAGGCCAAGTTACCTACCCACAGACAAGAAACCTACCAGCCCTTAGGCGTGCCACGCCTTACTGCCCAAGAGCTGTCCACCATGACCATTCTGTGGAAAGGTGTGTTGTCACATGATTTTGCTGTTGCCAAGGTGGTCCAGAGGGCCTCTGCAGGCAGGGCTCCATACTGCTGTTCTGGAATCCCCCGGTCTCCAAGGTGCCTTGGCCACGAGGAAGGGCTGCGGCTCCCAGCCTAGTTTCCAGTGGACCGTTTTCCTGAGCCAAGACACAAGTGGTTACAATTTACTGGCATTGCAAGGCACATCCCTTGCAGTGAGTGAGCTTCTATCATCCCTGGGAAGGAGCTATGCCAGGAGCCCCAGCCACCAGGAACCCACACAAGTAAAGTTGGTCCCAAGAACCCACAGTGACCAAGTACAACTCCTGGCAGCTCTCTGGAGGTTACATGGCTCTACACCCCCGGCAGGACAGGCGCTGTAAAACAGGTGGTGAGTGGAGAGATCTGAGTTCGCCTGGCTCTCCTGTGACTGTGGGGAACCTGGTTCCCACCACTGTGGGATGCAGTGCCTCTGAGAGCTGGTGGAGGGAGACTGAGAGGCAGCCCCCAGTGCAGCCTCTCCCTGCGGTCTGGTTCAGCTCTGGACTGCCACTGACTGCCACATTACCTAATGTAGGTGTCTCCAGGGACCAAAAGGCTTGGCTCCAAGGGGAGCCAGATACACCATACCTAAGACTGGTACCCCTTCCAGTGCCAGGGAGTGGGGAGTATGAAATTGGTTAAAGTAAGGAAAAATGGGGATTAGTTCACAAAAGGAAACAAAGGGGAGAAACCTCAAGGGTTTTCCTACCTCACCTGGGTATCAGGAGGTAAACATTTTCTTAAGTTTGGAAAGGAATCCCTCCTTGTCCTCCCCAGCCTCAGGCCTAGCCTTGCCTCCTGTGGAGCTATCCATGGTGCTGCCACCTGGGCACAAACAGCAGAAAAAACTGGGGTCAAGGGCACACACCTCCAGGCGTCCCATCCCAGGCCCCACCTACCCCCACCTGGCCACCCAAGGACTCTATACTCAGGGACCACCTGGCCAACCTGGGAGCCACCACCAAGCACCACCCTGAGAAGAGAGGTGGCAACTCCCAGGTTGGCCAAGGCTGCCTTGCCTTTTCAGATGACTGATGCAAACAGGTCACTCAGTACTTCAACGTATCCCAACTGTCCCCAAGTCACTGAGCCGTGAGAGGGAAATAAGAAACAGAGCCAGACAAGTACCAGCCGTCTCCATCTTAACAACTGTAACAAAAATACAGCCCACTACCAGAGGCCAGAATTCTAGGCCAGGCCTCAAATCTTCCACGTTAGCTCATTCAATCCTTAAGATAACCTTACAGGTACATTTCAGAGGGAAAAAAAACAAAAAATGGAGGCACAGAGAGGTCACTGTATTTTTCAGACTGTAACATGCACACACCCCCCCCCCATCATTTGGGAGGCATAATGGTTGTTAATGCTGCTGTTGAGTTCTGTTTGCATTTATATTGGTGAAATATTATGTTATTTATGTTATTAAATATTTTACATTTTTTGCTTCAAAATTCCTTTTCCTATTTTCCTCTCTAAAAGCTAGGTGCGTCTTATGGTCCAAAAATTATGGGTACATGCTTTGTTCAAACCCATGCAGCTGGACTCCAGAGCTTCTTAACCACCATGCCACTGTCTCTAAAAGGTGAACATCGACACCAAGCTCCATGTCTGTACATGTGCACATCTCTGGGACACTCAGGGAAGGACTCACTGCCTCTTGGAACATGAACAGAACATGTGCACTTATCTGTAACGACAGCAGCAATGAACCCAGTATGGCACTGGGCAAGATCTCTCCATCTTGGGGCATCTAACCCTCAATGCTCCAGAAAAGAGGGGGTGCTCCTTATTTCTTTAGGGCCCAGGCTGAGACTGATGAGAGTAACTCTGCTGTACAAATGCATCATTTTAAAGATCTACCAACTACTAGGCAGGGAGGGCAAACTTTTGTTAGGAGTTAGACTACAGACCTGTACTCAACACACTAGAATTATGCCAAGCACAGTGTATAGCAGAGGAAAAAGTGGTCACAGCCCCCAAGATCCCAGACTAAGACACCTTCCTCAATGAGAGGCCCAGGGCAACCAGGCCCCTAGCAGAAGTGGACAAGGCTGTCCTAGGTCTAGCCCCCTAGGCAGTCCTCTGGACTGGCAGGCTCTCACAGATCCGAATGTCCTGAGAGAGAGTGGTGGCCCTGGACAAAGACGTGCTGACAGGGGTCTAAGCAATCACCAAAGATGAGGCAGCTGAGTGACTCCTGATTCCCAGAGCTCCCTAGTGGAGGACCTGGGCACCACATAATCAGCAGAGCAAGCCCCTTTGAGAGGTGCCCACTACCACGTGTGCCTTCCTCAGTCCTTCATGCCCTCTTTTCCTACATAAAGACTTCAGTAACACAAAGGATTCTCCTAACACAAAGGGATCCACAAACCAGAAATTTCCCATTACTCCCAGGCCTCCTAGAACAAAGGAGAGCAAGAGTATTGAATTCCATTATGCCCTTGGTAAGGAGATGGCAAATCTTCACATGTTTGTGTGTGTCAGTGGATGAGAGTTTGCATGTGTCACACTAGAGTTACCACTGATGGAGATTTTAACATGTGCCATGCCAAATACTTTAACCCATGTGATCTCATTTAATCATATAGACCCCTATGAAGCAGGTGCTATTATTCCCAATTTACAGATGAGGAAACTGAGGCTCAGAGGGGTGAAGTAATTTGCCTAAGGCTTCACTGCTAATAATGGCATAGCTGGGTTGTGAATCTGCTGACATCAGAACCCAAGCTCTTAACTACTAGTCACAACAGGGCACAAAAACACTCAGTGACTGCTGACTTCCTCCCACAACCCTGCAGTCCCTATCACCTGAGGAAGGGTACAGAGTAACTGTGTTCCATGGTCATGCAGGTATTTGAGCCATGGTGGCCAATCTGGGAGAGCCAGAACCACCACCCTGTTAGCTGGTTAATAATCCACAACAACCACAAACACAAGCAAAATATGCACACCCCGGAATTTTCATTTTATACTAGCAGGAACAGCCTTACCTCTCTTTCTACTTTCATATCTGGCTAAAAGGGGTATGGGAGCCTTCAGGAATATTTACTGACCAGGACATCAAGTGAATATAAGCACTGAACTTAAAATTCTAAACCAAACAGGAATTAACTGTAAGCCTCCGCACACAGATAACAAAGTCTATAAACACACGGCTCTACTCTCTCTTTCTCAGAGTCCTGATTTCTCCGAGGACTAGCCTGGGGTAGAAAGAGAGGCATGTGTTTACAGGATGTCCTGGGCACTCAGGCACCTTCAGGTCTCATCACAAGATACAAATACAAAGTGCTATACTTCCAAAGCTGCTTTCAATAAAGCTGGCACATAATCTTTGCATTTTAGAATAAACAGAAAATGCCCTATGGTGGAAGTCCATCCCAGCCAAATAGGCATTTCTAGTCTGCACTTCCAGAAGGTAGGGCTGCTCAGCCCACCACAGTCAGAGGTCAAACCTGAGGCCAAAGGACTCCTCTATCAGACCACATGTGGCTTTCCTGAGAAGAACTACGTTTTTCTGTCTGCCTGATAGTGTTTCCCTGCTGATGGTTAGGGAAATAAATTCAAACCAACTCAGCCAATATTTACCATGAATAAGCCTTAGGCCAGGTGCTGTGCAAGGTCCTGGGGACTCAAAGAATAAACACTGTAGTCACTACAGGCAGGGATTCCAAGTCAAAACTACCTGATGGCTGTTCACAAGGTGATGCCAAAGGACGAATACTATTCATTCTGTGAATCTGTACTACCTTTAGGGTCAAACTCCTAATGTTACAAGAGAGGTCTAGCATTTATTTGAGGGTTCAATGCTTGCCCTGTCTTCCCCCATTACACTGTTGTTGGATGAGGCCAAAGAACCTCTCTCTCTGGGTATCACTTCTTAGCACGCAGTAAAAGCTAAATGCATATCTGTTTGAAGACAGAGAGGCCAACAGTACTCCAGGATCTGACTTCTGGGGACTGGACCTACCCCACAGGTGGAAGTGCAGGCCCACAGTCACAGCCTGGCTCCCTGAGCCATCTAACATACACAGGTTGAGCCTGCAAAGCATGTCTCCTCCTACTAACAAGTCTTTCCCTCACCTTCCCTTTGCCTCCTCCCTGTATAAAGCAGGTCTATAGTCAACACTATTAGCCATATCGGAGAAGAGAAACAGCAGGAGGAATTGCCAAATAATGAGCTCAGGAACAGGTTTCTACAGCTACAGCTAAATGTACATATGTATGTTGTCACAAGAACTGATGATGATCCAGAAACAAACAATGAGCCACACTATGTCTCTACCTCAAAAAGCCACACAGTAATTAATGTCAGACTGCCCCAATTCCCTGTGTCTTTTTGCTGAAGTGCTAAGAGTCCCAAGCACACTATAGGCTTTGCGGTACACACTGGGAAAGATGCTAGGATCAGCCTAGCAGCATTAGGAAACAAATAAAGGATACTTTAGCCACCAAAGACTTGAGCTCCATTTCCTACTAAGTAATTGTATCTATTCCAAATGCCTTCCAGGTACTCTTTCCATAATAAAAGCAAAGACACACAGAAATCAATCTGCATCTACAATGACTCTCTCCTGGGTCTCTAATGACTCTCTAATGCTCATGTACTTAGAGGCTATTGAAAAAAAGTACACACTTTATCCCAAGCATCACTAAAAAATGAATGCAACTGCTTCCAGTATGACTTTAGTTAGTACACTTTTAAGATTTTATTTATCTACTTTTGGAGAGAGGGGAAGGGAAGGAGACAGAGAGGGAGAGAATTATCATTATGTGAGAGAGAAATAGTTGCCTCTCACATGACCCAACTGGGGACTTAGCCTGCAACCCAGGTATGTGCCCTGACTGGAAACTGAATCAGCAACCTTTTGGTTCACATGCTGGTGCTCAATCCACTGAGCCACACCAGCCAGGGCTAGTTAATACGCTTTGTTGAATGCTTGAAATAAAAGAGATTGAGGCTCTACTTAAATAACAGGACCCACTGTTAGTGAAGTTGTCCGGAAATGGGAATTGTATGTCCTGTCATTATCTTCGGATGGGGATTGCAAGAGTAATTCTCTTCACAGTATAATGGAAGGCTTAACTATAACCAGGCAGGAGACAGACAGTGCATTCCTTGAAGCCAATTCTAAGATTCTTAAATGTCATTTAATGCCCTGGCCAGGTAGCTCAGCTGGCTGGAGTGTTGTCCTGATACACCAAGATTGTAGGTTTAATCCTTGGTCAAGGCACATCCGAGAATCAACCAATGAACTGCATAAATAAGTGGAACAACAAATTGATGTTTTGGACTTCTGGCCAAGATGGTGGCGTAGGTAAATGCACTTTGCCTCCTCATACAACCAACAGAACAACAACAAATTTAAAAACAACACAACCCAGGGGTCCAGTGTGGGGAAATAAAGCCTCAAAACCTCTGACTGGAAAAACCTGTGGGGGGTTGTGGCAGTGGGAAGAACTCCCAGCTTCACAGGAGAGTTTGTTGGAGAGACCCATGGGGTCCTAGATGTATACAAAACCACCCAACCAGGAATCAACACCAAAAGGGCTTAATTTGCTTGCAACTAGTGGGGGAAGTGATTGAAAGCTGGCCAAAGCTGGCAAGCGACGTTATTCCTTCTTGGACCCCTCCCCCACATACAGCAGCACTATGCCGTGAAGTGGGGTGCCCTGACATGGTAAATACCTGAGGCTCCGCCCCTTACAATATGATAAGCACACCGAGACAAAAAAATACTGCCCAAATGAAAGAACAGATCAAAGCTTCAAAAATAGAACTAAGTGATGAAGAGATAAGCCAATCTACCAGATGCAGAGTTCAAAACACTGGTAATCAGGATGCTCACAGAAATGGTTGAGTACGGTCACAAAATAGAGAAAGAAGTGAAAGTTATGAAAAGTGAAATAAAAAAAAATATACAGGGAACCAACAGTGAAGTGAAGGAAATTGGGACTCAAATTAATGATTTGCAGCAGAAGGAAGAAACAAACATTCAACCAGAACAGAATGAAGAAACAAGAATTCAAAAAAATGAGGAGAAACTTAGGAACCTCTGGGAAAACTTTAAATGTTCCAACATCCCAGTCATAGGGGTGCCAGAAGGAGAAGAGAAAAAGCAAGAAATTGAAAACTTATTAGAAAACATAATGAAGGAGAACTCCCCTAATATGGTAAAGGAAATAGACTTCCACGAAATCCAGGAAGCTCAAAGAGTCCCAAAGAAGTTAAACCCAAGGAATCACACACGAAGACACATCATAATTACATTACCCAAGGTTAAAGATAAGGAATCTTAAAACAGTAAAAGTATACAATCACCTACAAAGAAATTCCCATTAAGACTATCAGCTGATTTCTAAAACAAAAAACAAAAAACAAACAAACAAAAACCTTGCAGAGGTCTTCCACCAAGATGGAGGCATAGGTGGAAACATTTTGCCTTCTCGCACAACCAAATCTAAAAACAACAAAGTTTTAGCAACAATAAACGCAGCCAAGCCACAGAAAATTGAACAATACAAAGTCTGACAACAACGAACTACTCAGCTACACCAGTAAGAGGGGCAGAGCCAGCAGTGGAGAGGGTCGGGCAAAAAAGATCCCCCAACCCAGGTAGCCAAGGGCAAATCCCAGGTGTGGAGTAGCGGCAGGCAGACCCAGTGAAGGCACAAGGTGGCAGGCTGACCACAGTCACACTTTGTGCACAGATAAACCAGCGAAGGAGCAAGCAGTGAGACAGACCAGGCAGGCCCCAGTGGCATAAAGGAGCACAGAGGACCGCCATTGCTCCCTCTCTGACCCTGCCCCCACATAGTGTCACAACTCAGTGACTGGGTTGCCCCACCCTGGTGAACACCTGAAGCTCTGCCCCTCATACGTAACAGGCATGAACAGAACAAAATATTATGGCTCAAGAACAGCTCCGAAGCCCCAGAGCCAACACTTCTAAGTGACAAAAAGATAGCCAATCTATCAGATACACAGTTCAAAACATTGGTGATCAGGATACTCACAGAACTGGTTGATCTTAGTCACAAATTAGAGGAACATATGAAAGCTAAACTAACTGAAATGAAGGGAAATGCATAGGAAACCAATAGTGATGGAAAGGAAACTGGGACTCAAATCAAGGGAGCAGACCAGAAGGAAGAAAAAAATGACCAAACATAAAAATATGAAGAAACAAGAATTCAAAAAAATGAGGAGAGGCTTAGGAACCTCCAGGACATCTTTAAACGCTCCAACATCTGAATTATAGGGGTACCAGAAGGGTAAGAGGAACAGCCACAAGTGGAACACTTATTTGAACAAATAATAAAGGAGAACTTCCCCAATCTGGCAAAGGAAATAGACCTCCAGGAAATCCAGGAAGCTCAGAGAGTCCCAAAGAAGTTGGACCCGAGGAGGAATACACCCAGGCACATCATAATTACATTAGCCAAGATTAAAATGAAGGAGAGAATTCTAGAAGCAGCAAGAGAAAAGGGGACAGTCACCTACAAAGGAGTTCCCATCAGACTGTCAGCTGATTTCTCAAAAGAGACCTTACAGGCAAGAAGGGGTTGGAAAGAAGTGTTCCAAGTCATGAAATCCAAAGACCTACATCCAAGATTGCTCTATCCAGCAAAGCTTTCATTTAGAATGGAAGGGCAGATAAAGTGCTTCTCAGATAAGGTCAAGTTCAAGGAGTTCATCATCACCAAGCCCTTATTATATGAAATGTTAAAGGGACTTATCTAAAAAAAAAAAAAAGATAGTGAAAAATATGAACAGTAAAATGACAATAAACTCACAACTATCAACAACTGAACCTAAAAAACAAAAACAAACTAAGCAAACAACTAGAAGAGGAACAGAATCACAGAAATGGAGATCACATGGAGGGTTATCAGTAAGGGAGGGAGAGGGGAAAGAAGGGAGAAAAGGTACAGGGTATAAAAAGCATAAGTGGTGGGTAGAAAATAGACAGGGGGAGGTTAAGAATAGTACAGGAAATAGAGAAGCCTAACAATTTATATGTACAACCCATGGACATGAACTAAGGGGGAGGGGGAATGCTGGTGGGAGAAGGGTTGCAGGCTGGAGGGGAATAAAGGGAAGAAAAAATGGGACATCTGTAATAGTATAATCGGTAAAATATATATATTTTAAAATATTTTATTTATTTATTTTTCGAGAGAGGGGAAGGGGAGAAGAAAGAGAGGGAGAGAAATATCAATGTATGGTTGCCTCTCATGCATCCCCTGCTGGGAACTGGCCTGCAACCCAGGCATGTGCCCTGACTGGGAATCGAACCGCGATACTCTGGTTCACAGGCCCGCGCTCAATCCACTGAGCTACGCCAGCCAGGGCAGTTAAATATATTTTTAAAGAAATTGATGGGTGTTGGGAGGAGCAGTGAGCAGGAGGAAAAAAAAAAAAGAAACTGACGTTTCTCTCTCCAATGAATCAATGATATTAAGATGAAATAAAGTAAAAAGTTATGTCTGGGTGCCAAATTTCCTATTAGACAACTCTGAAATGACAACAGGAATAAAAAAGATATATAGCCCTGGCTGGTGTAGCTCAGTGGATTGAGGTCCGGCTTGCGAACCAAAGGGTCACAGTTCAATTCCCAGTCAGCACACATGTCTGGGTTATAGGCCAGGTCCCCAGCAGGGGGTGCACAAGAGATAACCACACACTGATGTTTCTCTCCCTCTCTCCTTCCCTTCTCTTCCCTCTAAAAATAAATAAATAAAATCTTTTGTAAATAAAGATATATAATTTGGCATACCCATTTCATTTTATGAACAACTTTTTAAATATATTTTATTTTATTTTTTCAAGATTTTATTTCTTTATCTTTAGAGGGGAAGGGAAGGAGAGAGAGGGAGAGAAACATCAATGTATGGTTGCCTCTTATGCGTCCCCTGCTGGGAATTGGCCTGCAGGGAACCGGCCTGCAACCCAGGTATGTGCCCTGACTGGGAATCAAACCGCAATTTTCTGGTTCACAGGCCCGAGCTCAATCCACTGAGCTACAACAGCCAGGGCTAATATATTTTATTGATTATGCCATTACAGTTGTCCCATTTCCCCCTCTTCCTTCCCCTCCACCCTGCACACCCCTCCCCCACCATTCCCCACTTTCGTTAATGTCCATGTGTCACAAGTTCTTTAGATTCTGTATTTCCCATACTATTCTTGCCCTCCCCCTATTTTCTACCTATCATCTGTGCTACTTATTCTCTGTACCTTCTCCCCCCTTCTCCTCCTCCCACTCCCCTGTTGATAACCCTCCATGTGATCTCCATTTCTATGGTTCTATGGTTCCAGCTATGATCTAGCTGTCCTCTTAGTTTGCTTTTGTTTTAGGTGTGGTTGTTAAAAACTGTGAGTTTGCTGTCCTTTCACTGTTCATCTTTTTTATCTTCTTTTTCTTAGGTAAGTCCCTTTAACATTTCATAGAATAAGGGCTTGGTGATGATGAACTCCTTGAACTTGACCTTATCTGAGAAGCACTTTATCTGTCCTTCCATTCTAAATGAAAGCTTTGCTGGATAGAACAATCTTGGATGTAGGTCTTCGGATTTCATGACTTGGAATACTTCTTTCCAACCCCTTCTTGCCTATAAGGTCTCTTTTGAGAAATCAGCTGACAGTCTGATGGGAACTCCTTTGTAGGTGACTGTCCCCTTTTCTCTTGCTGTTTCTAGGATTCTCTCCTTCATTTTAATCTTGGCTAAAGTAATTATGATGTGCCTGGGTGTATTCCTCCTCGGGTCCAACTTCTTTGGGACTCTCTGAGCTTCCTGGATTTCCTGGAGGTCTATTTCCTTTGCCAGATTGGGGAAGTTCTCCTTTATTATTTGTTCAAATAAGTGTTCCACTTGTGGCTGTTCCTCTTACCCTTCTGGTACCCCTATAATTCAGATGTTGGAGTGTTTAAAGATGTCCTGGAGGTTCCTAAGCTTCTCCTCATTTTTTTGAATTGTTTCTTCATATTTTTGTGTTTGGTCATTTTTTTCTTCCTTCTGGTCTGCTCCCTTGATTTGAGTCCCAGTTTCCTTTCCATCACTATTGGTTTCCTATGCATTTCCCTTCATTTCAGTTAGTTTAGCTTTCATATGTTCCTCTAATTTGTGACTGAGACCAACCAGTTCTGTGAGCATCCTGATCACCAATGTTTTGAACTGTGTATCTGATAGATTGGCTATCTTTTTGTCACTTAGAAGTGTTGGCTCTGGGGCTTCGGAGCTGTTCTTGAGCCATAATATTTTGTTCTGTTCATGCCTGTTACGTATGAGGGGCAGAGCTTCAGGTGTTCACCAGGGTGGGGCAACCCAGTCACTGGGTTGTGACACTCTACGTAGGGGCAGGGTCAGAGAGGGGCAATGGCACTTGTTCCACATTTTCTCTCAGATTTCGGTCCTTTCTGCTGCTTCCCACAAGCAAACCGGGCCCCCCTGGTGCCGGCTCCCGGGTGTGTGGGCTTGTTCACCCTCCAGGACCTTGTGCATCTCTCCAACAAACTCTCTGTGCACCTGGAAGCTTCTCCCAGCACCTTGATCCTGAACGTTTTTCCAACTGGTGCTTTTAGGCTTTAATTCCCGTCACTGGGGCCCAGGTTTGCAAGGTAGGTCTCACTGCTTGCTCCTTTGTCTGGTTTATCTGCGTGCGCGAATGTGTGACTACGGTCAGCCACCTTGTGGCTTCCTTCACTGGGTCCGCTCATTGCCACCCCATACCTGGGATCTGCCAACCGCCACCTGCGTGCCTGGGTCAGTCTGGCAGCCACCGCTCTTTCCTGCTCAACCTAGCTCGGCCAGCTGCTGACCCCGCCCCTCTTACCAGTCTGGATGATCGGTTCGTTGTTGTCAGACTTCCGTACAGTTCAATTTTCTGTGTTTTGGTTGTGTTTTAGTTACTAAAACTTTGTTGTCTTTAAACTTGGTTGTGCAAGGAGGCACAGTGTTTCCACCTATGTCTGTATCTTGGCCACAAGTCCTGAACAACTTTTAAAAAATGCACCCAATGCATACATTAAAGTTAAGCTATACTCAGTAAAATTATGTCAAAAAATTTAAAATTCAAGACCCTGGCTGGTGTAGTAGGGAGAGCCGTTTGGGGGTGGGCTGGTTCCCTGCAGGAGTTCCCGAGGGGATGATGAAAGGCAACCCTACATTGATGTTTCTCTCCTTCTCTCCCTCTTTCAAGACTTAAAAAAAAATTTAAAATTCAGCTGAGCCGGTGACATGGAACAGTTGTACCAGCAAACACACAAGCAGGTCCACAAGATCCAGTCTCACACAAGACGCCTGAAGATAGCAGACAAGCAGTCGGTGCACTCAAATATTCTTTTTTATTTGGTGCAGCAATATAAAATGAAATCCAAGCAAGTATAGACCAGATATGCAGCAATCTAGAACATCTGGAAATTTTGTGCAGCAAGGAGCCCCCTAACTAAAGACAGAATGCCAAACTCCATGTTCACTAATTAAAGTATGATGTCCAGCACCTGCAGACTGCTCTTGGAAACTTCCAGCATCAGCAATACACACGAGAGCAGCAGGAGAGGCAGTGAGAGAAGTTTCTGTCTTGCACCTTCACTATCAACAGCTCTAATACCACCATACCAATGGATGAATTACCGCAGTTTAACTCCCCCCCCAGAAAATTCACCATGGCATGGATGACCTTACCAGGGGGGAGAGCAGAAATCCGGAGGGTCTGAGGGCCCAGAGAATGACCTTGTAGAGAATTCATAAGAGGATCCCTGATATTGCCAATATCCTGGGCTTGTCCAACATAGTGATGCAGCTCATTGAGAAGCAGGCTTTCCAGGACAAGCACTTTACGATCGGTGAGATGCTTCTCACCTGGTGCGGTCATGTTCCTCATGGTGTGGTACCTGACATGAACCAGCTAAGCCCGACAAGCTGAACAACATTGCCACTGTGTGTGTGTGTGTGCGCATGTGTGCATGTGAGGGAGGGGGGCTGAGAGGTCACATTTTGAAATGTATGTTCGTCTTAAGTGTGAAAACCACTAAGAAGTAATTGTGATCTGTAACCTAGTGAGAGTTTCAAGCATGCTGTGTTTTCTGTGGCATTTTGGAGGGGAAGCTAGTGCTATCAAGATTTACGGTGCACAGGCAATAAAGAGGTACTTGTTCTCTTTCTCTCACTGGGGGAGAAAGTGATGAATGGGTAAGGGATGAGAAGGAAGAGAAAACAAAATTAAAGGAAGAACTGGAAAAGAATCAGGCACACAGGAAGCTCCCAATGAAACCTGGCTAAATGAGGGAAGAGGGAATTAGCTATCAGGATAAAAAACCATAAAAATAATAAGGGTTCTAAGGACACTCAGAAGCTGCCTATATGATCAACTCTCAATTTAAGCTATCAGAAGGGGGTTTAAAAAATAAAACTGGTGAATACTAATAACCAACATTTTAATATAGCGAACCAGGCCCACATCTTTGCACAGGGCTCAGCTGCGGAGAACCCCAAGTTGTGTGTGGGTGGGAGGAGGACAGCTGGGAGCTGTCTGCAGAACGAATCTCACATGCTACATGTGGGATTCAGGAAGGAGAAGCTAGAAGTGAACATTAGAGTTACATGGAATAACTATTCCCACTATTTCCACTTCTTTTTTTGTTCAAGGATATAACAGGAAAATAAGAAAAAGTATATGTACCAAACCATTTAATATAAGTACCTAATCCATGCTTGGTCAGGCTATAGACAAAATTTGTGGTGGCTATTTTTTTTTTCATTCTTCACCCAAGGACATGTTTATTGATTTTAGACAGAGAAAGAGAGAGAGAGAAACATCAGTTGGTGCCTCCTATACATAATGTAGGGTAAATGGAGGCAGTTTGGCTTCCTCACCCAGGTGTCTGGGTAACTAAAGGAAGCAGTTTTCCCATAACCCTGAATAGGGACTCCCGCCAAGATGGAGGCATAGGTGGAGATGCCATGCTTTCTCACACAACCAAGTTTAGAGACAACAAAATATTAGCAACAGAAAACATAACCCTGAATAGGCCTGATAAGTAGAGTTCTCAAAGCCTTGAAACTGGGCCTGACAAATGGTTTCCATAACATGAAATGGGCTCACATGCACAGAATCATGCTATGTTATAAAATTTTTGGCTTTTCCCCAGCTTTGCTAAAGTACTTAAGCAGGTAGGGATTCCCCGCTGGGTACAGCATGTGCCATGGAAGGGGACAGATGACATACAGTGTGCCACACAGGGACATGCAGGGGTACACACAGCTTGTAGCATGTGTGGCTCATCCACCCTCGAATAAAGGCATATCAGACATCCCAAAGGCTCTGTGAATATTCTTCCATCTGCCCAAATTACGTGAACCTGTCCAGCCTTGAACAGTCACAACACACATACCCCAATTGGGAATCAAATCTGCAAACTTGCTATGTGCCCTGACTGGGAACAGAACCCACAATCTTTTGGTGAACAGGATGAGACTCCAACCAACTGAGCCACCTGGCCAGGGCATGGCTATTTTTTCACAGAAGACTTGGTCCCCTAAACTCAACAGAAGTTCAGAAAAGTCAATGCAAAGGCTGCTGCTTTTGCACCACCCCTCCCTGCTGGGTGGGATGGGGTGTGAGAATCCAAGACCAAGCCTTCCACTTCACTGGGAAATCCACCCCTGCTCTGATCACCTGCTCTGAATGAGCGTATAGTAACCTGATACTATTCAAGTTCTGAAAACACAAGAACAACTAGGACCCAGACAAAAACAAAATGATGTAACAACAAGGAAACATGTTGAAGCTGAAGCCAATTCCACTCTCAGTACCGCCTGTCCTGACCCGGCAGCCATCCAGCAGGGAATCTGCATCTCCACAGCAGACCAACTCCCTCCCAAGGGAAGAAGGCTGTCGCTGAGGTTCCCTGCCATCAAAGCTTCTGCCTGCAAGCATTTTCGTATTGAGTACGACTAATATTTTACTATACCCAGTAGATAGAGCATGACATTTGAGATCAGGGTAAATAAGGCACCTGCTCGTTGCCAGAGGAATTCAAAATTAGACCTGCTGGGAATAATCAGATTCAAAGTCATGTGACCACAGGTTTTTGATTGCTGTAAAAGATGTTATTTACAAGACACTCTGAAATCTTGCTGAAGTGTCCTGGGTCAGGAACACATAAAGCCTTCCAATCCATTTTCTTAAGCTGTTACAAGGAACTCTCATGCAATGATGTGCCTAAGCAAGTGGCAGAACCAAGGATAGAACTCAAAAGAGTAGCTCTCTGACACACAGGGCTGCTATCCAGCAGGAAGCAATCTAGCACTCTCTAACACAGAAGAAGGAGAAGCAGCTATGCTCCGGAGCACAGCTACACTTTCCACTTGCCTGTTCTGAGCCCTCAGCTCCCCTCTTTCTACTGTGCTCTTTGAAGGCTCCATGGAGTTTCTCAAGTGAAAACCCCAACAAGCTACCAAGGGACAGAGGATGCCCATGTGCCACCATGCCACCTTACCAGTGCTTGTACTGGTGACACCATTCACTGTCCCCTCCACATCAGTCTCATCCTCAGCGTAGCTCAGCATCAGGCTGTGTTGCCGACTTGTCAGTCTCCTGTGGATCAAGCACAGTCAGTGTCAAGTGTTTCCTTTGGGCAGCTCTTTAAATGATAAGGCCTAGGTCAGTGTGGGAAATGTAGGAGCCCTGACCCAGGCAGAGTGCACAATCTGACCCTCAGAGCCACACCCTTAAAGCTTCTGTAAAGAAGTAACCTGACTGAGCCTCAGCACTTCCAGCGGCAGAGCCACAATGGGACCAGGTGGTCTGGTGATGCTAAACCACCATCCTGCCACACTTAGGTCAGCAGGCAGGGTGAAAAGCCCTCAACTGGCCCCTGCTCAATGGTGAAAGTGCGAAAGGATCCAGCAGGCCTTGCCATGGCTAAGTGGGCGCTTACTTTGGAATTCTTATCTTGACGTGAATGTAGTGATCTCCATAGCCATAACTGTTAATCCGGGGAATGCCTTTCCCACTCATCCGAATCTTCTGGTCTGTCTGGATCCCAGGGGGGATCTATGAGGAAAGAAAACCTGTGGTTTTCCTTGGTTTCCAGTTGCCCGTTCTGATTTCTAGACAGAACCCACCAACAATCACTTGGAAACTGGCTAAGCTGGGGTTCACCCTGAGCAGAGCCTGTAATGAGGATTTAGGGACAGGTGGTTTGACGAGGTAAGCCAAAGTGGAGAGAGCCAGACCTGAAAAGTAGCAAAGCCAGCACAGGAGCATGTTGCTGAGGTTGCATCCCCAGCAAAAGAGGAGATGCAACTCAGGAATTGTTGTTCCTCGTGATGACACACTCAAGGCCCACACCTGGTGACTTAAACCCCAAGGAATGGCCAGATATTCCTCCTGCCCCCCCCTAACTATCATTTCCCCCAAATCCCTGACATGCTGGCTGTTTACACGTTCTAGCCATTTATAAGCCATTTTCCATTACAGGAAAAAAAAAAGCAATTAAGTAGGAAGGTGGCAAAGATAATCTTGCCCTCTTACCGTCACATTGATTGTCTCATACAGGCCCTGGGCTCTGGCTGTCCCCCCAAGAATAGCCTGAGCTACAGAAATAAAGAGGTCAGAGTGGATGTCTGCGCCATCCCTCCGGAAGACAGGGCTTTTCTGTACCTAGGACCAAACATAAGAGATGGGCATTATGCACAGAGAGGTCCTTCTGGAGACTGGACATCAGCCCCGCATCTCAGCAGCCCGAGCTTAGCGTCTGACACACGTTACCCTGCTTCTATGCTTAGAACACAGCACTGAGGGAGAGAGTATACTTTCACCAATTGAAACACTATGCCAGGTTACACATCAGATTCATTTCTATACTGCAATGCAAGAGTGCCTAGATTTCCCAGGTTCACATCCAGCCATTCAATTCTGAACAAAAGTAAAGTAAAACTGGCATCTTCAACATTAAAAAAAATATTATTTTACTAGAACACAGATTAATATATCTACAAAAGCAGAATGGCTTTCCAAATGGTTATTTGGCACGAACTACCTTTAAGACAGGTTGACAACACTAGAATTATTTTGATTTTTTAAAATAAGCACTGTTTGCTGTATCTCAAAGACATTCTTTGTCTTCCAATGATTTATTTTTTCTTCTCTATCATTAGTTAGGGACAGAATCTAAATTCTCCACCAAACTAGTCTCATCAATTGGCTTCCAGCTTGCTATCTTTGTCTTTCTCAGTTTAAAGGTTCATCCTTAAATTTTTGTCTTTTTTAAATTATGATATTTTGCATGTACATAAACTACAATTATGCTACAAATGAGACATTATGAATCCAGGTGAAGTCTCCTTGCTTCTTTCTCACCCCCTCAGAGTTAACTATGTGGCTGAATCTAGTACTTATTATTCCTATAAGCATTTTTTAACTTCTACTACATTTTTTTTTAGAGATTTTTAGACTTCTTTTTTTTTTAAGATTTTATTTATTTATCTTTAGAGGGGAAGGGAAGGAGAGAAGGAGAGAAATATCAATGTATGGTTGCCTCTCATGAGTCCCTTGCTGGGAACTGGCCTGTAACTCAGGCATGTGCCCTGACTGGGAATCAAACTGCGATTGTGTGGTTTGCAGGCCCACACTCAATCCACTGAGCTATATCAGCCAGGGCTAACTTCTACTACATATTTCCATGTCCTTAAGTAATATATATAACATCATCTCATGTGATTTAAAAGTTTATATACATGATCTTCCTTGAATCTCTCTTGCAACCCTTCTTTCCCTCCTTTGTGACTGACAAGTCTGGTTACACATGTGGTCCAGTTTCTTCCTTCTGACTGCCCTGTGGTCCTCTGTGACCACAGTGCGGCTCACCCTGCCATTCTGTGTCCATGGACAGGTTGTTATCAGTGTCTTGCTACTATGAACGAGGTTGTCACACACATCTTGTGCCTCTGCCTGTTGTACCTGTGTGGGCTTTTCTCAGGTATGTATCTAGTAGAATTGCAGTAGAAGCTGTTATCTCCTTTAAGGTTTCCCTTATCTTAGAAAACCAGGTTTCCCCTGGTATAGAGTAGGTAAAACTCTACTGTCGGCACCAATTTAATATGTAAATAAAAACACAGGGCAATGTTTTCTGTATTTTTATGTGTTTTTTTTTGTTTCCAACTTGTAAATATCTTGAAGCAATGCTGTTCTCTCCACACGACACAAAAGCTTGATGGTGACATACTTAATAATTCCACCAAGGTGGCCACTGTCCCCCTTGGAAATGTGGACAGCAGCATGTGCCCCAAGAAGCTTCCCCCTCTCTCCACGAGAAGCCTCGGCTGCACATTCTCCAAGACAGCAAGGCCCCAACAGAGGCTGTGCAAGCAGAGCACCTACCCTGAACGTGATGAAAATTTCTCTTTTTCCTACAGGCATCCTCACAGTCTGTCCATCCTCAATTCCTGTGAGTGAGAACAAAAGTTCAAAAGAAAATGATCATTTGGAGATCTCCCAAGGCATTTTCTACTCTAGATCCTTACTCATTTCTGTTTCTCATTAGTGAGGAACAACACAGTTAGTTATCCAATATGGCAACAAGTGTAACTTTTCAAAGGTGAACCACACAATAACCAAACAAGAGCACCTTCTATTAATTAATTCAAGTCTGCTGAACACCCACCTCTTGCCAGGTCCGAATAGCATCTCAGGGAGTGTCCAGTCCAGTAGCAGGGACAAATATTAATCAAATAACAACACTAATAATGTTATTACAGACAGAGCCATGTTCTCAGAAGGAAAAAGTCACAACTCCAGACTTATGGTACATCTGAGGAACAGAAAGGGTTCCAGATGGCTTCCCTGAGGAAGCCCATAAAAACAGTTAACTGCTCAGGAGATGGTGGAAAGCAAGTTTCAGACACAGGAAACAGCATATGAAAAGGCTCTGTTCTAGGAGGCATTCTGTCCCATTCAAGGAGCTATAGAAAAGTCATGAGGAGACTTCTGCCAAGATGGAGGCATAGGTGGATGTGGCGTGCCTTCTCACACAACCAAGTTTAGAGACAACTAAATATTAGCAATAGAAAACACAGCCAGAACACGGAAAATTGAACTTTTTGGAAGTCTGTTAACAACAAATTCTTCAGCCTGACCGGTAAGAGGCGAAACCAACGGCTGGTGAAGTGGGGTTGCACAGGAAAACTCGGTCAGACGGACTCAGGCGCGGAATCCAGACACACGGAATCCAGGCGCAGGGTTGGACCTAGTGATCGACTGAGCGACCGAGCGAGCGACCAGGTGAGCGACTGTGGGGGAGACAGCGGAGGAGCGGTGCTGCATGTTGACTGCGGTCTCGCATTTGTGCGCGGGCGGACAGGCGAGGGAGTGGGCGGTTGGACCGGGGCCTGGAGGGTCTCCGAGGCAAGCGGCAGTGGAGGGCGCCGCCATTTCCCTGCTCTCACCCCACCTCCACATACAGCGTCATAACCCAGCGACTCTGAGTGGCCCTGCCCTGGTGAACCACCTAAGGCGCTGATCCTCACCCAGCGTCTCGAAACAGCAGAGGGGGCCGCCATTTCCCCGCTCTGACCACGCCCCCACATACAGCGTCACAACCCAGCGACCTGGGAGTCCAAGGCGCCGCTTCTCACACTTAAAGGGCTCGAACAGACCAAAAATGTCGCAAGAAGATCTCAAAGCCCCAGAGCCCATAGATCTAAGCGATGAAGAAATAGCAAAACTCTCAGATGCACAGTTTAAAACACTGGTCATCAGGATCCTCACAGAACTGGTTGATTATACCGACAAATTAGACAAATATATGAAGGCGAAACTAATTGAAATGAATGGAATTGCACAGGACACCAATAGCAATGAAAAGGAAACTGGGACTCAAGTCAATGGAGTGGACCAGAAGAAAGCAAATAATGGCCAAACAGAAAAGAGTCAAGAAGCAAGAATTCAAAGAAATGAGGAGAGTCTTAGGAACCTCCAGGACATCTTTAAACATTCCAACATCCGAATTATAGGGGTACCAGAAGGGGGAAAGGCACAGCCACCAGTGGAAAACTTATTTGAACAAATAATAAAGGAGAACTTCCCCAATCTGGCAAAGGAAATAGACCTCCAGGAAATCCAGGAAGCTCAGAGAGTACCAAAGAAGTTGGACCCAAGAAGGAACACACCAAGGCACATCATCATTACATTAGCCAAGATTAAAATGAAGGAGAGAATCCTAGAAGCAGCAAGAGCTAAGGGGACAGTCACCTACAAAGGAGTTCCCATCAGACTGTCAGCAGATTTCTCAAAAGAGACCTTACAGGCAAGAAGGGGCTGGAAAGAGGTATTCCAAGTCATGAAATCCAAAGACCTACAACCAAGATTGCTCTATCCAGCAAAACTTTCATTTAGAATGGAAGGACAGATAAGGTGCTTCTCAGATAAGGTGAAATTCAGGAGTTCATCATCACCAAGCCCTTATTATATGAAATGTTAAAAGGACTTTACATATGAAATGTTAAAGGGACTTCTAAGAAAAAGAAGTTAAAGAAACATGAACAGTGAAAGGACAACAAACTCACAGTTATTAACAACCACACCTAAAACGAAAGCAAACTAAAAGGACAGCTAGATCAGGAGTGGAAACATAGAAATGAAGATCTCAAGGAGGGTTAGCAACAGGGGAGTGGGAGGAGGAGAAGGGGGGAGAAGGTACAGAAAATAAGTAGCATAGACAGTAGATAGAAAATAGATAGGGGGGCAAGAATAGCATGGGAAATATAGAATCTAAAGGACTTGAGACACGTGGTCATAAACTAAAGGGGGGTAATGGTGGGGATGGGGGGTAGGGTGGAGGGGAATGAAAGGGGGAATAGAACAAGTGTAACAGCATAATCAATAAAAAAATTTTAAAAAAAGAAAAAAAGAAAAGTCATGAGGCTGCAGGGCAGGCAACAAGGGGAATGCTAATGAGAGTGGAGGCCGATGAGGCAAGCAGGAGCCCAGAGGGGAGGAGTTTTCTTGGCCCCTGAGAGTCACTGCTGGTCCTTCACAGGGTGAGTGATATGATCAGACTGTGGAAAGAGCACCCTGGGAACAAAAGCCAGTTGGAGAGAGCAGTCACTGGCTTCCCTGGCATTGAGGAGGAGGGAGGAGGTGGCAGGGTGCAGACTGGGCTGGAAGTGGGAACAATGCTGGTGAACTAAAGACAGAGATGATGAGGGTGCTCCTTCACCATACATAGGAAAGAGTGCACATGTCAGATCCCTTCTCTTCAAAGTGATATGTAAGTGCAGATTTTAAGGATAACTAGGCAAAGAGAAACTTACAAGGAGAGTCTAGTCCCTCCTCCAGTCTGGGGCTCCAGGGCCTTAACACTGGCTTTGGATAAATCAAGGAAACAATGTCTCAGCTCTCAGTCCTCTGTGTGAGGAGGAGCCCAGAACCCACCTGCTGGCACAGGGATAACCACTTTCTTCTTCTGCTTGGCTTGTCCTGTTCCTCTGCACACCACACAAGGAGCTGTGATGATGGTGCCTCGACCGCTGCATCTCCGACACGTGGAACGCATCACAAAAGGGCCTGTATTTATAGTTTCCTGATAAAAAGGAGGAAAAAAATGGAACCCTAAGTACACAGGTAAATTTGGACTGCCAAGGCTTTGGGACCACAATGTGCACAATATAAACGTTTTCCTGATTGCTAGTGAGCAATGCTTATTGGCCACTTGCATTTCCTCTTCTGTTCATCTTGACCAGTTTTTCTCATGAGCTGTTGGGTTTTTTTCTCATTATTCTGAAGGAGCCCTTTACATATTAGGAATACCAATCCTTCAGCAAATGAGTTGCAAATGTTTTTCCCAGTCTTAAACATTGCATTTTGAGAGAACTACACTTCAGCTTTACTATCTTACCTCAGTGTTCCCTTCAGAAATGTTAGGAAAAAATTCATAGCAATTCAAGGCCTTGCAGAAAGGACCTTAGAAATGAGAGGAAACTGGGAACAATCAATAAAAGATATCTAAATATCTAACAGCAACTGGGCTCACAGAACTGTAGCTACAGAATCCCCATCCTCTCCAAGAGCACCCCCTCTCAGAGGAATGCAGGTAGACGCTACTGTAACTAACTGCTTATGATCAAATGTAAGATCATCATTAATGGGCAAACTTATACTTCATGACTCTTGACATGATCCTCTGGAAAGGGCACTATACCTCTGAGGTATGAACCCAAAATGAGGAAAACTGTACTAAACAGCTAGCTTGTAATCCTAAAAAAATGTCAAGGACATAAAAGAAAAAGAAAGGCTGCAGAACTGTTCCAGATTAAAGGAGACGAAAGACAAGCATATGCTACACAAGATCCCAGTTTGGATTCTGGACCAGGGAAAAAAAGAACATTGTAAGGACAACTGAGTAAATTTAAGTAGAGATAATAGTATTGTATCAACATTAAATTTCTTGATTTTAACAACTATACTGTGGTTATGTAAAATAATGTTTTTGTGCTTAGAAAACACACACTGAAGTAGAAAGGAATAAAGAAATAGAATGTTGACCTGGCTGGTATAGCTCAGTGGATTGAGCGCGGGCCTGCGAACCAGACAATCGCGGTTTGATTCCCAGTCAGGGCACATGCCTGGGTTGCAGGCCAGTTCCCTGCAGGCCACTTCCCAGCAGGGGATGCAAGAAAGGCAACCATACATTGATGTTTCTCTCCCTCTCTCCTTCCCTTCCCCAAAGATAAATAAATAAAATCTTAAAAAAAAAAAAAAGAAATAGAATGTTTGCATCTGAGAGTACCTCAGATGGTTGGGGAAATGTGTGTGTGTGCAGCGCATACACACAGAAGACATACACAGGGAGGGGAAGGGAGAGAGACTGAGCACACCAAAAACGACAAAGCAGAAGAGGGTATAAGGGGGGATAAATGGTAATGGAAAAAATACAATAAAAATGAACTATTAAAAATGTTTTTAAATGACAAAGCAAATAGAACAAAATGTTAATTGATGAACATGGGTAAAGGACTAAGGGAGTGAGTCTTTATACTGTTGTATAACTTTGAATTAATTCAACAAGTTAACAAAAGGAAAAATGGTTACACTTCAAACTAAGTGTCTCCCAACAACCTCTAGTTGGCTTATAATTACCAAAATATCCCAAAGTGTATCTTTAGAGAAGGCAGCTAAGTTTCCTTGCTCTGTCTGTATTGTTGACCAAGACAACTTCTGGAAAAATACAGAATGTTCTAGATAAAATAGACCCACCTAGTTATGAATTCCCAAAGCCCTCGGTACTGCTTAAAAAATATTCACAGAAGCACAGAAATAAGGGATGGCAGGGGGAAGCATGAGTGGGCACGAGGTGGGAGTCCCCCAGGAGAGCAGGAAGGGAGGTGGCAGAGGGGTGGCCCTGACCGGCTCTTACCATGCCGGAGCCGCCGCAGTAGTGGCAGTGCTGCACCTTGGTGCCAGGCTCATTCCCTTTGCCGTCACAGCGCTCACAGGTGTCAGTGATGTTCACTGTGAACTCCTTGTTGACACCCTTGGCAGCTTGATTGAATGTCAAATCCATGATGTACTGAAGAAATCAAGGGATGGCCTGTTATCTTTCTTAAAGCAGGGGAGGGACTAGCTAGCAGTTTACAGTTACTTTAAAGATTTTATTTTTTAGAGCAGTTCTGGTTCACAACAAAACTGAGAGGGAGGTACAGAAATTTCCCACATATCTCCTGCGCCCACCCATGTACAGACTCTCCTATCATCATCACTCACCAGACTGGTACATTTTCTGAGGATAAACCAACAGTGACACACCATAATCACCCAAAGCCAATGGTTTACATTAGGGTTCACTCTTGGTATTGCACATTTTATGAGTCTACACAAATGCATGACATGTATACATCATCATGAAATCAGAGAGTATTCTGACTGCCCTAAAAAATCCTCTCTGCAGCCTATTCATCTCCTCCCTCACTACTTACTTTACTTTTTAACCGTTTTACTTTCCTCTACTCTGCCAAGTAAGAATAGATGGGATTCTCTTAACTGTTTATGCGCTACTCCTTAGGATTTTTGAGAGTAATATTTAAGTAAAAATGTATATTTCAACAAACAATTCACAGATAATACTTGTATACAGTCCTTACGAACAGCTCAAATAATCCACAAACATAACAAATCACGAATATTATTCCTCTCTCTTCAAATCTGGTTAAGATCTTATTAGGACATAAATATAGAAAAAGTAGGATTGGGATGTCTCCCAACTAGATTGAGCTCTCCTGGAATAATGTAGTGGCTCTAGATAAAATACACCCTAATAATGGGCTCTGAAAGCCTTATGTTTTGCCTGGCTAAGCAACTGTAAGACTCGAGTCAAAATGGATGTATATACATTACCTATATGATTTTCCAAATTTTGGGTTGATTTCTTACCAAAATGGCTACCACCAGATCATTCCACTTAAGCTATTTTGCCTTTTTCTTTGAGAAACAGAAATTGATAAAATCTGTTTGCATCATGTTTAGCGGCTAAAATTTGAATGGTTCTTCAAAATAAGCTTACCTCCTGAGGCTGACTGAATACACTCTGGAAATCTCCAAAAGAAGATGACGAGAATTCCCCAAAGATCTTCCTGAAGAGCTCCTCTGGGTCAACAGTGGGGCCTCCTTTCCAGTAGCTCTGCCCAGAGCCACCAGCCCCAGGATCAAAACCGGCAGAGCCATAGGTGTCATACTGCTTCCTCTTCACTTCATCACTCAGCACCTTCCACAAAAGGCACAGCAGTCAGGTGCTCACGGGTCTCCCAAGGCCCAGGGACACAGACACCAAATATAAATAAGGGGAATGTATCAACATTAATGTTCTGATTTTGACATCCGTATTGTAGCTATGAGAAAGAATGTTCTTGTTCTTAGAAAATAAAGAAATACTTAAGAATAAAGAGATACAAAGTCTGTCACTGTCAAGTGGTGTTGGGGGAATGTACCCACACAGACAAGATATATGATACCCTGTATCTCCTGAACCCCTTTGGAATAGTCAAAGTCTGGGAAGAAGGTCCAACTGTTCAGTAGCTGTTTCATGTATGTTTCTTCCCTCTGATTACATTTTAAATTTCTCCAGGGTAGTGCTGGCCTTCTACTTTTACGGGACCCACCATCCCCACCAGACAGCAATACCCTAAGTAGGAGGGGGTGATCAAATAGGTGTGCATTAAGCCAACAACGTGTTCCCAGACCTGGCTACAAGTCCAAGCTGTTAATAAAGACCGAACATTGTTTTTCATTGAGTTTCCAAGAAGTAAGGTCTAGTGTGAAACCTGGGAATCTTTTCTTCGACAAAGGGATCTGGTGTAGGAACACAGCCTTCACACTGGACTTCATGACACATCAGGTCGCCTGTGCAGCTTGCTCCTAGACGTGCATGCAGCTGAATGACAGCAAGTGCACACAACAGAGGGTCATGTTACCTCATAGGCTTCTGCCAGCTGGGAGAACTTCTCCTTGGCTCTGGGATCATCCTTATTTGTGTCTGGGTGATATTTCTTGGCAAGCTATGGGAGGAAATGGTAAATTACTATGAACACAAAAGGACTACTAAAACTGAACCCCAAATACCAGTCACAATTTCATCTCCTTAATAGCAGCTAAGACTTTACAAACAATGGAAATTCTTAAAACAAGGTTTAAGACATTAGAAATAAACCATCTCTTCAAATCTGAGGTATGTACATATTTTTCAACCAGAACAAATCTCTACCAAAAAAAACAAGTAATTTTTTAGAACGTGGGCACCTTTGTGAAAGATGCAAAATAGCGTACCCAGTACTATGTAGAAAAAGAAGAAAATAACTGGACAGATTTAAATTATTTTTGGAAGAACATACAATAAACTGGTAACACTGACTGCTACAGGAGAGATATAAATGAATGGGAAGGAAGAAGACTTTTCATTGTACTTTTTGTACAATGAAGTTAACTTGTATTTTTTGAATTCTGAACAAGGAAAATATATTACCATTCAAAACAGATTTTAATATTAAAAACAAAAGTAGCCCTGGCTGGTGTAGCTCAGTGGACTGAGCGCAGGTCCACGAACCAGAGGATCGCGGTTTGATTCCCAGTCAGGGCACATGCCTGGGTTGCAGGCCAGTTCCCTGCAGGCCAGTTCCCAACAGGGGACACACAAAAGGCAACCATACATTGATGTTTCTCTCCCTCTCTCCTTCCCCTCTAAAAGATAAATAAAATCTTTAAAAAAACCCAAAAAACAACAAAAGTAAATCTCACTTGGCTGTCCAGAGCACACAGGTGTGCTGAGCAGCCCTAAAACAAAGGCCACCTTCCGGCTGTGCTGCGAAATACCGTGTGCTCTGTAGGTGTTCACTACTGTTTGCTGCAGTTCCTGAGCCTTCCCAATGTGAGTTACCACAGGTTCTTTATGTGAGGAGAAGGAGGTGCACAGAAACAGAATCCTAAAGCTGCCAGTGACTTGACAGGCCCTTTGGCTCTGGCACTGCCAGCAGTTGGCTGTTTAATTTACTTCTGGAGATGCTGGTCCTCACACCAGAGCCTGTGAGCGAAGCCCTGAAGGCGGGAGGGGTGGGAGGAGGCAGCAGGGGCAGTCATCTCAAGCATGGCCAGTAGATCACAGTGGGCTACAAGGCAAGGCTGGTTCCAATGACAAGACAAGCTATGTTTGTCTACTGGCTGGTCCCAAATTCCAAGACAAGATATGCTGAAACATGAGATTAGCACATGGAGAAAAGAAGCCTTTTACAGTCTGAAAGACCTATAATTTAGTCTTATGTGCTACAAAATAGCTGTGTAGCTTAGGATGTGTATCATAACCTTCCCAAGCCTCTTGCCATGAGAATTATATGATGTAACACACACAAAGCTTCATCAAGATCTGATTCCAGTAATTGTTCCATTAAGGCAACTTAAAAAATTTCTAGTTTAAACTACACAGCTTTACTTGATCTTTTTGTTTTTGCATCCAAAAGCTTGAATGGTCCCCTACATTCTTTAATTTTTTAAAAATATTTAATTTACTTATTATTAGAGAGGGAGAAAGAGAGGGAGAGAAACATCAATGTGTGGTTACCTCTCACACATCCCCTACTGGGGACCTGGCCCGCAACCCAGGCATGTACCCTGATGAGAATCAAACCAGTGACCTTTTGGTTTGCAGGTCAGCACTCAATCCACTGAGCCATACCACCCAGGGCCCTATTTTCTTTTAAATTACAAGGTCTGTCTGAAAAAAGTCCAACCATTGTTAATACAGCAAGAATGGTTGTGCAACATCCATGTAACCTGGCAGCCAAGGACAGTGGACTGAAATGTGCATGTGTGAACAATGACAACTTCCCTGTACTAGTCAGTGGGGATAGTAGATGCTGTGAGTGAGCTTGTGTATTGTGTGGCCCTCACATTCAAGATGACTGAGTCAGTAGAGCAGGGGTGTCAAACTCATCTTCACCGGGGTCTACATCAGCCTTGCAGTTGCTTTCAAAGGGCAGCATGTTATTTTAGGACTATATAAACGTAACTACTCCTTAACAGTTAAGCAAGAGCTCGGTGCTGCCGCCGGGTAGAAACAAGGTGCTGGGCCAGATAAAACAAGGTGGAGGGATGGATTCGGCCCGTGGACCTTATGTTTGCCACGTGTGGAGTAGAACAACAAATCTGCATCAAATTTTGCATTAAGCTAGAACAGTCCTTTGCAGAAACTATTTGGATAACTCAGAAGGCCGAAGCTATGGACAACTGGTAATTGGCAGCTTAATCACTACAACACACCCATTCATGCATCATGTCTTGTGCAGAGTTTTTCTGGCGAAACATCAAATCACCCAGGTGACTCGGTCACCCTATAGCCCAGATTTGGTGCCCTGCAACTTCTGGCTTTTCCCACAACTAAAATCACCTTTGAAAGGAAAGACATTTCAGATCATCAATGAGATTCACAAAATATGATGGGCAGCTGATGGTGACTGGGAGAACTGTGTGAGGTCCCAAGGTGCCTACTTTGAAGGGGACTAAGGCATCCCTGTTCTATGTACAATGTTTCTTGTATCTTGTATCTTCTTCAATAAATGTCTCTATTTTTCTTATTACGTGGCTGGATACCTTCTGGACACACCTTGTAATTCTCTATCACTTGCTGAGGGCCTCAAATGCCCCAGTAATTTGGCTGCAGCCTCCACCTTTTCAAAAGGGACATGCTATTCACTCTCTTCAAGTCAGGATCCCTGCTTTATTCCCCCATGCCTTTGTTCATTCCATTACAACCCAGTGATAAAAAGATTTTAAAAAATGGGCAAAGGATCTGAATACATTTATTTATTTATTTTTAAATTTACTTATCTTTTAGAGGGGAAGGGAAGGAGAGAGGGAGAGAAATATGTATGGTTGCCTCTCGTGTGTCCCCTGCTGGGAACTGGCCTGCAACCCAGGCATGTGCCCTGACTGGAAATCAAACCGCGATACTCTGGTTCGCAGGCCCGAGCTCAATGTACTGAGCTACACCAGCCAGGGCAGGATCTGAATACATTTACGACAAATGGCTGACAAATACATGAAAAGATGTGCAACACCATTACACAAGGGAAAAGCAAATCAAAAACCATACTGAGAGCTCTGGCTGTCGTGACTCAGTGGATTGAGTGACAAGCTGCAAACCAAAGGGTTGTCAGTTTGATTCCCAGTCAGGGTACATGCCTGGGTTGCACGCAAGGCCGCCAGTGGGGGGCACACAAGAGGTGACCACATATTATGATGTTCCTCTCCCTCTTTTTCTCACTCTCTTCCCGTCTCTCTATAATATATAAATAAAATCTTTTTTAAAAACCCCAACAACACATACTGGGACACCACTTCACACCCACTGGGGTGGCTAGAATCAAAAAGGCCTAACAGTGTTGGCCAGGATATGGAGAAACTGGAAGCCTCATACACTGCTGGTGGAAATGTAAAATGGTGCAGCTGCTTTGGAAAACAATCTAGCAGTTCCTCAAGAGGTTAAACACAGAGTTATCATTTGACCCAACAATTCTACTCCTATGGGCACATACATACCTAAGAGAACTGAAAACATGTCTACACAAAACTTAACATGGATGTTCACAGCAGCTCTACTTAAAACAGAAAAAAGTGGGGACAACGAAACCAAATATTCATCAATTCGTAAATGGCTAAATAAAATGTAGCATATCCATGCAATGCAATATTATGGCCATTAAAAGAAATGAACTACTGATTCATTCTACAACGTGGATGAACCTTGAAAACATGCTGAAGTGAAAGAAGACAGTCACTAAAGGCCCTCAGTTGTGTGAATTTACTGCCATGAGGTATCTGGAATAGATAGATCCATAGAGACAGAAAGCAGGTTCACAACTGCAAGGGCAAAGAGAGAATGGGGTCTAAGTGTTCGTGGTACGGGGTGTCTTTCTGAGTTGTTGAAATGTTCTGAAATTGATTCTGATGATAATTCTGCAACTCTAAATACACTAAAAACCAGTGAACTGTACACTTTTTGAAAAAAGCAAGAGGTAAAGAGTAGATGCCTAAGGCATAAGCTGTTAGGTCTGGTCTTGATCAGTACTTGATTCACAAATATTGGCCTTGGACAAAGTTTTTGCTCATCTACAAAAAAAATATTTTTTAATTCAAAAATCTGATAGTAAATTTTTCATAAAGGTAATTAATGTATTTAATTCATACTTAATTTAAAGACCTCCTTTATCCTGATACTATGGCTTTCCTATTTTTATAGTGTTTAGATGCTATTTCTTTTACCAATAACATTAATAGATTGTACTTGTTATTTTTAACACTTGTATTAGGCAAAATACAAAAAGCTGGCAATCCTATACTGGTGCCCCCATTTTTTATTTTAATTTTAATTTTGTTGATCAGAGCAAAAATCTGGAAACCATTGGTCTAGATAACTAGCCCTTCTACATTCTGGGATATGATAACGAGAACTTCACACTTCACAAGCTAAGTGAAGACATAATTCTAAGTCCATAAACTTTCATCTGAATGCAAAGAATAACTACCTGAAACTTAAACCAGCATGACTACTAATTCAGACAGTGCAGAAAAAAATTAGGTACAAAAACAGCTGAGGAAAAATGTTTTTTTAATCTCTGGTTCTGACTCCTCTTTTCTGAAGCATTAATGGGTACAGCAACATGCCCTGAAAAATACAGTCCGACAAAGCCCACCTTTATCATGTCATTCCATACTGTCAGCTGCCTGCATCCTGTACGTATAGGCATATGCACTGTGCTGATCAGGGTCAGACTAGATCAACAGTATTCGTTCTACAATCTTATCTCTAAAATCTGGCTTTCATACAGACCTGGTAATAGGCTTTCTTGATCTCTTTCTGGCTGGCATTTCGGGGCACTCCTAATATCTGGTAATAATCCTCTTTGGCCAAAGGGGTGCTTGTGTGGAAAGAGGCAGTAGAAACAAAAGGGTAACTTTGTACTCCTAAAAAAGAAAAAAAGAAAAGAAAATCATGCTGGGAGTATGTTCAACAATAGGAAACTATGAATAAACAACCAGCCAGGTTATCGCTATGAAGGAGCAAACAGGTCACAAGTTCAGGGCCTGTTGTCCTCCAAGCCCAACAAACCAAACTCACTGCACACTGTACTTCAAAAATGGCTAAAGCCATCATATAAAAAGAATGTAAAACAATGTCAGTATAAAACTGGGTGGGCTGATCCTGCTAGGTTACACTATCTCTGTAGTAGCTTCATTAAACCACCAAACAAACAGTACACCAGATGAGGGCTGTACCTGAAGAGGATTAACATGGGACTTTACACCCTGACCAGTATGGCTCAGTTGGTTAGGCACTGCCCCGCAAAGTGAATGTTTGCTGGTTCAACTCCTGGGCAGGGCACATGTCTGGGTTGCGCATTTAGTCTCTCTGGTCAGGGTGCAGGCGAGAGGCAACACCCTGCAGATGTTTCTCTCCCTCTCTTTCTCCCTCCCTTCCCCTCTCTAAAAATAAATAAAATCTAAAAATAAAAAAAATAATAATAATAAAAAAGGGACTCAGCCCTGTGATGGCAGGGGGTGAGGTGGAGGTGGAAAAGAGTGTAGGGAGATAAATGGTAATGGGGGAAAAAACAATAAAAACTTACACTATAAACAAAAAAATAAAAATAACCAGAAAAAAACTCATGACCCCTCTATATGCACATTTTGTTGAATCAAGGTATTGAAGGACACACCTAAAAAGCTAATGAACAGTCTGTTAAGACCCTCCCCTAGGATTCTGGCTGGCCAAAGAAAAGAAAAAAAGCCTCAAAACAAAGAACCCACATTGTTCTCTCCCTAGAGCATGCCCATTCCTTGTATCTCTGTCATCTTTCTCCTATACTTGCGACCAGGGGAGCAGTGGGCAACAGCAGGTCATCCTGGGCTTACCCTCTGAACATACCTCCAAGGCCTCCTTTTCTCTGACTTGCTCTCTCCTACTGCTTCTTTTACCTTAAAGCCCTTCCCTTGTTTCACTGTCGCCAGCTTTAATAAACATACTCTTAAAATGAAAAATAAATAAATAAATAAAATAAGACTTAGCTCCCATAACACTGAGAAGTCACCACATGCCAGCTATTTTCATAAACTCTTTTAATGCTTTCCAGGTTCTTTCCCTCTACCAGGCAACCTTGGATATCTGCTGACAGGGTAGGGTGGTGCTCAGAGTGTGGCCCCTGGACCAGCAGCATCAGCTTGTTGGAACACAAATTTCCAGGCCTCACCGCAGACCTGAATCAGAAACTTTGGAGGTAACAGGCCTTCCAGATGATTGATTATATCCAATGCTCGTTTTGAGAACTACTGTATTAACGAAATGGTTCTTGGTCTTTAAAGTCACACATCTCCTGGCTGGTGTAGCTCAGTGGACTGAGCACGGGCCTGCGAACCAGACAATCTTGGTTCGATTCCCAGTCCGATTCCCAGTCAGGGCACATGCCGGGGTTGCAGGCCGGTTCTCCCTGCAGGCCACTTCCCAGCAGGGGACGCACAAAAGGCAACCATACACTGATGTTTCTCTCCCTCTCTCCTTCCCTTCCCCAAGGATAAATAAATAAAATCTTTTAAAAAATTAAAAAAATAAAGTCACACATCTCTCAGAGTATCTGATAAAAGCACTGTCCTCCTCCCCTAAAAATAATACACATACATAGACACACAAGACTAAAAGGCCCTGTGCCAGAACCTCTGTTTACCACAGAGCAGGCAACCTGAAAGGAATCAAAGCACATGGCAGGTGGCCACATACCCTGCCTCCTTTCAGGTCTCTTGCATCAGCAGCTAGGAGGAAAGGACAGCAGACACATCTACTCAACTGCCCTTTGTGCATGAAGTGCAGTGCTAACTTCACTCGGTCACAAAGTGAAGCTTGGGGAGCTGCTCTACAATCTCAACTGCTGCCTCCTAACCCCCAACCCATCCTGTAACCACTGGAAGAAAGAGTGGGGTAAATCTGGGGGGAGAGGTAGCCAAGTTAAGGCAGAAGAAAAAGAATGGGTTGGGCCATTGTCCCACAAACTGAAAGGTTGCAGGTTGAATTCCAGGTCAGGGCACATGCCCGGACTGTGGGCCAGGTCTTCGGTTGGGGGTGTGCAAGAGGCAAATGATAAATGTTTCTCTCCCTCTCTTTCTCCTTCCTTCCCTGTCACTCTAAAAAAATAAATACAATCTTTAAAAAAAGAAAAAGAATGAGGATCATGAGACAGCTGCAGGTTCCTAAGTCAAATACTTGTCTGTAGAGAAGCTTCCATATTCATTATTCATTCATTAATTCAGCAAATACTTACAAATATTTACTACCATTTATCCATGCAGCAAATATTCACTGAGCACCTACCAGGCACTAGGTTTCATGCTGGGGATATGACAGTGAACCAATGTATGGCACTGAAACTCCTGGAACTTAACATTTATTCAAGATCTTAACACTGTACTAGGCACTGAAGATACAAGATGAGTAAGAGTCAAAGCCAATGCCCTGAAGTTCGGCAGTCCCACAGGGAAGTCTAGAAGGCAGTGTCTGAGATTTATTAGTGCACACAGTCATTCAGAGTGAAAATACACATTAAAAGGTCACCTAACCAGGGTTTCTCAACCTCCCCACAGTGGAGGATGGGATCAGTTTCTGCAGGACAGCAGGGTGGAGCTGTCTTATTGTTAGAGGCTGAATTGTATCCCTCATCTCTAAATTCTTAGGTTGAAGCCCTAACCTCCAGCACCACAGAAGGTGACTGCATTTGGTGATAGGATCTTTGAAACAATCCTGACAAAACTGACCTTGGACTTCTAGTCTCCAGAACGAGAATAAAAAGAAAATAGGCCCTGGCTGGTGTAGCTCACTGGATTAAGCGCGGGCCTGCGAACCACACGATCGCGGTTCGATTCCCAGTCAGGGCACATGCCTAGGTTGCAGGTCAGTTCCCTGCAGGCCAGTTCCCAGCAGGGGATGCACAAAAGGCAACTATACATTGATGCTTCTCTCCCTCTCTCCTTCCCCTCTTCCCCTCTAAAGAAAAATAAATAAAATCTTAAAAAAAAAAAGAAAATAAATTTTTGTTGTTTAAGCCACCCAGTTTATGGTACTTTGTTATGGCAGCCTTAGCAAACTAATACACCTAGTATGTACTGTAAGATGTTTTGCAGCACCCTGGCCAACTAGTATCAGTAGCACTACCCATCCCTTCTCCCACCTACAAGTTGACAACCTCTCCAGACATTACCTAACATCCTGTGGAGGGCAAAAATCACCCCACTGGCAACCCAATCTAAGAAGTTAAGGGAAGGTCTGCTAGGGCTCCTGTTATGAAATGGCAGAAATTAGCCTAAGGAGGGGTTTAAATCCATCCAGATTTATACAGTAGTCCTAGTGTTTTTTTGTAATGGCATCCCCTTTCACTTTCAAAAGTGCCCTGTTTGGTGACTAAATCATATAATCACCTTTGGTTTAGAGGGAGTAGTTCATTCCTTTGCATTTAGGAACTGCAGGTACTAAACTAGCAACTCTGTGTTTGTATGTGGGCACGTGCATGCATGCACGCACATGAGCCTGTATTGGTGGTTGTGGTAATGGCCAAGGGGTGGTTAAAGACAACGATGATTAATGGGGCCTAGAAATAAACAGAAGGGCCTTTGACCTATGCTGAGTCTAGATTTTATCCTGAGGGCAATATGAAGCCCCTGCAAGTATTAAATAGGTAAATGACCAGGTTTGCATGAGGAAGAGCTCTCAAAAAAACAAACAAGGAGGACTGAAATACTAAGTAGTGTTAATCTGAACACAAAAGCCTAAAGGGTATAAAGCATATATGGAGGAAAAGGACAAGAGAGGAGTAATCAGACAGTAGAATGGGTAGGAATGGTTAGAATAATTAAAATCAGAACCAGGAAGAAAATCTATACTTTGAGTATCCCTGGTACTTGTTTTCTGTTGCTGCACCCTAGACTTCTGGGAATATGAAAAGCAGATAGTGTAGAAGCAGTAGGGGCTGAGACCACTGTTGTCTTTGTTCAGATTTAAGAAAAACACTAGAGCTGGGAAAGCTCAAGTAATCAACTCCCTCTTCACTCAGTAATGAGCAGTTACCCTGGCCTGTTCCAGACTCTCCTTCCCATCCCTTCCAATCTAGGAGGAAGCTGGTGGTGGCAAAGGCTCTGGCAGCTGCAGCTCCAATGTCTTAAGCAGAGAATTTGAACTTGGGTTAGAATGGTGTAAAGCTGCATAGGAATAAAGAGAAATCACTTTTAACTACTACAAGCTTGATGACTTTTTTAAAAGATCTTATTTCTTAGCAAGAGAGTGGAATGGAGGGAGAAAAAGGAGAGAAACACAGATGTGCGAGGGATACACTGATCAGTTGCTTCTTGCACACCCCCAACCAGGGACCTGTCCTGCAACCCAGGTATGTGCCCTGACAGGGAATTAAACAGGGGACTTTTTGGTTCACAGGCTGGTATTCAATCCACTGAGCCACACCAGCCAAGGCAAGTTTGATGACTAGCAATGATTAGAAAGAGTTCATTTATTAGGCAAATTTTCCGATATGACCAATAAAAACATGTCTTACCCTTTTTAGAATAATCCTGAATAGGATTAGCCTTGAAGGCACTCCAAGAATGGCTAGAGCAATGTCAAACAACTGCCTTCTTTCTCTGCTTGGGAGAAAAGTTGAATTTAAAGTGTTGTTTTTATGTCACCTAATTATACTACTTGATTTGAGATGAGACCACAGACCAATATTTGAGAGCTAAATTGATGACTTTAGATGTGGTATCAGAGTGCACCTTGAAGGATGATGCCACCTCTCACCTGATGCAAAACATGACCATTGGGAGAAAAGGACAGCTGACTGCAGTTCCTTAGTAATGGCTGCATACGAGACTCAGTATTTAGTGCTTGTCTGTGTGTGTCTCCATCACACACACACACACAATTATAAAAAATGCTCCCCAAACTTGTACAAATGTAAAATGAACAAATTTAGCTAAACATTAGAAAATGTTAGGCAAAAATCTAAAAATGACTTTTACTCATACTGAGAAATACAGAATGACTTCAAATAATCCCAAGGATACCTGGGCAGACTACTGCTCCATCCATGAGAAAATACAGGTGGCAGAAATAGAATTTAAAAATGGGATCACTTGACTAACATCACAGCCAATCTCAGATTGCCACCCAGTACCTAGAACAGCCACTGGCATTATGGCAAGCCCTCAATACATACTCACAAATGAATAAAATTTCAGTTAAGTGCTCAAAGAAATTAAATACTGTATTTTATCATGTGTAATGCACACATTTTGCCCAAGTTTTTGAGGGAAAATAAGGATGTGCATTATACATGGGTAATGCCTGAAATACCTTGTATCTGTTCTTGTGTTTTGTAGTTATTTGTTACATAAAATATCTTGTAGCATAATATGTTCAAAAATAAGTGCTAAAATTTCTTTATAATACAAAAAAACAAGTATCTAAATGTAAATAAATTTTAAAAATGAATCAGAAAATGAAAACAAAAAGATTTTTGTCCTGAAAGTCTGGGCCAAAAACATGGGTGCACATTATACACAGCAAAATACGGGTAATTCACCCACACTCAAACATGCACTAATGGAGGTGAGTTTGTTCACTCCACAAAACAATTGCAATTACTAATACTTTAATGATATTGCAAAACTGGAACCCAACAGTAAATTACCTTGTCAGAGCCCTTTAATTAATTATCTTTGTAAGACTGCTGATAGTGTGTCATCATCTGCACAAATTTTAGGGGACAAAAACAACTAGCACAATTTAGGTACACGGCTGTTTAATAATGATTCCTCCCTCCTTCTCTCACAGATAATGGAAGCCACTGAACACACATGAAAAACTGTTGTGGCTAAGCATCTAAAGGCTTAACAAATATTAACTATCACTCAGGCTAGTAAGTAAGCAGTAGGTTTTGAAAGGCTTTTCCACTTTTCAGCTTTGTGACATCCTACAAGTTGTTTAACATCTAAGCCTCAGTTCTTTTTATTTATAAAATAGAACAACAGTGTCTACTACATGGAAATGTCCATGACTGATACATAATAAGTGCTCAATAAATGTATTTTTATTACACTTATTACTATTTTAAGAACTTCTAAAAGAAACTAACCGTTCAGTATAACCTTTAATTTACACCATGTGGTGGAAAGCATGAAAGCTATGAAAATACAGCTCTGGGTTTGGGACAACTCTTTTTAATATAACCTTATGACCTTGGCCAAATCAGTTCCTGTGCTAGAACCTCAATTTCCCACTCTCTGTAACAAGGAAGATAATTCCCACCTTGCAGGGTTGGTGTCACCATCAAGGGAGATGAGGCACAAAGTACCTAGCACAAGAGCAGATGCTCATCGAATGGCTGCTACCTCTTCCCTTCTGCTACAGGCTAGAAGATGCAGGGAAGAGAAAGGAATAGAGATACGGGGCAGCGGTAGGCCGGAAAGAGGACTCCAGAAATGTTGACAGAGGTGAAGGTTCACGGCCTACGGAGCATTTTGCCCCCGCCACCAGGAACTCCAGGCAGCATTCTGAGTAGCCACTAGGGCCTCTGTGCCTCCTGCTTACGGGTCTCCCTATCCAATCCCGCATACACGTCAGAAAACACCTTTCGCCACGCTACCCTAGTAACTGGAGCGAGATGAGTCAATCCCTTCCAGGCCGTGGAGCCCCGACTCTGGTGCTGGAGCCGGCCCTCACCTGTGCGGCTGACACCGGGTCTCAATGTCAGTAGCGCCCCAGGGCCGCGAGCTCCCAGTGAAGGCGCGAAGGCGGTAACGCTCAGCTTGCGGCCCAGAGACGCCCCCACCACGACCCCCCTGGGCGGACGGGCCCCTCTCCCTGCCGCAGCCGGGGGCCGAGGGGTCCCCACGGCCACCAGCAACCAGCGTGTGGAGCACCGCGCCGCCATCTTGGCCCGGGGACACCGCGCGTGCGCCACCGGCTTTAGGAGGCCTCGCGAGGACAACTCACACGGAGTGCATCTGCGCACTGAAAGGCGGAGGGTGGCGGGGTTGCGCATGGGGTTGGGGGAGGCCGCTGCGCGGGCGCAAGCAGAGACTTAAGCGTTGCGCACGCGCGCAGTGGCAACTAACGCCCCTTCCTGGTAGCCAACACCCGAAGTGAAGTTTGCTCTTTATTCTGCTATCAGGTATAGTTGCCCTGGAGAACTTGGTGGTTACGTGCCGGGCAATCAGGACCGTACTTGTCTGTGTAAAGACGTGGTCGAATGTAGCTGAATGTAACTGGTTTGAGGTGCTCGGCAAGTGGCGGAACAAATCCTGGGGTGCAATGAAGTCGTTTGTTGCACAGATTCCAACCTGCTGTGCGCAGCTTTCTTCTACCTGATCCTTTAAACTTCTTGCGTGTTACTCAGCAAGTGCACGCACAAGGGGCCAGAGTCTCTTCTCTACACCCAAAGTCTGACCTCAAGCTCACTCTCTGGCTGGTGTCCCATGCGGCGGATTTTGATCGCTCAGATTTCTCTGGAGCACATTAGTCTCCAAACCTGTAGTGAACTAGCCAGACGCGGAGTAAGAGCCAAATTCCCCCAAAACGAATTTATAAACGTTTTGAGAATCTACTACGTGCCACGCACGAACTAGAGTATTTGGGCATATAGTGATGAGTGACATACCATCCTGCTGTGGGGCAGCAAGAACGATGAAGAGAGAGAGAGACCTCAGCAACTAACATAACGAATTCACAACTATCATAGTAGGTAAGTGATAGGTTACAGGCATACAGGTGAAGAAATTTCTCACTGGGGTGTCAGGAAAGGCATCTGAGTGTTAACATTCCTGTAATGAAAAGTGGGTCAGGTAGGGGTGGAGGGGAAAAGTACTCCCAAGTAGCAAGAAGTTCAAAAGCAGATGTCTAGAGATGGAAAGTGCTTGCCCTGTTTGCTTAAGCCCTAAACTGAGGGTGTGTGAGAAGCCAGAAAAGTAAACCTGGTCTGGTTAAGTCTTGCAAAGGAGTTTCAACTTTCACATCTCCCATTGATAGGGGAACTCAAGGGTTAAGGATTTTAGCCTTAGCTATAGTTGCTGGGCTTACGGGATTAATGCATGTAGAAAGCTGTTACTCCAGAAACTGGAATGCATGGCCTACTTGATTCCAGGAGGCTGACAAGCAGTTCTACCTTTGGGCCCCATGGAGTCCACAAGCAAGCCAATGGAGATAGTATCTGGGCCATTGTGTTCCAGGGAGGGGAGCAGATAAAGAATTGTAGCTCAGCAGCCTCACTGGTGTGGCTCAGTGGATGGAACACCAGCGTGGGAACTGAAAGGTCATCGGTTCCATTCCCAGTCAGGGCACTTACCTAGATTGCACCAGGTATCTGGCAGAGGGTGTGCAAGAGGCAACCAACTAATGTTTCTCTCTCACATCGATGTTTTTCTTTCTCTCTTTCTCCCTTGCCCTCTCTCTGAAATAATTCTCCACTGGTTCTGAGATTCAAAGAGGAATGGGCCAGCCCAGGCCCTGGTAGCTCAGTTGCTTAGAGGAATGTCCATATACCCCAAGGTTGTGGGTTTGATCTCCAGTCAGGGCACATATCAGAATCAACCAATCAATGCATAAATAAGTGCAACAACAAATTGATGCTTTGCTCTCTCAAATCCATCAATTTAAAAAACACACTAGCTGCCCTGGCTGGTGTGATTCAGTGGAGTGAGAGCCAGCCTGTGAATCAAAGGGTCGCCAGTTTGACTCCCAGTCAGGGAACGTAACTCAGTTGCAGGCCAGGTCCCCAGTATGGGGCAAGTGAGAGGCAACCACACATTGCTGTTTCTCTCCCTCCCTCTCTTTCTCCCTCCCTTCCCCTCTCTCTAAAAATAAATAAAATCTTTTTAAAAAATAATTTTTTAAAAAGACTGCTAGCTCAGTGAAGAACATTTATGAGGTTATTGTAAAATACAAGGAATAGCTGAGAGATTGGGCTAGGGGACATAGAGCACTGATGTAAGCAAGGGACATTTTAGAGAAAAAGGAAAAGGGTGTTATGGGGTTGGAAATGGGGAAAAGAGCACTTTTACTATATTTAACCAATATTTAAATGTTTCTAGCATTGTGGTTAAGAGTATGAGCTTTGTAGTCAGCCTTCCTGGGACTGAATCCCAGCTCTGCCACTTATACCCGCCATGTGGGCAACTTATTTTACCTCCCTGCCTCAGTTTCCATTCTCTAAAATGGGGATGTAATGCCCTGGCTGGGTGGCTCAGTTTGGCGGAGCATTATCCCATACACCAAAAGATTGGGGATTTGATTCCCTGTCAGGGCACTTACCTAGGTTGCAGGTTTGAACCCAGGTTGATGGACATGTACAGGAGGCAACCGATCGACGTTTCTTTTCCTTTTTGTTTTCTTTTTGTTTGTTTGTTTGTTTGTTTTTAGTCTGTTTCCTTTTTGTTCAATTCCTCCACCCTCTAACTCGATGTTTCTTTCTCACATCAATGTTTCTCTTTCTCTCCCTTCCTCTCTCTCTAAAAAGATCAATTTTTTAAAAATCATATCCTCAGGTGAGGATTTTACAAATTTTTAATTGAAAAAAGTAAATAAAATGGGACATAACAGTAAGTACCTCAGAATATCATCTGAAAAGTGAGGTAATCTATGTAAAAGCTTCATATAGTACTTGGCCCGTAGTAAATGCTCAATGTATGTTAGTCCTATGTGCCAGTCTGCTGAACACTGAGAATACCAAGCAGAGCTCACAGTTACCACCTACAGGGAGCCCAAAGCCTAGGGGAAAAGAGTAGGGGAGGGCGCTGGTTGAGAAGTGCAACTTTCAGGAATAAAAGCTGAGAACAAGAGGCAAAGGGACTTGAATTTACCCCCTTAGAGTGAGTTAGGAAGTGGAGGAGTGCTCGCTAATATGCAATGTCTTTTCAGTTTTGTAACTTCCCCTTTTTTTTCTGTACTTTAGTTTCTCCCTCCCTCATCTGTTTCCCCAGGGTAATTTTTAAAATTTTTTATTTAAAAAATATTTTCAGCCCTGGCTGGTGTGGCTCAGTGGATTGAGTGCCAGCCTGTGAATGAAAGGATCACTGGTTCCATTACCAGTCAGGGCACATGCCTGGGTTGAAGGCCAGGTCCCCAGTAGGTGGCGCATGAGAGGCAACCACGCATTCATGTTTCTCTTCCTCTCTTTCTCCCCACTTCCCCCTCTCTCCAAAAATAAATAAAATCTTTCAAAAATATATTTTCAATTACAGTTGACATTCAATGTTATTTTATATAAGTTGCAGGTGTACAGTTCTATTGAGATTAACAGTAGAAGTCCTCCACATTGAAAGGGGGGGGGTGTTCTTGTTTTAGAGGATAACAGGAAGACTGATTATTCTTTCCTTGTAGGAAGGAGAGGACCCCAAGGGAATGGAGTGGGTGATGGTGACTACTAATGGGCCCATCCTCAGGTTGTTGGAAAAAACTGGAATGAGAACATAGGTCATACCTATGTCCGGACAGGACATTTTGTGTGTCTCTCCCCTTCCCCCACCCTCTTCTCCAGACTAAAGCCAAAAACTTGAGCTTTGGGAAACAAATGGTACTTGCAAAAGTCATACATGTTTCTCAAACATCTCCCCCCTCTTCACTTTTCATTTTAATGTTCCATTAGACCCTTCCTGCTCTCCCGAGGGAGTGAGAGCTGTGGGAGCTAGTAGGAAGTTTTAAGTATGCTCTTCTCTGTAACATCCTGCAGATACTGACCATCCACGGTACAATGGGACTGGCCAAGTCCACGGCCAATCGATAGGTTGGCTGCTCCCCTCCCCATATGAGGACCCCTTCCAGGGAGGGCAGAAGGCCCTCAGCCAGTATCTTCAGAGGTAATAAAAGCTAGCTCACGGTTTCTCTAGTTGTAGCATCTCCTTAATGAAATGTGTAACCCAGATGTCCCCAGACCTGACATCTGCAGTGTGTGCAGTTCCCTGCAGAAAAAGATGAAATCTGTCCTCCCCTCAGTTGTCTGTGTTTTCCGTGCTAATGATTTCTTAGAAGTCCTTTTAAATAAACTATGGGTGGTTCCAGGTCAAAGCTAAATATTCCTCTGCCTAAACTATCTTAAACTTAAGCAATGTTTTGCAAATCTGAAAAATGAAAGGAATTTTTTCAAGGAAAAAACAAATCACAGATGCTGAAAATAAAGCTCTGGATCCTCTGGCAATCAGTAGACTCTAGTGTGAAAAACATTGCCTTAGAAAAGGGACAGTTTTCTTCTGTGAAACTGCCCTTTAGTTGTGAATTATCACCTTGTGTTTCTGTCAAAATATTTTGCAAGTTACTGCAAAAAAATCAAAACAAATCACTGGGTACAGTAAAATTTCTGAGCCCCAACAACACGGGTACACCTCCATTCGAAAAACAACAAAATAATAATGTACAGTACACTGTCATGCTGGCAAGGGAGAATTCTGAATGTTTTTTCCAATTTTTGAAATGTATTTCATTGCACTGTTGTTCGTTTCCTATGCAGAGGTAACTGTACATGCTTTTCTGCTCCAGCTCCTGCAATGAACAAGGCAGGGCTTATGTAAGTGTTTTCAACGTGCATCTCAATAAATAGCCATTTCAGGGGTAGATAACTATATATAAGGAATTTATTCTTACTGAAGCTGGCTTCATCCATGCCGTGCTTGCAAATTCTTATTTATAGAAACCACTGACTTACAGAAGATTAAGGGAATAGTCTATTAAAAAATGTCTTTTTTTTTTGGTGTCAGTTTAAAATAAGAACACAACTTGAGGCTCTTTAATGTTTTTCTTGCTCTCCTTCCTTGCTGATCATTTTTCTTTTTGCTAATATTTCTTCCTCCAGTTACATAAAGTTCATTGAATTTTTTAGAATGAGGACTTCAGTACAATGACCTCCTAAAATTTTTTTTGTTATTAATCATTCTTGGAAACAGGCCCTGTGAAATCTAAATCGTCCTGCTATGCACCAACCTAACCAGACATCCTCATACTACTGGCATCCACCTTTTGAGAGACTGCCTTTTAGGCTTGAGAGGTATCTTTTTCTTTTTCGCCTCTGCATAAACATGTTCAGACTTCATTCTTGATATATCTTCAAATTATCCACACAAAACTAACTGCTTATGAAGACTGTTTTAAGCTACACTGATGATTTTTAAATAGGCACAAAACATTAAAAACAAAGACTCTTTCTCTATTCCTGGAGAAATGTTTTATGTTGTCATATTGTTTAAACATCTCTGGTGGCCATTCTGGTTCAACCAGGATGGTTGCTTCCTGTCTCTTTCAATGATCCTCTTGTCCCACTCTTTTTTTTTTTTTTTAAAGATTTTATTTATCTTCAGAGGGGAAGGGAAGGAGAGAGGGAGAGAAACATCAATGTATGGTTGCCTTTTGTGCATCTCCTGCTGGGAACTGGCCTGCAGGGAACAGGTCTGCAACCCAGGCATGTGCCCTGACTGGGAATCGAACCGCGATTGTCTGGTTCGCAGGCCCATGCTTAAGCCACTGAGCTACACCAGCCAGGGCGTCTCTTGTCCCACTCTTGTTCCGATGGTGTCAGTGTCTCTCCCGTGTGCAGCACCAGGATCTCTGCAGTAGGAACCTTAGAAGGGCCCCCTTTTTGTTTCCCTGTCTTCTTATTTCTGCAGTCTCCTTGCACACCTTCTCATAGCAATATCCACAAAGGACATATTTCTCCTTCAGGTGACCACGTTCAGGCAAACATCTATGTTATTCTTTTTTTTTTAAAAGATTTTATTTATTTATTTTTAGACAGAGGGGAAGAGAGGGAGAGAAACATCAATTTGTGGTTGCCTCTTGTGCACCCTGCACTGGGGAATCTGGCCTGCAACCCAGGCATGTGCTCTGACTGGGAATCTAACCAGCAACCCTGTGGTTCGCAGGCCAGCGCTCAATCCACTGAGCCACACCAGCCAGGGCTATGTTGTTCTTAACTTCAATAAGCTTCTGAGGATTTCTTCTCCTACACCCCTTAACTTCAATGCTGTGTCTGTTTTTAGGTGCTGCCATCCAAAAGACACTATCTAAAAGGCTGGAAATCTCCTCACTTCCATTAATATCATTTGCTGGTTCTGTAAAGGTAGTTGGACCTTGGACCACTAATGCTGGTCCCCACAGAGGGCTCTCCTGAAGTTTCTGCTGCACTAGCTCCCAACAGTTCCAGAAGAGATTGGGCTGTCCACCATGGGGGAACTAACACCAACAGGGCTGCCAACTGAGTGGTGTCTTCCAGGGTCCTTAGAGATAATCAAGTGAAATTACTGGAAACATAAAGGAACAAAGCTGGTAATTCATAGGCCCACGGAACTGGAAGGAAACTTAGAGGATGTCAGTTCAACTTTGCAGTTCATGAAGTAATTTATTCTGCTCAAGTTTGCAGCAGCCTTAGAGCTCTGAACTCTCTACTAGAAACAATCATTCTCTCAATGCAGATGGATCTGGGAACATGTGAGATGGTCCTTCTTGGGGTTTCCACATCCTTTTGACACAAAGAGATCTGATCAGATTACTGGGGAGGACTAGGAGGGATGGTAGGAGGAGGTTGCCTGAGGCAATGGTAAGCATCCTAGGACAGGATTGGCTGAGAAGCTGAACTGCCTCTGGTGTGCATGGAATTATGGGCCAGAAGGTTTAAACAGAAGGAGGGCAGAGACTGTCTCTCCTGCTCTTTCTTAAGGATGCCTGGTTGATCATGCTGCAGATGCCCACACTTCCCAAAGGACAGTCTCTTAAATGGGAGAAGGAACTCTCGGTGCAGCCTAGAATTGGTCTGTCCTGGCGGGGGTGGCAGGGTTTTTCCTCTGGGTGTGCTAGAGGGGACAGGCGCCGAGGCAGAAGCCTGCAATTCTTCCCAAATTGTGAAGCTTTTGTATCTTATGTTGTTTTAGTTTGTAAATTAACCTTATAGAAATAAGATAATTCAAAACTAACAGGGGTAATTATAGGGAACCGATCGGCATGGCAACGGCGAGTGTAGCCCGGAAAGTATTGATTCAGAAAACCGATCAATGCGAGGCCAGCACACAGGAGCCAGGTGTGCAGATCAGCGTTCCCCTGGGAAATCAGGCCTGCATTGTACCCAGGCTGCTATGAGACTTGCTTTTGCTAAAACTCCTTCACCCTGAGTTAAGACTGCAGATGTTTAATGTATATCTCTGAAGCAACTCCCTAAAGTCTGTGCTAAGACGTCCCAAGGACGAAATGTAACCAAATCAATCATTTTTATCGTTTCCTTGCATTTGTAACTTTTTCTCCTTTTTTGTTATGTGTAAGAAGTAATCACTTGACTAAATCTAGAAATAGAACATTCTTTGATGCGATGCGACTGGAAACCAATAAAAGTTTGTCTAGGCAAGGTTCGGAGCATTGTCCCCTTGAGAGAGTGATTGAGGCACTCAGAGGCCCTGTCCCCCTGAGAGTGGCAGTGTCGTCCCTTTTTCTCCACAGGACTTAGTAGTCTGTGTGAATTTGTGTACTGCATCCACAACACACGGACTCTGGAAGGCAGGAGTCTGCATCAGGGAATGATAGGGGAACTCAGGAATTAAAGATTTTAGCCTTAATTGATAGGCTTAAGTGATTAAAGCTGGAACTCAAGAGTTAAAGATTTTAGTCTTAATTGATAGGTTTAAGCGACTAGAGCACATAGAAAGCTGTTATTTCAAAATTGTGTAGCTTTTGGGTAACGACTCCTTTCATTTTTCACCAAACCCCTGCCTCCAGAATTTTGCCTAGCAGGTGGTGGGCAGCAGGACCCCACTTGCTGTTTGGTACTGTTTTTGGCCCTTCTTTCTTCCCTGCCGTGGAGCTCAGGCTGGTCACTGCTGCAGTGGTGAAGATGACACTCTCCAACTCTGCTCCTACCAGCCTCCAGTTTGTAGAAACACAATCACATGATCCCAGGTCACGGCTCCTCTCTTTCCTAGGAAAGATTAGGGGTCACAGACCCCTGGTGCCAGGGCCAGGGAGGTGAAGTGTGTCAATATAAGAAACATTCAAACCTATAGAGAATTTTTGTGAGTTTATTTGAGCCAAACTGATGATAATTACTGGGAAGCAAAATCTCAATAGTTTGAGAAATGCTCTGAAGAATGGCAGGTTAACACTTTATTTATTGTATACATTACAATCAAAGGAGGAGACATAGGGGGTTACATGAAATCCATGAGTGATAGCTTAGGAAGGTGGGAGAAAGCAAAGTGGGGAAATCTCTGGGATTGGATAAAAGGTAAAATGATAAACACATACTTCTTTTATACTGGTGGGTACATCCTAGTTAACAATGACCATTTACAGCACATAGAGATGGTATCTGAGAGAACACAGTGACAATGAGGGGCTCCAGAGGTCTCTGCTGTGGTGGGAGATTGTGCTCTGAGGGGGGCTGGAGAAGGAAATTATCTTTTTTTTAATATTTATTTTTTAAATTTTTAAATTTTAGTTGTTGTTCAAGTACAGTTTTCTCTCTTTTACTCCCATCCCAGCCCACCACCCATCCCTCCCCACAAATTCCCAAAAGGAAATTATCTTGACATTGCAAAGGTTTATTATCTTAGATGCAAAAAGACAACAGACAGGCTCAGTTAAGGTAAAGAATGACCTTTGTTAGAAAAAGATACCGGCCTAGGGCAGGGCCATGGATTGCTTATAGTTGGTAAATGTTAATTTAAGAGCATCCTTTGTGGTTCCTTTAAATCTCTCGGTTTGCAAGGCTGTCATGCAGACCTCCCCTGAGTGTGTCAGATTCAGTATGTGGCCCCTTTTCTTCCACAAGTGTAAGGGTGGAGGGGCCGTGTGTAAGATGACAGGGACCAGTGAGGCCGAGGGAAATGGAAAAGTGTGCTTTAAAGGTGGTGGGTGCTTCTCAGCTCCAACTCATTTTAGCCGTGTTGGCTGTGGACCCACCACTGCCAAATCTTTGCTTTTCGAGAAAGGTTGAAATCCAAACTTTTAGGAAATGTCTCAGTTTTGAAGACACTTTGTGAACCAACTAAAACATATCTGTGGACCAGATTTAGCCCATGGTGTTACAGAACGGACCCAGGGGTGGGTGGGAACGATAGACTATTACTGAACAGACCCCCACCTTCTCCCCGGGTCCCTCTGTACTAGGTTTGCCTTGCCTGCCACCAGGGAATGACGTCTCTTAACATCAGAGATTGGTGAAAAGAAAGGAATTATTTATTCAAAGGTTGTATAGACTTAAGAGTAATGACTCAATGCCTTCATTAAAATCCAAAAATTCCATCAAACACTCACAAACACATACAATCCTTCCTTCCCCGCTCTGCCCAGTCTGGGGTACCGAATCCCAGGAAAAGAAGTAGAAGTCCAGAAGGCACAGGTAGCCCCTGGTTCTTCCCAGTAATACACGCTCAACTGGCAAGCCTCCTTCAGTTCCCAGCACCATCAGCTGTGTCGCCGCTGCAATCTCCGGTTAATTCAAACACGCATGGCACCTTCTCATGGCCCACCAGCAAGAGTCCTTTTACTCTCTCCTTCTTGCAGCATCTCTCCTGTATTCTTCCAAACTGCTAAGAGAGAGCTCGACAATGCTGCCACATCTTGCTTCCTAGCTTCCTAAACTGTGTAGCAAAGGGAGCCCCAAAGCCGTGTTCTCCCTCTCACCAAAGCTGCATGGGTACCCTCTTAGTCCAAAGTCATGTAGTCCCTCCTGGCATGGCTGCCACACCTGGGTTTAAATCCCAGCACCAGTCTTCCTCTGCAGCTCCATTTCCAATTTCTTCCACAATCGGCTACACCTGCCAGCATTCCCATATTTTTTTCCAGCTTTTCTGGGCTGCCGTAGTAAGTCTGGGCAGGCATGACCTGGTGGTGTGGTGTCAATAATCTCTAAGTTCTCAGGCAGGTGTTGTAACCAGGAGGAGCTGCTTCCCAGTTACATCCTGGGTGGAAGTCACTTTCATCTCCCTGGTTCGAAGCATGGCCACAGCTATTTAACATATCCACAAAACCGGTTAAAAATTATAGATGTGTTAAATGACCATGCCTGAAGTTACAAAATTGTTGCTATGCAGAACAACACTTAATGGCCCTGCTCCATGTGTCCCCTCCCCCAGTTCAGACTTGCAGGGGCAAGGGGGGTGAGGGCATCCTATATTATTATTATTTCCTGGACACCCTGAGTTCTGGACCCCATAACAAATCCATACTTGGGGGGGGGCCCTGGCTGCACTCTGTTACAATGGCATGTCCCTCTGTTACCTCTGGGGTTTAAAGGCTTTCTCACTTGCTGACTGTGCCCATTTAGGTCCATCTGAGGTAAAGGTAGATTAAAAAACAAAAATAAATTCAGTGATTTCAATGAAGTGACAAAAAGCAAATTGGGCAGGTTTACATGAACTTTGCAATAGTTGTATACTTGATTAATATTAATTTTTTTCTTAATAAGGGACCTGGCCCTGAGCGGGTCTGCTGAGGGCCATCTGCAGTGTGTGGGTTCTTGACTTAGTGTAGGAAAGATTTCACTACACAAGTCCAGGGGACTATGAGGATACAATACATTTATTAAAGCTGGGGACTGGCCATAAACCAAGGAAGGGCTTAGTATAGAAGAAGCAACAGGAGCGCCTGGTCTGGGCTGTCTTAGCTCACTGGAAAGTCAGAGAAAAAGTGGCCTTAGGGACAGGTTCAGGGGATAAGCTAGGGACAAGCTTCCTGATGCCCATGGCCTTGGGGTTTAGGAGACACATGTCTGTGACGACTGAAGTGGAGGAAGAAGAAGGGAATGGCACAGGAGAGCTCATGTGCTTGGTCCTTTGTCTTGAGGCTTTTCTCTCTCTTGCAGGAGGGAATCTCAGGCAAGGTCTCGGGAAGGTTTCAGCAGAATATACCTGTTATCCAGATGTGCCCTTTCAGGGTCATGGTCTCTTCTGGTTGGTCAGTGGCAGGGTCTTCATTGCAATTGGTTCTGGTATCATCCAGCTGGCTTTTGCTGTTTTTTCTGGACTTGGAGCTGAAATACAACTGAGGTCTAGATGTTATCTTAGATGTTATCTCCAGGGAGGAAAGGCAGTGGGATAAGAGGTTACCCTAGGGATGAGGTCCTTGTTTTCCCAGTCTCAGCCCCCTCCCCACCACTGCTCCAGGCACTTGGACCTTCTGCCTTGGTGAACATATGCACCTGAATGTAAATTGCTCAGACATGGTGTTAGGCTATCTGTCTCAGTTTCCGCTTGCCAAGGAATATTTCTAGCTTCTTACTATTCTGTTTCAAAAGCATATTCCGGACTCACTGTGAGTCAATCTTTAAAGAGAAATTCTGTGATGAATGGCCCCAGGTGAGATAAATAGGCTGTTTTTTTTCTCCTGAATCACCCCTGGACTGAGCAAGCAACACCCTTGGGCACATTTGCTATTTAATGCATTTTCCATTGCCCGAATCTTTCACCTTTTCAGCTTACTTGTAAGGATACATTGATTTTTCTTAGAGGAGTCTTGTCTCACTGCACCCAAGGCCTGCAGTCAAGGCAGGCCCTAATAAAGGGATGCTGAAGGCTCCACCCCTCCCAGAGACCACCTGGCCCTAGCAGGATGGGTGTGATGCAGAGGCTTTAGGGTAGACTCTCATGGACAAAGATTTGAGTCAGACCTGGGCTTGCATTCCCTGCTGCCACTCACTATCTGTGGGACCAGGACCAATGGCTCCTCATCGCAATCCCCATAACTTGAAATGGATGGAGCCAGTGCATTCCTGCCATCTCTCCTCCCCAGGGAGGGCAGGCTGAGCCCCGCTCCCCCTCCCCCAGGAAGCCTCTGGGGGCAAATCCCTGCACACAAAATCAGAGCTGTTTCCCCTAGCTCTTACTATGTGACAGCTCGGGGTTAGGACGATTTACCAGTACACGTGACCTTTCCGCTTGTCCGGTAGGCCCCTTCACCCACCCCGCCGTGGTTTTCCGAGTAAACCAGCAACGATTGGGCGGGGCCGTCGGCGAGCGGTTGGAAAATAGCCGGGGGCGGGGCCCAGCTGGCCGGAGCGGGCTGCGATTGGCTGGAGTGTGTCAGGGCGTGGCCGAGGGCGGTGGGCAGCGGGTGGAGCTGGAGGCCCGGGGAGTCGCGGCTATTGGTGGTGCACCTGAAGGCTAGCGCTCCGGTCCTGGAATCTGGGTTTCCGGGGTCCCCATCGCCATGAGCCGCTTCAAGGTGTCCAAGTTCCGGCATACGGAAGCCCGGCCATCCCGCCGTGAGGTGAGCCTGGCCCTAGGGCCCCGCTCCCCCTGTCCCTCCCGGGACCCTGCGCGCTGATCCCCGAGCCAGTACGTCTCGAGGCTCCCCCTTCAGGCCCGGGACTGGCGTCCGGTCCTCCCCATCGCCGCCCGGCAGACAGTGTCCGCAGCTCCCGGAGGCTCTCTGGCAGCTCTGTGAGCCCCGCGGTCGATCGGAACGCCCCTCTGGCCCCTGGACCCCCGAGGCCGCGCAGCCCACCCAGCCGAGTCAAGGCCTGAGGCCCGCAAGGCTGCCTGCCTTCCCAGCTTCCGGTCTGCCTCGCCGGGGAGCCGCGGCTCCGCAGATGCTAGCGCCGGCTCCTTCTCCCTGCCGCTCCTATCGCTCCTGCCTGGGGCTAGTGTGTGGGAGAGACGTCCCCTTTTGCCCTGGTCTTGGCGAGTCCATTCTGTTAATGCGAAGGGGTGAGCCACTGGATCAGAGGCGCGCCTCTCCTCGGGTTTCCGCCGGCGCTTCCTCCTCTTCGCGACTAGCTATTTCCTTACTCGGGGTGATGCTGCCAGGGGCTGGGTGGGGCCTGGGGGAGCCCGAGGAGGTGGAGTCCAGAAGTACTGGGGGGCTCCTCAGACCCGTGAAGCTCGGTTGGCCTGATGAGGAGTGGCCTTCATAGAAGATGCCACCCATGGTCAGCTCCTCCCCATGTTATTTGGAAGGCCTGAGATTCTCTTCCAATAAGTGGGCCTAGGAAATGACCCTATCTAGTGACTGTTAGAAGCCAAAGCACGTCAGCTGCCAGCACGCAGCTCGGGCCAGAAGCCCGGTTTTCGTCTAACGGACAGTATCTTCTCTGAACCTCTTGTGCTGTTCCAGTTGCTGGAGTCACAACAGCCAATAGGATAGCATTTTCTTTCCTCTGTGGTGCCTAGAGCCTCATGAAAGGACAGCCAGCAAGCAGACAGGCATGCATGGACATTGCGAGTTGTAATAAATGCCCTGAATCACAAAGGGTAGGGTGCTGGGATGGAGATGGACAATGAAGTGGGGGTTAATCTCCTCAGGGTGCTGGAAGAAAGTTACATTTAAGCAGAACCCAGAAGGGTAAGAAGCAGCCAGCTAGAGGAAAAGTGGAGTAGGAAAGTGCCTCTTGCAGGAATGGAAAGTGGGCCATGGTGGATGGAAGATAGTGATGGGGAAGCACAGTGTCCACTGAGTCAAGAGTGATCTTGCAGAATCTAAAGACCACAGGAAGTTAGCTTTTATTCTAAGTGCAATGCGGAAGGAAGAAAGGAGATGGCAATGTGGGTGGGAGGAGAGATGCTCAGATTTGCATTGAGACCATCACTCAGTGAAGTAAGTACTGCTGAGAGGGGTCTGAAGTGTCCTTGAGGGACCCTGGGGCTTGTTCCTTGGTGGTCCTCAGACCTGCAAGGTAAAGACACAGGCATGAAAACACGGATTACAGAGAGAATTTACAACAATTTATGTTAGGCAAATGGGAGAACAGGTGATCTGCTCTTCTTTTAGATATTTTCTGTCACTGTATTTGTACCATAAACGCGAATCAGGAGGGGAAAATGATGCAAGACAATAATATTCTATCCAAGGCAGGTAAACACTGAAAATGAAGGTGTGGAGGTGGCTTCCTGGACACTGGGTGGGTGGGCTGGGAATAAGAGTGCTAGATTGTTAAGTGGCTCGGAGGAGTGTTGAACGATGCTTTATTATAAGCGGAGGAAATGTGTGGACTTCGCTGATCTTAGTTTCAGAAAAAGTACTTCTCTGCCCCTCCAGGTCATTCACTCATCTGTGGGATTTTGTGGAAAGGCCTTGATTTTACCCTTCTCTGGGCTTGGGTGTTTTCTCCTGGTGTTTGGAGGAGACCTCTGGACTCAAGTGGAGGTCTTCAGCCACAGAGTTGAGGAACTTGAATCTGTCTTCTGACTAGGTGCTTGTTTCTCTGTTCTTTGCTTCTCTCTACCTCTTTTAACAGAAATAATTCACATGTGAGTGAACACTGCCCAGTTAGCTCCTTGACTTCATTCAGCCTGAGCTTCCTTTTTCAGCCTCTTCCGCCTTGTTGGAGAACTGATTTAATAAGCAAATACAGTCCCTTTATGACTTAGATTATTTCAAGAACATTTTGCATTTTCTAAGGGACTGTGTGAGTGGGGCCAGGGTTTGATCCCAAGGAATGCATTTCTAATGGTGCAGCTTTTGGGTTCCCTGAATCATGCTGTGTTTTAGGCACTAGCAGAGCCCTGGCCTTCAGGGTTCTTATTCTTTATTTCCAGTCCTGGATCAGTGACATTCGAGCAGGAACTACCCCCTCTTGTGGGAACCATATCAAATCCAGCTGCAGCTTGATCGCCTTCAACTCTGACCATCCAGGTAAGGAGGTGGACATGGATGTGGAGATTCAGGCATTGTTACCCAAATAGGGTGGGGCAGAGGGACATACTCATTGCAGCCTGGAGGTTTGGAGGTGCCTCTTGGTGGCTCAGAGATCAACACCGTGTAGGATCGTAGACCCCTACAAAGTGGTCATTGTGCAGTAATCATACTGGTTTTGGTTAGAACGTGTGTATATATTTTGTGTAAACCACATTGGTTGTGGTCTTTAAGAACATGGCCAGGAGGGTGGAGAGAGGGCTGTTGCCTTTGTTTCCAGTTGTCCCCACATGCCGTTCACTCCTTCTCTGGGGGCCTGGGAGTGGCTAGAATTAATAGGAATACTAAGATTTGTGAAGCTCCTTGCATTAGTTAGGACTCTTTTGGTTGTTAGTGAGAACTCAAACCTCAAACTGGCTTAGGCAAAAACGATGCCTTTTTAGTTCATATAGCTAATAAGTCCAGGGGCTTCAGGCAAAGCTGTATCCAGAGGCTCACACTTGCCATTGGCACCAGCTTTGCTCTTGTCCCTCAGCTCTGCTGCACTCGGGTAATGGCTTCTTTTTTAGGTAAAGCTGGGAAAAATGGCAGCTACTGTCACCTTACCTCTTACGACCCACAGTGGCAGAAAGAGCCTCTTTCCCCAGGGTCTTCTCTATCTCCAGTGTCACAGAAGGTTCTTGTGTAGGGAAGGACCTAACCCTGGGCCAATCTCTTTCCAGAGGGGTGTGCTCTTGTGATGGTAGAGGCTCTGGGAAGGTCCAAGCCTGAGCTTTTGGGTCTTGTGTCCCCTGGGAGTCCTAGGCTCATAGCTCGATGATTCCCATTAGGCCAGAAGTCAGATTCCCTGTGTTTATTTATCAGGTGTGCTGGGCATCGTGCCTCTGGAAAGCCAGGGAGAGGAGAGGAGACATGTGACCCACCTGGGCTGCCATTCTGGTAAGTGGGGGACTTGACCTAGGAAATCTCAAACTTGCCTCTCCTTATCTGGAGCTAACGATTCATACTCACCTGGTCTCACAGGCCTGTGGCTCGCCAGGGCCCTTTTGTTGTCCTCACTGTGCCTTCTGACAGGTGGGGTCCAGGCTGGTAGGCTAAGTCCTGGTAAGAGAATTAGGGCCTGTGCAGAGAGGAGGGAAGCCGAGTGCTGTAGGTGGTCAGGCTGGAGGGAAGAGGGGTGTGCACCAGCACAACGCAAGGCTCCAGGCAGAAGCTGGCTTCCTGTTACTGCAGAGAACCTAAGTGGTTCTAAGCCCTGTGTCTTGTCCTGGAGCCTAAGGGGCCACCCCTTGCCACCAAGCCTTCTCCCCAGCCTGGTTGCTCAGCATCCCCAAGGAGCTGGTGAGCTTGGCTGCAGGGTCAGAGATGGACCCATACAAAGAGAACTTTGTCTGCCGCATCTACTTCTGGGGGCTCCCAGCAACCTGCTTGGCAGCCCACCAGCTTTCAGGAAATAGTTTGCTCTCCTAGGGCAACACCCATCTGCCTTCTCTTTCTCAGTCCAGCTTTGGCAGCTGTGGTTTCAGCTCCTCTGACCTGCATTCCTGGCCATCTGGGCGCTGGCCTTGGGTGAGAAGAGGGGGACTGATCTTTAGTCCCTGTTCTGGGTGTGCAGCTCAGTGCAGGAATGCTGCTGCTGCTGTTGGCAGTTAATAAAATAATGATAATGAAGACTGATCCTCATCTGATCCTTTAAAGCTTTTTACAACTTTATCAAGATACCATTTACATATCATTAATATTACCTGTTTTAATTGCAGAATTTGATGACTTTTATAAAGTTAAAGGTTACAGATATCACCATGCAGTTTTAGAACATTTCCCAGAAGATCCCTCATGCCCCTCTGTGCTTAAACCATTTCCACCTCAGGCACTGTGGCCTCAGGTAACTGTTGATGTACTTTCTGCTTCTGCTTGGGGGTCTGCAGGCTACTGGTGTGGCCATAGCCGGCTGCCGCCTGTCTTTGTACTGTTGTGTTAGAACACTGCCGGGCCTCTTCATGGGTGGTCAGTGTAGCCACTTTCTCCCAGCAGCTGTGGCATTGAGCAGAGACAGTGTGGTCCTTTAAGCCTGAAATATTTAGTCCCTCACCCTTTCCAGAAAATGTGTGCTGGCCTCTGCTCTAAAATGGCCTTTTCTGAACATTTCACATAAATGGGAAATGCCCTACATAGTCTTTGAATCTGGTCTCTTTCACTCAGCACAATGCCTTGAGACCCACCTGGGTTGTAATGTATGTAAGAAGTCTGCTTTATCATCTACTCTCACATTTTTTTTTGACGTATATTTTGAAATAACCCAGCTAGGAAGGCTGGGACTCAGAGAGGTCTGGAGCTGGCCAGCGTTGGTACTGCTGCAGGCAGAGCCAGGATGGGACCCAGGTCTGCCTGACCCTGTGTTCTCGGGAACCATGCTGCTTGCTTCCCTTTTTACTCACAGGGGAGTTACCCCACGTTGGTGATGTTTTCGAGGTGGTGAGCGCCCTACAACTTGGGGGCTCCAAATAGAAGCTGGACCAGGCTTCTGTTGGCAGGTCGAGGCCGCGCTGTGGCTGCAACTCTTCAGAACTCTCCCCGCAGGAGCAGCCTTTCTGGGAAGCTACTCTGGGAGTAACTGAGCTTCAGCTCCTTCAGAACCTGCCCTCCCTCAAGGCCCCAGGCACTATTTGCCCTCTTAGGAGCCACAGGTGGTGGGGATACTGTGGTGGGCTGGGCTCTGGCTACTGTGTTCAGGATGCCCAGCAATTGGGGCACCTTCTGTGTCTTGCCTTAGTGCCACGCAGCCCTTCAGCCCAGCTGCCCAGTAGAGCAGACGTCAGGGAGGCAATTAGAAGGCCTTGCTGCATATCTAGGCTGTGTGGTGGGCTGGGGTCTGCTCTCCAGTTTGGGAAAGGCAGTGTAACGATGTGCTGAGGATGTAGGTTCTGAAGCTGGACTGCCTGGCCTGATCCTCTGCCTGGTCTTTTCTTAGTTGTGTATCTCTGGGCAAGTTTCTTAACCTCTCTGTCCACGTGTACTGGTCCTCCACTTGGGCGATGATGCCCCAGTGCCATCCTGGTGGGTCACTAAGGATTTGGTGAGACAAATGCACATGCGGGACTCAGGCTTCCGGCATAGCCAGGTGCACGATGGGCCACATTACTATTTCCCATTTTCTCAGTGTGCCAGGCTGCCTACCTTGGCTGCTGTTCTGGGCCTTGGCCCTGCTCTGTCCAATGTGGAGCCTGCAGGGTAGAGCAGCGGGGGTTTGTGGCCGGGAGTCCTGGCTGAGTCTGTCCTAGGAGATACCTATTCTTATTACACCCTCTTTTCTTCTTTACCTCTGTCCAAGAGGAACATGTTGTACTTGGCCCTGTGGAGAGGCAGGCAGTAGGGTGGCTGCTCTGCTCTTGCTCTGGTGCTGCAGGCCTGGCTGTCCTGCTCACATCCCACGCAACACCCAAGGCCTGGCTATATCTCTGCCCGGCCTCATTTTCCCTCTGGGCTCTGGCTCACTCTATGCCCCAACCTCCACTCCTGGCACCCCCAGAGCTGGGAAGTTCATGTTCTTTGATTGCAAAGAACAGAAATTAATTTCAGCTTGCTTAAGCCGAAAAGGGGTCCATTGGGAGGGTCCTGGGGAGCTTCCAGAACCAAAGGAGCAGCGGAATGCACAGGTCATAGGAGGGTCCTGGCATGGGAGCTGCCGGCTCCTTTCAGCCCGGCAGCCTTCCACTCAGGCCAGTCCCTGCAGCACCCTGTCGGCTGGCCTTCCCATTCCTGGTTAATGCCCCTAAGAGAATCTGGCTGTGGGGGGTGCAGATCAGGTACACTCTCTTGGACTGGTCAGCCCTGGCTTAGGGGGGGAGTAATGGGTCAGGCGTGTGACAACCACCCTCCTCCCTGTCCCCCCACTGCCTCCTCCATGGCCCACCATGGCTCTCATTGAAGCCTTTCCTGTCTCTGACCTTGGAGTCATCCCTGGGTGCACAGCTCACCCCTAGTTGCACCTGCACTGACGCGTGCGTCTGCCCTGGGAAGTGCTGAGGTCCAGTCGGCCTGCGTGGTTTGTGACTGGAGTAGGGCCAGCACTGCTCATTCACACATTCTGGAGCCGGGCCCTGGCTTGCCTCTGGATTTGGGGTGATTACAGGTGCTGGTAATCTGAGGAGCTTCCCGCCCATTGTCCTGCTGACCTCTTTGTGCTGGGCCCTTGGCCATCCCGAGTCCACTGGGCTCTCAGGGCAATGCGTTGCAGGTCTATGGCGTTTGCCCGTAGTTTGCAGAGGTGCCCTCCTTCTGGGATGTGGAGCCTACTGCTGTGTGCAGAGTTATCACCTCTGAAACCCTGGGCTTTGGTTCCCGGCCTTGGGAAAAGGGCATGTTGGGCCAGAAGCAGGACACGCTGTCCAGTTCTTGTCGGGCCTGACTGAGTCAGCCATTCCTCTCCCACAGACCTGGTCACAGACTTGGACTTCTCTCCCTTTGATGACTTCCTCCTGGCCACAGGATCAGCTGATGGGACGGTGAGTAGAGTCACTGGAAGAGCTGCTCGATGCCTCATCCACTCTCTCTTTTTTTTAAAATATATTTTATTGATTATGCCATTACAGTTGTTCTAGTCCCCCCTTCATTCCCCTCCACCCTGCACACCCCCTCCCTCACCATTCCCCCCTTTAGTTTATGATCATGTGTCTCAAGTCCTTTAGGTTCTATATTTCCCCTACTAATCTTGCCCTCCCTGCCATGTATTTTCTACCTACTGTCTATGCTACTTATTTTCTGTACCTTCTCCCCCCTTCTTCTCCTCCCACTCCCCTGTGGCTAACCCTCCATGTGATCTTCATTTCTATGGTTCTGCTCCTGATCTAGCTGTCCTCTTAGTTTGCTTTTGTTTTAGGTATGGTTGTTAATAACTGTGAGTTTGCTGTCCTTTCACTGTTCATCTTTTTTTATCTTCTTTTTCTTAGATAAGTCCCTTTAACATTTCATATAATAAGGGCTTGGTGATGATGTAGTCCTTGAATTTGATCTTATCTGAGAAGCACTTTATCTGTCCTTCCATTCTAAATGAAAGCTTTGCTGGGTAGAGCAATCTTAGATGTAGGTCTTTGGATTTCATGACTTGGAATACCTCTTTCCAGCCCCTTCTTGCCTGTAAGGTCTCTTTTGAGAAATCAGCTGACAGTCTGATGGGAACTCCTTTGTAGGTGACTGTCCCCTTATCTCTTGTTGCTTCTAGGATTCTCTCCTTCATTTTAATCTTGGCTAATGTAATTATGATGTGCCTTGGTATGTTCCTTCTTGGGCCCAACTTCTTTGGGACTCTCTGAGCTTCCTGGACTTCCTGGAAGTCTATTGCCTTTGCCAGATTGGGGAAGTTCTCCTTTATTATTTGTTCAAATAAGTGGCCCACTTGTGGCTGTTCCTCTTCCCCTTCTGGTACCCCTATAATTCGGATGTTGGAACGTTTAAAGATGTCCTGAAGGTTCCTAAGCCTCTCTTCATTTTTTTGAATCCTTGTTTCTTCATCCTTTTCTGTTTGGTCATTTTTTTCCTCTTTCTGGTCCACTCCTTTGATTTGAGTCCCAGTTTCCTTTCCATTACTATTAGTTTCCTGTGCATTTCCCTTCATTTCAATTAGTTTAGCCTTCATATGTTCCTCTAATTTGTGACTAAAATCAACCAGTTCTGTGAGCATCCTGATCACCAGTGTTTTGAACTGTGCATCTGAAAGTTTGGCTATTTCTTCATGGCTTAGATTTATCGGCTCTGGGGCTCTGAGTTGTTCTTGAGCCATGTTTTGATCTGTTCATGCCTGTTACGTACGAGGAGGTGTTCACCAGGACGGGGCCACCCAGTTCGCTGGTTTGTGATGCTGTACGTGGGGGCGGGGTCAGAGAGGGACAATGGCAGTCCCCTCTGCCGCTTCCTGCCACTGGGCCCTGCACAATCTGTTTCACCGCTCGCTCCTTCACTGGTTTATCTGTGTGTGAATGTGTGACCATGGTCAGCCCTCAGTGAGTTCACCGGCTTTCGCCCTCAGCGGGTCTGCCCGCTACTCCACACCTGGGATCCGCCCACAGCTGCCGGTATGCCTGGGTTGCGTGCCTGGGTTGGTCTGGTGGATCTTTCCTGCCCGACCCCACTCTGCTGCTGGCTCTGCCCCTCTTACCAGTTTGGCTGAAGGGTTCGTTGTTGTCAGATTTCCGGATAGTTCAATTTTCTGTGGTTTGGCTGTGTTTTTGTTGCTAAAACTTTGTTTTTTTTAAACTTGGTTGTGCGAGGAGGTGCGGTGCTTCCACCTACGCCTCCATCTTGGTGGAAGTCTCTCATCCACTCTTGCTTGGGGTCTTCTGAGCCCTGTGAGCCTCTAGGGCTCTGCTTTGTCCCAGTCCAGCCCCTCCCACTACGCCTTCACCTTCTCCAGAGCTGCAGGGCTGGGCTAGTGCAGACTTTCTTAGTTCCTCAGCACACTCCAGCTCTCCCGTGTATTCTGTGCACTTGCCTGAGCCTGTGACCTGCTATTCTGCTGCTTGACTGCCTAAGGATAGGGTGATGTGGAGGGCCTGGAAGAGATGATCGGAGCCCCTGGCTTCTCTACTCCCATTTCCTCTCAGCCTTCACCCACGCCCGTGATCCTGACCAGGTTGCCCTCCTTTCCCCAATATGGACACACAGCCTTATGCCCAAGCACGGCCCCTGGGGATAGGGGTGGCAGCCCCAGGCGAGGCAGGTGGATGCAGTGAGGCCCCTCCTTGTCCTGAGCTCACAGACTTGCTCTTTCCCACAGATGAAACTGTGGCGATTGCCAGCCCCTGGCCAGGAGCTGCCCTCAGGGCCTGGGCTGGTGCTGGGCCCTGAGGACACCCGGGTGGAGGTGCTGCAGTTCCACCCCACCGTGGACGGCATCCTGGTGAGCACAGCAGGCACGGCCGTGAAGGTCTGGGATGTGGCCAAGCAGCAGCCCCTCACAGGTACAGGCCACATTAGCCACGGCGCTTTCTGGGCAGCCCCTCCGGGACAGTGTTCCATTTCTGTGTTGACGTGTTTGATATCATGAGTCGTAAAGTAAGTATCGAAAACTCACAGGTGCATAGTATAAAACCAAGTCTCAATTGTAAATACCCCACTGTCTCCATTTCCCAGAGCATCTGTTTTCATCTCACTTAGCTGTTTTTTCTGCTTTTTCCTCCATGGGTCTAAATAACTTCTTAGACTGTTATTTCTTGAATTGTATGTTGTTTAAGTTTTGAGAGCAAACTACTGACTTCTACCCAGGGGATGAGGATTTGCTCTCACGGCCCTGCCGCATCCCTGCCTCGCCTTGCGCCTCCTCCTCCTCCTGTTCTCCCAGTGTAGATGGTTCTAGTCTTTTGGGTGGCTGTAACAAAGTCCCACAGCCTGGTGGCTTATAAATAATAGGAATTTATTTCTCACAGTTCTGGAGGCTGGAAGTCCAAGAAAGGTGCCAACCAATTTGGCATCTGATGAGAACCTGCTTCCTGATTCATAACCAGCCATCTTCTCCCCGTGTGTTCCCCTGGGGGAAGAGGCAAGGGAGCCTCTTTCATAGGACCACTGATCCATTTACGGGTGCTCCCCTCTCATGAGCTGATTGCCTCCCAAAGGCCCCCACCTCCAAACTCCATCACGGTGAGGGTTAGGTCTCAGTCTGTGAAATCTGGGGGACACGGACAATTAGAGCACGCATGGACAGTGATAACTCTGGGCCAGCCCCACCGTATGTGACTGGTCATGACCCTGCAGTTCTAACCACCACGCTGAGCCCGGGCATTTTCTGTGGTGGTGTCATTGTGTGACACCACAGTGTGTCACACAAAGAAGAGTGCAGACTCTCCTTTGACATGCTCATTCCCTTTTCAGGGTAAAGACAAAAGGCTCAGAGAGTTGAAGGATAGACTGATACCCCAGGGCTATGCAGTGTTCAGGGTAGGCCAAGCTCACAGTGGTGATGTCCCCTCCTCTGGGGCTGGGGCCAAGGGTTGTTAATAGTATAACTGGGCATCTCCCAGGTCTCCTCCTGACAGCATGAGCCAGTGCCCACTACTGGGGCATCTTGTGCCACATGAATGGGAAGTAGAAGATGTAGGACTTGCCCCTAAAGAGCTCCTGGCACAGTCGAGGAGACCAGCCTACCCTTGAAGCAGAGGTGAAGGTCCTCACGCAGGTGTCTTTAGGGAGTCAGCCCAACTGTAACTCGTCTCGAGCCCTTATTGGGTACCCAGCACTGCACTGAGGTTGTCATGACTCCTTAGCACAGCACAGCAGTTCTACAGGGGTGAGGAGCAGGGAGCCTTGGAAGGTTTTAGAGTAGGAGCATGGCCTGACAGTGGCAGGGCTGAGAAAGGAGCCCTGGGTAATAGTGCAGCATATCTGGAAGGAGCTGCTCCCCTTGCTCCTCCCACCCGAGAAGGGTCCCTGGCAGCTGCTGCCTCTGCCCTGGGGAGTTACCCCCAACCAGGCCCACCCGCTTCCCTCTGTTCTCATTGCCCAGGGCAGGGTGTGGGGACCCAGTGCACCTCTTGACTGTGGCTGCTTCTCTGCAGAGCTGGCAGCCCATGGGGACCTGGTGCAGGGTGCTGTCTGGAGCCGGGACGGAGCGCTGGTGAGCACAACATGCAAGGTAAGCAAGTGGGCGGTGAGGCTCAAGTAAGTGCCTATGGAGGGCCTGAGGCGCCTCGGAGCACACATCCTGGGCTGTGCCTGTCAGGCTGGTGGTATTTATGGGGCAGAAGAGCACAAAGGATGGGCATTCTTCAGGCCTCCTCCCACTTCAGCTCCCCTCCCACCTTCTGACTCATCTGCATCTGCAAGGCCCCATCCCTCCTTGGTACTAGGGCCTGAGGTCCCTATCAGACGAGGGCACAAGTAAAGCCCCAGGTCAGTCCTTCTGCATCCTGACCTCCCATTACCAACTTCAGGAATCCTCACCTCCCTGCCTGTGTGCTTTGTCCCATCTGTTAGGAGGAGCCAGACTCAGGGTACTGTGCCAACCCCCACACCCAGTCAGCAGAGTTCGTGGTCCTCACTGACCAGGCCCCATGCCACCCAGTCCTGTGGGCAGGCAAGGCCAAAGTAGATCAGGAAATCATACAGTTGAAACAATAATTATGACCTGTGAGAGAGAGTTGAAGTGCTTTGAGCTGGTCAGAGGAGCTGCGGAGGCTTGGCCTCAGGCAGTGAGTGGCCTCTGGTAGGTGCTCTGAAGGAAGGGTTAATGGCGTGGAGTAGAAGGAAATGGAGAGGAGCTTGGGAGCTGCAGGTTTGGGTGCAGGGGCCAGGGCAGTCCTGGGTGCAGAGAGCAGTCAAGTGCCTAAGGGCTGTGCTGGTTACTGTAGAAAGCACTGGAGTGTTTAAAGCCAGAGGGGGGCAGATGGTGGCGTGAAGGAGGTGAGCAGATTTGCATTTTGAAAGCTGCTTAGCTGTCTTGCCCCAATGGAGCATTGCAGGTGGGGGGGCAGGGGTGCATACCCCAAAATGAAGGTGGGGCACTTCTGGGGGAGGAGAAGAGCAGACTTGAGGGTGACAGTTGCGGGTTGGTGGTGGGCAAGATGTGAGGAGTAGGGGGCTTGTAAGTCTGGCTTCTGGCTACAGGCTGGAGGAAATACCTGCCACCGTAATGGGGTGCTCCCTTGTATGGCTGTAAGCCTTCTGGGTTGCAGGTACCTAGGACATCCAAGTGGGAGGATTATCTGAGTCCATGGACTGGGGCTCTGGACAGCAGGCATGGTGGAAGGGTGGACACTGTCTGCGTTTATGTGGTACCTGCAGAGCAACTGGAGTGCTCCTAAGTGGGAGAGAAGAAAATGAGAACAGGTGACAAAGGAAACTGGGAGGGAGGGTCGGAACCTGCAAAGGAGATAGAAGGGGCTGCCCAGTGGGGGAAGGCAGCTGAGGCAGGGCTGGCTCTCCACCCCAGGGAGGTGGCAGGGAACACTGGGAAGAGCATGTGAAGGCAAAGGACACCCACCTGTTGGATTTAGGGATGTAGGCAACCTTCAGGGCCTTTCAGGGTGCACTGTGTAGCCTGAAGCTGCATGTGAGGAGTGGGTGGAAGGCAAGAAAAGAGCCTGCAAAGGTTTTTCTGGGCAGCATGGCTGGGGGGGAGGGAGGGGAGGGGAGGAGCAGGTCAGGAAGGCGTGAGGACGCCTCTGAAGGAGAGGAGGCGGTGTCTGCGTACTTGGTGGGATCCTATTTCTAACTCTTTATTTTTCCACTTTCTAGGAAGCCCCATTTCCTGGTCTTTAAAAAAATTTTGTAATTGAATTTATCTGGGTGACATTGGTTAATAAAATTATGTAGGTTTCTTGTGTACAATTCTATAATACATCATCTGTATATTTCGTGTGTTCACCACCTAAGTCACTTCTCCTTCCATCACCATTTATGCCCCCCTTCTCCTCTTCTACCCCCCCACCCCTCTTTTCCCTGTGGTGATCACCGCGCTGTTGCTCAGTCCCTTCACCTTTTCACCCAGCCCCCGTGCCCTCCCCCCTGACAGCTTCAGTCTATTCTCTGTATCCGAATCTGTTTTTATTTTGTTTGTTAATTTATTTTGTTCATTAGATTCTACATACAAGTGAAATTATATGGTTCTTGTCTCTCTGACTGGCTTATTTCACCTAGCCATTTCCTAGTCTTTATCAACTTTTTCCCCCCTCCTTATTCATTAAACAGTAGGTGCCAGACATTTGCCTGAGCTTTGGGGATCAAGAGGTAAATAAGACTGGGCCGCTGGCCCCCAAGAGGCTGCTGTTTGAGGGCAAGGTGGTCATGTGGCCATTGCTCAGGCTAAAGGCTGGCTTCCAAGGTATGGTGAGGTCAAGCCTTGTCCCTAAGTATGAGCCCTTGCTGAAGAGGAGGGGACAGGCATCTTAGGCAGGGGGACCAACCTGACTGTGACCCCCCCCCATCTCCAGTGAGAAACCCTCTCAGTCCTGCATTTCCTTGGTGAGTGTGACAGAGATAAGCACAGAATGATGAAGGGAGGGAGGGAGTAAACTGGAAGGTGTTTCCCATTAAAGCCTCGCCCCTCTCAGCACCATTTCCCAGTCGGTGGGGAAACCTCCCTGCTGCCTGGCTTGACTCCCATTCTGCCTTGGAGCAGCTCTTTCTCGAAGGGCCCGTGGTTCCCCTGCCAGGCCTGGGCTCAACGCCCCCAAAGGCACCTCCTGCTCTCCTCCCAGCTCTTCCAAGTGGCCGCTAGGGGGCGCGCGGACCTCACAGATAGCTGGCCTCCCACCGAGCTCCCACTCTTGTGTTCCTGTAGGCCTGGGAGGACGTGCCCTGCAGCCTGTGCCCACTCCGCTCTCTGGTCCCTGTAGACCCCCACGATTGCCACACCAGCCTCTAGTGCCCAATCCGAGCGCTGGTTAGATGATGCAGCTGCCTTTAGTTACGGTTCACATGCTGAGACTGTTATTCAGACCTGTGAGAGGCACTGCCATCATCCTCATCCTACCAAGGGCTGTGGGCTTAAGCACCTGAGTGGTGGAGTTGGTGTTTGAATTCCAGCCATTGGCTCTCCACAGTGGCTCTGCCGCTCGGGTGTGAATTATGTCCTTGCTGCCAGTAGCGGGTCTCTCTTGCCTGGCATCTCTTTGTCTCTCACTGTTCTCTATCTCTTGCTGCCCTGTCTCTGTCCCTTGTTGTCTTTCCTGTCTATAGTCGTCCCCTCTCTGTCCCCTCTGTGTCTCTGTCTCCTCTGTCTTTGTCCTTGCTTTCTCTCTCTCTGTTTTTCTTTGTCTCCATCCTGCCTCTCCTTCTCTCTTTCACTGTTCTTCTTGCCTCTCTCTGCCTTGGCTGTCTGACCTCTACCTCAAAACAGTATCCTGAACCTGAGGCTGTTTAGCAGAGTGGTTCTTCAGAGCTAATCACTGGACAGTGCCTACTGTCTGCCTGACACATGGCAAGTGCTCACTAAACTGTAGCAGAGAAGGCTTTTCCAGGAGTGATCCAAGAACCCCGGGAACCCACTGAGGTGTGTCAGGAAAGCTTGGGGTGAGTCTGCCAAGGGAGGTCTGGCTGTGGAGGCCATCTCCAGGTGGCCTCCATCCCCTCATCGTCCACATGTGTGCTCCCCAGTGCCCCTTTATTCTTTTTTTTTTCACTTTTTAAAATATATTTTATTGATTATGCCATTACAGTTGTCCCATTTCCCCCCTTCATTCCCCTCCATCCTGCACACCGTTTTTCCCCCCATTCCCCTCCTTTAGTTTATGTCCATGTGTCACAAGTTCTTTAGATTCTATATTTCCCATACTATTCTTGCCCTTCCCTCCTGTCTATTTTCTACCTACCAACTATGCTACTTATTCTCTGTACCTTCTCCCCCCATCTCCTCCTCCCACTCCCCTGTTGCTAACCCTCCATGGGATCTCCATTTCTATAGTTCCACTCCTGATCTAGCTGTCCTCTTAGTTTGCTTTTGTTTTTAGGTGTGGTTGTTGATAACTGTGTCCTTGCCACCCACTTTCCTTTCATGGCCATTTCTTCTCCACATCACATGCCAATAAGCTTGTGTCTCCTCGTCTTTGCTCCTGCTTTTCTGTCTCCTCAAATGTCTTTCCCTTCCCAGTGCAAGCTCTGCTTCTCCTTTGGGGTTCAACTTAGGTCCAGGTTCCTTCCCGAAGCTTCCCGTGGCTGCCTGAAGTGTCTCAGAGTCCAACGCTTCAAGGGGACCGTTTGTTCTCTCTGCATCCCAGGCACCCAGGCAGGGGGCCACACAGAAACATTGAGCAGATAACACCAAGGGTTCCCCTGTTTCCCCTCCCCCCTCCCCTTTTTGCACTGATGTGGTATGTTTGTTACAATTAAACCAACATTGCTACATTATTATTATTATTAACTAAAGCCCGGAAGGTTCATTCTTGATGTATATTCTATGGGTTTTGACAAATGTGTGATGTCCTCATTACGGCATCACATAGTGTAGTTTTACCACCCTAAAAAGCTCCCTGTGCTTCTTCCATACGTCCCTCCCGCCCTGTCCCCAGACCACGGGCAGCCACAGACCTTTTTGCTGTCTCTGTAAGTTTCATCTTTTCCCAAATTCCATGTTGCTGGAGTCGTACAACGTGTAGCCTTTCCAGATTGGCTTCTTTCATTTAGTAATATGCATTTGTTGTTCCTCCATGTCTTTTTGTGGACTGATAGCTATTTTTTTTTAAATTATGGTAAAAACACATAAAACTTACTATCAACCATTTTTAAGTATACAGTTCAGTGACGTTAAGTATATTTACATTGTTGTGAAACATGTTTCCAGAACTTTTTCATCTGTAGAACTGAAACTATACCCATTAAACAACTTTCTTTTATCCCCTCCCCCAGCCCCTGGCAACCACCATTCTACTTTTTTAAAAAATATATTTTATTGATTATGCCATTACAGTTGTCCCATTTTTTCTTCCCTTTATTCTACTCTACCCTGTATCCTTCCTCCTACCTGCACCCCACCCCCGCTTTAGTTCATTTCCATGGGTTGTACATATAAGTTCTTTGGCTTCTTCATTTCCTATACTGTTCTTAACCTTCCCCTGTCTATTTTGTACCTACCATTTATGCTTCTTATTCCCTGTACCTTTTACCCACATTCTTCCTCTCTCCTCCCCACTGATACCCTCCATGTGATCTCCATTTTTGTGATTCTGTTCCTAATCTAGTTGTTTGCTTGGTTTGTTTTTGTTTTTGTTTTTTAGGTTTGGTTGATAGTTGTGTTTGTTGTCCTTTTATTGTTCATATTTTTGACTATCTTCTCTTTCTTAGATAAGTCCCTTTAACATTTCATGTAATAAGGGCTTGGTGATGATGAACTCCTTTAACTTGACCCTATCTGAGAAGCACTTATCTGCCCTTCCATTCTAAATGAAAGCTTTGCTGGATAGAGTAATCTTGGATGTAGGTCTTTGCCTTTCATGATTTCAAATACTTCTTTGCAGCCCCTTCTTGCTTTCAAGGTTTCTTTTCAGAAATTAGCTGGTAGTTTTATGGGAATTCCTTTGTAGGTAACTAACTGATTTTCTCTTGCTGCTTTTAAGATTCTCTCTTTATCTTTAACCTTTGGCATTTTAATTATGATGTGTCTTGGAGTGGACTTCTTTGCATCCATCTTGTTTGCAACTCTCTGTACTTCCTAGGCTTGCATATCTATTTCCTTCACCAAATTAGGGAAGTTTCTTTCATTATTTTTTTTCAAGTAGATTTCCAATTTCTTGCTCATTCTTGTCTTATGGCACTCCTGAAATGTGAATGTTGGAATGCTTGAAGTTGTCCCAGAGGCTGCTTATACTATCCTTGTTTTTTTGGGATTTTTTTTCTCTTGGTCCTGATTGGTTATTTTTACCTCCTTACATTCCAAATCACTGATTTGATTCTTGGCTTCATCCACTCTACTGTTGTTTCCCAGTGAATTTTTCTTTAATAAAGGTACTCTTTGCTTCTGACTGGATCTTTTTTATGCTGTTGAGGTCCTCACTAAGTTCCTTGAGCATTCTTATAACCAGTGTTTTGAGCTCTGCATCTGATAGATTGCTTATCTCCATTTTTTGGTTATTTTTCTGGAGTTTTGATCTGTTCTTTCATTTGGGCCATGTTCCTCTGTTTCCTCATTTTGGCAGCCTCCCTGTGTTTGTTCCTGTGTGTTACATAGAGCTGCTATGACTCCCTGTCTTGGTGGCATGGCCTAAGGTAGTAGGTGTGTCCTGTAGGGTCTCCTGTCACCCAAGGTAGGTACTCAAGGTACACATTTTGTGTGGTTTGAGTATACCCTTCTCTTGTAGTTGAGCCTTAATTTCTGTTGTCAGGTTGACGGGAGGGATTTACCCAGGCCAGTCAGCTGCAAGGACTGGTCGTGACCACTGACCACCCACCTCCGCTCTCTGTGGATGTTCAGCTGTGCAGGGGCAGGCTAGTGGTGCTCTTCCAAGGTCTGCAGTTGTCCACTGGGTGTGCTGGCCCTGGGGCTTCTCAAGTGGTGCAGCCCAAGGTCAGCCCCCACCTGTGTTTTGCCTGGGGCCACCCTGCCTATAGCAGTCTGAGATGGCTGCTACTTGGAAATTCCCAGGTGAAGTCAAGGTGTGAATCTCGGCTGGTTGCTGCTGGTGCCGGGCCAGGGGCTCCTTATAAGAGGTATGGGGCTTGAGGCTCACTGTGGCCGGCTTTGCTCGTTTGGGAGGATTTAGGAAGTTGTGAAGCATGAGCGAACACCAGCCAATATGTGGACAAGCAGCTTGGGTGGGCCCCTTAAGTTGGGTGGGACTGGGTCTCTGGGGATCTCCAGGGTGGGGCAAACAATGTTAGCCAGGCTGATGGAGCCTCGGATACGGTACCAGCCTGTGGGCTCTGTGGCTATGTCGGGGGAGGGTTCAGAAAAGGGACAATGACCTCTACCTGCCTTTCTGTCTGGGAGAAGGCTGTCCCCTAGCTTTTGCCTTGATACCGGACACTTCATTTTCTCCCTGTAGCCACTGGTGCCTTTCAAACTGTACCCTAGTGCTGGAGCTCAGAGGGAGTGAGTCTCATTAAGTCCATGTGTGGGTTTCTAAGAGGAACTGCTTGGGACTCCAGAAGTTTCTTCCACTGACTCAAACTCTGCTGGTTTTTGCAACTGGAAGTTATAGGGTCTTACATTCCTGGCACTGGAACCTTGGGCTGGGGGGCCTTGTGTGGGGCTGGGACTCCTCGCTCTTGAGATATCCCTTCCAAATTTTTATCCACCACACATGGATGTGGGACCAGCCCATTCTGTGTCTCTGCCCCTTCTACCATCTGGATGGATGTGGTTTCTTTAATTCCGTAGTTGTCAGACTTCCATTCAGCTTGATTTCTGATGGTTCTGAGTGATGCCTGTTCTATATTTTAGTTGTAATTTTCATGTGGTTGTGCGAGGAGGGGAGCCATGTCTGCTTATGTTGCCATCTTGACCCAAGTTTTTGATTTTAATCAAATTCAACTTACTGATATTTCTTTCACAGAACATACTTTTGGTGTTGTAGTAAATAGTGATTGCCAAATGCAGCATCATCTAGATTTCTTCCTGTGTTATCATCTAGAGTTTTTATAGATTTGCCTTTGACATTTGGTTCTGTGATCCATTTTAAGTTAATTTTTTTAAAGATTTTATTTATTTATCTTTAGAGGAGAAGGGAAGGAGAGAGGGAGAGAAACATCAATGTATGGTTGCCTTTTGTGCGTCCCCTGCTGGGAACTGGCCTGCAGGGAACTGGCCTGCAACCCTGTATGTGCCCTGACTGGGAATCGAACCGTGATTGTCTGGTTTGCAGGCCCGTGCTCAGTCCACTGAGCTACACCAGCCAGGGCTCATTTTAAGTTAATTTTTGTGAAAGGTATAAAGCATATGTCTAGATTTGTTTTGTTTCCATGTGTATGTCCAGTTCTAGTACTGTTCGTTGAAATGTCTTTCTTTTCTTCATGGTATTGCCTTTGTTCCTTTGTCAAAAATCAGGTGACGGCACCAGGAGGTCTATTTGCATATTCTTATGCCAATACCACACTGTCTTTTTTCTTAAAGATTTTATTTATTTGTTTTTAGAGAAAGGAGAAGAGAGGGAGAAAGAGAGGGGAGAGAAGCATTGATGTGTGAGAGGTACATCGACTGGTTGCCTCTCACATGTCCCGAAGTGGGGGCCTGGCCTGAGACCCAGGCATGTGCCCTGACCAGGAATTAAACCGGTGACCTTTCAGTTCTCAGGCCAGCACTCAGTCCATTGAGCCACTCAGCCAGGGCCCACATTGTCTTGATGACTGTTGTTTTAGGGTAAATTCTGGTAGCATTAGTTCCCTAACTTTGCTCTTCTCTGATGTTGAGTTGACTACTAGGAATCTTCTGCCTGTCAACATTAACTTTAGAAAGAGTTTGTCAATATTCACAAAATACCTTGCTGGATTTTTTCACTGGGCATGCACTGAATCTAGTTGATGTTGGGAAATACTGGCCACTCAGAGGTGTTGAGTCTTCCTGCCTGTAAGCACGGACTGTCTCTCTCCATTTATTTAGCTCTTTGACTTCTTTCATGAGAGTCTTGTAGTATTCCTCATACAGGTCCTGTTCATATTCTATTAGACTGATAGCTAAGTAGTTAAAAACATTTGGTGCTATTGTAAACGATACTGTTTTTAATTTCAAATTTTAGTTGTTCATTGTGGGTTTATTGTTTTTCCAATTATGAAAATGTGAATCCATGCTGATTGAGACAAAGCGGAGCCATTCGAGGGTGTGAAAAGGAAAAGCTAGTTGACCCCAACTCCCCCAGCCCCGGTACCAAGCTTGAACACGTGGCTTGTGCTGCTCGGTACCTTTCTCCTTGCTCAGCAAATTTGGAAAACCTGCAAAAACATGGTTAGACAAATGGGGATTTTTGTTTGTTTTTTACCACAGTAGGATCGTACCATGCCATGTTGTCCTGCATTTTTCTTTTAGCACTCAAAGAATTTATTATGGCCAAGGGGGGCTTAAGGGGACTAGATGGTAATGGAAAAAATATGATAAAGATTATAGGAAGGAAGGGAGAAAAAAGAAAGAATTTATCATGGCTGAGCCTGTAACTAGGAGAAGCCGATTCTGTCCTCCCTCTCTCCCAGGTCTTTATGCACATTTGTTTGTGTACACACACACACAGATTGTTGCACAGATATAAAGTGCTTATAAAGATATAAGCATTTTATGTTTTTCTTCTTTGTCTCTTCCCATTGCCACCTCAGGAACTGTGTGCTGAGTGATAGCTAAGATGTGTAAACTCATCATCCTTGTTAGACACTGGGTTTTTTCAAAGATTTTAAATATTTTTAACGATTTTATTTATTTATTTTAAGAGAGAGAAAGAGAGGGAGAGAAACATCAATGTGTGGTTGCCTCTTGAACTCCCCACACTGGGGACCTGGCCTGCAGCTCAAGCATGTGCCCCCACCAGAAATTTAACGGGCAACCCTTTGCTTCACGGTCTGGCACTCAATCCCCTGAGCCACACCAGCCAGGACTATTTAATTTGAGAGAGAGGGGAAGGGAGGGAGAAGGAGAGGGAAAGAAACATTGATGTGAGAGAGATACATTGATTGGCTGCCTCTCACATACCCCCAGCTGGGGACCTGGCCCACAACCCAGGCGTGTGCTTTGACTGGGAATGGAACCAGCAACCTTTTGGTTTGCAGGCTGGCACTCAATCCACTGAGCCACATCATCCAGGGCACATTACCAGGTTTTTTAAGTGTAGAGATGATGTCCCATGAGCCCCTCCGGGCTGGGCCAAGCACATGGTTGAACACACATGTAGCAGCTGGTAGCTTCGAGTTTGGTTTTTGGGCTTCAGTTTCACCACTGAGAAGGGGTCATGTGATAGTACTGCCTCAACAAGGGGGCTGGAAAGATGAGAAGAGACAAAGAGGGAGAGGGAGGGGGAGGGGAAGGAAGAAAACAGGGCAGGGGAGCTGGCGATGCCCAGCTGGGCAGAAATGGGGACACCATGCACGGTGACCTTAGGCAGGAGAGGGCAACCTGACAAAGCCGAGGGAACAGGGCCTCAGTCTCCCTCCTTCCAGTGAGCCTGAGACCCCCTTTCCAGGCAAAGGCTTGGAAATTAGCCCCAGGAAGCTACAGTGAGGCTCACCGCCCACACTGGCACTGATCTGAGACTCAGGCTCACACTGGCACTGATCTGAGACTCAGGCTCAGCGATCCCACCGGCCGTGGGAAGTGCAAAACCACTTCTGCCCAGCCTGGTCCACCTGTCGGGACTGGCTGGGGCAGAAAGTTGCAACGGGCTGTGAGGGGGGTTATGTGGGCACATGTATGTTTGATACATAGTAGCTACTTAGGAAATGTGGACTCCTGTCAGTAAGTTCTCTACCGTGGGTGACTAGGGCAAGAAAAGCAGCCTTTCCCCTGAGGTGAGAAGGAGGAACCCGTCTGGGGAGGGGTCTCCTGGTGCTGGATGCCAGCCTCGCATACTGGGGGGCGGAACCGTCGGAGCCTGGGGTCGGGGAGACAGGCTGGGCCCCAGACACGCAGCCCACTCTAACTTCACTCTTGCCACGTCCTCTCTACTTCTCTAGGACAAGCAGCTGAGGATCTTTGACCCCAGAACAAAGCCTGAGGCCTCGCAGGTGAGTTGTGTGGGCAGCCAGGCTTGGGTGAGGCCCCAGTGGCTCTAACAGGTGCAGACAAGGGTGGGCTCAGCCTCCTGGCAGACAGAGTCTGCCACACCCCGTGCCTCTGGCCGAGGCCCAGTGGCTCCGTGGAGGTCCCCTTAGAGGTGGGCTGCAGCTCTTCCTGGGAAGCATGTTCTGGGTCCTGGGAGGGCCCCACTTTGATCATAGGATAGGGCGCAGCCAGGCTGCCCACAGGCCTTCAGTGGAGGCGTCCCGTGGCTTTAGGAAGTTAATTGGAGATTCCAACTTCTTCTCCTTTGAGACCCCCGTTCCCACCCACCCTTCCCGGCATGGTCAGCAGAGGCTAGCCACAGAGGAACCAAAAGACACAGTCCCACCTTTTGCACCCCTCCTGTCTCACCGCTGGCAGGCCCTTAGTCTGTGCCCAGGGTCTGTGGGCTGTGCTGGGGGCCCGCCAGACCTGCGGGACAGAGGCACTGAGCGGGTTTGGTTTTGCCTGTGGTTGTGCACGGGGTGCGTGTGGCCCTGTGAGTTCTAAGTAGGGAGGCTGGGCCCTGGGTTCATGCTCTAGGCATTGAGCCACTTTGGAGTCATTTATCATTTGACAGCAACTCGGTTCCAGGCGTGGAATGTTCTGTGGTGAAGGAGGCACACACGGGGCACTTGCTGGGGGCTTCTCTTGCTGGAGCAGTTCAGTGCTTCCCTGAGGAAATGGCTTGGAGCTGAGGCCCGAGGGCTGCCAAGGGGCCGCACACAGACCTCCAGAGGTGGGGCGAGCTCGTTCCAGGAGTGGGGGCCACTGAGGAGAGCCAGGGCCCCTGTGGAGGGCCTGTCACCTGTGCTATGGGAAGCCACTGGAGAGTTTTAAGCAGAAATGAGCAGATATACATATTTTTGAAAGATTTTTCTAGAAGCTGAGGAGCCTTTTTCCCTGAGGAAGGTGAAGTTTAGGCCCCTGCTGCCAACTCAGGGGAGGAGCTGCCCAGCAAAATTCCATCACAGATGCCTCGTCTCCATTTCTAGAATTTTTTCCCCACCTGGAGTCAAGGGCCATCCACCAGTTTAAACCCAACCAGCAGTAACTGGAGCCCTGTCACCCCACCCCACTTCCAAACCCCACATACATGTGCCCACACAACCCCCCTCACAGCCCGTTGCAACTTTCTGCCCCAGCCCGTCCCGACAGGTGGACCAGGCTGGGCAGAAGTGGTTTCGCACTTCCCACGGCTGGTGGGATCGCTGAGCCTGAGTCCCGGATCAGTGCCAGTGTGAGCAGTGAGCCTCACTGTAGCTTCCTGGGGCTAATTTCCAAGCCTTTGCCTGGAAAGGGGGTCTCAGGTCACTGGAAGGAGGGAGACTGAGGCCCTGTTCCCTCGGCTTTGTCAGGTTGCCCTCTCCTGCCTAAGGTCTTGGGTCACCGTGCATGGTGTCCCCATTTCTGCCCAGCTGGGCATTGCCAGCTCCCCTGCCCTGTTTTCTTCCTTTCCCTTCCCCTCCCTCTCCCTCTTTGTCTCTTCCTCATCATTCTCCAGCAAGGAGGGGATGGTAATGGTGCTGAAGTAAAGATGCAGTGGCTGTCATCCAGGGGGCTCCAAGTTTCTAGAAGAGGGAGGGAGAAGATCTGGTTTTGATGGGAGCCCCCTTAAAGGGGCTTCTGGGTGAGGAGACCTGGGAAGAGCGTGGGTGGCTCCCACCCCTTCCTTGCTGCTAAGACAGTGCCTGTGCTGATGTGGGGGCAGTGGGCCTGGAATGCTGCCTGTGAGTGGCCCTGCCCCCCACTTCCGCCCTGGGCATCTGGCCCACACCTGGCTTCTATTAGGAAAACCGCTGCTGGCGGCCAGGGTTGGCGTGAGCCGAGGGGCCAGCTCTAGGGGTAGGCCTTCTGGGAGCACCTTCTCCTGAGATCCTCCTTCCCTCCTTGAGGGGAGCGTTGTTCAGGGAAGAGGGGCTGACGAAGGAAGTGTCGCCTTCTGTCCAGCCTCTGCCCCCGCCCCCCCCCAGTGGCTGTCCCCACAGCCTGGAGGCTGGGTGGGGAGGCCTCCCTCTGCCACCTTTTTTGGACCCTGTCTCTGGTGACCTGAGCTTGGAGCAGGGGATGCTGGAGCAGCTCCCTCCCATTCACACCCCCTACTTTGTTTTTACATTGCATTTCTATCCCTTATGTCCCAAGCCCTGGGCACACATCACCTCTTCCTACCCTCATGACTGGCCTGTGAAATCTGCCCTTTGATCATTTCTGCCCCAGGGTCACACAGCTGAGTAGCAGAGGCAGCCTTGGTCTGGGAGCCACTGGGCCCCTCTGCTGCCCCTTCCAGTGCCAGGCCCCAGGTGGGGGTGTCTGAGGCCCTGAAACCATGGGTGTGCCAGGGAAGTGTCAGCCTGAAGCTGAGGGGGTGTCCAGGGAGTAGTGAGGTTTTAGTACCCTGTTGGGCAGGAGGGGGCCTGGGACAAGCCCTCCGACCTCTGGTGTGGGCAGATGGATCTCCCTTCTGACCACCCCCTTGCGTTGGACAGACCTGGGGGTGAGAGTGGGCATTTGGAGCCCTGAGCCTGGCAGAGGAGGAGCAGGGGTGAATGGGTTGGGTATCTTACCACTGGAGAAGGTCTCCTCATCTGAATAAGGAGCTCAGGCCAGCTCCTCTAGCTGCCCCGCCCCACACAGGAAGTGTTGCTATGACAACAGAGGGGTATTTGGGTTGCACTGCAGCTGGAATGCTATATGCCTGCTCCTGGTGCCCTGTGTTGCCCAGGTACTGCCTGGTCTCAGCCCCTGTTGTTCTCTTATGGAGTCAGATGTTAGGGAGACATAAGGGGTACTGGAGGGCTTCTCCTCAAGGAGGATGCCCTGTCTGTTGGGACAAAGGCCCCTGGAACAGGGAAACCCCCAAGGCCTGGCCTCTGGGCTTGGGATTACCACTAGCGGCTTCCTTTGACAGGGCTGGTTTTGGTTAGCAGGATGCTTAGGTCTCAGCTGCAGCTTCCCTGCTGCCTCAGAATAAGAATCAGGGAGAGAGGGCACCTCCTTCCTGAGTCCCACTGAGATCAGCAAAGAAGAACTTGCCATTTTTTAAAATGAAAGTCACTCCGTTGATCTGGCGATAGAGGAGAGGGGAGGGGGTTAGTGGCCATCCCTTCCCCATCAGAGGGGCTTCCTCTGAGCCCTGGGAAGACTGAGCTGGGTATGTACACAGTGGGCACACTGGGCTCAGCCTAAGCTCTTGCCTGTCTTTACCTCCTGGTTTGGAGACCAGAAGGGGCAAGTAGAAAGCTGTGGGGCAAGCAGGACTCACCAGTCCACAGCACCCACCCTGCCCCAGTGCCTGGGCCCAGGGGCCTGTTTCTGCAGCATGAGCTCGTTCAGGGATGTTTGCTGGAAACCCGAGGTGTCCAAGGCGCAGCTGGACCCTGGGCTCTTTCTGGCCTGGGCTCTGCTGCCTTCTTGCTGTGGCTCTGTCTCCTCACCTGTCCTTACCTCAGGTTCCTCTTGCACAGATGAAGAGCAGTAACCATGGGCTCAGCCCACAGGAGTCAGGAAGCTCCAATAGCCAACTGTCTTACTGGGTGACTGAGGGCAGATGGCTTCCTCTCCGGGCCTCTGGTAGGAGTTACAGGCAGAGGCGTGTTCCAGCCCCAACCTGTACCTCTGAATTAAAAATCCACTCCACAGGCCCTGCAGGCTGGCTGTTCCCTCTTCTCCCTCTGTGCTGGGCCCTTTGCTCTCCCAGGCACCCCCACATTCCTGGCCTGGCTCACACCTGCTGATCCTTCACGTCTTAAGTGAAATGTTACCTTATATCTACTTCTCTCAATTACATGCTCATTATATTCTGTTACCATGCTTTAAAAGCATGAACATTAGACCCTGAACACATTTCACCACCATTAACACTCTTTGAAACTGCCCTGCAGAGTCGGTCCCACTGCGGATGAGGAAACAGGCACCGAGACGCCGAGTGTCTCGTAGGGAGACAAGGTCTTTGGTGGCAGAGCAGGGTGTCGCCCAGGCAGTCTGACTCCAGAGCTCGCGCCCTTGACCTCCACCTCACCCCTCTGTGACATTCGCAATAACACGTGGGGGCGTGGTTGTTTCTGTTTGGTTCACTTCTGCCTCCTGACTTGTATAATCTATGAGTGTGGAGACCTTTTCTGTTCACTGTGTCCCCAGCACCTAGCAGAGTGTAAGCTCAAATGCGTGTATTGAGAACACAAATGAGCGAGCAGCCCTGCTCCACCCAGTGTGTGACCCTGCGTCTGAGATCTGTTTGGCCCCACCGTCAGCTCCCGGCACGATGCCTGGCCCCAGGGAGGCCTCGGATGTCTGTTGAATGAATGAACGCTACTCAGATGCCTTGTGAGCCATCTGGTTTGCTGCTTGCACAGGGGTATTAGCACACTGTTGAGAGCCCATGTGATGCTTCTGACCTATTCTGGGGTGCTGGAGGTGGGGCTGACCCTCACCCTGACCTCGCATCCCCTCTTGAGTGGAGAGAGGGTTTTTGGTTCCTGGTTCTCAGGCTCCGGCCCTGACTTCCTGTGCCGGCTGTGGCTGGGTGGGAAGTAAGCAGTGAGAAAAGCCCCCTGAACGACACTGAGCTGTTTCCGGATGGTCTCCCACGCTGGGGTCTGACTCTGTGGGCTGGGGAGGGGGCGCTGGGCCAGCTCTTCACGGCCGCCTCCCTCCCTCCCTCATTCATTCCCAAGGAGATCGTGGGAAGCTTGGAGGAAGCTGGCCACAGTTTAGGGTGAGCTATTTTTGGTAACAGGGTCTTTTGTCTCAAGCTCTAGAGGCCAGGGTGACTGGGAGGGAGCTGTTTGCATTTCCTCTGGCCTCCTGGACTCCCCCCTGCCTGGGCCCAGGGGACAGGGTAGCCTGTGGTATGAACTTGCCTCTCCTCCCTGGGTCCCAGGAAGCCTTCCAGCTGGCAGTTCCAGTACCATGGGAGGGGCCAAAAGGGGCATGCTCCGCCCTCTCCAAGGCTGTTCCCGGGACCTTGGCACCAGGCCCCCCCCCCCCCCCCCCCCCCGTCCCTCTGGCAGCGTCAGGAGGCAGCAGTAATTCTAGTAATCCCTTGATTTGCACAGCTCTTTGCAGCAGACCCATTTCTCTCACATATAGTCTCAGTTGATCCTTTCAACAGCCCTGGAAAGTAGGCAGCTGGGGCAACATGAGCCCCATGCACAAGTGAGAAAAATGAAATTCTGTGAGGGCGCACAGATCCCCAGAGCCTGGGGATGGTGACCAGCAGCTGAATGCTGCCTCCAGGACACCTGCAGGGTGAGGACCTGCTACCACCCTCAGTTGCTGTAGCAGGGGGGCCTGGTAGTGAACGAGACGGCCTGACAGTTCCCTGACAAGGAGGGAGACTGAGCCCAAGCCGGGTGGTTAGGGCAGCCTGTGGGTGCAGCACTGCCGTCAGCCGAGGTTCGTCCTGTAGCCACAGGAGGCCTCCCCGTCCCCAGCCAGCCCCCCGGCGAGAGGCCCTGAGGTGGCTCAGCTATGTCTTCTGCCTCCTGCAGAGTACACAGGCCCACGAGAACAGCAAGGATGGCCGGCTGGCATGGACAGGCACCCAGGAGCACCTTGTGTCCACTGGATTCAACCAGGTAGGGCCTGTCGAAGGTGAGCAGGGCCCCATACCAAAAGAGTAGGGATGAGGCCCTCTGGGAGGCGGGGGCCGGAGGCTAGCTGCAGGCCTGTCCATATACGGCCCTGAGCGCTGCCCTGAGTGCAGCCGGGTCTCAGAGCCCCAGGGGACCAGCTGCCGCTGAAAACTGGCAGATTCCATTGGAAATAGCTAAGCCTGACCCTGGGAACTGTAGCACAACAACCCCATCTCACCCAGGGATCAGAGTCCATGGAAGGAAACACCCCTTGTCCCTTGTCACCTAAAGGTTCTCGGAGGGGCAGGACATGGAAGCCCAGCATCTCCTCCCTTCCTGGCATGCTTCCCCACCACACTGCTTTCCGAGCTCTGTTCTGGGGCAGGTGCCCCCGTGCCAGGCTGTGTCTGTGGGCACTAGGTTCCTGGGGAGCCCCGGGGGCCGACAGACAGGCCCTCTGGACCCCTCTGAGCCCCTTTCTGCCCCCTCCCCACAGATGCGTGAACGTGAAGTGAAGCTGTGGGACACTCGGCATTTCTCCAGCGCCCTCACCTCCCTCACCCTCGACACCTCACCTGGGTAGGAGAAACCAGCATGTGGGGATGGGCTAGGGGTGGGATGGGACGAGGGCCCAGAATGGCCTCAATTCCAGCCCTGCGAATGGGCACCACTGCCAAGGGCCCCTGGTGCGCCGTGGCAGGGCCATCTGCAGAACGCAGGCACCCTTTCTTGCCAGAAGGGCTTTACCTGGCTCAGGTGCTGTCAGAGGGGTGGGCCATCGCAGGAGCAGTCAGGGGTGCCTGAGCTGGGCAGACCTGGCCCTGCTTGTGGAGCCCCCGGAGCTGTAGAGAGTGTGACGCCGCCCAGAACAGGTGGACTAGCCCGGCTGACCCATCCCAGGTGGCCACTTGGTCACGATGTATTTTCACATTTGGGGAGGCGACTGTGACCCGGCAGACTCATGGCCAGTTTGAGAATGCACTTCATTTTGCTGTGGGCGTTTTGGTGGGGCTCAGGATTGAGGAGACCCGAGGCTATGATAGCAAGGTGGGCTCAGGGAGGGCGTGGGGTGACATGGGGACAGATGGGCTGGCAGTTTTGGAGGCACAAGTAGCAGACAGGCAGGCCTTGAACTCATGGGCTCTAGGAGGCCTCCTCAGCCCTGGCCACATGTCCATCCCTCCTTGTCCTTGGTGGGGGGGGGTCCCCTTTCCGTCCTACGTGGAAGTGTGTAGGAGGATTTGTGCCAGTGTCTATGAGGCTCTGGGCTGAGCCGGCTCTCTGCAGAGATGGCCCAACATCACTGCTGCACAGGAACCAGGAGACACATAGTGAGCGCTGAGAAGTGACTCGTCATTTCAGTCCAAATGGACCCGATGTCCCAGCTGAGGGAAAGAGTCTTGGGAGGGTGGGGGACTGGCATAGCTGGGACAGGAGGAGGTGGGGACAAAGCCTTAGCCCTGCTCAGGTATGACTCTCGGGGGGCTTGTTGGGACTCTCACCACCACCAGGCGAGGGCCTGCAAAGGTCAGAGCAAGGAGAGGGCCTTGGTTCTTGGATGTCATTTCAGCCACTTCCTCATCTGTTTCACAACTGGGAAAACTGAGTCACAGATTGTGCTATGAACTCTCCCAAGTCCCAGGAGCAGCAAAGACCTGGGGGTGGGGAAAGCTAAGTGCCTAAGAACTGGCAGGGTGTCCCCTGGCTGGGGGCCCAGAGAAGATGTAGTGGTCTGGGTGGCAGTGGCCCTCCACTCCCATTCTCTCGCACGGCTCAGGCAGAGGCTGGGGAGCTGGTGAGGTTCATTTTGCAAATAAGGAAGGTGAGGCTGAGGGAGCTCCAGTGCCTTCCTACTATGGAGTGTGAGGCTTCTGCCCACTCTGGGCCCTAGGAATTCAAGGTAGGAACCCCCTGCACTGGAGGAGTTGGAGCTCTCTGGCCTTCTGGCTCCACACCCTTCCTAGGCACAGATGCTGTGCTGGTATATTTATGCCTCCCCAGGCCAGACAGCCCCTTCCCTACAGGGCCCCCAGCAGAGAGAAGGAGCTGGTCAATCGGGAGAAAGGACCGGCACTAACCATCAAATGCTCCCCTCCTACTACTTCCTGCCTTTCAGACTCCGCCCCTGGCCTGCGATGGATTCCTCACCCACCCAGCCCCAGCATGACTCCTGGAGGAGTTAACTGATGCCCAGACCCCACAGTGCCACTGGCCAAGGCTGACCCTGTAATTATAGCAGTTAAGAATAGCCTTGTAGGGCCAGTGAGGCCTGGAATTTCTCAAATCACTCCCAGATGGGCCAGCCAGGCCAGGGTCCTCCCCGCTCTATCCTCCAGTCCTGGCCCCTGTCTCCACGCTGGGCCCACACTCTTGGTAGAGGAGTGAGGACTCTCCAGTCCTCCTCCAGAAAGGTGGTGGACGACAGGGATGTCTGCCAGCCACCAGGTTGGCCTCAGAAGTGTCAGGTCCCCTGCCACCAGGCTCTCTGGAAACCGGAGCCCTGCCATAGCCCCCTGGGGCGTGGGAGCTGCTGAATGAACTAGACTAAAGATGAAAAGTGTACTGATGGGCACAGCCGTAGGCCTCCATGGCACCCCCTCAATTTCTTCTCTGTTTACATATTTTCCATCTTAATTTAGGCAGAACAGCGTGTGTTTACAAGAGCTGGAGGAGACCAGGGGTCAAGCACACAGCCCTCCCCTTCTCCCAGGGAGAACTTAGGGCCCCACCCTCCCAGGGACCGCTGTTCCGGCCCCACCTAAGCCTTCCTCTGTGTCATCCCTGTCATTTGTGGAATGCACCTCACTAAGAGGAGACGTGTCATGATGGGAAGAGCAGGACATCGAGGTCCTGTCTGCAAAGCCAGACTCAGGTGGCAGTTCCACAGATCCCTGTCTCACACTTCCTGGGTGCCAGGCTCCCTGCTCAGTGGAGGGTGGAGGCAACAGGGGCTCTGGCAGGGCCTGGCGCTGAAGGAGCAGCTTGTGCCCTACCCAGGAGACATGGGAATGCCACCTGTCTCAGTTTCGGTGCTTCCAGGGTAGGTGACTGGTCAGCTGCCTGAGCCGCAGGCAGGTAGGGATGTTTTCCCCCCTGTTACTGAAGAGGCAGTGAAGCCAGATAAGTTGGTCCTCCCTTGAGATCACGGCAGCAGCAAGCCTGTACGTGGTGGAGGCTGGGACTGGGCTTGCTTGTTGACACTGAGGTGTCCACTTCTGGCCAGACCCCCAACCTATGGCCCAGCCGTTGGCCAGAGACATGGAGTCTGTTGGCTAGGAAACCTCCAAACTTGTAGAGAATTTTTATGAGTTTATTTGAGCCAAACTGGCAACTGCTGGGAAGAAACATCTCAACAGATTGAGAAAATGCTCTGGAGAATGGCAATTTTACAGCTTATTTTATATGTTACAATCAAAGGAGAAGTAAGGGGTTACGTGGAATTAATTGGTGGTAAACTAGGGAGGCTGGAGAAAGCAAAGCGGGAAATCTCTTGAGATCGGATAAAGAGCAAACTGGAGAGGCACACTTGTTTTGCATCAGTGGGTACAGGGTGGTTAACGTTTACAGCACACAGAGATGGTATTCAGGGAACAAGATGACAGTGAGGTTCCGTGGTCTCTGCTCTAGGGCCGTGGGGGTGCCCTGAGGGATCTGGAAGAGGAGATTACTGTGACATCCCGAAGGTATGTCATCGAAGATGCAAAAAGACAGGATGTGACTAACTGTCATGCTTGGCTTTTGGCTAGGAATTTTTACGTTGAGACTATCCTATGTGGTTACTTTTGGCCTCTGAGTTTGCAAGGCCCACCACGTAGGCCTCCTCCGAGTTTGTCAGGTTTAGTATGTAGCACCCTTTTTGTCCACAGGTCCCACACCTAGCATGTTCCTTAGAGATTGGGTGTCCTCTCCTCGCCTGACTAGCTTTTGCAGACAGTGGCCCCACCCCTCTCCTGGAGACCCAAGCACCCCCCCCAGCTCGAAATGTGCCCCCGGGCCAGGGAGTAGGTGTTGGGACCCCGTCCCCGCCTGCTGTGAGCAAGCTTCTGTCTCCTCTCTCCCAGCCTGTCTCCCTGTAGAGAGGTTGTTGGGTATGGAATGGGAATGTGTGTGAGCCCTTGTGGCACAGGGCCTGGGGTGGCAAGGACCCAAAGATGGGGGGCTGGCATTCCTCCACATCCATCCCTGGTCCTGGCCTGGGGCCACAGGAGCCCCCTGGGTAGGGGCTCACCTTGGCTTAGCTCCCCTACTCAGCCGCTGGCCCTCCCTTCATCCCCCAGCTCCTGATCTAGTGGGACACCCCAGACGCCTTTTCGGGGAGGGCTCACACCAGCCTCCTTTCTTTAGGTTCCACCCACTCTCTGCTGGCCCATGAGGCCAGGTTTGGCTTTGCAGGGAAAACATTTATTCAGCAGCCACCGTGTTCAGCAGCGGCCCATGAGCCCACAATGGCCCCTTTGACTGGGCTGCCGAGGTTGGGAGGGGGGTGCTGGTTCAGTGTGGCCGCTCCAGTAATGAGACCCAGGCCCGCAAGAAATCCACCTGGGCCACTGCTGCTGGCTCAGGAACATGGGGCCCCACCCAGGCACACTGCTACCACCTTCTGCCCCCACAACCCTCTGGTCGCCTCCTCCCTTCTCATGCCAGAACCCTCGGCAGCCACTAATTGAATCCAGAGCCTTGTGTGGCAGGGCTTGACTTGGCCCTGACATCAACACCCCTAAGCTGTAGGGCCTGTTCCTCAGGCCTGACCAAGCTGCCTCCTTTTTGCCAGGGTGAGGCAAGGGGCCGGGGGCCGAGACCCACAGAGGGGCACAGGCATGGGGCTTCAGGCACTCCAGCATCTGCAGGGCCTCCTTGCAGCCCCAGGGCCCACCTCCCCTTCCATATAAAAGGTACTGGGTAAAGGTACCCTGTATCCATCACCGTTCCCAAGCCCTCAGCACCTTCCCTGGCCCCCTACCCTTGCCTGTGGTCTTCCTGGAAAACACTCTTACTTCTGCAGTTTTCAGAAAATCAAACACATCTGTACTGCAGAGAGTAAAGGCGCATCACAGGGCTACCAGGTCCCCACAGGCCAGACTCAGATCTCTGCTCCTGTTCCTGGGCCATCTGCCTCCAATCTCTAACAGCCTCTCCACTCACCAGAGGGCTCTGGCCATTCAGGATCTGTGCTGCCCTTAACTAAGGCTCCTTCTCTGTAGCTGGAACAGAAAGCCCATGCAGAGGGGCAGTGAGACTGCAGGGCAGGTGGGCCGTGCAGGCCACTTAGTCCTCCGTCATCCACGAGGGCCTGGCGGGACACAGCTCGAGGCACCCCCTCCACAGAGGAAGGCAGGCGTGGGCTGCCTGGCAGACCCGTTCCGGAGAGTGGACCCTTGGGGACCCTCTTGGCACGTATCTGCCATGAGCCCCTTACAGGACCACTGCAGTTCTCGAGCCTGGGTAGGCGAAGACTGTCCAAACTGTCCTCCCATGAGGTTGGAAGCTCGCCAGCTTCTGTCCTGTTCCTGCCTTGGGAGGCAGGGCTGCCCACGCAGGGGCTGGGTGGACACAGCCCCAGGGCGGGCCTTGTGGGAATGCCGCCCTTCTCACCGTGGCCCTCAGCAGTAGCCGCCCAAGCCCAGGGTATGTTGTCCAGGTCGCGGTGCCCGCTGGAGAGAGTGGGGTTCTGGACCCTCAGTTCCCCACAGAGAGGGTGGTCCCTTTACACCCGCCCTGAAGCCCCTCCCTCCCAGGGCCCTGGAGCCCTGCCAGAAAAACATTCGTTTTATTTTATCTTTTATTTTTCTTATAAAAGGCCTTCATATCATCATTTTTCTTACAAAAACCAAAGTCTTTGTCTCTGAGTTTGAAAAAACATTTTCCCAGAATAAATGGGAAAGGATCTCTTATAAATATATTTTAAAAAACAAAAGCAAAGCTTGTTCCTAAAGCGTCTTTCTTTCCAGTTTCTTTTGTTGCTTCACTCCCTGGGGTCAGGGCTGGGATGCACACCCATCCTTACCCCTGCTCTCCCTCTGTCTCTTTCTGGGGGCTTCCTTCATCGACCCCCAGAGTCTCCTCGAGCTGGGAGCCTGGCGGCCCTAGGCCTGTGTTACCAGCACACGGTGGAGCCTGCCTGCCCTGTCCCGCCCCAGAGGTTGCACACTGCAGAGGAAAGGGCATATGCCATCCTCAGAGGCACTTGGGCTCTGGGGGTCCTTAGAGGTCTTCACCTGGGTCCCAGCATCTTAGATGAAGAGACCGAGGTCCAGAGAGGGGCAGGGACTTGGCTATAGTCACACAGCCCCTGCCCTGATGTGTCATCCTCATCATATGGATCTGAGAACTTCTTGGTCCGGCAGCAAGAGGGTGCTGGCCAGTCTCAGCAGGGCTGAGGACTCAGCCCAGTGGTCCATCCTTCCCGCTTAGATGTAGGGCTTAGTGGGAAGGGGCCCTTGGAGCCCAGGCCCTGGGTAGCCCATGAGTGGTACCTCACACTCAGGCCCACCAGGTGGGGCCTCCCCAACACCCTCACTTGCCTTGGGGCCCGGCTCTAAGGGGGCCTTAACCCCCTCCAGCTCCAGGGGCCCAGGCCCCACCTGCCCTTTGCCCTGAGCTGCAGCTGCTGTGGCCCGCCCCCGCCGCACGAAGTAGGCTGCCCCTACAACAGCTAGTACGGCCAGGAGCACGGCAGCCAGGGCAGGCGCGATGAGAAGCGGCAGGTTGCCCTCTCGGGCCTGTGTGACAGGGGCATGGTTGGAGCGGACAGGTAGGGCTGTGCGGGCTTCTCCACAGGCCTCCTCACCCTCAGGCACCCACCCAGCATCCAGGGGCCTGACACAGATGGAGTAGGTGGCATTGGGCCGAAGCTGAGTGACCGTGTACTCAGCAAGTGAGGCAGGCAGCCGCAGTGTCACTGGCCGTTTGTCAGGGCCTGACAGGTTGCGGTAGGTGAGGCGGAGGCTCTTGAGCTGCACGGTGCTGCCCTGTAGGTAGCGCTGCAGCCCTACCTTCAGAGAAGTGGGGCTTACTGTCTCGATTCTGAGGGGCAGGGGCCCAGGAGGCCTCGGAGTGGCCGGGGCGGGGGCGGGCCACAGACCCTGCCTCGCCGGGCTCTCGCAGTACAGACCAGTGAAGCCTTCAGGGCACAGGCAGGCTAGGTGGCCCCGAGCCCCGAGATAGCAGGTGCCCCTGTTGAGGCAGATGGACGCCGGGCAGTCCTGGGTCTGGGGATCAGGCCCCATGGTGGGCGGGGTGGCAGGTGGCAGGCTTGGGGACTTGGCAGCAGGCTCCGTGGGGTTTTGCCAGGTTGGGGCCGGGCTGGAAGATGTGGGTGTGGGTTCCCATGCCAAGGACCTTGTGGTGGGCACTGTAGCTGTAGTGGTGGTGGCTGGGCAGCCGAAGTCGGCGTAGTCAAGGTCCAGGAGCATCTGGCCAGCGTTCTTGGGTGGGAAGTGACAGCGTGTCTCCTCCGGGCTGGCCAGTGCCACACGGTTCTCCCGCACCCAAGGGCTGAACCAGCTCAGGGAACACACACAGTTGAAAGGGTTGCGGGCAGCTGCCAGGAGCCGCAGACGGGGGAAGAGGCCTGAGAGCTCGTGCGGCAAGGCCTGCAGGCTCAAATTGCTCAGGTCCAGCTCCTGTAGGGCTGCCAGGCCAGCCAGGTCCTCGGGCCGCAGCTGGGCGATGCGGGTGTTACCAGCCAGCCGCAGGCGCGTCAGCCCCTGGAGGCCCCGGACTGCGGGGGGCACTTGCTCCAGCTGGTTGTCCGACACATCCAGGTCATGCAGGTTGCGCAGGCGGCCGAAGAGCCCCTCGTCCAGTTGCTGCAGACCCAGGCCAGCCAGCCGCAGCGCCTCCACATTGGCGGTGTCCAGAGCGCCAGGCTCCAGGGCGAGGAGGCTGTTATAGCTGAGGTCCAACAGCAGCAGGCTCGGGAGGTGCAGCGGGGGCAGTGCCCGAAGCTCATTGTCTTGAAGTTTGAGCTCCAGGAGGCGGTCCAGTGCATCAAAGGCACCGGGCTGGATGTGGTAGATGCGGTTCTTGCCCAGGTACAGGCGCTCCAGGCGCCGCAGGCCACGGAAGGTCTCGTTGGTGATCTCACGCAGCCTGTTAGAGGTGAGGTCCAGATTGCTGAGGTTGGCGAGTGGCTGGAACACCCCACTGGGCAGGCTGGTGATCTGATTCTGTGACAAGTCCAGGAGCTGCAGGCTCGGCAGGCTGGCAAAGGTGCCAGTGTCCAGCGTGGTGATGCCGTTGTCAAAGACATATAAGCCCACCGTGTCAGGTGGCACATCTCGGGGCACCGTGGTCCCATGGCGGGCAGTGCAGAAGACCGTGTGTGGCTGGTTGCACTGGCAGCCAGATGGGCAGCCCTGCACCCCAGGCCCTGGGGCTAGCAGCAGCAATAGGAACAGGGGGACCCTGGAGTGCATCTTTTGGTCCCTGGGAGCAAAGAGGAAAGATAGGAGACCGTGAGTCAGGAGCCCAGGAGATGGTCATGCCAGGAAGGATGGAGACGGGAATTCCAAGCCCCCTTTACCACTCCCTGCCCCCAAATGCAATGGTACAAGGTAGTTATGAGTCAGGTCTCCAGTGCCTGGGCCCAGTTCCTGTCCTGGCTCCATCACTCCCTTGCTGTGTGACTTGAAACAGTCATATGACCTTGTCATGCTATCAGTTGATATTTCCTGTACTGTTCACCAGGGCTCAGTGGGTTAATGCACGCAGAACAGGGTCTGGCCCCCCAAACATTCACTGGCCACGAAGGGCACCTTTACCTTACCCCAGCCTTCCCACCTCTCTGGCTCAGAGAGAACATGTGGTTAGAAGCATCAGGCTCTGTGCCCTTGCCCCAGCCCTCCACCCCCAAATCTCTGTTGAGGTGGAAGGCAAGCAGGGAGAACTGTGGCTTGCGGATTAGCAGCCCCTCCTCACAGCTTCTGGGAGAGACTGGTGGGCAGTCAGCCCAGCGCGTAAGCAGAGAAGCCGGCTGCCCCAGGCCGCCAGCCCTGCCGCCACGCTCTACATCCTCCAAGTGAGGAGAGACCGCAGCAGGGAGACTTCACATGGAAACTATGGGATCAGTGTTTTTCCACTTGTGCAGTCAGACCTGCCCAGGACAGGAGCCGTAGGCTGGCCAGGATGTGGCCAGTGGCAAAGTTCCTAGGGAAGGGAGCAGGGGGGCTGGAGCAATTGGCAGGTGTCCCCCCGGGAGGGGGTGTGTAGGGAGGGAACCATGGTCCTCATAGCCCAAGCAGGCACAGCACTAGAACTAAGGTAAGGGGGTCCAAGCCCCCTTCGGCTGACCTAGGGCTCGAGCTGGAGACGTCGGCTACATGGTGTCCCCAGAGGCAGTGCCGGGCCTGGAGACACTGCCCAGGTTCCTCCGTCTACGTTTCGTGGGTTCTGCGGTGGGCCGGGCACTGCAGCAGAGCCCCAGCCCTGCCCAGGTGCCGGCACCGCTGAGCACTCGCAGCCGCCTCTTACAGCCCCCCAGAAGCCATTCCAGGTGTAAGCTGTTCTCATCACTCCCAGAAGACAGAAAAAGGGGGTTCCTGGAGGTGCAGTGCTGTGCTGCCGCTGCACTGCCGTGAAATCTGACCCAGAGCCTGGATCCTTAAGCAGGTCCAGGTGTGGCTGGGCCTGCTGCCTGATGTGGGGCCCCGTCCTACCAGGGTGGGGGTGGCTCCCCCAGCCGCTCCAGGTGCCAGCTTGTAGGTTGGCCTGCTCAAGACAGGATGGGGCCACAGCATGGGCCTCCTTCAGTCAGGCTTCTAGGGGAAACCCAGGGACACCCCCAGCAGCAGTCGCCATGCTCAAGGCCCTTACAGCCCCAGGGAGGCTGTCACCCCTCCCTTCCAGGCCCCTCTGCTCACACAAGAGCCTTTTGTGCTGGGACTCGGCCTCCCCTTCCCCTGCGCTGGCAAGCTCTCAGGCCAAGGCAGGTAACATGTCTCTCCTCACACAGTGCCTTCGGTACCCCCGCCATCTATTGGGTTGTCCCCCCCCCCCAGGAAAGTGGGCTCCTGGAATATGAGGTGGGACAGGGGCAGGTGGTCCCAGGATGGACTAGACAAGTCACTGGTGAGGCCACTGTGGTCTTAGGCCAGTTCTAGGTAAAGGCTTGTCACCCACTTTGGGCTCACCTATGCCCTGCCCCTTTGCAGGGTCCCCACTGCCGGGGAAGGGGGAGCATTGGCTTCTGCCCCTCACTGGTTAACACTGATGACCACCTTTCAGAGGCCAGCCAGGGAGGCCTTCCCTGACCCCTAACCAGTGTCCCCTCCCCTGCTCTCTGGGCTCCTGGCTGTCTCATTCACCCCTGCCCCTACCAGCGCCACCTCAAGGGGCTCCATGCACCCCACCCAGCCTCCTCCCCTGCGAGGACTTGTTCCACCCTTACTGACTCAGAAGTCAGCGGATTTGGCCTGGCCGCCAGATGTGGGCTGTGAGCGTCCCCCACTCCCTCATCCACGCGGGGGGTGAGCCACCTCCCCCTGAATCAGCTCTCCTGGTAGAACAGTCTGGGGTCAGGAAGGGAGCAGCCAGGCTTAGGGCGGGAGGGGACCCTACACGTGGCCAGCCTGACCACCCCTATGACGTTGGCTTCCCCTAGGACTTGTATAAGATCATGATTAAGAGCTCGTGCTCCAGTCAGGCAACCCTGGGCCAGGGGTTTCAGAGCTGTAAGGTGTGGACAATGGTTTCTTCTCTCAGCGCCTAGGTTTTCTTCAACTGTCCCCCCGGGCATTCAGAGTAGACACCTCCCAAGACTGGGACTGCTGGGGGGCACTCTCTGTTCTTCACTGAGGAGGGGAGCAGCTTGGGCTCTGGCCTCTGCTCCCTTTAATCAGCAAAGTCATCACTGGAGAGGGAGGCAGCAACTGCTACGGGTCAGTCTGGACCCAGAGTAGCAACCCCGCCGAGGGGCTGGGAGCAGAGGCTGCATCAGGAAAAGAGTGACTGGCATCCTGGGCTGGGGAGGCGCCGATAGCCAGCAGCTAATCTGTTTTGCACTCCCGAGGAGGCAGGGGTGAGCGCCTTGCCTGAGCCTGGATCCACTACCCAGGAAAGAGTTGGCACCAGGGCTTTGGAAAACAAGTGGGGGCTGAGAGCTCCTCCACGGCGTGCCTGGCACCAAGAGCAGATCAGACATCAGACAGCCCCCAGATGGGACCCAGAGGGCCAAGACTGACTGGAGGGGCAGGCGACAGCCATCTGGTGGTAGGAGACTGAGCCTGAATTTGGACCCAAGTTCTGCCCCTAAATAGCTTCCCAAGTCCCTTCCTACCTGTGGGCCTCAGCAGCCCTGCCTCACCTTCCGGAGTTGTTCTGAGTACCCAGTGTTCTGTTTTGTTTTCAAGGGGGAAGTTCTCCTAACAAGTTCTGGAAGCGATTTTGCGTGTCTGGGTACACACTGGGGTGTGTGTGTGTGTGTGTGTGTGTGCACATGTGCACACACATTGGGGATGGGGATGTCTCAAGGTAGTGGTGGGGGGTGGGCCACAGTTGCCCTTGCCCAGCCAGTTACAATTTCAGCAGCTCTGAAGGACCAGGGGCCTGGGCTTTGATATCTGATCCACTGACCCAAGGCAGGGAGGTGGGACCTTTCTCTCTGCAAAGGGTGTGGGGAGAGTTCTGGAGGCAGTGCTGACATTTGGGGGGGGTAGTGGAAAGAGGGCAACAGGGTCCAGGGCATCTGTTCACCACCTGGATTCGACACAGCCTCGCCTTGGCCTGGCCCTGCTGTGGTTTGGTGGAAAGCGGTGGCAGGCAGAGAGGCCTGGGCTCTGCTGCTGGCCTTGCCAAACTCCAAGAAAGAGTTGCTGGGATTGTGCTTTAGGGTCATCTGACTGCCTGTGTTTGCAGTCTGGCTTTGTGGCAGCCTGGCCATGGGCCTTCATCTTAGTTCCCATCTGTGAAGTCAGGGGACTAGTAATAGTGCCTGGTTTTCGGGGCCAGTAGTTTGTACTTGGAGCACATTCTGAGTGGTCCGTCAACACTGGCTACTTGAGGGAGGGTGTTATCCTTAAAACCCGAGCACTGCCTTCCCCACACTCAGGGGAGGGCGCCGTGGTGTGCGAGGGGCTTTGCATCCCTTTAAGCAAAGATAGGAGGCACCCTGGGCTGAGGGTAAAGCTTCCACGCAGAGACGGCCCCCAGCCTGCACCGTTGCGTATGGGCGTAGGAGAGCGGCCTGATGGGGGTGCCTTTAGTTTTGGAGGGGGCAGCCCCCATCGGCATATGGCCTCAGGGTGGGGAGAGAGCACAGGGAGGGCTATGAGTAAGGACATCCATCATCTCGGCTCTCAGGGGGACCCAGAGTGCCACCACCCACTCCCAAGTGTGGGACACACACGAGGCACCCACTCACACAAAAGCCCAGGGTCAAGCAGGGGCCAGCAAGTGGGTGGAACTTGGGCATTTGGGTGACTGATCACATCTGAGGCTGGAGTATCTCACTGTTCCGGAGGAAGCACAAGCCAGCATACCCCTCTCTTCTGCCCAATGCTGCAGAGTGTGTGCAGGGGTCTGGTACCACAGGCCTGACCCTGGGACCCTGGGCCTCTGGGCCTCTAGGCCTCTGGCTCCCAGTGTTGGCCCGCCCGGGCTGAGCACTGCCGGCCAGGCCTGGCAGCAGCCCAGCCCAGGAGGCTGCCAACCCTTCAGACAGGCGGGACCATGCCGGCAGCCAGGACAGCTGGCTCCAGTTTCGCTGACGTGTCTGAGGAGGCTCAGGGCCCAGGTTGGGTCCGCCTGTCTCCCCATCCCTGGGACAAAGCAGCCCCCTGCCCAGCAGGGCAGAGAGTTTGGTGTCTCCCTCCTGGGCCCTCATGGAAGGGGCCCAGACGGCAAAGCCTCGAGTTCCTCAGAGATGGCCTCTCTCCAGGAGGGGGCTAGAGCCCTGCCCATCTCAGTGTCTCCCCCTCACTCCATCCACCACTCCACCTGGCTCTGCTCATTCTACAGATAAGACCCTGAAACTCAGTGTGTGGCCCCATCCAGTTCCCTTCCCTTTCTGGGCTTCCATCTCCCACCTGGAACCCCAGGGGCTTCTCAACCCCAGCTACATATCGGGATCACCCTGGCAGTGTTGGGAAGTCCCTGAGGCCTGGCAGAGCTGTGTTTTGGAGAAGCTCCTTGGGTGAGTCTCCCCTCCAGCTAGGTCTCAGACCCTGGGACAGGAGGCTGCAAAGGGGACAGTGTGGACATCAGCTTATTTCTCCCAGTAAGGGGAATATCCCTGAGCAGCGTAGGAGACGAGCAGGACTCTGCCAGGCCCCAGGTGGGGACCTTCTGTGGCAACTGTGGGTGACTTGGGAGCCACCAGACCTGTCAGCCAGGGCAGGAAGATCAGTGACTAAGGCCAGTGCATGGCTCAAGTGGGCCCCTGGGGCAGTGGGATGTGCCATCTCAGTTGGGAGAGGTGCCACTTTGTTGGGAGAGGACGCTGGCTTCCCCGGGAGCTATGTGGTAGCTGCGGCCCAAATAGAAATGGGCTGGGCCAGATGCCACTGTCGGCACGTGCAGGTGTGATGCCACCAGGGCTGGGCTCAGACACAGCCTCCTCACCACCCTGTTTCCACCCAGGGCCACGCACCCATCAAGTAAGGTCCTAACCCTGCAATTAACCCTGAATTTGCCAGGGGAAGGCCTTAGTCACCAGGGGAGGCCACCAGCCCCGAGTCAGCTGGGCCCAGGCTGTCTGGGGCCTCCACAGGGCCTAAGAAGGAAGTGGCCCCAGAGGAGGTCTCACCCTTCTCATGCTCATCATGCCCAGGGATCTAGGGGACCCTGTGGCAGAAGTGGCCCTTCCTGGGATCTGTGAGCCGATCAGTGGGCAGGTGGGATTGACACGGGGGACCACCACCCTGCCCCTGCCCTACCCTTCTCACTTTTCACTGCTGCCTAGCCAGGCCCCAGTGACCGCCCCAGCCCCAGCCCCTTCTCAATGCTAGCCAGCTCTCTCCTCCCTCCTTAATTAAATCTCTCAGGCAGCCTCAGAGGAATGTCAGAGCCTTATTGCATTTCCCTGGAGGAGACTGGCGGGGGGGCCTTCCCCAACCTTGGAGAAGAACTTGCTCCTTTCCTGCCCCCACCCCGTAAACCGGAGGTGGTCTAGAGGAGCCTGCTCCAGCCTCCTCATACCCAGGAAAGTGGAATGAGGAAAAGCGGGGGAGGCCTATAGGCCTGGCCAGCCGGGCGGCCCAGCCAGCTAAAGGAAAGCAACCCGGCTGGCTCTGGAATGTGGAAACCGATAAAAGGAAGAAGGCTGAGCCCGCGCCCGCCCGTGGTGCATGCAGACTCCCGCAGCACCCCTACCCGCCCCCAAACATAGCCCTGTTGCAGTCACGCGCACACAGACACACGCCCACGCCAGAAATACGCCCAGTGGGCTGTCTTCTCACTCATACCCTCCCCCTTCTCCAAGAACTCTCACAAATTCCACAGCAGTGAGGGGAGCTGGGTTTCTTGGCAGTGCAGACAGAGCCCTGGGCTTTCCAGCCCAGGGAGGAGACGCTAAGGAGAGCTGAGGGGGGCGCTGGAAGGGGTCTCACCCATTTAGGTGGCATCGCTGCCCCTCCCATGAGCTCAGGGCCTGCCGAGAGATGCTTCTGCGAGCAGAGGCTCACCCAGCCTTCTCTCTGGCCACCAGAGGATCCTGACCGGCTGGCCTGCTAGGTGGAAGTGCCTTCTGGGCACAGCTGGACTCCACTTGCCTGTCCCCAGGAGCCGCCTACGCCAGGGGTGGGGTCCACTTATAAGCCCCCATAGGACTCAAGTGTCTTTACCTGGGACTTGTCCCAGCTCTCCCAGGGCTGTTCGTGGGGGAGTGGGAGCCAGAAACTGTGAACCCATCTCCTGCCCGGGGCATCTCCCTGGCCCCAGTGCTGCCTGACAGAAGGGCCTTCCTGGTGGAAGCAGAGTCTGGAAAATGTCGGAGGGTCTTCTCGTGTTGACCCCCCCCCCCATTTCCAGTCTAGAGAGTAGTGCCATTTCAGCAAATACCCTGGAGCACCAGCCCCTGCCGATCCCATCTGACTCTGGACCCACAGGTTCCAGCGTAGCTGTTTGAATGTGCAGCCGCACGAGGCCGGGGAGGTGGGGACAGGTCATGCCAGGCCCCCAGCCTGGCATGAGCATTGTGGTCGTTCCCTGGGCTCAAGAGAGGCCAGATAATGGTCTGGAGAGAATCCAGCTGGGCTGCTCATTACCAGAGCCCTCTTCCTGCCTCTGACACTCTGTTTACAGAAGCTCTGGGGCCTGATTCCCCAGGGAGAAGACAGCAAACTCAGGGGACTGCTCTCCCATCCCCCCCACCCCTGCTTGCCTTAGTGCTGTTGGGCCTTGCCAACAGTTGGGTCCTAAATGGACTTCACTGCCTACTGGACCAGCCTGAATGGACCCTACTCAGTGGGTACCGGCCCAGCCATCCCTTCATGCCCTGGGAGAGGACCTCTGAGATTCAGTCCTGTCCCCCAGCTCCAGTAGCTCTTGGCCTGGGGAGGGGGCACTGGACCCGGGTGTTTGTCTCCAAAGCCTCCCCTGCCCTTGGTGCAAAAGGTAAGCAGGGGGACAGTGGGACTGTTGTCTCTTCTCCACATCCTTCCCACTTTGCAGACTCCATTCCTAGACCCCAGGGGGTGAAGTGGTCAGTGACCCTGGTGTGGTAATGGTTAAGGAATAGTTGGCACCAATCTGCTGATCTGCCAGTGACCACAGGGGGACCTTGGCAGCCCTCAGGCCCCAGCACTGCCAGCCCTGGGACACAAAGGGCTAGGCTGGCTTAAGGCTGTTGGGTTCATAACCCAAGCAAAGCCCCTTCTGGCAGAAACAGAGATGAAGTGCACTAATACTTGGGCCACTGTCTAAAGTGTGGCAGTAGAGACCAGGGATGGGAGGGGTGGGGGTGGGGAGTGGAATGGTTCATTAGTACCTTCCAGCCACCTGATTACACCTCCCCAGGGCCTGCATGCCTGTGCACCCCCTACCCCAGCTCCGTCCTGAATGACAAGGGTCCTTAGGACCCCAAGGAGCCAATCTGCACAGGGACACGGGAGCCTCCAGAACCAGACTGCTCCCACTTGAGGAGGTAAAAGTGACCCAAGACTATGATGGCGTGGCCATTCCTTCAAAGGGGTTTAATTCATAAAACTGGTCATGCCAGAGAGCCTGGCTGTGGGAGGAGGAAGCGGGTGGGGGGGGGGGTGTTTATTTTGTCTGCTCCGTGGGCCCGCCTGCCAGTGAGCCATGTACACATACCAGCGCACGCACCGGGCCACGGGACTGTCCGCGTCCGGGTCGACCCAGGTGATGGTGCGGGGCTGAGGACACATGCCCACTCTGAGTGCGTGTATGTGTGTGCGTGTGCGGAGGAGGGGGGTGGTGGGCTCTCCTCGCATGATCGGCGCATGTGCATGACCCTTCTCAGTGGTGCTCCTCAATTCCAGTCCTCAGCCCCCCAGCCCAGCACTCACCGGACAGGGGCGGCGGGAGCGGGCGGGGTGGGCCGCAGCGTCAGTCCTTCCCCCGCTGGCCAGACCAAAGGGCTCCTGGTTCCCGAGCTAGCCGCGTCCGCGTCCCCCACCGCGGGCTGCGGAGTCAGCCCGCTGGAGGCGGGTCGTTCCTTTAAGGCAGGGGGAGGGGCTGTGGCCGCCAGCAGGGCGGGGTCGCTCCCTATTGGTCAGGGCGGAGCAGGGCCGAGGGACTGCCGCCTCACCTCTCGGCTGTTGGGTCATTTGGCTGGACATCCCGGTCCTCACCCCACACCTCCCAGGTGGATCTACCACTTGTTTGCCTTATGACTCTGAGCAGGTCCCTGATTTTCGTGTAGAAAGCAAAAATTTGAGTAAGATGGAATCTCAAGCCCAGATGCTTGTGACACACCAGAGACAGGTGACGTAAATTCTCGGAGCAGACCCCAGAGCTTGTGCAGACCTGGAAAAGCAGGAGAGGAAGGGAGTGGGGGCTGAGGTAAGGATTCAGCCCCCATGACCTGCCTCAGCCTGCCGGAGCTTTGGACTTTTCAAGAGAAACTGGAAATCCGGATTTTTTTTTTTTTTAGGTGAAATCTCTCAATGTGCTATTGTTGGTAGCTAATCCCAATGTCAAAAACTGCTGGGCAGGCTCTACCGAGCCTTTCTGAGGGCCTACCTCATACAAAACTCATACTGCCAAGTCTGAATTCTGGGCTCCTTTTAGCCCATCAGTTTTCAGGGCTGTGAGCATCTCTGGACCACTTCTCCCACGTCAGTGACAGCTTCACAGTTACAGACAGCTCCAAAGCCAGAGTGTGTATGTGGCCGTGGGGGACTGGGATGGGGCGGGAGGGGCCTGGGTGCAGCTGACAGTGGCCCTTGAAGGGGCCAGAGGGACGAGTGCCAGGGACTGGACTAGTCCACAAAAATCCCCTGCCTTGGAGGATTCCAGGAAAAGGCTCTGCCCTCCTCCCCCTCCATGTTTGTGGTCAAAGGCATGCCTCAGAGCTTTGGGACCCAGCTCAGCTCCTGAGTTCTGGAGGGCCCGGGACACTCGTCCCTCCTCTTCTAACCTGGCCTGCAGCCAGGGCCTTTGCCTGGGCCAGCTTGAGTCTCAGTGGGCCCAAGGGCTTGTGCCATGAAGTTAGGCCACACCATTGTGTGTGTGGGGCGGAGGCATTCTTTGGAGGATTTGATAACCTCCAGAAGTCAGGACAGCCTCCTGATTCCACGTCCAGTTGCTAATGAGCTAAGCAGGGTTCAGTGTAGCACTTACCTACCAGACTTACTGTCTCAGCTCCGACCTCCTCGTGGCCTCTCCCACACCTGCACCCCATGCACCCCATGCACATCCTGGTATTTGTGAGTGTGGAGCATGATGTACAAACCTCTGATCCTGGTCCAGAGTTGGTACTTAGTTGTGTTTCATTTGGCCTGTGTGGGACTTTTTAAAACTTTGATGCCATTGCAAACATTAAAAATCCGGTGGTTTCACATTAAAATGGGACTTCCCAGCCTGCTTTGAACAGGAACTCTCAGCTGGAGCCAAGTGCCCCCTCCCTTGACCAAGCGTCAGGCTCACAGGTCACCCCAGTCCCCACCACTTCAGTTGTCTCACACGAAGCAGCTTTACTGGCTCAGTTTCCTGAAGCATTTGAGTTTGCGGTCAGTACCATGTGGCTGTGGTCAGACGGTTTCTATAATTCTGCCCTTGGACCCCAATGCCCTCAGGATTGTCCTCAGAAGCTGTAGGAGGGAGGGGTTGCTCTGAAGACCAGCCTGACTTCATCCTAAGAGTAGGTCTTCCTGACAGGCTCTGAAGCCGCTCACTGCTGCAGCTAGTTCTCCATGACGGAGTGACCCCACCTGCCTAAATGGTCCATCCCCTGCCCTGATCTTGCGCCTTGGACCCAGGCCATGCTCTCACCCACCCAGAGGTCCAAGGGCAGCTTCCAGACTGCTCCCCAGTTTATCCATCCTTTCCTCATATAGTTTCAAGACACTACCTCCCTTTAGAGCTGGTTACCTGGAGCCTCTTTGAGGTCAGGGGCTAAGGAGTGTAAGGCGCAGCTTGGTCCAAGGGGATCCCCAGCTTGGGTGACAGAGGCAGATCCAAGGGACCTGGACTGATTTGGACCAGTGGCAGTGCCTGGATGTCTAGATTGGTGTACTGGTGGGGAGAACCAGGGGACTATTGAAGCTGCCCTTTTCCTAGCCAGCACACCCCAGTATTTCCAAGCTAATTACAGGAATACTGGGAGAGCTGATGGAATTATCAGAGGCTGACCCCTCCCGTATGTGATCCGCTCTGCACCACCATCATTCTGCATCTTCTGGAACCTGGGTTCGGGGTTAGGGGCCACATCTGGACTCTAGATTGAACCCGGGTCAGAGCTCTTATCCGCAGCAGGCCCATGTGCCATGGCAGCGGGAAAGGTGCCTGAACCAGCTCTCACCGCCTCTGGCCCTCTGCCAAGCTGGGGCCATGTTCTACATTCCAGACCCAGACCCCAGCTTGGCTCTCTTTGTAAGGCCTGGGGTCAGGCCTGTGCTAGCTGTTGTGGCCAGCCCGTGGGGCTGGTGCCATGACCCTATTTCCTGTGCCAGTGCTTTGGCAGGCAGGTGCTCCTGCCTGACTGAGCTCCCCAGATAGCTCCGCCTGAGGCAAGGAAGACAGGCTTGACCTGTCAGAGGAGCCAGCCCTGCCCTCTGTGACTTCCTGCCCCCTATACCTGCAGCACCTGAGTCAGTAGGCCAGCCAGCTGGGACTGACGGGATGGGGGTACAGGGAGGCCAGGTCAAAACCCTTAAGCAGGGTAGCTTAAAGCACAGGTGAGCCACTGATGCTGTGGTGGAACCCACAGTCCCACCAGTTCTCACCAAGGCAGCAGGAGCCTCCAGCCCACTTGCTTTCACACTCTGCCCTGAACCCATCACCCTTCCACTCCTCCCACCCATCTCCACATGGTGATTTCTGCTCGGTGTACATCTGCTCCTATCCCTGTTCAATTAAGATGTGCCATCAGCTTTTCATTTCTTGTTCAGTGGAGGCAGAACACTCCTCCTGATTTACCAGACCCTACCCTGTCTTGCCTCTACCCTTTCCATTTCAAGCCTCAGCCCCTCATCCTCATTGTCCAGGCCATGTATCCATCTGCCACAGGCCCTTTGCTCACGCTGCTCTTTCTGCCCAGAACTCTCTCCCCTGCACGTGGACTATCTCCTCTGCCCTCTGTCATGTGTCCTCAGAGAACTTCTTCACATGTTTAACTGTGTCTGCCTTTCCAGGTTGGAAGCTCCTTGAGGTCAGAGGTGGGGTCTTTTGCATCCACCTCCAGTCATACCTGTAGGCTGAGTCAAGGGCCAGGCACAGACCAGCCTGCCTAAGGAATGAATGCATTTAGTGAAAGCCCTGTTACAGTTGCTGACGGGACCTGTGTCCACCTTCTCTGGAGCCAGCATCAGTGTGGGGGTGCAGCCAAGGCCACACATTCACTTTGTCCCTCCTGCTTTCCCCACCCACAAGGCAGGCAGTGGTCAGACCAGTCCCAGCAAGGCAGTTCTGAGCCCAGCTCACCCTGTCCGGCCTAAAGTAAGTAGAGGCTGTGTTACTCACAGGTGACCGGCCCAGCGCCCTCCAGGAAGCTGTGGAGGCGCCCATGGCCCCACCCAACTTCGCACCTCACTCTGTAGTTCCCAGCAAGGTAGGGGGAAGTAGGCAACAGACAGGCTTTGGGAAGCTGGCTGGGAGGGGTGGACAGGCAGGTGAGGAGGGGGCTGGGCCCTTTGTTGCCTGGGTGAGGGATGGAGGCAGCTGCCATAGCTGGATGACCTCTGACCGCTGGGACCACAGTGAGGACGGGGTTCTGTGTGGGAACAAGTGTCAAGGTAGTGACCCAGGCCTGTGGGTCCCTGGGGACACAAGGCCAAGACCAGAAGCAAGAAACAAATGGATGGTCCTGACTGGTGTGGCCCAGTGGGTTGGACGTTGTCCTGCAGACCAAGGATTCCCAGGCTCAATTCCTGGCTGGGGCATGTGCCTGGGTTACAGGCTGGGTTCCTGCTTGGGAGTGTGCTAAGAGGCAACCAGTCAATGTTTCTCTCATACATTGATATTTCTCTCCCTCTCTTTCTCCCTCCCTTCCCCTCTCTCTAAAAATACATTAAAAATTTTTTTTAAAGAAGCAAATGGATGAAGGCACCTACCAGCGTTCTCCTGGGTCCCCTTCCCCTGAGATCATGAGCTGGAAGGCAGCACTTACAGGGCTGGTGGTTGCAGGGGCCTCTACAGGGCCTGGGGGAGGCATCATGAATCTCTTGGCAGCAACAGGCCCTTGGCCAAGACCAGGTGGGCACAGAGCAGCAGGGGTGCTGGGGGCCTCCAGCCTGCCCCCCATGTTCCTGGCCACCACCCCTCCCCAGGCTTTGGGAAGTGGGACAGGGAAGCTTGGCAGCAAAGGAGGCCCTACTCTGGCCCACGGCTTAGTCTTGTGCATGGAGGCCCCAGGTCGGTGCTGGGGGTGGGGTCTGTGTCTCCAAGATGTCGTCAAGGCCCCAGGAGACTGGGTTGATTAAGAAGTTGAGCCCTGGCTGGTGTAGCTCAGTGGATTGAGCACGGGCCTGCGAACCAGACAATTGAGGTTCGATTCCCAGTTAGGGCACATGCCTGGGTTGCAGACCAGTTCCTTGCAGACCAATTCCCAGCAGGGGACGCATGAAAGGCAACCATACATTGATGTTTCTCTCCCTCTCTCCTTCCCTTCCCCTCTAAAGATAAATAAATAAAATCTTAAAAAAAAAAAAAAAAAAAGAAGTTGGCCCCCAGCCCTGGTTGGTTTGGCCCCGTGGATTGAGTGCATGCCTGTGAACCAAAGGGTAGCCAGTTTGATTCCCAGTCAGGGTTCATGCCTGGGTTGCAGGCCATATCCCCAGTTGGGGGAATGTGAGAGGCAACCACACAGTGATGTTTTTGTCCCTCTCTCTCTCTGAATAAATAAAAATAATTAAAAAAGAAGAAGAAGATGGCCCCCAAACCCTAGTGCAGACCTGTAGCACCCACCTGACTGCAGTGGACAGGGATGGAGGGGATCCCCCATCCAGCACCTTCTCTCCTGCCCCAGTGATACTGGCCTAACATCTAAGCTGGCTAAGGTGGGACCAGGGACAGACTGGGGGTCTGTGTGTGGGGGTCTCCTGGGGTGAGATTGGTGCTGACGTACAAAGAGAGGGGATGGCTCCCCTGTACCCAGGGCCCAGCGTAGGTCCTAAGGGAAGTAGGTAGGCAAATTGAAGATCTGGGAAAAGAAAGGAGGTCCTGGGGGACCTGGGTGCAGCTGGAGGGCCCATATCCCTCCCAACCACTGTGATGTGTGGCCTGATCTCTTATCTGAGGCCACAAGGCTCACAGATCTTTTACTGCCTTTGCCCACTGGTGGTTGGCTTCACCTTCTGATCAGCTTTCTCTCCCTCAGGCCTCTGATGCCCCTGCTGGACCCAGACTCCGGGCTCTTGGTTCTGGCAGGAAAGGTGAGGGAGAAGCTGGAACCACCCACCACCTACCCACGTCCACCCACATGAGGCCCCCAGGGGCTGATGCCTTCACTTGCCAGGCCTGGCCCTGACCTTTGACCTAAGCAGACAGCTGGGAGAGTGGGGAGTGCAGGATGTTACCACCTGCAGAAAGCAGGGACTAGAACAGTACAGCCCAGGCTCCACCAGTGCCAGGCTGAGTGGCCTCCTGTCAATGTCTGGGCCTCCGAGTCTCCATCCATAAATGTTAGCTTCGTGACGACAGGTGGAAAATAGAGCAGTGTTAGCACACAGTAGGCACTCTGTAAATACTAAATGTGTATTCCTGGTGCTTACTGCACACACTCTGATGACGAACAGGCAAGATAAAGTCTACTGAGGGCGCAGCTCGTTGCCTAGCACACGCCGGTGCCCAGTTGCTGTCTGCTGTGCCCCTGTGGCGCAGGTCCTTGGAGAGGAACGGGAGGGAGAGTAGGTGCTGGACCTGGGGCTGCCCCAGGCCACCAGGGTCTGGCCAGCGCAGGTGCTCAGGCTGGGCTCGTTTCAGGGCGGGAGTCAGCTGCACTGCTATGAGGTGGCCCCCCAGCAGTTGGCACTGAGCCCAGGTAAGCTCTTCCTTCCCTCCCCTTCTGTGTTTTTCGTTTTGTTTTGTTTTGTTTTGGGGGGATTTTCTCCCCCCCCCTTCTTCTTCCCTTTCCTCCTGTTTCCTCCCTCCCATCCCCCGACCACCCTGACTCTCCTGCCCTGGTGTCTCCCACAGTGACCCAGTGCCTCCTGGAGAGCGTACTGCGGGGAGCCACCCTTGTGCCCCGGAGGGCGCTGGCTGTCATGGGCTGTGAGGTGCTCCGAGTCCTTCAGCTGAGTGACACAGCCATCATGCCCATCAGCTACCATGTACCCCGCAAGGTGAGGGAGAGCCTGGGTGAGGGGCTCGGAAGGCCTGGGGGATTCGTGCCTTACCGACCACCTGCCTATCTGTCACCAGGCTGTGGAATTCTATGAAGACCTGTTCCCTGACACTGCAGGCTGCGTGCCAGCCTCTGAACCCCACAACTGGTGGACTGGAAGCAACCAGCAGGTAGGGCCAAGGCCTGGCTGGCCACTCTTGGTCTCCACTAGCCCCTGGAAGCCCCACTGACAGCAGACCCATGCATGGTCCCACAGCCCAGCCCTGCACTAACTCAGCTGCCCTGTGTCCCCACACCTTCCCACACCTTAATTGCTGCCTCTTCCCACAGGTGCAGAGGGTCAGCCTCAACCCAGCTCAGCAGCCCCACCCCAGCTTCACCTCCAGCCTGGTGCCCCCTGCAGAGCCCTCCCCTCATGCAGCCCAGCCTGCGGAGCTGCCCACAGGCGACAAGGACCCCAGCGTGAGTCGCAGGGCTGCCTGTCTCAGCACCACAGTGGGAGCCCTGATGCTCTGTTGAACCTTTTCTAGCTCGTAGGCATAAAAGACAGAAAGAGCCTCACAGTGTTCTCTAAACTGAACAAACATTTAGTAGAAAGTGAGACTGTCACACAAAATCTAGATGTCTGGCTTTTCTTGAAATAATGGCAGATCTTAACTACCCTTGGCCCACCTGCCCGCACATGCTGGGAGCCAGCAATTGCCATCTGCTGTCCCCACGGTCTGACAGTCACTTCACCCCCGCATTACCCCAGCCCCTGTCAGCATCTGTAATCACGCCCCTTCCCCACATCCCAGGGGGGTGCTGATGCCCAGCTCAGTTTCCCGCAGCCCGGGAAAAGGGGCCCAGAGTTGTGATCCCAGCATCCTCTCTCTTTGGCCAACACACCCAGGGGCCTGTGGCTGACCCCGGGTGCTTTGCCCCCAGGAGGGCTTCTCCTCCCCTCCCAGCTCTCTGATCTCACCCTCCACGCCGTCCAGCCTGGGGCCCTCGCTCTCCAGCACCAGTGGCATTGGCACCAGTCCCAGCCAGAGGTCACTGCAGAGCCTCCTGGGTAAGTGGGTAGTAACGGGGGGGGGGAGAGCTAACCCTTTCACCCCAGCCTATCCTTTATACCCCAGTCCTGTCTCCCTCCTGATGGAGCCACATGTTCTATAGTATAAAGTCTGTCTCATCTGGAAGAGGGCAGCTTGGACGTTCCCTGGAGCCCTCGGCTTCCACCGAGATCCCTCGAGTTTCATTCCCAGGCACCATTCTGGGCAGGTCGTGTCGACTGGCCCAGCAGAGGTCTGGGCCTGGGCGCGTGCCCTGCATGACCCTGCAGAGAGGGAGCAGACAGGCAGGACACAGGGACGGCCTGGGGTTCCCCTGCAGGGCAGTGCAGGCGGAGGGTGGTCAGGCCGGGCATCCTCACGAGGCTTTGTGTCCCTGCCACCTGCCAGGCCCCAGTTCCAAATTCCGCCACGCTCAGGGCACTGTCCTACACCGAGACAGCCACATCACCAACCTCAAGGGGCTCAACCTCACCACGCCTGGTGAGAGTGATGGCTTCTGTGCCAACCATCTGCGTGTGGCTGTGCCCCTGCTCAGCAGCGGTGGGCAGGTGGCTGTGCTTGAGGTAAGGGCCTCACTCTACTGCAGCTTCCCCCAAGCCCCTACAGGACACCAAAGGCAATGGGTACCTACACCATTTTTTAAAATATTTTATTTATTTAAATATTTTATTTAGTTTTTAGACAGACGGCATGGGAGGGAGAAAGAAAGGGAGGGGAGCATCAGTGTGTGGTTACCTCTCATGCGCCCCCTACTGGCGACCTGGCCCGCAACCCAGGCATGTGCCGTGACTGGGAATCGAACCAGTGACTCTTTGGTTTGCAGGCCAGTGCTCAATCCACTGAGTCATCCACCCATCATCTTCTTTAATCCTTCCAGCTGCCCCATGTAGGGGTACCACTCTTATCCCCATATTACAGATGAGAGCATTGAGGCACAGAGAGGTTTAGTGACTAGCAGGATCACACAGCTGTGTAAGTGGTGGAGCTGGGGGTTTGAACCCAGGCTACCTGAGCCCCAAGCTGGAGCTCTTTCCACCACTCTATACTTATTACCCCCTTCACTTTCTGGGGCCTCGTGGTTGGCATTTAAGGCTCAGAACATGAGGTGGCTGAGGCAGAGAGCTTGGGTCACCCAGCAGAGGGGCACCAGCTATGGGCGGGGCAGAGGGCAGACATGCTGCTTGCCTTGCAGCTCTGCCTGTTACTAATGAGACTCGGGGTGGGGGCACCTCCCACAGCTGCAGAAGCCCGGCCGCCTGCCTGACACAGCACTGCCCACGCTTCAGAACGGGACGGCTGTGACTGACCTGGCCTGGGACCCCTTTGACCCCCACCGCCTTGCCGTGGGTGAGGAGGCTGGGCACTGGGCTTGGGGGAAGGTCCTCGAGTCGTGAGTGGGAGCAGGGGGAGTCCAGGTGTCTTGCGCCCAGCAGTGATGAGCCCTTGCTCTCTGCAGCTGGGGAGGATGCCAGAATTCGTCTGTGGCGGGTGCCCCCAGGTGGCCTGGAGGAGGTGCTCACCATACCAGAGGCGGTGCTCACAGGTCAGCTGGGCCCTGGTCGGGGAGGGGGCGAGCAGTGGCTCCCGAGGAGCTTACAGCTTCACCCCATGCCTCATCTCCAGGCCACACAGAAAAGATCTACTCTCTGTGCTTCCACCCGCTGGCAGCTGACCTGCTGGCCTCCTCTTCCTATGACCTTACCATTCGAATCTGGGACCTTCAGGCTAGAGTCGAGCGGTTGAGGCTGCTGGGCCACCAGGACCAGGTAGGATAGCTTTGGGGGCCAATGCCCAGCCACAGGGCAAGAGGCCACCTCTCACCTCCCCACCTGCCCCCAGATATTTGGCTTGGCCTGGAGTCCCAATGGGCAGCAGCTGGCCACTGTCTGCAAGGATGGACGCTTGCGGGTCTATGAGCCCCGGAGTAGCCCTGAGCCCCTGCAGGTAAGCAAAATGGGTGAGATGGGCTGGGGGCAGTCCTCTGGCCCATTGAGAGGTCTGACTGGACCTCAAGTGCTGTATTCCAACAGGAAGGCCCAGGGCCAGAGGGAACCCGTGGAGCCCGCATTGTTTGGGTGTGTGATGGTCACTGTCTGCTGGTATCTGGCTTTGACAGGTGAGGACTCAGGAACTACCGTCCCAGACTTCAGGAGCCACTTGTGTCCCCCTTCCCCAGACACACATTTACCTGTTAGGCATGCAGAAGCTGTCTTCACACATCACTTATTGGATGGATAGATAGATGGGTAGGAGGGAGGGAGGGAGGGTGGGAGTCAACTGGAGGCCCAGAGGCATGAAAGCTGGGCCTGTTGCAAGGAGCCCATACCTGGTGGGGACCTGGTGCAGTGCATGAAACACAAAAGTAAGCCTAATGGAAAGGGCCAAGGACTAAGCATTTGTCACTTTGGAGGAAGGATCAGAGACACCCTCATAAGGGGAGGTTTCATCTGAACTGGGTATCAGTTCAGATGAAAGGGGCTAGTAACCAGAGGGTATCAAATGTGGGTGGACAGGCCAGGAAGCTAACCAGTCTGGCCGGAGCAGAGGGCAGGAAACAGACCCTAGGGAGAAAAGTCCAGATCCAGTAGGCCACAGAAGCCACAGAACAGGGGCCAGGGCCAGGCCCAGGCTGCCAAGGGTTGGAGGATGTCAGAGCCGGGCAGTATTTAGGAAGGAGAAGTTGAGGCGGGACGGCAGATGAGGACACTTGTATTAAGCCAGGCTAGAAGTTCTGAGGGCTAGATCATGAAAGAAGATGGGCAGGCCTCTCCTCTCGCCCTGAGGCCTTCAGGCCCCTAACTTGACAAGACAGGGGTTCTTGCTGGAGTCCTTGTCCTGCCCCGTACCCCTCCAGCAATATGGACCTGTCTCTGCACACCCCTCCCCCTCCACAGCCAAAGTGAACGCCAGCTACTCTTGTACTCAGCCAAGGCCCTGGCTGCTGGCCCTTTGGCAGTGCTGGGGCTGGACGTGGCTCCTTCCATCCTGTTGCCCAGCTATGACCCGGACACTAGACTGGTGCTACTCACAGGCAAGGTAGGCTGGGGTGCGCAAGTGGGCATGGTGGGCAAGTGAGACAAGGGTAGGTGAAGGCAGCTATAGCTGGCCACCTCTCTCCCACTTACCCGTCCTGCCAGGGTGACACCCGCGTGTTCATATACGAGCTGCTCCCTGAAGCTCCTTTCTTCCTGGAGTGCAACAGCTTCACTTCCCCTGACCCCCACAAGGTGAGCCATCAAATCCTGTCCCTCTCATCCTCCTTCCCTAGGTGGCACTAGAAGGCTCCTCTGCTCTCTTGTGGCCATATGCGGAAGTACAGGGGTGTGTGGGGTGTGCGCAGAGGCGTCCATAAATTCAACCCTTGCTAAAAATTAAACTATATAAGGTTAAGTTATAAGAACCTGCAAATAAGTTGTATTTAAAGTGAAGGCCTTAAGTACTCAGTTTGTCATTTTCTAATTATTTGATTTTATTTTGTCCCATCGAGGTTATTCACATCTGTCAGATCTGTCCAATGGAAAATACTACTGGGTGGCCGAAAGTCCGTTTATTTTTTTCCATAAAATAAAAGACATTTTTCATTTCGCCAGTAACTTTATTGATTGGATATTTTGAGAATGTCAGCTATCTCCCACTGTTGGCTTCTAGTGGGTGGAGGCCAGGGGTGCTGTAAACATCTTCCAATGCACAAGACAGCCCCACAGCAAAGAATTTTTTTGGCCAAAATGTCAGTAGTACCAAGAAGCTTCCCAAACCACTTTTGACGTGTTCATCAGTCAGCACCTTCTCCATACTCTGCACAAGTTTTTTTTTTGCACTTCAGTTGTGTTTTTGCCTTTCTTGAAATAATGAAGCATAATATGCCAAAAATGTTGCATATTTTCTTCCATCTTCAATATTAACGTGACTACACACAAAAAAATCCATCAATTTTGCGCCCTGGCTGGTGTAGTTCAGTGGATTGAGCGTGGGCCTGCAAACCAAAGAATAGCAGTTCGATTCCCAGTCAGGGCACATGCCTGGGTTGCAGGCCAGTTCCCAGCTGGGGACACATAAGAGGCAACCATACATTGATGTTTCTCTCCCTCTCACCTTTCCTTCCCCTCTAAAGATCCATAAATAAAATATAAAAAAAACAGAAAAACCCCACCAATTTTGGTTTAAGTTTTTTTTTTAACGTACACTAATATAACAGCTGTCACAATATAGTCTAATAAAATTGTTTCGCATGAAGTCAAAGACAGCTGAGTGCTGCTCGAGCCATCTTACAGAAAACATTACATGAACTTTCTGGCCAGCCCAACATACAGGGGCATGCCACTGTGTATCTCTGCCCACATCTCCGTGCAGCAAGTCAGTGACATCAGCCATGGCTGTAGTTTTCAAACCACGGCAATAGGGAAATACTACAAATCAAGGTGTTTTTCCTCCAGGGAGCCAGTTGTTAAACATGTGCCAGTACGCCACTGTCCAGGGATGGGCCCTGGCCCTGGGGGTCCCAAGTGAGGGGTGCTGGTACCCTGGGGGCCCAGGTGCCCAGCTGTGAGGTCCGGGCCACAGCCCCAGCATGACTCCCTTACCCGCCCAGGGCTTCGTCCTTCTGCCCAAGACAGAGTGTGACGTGCGTGAAGTAGAGTTTGCTCGATGCCTGCGGCTTCGCCAGACCTCCCTGGAGCCTGTTGCCTTCCGGTTGCCCCGAGTCAGGGTGAGGATAGGGGCCCAGCCTCTCTCAGGGACTTTGAGGCCTGACTGTCCTAAGACTGCACTCTCACTTTTTGGGGGGGCACCTGTTCCCTTACTTGGCTGAGATTCTGAAATTCATGGAAATTCCAGACTGGGGTTCGGGTCTTTCCATGCCCCCCTCCCAACGCTTGCCAGTGCGCCCTGGACCTCTGGTCATTGCCTCAGGGCACCCCCTTCCTCCCTCCCTGCAGAAAGAGTTCTTCCAGGATGATGTGTTCCCGGACACAGCCGTGAGCTGGGAGCCGGCGCTCAATGCCAAAGCCTGGCTGGGAGGTGCTAACAGACAGCCCCGGCTTCTTAGCCTGCAGCCCCCTGGCATGACCCCAGGTAGGAAGAGGGGCTATGATGGGTAGAAAGCAGGAAGCGGGTGGGGACTCAAGAAAGGGGCAGAAGACAGATCCTCTCTCCCTGCTGGTATGCAGAAACTTCTAGAGCTCCTAAGGATGGGGTGGCTGCATCTACAGGCTCAGTCTCTAAGCCACTGGAGGATGGAGTTCAGGGACCGTGTTGTCATTACAAGTCCCCACCCTAAATACACACTCACTCACACACACATGCAGCCTGGTGTTCAGGGCAGGCCTTGTGAACAGGGTTGAATAGCTATTAATGCCACCTCTGGGAGTCTCTGCCACAGAATCCCCAAGGTGGCTGGGTCCAAACGGCTGGGCAAAGAGCCCCCGCCAAAGGGACTTTTATGCCTGATGCGGGTCCTTGCTCCGCCGCAGTGAGCCAGGCCCCCCGCGAAGCTCCTGCCCGGAGAGCTCCATCCTCAGTACTCTACCTGGAAGAGAAATCAGACCAGCAGAAGAAGGAAGAGGTAGGCATGGGACAGGGCTGGCCATGGGGAGGGCACAGGGTCCCCTCAGTTGCTCTTCAGTTCTCTGGCCCAACCCAGACTGGGATAGGAGCCAATGTCATACCCCTCTCAGTTGAAGAGCTTGCCGGGAAGGCCTTCCAGAGCCCTGAAGTTGAGCGCTGCCCTCCATGAGACACGGGACTGGGAAAGCCCGGGAACGGCAGACAGGCCCCGTCTTGGCCTGCCCCAGCCTAACCAGAACCAGAGGTTTTGGACCCAAGTGCATTCAGGACCTTGGTGCACACTTAAGCCTCTGAGGCAAAGTTCAGTCCCCACGAGGGACAGCTAGCTGCCTTGTGACTCCAGGGCTGTGTGTCACAGTCTCTGCCTCTGGCTCCCCATCTCTGTGGAGCTGTCTTTTTCAATGAAAACTGTCCACTTTGTTGGGGCTTTAATGAAAATGGCTCTTTCACAACCTTGACAGGGTTTAAAATGGGGTCTGTCATTCTTGGGGTCAAAGGTCGTATTCCCTTCCCACCTCTTCTGTCTGCTCTGCCAGCTGCTGAATGCCATGGTGGCAAAGCTGGGCAATCGGGAAGACCCGCTCCCCCAGGACTCCTTCGAAGGCGTGGACGAGGACGAGTGGGTGAGTGAGTGAGTGGGTCTGGCATCCCATCCCCCCCCGCTCACCCCTGCAGCATGTGCCACCTCCCTTCCCATGACCTCTCAACTCCCTCCCACTTCTCGGTTTATCTTCCCAGGACTAGTCTGCTCACTAAGCCGCCTCTGGCCTCACCTGCTGTTGCCACCTTCTAGAACCACCCACCTAGTGCCCCTGCACACCTCATATCTTACCCTCAAACTGGAAGGCACGTCTTGGCTCTGGCAAAACTCATCCCAGAAGCCCTGGCTTTCCTTGGGCCTTGGGCACTTCCATGTCCTCTGGGCCCTGCTAAAACACCTGTGGATTATCTGCACCTCTGCTTTCTCTGGTACTGCCCACTTCTCCTTAGCTGCCTGGTAGCATGTGGAGCCAGAAGCATGGGGGTGGGGTGAGGCGGGGGGCAGTAGCATGTCCCTGGGCACGCCCTGGGCTCCCCGTCTCCCTACTCTGACCTGAGCTGCCTTCACCCAGCACCTTCAGTTATTACATGCCACCTCATCTTGCCTGCTATCCCAACTCTGGCCAAAGGCCTTAGGGGCTCGCCCCCTGCCAGGCCATTTGGAGTAGCATCAGTGTCAGGGGTCTGGGAACAGTTACCCTGTTCCCCAGGCTTGAAGTCAGGAGAAGGGAGCATTACAGGCTGGTCGCCTGATTCAGGGGGGTATGAATCCTACAGGGGCTGGCCCGCATGTGCCTGGAATATTTTCAACAATTAAACTTTTCTATGCTGGCCACCTCTTGTGCTGCTGTGGTCTCTGGGCTCACAGGGAAGGGAAGGGGACAGAAGTCTATACTGAGGGTTCCCCCGATCCTAGGTTCACTTTGCTTCCAAGGCCATCTCAGCTACATCCTCCTCAGTGTTCATTCATTCATCTAACACAGAAGCATTCAGCAGTGCTCTGGATGGTAGATACTATAAAATAGATGGGGTTGACATGGGCCTCTCAAGGTACTTAGTATATTGTATTATGCAGGGGAGCCAGACTGTGCAACTAAACAAATAGAACTGTAAAGAAGATAACTTAGCCCTGGCTGGTGTAGCTCAGTGGATTGAGAGTGGGCCTGTGAACCAAAGGGTTGCCGGTTGGATCCCCAGTCAGGGCACATGCCTGGGTTGTGGGCCAGGTCCCCAGTACGGGGTACACGAGAGGCAACCACACATTGATGTTTCTTTTCTTCTTTCTCCTTCCCTTCCCCTCTCTCTAAAAATAAATAAATGAACACTTTAGAAAAGAGAATGGGAGTGACTGAGAAGCAGGGGGAATAGGGTGTTCATGGTCTGAGAAGGTGACATTTAAGCTGGGAGCTAAGACCAAAAAGCCGAGAAGCCACAGAGAGAGCTGTGGGAACGGTTCAGGCAAAAGGAAGGGTGTCCTGGGTGCTGAGGGAAGAAAGAATGTGGAGAGTTGGAGGAAAGGAAACAAGGGCCATGGTCCTTAATAGCACAAAGCAGCACAACTTTCATTCATTCAACAAACATTCGGTAGTTGCCTTTCATGTCTCAGCCACTCTTCAGGTGTGGAGCTCCAAGAGTGAAGAAAAGAAATAAAAAGTATCCACCAGAAATCCACATTCTAGTGAGAGGAAAGAGATGATAAACAATAAACATAAAAATAAATAAATGACATATGGTAGAAGATGATAACAGCTTTGGAAAAAAGGGGGATTGAGAATGGAGGTTTAGCCCTGGCCTGGTAGCTCAGTTGATCAGAGCATTGTCCCAATACACCAAGGTTCTGGATTCTATTCCTGGTCAGGACACTTTCAAGAATTAACCAATGAATGCATAACTAACTGGAACAACAAATCAATTTTTTCCCTTTCTCTCTAAAATCAATCAATAAAAATATTTTTAAAGAGTGGAGGTTTAGCCCTGGCTGGTGTGACTCAGTGGATTGAGGACTGGCTTGTGAACCAAACAACTGCAGTTTGATTCCCAGTCAGGGAACATTGCCAGGGTTGCAGGCCAGTTCCCAGCCGGGGACACACGAGAGGCAACCACACATTGATATTTCTCTCCCTCTCCTCTTCCCCTCTCTCTAAAAATGAGTGAATAAAATCTTTTTAAAAAGTGGAGGTTTAAGCCGGACACTAAAGGCAACATATATTATTTTTCCATTTACGTGAAACTTCCAACACAGACAAATCCATAGAGACAGAATGGATTCTTGGTCACAAGGTCATGAGGGGAAAATGGGAGGTGATGACTAATGGGTAGCGAGTTTTTCTTTGGTGGGGTGGTGGTAAAAATATTCTGGAGCTAGTAATTCTGAATATACTAAAAAGTGAAACTGGAAAAGTCAGTGTTCATGCTGCCTGTCACTACCAGAACCAGTAAGTAGAGACAATGATTGGATCTTTAAGGGTGCTTTATTCAGATGCCAGTGATCTGAGAAGATGGCTGGTTATGTACCCTAAAAACTGGCTTAACATCTCATCCCAAGCCAATCTTTTTATAGGGAGAAGGAAAGGGTTGGTGAGGGGTTTGGGAAAAAGTTAATCAGATAAGAGTTGCAGTCCAGAGGTGATTTTATAGCATTTATCTGCTCATCAACACTTTTTTATCTGCTTCAAGGATGTTCTCTCCTCAAAACTCAATGGCACAGATACTGAAGCACAAAGGTTGAATTGCTTGACCACCTCCTGGAGTCACACTTAGGTCATACATGCCAGTTCCTGGAATAATACCTTCCTATATGCATTACTCACTTAAGCCTATCGACTCTAACTGAAGCTAAAGTATTTAACTCTTGAGTTCTCCTATCAAAAGCACTGAATTGTACACTTAAAAAGGATGAATCGTATGGTGTGTGAATTATATCTCAATAAATCCATTATTAAAAGCGTTGGGAAGTAGGAGGAGGAGACTATAAGGGGACTAAATGGTAATAGAAAAATATATAATAAATACATTAAAATAATTTTAAAAGTTGGCGGGGGTCAGGGTGGCCCTCACTGAGGTGACATTTGAGCAAAGACTTGAAAGAAGAGGGAATGAGCTCTCCTTCGTAGAAAGTAGAAACCTGGAATGAAGCCTGTTTTGAAGTTTTTCTTAAATATTTGTGAGAATTTGTTATCACACTTCTGTTCGTGAGGTGTTATATGCTTATTGCACATATTTTAGTTCTACTCATTTTGGCAAAATCAAGGGAAGAAATTGCCCCACACAAGACCGTTTTATTCAGCGTCACCTGGTGCACCAAATGAAGCAAGAGGGCCAGCGTGATTCCCGCAACAGCAAATCACCTGCCCCGAACTATCTACCGAGCCCGAGTGGGAGAACAGACCCGCTCCCAACTCCGCCCACCTTTTTTATGCGTAACCGACGACACTCCGCCCCTGTGGGTCGGGGCTACGCGCATGCCCAGCGCGGCGGCACGCAGGCGCTCTCTTCAGCTTCCCTTGATCTTTGACCCGTCGGCCGCCCTTGAGCCGGGGCCCCGGGGCGGGGGGAGCCGGTTTGGGATCTGGAGCCGGTTTGGGACCCGGTGCTGGAGCCGGTTACCCTGAGGTAGAGCAGCCGCCATGGTGAGGCCTGAATCCGGGGCTGCCCGGGGAAGGGGAGGCTATCTCGGGCCCGGGGTGGGGGCGGCGAGTTCCAGCCGGGCTGCAGGCGCCGCGTTCCCCGTACGTGCCCCGCGGGAAGCGGGGTCGAGGGCGTACTTCGGCGGGCGCTGGCGACCTGGGAACGGGGGAGAGCCGACTGGCTGGAAGGCAGGGCGGACCTGACTGGCAGGAAAATGCCCAGCAGATGTGATCGCCATGTGCGCCAGCCCGTGCGTGAACAGCCTGAGGTCCAGTAGCCCGGCACACGAGCCTCTGCTGTGTCCCGGAGCTAATTGGTGTTGTCGCCCTATTGTCCCCATTCGAAAGCTGGCGAAACGGGCTCTGAGGCTTTTCCCAGTAAAGAGGCAAAAGTGGCTGGTAGGCCCTGCGACACTGAAAACTGAGCGTTTCTGCGGTAACATTGATTGACACCTAGAGCCAGTCCACAGACCTGGGCACACTGGCTGTGTCATGACACTTGGGGTCCCTTTGAGAGTGCAGTGTTCTTAGCTCTACCCCTAGAGGTTCTGTATATGTAAGTTCCCCAAGTGATTGCTTCAGGGTTTGAGAAGCCACTTCTTAACTGATAGTGATAAGGGTAACGTAAAAGCTTAAGTTCTATGTAGACTTTTATTTAATTCTTATGAAGTCAGTGCTGTCACTGTCCCCATTAAAGTCACAAGTGTCAGAGACGTCTGGAGTCCAGCTCCTGTATCTTGAAACTCCATGTTTCCCACCACATTATTTCTGCCTGGTAATAGCCACTGCCATTTGTTGTGGATGAGGTCCTAGGATGAGCCCTCATTAACTCGGTCCTTCACATCCACTCCCACATGTAACTCTGAGGTGCCCTCAAGGTTGAGTAAAATGTGGCTCTGGAGGAGGTTGTATCCTGTAGAAGAAGGCAGGTCAGTTTGTAAATTAAGACAATAAGACAGTATATTGCTAGGAAAAGAACGAGTGCTATGGGAAGGTAGAAATAGGAGGAGTCTGGGAAGGTTTCCCAGGGGGATGGGGGTGACATGACTAAGTCTTGAAGGCTGCTGGGTTTTGACAGTATCAGAATAGAAGGGAGGATATTCAAGGTTAAGGGGTATGGAGTTCTTTTTTGGGGGGATGATGAAAATGTTCTGCAAGTAGTGGTGATAGTTGAACAGCCCTGTGAATACACTTAAAAAGGACTGAATTGTGCACTTTTGAGGAGAGACTTATATGATGTGTGAATTCAGAGCTGCAGAGATTTCAGGCAAAGAAGTAGGGAAGCGCTGGCTGGTGTTGCTAAGTGGATTGAGCACCGGCCTGCAAACCGAAAGGTCACCGGTTTGACTCCCAGTCAAGGAAATGCCTGAGTTGCAGGCCAGGTCTCCAGTGTGAGGTTGTACGAGAGGCAACAGATTGATGTTTCTCTCACACATAGATGTTTCTGTGTTTCTCCCCCTCTCTCTCCCTCCCTTCCCCTCTCTCTGAAAGTAAATAAGTAAAATCTTTTTTAGAAAAGTTGGTAAGCTGATCTAGGAGTAGACAGATGGTGGAGAGAGGTGAGGGGAGAAGAAACCAGATAAGCCATTTGTAGCTGGACAGGGCTGGGGAGTGGACTGAATTTTCAGGCTGTGGTGGTAGAGAATTGTGTGTATTGTGGGCGGATGGCTAGAACTGTGCTTCAGAAGAGGAAGTGGGGGGCATTTGGAAGTTCTGTCTGGGTGCTTAGATATTGTGAGACTTCAGTTTGGCCACAGCAGAGCTGATAGCGACTTGGTTAAGTGTCACATTCATTTAAATATGAATTAGGCACCAGCTGTGTCAGCCAGAGGCTGGGCCTGCACATGCCATGACATATACAACAGTTGTGGTCCTGACCTCTCTCCTGCCTAGTTTTGATACAAGCAGCTGTTTGCAGAGGTCCTGGATGAACAGGCCCCCTATCTATCTCTGTGCACGCATGAGAGAAGGGGGGTGAATCTCAGTGGCTGTCTATGCCCACCAGCCCGAGGGTCAGGAACTGTGCCTTGAAGGAAGCATTGCACATTGGGTTGTCTGAAAGCTAGGCTCCCTTCTTGATGTAATCAGTGTCGGATAAACCACATTCCTAAGCGCTCCCCAACCTCCACACTACTGCCCTCCTTTGAACCAGCTGCAGGACTGTGGCTCTGCATTAGGCCACAGTATTCCCCGGATGAGAAAGCATGTGTGCTGTCCACAGTAGGTCCCAGGCCTGGAGTTCTGTGGCTCTGATCTCTGCTTCTTGACTGTCATTTTGGCCTGAAGTTGGATGCTGTGTCAGCCAGTTGCTCTGGCGGAGGTTCTTCAGGCCCAAGTGTCACTCTGGACCATGAAATGTTTTAGAGCTTTCTGGGAGAGGCCTCAGCCAGTGGCTGTCTTTGTCATCTGTGGTGGATACAGCTGGCAGTGCTCTGCTCCCCATGAATTCTCAGTGCTGAGCATAACTGATGCACAACTGGTGCTCAGCAGGTGTCTAGGTACTGAAATGGTGGGTGAGAGGCTTGGCTACACCATTCAACACCAAATAGGATCTTGTTGGGAAGCAAAGGCAGCTGCTGAGCTGCTCTGGACCTGGCACCGTCTGTCTGTCCTCTCATTCTTAAGTGCATTGCCTCCTGAGGGCCTTTCAGTTCCCTTGTGAGCAGGATATTGTTCTCCCCACTTTGCAGATCAGAGCACTGAAATCCAGAGGGGTTGAGTAATTTGCTCAGGGCTATACAGCTAACTAGAAGCAAAGCTGGGATTCCAGGTTGTGCCAGCCCAGTTCGAAGGCAGCATTCTCACTTTTCTTTTACACTGCTTCTAAGACCCCTGGGAATGTGGCCCGGCTCTTTGCAGCCTCCTCCCCTCAGTAATCAGAGAATCTATCAAATGAGCTGCTTTATTGGGAGGAGCTTTGTTACTCCATAGTGACTGGTCACTGTCAAGTTTTGTGAAACAAAGAATAGTAATAAATGAAAACCAACATTTATTGAGCACCTACAGTGTCATCAGGCTCCGTGCCAGGCACCTTACAAACATTACCTCATTCCATCCTTAGGGCAGCCCCATTGTTGGCGAGGGGAGAACCCAAGGCTCAGGGAGGTGGAGAACTTGTCCAGGGCTCACAGCTGAGATTTGTATGCAGGTGATCCAAAGCTTACCTGTGTAACCACTACACCATACTGCCTCCCCTGGGAGGTGGTGCTCACAGGAACCTTGGTAGCCACAATTGGCAGCTCCCTTGGCCAGCAGGGTGGCCTCTGAAACTTTGTAGGCCAGCCCAGCCTTTCCTGTAGCTATGGAACTCTGGCAACAGGAACCATGGGCCCACCATGCCACTTGGTTTGAAGCCTGCAGGGGATAGTTGGGGGAGATGCCCAGTTACAGCCTTGTTCTTAATGTTCATTATTTAGCAACAGTTACCATGCTGTGCAGAGAGGTAAACCAGTGAGTACAAGGTAGTACGATGTGGTTGCACTCAGGTGTGTGGCAGCAGAAGAAGATATGTTCTGAGAGTTGAGGGTGTGCCAGGCCAAGGGAACCCGCTGGAGTCACCTAGTGGCCTGTAAGCCTCTGTCAGTCACACAGGACCTGCAGTTTATCCCAAAGCCTCCTGTCCCATTTGAAAGTAGCTTTCGGCAGGGTTGGTGGGTCAGGTGAGGCTTCCCAGTCAGCAGTGTGTCCATCATTCGTCTTTACACCTGCAAGACAGCCCTGTCCCCTTCTCTGAGCTTTGGTTTCTGGTGTGAAATACTGGACTTACGAAATTTCTACACTTGTTCAAATCCACTTCCATTTATTACAGAAATTCCCAACAATAGCCCAGAATTATGTCCTGCTCTACCCACTAGGGAAGGGCAGGTTTGTTGGAGGTCAGACAAAGCCAGTTCTCAGTGTGGGTTCCACTGGAATCTGAAGAGACCCAGTTTGGCTTCAGGGTTGGATCCTTATTCCTTGTTAGGTTGTTTTGTCGCCCTCCCTGCACACCCCAGCACCCTGTGTGAAGTGGGCAGCTTGGGGACACCATGGCTTACAGCGCTGGTTCTGGGGCTCCTGCCCGCCTTCCCGAGTGCTAGCTGAGTCCCTGGGCTGGTCACTAAACACCTCTGTGCCTCAATGTCTTTTTTTAAACTTTTTTCATTGTGTTGTTTATACTTCAGTGTCTTGAGTTGTTGGTATTAAATGGCACAATAAATAGAATGTTTTTGGCGTAGTGCCTGACATCCTGGCTTGGTTGATACTTGTTGACTGATAGGAAATCTAATGACAGAAAAATACGAAGACCCAGGGAAACCACTTGGACATGCCCCGTGCGTCCTCTGCGCACCTGAGTTTGTACCGTCTCATTCACACGGTCATTTTCATACGTGCTGACTGCACCTGAGCTCTCTTCACAGCGAGATCTGCACATTGGCCCATCTTGACCTCCTTCCTGGTCTCCAACTGCAAGTTCCTTACCTAGGCAGGTCCTGGCTGCCACCCAGACATTTCTTTTGCTTTCTCCCAGATTTGGCTTCCTCTGGTCCCTCTGCTTAGTAAAGCCCAGTATTCCTGTCATAATTCTACCTGCCCTTCCAAACCCATCCCAGTAGAAATGCCACTGTCTTCCATCGCCTCTCCACGCCTCTGGTCACACACATTTTATGAGACTTCGCACTTGCCTCTCTGGTACATGGAACCACATGGTCTTGGAGTAGGAGGCTGCTGTGTGGCACTGCCATGTGTGGACGATTTCCCCGTGAGGCCTGGTGGGTGCGGGAGCTCAAGGGCGGGGGCTGGTGGATCGTCGCAGTCTGACTGCTGCCTCTCAGGGAGTGGGCACATGCACGAGCCAGTGGCGGGACAGGTCCTGCTCTTCTTCACCGCCTGGTCGTTGATGTGTTTGTGGAAGTGCCTGCCTCGTGGGCGTTCGTGGAAGGTGTGTTTTTGCTATTTTGTTGTGTTGAGTGGAGTGCATTGAATAGTGTTGGGGGAATTAGAGTGACTCTGAGTCTCCTCACCGGTAGAAAGAAGGTTGGACCAGCTGATCTCAGAAGCACAGAAAGTGTCCTCGTTGGCTCTGATGGCAAACTGAGTGAGGAGAGAGTCTGGGACGGCCCCTAGTCCTGGCTCCAGGCCATAGTATTATTCCTGAAGCCAGTGGCTTCTGTGCCCTGTAGCCATTAGCCTTGGCCCCTGTCTGACTCTGGGGACTCATTCAGGTTTACCCACTTACCTGCTGTCTCAGGAGCAGCTGAAGCCACCCACAGAAGCTGTTCATTAGAGAAGGGAGCCTGTGGCTGCTACTCTCTGCTTTATTATCTCAACTCTCCAGAGGCCTTACCACTCTGCAGCCCTTCCCAGGGTACTATCTCTAGGGGCTGCAGCCTGCTAACCAGTTGCCTGCTTTGCCCACAGGCCAAGTACCTGGCCCAGATCATTGTGATGGGGGTACAGGTGGTGGGCAGGGCCTTTGCCCGGGCCCTCCGACAGGAGTTTGCAGGTAAGCCTCACCCGTTTCCCCTTGGAGCTCCCCTAGCTATGGGACCAGGGACCAGGGACCAGGGCCCACGCTGGTTGTGAATGTAGGAACTGTGGGCTGGGGTTCTGACAGCTTGAGTGGCCCAGGGCAGTTCCCGTGGTGTGGGGGCGGTGCTGGGGTGGTGCTGGACTCTGGGACATTCCCACAGAAGAGAGTCCTGGTTGACATGAGCATCTGGGGAGGAGCTGGCTGCTTTTAAGGCAGAGTCCAATACTTATAGCACAGACTAATTGGCTTGCAAAGCCCAAAGTACTTACTCTGGCTCTAAGAAAAAGTGTACTGACTTCCGAGTCTAGGGTCACTGAAAGGGAAGTGATCCCCAAAGGCAGCCTGCTTTGGTGTCCCAGGCAACTGGTGGACGGCTTTGCTGCCTTCCCCTACCCACAGCTTTGCTCTGCTTCCCTTAATATCCTGAAGATCCCCAACTTTCTATGTGTGTGGATGAGGGGGAAGTGGAAAAAAGAGGGATGGGGTAAGGTTGTGGTCTAGGCTGGGGACTGGGCTCCAGGTTTGGGGACCAGACCCTGCCCACCAGTGTAGCAAATCTGTCTTCACTTCACTATTCTCCCATCCCCTGCCCCCAAAACAAACCATTCCTGGAGAAGTACCCTCTGGCCATTTTTGCTCTTTCTCTTCTCCCATGCCACCTGGCAGGGGTGAGCCACCCACATGGAAGGCCAGGGGAGCTCTGGGCTGCTGGGGGCTGAGCACTAACCTGCACATTCACACAGCCAGCCGGGCCGCAGCTGATGCCCGGGGACGTGCCGGACACCAGTCTGCAGCTGCCTCTAACCTCTCTGGCCTCAGCCTCCAGGAGGCACAGCAGATCCTCAATGTCTCCAAGCTGAACCCCAAGGATATCCAGAAGGTGAGGCTACTGGGCTAGTTCTGAGACAAGCAGACCAGAAGTAGGGGGGCAGGTCAGCAGTATAGGGAAGAGTAAAGGAGGCCTGGCCCCTCCAGAGAAGTGGTGGGGTGGAGGCTTTGGCTGCAGCCAGCTGGGACTCCAACCTGTGGGAGCCAATCTTGTTGGTTTATAGATGCCAGACAGGCAGGAGCATAGGCATAGAGCAGTTGGTAATAGCAGCCAAACCCCTCCCTCCGTGGGTACCTGTCCCCTCACTGCCCCTTAGAGGTTGCAGCAGAGTTCCAGGCACACAGGGCAGAGGGGTCGAGCCCTTGTTTTCCTTCTTTGTCATCCTAGCTTCCCCTGCCTCTGTAACTCAGAGACTGCACACCTCTCATCATCTCCCCTCCTCTGCAGAATTATGAACACCTATTCAAGGTGAACGATAAATCTGTGGGCGGCTCCTTCTACCTGCAGTCAAAGGTGAGTGGTTTTTGCTGCTGGGAGGATAGGAAGCCATGTTCCTGGCACTTCAGATCTTGGTAGGTAGAAAGGTGTGTGGGCCTTTCTCTGGTGCCCAACCTCAGAGAGGACCCCTAAACTCACTCCTCCTGGCTGCCGCAGCTGTCAGGCTCTGTCAGCCTAGGCCCTGTGTCAGCCTAAAAAGCAGACCTCCCAGCAGCCATGGCTTGAGAGAAGAGGACCACTGACCCCTGGCTGTTGGGATGCTGGAAGCATCTCAGATCCTAGGTGACAGTCCACAGGTGCCCTGGGCTCGATTTGCCTCAGGGGAGCCCCCAGGCCATCCTTCTGGTCCCGGCACTAGACCTCCCCACTGCCGTCTAGGACACACAGTTGGAACTGGACTGTCTTTTGCAGGCCACCCTACCTAGCTGTTTGTAATTTCTTCCCCAGGTGGTCCGAGCAAAGGAGCGCCTTGAGGAGGAACTCCGAATCCAGGCCCAGGAGGACAGAGAGAAAGAGCAGAGGCCCCAGACGTGACCACTTGGCTCCTCCTGCCCCACTCCGCCCACCACCTCTAATTTATAGTTTGGTAATAAATGTCTTTTCCATGTTTCTCAAGTGCACACATCCAGATTCCAAGAGGCAGACTGTTCTTCCTGCCAGCTATGGTCTGCCAAGAGGTGGGGTAGGGGGCCAGGGTGGGTAAGTTTGGCGAGAAGCCAGCCAGCCTGCCTGGCCCTGCCTACCCATGGCTCCTTCTGTCAGGGTAGGGGACACAGCCCCTCCTGTTGTCAGTGCCAGCACCAGGCTCATTCTGTAACATCACTGTGTTCAGGTCTACCCCCTCCCTTCTAGCTGGGGGACGGAGCACCAGGACCTCAAGCTCTATCATACTGCCTCTCCACAGCTGGGTTTGTCTCTGGCATCTCAGTAATTTGGGCAGAATGCTCCTTGTGTGGCTGGGGAAGAGAAGCCTCTTATTGCATGGAGGCCATTAAGCTGGGTCTTCCTGAGAGCTAAACCACTCACCAAAGTCACAGCAGGTAGGAGATTCTGACAGGACAAGGACCTGAGCATGTCTATGAACTCCACTCATGTTCCTTCAACATCTGCTCCCTTGATCCCTCTCCCCCTCCCCCTCCCAGTAGCAAATTAAGAGGTGGTAGCCCCCCCAGGGTTGGGAGGAAGCCCCAGAACAGAGCCTCTGGGTGCTGCAGTCTGGGGCGGGTGACCCCGAGCCAGACACAGAGCAGTCAGACGTGGTTTCTTGTTGGGTGGCCCAGCTTCTGGCACATCCAAGGCAGAAACCATCTTTGCAACTTGCTTTTATTGTTTCTTTATAAACTTCCTCTCACATGGAGGAATATATTGTTATAGTCATTAGCTTATCTCTTTTTTTGTTTTTTACTCTATGCTAACAGCAGTGGAGCCAAGAGGAGGAAAAACATATGCTATGATAGAAAGGCACTTAGAACCTGTTAAAATACTGATATCCTGGAATGTGCAACAAGAAACCAACAACAACACGTACACCAGCCCTCTTGAGCCTGGTCTATCACTGAGTCACATGCTGAGCTAATGTCACCTTCCAGTGCCCTGTTCCTCTGCTCCTTGGGCTTGAATCTCAAACCCCTTTCCCCCTAGTGGGGGACTTAAAGGCCTGGGTCCTGGATGGGGCCCGAAGAAAGGAGACCAGCTCCCTCCTGCTTTGCTCATGGCCCCTTCGAGAGGCAAAGCCAGCACTGCCGGGCCCTATTAGGGCAGGCTAGGTCAGGGTGACCCCTCTGGGATAGAAGGGCAGTCCAGGAAAGGGCAGGGGTCAACAGAGCTGCTCAGAGGAACAGCAAGGGGAATCTGGAAATGCAGGGTTGCTAAGGACCCTACTACTGTCCTGCAGCTCACTTGTTCTGCTGCCAGGGAAAGGGAAGGCTTGCTCACTGAGGCCAAGGACAGGGCAGGCCTAGGAGCCACAGCTCCTGATGGCTGGGCCACTGCCTCCCAGACTGCACCAGGCTACCTCTCAGGGCACAGCAAAGGCTCAGGGATGGGGAAGACCACTCCCCAGGGTTGGACAGTAGGTACGTGGAATATCAGCATCCTTGGCTTATTCTGGACCCTGGGAGTAAAAATAAAAGCCTCTCTAGGATGAGGGGCTTTGTTGGGAAAAGCCAGAGGAAACAGTATGTCACAAGTCTAGGCTCCTTCCACCAACTCCCCCCACTCAGGTGGAGGGGCTGGGCCTCCCATGGCCTCTGGTGGGCCCTGGCCTCTAGCTCTCCCTCACCTGTGCTTTGGATATGACTTGGCAGCCTCAGAATGAAAGTTACATAGCAACCTGGGGTGTCCCAGCCAGCCTCCCACCTCCTACCAGCCTGCTGGCTTCTACAGCCTCTAGTGCAGGGTGGGGGGAACACTGCCCCTGCAGCCAGGTGGGCCCAAGGTCCTGGCACCTCCCCTTCCCATACTTCATAGCTCCCCAAAAGGTAGAGGGACACCAGTGGTAAAGGGGCAGCTGAGTGGTGAGCTGTCCCCTCCCTTTGGAGAGCACTGTCCAGTGTGGAGAAGGGGCCGACCCTCAGGCAGTACTGGCTGCATCAGATGGGTAGGTAGGTGCGGAGGGGCAGTGGGCAGAGCAGGCCTCCCTCTGAGTAGGGGGCACCTTGTCATAAGGGTATGGTGGCTCTTCCTGTGGCTTTGCAGGGGCCTTATTTTGTCTTGCTTTCCCTCTGGAGGGTGGGCCAGAGGGAAAGGGGTCCAAGGAGCCCCCAGAGCCGGGGCCTGGTAAGGCTGGGCAGGCGGGGTGGGTCTTAATCCCAGGCTCCTTGTCATAGCCCACCACACGAAGGGGTGTTGGAGCACCGAGCCAGCAGAGGCAGATGCCACCCCATCTGCTCCCACTGCTGGGACGTGGCTGCCAAGTAGACAAGGAAGGGAAGGAGGGTGACCTGCCCAGGTTGGCCACTAGGTTGAGGGAGGCACCGGGGTGGAGGGCAGGGCAGGAAGACAGGGCCAGAGGGGAGCAGGGCCTCAGCAAGAGCTCAGGTGTCTCCGGCCTGCAGGCAGGTCCTCCCCTGGGAGCCTGGGACACCAGCAGTGACCTAGCACCATCCTCGCTGCCCAGCTTGTCTGGGGCTGGGGCTGCCAGGGGAACACAGCCAACCAGGCTTTGGGAGCAGGAGGACATTATTGCTATTTCGCAGAAGAGTTTCTGTTCGTCGGGGCAGGGCCAGGAGCTCCGGGTCGCTCCCTGGGATGGGTTCAGTTCACCACGGCTGGTTTGAGCAGCACAGAGCCCGGTGGGATGACCACCCAGCCAGGGGCCAGTGCCTCTGAGCTGTTGGCCACCGAATTGACGCCCGTGGACAGGTCCAGCACGGTACCTGGCAGCAGGGAAAGTCCTTCAGGGCTGGGCCGGGAACGACTACTCTCAGTCCTCTCCAGAGGGGTCTTTCGGCCCTCCAGGCCCAAGGCCCTGGCCGGCACCACCCCACACCCCTTCTCCCCATCAGCCTTGCTACCCATGGAGCCAGCCAGGAGGGAGACTACAGGCAGGCCCAGTCCACCAGCACCAAAGGGTGAGGGCAGCAGTGGGTTCTTGGCCAGATTGAGGGGCAGGACGGGGCCTGGCAGCCCAGGGCCCATGCCAGCCCCACTCCCACTGCCCCCACCATTGCCACAGGCCAGGGCACTGAGGTCAAGGGGGCCAGGGGCCAGGGGCAGTGGCAAGCCAGGGAGGCTGGGGCCTCCAAAAAGGGCAGCTGGGTTGGGGATGATGATCTGGGCCCCACTGACATAGGGGCTGCCGTCCGGGGCAGGCAGTGGTGGTTTGGGGGGAGGGCGCAGTTGCAGGAGTTCCTGCTGCTCATGGGACACAAAGTGGCCGTGGGCCTTGATGTGCTTGCGCAGAGAGCTGGGGTCCGTGTAGCGCTTGTGGCAGCCGGGCATCTTGCAGTAGTAGGGCTTGTCCACGTAGTGGGTTCGAGTGTGCTTGAAGCGGTCACTTGAGTTGGAGTAGCGCTTGTTGCAGCCCTCATATGGACAGACATAGGGCTTCTCACCTGCGGGCAGGGCTGGTGTGAGGGGTCTCTGAGCCCAGTGTCCTGCCCCTGTCTACTATCTACCATCTATTCAGCAGCCCTCAGACCATGGTCTCCATGAGGGCAGACTGGCCCATTTGGGGGTGGGGGGGGGTTGTCCTCAGCACCTGGCATGAGATCTGACCCCAGGTCGGGGCAGTGGAGCACAGCCACTGAGAAGCCAGCCTAGTTAATCCCAGAACCCCTGTGGCCTGACTGTGTGCCCTGGACCTTAGTGCTATGCTTCAAATTGTAGATGACAGCACCCACTTCAACAAGTGAACTGATGAATCTGATTATAGACTTCATAAAGACCCTACTAGGAGCAAGCCCACAGTGAGCACTGCATGAACGCCGCCTGCCCTTTGTGTAGCCCTTACTGGGCAAAACAGCTCCAGATTCACTAAACGTCTCCTCCTGTGCTGACCAGAATGGAACCATGAGACTGTGGGCCTTCAAGCATGGCCAGCCCAGACGGAAATCTGGTGTAACATGCACACCAGATTCTGCAGACTTCATATGAAGTAAAGAATTTCAGTGTCTCAGTGATACCTTTTCAATTTTGAAAAGACAACCCTTTGGACATACTGGGTTCAAGAAAATATATGATTACACTTCATTTCACTTATCGCTTTGTATTTTAATGGGGCAATTGGGAACTTTAAAATCAGATGTGTGTCTGTTGGCTAGTGCTGGCTCTCGTGTGTGCTGGGGTGTGGTGAGAAGCAAAGCAGACACATGGCTGCAGTCACATGTGGCCCTGGTCAATCTTACAAACATAACGAGGCCCAGTATGGCGGGAGGGCCTGTCTGCACTCCTGTGTGTTAGGGGTCTGACCCACCGGAGAGGCTTCCCCTGGCAAGTGGCACCCGAAACAGACCAGTCAACAAGGGGACACATCCCTCCTCTCTTGGATACCTGGGGAGGGCCAGCCTGCCCAGCTACCTCGCTCCATCCCCACATGTTACCTGTGTGTGACCTGTTGTGGATCTTCAGGTTCTCTAGGCGGGAGAAGCTCTTGCTACAGGTAGGGCAGCGGTGCGGCTTCTCATTGGTATGTGTGCGGATATGGATGAGCATCTTGTACCTGCTCCAGGGAGGGCACGAAGACAGCTCAGCTCGATGGTCCCCTGTGCCCCCTCCCTCTTGTGGGCTCTCACCCTCCCTCACCTGGCGTTGAAACCTCGGCCGTGACGCGCGCAGCCCTCCCAGTGGCAACAGTACCCGGCGTCTTTCTCCGGCTTGACGTGGTAGTCATTGACGTGATCCACCAAATCTTGCAGGAGCTCAAAGAGCTGGTTACACTGCAGGGCCGGGGAAGGCTCTAAGCCCATGTGAGGCCGCTGGCCCCAGCCCTGCCCCACTCTTCCTGGCCCCCACTCACCTTGGCCCAGCGACAAACCAACTGCTTTGGCAGGGGTAGCTCTGGAGAGAGGCACTTGTCCTTGGGGGTGGTGAGGAAGGAGGAAGCAGGCAGGTGCAGGGCGCCTCCAGAACCCAGAGGCAGGAAGAACTGGAAGGAGCTGGGGACGTTGTCCAGATAGCGCAGTGGCCGGAAATCCTGGGAGGAGAGGGCAAGGGGCAGAGCCGGTCAGTGCCCCGTGGGTCCAGCAGGCCTAGACCCCCTGTTCCTTCTGTGGCAGGCTGAGTTGTGTCCCCCGCAGTGATACATCCTAATCCTAACATCCAGTACCTGTGCGTGCGACCTTATTTGAAAGGAAGGTCTTTGCAGTTGTGAGCAATTTGGGGGGGGGGGGTTCCTAGACAAGGGCGCCCTAAGTCCCGTGACCAGTCTTCGTAAGAGGAAGATTCAGACACAGAGACCCACAAGAGGGAAGGAAGCCCTGTGACATCAGGCAGAGACTGAAGTGAGGATTCGTCTCTGGGGCCTCCAGAAGGAACCAACCCTGTCGAACACCTTGATTTCAGACTTTGGCTTCCAGAATGGTGACGGAATAATACATTCCTATTGTTTTAAGACACCCAATTTGCGGCCCTTTGTTACAATAGCCCCAGAAAACGAATACACCTTTCTCTCCAGGAGCCACATTCCCTCCTTACCGGAGTGGTGTGGACTGCAGACAGGTCACCGTTGCTCTGGCGCTCAGGGGACAGAGAGCTGCTGCCGTTGGGGGAGTCCAGCCCTGATGACGGTGACAAGCTGAGGTCTACCAGAGGGGCTGCTGAGAAGCGTCCCTCTACCTTCTCAGGGAACTTGGGGTTCAGCAGGAAGCCTAAAAGAGAGGCATAATCCAGGGCTGCTGGAGCCAGGAGTCCTGGTGGCCAGGCCCTCCTACCTCTGAATCCCAAGCCATGACCCTAGAAGCAGACCCCAGTGACGCCACAGCCCTGACCACCCAGGGACCCCAAGTACCTGAGCCAACAGCCTGTACAACTAATAAATGTGACCTCTGCCATTGGTTGACATGGGAAGTGGGAAGTACCCACTTTACAGATGGAATGATCTGGGACACAGGGTAAGTAACTGACCAGGAACTGGAAGCCAGGGCCCCTAGTTGCCCATCGTATTGGTGGGTAGGGACCACCTTTTTAACTTTCCTCACGCCCCTTCTGCCTCAGTGCTCCTCCTTTCAGTAAAACAAGAGGTTTGGGCTGGGCTATTTCCAGAGCCCTCCAGCTCAGAAGTGGTAGATCTGATTTCCAGGGGCACCGGTGGCAGAGCAGAGGGCCTGAGCCCTAAGCGTCCTGAGAAACACGTGCTGGGCCAGGTCCCCAATCTCTACTGACCTGGCTAGCTGCCCACACTGCCTCAAAGCCCAGGAGTTGGTTCTCAGGGCCTTTTGTTACTACATGTAAACCCTGCCCCCCCCCCCCCCATCAGGCACTTCAAATCCTCCCAGAGGCCTCATTTGTACCCAGGCCCTGCTATTTCAGCTCTATAAACCGGCAGGTCATTTCCCTCCTACTGGGGACAATGTAACGTCCAAACATAAACTGCTGGGAGGATGAATGGCCAGAGTGTGGAGAGCACTCTGAGCTGGAAGCTGTGAGGGGCTGCAGCTACGTCCAGGTGGACACACACTGGACATCCTATTGCCACGGCTCCATCACAGCCCAGAGACTACTGCCCTGCCCCAGCACGGTACCTGAGGGTGGGGAGCCTGGGGAGGGACTGCTGTCCACCAAGCCAAGCTCCCGGTGTAGAGCTCGGTGCTGGACCACATTTAGTGTCCTCTCCCGCTTTTCTCTCGCCGCCCGGAGCTTGGTGATGCTCAGCTTCAGGTCAAGCGGCTCGTCCAAGGAGTGCATAGTGATGGGCGGGGGGTGGAAGTGGCAGCAGCTGGTGGGGAGATCCCAAGCTGGTAGTCAGGCAAGAACCTAGGGGAGGACGGGAGCTGTGTTGTGACACTGTGACCCCAAACCCTCCCCAGGCTGCACTCATTAAAGCCCACAGGAGAGGGAGGCAGCAGGTGTGAGGCAGTAGGAAGGCTGTCTCCCCAGGGAGGGAGAGCCTCTGAGTGGCCTGGCCAACAGGTATCATGAAGAGAGCCAACCACCTACTCAAGAGCTTCCATGACCATGTCCCACAAATCTTTGTCTGGAAGGCAAAGCCTAAAGAGTACATTTTGCCATGAAATGAGTTTTAGATCTTGCCTCAGGTCACGGAGCTAGGAAGTGGTAGAGCTGCCCGATTTAAGGCCAGATCTCCTTGGAAATAACCAGGCAAGTTTCAAAGGTCATTTCTGACTGAGTGGCAAGTCATGCCTGGGACACATGCCTGGTCTGAGCTTTAGGACCCAAAACTAGGCCAGAGGAGTAGTGTGTTCTCCAAGGTGGCCACGAGTAGTCCTCAGCTACGGGCTGCTGAACGCTCTTTGTGCCGAGCCCAGTGGGGATCTGAGGTCACCTCTGAGGGAATAAGGCCGAGAGCCTGCTGGGCAAAGCTGAGCAAAACCTGACCCCAAAGGATGGGGGTGCAGACAGGCGGCCTTGCCTCCCAGGTGAGGTCAGGAGGAGAGGTGCCTGTAGGAACCAGGAGCCAGAGGGCTCTGGGCCACCACTAGGGGGCAGCTGGGGGCTGTGGCCCAGCCCGGCCAGCCAGGGGCAGGTGGGGTTGGAGGGAAGTGGACCAGCTCTGATGGTTAGTAAAATAAATGCATGTATCATTTTTTACTGGTGGTGATATTCTCTTATTATGAGTTCTCATGCTCGAATTTTCACCATTTTCTTAGAATGGCTCAATGTTGCAATTTTCTTCACATAAAAATGACCCAAGAGCAAGGTCAACAATTCATTCCAAATTCAAAGTTTTCTTACAGCAACAGTCTTTTCATATGTGGCAAAAAAGTCAATGCATGTCCTTGCATTTGTTAAATGAGATGATTATACCCCAAAAAACTACCAGCTAAACAAGCCAACACGGAGATACTCCCTGTCTTTCATGAAATCCAGGTTTTCACAGTTCAACTCAGAATTCTCTTTAACCATTAGGTGATAAAAGACTTCGCATATTTCACTTGCGTTTCCCTGGGGGCAGGTTTTGCCCAGATGCACTCAGAGCTACCTGGAGCTCTCTCCACAGAACAGAACAGGGGAGGACGGCCCCATGTCCCCACTCAGGTTTTCTACAGGTCAAGCCTCTCAGCTACTTTAAACAGTCTTCACCCAGTTCTAAGCCGTGGCTGTCTGTCTCCCCAGACAAGCTCCACTTCTGCCAAGAACCTTCCAAGCACGCAGGAAACAAGGCAGTTCCCTCCTTCCCTTAGGCCCCTGGGCTTCCGGGGACACAACCCAAGACTCCACCAGCACAGAGCTACATCAGTCTCTGAGCCTAGGGAGAAGTGCATTATCAGAGCACAGCTGGCTGCACGGGGCCAGGGACCCAGGTTTTGTTATTTGACTTGTCCCTGTTAAACTCCCTCAGGTGGGTACCTGCAGATCTGTTGGGTTTGCCACACAGCCCATGCGTGGGCCAGGAGCTCCCAGTGATGCCGGGGGACTGGGACCAGACTGCTATCCTGTCCAGGAGCTCCAGGTCTAGCCGGGCAGGTGAGTGAGACAGTGATGGACAGATGTGGGCCCCTCCACTCTCCTTCCAGTGGGGGGAGGAGCTGCCCTCTGCCTGACCCACCCCCCAGTTATGTCTGTCTGTCTGCCTGTCCCTCCACCTGTTTATTTTTAGACACAGGCCCCTTCCAACCTCCCTGAAGCTCCTCTGTGCTGGGAGCCTGGAAGGAGAGGAAGGAAGTAAATATTTATGCTGATTAAGAATTCAGGAGCCAGGAAGGGCTGGTGGCCTGGTCCTTGGCTGGCCTAGGTCCACAGGCCTCCCGCAGCTTCCACACATACACCCCGCCCCCTCACCCTTCCAGAGAAGGGGACCACGAGGGCAGCACAGTTTGAAACGGAGAATTCAAAGTGACACTGATTGTCATTGGTGTCACTGACCAAGCAACATACTTTTGGCACCTGTCCCCAGGCCAGAGGGGGACCAGGGAGAAGCCCTGGGTCACCTTGTTCTAAAGACCTGAAGGACATACTGCTTCAGTCCACAAGCAGAGGGCTCCAAGGGAAACCTGCCTCCCGGGGTGGGGCCAACCACAGGGTCCATGATGAGAGGGCGGGACTCCAGCACCCCACACCCCAGAGATGGCCCCTCACTTCCTGCCCTTGGATTTGCCCAGTGGTTCATTCTGATGGAAACCCAACCCCTGGGGAAGGAGGAAGGAGCTACCCCCAAAGCCAACAGCTCCCAGCACCCCCACCCTCAGGCTGGCCTCACCCTAATTTCCCTCCCGATGGTGACCCCACTCCTTGGCTAACCTCAGTGTCCTCTTTCACCCCACCCCTCCCCCTCCCCCCCAGCCAGCGGCCATTCTGGGCTCCGGCTCTGCTCTTTGTTCCTGGGCTGGGTGAAGAGGGGCGGGTGAGAACCAGAGTTGAGCTCTCCAGAGGCTGAGGGGACAGCCGGCCTGGAACCCTGGGTCTATGATAACCATCGGAGGCCAGCACAGGATTTACAGCTCAGGACAACCGGGAAGGTGGGGAGGGCGGAGACGCTCGGAAGGACGGCTGTCGTGTGCTCTGAGGGTGCAAACAAGTTTCTTAACCAGCGGTAATGCCGCCATAGGCAGGAGCCACGGAGTTTCCTGTACCCCAGTACCCGGGGTGCAGCATGGAGCCCCTTCCCCTGGGATCTCGGCGGCAGAATCCCCAGCTCAGTTTTCTGCTGGCTGGCTCAGAGGTGATAGTTGTGGGGCTTTGGGTGGGTGGGCAGGCAACGCCAAGGTGGTCGTGCTCCAGTGGCGAAAGGAACTAATTAGAATGGAGGGAGCGAGGGCCCTGCGGGGACCACCGAGGTGGCAGGGCTGGGCGGGGGTCACCCTGGGGGTGGGCCATGCTGCCCCCCCACCCTCCCTGGGGGCTGGGCCTTAGATAATGGCTGCTATTATGTGCTGCCTGTGGGCGAGCAAGGGCCCCCAGCTGCAGGGCCTCCCACCCCCATTTGGCCTGCCCCACCCGGTGGCTCCTCCCCCTCCCGCCCTGCCCTCCAGGCACCAGGCGGCCTACAAGTGGAGAAACTGAAGCCCCCCAAAGCCAGTCTCTGCTAGGACCCTGTGGCTGGGGTGGTGGGCATATAGAAAGGGGCGTGGGGGGGGGAGCGAATGGGTCGACCTTCATTAAACACCTACCTTTTATACACTGTCCATGAATTCTCTGAACCCTCTAAAATCTTGCTGTGGGTCATTCCCCCTGCTGTGCAGGCAGGGAAACCGAACTGATCACCAGGTTAATAGGCGCAGGCCAGAATCTGCTCTGGATAAAACCTCTCCCTCCCTGCAGTGAGCTAACCCTAAGCCTGGAGCAGTCCTGTGGAGGCGGAGAGGGGCTCTGTAAGATGAGGACTCTCCCAGCCTACCCCACAGGAGCACAGAGTCGGCTGCCTGACCACCACCTCGGGGTGTTGTCAAGGGCAACATGAGGGGCACCCCTTACTCCCAGAGTAGCCCTGAAACTACCCTTTGATCAGCGTGGCTCAACCAGATTAGGACCAAGATGCAACTCTCAAAAGCCCATGTGGCTTTCTTGATACAGACTGGAAAGGGGAAGCAAGTTCCTGGCCTCCCCTATGCTCCATGGGTGCCCCAGTGTCTGGTGACTGTCAACACGCTGCTCTTACCACAGGGAAACTGGCCCGGAGAGAGAGACCACTGCCCCAGGTCACACAGTGGGTAGCAAGTCCGGGATTGGAAACCATGGGTGAATATTACAGAATGACAGTACCAACAGCCCATTGTTGATAATCGGGGTACAGGCTAGCATCTGTTAAGGCAAGTGCTCCTTGCTCCCCATTTGACAGGTGCAGGAGCTAAGACTTGGGGAGATTAAGTGAACTGTCCAGGGTCACAGAGCTGCTGTGGCAGAGCTGGGTTTCAAGCCCGAGTCCGGAAGCTATGTCCATCATTAGCCTCTCCTGTGCCAGTGGGTGTGGGGAGGGACAAGAAAAAAGGGCTCCTCTCCCTGCCCAGGGGTTTGTTGGAGCTAGGTGCAGAGCCCAAAAGGGGCACAGACAGGGGGTGGTTGCTGGAGAGGCTGCCTGGGGTGGTAGCCACAGGGAAGCTTGGTGAACTGCAGGCAGTTACGCTGCCAAAGGTAGGGCCCACAGTCCTGCATTCCTGGGAACCACTGCGGCTGCGCCCTGCCTAAGAGCTCCACCCTCCAGGGCAGCCAAGCAGCAGGGGCTAGAGGGGGGCAGCAGGGGCAGGCCTCATCGGCTCCTGGCTCCTCTTCCTGATCAGGCAGCAGAGCATACTCAGGGTTGTAAGTATGGAGTACAATACCTGGGTCTCCAACATGGCTCTGACACTTCCTGCCCCTGTGACTTAAGGCAAGTCACCTCAGGGTCCTCAGCTCTAAAGTGGGATGATAATGATAGTAATAAGCCACTCCCACTGGGTTCCTGGGAGAAATCAATGTAACCATACACACCCAATGATTGCTTCGTGTTTCCACTGATATGTAATACTCAGCACCTAGAACAGTACTGGGTGCACAGTGGGGACTTAATCACACTTCTTGAATAAAGTGTCACCATGGCGGAGTTCTGCAGCCTTCTGCCAGTCTAGAAAGTGAGAACAGCTGAATGGGGGACAGGCCCTTCCTGCTGCACCCACAGACACTCTAGTTTCACACTCATCTGGGAACATGTGGCTTCTGTTTAGGGCAACTAAACAAGTGTGTGCCCCTCGAGAGCCTCTGGCCTCTGCTGTCCTGTGCAATGACCAGAGCTGCTGATCACAGTCACCTTCCAGAGTCTGACTGCATCAAGGAAAGGACGCCAGGAGGCCCTGGAGAGGCTCTAAGCAGTCCTGGAAGAAGCAAACCTCCTCCCAGGATGAAAGGGAGGGGCTTATCCTGAGGCCTCTGCCCAGCAGGTCCCAGGAGAGGGGCCAGGGCAGGCAGCACTTCCTGGAAGAGCATGGGGTTTGCCTTCCCTGGGAACCTCTAGCTCTGAAAACCGGCCCCTCCTCTACTCTATCACAGATGGGTCCCCAGCCAGCACCCTGTGCCTTCCCAGATCCTCTGGAAAGGCAGACCTCATCCTGGAGTGCAAATACCCCCAGGTGACCCAGCCAGGGCTTAGCTCTTGGGCTATGGGGGCTTCAGAAAGGTCCTCAGCTGGGCAGCAACTGTGCAGGCACATTTAGAGAGTGTTACCCAGAGCCAGGCTACCTGTTCCAGTCCTCTGTGCCCCACCGCTGGCTGTGGGGACTCATATGGGTCCCTGTTGTTCCCTCCGAGCCTTAGTTTCCTCAACCATAACAGGCACCACAATACCACGTCAGATGGCCAGGCACAGGAGGGACTCAGGGCATCCTGCGAGACTGGCCTGGCTAGGCGCCTGGCACACAGGGGGCACCAGCAACTGGTAGCCCTGAGGATTCTGTTCCTGGCCCCAGTCTGGGGGTACCCCACAGTAATATGCCCTGCCAAAGTCACCCAGATAGTTCAGGCAGTGGTGAAGGTGGAAGGCATGCAGCTGGCTTCCCCCACACCCCTCACCAGCCCTGGCTCCTCAGATGTACTTCCTTCCCCAGCACCAGCAGGGTGCCACCAGGCTGGGGGCAGCAGCTCACACACGGGCCCTGGCCTGCAGATGCACACTCACATAGATGTGTGCGCCCGTCCAGCTGCAGGGCCCAGCCTGGCACAGCAGTCTCCCCTGGGCCCGGTGGCTCGAGGCGCCTAGTGCAGCCCCCACCCCTTGCTGCCTGCCTGCCTGCAGCCACCTTTGCACAACTATGTCTGGTATTTTCCTGTCTGCCCAGCTTGGGGGGGAGGTGCTGTGAGCACTGCCTGCACCTGGGCCTCAGCCAGAGGGGAGCCCGCCAAGCAGCCCCCACGCCAGGCAGCCCGCCCACTACCCACCCACCAGCCAGCAAGCTGGGAGGGAAGGGCTGGGCCCAGGCTGCCCAAATCCCTGGGAGGGGCCCGCACTGGGGAGCCAGACAGGACACACACCCAGCAAGGCCTAGACACAGGCAGCCCAGGACCTGCCAGGCAGCACTGCCACTTTCAGTGGGCAGCGGTGCTGGACACTCCTCCAGAGCTCTCTGGGGCCAGCAAAGGCACTGGCCAGTATCTCACAGGTCAGGGACTGGCACTCACAGCACCCCAGACATACAGGCACATGCATGTGTCATACCTGTGCACATACATGGGACATACAGGGCATGGCAGGAAAGTAGCATTAAAGTTGGGAACCCAGGACCCAGGCATCTTAGCTTATGGTGGGGAGCCAGGATGAGGCCTAAGGCCCACCCCTCCCATCACCACAGGCCCAATGGACAGCATTTGCCAAGTCCCAGCGGGAAGGGAGGTGGCAAGGCGGGCTCTGGACTCTGGCCTTTCCCTCCCAGCCTCATTTACCCCATTTCTCAGTTATGCACTCCAATGCCAGGCCCTCCACTCTGTTCTTGGGGGCGCCCACAGATAAGTAAGAATGAAGGGCATCCAGACTTCAGTGGGGGAACCACTGGCAACAGAGAAACAGTGCTTAGGGGTGAGCTGCTCCTGCGAGTGTGGGGGGCAGACCTGAGTCGGCCATATGGACATGGGGCGAAGCAAGAAGAAGCGGAAGTGTTGGGACCTGAGTTCTGCAGGCTGCACTGGCCAGCCTGCCTCCTGCTCACTATCACCATTCACCCTCACCACCCTGACAATTAGGTGTGATTCTCCCCATCTTCCAGGTGAGGACAGCGAGGCTCAGCACACATCAGTCACCCGCCGAGGTCGCCATGACTGTCCTTTAAGTAGCAGCTGGGATTCACCACCAGGTCAAAGCCCACACTCTTTCCAGGCCCAATGCAGCAGAAGCCTGTGGGTTTGGCCCCGACTACCCTGCAGCTAAACTGTCTGTCACCCAGCAGAGGAGGCCCAAGGGGGAGGCTGGGCCAGGAGCTGGGGGTCACTGGGAGGCCCAGAGTGCTCTGCACAGAGTGCCATCATACCTTCCAGCCCAGACTTCCCCTGCAGCACCTCCTTTTCTCAAGATTTCCTGGCTCCCGTGAGCCTGGGGCTTACCTTACCTCTTAGGTACTAACTCCTGCTTTACAACCTTCCATGTCCCCATAATCCCTTCCAGCTGCCGCTTCCCTCCTACTCCCCCTCCTTCAGCAGATCTTCCCTGATTCACCTCTTGCAGCTGTACATGAGCAGCTCTTCCAGGTGCCTGAGAGCCAAGCAGAGGACCTGCTCTGTCCCCACACTGCCAAGGGCAGCCTCCCTAGCCCTGCAACAGCCCTGTGCTGCCGGCCGCACTCAGCCTGGGTCCAGGTCCTCTCTAATATATCGCTAACGCCACAATGTCACCAGCACTTGAGCATGCCCTAAGTGCCCAGCCCTGGACACAGTGTCATATTCATTGTCCCAGGTACTCACTTTCTGCACCTGACATTCTGAGCCTCTTTCCAAGAAGGGCAGGCAGGGATATCTCTGGAGTCCCAGGCAGTTCTGAGGCTTCTGGGGGTGTCGAAAAGGAGGAGGCCTCATGCAGCAGACCACTGCCCCCTCTCCCACAGCCCCCACACCAGCATGGACTGGGCAGCGATGCAAAGTGCTGGGGCTCAGAGCCAGAAACCAGGCCTGCCCCAGTGTGATGAGGGCCAACCCTGGGCCTCAGTTTCCCATCCAAGAAAGCAGGGGTTTGGCCTAGAATGGGACTGGAGCTCCAGCATCCTGACCACACCCCTAACAGCACCTCGGCCTTTCACTTTTCCCTGACACTGGGACCTCAGCAAATATTGCTGAGTGAATGAGTCTATCTGTGGTGTCACCAGCCAGGTGGGGTGAGCAGGTAGGGAGGGGCTTAAAGCCCAAAGAAGGTAGTGGCTTGCCCAAGGTTAAGGTGAGAAGCAGGGCCTGGTCTTCCTCCTCCCTGTCCAGGGCAAGGGACCAAGGAGTAGGACTAGGGTGGGACAGCCAGAATTGCTCTAGTCACTCAGGATGACCAGAAGGACCCAGCTCTCCTAGCTTCATCTCTTGCCACTCCCACCCAGCAGTGGCACAGGAGCCTACCCCAGAACAGCAGGACAAGACCAGGCCCAGCAGGGGCTCCGGCATAAACTCTGGACTCCACCCCAGGCCCTTCTTACCCGCTGTCCCACCCTCCCCTGCTTGTCCCCTCCAGGCAGCAAAGCAAGTCCAAAAGCCAGGGGTAGCCTCTAAACCCAAAAGGGAACCCCATGCCAGGCCTGTCTGCTTCAGGGTTCACAGGACCATGCATGGTGACCCCTAGGTGTCCAGAGGTGGTGCTGGGGGCTTGGACTGGAGGAGGGTGTGGCTGGCAGACAGAACAATGGAGGGCCCCACAGCCTTGGGGTAGGAGGACATCACAGCTGGGGTCAGTAAGCCTGGAAGGGGGGGGGGGGGGGAATCTGGACGCTTAAGGAAATGGCCCAGAAGACTTCCCAGCCAGACCCAGGAGCACATGTGGGTAAGGAAGGAGGCTTTCTCCAGACACGGTTGTCCCCCGCGCCATGCCCCAGCCGTGGGTGGGGGTGGGGTGGGGAGGAGTGGAGCTGGGGGGATTCCTGGACTGAACTGACATTCAGGCACAAAGATCAGATAGCCCTAGCCTCCAGTCCCACTCCTTCCCTGATCCTAAGTGACCCCACAGCAAACCCCTCCAATCTGAACTTCAGTCTCCTCCCACTAGAGCCCACAGGCCGCATCCTTACTCCCAGAGTCCCAGTGGGGCACTGGCCAGTGGGTGCATTATGCAAATTGTGGAGACCCTCTGTCAGCCACAGGACTGTTTTCCCAGAGGTGCCCAGTGCTGACTCGGGCAGCTCAGCAACCCCCTGGGGCTTGTGAAGTCTCCCCACCCTCTCCTGGCCACGACTGGAGGAGGGGGCGGGAGGCTGAGTCTGAGCCCCCTTCCCAGGCAGCCATCTGCCAAGGCAGGAGTACATGTGCAAAAAAGTCACACTGGAACGTCCAGCACCCTCCTGTGGCAGGTACTGCTTGGTTTCTCAGGCAGTGCAGACAAAGGGCCTGAGGAGACACCAGCCAACCCCAGTCATGGCCTGGAAGAGTCTTAGCCCCTTCCCGTCCCCCACCAGGGGCATCTGGAAAAGATAGGAAGCTCCCCCATTAGAATAATTTCCCATCTCTGTGCTCCCCCAGGCCCCCCCCTAGGCTGGCCACTAGTTAACCAGAACCATCTACCTCATCTGGGAGGGGGCGCAGAAGGCCAGAGCTCTCCCCGTCAAGATGCTCAGATCCAGGACCTCCACTGCCCAGCCTGAGGGAGCTTGGAGAGACATCCCAGGCAGGACAGTCACACTTCTGGAGCTCCCTGGGGACGAGCCGCATGGAAGCTCCCAGAGGTTCCCTACAAGGGAAAAAAGGGCCAGGGACCCCTGCAAACCTGGGCTAGGCCTTGCCTCCCACGTGGACAGGTCTGGGGCGGAGGCCAGGAGGACCAGCCCAGGGAAAGGACGGATGTTCAGGGCCCGGTGTGCACAGCTGCCGAGGCCAACCCAGGCTGGGAAACTGGCCATCGAACGCCACCACGCCACCTACAGCAGGCCCTTTTCCATCCTGAGCTTCAATTTCCTCATTTGTCTAATAGAGATCTATGGATCTCTCTCACAAGGTTAAGGTAATCATTTCAAGCGACAAATGTTAATGCCTACAAAGTCCAAGGGGCCATTGGAAGGCATTGTTGATTTTTTTCCAGGAGTTGTTAGCAGGCGTTCCCACCCTGCTGCTCTATTCCTGACCAGCTTCACCCCCTGCCCTCTTTGTGAGGACCTGAGATGGCATTTTTATTTGTTTAGAGACAGCAGAGGGTTACAGGGCTATTGTGGGGGCCAGGAGAGAAAACTGGGTCTACTCCAGGCCATACCCCTGCATGAGACCCCCCACTCCCCCAGCAAGCCCTTCTACGTCCCAGCATCTAAGCAACTGCCCCAGCCCTGGCTAATCAATAAAGCACTAGCGGTCCTGGTTGACAATGGGAGTCCCTGCCTGGTCATACTCAAATTAGCATTCTCCAGGGTGAGGCTGAGGCATCCACCTGGGAAACCCTGGGCACGTGTGTTCCAAGGGCCTTGAAGGAGCTGTGGTCCCCCACACCCAGGGCTAGCAGAAGGCTGGGTGTGCTGGTATTGTCAGAGAGGTGAACCCTCAGACACACATCTGGGCCTCAGCCTCTTTCTTAGGGCCATTTCACAGGCCCTGGACAGGAAAGCAACTCCAGCAGGGTGGTGGGCAAGAAGCCACATCTTTCTGGTTGGCCCCAGAGAGCCCCCTCGCTAGCCAGTGATGCTCCCCACCTGTGAGAAGGGCACTTGTCTGGGTAAAGAAAGGATCACCCAGTAACTTCCAGGGGGTCACCCTTCCGGCCTTAGTCATTTGGATGGAATACACAATGACAGTAAAAACCCTTAACAGAGAAAGACTTCTCCTAGCCTCAGAAAAGGCAGCCCCCACACCCACCCTCCCATTCCACTGAGCTCAGGCCTTTCTACTACATTCCGACTTTCCCCCTTGGGTAAGGGGCCTCTTCAGCTTGACGCCCTGGGACAGGGGGAGCTAGGAGGCGTCCCCCACTGGTGGGGAGAGGTGGGAGCAGCAATCTTCCCCACCTGCCCCGCCCCAAACACCGCCCGAAGGGCCCAATAGCTCCTAGACCACGCTCTCCAAATCTGGTCACCTGGCCCCAGCTTTCAGCACCCTCCCTCATCCCGGAACTGCCCCAAACTGCCCAGCACCCGTCCCCACCCAAGTGGGAAATTTAGATTCCAAGCCAGTTGGGGCAGATGGAAACCCACGTGGGAAAATATCAGGAAAATACATTCTTCCCTCTACACCCCAGCTCAGACCCTGGGAGGATTAGGTGGCAGAAGACACTCCTATTGCCTAGGGCCGAGGCCAGGAGAGGAGAGGAGAGAAAAGCGGGGGCCCCATGGTGGGGCTGAGAGGGGTCTAGGCCTCCCTATACCAGGTCCCAGGAGGGGCCCTGGAGAGCTCTGTCTCCTTGGGATCAGTTCACCCTCTCGCCCTCCACGGGCACTCCCAGTGAGGCAGCCAGGGCAGCCCAGGCAGGGGAGGACATGGCCTGGCTACCCATTTGCATCTGGGCTTTTAGAAACAACAAAAGCTTTGGGGGGGGGGGGGAGACCGTGGTTCACAGGATTGTTTAAAATGAGGTTTTTGGATGTCTGTGGCATCTAGTTATTCATACTGGCTCCACCCATGGACAATTGAGAGTTAGCTTTTGTTGGCCTTACCCCCTCCCAACACCCCCACCCCAAGTCTTCTCATGGACTCTGAAGCTCAGGAATCTCACCTTGTCTGACCCCTTGATTTGACGGATAAAGAAACTGAGACCCAGAAAAGGGAGGAGCCTGGTCCAAGGACCCCTGGGAGTTGGTGGCCACCCGGGAGTAATTCCAGGACATCAGACTCTTAGGTGGGGGCTTTTCCTACTCACCCTCCAGGTTGTGGCCCAACTCCAGCATATCCCCCAAAGCCAGTGACCCCAAAAGCAGTGGTGCCTGGAAGTGGGGTGACTCACTGTCTGGCTTTCTGGGGCACCCCCCCCATCAGTGATCGAGGAACTGGCAGGTGTTCCTATGTAGAGAGCCAGGAGCAGGGAGAGGCCCCCCCCAGGGGGCCTGCACCAGGGTCACTCAGGGGCCGAAAATCCCCAGCTGGAGGGATTTAACACCGAAGGTCAAAGGTCACAGACAGGGAATGGTGGGCAGGCGTGGGGGGGCGGTCAGAGGGTCAGTTCTAATGGCAGCTCCGGAAAGGAGGGGGAAGGGAAGGGGCTGAGGAAAACAGAGCTGTTTCCAAAGGGTCCCCAACCCCCATAAATGGTGCCCCGAACCTCTGGTACTGTCTCCTGCTTGGTGGACTACAGGGAGGGCCAAGTGGAGTTGGTAATGGGCTGGGCCGAAGCTCGGAAAGGGGTGTCCTGGAAGGGGCCCCCAGGTGCAGCCCCTCCCCCAATACTGGCCAGGGCCAGCTGGGAGGCCCAGCTGTGGCCCAGAGGGGAGAAGGAGGAGCGGAGAGGGGGTAGGCTCCGAGGTCATGAGGAGGGATGTATGGGCCGGGCTGGAACAGCTGTGGCGCTGTGGCACTGTGGCACCAGCGTGAGGCTGGGGGAGGGCTGGGCGAGTGGGCAGACTGAAGGAGCCAGTTTCCCCTTCCCTGTGCCTGGGGGGTGAGAAAGGTCCTGGAGGAGACGCTGGGGAGAAGAGTGTCTTCCTTAGCTGCCTGCTAAGCCCCACCATCCCTCCAGGATGCCAGGACCAGGCGCGTAGGACCCTCAGGATGGCTGCCTCCCATGACCACAGCTCTGATCCTGTCCCTGGCCCAGACCAAGAACCACGGGAGCCCAAGCCTTGGCCAGGTCCTGGGCAGGCCTGGCTGCCCCTTGAGTGTCAAGCATTCCCTTCAGAGCCAAGATACTGGGCTGAAATGGCTGGGGGCCCAGGGCTCCTCCCAGGATCCCTTCCCACTTCCCAGGCCCCAGGGCAGGGCCGGATAGCTAGCTCCCTGCAACCATTGCTGTCTCTGGCGGCCAGGCTAGGCAGGCCCTCCTGGACAGGGGACAAGCAGCATGCTGCCCTGCTGTGGCCCGAGTACCCGGCTGGGTAGGGCAGTGTGCCAAGGTCTCCAGGTGCCAGCCTAGATTCCAGCCCCATCCAGGGGGGACAGGCTGGGGAAGCAAGGCATAGGCATTTCCCTCCTTCCAGATGCACCTGCCTCGCCCCCTCCAGACCTTTCCTCAGGCGAGTTGGGTACCCCTGCCCTCCCCACTCTGCCAGGTTCTCTGCTTGCACACTGCAGGGAAGGAACAAGTGCTGGACAGGACTCTAGCTCCCAGTCCAAACGCGGCAGCACCCCCGTCCTGAACCTCAGGACGCCTCCCTCCCCAGCCTTTCTATCCAGGGACAGCAGGGGCGGGGGTGAGGGGGTGGGGAAGACTTTCAGGGACAAGGGAAGAGACACCTTTCAAACCCCGTTTTAGAAAGACCCCAGGCTCAGCCGTGTGAAGGAGGAAGCTGCCCCGCAGCCCCAGACAACTTCTTACCCTGGCTCCGGGGACCCCCTCTCACCCCGCAGCACGCCCCCACTGCAGCAGCCCAACTTCCCCGCCGAAGTTTGCTCCCGCCCCGGGCCCGGCCGCGGGAGGGCCCGGCCTCGGGACGGAGGAAGGGCAGGGGGGAGGAGAAAGGCAGAGAGACCGAGGGAAAGGGCCGAGAAGCCGGCGAGGGAGGGAGCGCGCAAGCCAGAGAGCGAGGGAGCGAGCGCGCAGGGGGCCCGGCGAGGGCTCACAATGGCCCGGGGCGAGGCGGGGACGCGGTAGGGGTAGGCGACCCTCGAGCTCCGCAGACCCCGCGCAACAGGCCAGCCCCCCTGCCCAGTCCGGGTCCCCACGACGCGACGCCCAGGGGCTTCCTACCTCGGCGGCGGGGGCGGTCGGGCTCCCCACTGCGGGCTCCGGCGGTCTGGGGGCTGCGGGGAGTGAGCGGGGGAGGGGCCGGGGCGGGCGGGGGGCCGGGGCGTGAGGCTCACAGGGCGCGGGTTCCCCTGGCACGGCCGCCCGGCACCCGGCCGCTCCGCCACATCTGCAGCTCCGGCGGGGAAGGTGGCCGCGGCGGCCGGGCCGGGCCGGGATGTCTTACAGAGGGAGGGAGGAGGGCGGAGGGAGGCGGTGAGAGGAGGGGCCGGCGGACTGAGGAGGAGGGGAGGAGGAGGGGCGCGGGGGGCATCCGCCCTCCCTTCTCCCTCCCCTGCTGCTTCCCTCTCGTCCTCCCAGCAAACCCCTCTCGCCGCGGCGGCCCCAGGCCCGGGGCGCCAGCTGCCAGGCTGGGCGTGAGGGGGGGGGGGCGGCCGCACGCGGGCGCTGGGCCAGCGAAGGGGAGGACGGAGGGCAGCGAGGCTGCGGGGAGCCGGCACCCGGAGGGAGGGAGGGAGGGGGGAGGGAGCGCGGGGCAGCTGGCGGGCCGCGGGCGTCCTCCTCGGCCCCATCCTCAGGTCTCCCCCTGCGGCCCCGCCCCCCGCCCGAGGGCAGCGCTAGGACACGGCCCGGAGGTGGCCCGGGTGGCGGGGGCGGGTGGGTGGGGGAACGTCCCACCCTCGGGGAAGCCCGGGGAGGGGGTGGGCTCGCAGTGGACCGAGGGAGGGCGTGCAGCCCAGAGGAAAAGCCCCGAAAACCGGTAAGATGAAGAAGGAGGCGGGGCCCATTGCCTCCCTCCCGCGGGGTCACCTTGGCTAGGCCCCCCGCAACTCTGGGCGGCGGGGTGACTGGGGGCGGGAGGGGGCGGCAAGAATGCCTCTCCACCGGCCCTGCTTTCTCCGCCCAGCCCAGTCCCAGGAACGCGAGGGCAGCACCCGCGGGCAGAGGCCCCAGCTCCGGCTTCGGGGCGGCTCACGCTGGGGTTCGAGGCCGGGCTTAGTGCCTCCCTCCTGTCCGACGCCGGCTTGTTCCCCTCCCCCCACCGCCGTTTCCTCGGCCTCAGTTTCCTTCAAAGTCCGGGCTTCCGCTCAGCCTGCGTCAGGGTCCCCACCGTTGAGGCAACCCGCGTCCTCAGTTGGAGTGCCGCGGGGTCCTTGAGTGTGTGCCTGGCCCCTCAGCGCCCAGCGCAGTGCGGATTACAAAGTGGAATGAGTGGGTAGCCCGTGAGTGAGAAAGCCCGAACCGGCACTCGCTAAGTTGTTTTTACCTCCTGATGCTGAAACTCGACTGGCGTTCTTGAGTGTTTTGTTTGGGCCAATTTGGAGCCCCCGCCCAGTTATCTTCTTGCTGCTCTGCTGCCGGGTGGCAAACCTTGGTTTAAAAAGAGCCCTGCTGCTCTTAGCCGACCCCGCCTTTATGCAGGTGGCCTTGAAAAGTCCAGCAGACAAAAAGCATCCTCTATAGGTGAGGCATCGGCCTCCTGGCGTAATTCCACCTTCTTTCGTGTATTTGATGGCGTGTCCTTGCCCGAGCTGACAGCATTCCCAGCACCAGGCATAGTGTTTGGCACGTAGTAGGTACTTGTGAACTGTTACATGGACACACAGTAGATGTTCATTATATTTGGGGCAAGAGGAGACACAGTAGGTGCTCATGACTTGCGTGAATGGGCGGACACAGAATATATGTTCATTCCACTTTTAAGAAAATGGACACATAGTAGGTGATCGTGACCAACAGGTCACACTGCGTGAAAGGACACACTGCGTGAATAGGCAAAGAGTAGGGGTTCATGAACTGTTGGGTATAGGTGAAAGGCCGGTAGGCCCGGAAGATGGTGATTTGGAAGTGACCCCACCCCCACCCAGGTTTCCGTAGTGTGGATTATGTGGAGTGAGGTTGGGTTAAACATTAGCCGGCAGATGGGCCTCGCGGGAAGGCCAGCTTTGCGACCTAGCACCTTCAGGAGGGGGCTGTTAAGGGCCAACTCTCCCAGTCCACTGACCAACGGGTGTGTGGGGTGGGACGGAGGCTGAGAGATGCAGAGCGCCCCCTCCCGGCGTCCGGGATCGTGGCGATTCAGCTGAAGCGCAGCCCTGCCCTGCATTATCGCAAAGGCCAATTTCTTCCAGCCCCAGGGAAATCCAGGTGTATGAAAAAGGTATCCAAGGGGCTAATTTTATATCCGTTAAAAATACTTGCCTAGTGTTTGCAGGATTCCAGGCACTGTGTGACAGTGCAACAAAGAGTGACAACCTCAGTTGCCCTTGCTCTCCTGGGGCTTACAGTCTAGCAGGAACTGAATCCAGTGACCAGGAAAATCCAATGATATCTGAACCATAAAGGGGACTTGACCATAAAAGACCTTCACTCTTGAGGGCCTTTCTAATAGTTTTCCACACACACTTGTTTTCACAGACAAGCAGGTTATTTGCTGTAAGGAATCTGACTTGGCATTCACACGTTGGGATGGTGAATAACAGCATCTTCTTTATGAGGTTGTTGTGAAGGTTAAATAAGGTATATTCTCAATACATATTAGTAATTACTAGCAAGTGTCAAGCCTGATCCAAGGCATGTCAATTCTAGGACCCAGCTAGTGTCCCCTTAGCTGCAAATAAGCCCCTAAATTGGCTCCTGCAAATCCAACAAGAGTAAAGAATGCTATAATCTTGGTGGAGGTGATCCAACCAGAAACTCCCAATTCTCAGCCAGACCAGGTATTTCTCTGCACCAGATGCTTTACTTTCTTTATATTCACAACAACCCTGAGAGTGGGTCCTATTATTATTATTATTGCTATTTTACAGAAGAGGAAATTGAAGCACAAGAGGTTAAGAAATTTGGTCAAGTTCTCAGAAGCTAGTATGAGGAATCATAGTCCAGATTGCAATCTCAGTCTGATTCCAACCCTTGTGTTATAATCTGCTGTGTCCCTGGGGCATCAGATACCTGGCAGAGTAGGGTTGTGGGACACCCAAGAGGACCAGCCTTCAGGATTTTAGGGGGGTTGGCTTTTCCAGGAGGTAACACCTACTACAGCAGTCAGTCCAAGCCTGGCTTCCTCCTCCTTAGTGAAAGGTGAGTGAGGAGAGATGTCCTTCTTCCCCACCATCATGCTGAATGTCCTCTCTTCAGAGTCCATACTCTGAGCACCCACTCTTTACTACCTGCTCCCTCCCATGTGTTATGGACTGTCTCCCCTGATATATTCTAAATTCCCCAAGGAGTAGGATACAAGGGCATTATCTACTTTGTCACTCTCCCTGCAGACTTTTACCTAGCATCTGGAATACAGTATATGTTTCATAAATATTACTGTTATGAACTGACTATTTGTGTCATCCCCAAATTCATAGTTGAATTCATTGGTTGAATTCAAATTCATTAGTTGAACCTCTAATCCCCAATGTAGCTATATTTACATGTGGAGCCTTTAAGAGGTAATTAGGTTTAAATGAGGGCATGAGAGTCAGAAGGGCTCATGGTAGGATCAGTGCTCTAATAAGAGTAAGAAAGAAAGAATTTCTCTGTCTCTTCCACGTGAGGTCACAGCAAGGTGGCTGTCTGCAAGCAAGGAAGAGAGCCCTCACTAGGAAGTAAATCTGCCAGCATTTTGATCTTGGACTTCCCAGCCTCCAGAACTGTGAGAAGTAAATGTGTGTTGGTTAAGCCCCACAGTCTATGGTATTCTGTTACAGCAGCCTGAGCTAAGACAATTGCTGATAGATATTTTGGGGACTGAATCTTGTCCCCTAATCTTTCATTAATAAACAGTTATTGAACATCTTCTAGGTTCCCATTCATTCAACAGATGCCTATTAAGCTGTTATTATGTGTTCATCCAACATTTACTGAGGGTCTACTGTGTGCCCAGGATTAGACAACTCCATCCACATGTCTTTAAGGAGATGTCTCAGTCTAGTGGGGACTGAGATACCCCGTCTGTCCATATCCAGAGGGGAAGTGGCTCACTCATTCGCACACATAGTTGTTTTATGCACAATGCTAGCTCCAGCAGGAAACTCAGCAGTATAAGCCCAGAGCCTTTACTCTATCCAAGGAGCTGAAAGTGAACATGAAGAAGTGAGCCTTCAAATCTACATTGTAGACATAGGAGAGATGACAGGAACCAAGGAAGATGAATGGCAAAGACCCTGCATCCTGGCCCTTGAACTTAGCCCAGGCATCGGATCTCTCTGAACCTCAGTTTCCCACTTTCCATCTGTGAAATGATGATCCTCATGCCTGTTATGGAGCTGTGTGAGGCTCAGTGGAGAGGGTACACAGAGGACTTCCACCAAGCCCGTGGGGAGAAAGAACAGTGCGACAAATGGTAGCTATTATTATTAAGGAAGCCTGCAACCCACTGTGAGTGGGGCCAGTCACAAGGATGGAGTGATGGAGGGAGTGAGATCAGGATGACTTATTAACCTTGAGCTGGCGGCCTGGTGAGCGTCTCTCCACTTGGCGCTGGCTTGCCCTGCCTGCTGGCTTGCCGTGCCTGCAGGGCTGGGGCAGACTATGGGTGGGGTGTTTATTCTGGGAAGCAGCCCTGGCTGCTCCTCACACCCTTTACCAGTGAGAAAAGAGGGCTTCAAGTCAGAACTGAGGCACCTTCTGGGCCTGGTGTGGCACTTAAGATTGTGCCTACCTACCTGAAGGGCCCGGGGCTGAGAATGCCCAGGAGGCACAGCCTCAAGGGCTAGCTGGGTCATCCAGGTTTGGGACACACTATCCCAGTGGGACTCATTGGACCCTCAGGAAGACTGGTCCTGGAGGTGCTGAAGTACTTCACTTCTGGAGTTCTGGAGGCCAGCCCTGGATGTCAGTGTGGAGGTGAAGCCTTTGGGCTGAGGTGTGAGGATAGTGACACTGAATACGGGGTTTTAGCTTCTCCGCCCCTAGAAGAGCCCCAGTGTGCTTTCATCAGGGTCAGCTTCATGGTATTCACCTGTGCAATCTCACAAGCCTGGCACTTAGGAGGGCTCAAGCTTAGAGGCTCAGTTTCTCCCATCGATTTCTCCCATCACCACCTTGAAATTTTTAAAGAGATTTTATTTATCTTTAGAGGGGAAGGGAAGGCGAGAGGGCGGGGAAGGGAAGGAGAGGCAACCATATCAATGTATGGTTGCCTCTCCTGCATCCCGTGCTGGGAACTGGCCTGCAATTCAGGCATGTGCCCCCGACTGGGAATCAAACCACGATCCTTTGGTTAGCAGGCCTGCGCTGAATCCACTGAGCTATACCAGCCAGGGCACCATCTTGAAATTCTTTATTATTTTTTTTAAAACACAGAGCCCTGCTGTTTTTCTTTTGCACTGGGTCCACCCAGTGGTACAGCCTGTCCTGCCTTCATGCTTTGGTTCCCCCCAGTGTACAACTTCTCTCTCCAGTGGGCTGTTCAGATCCAACCCTCGCCCACACTCAGCCAGCAAGGAGTGCCCAGGTAAAGCCCATTTCGGGAAAGATGGTGGGGGTCCAGCCCTTGCAAAAAAGCCCAAGATGGGTATGTCAACAACTTTCCTGAGCTTCTGGACGACAATATTACTTATCTTTGCCTCAGTTGGACTGTTGGGATGGTTAAAAGTTCACATAAAGGACACGGTGACTGGCACGGAATAATTGCTTAATAAATTAGAGCTATTATTTTTAAAAATGAGGATTATTTACGGGCGCTAGCTTGGAGGAAGGGGAGAAGGGAGTGGTCAGCTCCGGATCCCCACGGACCTGCCCCAGGAAGGAGAAGCCGCCCCTCCTGCCTTCCCAGGGAAGAGACACCCCCCACACACAAGGCAGGGATGAGGGGGTGGAGGATCTGGAGCGACACATTTCTGAGTCGTGACCAAGTGGAAACTCCCTCCCTGAGGCGGAAGCCGGGGGCGCCCCACTGGAGCCGGAGCCTCCCCTGAGGCGGGACCAGCGGCCCGGGGGCGGGGCGTCGCGCGGGGGGGGGGGCCGGGGGACCCGGGTCTCGCCCCTCACCCACATATGAATATGAATGAGCCGCCAGGGGAGCGGAAGTGTGAGGCGGACCTGGCTGGCTCCGCCTCAGTCTTTGGCTCGCGGTGGGGGGCGTGGCCTGGTTGCACACCTCCCGCCCCTCCCGCCCCTCCCGTCCCGCGCGGGGCCTCTTTCCGGCTGGCACGCCCCGGACGTGACCTCGGGGGTGCGCGCCGGAGCCGCCCGCGGGGAGGTGCCTGGGCCCCCAGCACAGGTAGGGCAGTCCTTTGTCCCCGGCGCCGCCCACGGAAACCCGGGTCCTATAGCCAGCCGGGTCTCGGGACTCCTGTGTGTGCTATCCCTCTTGTTCCTGCCCCCGTTGGGCGTCTGGACCCTGAGTCAGACTCCTAGGCGCACCCGCAGACGTGATAGGAATCCTTCACTCACTCCGACAAGCGCGGGCACAGGGTAGGGAATGTAGAGGCAGCCCTGGCCTTAAAGGGCTTACGGGCCAGGGCGAGGGAGGTCTGAGGGGTGCATCACTGGAATGTCCAGTATGTCAAATGAGTGTGTCAGGGTGAGGACAAGAGCGGGGAAGGGTTTCTGGAAGGTGACTTTTGGGTCAAGACCTGGAGGAAGCCAGGGAACCAACTGGCGAGTGGGGGATGTGAGGAGCAGCCGGGCGCTGAGGCTCCTATGGCTGGAGTGGAGAGGAGAGGATGAAAAGAATGGAATAATGATAATGGCTCACATATTGAACCAGGCCAAGTGCTAGGTGCTTTATGATATTGTTTTTTTAATCATCAGGACAACTTGGACCTGGGAGCTACTATTAGCTGAGAGGAAATCGGGCTCAGGGAGGTTAAATAACTTGCCCAAGGTCACACAGCATTGGGGCCTAAGGAGACTGACGTCAGTCCCTGAACCACGCCCAAGAGACCCAGGGTGGGGTCACCTTGACCAAGATAGGTTGTCCACTTTGCTCCTCATTTTCCTCCCAAAATACTAGAGAGAGGGGGAGGTGAGTGACTTGAAAGGACAGGTGACTTGTCAGGGTCCTTTTTGCTGACAGTGCTGTAATGCATACCTAGCAATTGGGGCCACGAAACCCTAAAATTAGTGTACAGAACAAGGGTGTAGCAGCAGTTTTCCTGGATGGAAGTCTTCTCTCCGTTCTCCTGGGACAAGCTTTTGTTGTCCGGGAAACACTTGTCACCCCTCCAGGCTTTGGAGCAGGTACAAGTGGCTTTGGGAAAGGAGACAAATGGGTTTGGTCAAGGCAGAAGACCTGGAGCTGGGAAGAGGGTGCTTCTGGTAGTGGGTTACAGGGAAAGCCTGGTATGGCTGAGTGCTCTGGAACAGTAACAAAGACTTTGCCAGCCAGGCAGGCTCTGTGCACCCACGAGGAGCAACTGTAGGACAAGCAGAATCACCCAAACACCCCTGTGAACCTGGAGAGATTAAAGTACACCTGTGAAACCCACCCAAATCTGTGCTGGCAAGCAGGTTCTCCGATCACTGACCAGATGTGATGGAAAGGACCTCAGAGTTGCTGATCAGGGCTCTGCTGGTTATGCCCATCGCCTCTCTGTTGTGGAAGGGGGAGGTGTTTTTATGCTCCTGTGAAGATCTGTCTATAATCTGGTCCCAAGGCACTGAGGGCCTGTAGGTTTCTCATGGAGACCTCTCTTCCAGTCTGTCACAGCTTTTAGTCTTGACCTTTGGGCTGTGATGTGAAATATGGCCCTGAGAGGGTTAGGAGTAGGACCTGGCCCTCTGTGTTTGAGCCTCAGGACACTAGTGAGTCTGAGCTCCTAATGATACAGAACCACAGGAGAACGTACTGTTAGGCCATTTGGTAGACAAGAGAGGCTCAGAGAGGTTACAGTGGTTTACCTGAGAGCCCACAGCTATGCAGTAGGAGAGATAAGATCCAAGTGCAAACCTTTGGAGTCCAGAGCCCAAGCCCTGTCCCTCAGGGAGTGGATTCACCCCAGCAGAAGGGATGTACTTTAAAAATTTTTTTTTAATTTATTTATTTTAATTGTTCAAGTACAGTTTTCTGTCTTTTGGGATGTACTTTTTATGTGACTACATGTTTGCTAAATTGGGTGCCTTGGAGACCTCCCCTCCCACCCCACCCCCTGCCAGACACACACTCTCTCTCTCTCTCTCTCTTTCTTTGTGGGGCATAGGAATGGGGAGGGGATGATGACCAAAGGGGAGAGAGACACTTTCTATTCTCAGCTATGCAATCCCTGGGCCTCATCCCCAGGCACTGGCATCTGTGCAGAATCAGTCAGTCCCTTCTCAGGATGGGACTGGTGTAAGAGGGGCCAGAGGCACTTTCACAACTGCCTGCCAGTTTCTTCAGCCAGGGGCTTCCCCTTCATGAAGTCTTAGGCTTTGGTCTTGGGCCCTGAGCCTAAGGGGTGAATGATTCCTCTTGGGCACCCGGAACCACCCACAGGTCCTGGCCTTGAACTAAGGGCACAGCTGAAGTTGTGGCTGCTGACTGGGTGGCCATGAGTTTGGGGGTGCCAGGATGAAGGGAGAGAGGTCTGAGGTGGCACATGTGAGTCATGAGACTCTTGTGAATAGAATGCCAGGAGATGGGAACTGATCCCTTCAAATGACCTTGGTGGGCATGGACTGAAACTTAGTTGGGCATCGCTCCACAGAGTGAGGGTCTGCTGGTTAGATTCCAGGCTGGGGCACATGCCTGGGTTGTGGGCTGAGAGGCAACTGATCAATGTTTCTCTCCCTCTGTTTCTCCCTGTCTCTCTAAAAATAAATAAATAGCCCTGGCTGGTATGGTTCAGTGGATTGAATGCTGGCCTGTGAACCTCAAGGTTCGATTCCTGGTCGAGGCACATGCCTGGGTTGCAGGCCGGATTCCCGGTTGGGGGTGCGCAAGAGGCAACCACACATTGATGTTTCTCTCCCTCTCTTTCACTTTTCCCCTTTAAAAATAAATAAAATCTCTATTAGAAAAAAAATAATAAATAAAGTCTTTTAAAAAAATAAAGGCTCCCTGTGGGCCAGAGCTGGTGAGCAGTCATCCTGCACATTGCTTGTTGATCTGTTTCCTCCTTCCTTCTGGACCTCTTGCCTTCCTGGAGATATTTTCAGTCTTAAAGCCCTAATGCGTTCTCCAACTCAACGTGCTGACCAGTAAGTTTGGGGCAAGGCCCAGGGATCTGTATTCTTGACTAGCTCAAGAGACTTGTGATGCATGTGGTCCTCTGACGAGACCTGGAAAACCCCTGTCCCAGGTTTCCTAGCCGGGCAGTTGTGAGGAACCCCTTTGAAGCATTCTGGCATGAAGCATTCTGGCAGATAAGGGACTAGTGTGCTAATGGTTTTCTACAATTTAAACGCATTTTCCATTGGAGCACTTGTCAGCTGAGCTTCTCCCCTGTTTAAAATAAATGACGGAGTCTCAAGCAATAGCCCTGTCTCCGTCTCTCTCCTGCCAAGTTTCCCCAAGGATCAGGCCACCCTGTACCACCAGCTCACTTCTGAGCTCCTTGCTCTGCCCTGAGCTCTCACCTCATACAACACTTCACACCAGGTTCTGCTGAAGTCCTGAAGCCCCCCAGGGTCTGCCTATGGCCCCTGAAACAGGTGTCCCCTAAGTTTCCATCTTTGGACCTCTTTTACCTGACAGGTTTCCTCAATTGAAGAGCAAAAGTGAGGGGAACTCCCATCTCTACTCAAGAGAGTTCCCAATATTTACACCCAGCCTTGGGGGGGTGCCAGGCCCACTTTGTAAGGGGCTAGCTTGATGTCTTCCCTAGGTTAGTCGACTGGGGCTCTTCTAAATAGGCTGTTTGATTTGAGGGGAATCCAGCCACACATGTCACTTAGGGTTGTCCAGCTGGGTGGCTTCTTCCTGAAGCTGTACACCCTGAGAGAGAAAAGAGTGCCCGCAACCCTGTTGGAAACTTCCGGCTTCTTTTTGCTTTCCCTGATAAAACTATTACCTCCATCTTACCTTTCTGACCCCTTAGCCTCCACCCGAATTGGTGTGGGTTCGTCGTTCTGGTGCAGGAGGCTTCTGGCCCCAGGATCTCTGAACCACCCAGACACATACTTAGTCCTTTCAGTCCCTAGTTTGAGGGGTTTTTTTTGTTTTGGTTTGGTTTTTTTTTGTTGTTTTGAAATTTACTAGCAGCCTGCTCACTTTGCACAGAGCTAGACACTGAGCCCAGGCGTACACGCCCATTGCTTTGGACTAGTTTGTTGCCTGCTCAGAGACTGCCCAGCTCTCCTCTGTCTGTTAGGGGCCACATGGCATTGGGTCACACTGCCCCTGCCTGAAGTTACAGGTCTTGGTTCAGATCCTGATTTTGCCCTAACCAGCCTCACGACCCAACAGATTCCTTGAGTCCTCAGAGTCCCTGTTGCTTCCTCTATAATGTTGAAGCTGGTGATGATAGCCTGTCTCATGAGGCACTGGTGAAGACTGACACTACGTGACTTCATCACTAAGGGCCCTTAGCACATAATACTACCTGATCTGTATTATGTCATTTAATCCTCAAAACTGCCTTATCAGGTAGATTGTTGCTGTCAGGTCCATTTTGTAGATAATGAGAGAGAGGCTCAGAGAACCCAAGTGATTCACCCAACACCACACAGCTATAGAGTAGCAGAGGTAGAATTATTCTAGTAAAATCATTTCATTCCAGAGTCTGAGCTTCTAACCACTAACATCTCACCCCCACCTCCTCTGCTGAGTTCTCTTTATCTTCTGTTCATTTATTCAACAAATATTTATGGCCTGCCTACTACCTAAGGATATAGCAGTAAATGAACAGAGGAAGCTGTGCCTTCAGAGAGCACATTTTGGTGAGGACACTGATAGGAAGAGATGTATGGAAACTCTTGTCAGTACTCGCCCACGGCCCCTCTTCCTCACTATCTGCCCTTGGGACACAGAGGAGGACTCCCTATCTTGCTGTTCCTTGTACCAGGAGGCTTCGGGCGGTGAGCGTTGGCTAAATTGGACTGAAGTGGTTTCGACCTTAGTGAAGGAGGAAGTGGATCACAGCAGAATCTGGCATAGGGTTTGAAGGCATTGGAATCTTCAGTGGATGGGGACAATGGCTGTGCTAGCTTGGAAGGAATGGGCACCACCATTCATGGCCAGGCTGAGGACAGGCTTTATTAGGGAATACAAATCAAAACCACATCGAAATACTGCTTTACACCCACAAGGATGACTATAACGAAAAAAGAGAGACAGTAATAAGTAGTGGGAAAATACAGAGGAGTGGGAACCCTCACACACTCCTGGTGGCAATGTCAAGTGGTGCAGCTGTTTTGAAATAGTTTGGCATTTCCTCAACATAGAATCACCCAGCACTTCCACTCCTAGGTATATACCCATGAGATTTGAAAATATGTGTCCAGGCAAAAACTTATACATGTACATCGGTGTTAATGTCAGCATTATTCACAATAGCCAAAAGGAGGAAACGACCCAAATGTTCATAAACTGATGAATGGATAAATAAAATGTGGTCTAGACATACAATGGAATATTTATTCAGCCTTGAAAAGGAATGAAGTTCTTTTCCTTTTAAAAATTGATTTTAGGACCAAAGGGTTGCTGGTTCGATTCCCAGCCAGGGCACAAGCCTGGGTTGCAGGTCAGGTCCCCAGTGGAGGCCACTTGAGAGGAACTCCACACTGATGTTTCTCTCTCTTTCTCCCTCCCTTGCCCTCTTTCTAAAAATAAATAAATAAAATCTTAAAAAAATTTTATTTTAGGGAGAGAGAGAAACATCTATTTGTTGTTCCACTTATTTATGCATTCATTGGTTGATTATTTTATGTGCCCCGACTAGGGATTGAACATGCGGCCATGGAGTATCGGGATGACTGTCTAACCACTTGAACTGCCCGGCCAGGCAGGAATGAAGGTCTGACACAGGGTACGACATGGACACAGCTTGAAAACATGCCGAGTGAAGATGCCAGGCAGAAAAGGCCACATACTGTATGGTTCCATTTATATGAGATGTCCAGAATCAGCAGGTCAATAGAGATGGAAACTAGAATACTGGTTGCTAGGGGCCGGGGCGCAGGGATTGGAGAATAACTGTTAGTGGCGGCAGGTTTTCTTTTGGAAGAAATACGGCTGTTCTAAAATTGATTGTGGTGATGGTTGCACAACATGGTGAACATACTAAAAACATCGAATTGTATAGTTTAAAATGGTAAGTTGTGTGGTATGTGAATTATATCTCAATAAAGCTCTTACTGAAAAAATATTAGCCAGACTTCCCTGCATTAATGCTGACAGAAAGCATCAGGAAGTGGACTCAAGAACTTGCCGAGTGACTGGGGAAGATTCTTTGCGGTTACATTGCCATAGTACTCATGAAACGATTGCAGACAAGTGACTTGGGGTAGAGGAGGCTTTGATCCATCCTTTAGGCCCCAGCATGTGCTACCTCTGAGAGTGGCCCCTTACCTCGTAACCGTCTTTTTGTGACTTCCCATCAGCCTCAGCCCTTCCTTCTTTTTTTCCTCTTTAGCACTTCACAAACTTGGAATCATTTTCTGTCCATGCATATGATTTTGTGACTCTCACTGGGTTCCACGAGGTCAGGGTTTTGTCCGTATCTGGTTTGCCCACAGTAGGTGCTCAACAAATACCTGTTAAGTGAATGAACCCATGCAGGGTAAGGAAAAAGTAGGTTTATGGTTGTGAGTACAAGAAACATAGAGTTTACTCTTGTGTTGTTATTTATTAATCAGTGTATTATTTTCTACATAAACAACTGTAAATCCATTTCTGCCCTGTCCTGTATATGCTGTTTACTGGGGGAGGTCTGGGCCAGGGTCTGGGCTTGCTGCAGGGGCGGGAATGAGCAGAGTGGATCAGGGTGTCTCCTGGCTCCAATGGCTTTCATTTTCTCTTGTTTCAGTTCCAGGAGAATGTCTCAGGAAAGGAAGCCCAAAGCCTGGTCTGGCTGGGAAGAGGGGAGAGGGGAGGGGAGCAGGAATGGGGGCTGGGCGGGCCTGGGGAGGAAGTCTGTAGCCCCAGGCTGCCGAGGGCGTGGTGTCTGTGTTTGCACCTTTGGAATGTGGCTGATTCACTCTGGGGAGAGCCATGTGCAGCCACTGCTGCTGCCTGGGATCTGACATCTGGAGGCTGAATTCCCAGAGGACACAAATTCTTGCAAGCAGATGCCAACTTTGAAGGTTAAACTGAGTGATGGAGCTGCTTTAGGAGGAGGCCAAGAGCGTCCCCCTCCACCACCACCACCACCCCGCCCGCCCCAGGATTCTGTGAGGGAGGTGAGGCCCCATCCCCAGCTCTGTCCCAACCCTTAAGCTACCAGAGCCTCTAGGGAAACTGTGAGCTCTGCAGTCAGACCTGTGTTCAAAGACTAGTTACTTAACTCATATAATTGTAAAGGCTAAGAGCCTGGCTGGTCAAGTGCTCAGCAATGGTGCTGGGACACTGGCTTGCATCTCTGGGCCCAGTATCCTCTGTGTCGCTCAGCTTGGCTCTCCCAGGGCTCTAGCAATGTCCCAAGCTTGCCTCTTGTTGGGTCCCAATTCATCCCCATTGCTGATTGGACAGGTCTAGGTCAGGAGTTTGCCCCAGCCCAGGGCAGACAGCCCTGGAGCCACGTGGAACAATGTGGGAGTAAAGGGTTCCCCAAAGGAGCCAATGCCAGGGGGTGGGCAGAAACAGCACACAACCCTGCTCTGCTTAGCTGCCTCCACAGGACTGCTTCTGGGGCTCTTGCCAGGCACTGTGCTCAGCTTCATGGCTCTTACCTTCTGGATGTCCCATTGGCTAAGTTCCTTAAGTTCTCGGAAGCTCATTTTTTTCATCTGTGAAATCTCACAGGACCTTTTTAAAAAAGATTTTTTAAAAATTTATTTAATTATTGTTCAAATACAGTTTTCTGTTTTTTACTCCCATCCCAGCCCACCCCCCCAGTGCTCCCCACCTCCCTCCCATTTCCACCCCCCCTTAGTTGTTGTCCATGTGTCCTTTATACTAGTTCCTATTAAAAGATTTTTTTTTCTATTAAAAGATTTTTAAAGTGTATTTTTGGAGAGGGAGAGAAACACTGATCCGTTGTCTCTCACACGTCCCCCCCCCCCGATCGGGGACGTGGTCCACAACCCAGGCATGTGCCCCAACTGAGAATCGGACTGGGGACTTTTAGTCGGAGGCCTGTGGGATGATGCCTGATGCCCAACCCACCGAGCTACACTAGTCAGGGCTCACAGGGTTCTCTTAAGGATTAAATTAGACAATGCATGCAAATCCCTTGGTGACTGCCTGGCCCAGAGGAGGCAAGATGCTAGCATGTCTAGTTCCCTTTCTCTTCCCTGTATCTAGTTATTATGTTATGTGCTCTGTGGCAGTGTGGACATGTATAAGCACACGTGTGTGCACATATGTGAACATGCACAAAGCAGGTGCCTTTCTTTTTTCCAAGGAGTTCTCTTTTGTTTGGCTTCCTCCCAGAGGGTTAGGAATTACACAGGACAGAGGGCGGAGGCAGGAGGGAAAGGTTGAAAGAGAAGTGTATGGGCCTCACTTGCAGGTCTGTAGGCTTAGGCCGGCATCTGAGAGTCACCTCCCTGTTCCTTCAGGGCTGGAGGAAGAGCCTAGACTCTGAGGGGTGGATGTGTCTGTCCATTCTATGCCACACTATAAGCATGTCTGGCCATTTGACACTGGGGGATGGCCCTGAACCAGGTTTGCTGATCTCATCATACATTCTCTCCTCTGGAAGCCTGGTACCTGGGGGGGTGGCACCCAGAGAGGAACCCAGGCCTGGGTCTTAGAAGCAGAAACTGGTGCCCAGAGTAGCCTGAACCTCAGGTTCAGGACACCTCAGAAAAACCCGGGGCTTCTGGGATGGCAGAGGTCAGAGCTGCTACAAGCTTTTCCCAGCTATTGGTCAACTGAAGTAAAGCAACTACCAGACTCTGCTTTGAGCCATGGAGTGCTAGGATGAGTGTTTTACCCCTGCTCAGCGTCCTCCCTTCCTGCCAACCCTGCTTGGTGCCACCCAAATCCTCCGACCACCCAACCACTCAACCACCCAAATCTTCCTACTTTCAGCCCAGGTGCTACCATGTGTACCTGTGGTTATTCTCTCCTCCATGGCTGTGGGTTTAGTACCTCTGTGCAGATTAATTGGGACACTCTCAGTCACTGTGGCCAGGAGCGGTTCCTGCATGTTGGTCACTCATTCCTGTCTGTGTGCACTGAGCATGACTCTGTGACAGTCATCCTAGGATGACAGGACTGTGCTGCCTGGCCCTTGTCTAGGTGTTGAGCATTTTAAAATATGTTCATATGGTGTCTTCCATTTGACAACAGACTCTTTAAAGTTGAAGGATGTAGTAATGAGAGCTACATTTTCTGAGCTCTAAGTGCTTTTTAAAAGTTGAGATATAGCTCTGGCTGGTGTGGCTCAGTGGTTTGAGTGCCAGCCAGCCTGCGAACTGGCAGGGGTTGCTGCTTTGATTCCCAGTCAGGGCACATGCCCTGGGTTGCAGCCCAGGTCCCCAGTTAGGGGGTGCATGAGAGACAGTCACACATTAATGTTTCCCTCTCTTCTTCCCTTTACTTCTCTCTAAAAATAAATACATAAAATCTTTTAAAATAAAAAAAATTAGTATTTAAAAAAATTAAAATTGAGATATAGCTGTGGGTGGCTGGGTCAGTTAGTTGGAGTGTTGTCCTGTATATCTAAAGTTTGCGGGTTTTGATTCCTGGTCAAGGCACATACCTAGGTTTCAGGTTTGATCCCTGGTCAGGGCACATATGGGAGTCAACCGATGGATGTTTCAATGTTTCTTGCTCACATTGATGTGTATCTCCATCTCCCTCTGTCCCTTCTCTTTCTAACAATAAGCATATCCTCAGGTGAGAATTAAAAAATAAAAATAAAATGTGAGATAACATACCACAAAATTGACCCTTCTAAAATATACACTCAATGGATTTTAGTATATTAGAGATGTAATCCATCACTACCATCTAATGTCAGAACATTTTCATCATCCCAAAAAGAAACCCTAGTAGGTTCTTGTAACAAAATGTACCACTCCCATGGCGGGGGCCGCTGTTGATAATGGAGGAGGCTGTGTGTGTGGGATCAAGGGGCATATGGGAAATCTCTGTACCTTCTCAGTATTGCTGTGAACTTAAAGTTGCTCTTAAAAATAAATTGATTAAGAACAATAACGAAACAGGACTTCCACCAAGATGGATGCGTAGGTGGAAACACTGTGCCTTCTCGCACAACCAAGTTTAAAAACAACAAAGTCTTAGTAACAAAAATGCAGCCAAAACACAGAGAATTGAACTATATGGAAGTCTGACAAAAACGAACCGTTCAGCCAGACCGATAAAGCAGCAAAGGAGAGAGCAGCAAGACAGACTATGCAGGCCCCAGCGGCAGGAAGCAGCAGAAGGGACCGCCATTGCCCCTCTTTGACCCCACCCCCACAGACAGTGTCACAACCCAGTGACTGGGTCACCCCGCCCTGGTGAACACCTAAGGCTCCCCCTCATACATAACAGGTGCGAACAGACAAAAACATGGCTCAAGAAGAACTCAAAGCCCCAGAGCCAATAACTGTAAGCAACCAAGAAATAGCCAACCTATCAGATGCACAGTTCAAAACACTGGTGATCAGGATGCTCACAGAACTGGTTGATTTTAGTCACAAATTAGAGGAACATATGAAGGCTAAACTAAGTGAAATGAAGGGAAATGCACAGGAAACCAATAGTGATGGAAAGGAAACTGGCACTCAGATCAAGGGAGTGGACCAGAAGGAGGAAAAAAAATGACCAAACAGAAAAATATGAAGAAACAAGAATTCAAAAAAAATGAGGAGAGGCTTAGGAACCTTCAGGACATCTTTAAACATTCCAACATCCGAATTATAGGGGTACCAGAAGGGAAGAGAAAGAGCAAGTGGAAAACTTCTTTGAACAAATAATAAAGGAGAACTTCCCCAATCTGGCAAAGGAAATAGACTTCTGGGAAGTCCAGGAAGCTTAGAGAGTCCCAAAGAAGTTGGACCCAAGGAGGAACACACTAAGGCACATCATAATTATATTAGCCAAGATTAAAATGAAGGAGAGAATCCTAGAAGCAGCAAGAGCTAAGGGGACAGTCACCTACAAAGGAGTTCCCATCAGACTGTCAGCTGATTTTTCAAAAGAGATCTTACAGGCAAGAAGGGGCTGGAAAGAAGTATTCCAAGTCATTGAAAACCAAAGACCTACATCCAAGATTGCTCTATCCAGCAAAGCTTTCATTTAGAATGGAAGGGCAGATAAAGTGCTTCTCAGATAAGATCAAATTCAAGGAGTTCATCATCACCAAGCCCTTATTATATGAAATGTTAAAGGGACTTATCTAAGAAAAAGAAGATAAAAAAGATGAACGGTGAAAGGACAGCAAACTCACAGTTATTAACAACCACACCTAAAACAAAAGCACACTAAGAGGACAGCTAGATCAGGAGTGGAACCATAGAAATGAAGGTCACGTGGAGGGTTAGCCACAGGGGAGTGGGAGGAGGAGAAGGGGGGAGAAGGTACAGAGAATAAGTAGCATAGACAGTAGGTAGAAAATACATGGCAGGGAGGGCAAGATTAGTAGGGGAAATATAGAATCTAAAGAACTTGAGACACATGGTCATAAACTAAAGGGGGGGAATGTTGGTGGGAGAGGGTGTGCAGGGTGGAGGGGAATGAAGGGGGGGAATAGGATAACTGTAATGGCATAATCAATAAAATATATTTTAAAAAAAGAACAATAACAAAACAGGAAAGAAAAGAAACCCTGGACCCATTAGCACTCACTCCCCATTCCTCCACTCCCCCCCCCCATCCTCCCACCCCCCCGACCCCCTGGCTGTCACTGGTCTGTGTCCTGTCTCTGGATTTGCCTGTTCTGGATGTGTGGCCTTTTGTGTCTCGCTTCTTTCACTGAGCATTGCGTGTTCAAGGTCCAGCTATGTTGTAACATTTCAGTACTTCATTCCTTTTAACGGTTAAGTAATATTCCATTGTGTGGATAGATCAGAATTTCTATATCCTTTCAATCTGTTGATGAGTGTTTGTGTTGTTTCTGCTTTTTTTTGAATAATGTGAATAATGCTGCTGCTGTGTGTGCAGTTTTTATTTTTTGCATAGATGAAGATTTTCAATATAAGTATACTTTTTAAAAGTTTTTTTAACTTATTTTTCTAATCTTTACCCAAGGATAGGTTTATTGATTTTAGAGAGAGACGAAGGGAGAGAGAGAGAGAGAAATATTCATGTGAGAGAGAAACGTCGATCTGGATCTGTTGCCTCCCGTACACACCCCAACTTGGAATGGAACATGCAGCCTAGGTATGTGTCCCAACCAGGGATGGAACCTGCAAACTTTTGGTGTACAGGACAGCATTTCAACCAACTGAGCCACCTGGCCAGAGCACAATATAACTACTTTTAAAATTTTATTTATTTATTTATATCGTATTTTTTTCCATTACATTTATCCCCTTTTACTCCCTCCCCCCACCCTGCAATCACTACCCCATTGTTCACATCCCGGAGTCCTTTGATATAAGTGCTTTTTGACAAATGCTTTGCCTAATCCTCGCAGCAGCCCTGTGTGTCAGTGCTGGTATGCACCCCCTCGTGCAGATGAGGAAACTGAGGCTCGTAGAGGTGAGTCCAGTTGGAAGCACTGGGATTCTGTGGCTCCTGGCCACCAGTCCCTGCAACGTCTACTGAGGTGTTTTTGTTCATTTTTGCAGAGCCTTGCTGAGTGCTGTCCCACAATAAGTGTTGCTGACTCTTCCAACAAGGGCCATGCAGACCTCAGGGCCCAGATGTGCTCCATGTTTTGTCACGTTAAGTGCCAATCACTTGCTCAGTGGTGACCTGTGGCCCCAGGGAAGAACCTCAGGAGGTTACAGGAGGTCCCTACTTCTACAGATTCATCCAGGGATCTGGGACTAGGCATTTAACTGCTGCCTTTTAATACATTTTCATCCGGTACCACCTTGCTTTTCTGGAGGTCCTGAGGCTGCCTTTTTGTCTCTTGCTTTGGATTTGGCACACAGATCTGTGTGTACCTGTTGGTGAACTTTGCCTCTTCCACCTCCCTTCCCTCATGGCATGGTGGGTAGGTCTACAAGTCCTGCTGTCAGGCAAGCCCTCGTTCAGGTCAGCTTTGCCACTGTGGCTGTGTGGTTTCAGGCAAGTTTCTGAACCCTGCTGAGCCTGTATTTGCTCATCTGCAGTGGGGGGGGGGTCATAATAATACTACCTATTGGTATATTGATTAGCTGGGTGTGGAGCTAAGAGAATGGAGATGAAGTACTCACTCAATACACAGCACCTCACGTATACTTACTTGGGAAGCCACCCATCTGTGGTCCATCCTCACTGCAAAGGCAGGCTGGCAGCAGCCTGGGAGGGGGCAGGAGCTTTGTGTGTTTCCCTGCCCCTGGAGCAAGGAGGGGCTTCCATGACTCACTCAGTTCTGCCCAAGGAGGGGAAAGTCAAGGCAAGCCTTTGAGGTAGGAAACCCAAGGGACCGCCCTGTCTTCTTCCCAACTCTGCCCATCTCCCTATCCAGTGCTCCTGGCAAAGCTGGGCAGAGCCTGATGCATTCTCTTGTGGTTGCCTTGGCCTGGTCCTCTATCCCTTCCTCAGATCTTTAGCATGGACCTGCTGCCTCCCTCGGGGACCACTTTGAGTGGGTGCCAAAGCTCACAGCCTGAGGCTAGAGGGGCAATCATTCAGAAGGGATGTGGGTTAAGGATAGGAGGACCTCTTCTGGCCATCAGAGCGGAGCCTTCAGCTCCCGCTAGGGAAACCCTCTCTGCTGCTTCAACTGTTCAGCCTTTCCCAGCCCTGCGCCTCTCCTGCTTCTCACATTTCAACTGCTGAGTTACTGGCACCACCTTGTGCTGTTGCTGCAGCTGCAGCTGAGGCCACTGCACCAGACAGATGTTACCTGTGCACCGCCCCCCCCCCCCCGCCCCATGTGCTGGCAGTGGCTCACTATTGGAAATAGCAACAGGGGCTCAAGGTCCATAGGGGCTGAGGGAGGAGAAAGCCATCTTGAAACCAGTTGCTTTGCTCTAGCCTGGCTCCCCTCCTGGGCTTTATCATGTCTCCTTTCTCCCTGTCTGCCCAAAGTCAAAGCCAAAGCCTCCCAAAGACCCCTAGGAGTCATTCCTTCTTTTGGCTGCCTGGACACTGACAGTTGACCACAGAACATGGATTCTCTGTTGCTGCATACTTGACCTTGTCCTTTCATGTAGACAGTGTTTTCTCTCTCTGTATTCCTCGGTAAACCTAGCTGGGTTCCTCAGAACCTCCTGTTGCACCTGGCTTTATTTGGTCAGGGCTGGGCTGCTAGTCCCAGGTAAGTCCTGAGGCCACAGAAGGTTGTGAGGAGTCTGTAGGGAGCCAGGTGCTGCCACAGACTAACTGGGGTGATCTTGGGCTAGCCCCTTGGGGTATAACAGTGCCGTAGTGAGGACAAAACAGGGACTTCAAGTAAAGCCGCCAGAGCAGCAGCTGGCACTTAGCGGCACTTGAACAGTTGTGCCCACATACACATGTGCCTCCCTCTGCACATACTGGAGCTTTGAGTACCCCTCCCTGCGGAGAGCTGCTGCAGTTTCCTTGCTGCCTTGCCCCCCACAGCCTCCTAGGTCTGCTTTTTCATCAGAGCAAACCTCTCTCCCTCCCCTGGCCTGGCCAGTTCCAGTCCCAGCCCTAGCGCCTTCCTTTTCCATCCTCAGGTAGGACTGGACACCCTGCCTGCTCTCCCTCACCCCTCTCCGTTCCTCTGAGAAGCTCCAGCTGTCCAGAGAGACTTTGGACAATGGACACTCTTTCTGAGCTCAACAGCACCCCCAGCTGTCCTCTTCCTCTGTCCCTCCATCCTTTCTCCTGAACTCCAAATGTCCCTCCTGGTTTCTTGTGGCACCTTTGCTGATCCTTCATCCTTCTTACCACACCCCCTGATCCCTAGGCGGAGTCACGCTCCTTTTGTTTTGACCAGAGGCCCCAAGCTCTGTCCTCCCGTCCCCCTGCACTCTCCCCTGGGCAGGAACCAGACTGGGTATCAGATCCCAGCTTTCCAGCTATTCCCGGCCTCAGGCTCCTGTTTGGTCTCTGGGTGGAAAAGTCACAGCCGAGCTGTGTGCTTACAGAGATCAGCTGAGGAAGCGGCCAGCCATTTTGATTTAAAACTGAAACACCAGCCAGGGTGGTCATATGTTGAGTTTTTGTAAAGGGAATGCACCAGCCCTGGCTGGTGTAGCTCAGTGGATTGAGCACGGGCCTGCAAACCAGACAATCGCGGTTTGATTCCCAGTCAGGGCACATGCCAGGGTTGCAGGCAGGTAGGTTCCCTGCAGGCCAGTTCCCAGCAGGGGATGCACGAAAGGCAACCGTACATTGATGTTTCTCTCCCTCTCTTGTTTCTCTCCCTCTCTCCTTCCCTTCCCCTCTAAAGATAAATAAATAAAATCTTTAAAAAAAGGGAATGCACCTAACTGAAGCAGGGAATACCTAGTTCCTCCTCCTTGTTCATATGGTGAAAAGCAGATGTTTCCCGGGGAAAGTCCCTCACAGAGGTGAAACTTGACCATGGAGTGTGAGGAGAGGAGCTGAGTGCTGAACATGGAGGGGAGAGAAGAGGGATGGAGGCAGTAGCCCACCCTAGTGAGCTGTAGCAGCGAGCCTGGAAACGGAGCAGAACGAGAGAAGGGGGACAGGGGACATGCCACCGGTGGACTCTAGCCCTCTTTTCAAGGGCTTGCCTGTGAGCAGAGTGAGTCAGATTGGGCTGGACAAAGGAAGCCGGCATTGGAGGTCAGGGCCTTTTGGGGCTCCTAGACAAGCCCACTGCCCCCAAGATCTGCAAGGCCTCTGAGGTGCAGGAGGCCAGAGGTCAGCAGCTCCACCCCAGTCCCTGCCTTGAGTTCTCCAAATGTGTTCTCTCTGCTTGCCCTGAAAGCAAGCATCATGTGTGCCAGGCACCCCCTAGTGGCTGGGGAACCCTAGCCTTGTTGGCCCAGAGATCTCTGTGTCTAGCACCCCCTTCTTTTGGCCGGTGAGACCCTGAGCAGAGAGCCCAGCCATGTCATGCCTGGCCTGCTGACCTCCTGAACTGTGGGATGATAAACAGGTGCTGTTTTCAGCCAATAAATTTGTGGGAGTTTATTACGTGGCAACAGAATAGTATTCTAGATACATGTAGGATAAAAATGGGAAAAATTTACATCCCACCCCATCCCGCATGGGTGCTACATAGAGTCAAAACCTGCAGCAGCTGCCCTTTTTACAGTCCCCCCCTCCTGGTTGCAGTTAAACCTTCATTCTTGGGGTTTGTATCTGCCACCTGAGCTTCCAAAGTCAGGGGATGAGGGCAGGTTCTGAGAAGGGCTGTGCTAATGGCATCATCAGAGCAGCAAGTTCCCTTTTTGGCTGAAGAAAGGAGCTCTGGAACCCTTTACTGTGGGGTATCCCTGAACTTCTGGCCATCTTTAGGGTCAATAAAGTAATTTAAAAAACAATAGCTTTATTAGATATAACTCACCCATCTAAAGTGTAGAATTGAGCCCTGGCTCAGTGGACTGAGTGATGGACTGCAAACCAAATAGTCACAGTTCGATTCCTGGTCTGGGTGCTTGCCTGGGTTACGGGCCAGGTCCCCAGTAGGGGGCACTCGAGAGGCAATCACACATTGATGTTTCCCTCTCTTTATTCCTCTCTTCCCCTCTCTAAAAAATAAATTAAATCTTTAAAAAATAAATAAAGTGTATAATTGAGTGGTTTTAGTATATTCAGAGTTATGTAACCACCACAATAAATTTTATAACATTTTCATTGTCCCAAAAGAACCCCCCACACTCATTAAGGGTCACCCCTCATTTCCTCCTAACTCCCTCTCATTCCCTGGCAACCACTAATCTTTCTGTCTCTATAGATTTGCTTATTCTTGACATTTCATATAAATGGAACCACTCGGTGTGTGACCTGTGTCTGGCTTCTTTGACTGAGTATCATATTTTCAAGGCTCGTCTATGTTGTGGCATGTGTCAGTATTTCATTCCTTTTTAGCTTTAATTTTAATTTATTATTATTTTAAATTTTTATTTATTTATTTATTTATTTATTTATTTATCTATCTTTAGAGGGGAAGGGAAGGAGAGAGGGAGAGAAATATCAATGTATGGTTGCTTCTCGTGCATCCCCTGCTGGGAACTGGCTTGCAACCCAGCCATGTGCCCTGACAGGGAATCGAACCTCGATCTTTTGATTCACAGGCCTGTGCTCAATCCACTGAGCTATACCAGCCAGGGCTATTTATTATTTTTAAAATTTATTTTTATTGTATTTTTTCCATTACTACTTATTTCCCTTATACCCTCTTTACCTCCATCCATCTCTCCCCTCATTCCTTTTTATGACTAATATTCCATCATGTAGACGGACCACATTTGTACACCCACTCAACATTAAAGTCTGTTGATGACTCTCATCCATTCTTCCTAACTGGAATTTGGGGGTGGGGCAGTGAGAAGAGGAGCAAAGGGAAGGGTGGAGGCACCAGCTAAGTAGATGATCTGCATTTCTTTTTTTTTTTTTTTTTTAAGTTTTATTCATTTATCTTTAGAGGGGAAGAGAAGGAGAGAAACATCAATGTATGGCTGCCTTTCATGCATCCCCTGCTGGGAACTGGCCTGCAGGGAACTGGCCTGTGACCCAGGCATGTGCCCCGACTGGGAATCAAACCTCGCTTGTCTGGTTCACAGGCCCATGCTCAATCCACTGAGCAAACTATATGCTTTTATAGTTTTCCCAATCCTCCTCCTTTATCCTCCCTCTGCTCTGCACCCCCCAGCCCTCCAGCATTCCCCCTCCCTTAGTTTGTGTCCATGGGTTGTACATGTAAGTTCTTTGACTTTTCTGTTTCTTACACCCTTCTCAATCTCTCCCTGTCTATTTTATGATCTGTATTTCTAACGGGGATCATCTATTCATCCATGGGCAGTTATTAATTACACTCTTTATGAGATGTCCTTTTTTTGTTGTTTAAAGATGACTCATTTTTAACATAGATTTTTAGAGAGAGGGAAAAGAAAAACCATTGATTTTTGTTCTATTACACATTCATTGGTTTATTCTTGTATGTGTCCTTACTGGGATTGAACCTACAACCTTGGCATGTCTGGATGATACTTTTCTTTTTAAAGACAGTAAGAGATAAGAGTATTAGCTTTATATTTTTGAGACTCACCTATTTTTCTTATATATTATTTTTTAAAAAGATTTTATTATCTTTAGAGGGGAAGGGAAGGAGAGAGGGAGAGAAATATCAATGTATGGTTGCTTCTCCTGTGTCCCCTGATAGGAACTGGCTTACAACCCAAGCATGTGCCCTGACTAGGAATCGAACCGCGGTCCTTTGGTTTGCAGGCCCAGGCTCAATCCACTGAGCTACACCAGCCAGGTCTGAAACCTCATTTTTAAAGGGCAAACAGTCTGTGGTCCGATTTTCACACCACTTGATCCTCTGTGTAGTTCTCTCTACTGTAAAGCAGATGAACCCCATATTCAGTGTCAGCTTTATACGCCTCTCTTGCCTTTTATCTGTGGTGAGTTTTAGCAGGGGAGCTGGGAAGAGCTTGGATTCTCTGTCCCTCCCTGCATATCACCAAACCCTGTCATTCTCCCTGGGCCAGCTCAGGCACCTCTGGCCACTGCTGCCATGGTATCCTGGTACAAGTGATGTATCAAATACTGCTTATCCATTGCTTATTGGTGCCAGGCATGTCACTACCTGTGACATCCTGCAAGCTAGATGTGGTACAGCTGGTTTTACAGATGAGGAAACTGAGTAAGGTTGAGGAACTTGCGTGGGGTCACCCTGGAGCTGGAGTTCAGGCAGAGTCTGGATTCTGAACCACACTGCATGGCTTCCAGTTCTTTCTGGAATTGTTCAAAGAGCAGGGACTTTGTGTAGACTGAAGAGGCGTGAGGACTTGTGGCCACAGTGGGTGAGGGTCCCAGATTTCAGGGAAAAAGAATTTCAAGAATGTCAGATATGGTGACAGAAAACAGCTCTTTGGAGGTCACCAGTGATTTTAACAAGAGCAGTTTCTACAGAGTCATGGGTGTGGCTGGACTGAGTAGGAAAGAAGGGAGGAGTGAGCATAAGTACCACTTCAGGAGGTTTTGTGGTAAGGGAGACTGGGAAAAGCGTGGCAGTTGAAAGGGGATGCAGGGTCATGGGTTGTTTGTTTGTTTGTTTGTTTTTTAAAATGGGAATAAGGCCAGCTTGTTCATGGTGGTGGAACCATCCAATAGAGGCACAGCCATTGGAGGGACATCTCTTAGTACCACACGAGAAGGTTCTCTGCACAGACATTCATCCAGACACATTGCAGGTGTAGGGAAGGAGGCAGAAGTGGTGGTGGAGTGTGTGGGAATTCTCTTCTAATTGCTCCCATTTTCAGAGAAACAGGATTTGATGTCATGAATTGAGCATGAGTGTGAAGACCTGGAGGAGGTGATGGAGGTCTTGTGGAGAGGAGAAGGTGGGAGAGAGAATAGACTGGGCAATATGAAGTGATTGCCAGGCACAAGGATCCACTCTTAAGAACATGGTCTGGCATTTAAAAATAAGATCATGTACCAGTTGGTGTGGCTTAGTAGATTGGGTGCTGGCCTACAAACCAAAGGGTCACCGGTTTGATTCCCAGTCAGTGCACAGGCTTAGGCTGCAGGCTAGGTCTTCAGTTGGGGGTGCATGAGCGGCAACCACACATTGATGTTTCTCTTCCTCTTTCTCCCTCCTTTCCCTTCTAAAAATAAATAAATGAAGTCTTTAAAAATATAAAAATAAGATCAGTCAGCAAGGTTGTGGGATTTCATTTTCCAGCCCTGTCCAGCTTGGGTAGGGGTAGAGGCAGGGCAGGTGTAGTTAGGCTTGAAAGGGAGAGTGTATACAAGACGATCATACTGATGGGCTGTGAGTTCTGAGCCAGATAAGGAGGGAAGTGGGAGGGTAAGTGGGGAAAGTTGGGAGGTTCAGTGGGGTCGGGAGAACTGCTGTCCAGAGGCCAAAGCCAGCCCACTGACCGTTCTTTGTTGACTTTTTGCCTGTTTAACTTTATTGTGGTAAAATACATATAACATTAAATTTGCTATTCTAACCATTTTGAAATGTATGATTCAGTGGCATTAGTTACATTCACAATGTTGTGCGATCACCACCACAATTTCCAAAATTTTTTCCATCACCCCAAACAGAAACTATAGTTGTTAAACAGTAACTTCCCATTTACCCATCCTCCAACCCTTGGTAACCTCTAATGTAATTTCTCTATTAATGAACTTGCCTATTTTAGATATTTCCTATGAGTGCAATCATACAATATATGACTTTTTGTATCTGGCTTATTTCACTTAGCATTGTTTTCAGAGTTCATCCATGTTGTTGTATATATCAGATCTTCATTCCTTTTTTAGGGCTGAATAATGTTCCATTGTATGGATAGGGTCAGGAGTATCACATCTTCATTCTTTTTTAAGGTCGGGAATAATATTTCATTGTATGAATGCATAAACAATTTGTTTATCCATTCCTCAGTGGATGAGCAGTGGATGGTTTGCACCCTTCAGCTATTGTGAATAATGCTGCTGTGTAGCCCTGGCTGGTGTAGCTCAGTGGATTGAGTGCGGGCCTGCAAACCAGACAATCGAGGTTTGATTCCCAGCAGGGCACATGCCTGGGTTGCAGACCTGTTCCCTGCAGGCCAGTTCCCAGCAGGAGATGCACAAAAGGCAACCACACATTGATGTTTCTCTCCCTCTCTCCTTCCCTTCCCCTCTGAAGATAAATAAATAAAATCTTTAAAAAAAAATAATAATGCTGCTGTGAACACCACTGTACAATGAAATGTTTGAGTCTCCATTTCATTCTTTGGACATACATACCTAGGAATGGAATTACTGTGGCATATTGTATGTAACCACTGCCTCGCTTTGTATGGCTCACAAACTGAGAGTGGTGTGGTAGACAGCACCCTCTCCAAGATATTTGTATCCCAACCCCAGAATCTGTGGATGTTACTTTATAAAATGAACTTTGAACATGTGACTAAGTTAAGGATTTTGAGATTGGGAAATTATTCTGGATTGTCTGGGTTGGCCCACAGTCATCATAAAAGGGAGGCAGGAGGGTTGAGGAAGATGTGATGACAAGCGGAAGTTGGAATGACACATTTTAAAGATGGAGGGAAAAAGGCCCTGGCTGGCGTACTTCAGTGGATTGAGCACGGGCCTGGGAACCAAAGGATTGTAGTTCGGTACCCAGTCAGGGCACATGCCTGGGTGGCAGGCCAGTTCCCAGCAGGGAATGCATGAGAGGCAACCATACATTGATATTTCTCTCCCTCTCTCCTTCCCTTTCCTTTCCCCTCTAAAGATAAATAAATAAAATATTTAAAAAATAAAGAATAGAGGAAAAAGCCACAAGCCACTTCCAGAAGTCAGAAAAAAGCAAGGACATAAAAAACAAAATCTTTAAAAAAAAAAAAAAAGCAAGGAAATAGAGACCCCCCCACACGTTCAGAAGGAACACAGCCCTGCTGACACCATGATTTTATCCAAATATGTATAACCCATTTGGACTTCTGACCTCCAGAGAACAAATTTGTATTGTCTTAAGCTACTAAATTTACAGTAATTTGTTACAGTAGCAGTAGGAAACTAATACAAATAACTTTTACATGCCCTTTCAGAAATTTGCTGACTCCTAATTTAGAGCAAGAAGGTGACGAGGTCAGATGTTAAGGATCTAATGGGTTTTGCTGAAAACCTTCTGAGGGCTCCAGAAGGCACCATGAACTTGAGTTTACAGTTGGGGAGGGGAGGGAGACAGGGTCAGATTAAGGGATGTACAGAACCTCCTGGGGATGAGGGACAGCCTGGATTTTGGGGACTTACTATGTCACTGCCATAGTGATGGGAGAGAGTTGGAGTAGGACTGGGGGCAGTGTTGATATTTCAGGCCTTAGGGCAGGAGCTGCTGGTCCAGCTCACAGGACTTTGGGTTTGTACATGTGAGACAGCTGAGGGCTCTTCGTGAGAAGGTGCCTTTGGCGGAAATGGAGAGGCCAGGCTTTAGTGACAGAGTTCATAGGGGCCAGGCTCAGTCAAGGCAGTTCCATAGAAGAAAGGGCATGGGCATGAAGTCTTTAAAAATATAAAAATAAGATCAGTCAGCAAGGTTGTGGGATTTCATTTTCCAGCCCTGTCCAGCTTGGGTGGGGGTAGAGGCAGGGCAGGTGTAGTTAGGCTTGAAAGGGAGAGTGTATACAAGACGTGTATTGGCTGTTATTCATTAGCTCTTTCATTCATCCAGGCACTATACATGTTGTTCAGTGCATACTCATGGGGCTCTGTATCCTGTTGTCCCCAGATGTCATAGTTTCCTGAACACATTCCCTGTCCCCACAGTGAGGCCTTCCAGGGACTGTGGGTTAAGTGGCTTGGGCTGTCTTTAGAGGAACTGTCCGATGGGTGGCTTTGGGGATTGGAAAACATGCATGCAAAACTGCTCAACAGCTACAAGGTGCTCGAACTATCTAATAACAATAATATTCTCTAATAATAACAGTAATCCTTGTTATCAGTAGGAGAATTTCAATTAGGAGGTACGATTTGGGCAGAACCTAAAAGGCAGACCGGATTAGGAAAGGTGGTAGGCAGCAGGCACGACATTCCCAGGCGGGCGTGGGCTTCCTGAGTTGGGTCAACCCTCCAGCAGCCCGAGGAGAGCCTAGGGAAGGAAGGTAGGGACCCGGTGAGGGTGGTGGAAGTTCGTCATTAGCCAGTGTCCTCCCCGTCCCAGGCCAACACCCCTCTTAGAAAGCGCACTCTGGCGGAGGAGCAAGTCTTGCATTGGCTTCGCCATGAATGAGAAGCTGCAGCGTTCCGTCTGCCCAAGCCAAGAATCCTAACGTCCTGCATTCCCGTGGAGAGGGAAAGTGTGTGTGTCGAAGGTTAGGACGGGACCCGGCAGCAGCCACCAGACCTCCCAGCCGGGCTGGCAGCCTGCCCCGGGCCGGCAGCCTGCCCCCGGGCCGCTGCTGTCCTGGCCTCGCTCCACCTTTCCCTCCCGGCCGGGGCCCCAGCTTTCTAGAGCTGCCCAAGGATCCGAGGCGATCGGCGCGCCCCCTTTGCATTCCTCTCCCCGGCTCTGGGCTTCCCAGGCTTTAGAGCCGGGGCCGGGCGATGGGGCAGGGAAGGAGGGTGGGAGGCGGAAGGCTGGCCGGCCTCCGAAGTCGGCCCCAAGTTGCATATGGGAAGCGGTGGCTGTGACGCAAGTTTCTAGGGGGCCCTGAGCTCGGAGGGAGCGCGCCAGTGTGGCTCCACTCTGTGCAGTTACAGTCGTGAAAAAGGAAAAGCCCTGAGCAGCACCCCAGGCCGCCAGGCCGCCTTTGCCCAGCCCAGCTGCGCGTCCCCGGCCCCAGAGGACCGCAGAACGCACAGACCCTGCACTGGGCAGTCCCCGCCAGACCCCTGCCGCACCGGCTGGGCTCCCTGGCTGTGCCTTTTTTTTTTTTTTTTTTTTTCAACGCTTGCCAACCTGTCAGCTGATGAACCTCATCACCCATAGTGGCGCATGTAGCTCGGCCGCAGTTCGCTCCATTCACACAGCGCCCTCCAAGTCAGCCCGCTGCCCCTGGCTCCCAGCGTCCAGGGGAGGCCTGCAGACCCCAGCTGTCCCTCCGCCCCCGGGGGCCCGAGCCCCTCTCTCTCCGGCCTCGCGCCGCCCCAGGGGCGCTGCAAATAGTCCTTTGTTTACATGCAATTCCTTACTCCGCGGAAGGAGGCCGGGGGAGTGCTGAGTTTTCACCAGCTGTTTCCCGCCTTGAAACAGACATCTGATCAGCTGCAAACACACACACACACACACACACACACACGCACACACATACATACACGCGCCCGGGGAGGCAGGCCGGAGAGACCTCCCTCCCGCCCCTCCCTCCCCTCGCCGCCGCCGCCGCCGCCACCGCCAGCATCTGGGACTGGCCGATTCTGCACCTCCGTCCGGCGCTGCCCTTTTATTCGGATTTCCATCTTGCATTCTCCGGTGGACCGCGGGACCCGGCTCGTGCAGAGAAGGGGGGCCGATCGCTATGGAGTATTTCATGGTGCCCACTCAGAAGGTGCCCTCTTTGCAACATTTCAGGAAAACAGAGAAAGAAGTGATAGGAGGGCTTTGTAGGTGTGTACTCCTTCTCCCCCCATTCCCTTCCTACAATTGCAGCCCCGGGCCAGCCAGCCCGGGCGGGCGCGCGTGTGCGCACGCATGGCCCGCGCCGCCGACCCCGTTCGCCTTTCTTAGCTGCCGGGGCGGCTGCAGCTCTGCACTCTGGTCTTGCGCCGTCCGGGGACTCTCCTCCCGCGGAACGTGGGGGCCCTGAGTGGCCCTGGTCACTTTTGTCCGCTGCAGGCGGGCGAGTCGCGACGTTTGTAATTGCAAACAGACCCACGTGGTTCTGCAGCAGTCCCGGCCATGCTTGGTGCTGGTGGCTTTCCCCGCGCGTCCTTCTTCCCCCTCCCGCGTTGGCTTCCTTCCTCTCCCTCCTTCCTCGCTGTCCATGGGCGATCCCCGCAAGGGGTATGGGGGCCCAGGGGCGCGCGGGGGGCCGCGGGCGGCTACAATGCAGCCACGCCGCAGCTCCGGGCGTGGGGGGGGACGGGGAGCCGGGTGATGTGCGTGTTTGCACTACGCGGGGCTGCAGCGGGGTTGGGGGCGTGCTTGCGTGGGGGTGTGGGAGTGGGCGGGACCCTAGGGGCCAGCGCGGCTGGCCGGGAGCGCCGCGGACGGGCAAGTTGCGACCGCTAACTTGCTCCCTCGCTGCCCGCGCCCGAGCGCTGTTTACTAGCGAGGCCTGGACGTGACTCTGCAGCCCTCTTGGAGTAGGCGGACCTCCGCGCGCTGCCTCGCGGGAGGTGTAGTTTTCCGCGTCCCTCCGGTGCGGCATTGTGGGAGCTGTAGGCGATCCGGGGCCACGCTTTCCCCGCACAATGCTTCGCCACCGCGGGCGGGATAGGCGAGGGAAGCCAGGTGGGGGAGCGTTGGGGGCAGTGGGCATCAGAAGCTATCCCAAATCTCACCAGGCGCGGCACTTGAGCCTCTATCGCAAACTTTCCCATGCCACGGCCCTCCCCTAGTCGTAAACCGAAAGCGTCAGGTCTCCCAGCTGGATGGGTGGATGTGTGGTCTGAGGTGTGCAGCTCCCCTCCAGGAGCCACTTCACAAGTTTGACCCGGGTTGCTCCAGGCCCACCCTTTACCAAAGGGTGATGAATTCGCTCTGTACTCCCACCGGAATCACCCTGGACACTTGTTAAAATGCCAGTGCCTGAAACTCCTATCGCTAGAATGGTCTGGTGGGGTACACACTGAACACCACCGGTAGGACAGCTCTGCTTCTTTGGGGCAGGGGGCGGTTATCCTGCTGCCCAAGTTTGAGACCTTTGATCCCTTTGCTGAGGCACTGCTCTAGGAGTGAAATGGCTCCCCGGGGTTGAGGCCACGTGCTCTCTCATGCTGGGGAAGGTAAGGCTCGGATATTGAGGGAGGTGGAGCCCCCAGGTGGTGTGGCCCAGACTGGTGGACACCAGTGACTGCAGAAGCCAAGTTGGGGGAAAGTCGCTGCACATGTATTGCCCAGCCCCCACCACACTTAGCTCCCACCTCAACTACTCTCAAGTACAGGGAGGATGGGCCAATTGGTGGGTTTTTAAATTATCAGGGCCTCCCTGAGCGCAGGCCCTTCTGAAGGGCCACCTGGGAGACCTAGCTGTAAAATGTTAAAACAAAAATTCTAGCGCTCTTAATATGTTCTAGGGACTTGTTTCGCTAGATTTTTTTCAGTGAATTGTCAGTCTTCCTGAATTAAGGGGCATTAAGATTCCTATGTGGGATGAGGACACAGGCTTGGAAAGGAAACAGTTACAGCAAGTGGTGGGGTTGGGACCTCAAGGATGATCCCAGGGCCCTACTCTTAGCCCCTGAGAAAGGAAGGGGGAAACGCTGCTTATTGCTCAGAGGAGGGCTGGTCAGGGGAGGAGGGGTTGAGCTGCTCCACATGCTAGAGAGGACATTGCAGGCACTGACCTTGGGCAGGCCTGGTGTGGTGAATCCTGGTTTCACACTGTCCCTGTTCTTAGCCCTCTTTAGAGGAGTCCATTTGTCCCCCAGGGGCCAAGTGCTCAAAGTGGCAGGATCCCCCAATAGGGCTGGGCATGGAGGTATACTCAGCCTGTCCTGCTGGGAGACAAATGTCAGTTTGTGCACTGGGTGTGCAGTTGGGGCCTCTGGGTTTGTTCATTTCTAGAAGGGGGTGTGGGGTGAGGTTGGAGACCTGTAGAAAATTGAGGTGGTGGGTTGGACATGACTTTCTGGCCAGATGGACTCACTTTTTGGGCTGGCGGACTTTGTTCCATCTCTCAGACTAGTAGGGTTCCCTGCCTCTTCAGAGGGTGCCCCCTGACCCCCACTACACTGCACAGCAGGTTCCTCACAAGCCCGTGGTTTTGCACCTGTCACCTAACTGCTCTTAGCCTCTGTAAAATGGAGCACCTGTGAAGTGTGGCTACACGGATGAAAATGCCTGGTAGCTGTTAAAATGGCCCTCAAACTCAGAACCAGGAGTTTAGGGACTGCCCTCAGCAGGGAAAGAGACCAGCTGCCCTCAGGAGTTTGAAAACAATTAGGGGCTTTTGAGTGTGTGTTGGGTCCTGATCTGGTATTTACAAAGCACCTGCTCAGTGCCAGGTTTGAGGATGTCACAGTGAACCAGACCAGGCCCCTGCCCTTAGAGTTTGCAATCTCGTGGTGCTAAAGGGTCTTGTCAGCCCTTTAAGGGAGATTCATGGGTTATCCTGCAGTCCTGAGTACTAACTCTGGAAGAATAAGGCATCCTGTTATTCTCAGTCTCTCTCTTTCTCTTTTCTCCTATTTTATTTTATATTTTCTCCTCACCTGAGGACATTTTTCATTGTTTTTAGAGAGAGAGAGAAAGGGAGAGAAAAACATTAATGTGAGAGAAACATCGATTGGTTGCCTCCTGTACGCACCCCAACCCGGGATTGGATCTGCAACCTCAGTATGTTCCCTGAGTGGAAATTGAACCCACAACCCTTTGGTTATGGGGATAGCACTCTAACCAACTGAACTGCATCATCCAGGGCTCTCCTCCTCCTCCTCATTTAAACTTCACTGTGACCCTGTGAAGTAAGACTGTATCCCCCCATTTTACAGATGGGGAGACTGAGGCTTTGAGAGATGAAGTGGCTAAGCCTGGGGTTCCACAGCTAGTCAGTGGCAGGGCTGAAGTTGGTACTTGACCCCACTGAGTGTAGGGCTACCTCTGAGGCACTGGAGAAGCTGTGGGGAGGAGGTGTGTCTGCTGGATACAGTCCGGATGTGGTGTGTTCAGGTACTGAGGGCAGAGGTGGTGGGCTGTTTGGAGTGAGGTCTATGGATAGAAGCAGCGGGGATGGGCCAGGGCCCTGGCTTTAGTACCTGCTGCAGAGAGAAGGATAAGCATCTTGGGCATCCTTGGTGAGAGTCATCTTCCTCCCTCTCGTTCTTGGGAATATAGGAGAAATCCTGTGTGGTTCTCCAGCTGGGTAGCTGTTGAGCGGCAGGTGTGCGAGTGACTTTGGGACAGTGTGAGATGAGAGTTGTCAGTGGCTAAGTTGATACTAGAACTCGGCAGGGGTGTCTAAGGAGGTTGGGGGATACCTACTGCCCTTGGCTTGGGTAGGAGGGACAGCTGCAGGTCAGGATCTAGACCTGGTGAGCCTGCTCCCAGCCCTGAGCCTCTGGTTGGGATGCTGGTGCTGTTCCCAGGGTGCTGTCTGGAGGTGCTCGGGTAGCAGCCCCCGGTCAGCCCCATGAGACTGTTGGAGGACAGTCGGGAGGGTGAGAAGCAAGAGATACCTGGTGTTAGTGGACCTGGGCCACCTTTGTTGCTCACCTCAGGGGTCCGAAATTGATGTGGAAGGTGAGAGGGAGTGGGCGTAGGACTCTTACAATGACCGTAAATCATGTTTACTTCTGCAAAATTCAGAAAGAAATGCAAAAATACTTTAAGGTATTTGTAGTATTAGCTGGAAATTCCGATTAGCTGTCCTTCATAGGAGTCCCCGGTTGGGCAGCACTTCACCAATCAGAACCCCCTGGTGAGCCACAAACCCAGTGGTCCAAACTCCTGCTTAGTTGCATCTATTAAAGAAACTATCAGTTGGTACTTCCAGGGCTGCTTTGGTGAGTGAGGGCGGAAAGTCTTGGTGGCAGGCAGCCCAGGTCCCCATGAGGAACTGTAGCTTTGGGGAGAAGTCTTTTCTGGGATTTAAGTCCGCACCAAGTTAACCGCAGCTGGTTCCTGAGCCAGGAGGCTGGGCTTATGAATTTGGTGTTGAAGAAGACAGAGTGGAACGTTTGGCAGCTTCAGATGAGCAGGAGACAACATAGGCCCCTGTGTACCACCCCACACCCCTGCCCCCTGGAAACTTCGTCAGAGGCTTTCAGGCCTGGGGTCCTGCAGTCTTTGGTCTCCTCAATTCGTGGGCATCCTGGGGATGAGGGAGAGGCAGAGGATGTGCTCCCTACAGCTGAGATTCATGGGCAGATGAACGGGCTTGAGGGGCAAGAGTCAGGGATTTGGGGTGCTGCCTCTTACAGCCACATATAGGGCTCTGATGGACACTGGACTGTGTGCGGGCCCTCAGTAGAGGGTGCCATCAGCTGGCGGGAAGGAGAGTGTGAGCTTTGGCACCTGCAGGTGCCTGCTGCTGCTCCCTGATCTGGCTTCCTGACCTTGGGCCTGTCACTTCCCTTCATAGGACCTTGGATTGCTTGTTGCAGTATAATGATGCAGCCCCCTTGCTGAATTTTCATGCAAGTCAGACAGGGAAGCATGTAAAAGAGTTCTGGGGTGGTAATAGGAGTTAATGTGATGGCCAGGCATAGCCATGCTTATCCATTCGACAGGTGTAACCATCACCTGTCTGTTGGGATGTGCAGAGCCCACTCTGCTCTGTGGCGAGACCTCTCGGGGGTAAGAGCAGAGCCCTGGGATCTAGGTTCAAGTCCCAGCCCTACCATTTGCTGAGCTATTCTATTTCTAAGCCTTTGTGTCCTCATCACACACAGGAATTGTAAGGCCACATAACTCAGAGGCAGATTGTGACAATTCAGTGAGAAAATTCCAGCAAAGCAAGTCCTTAGCACATTATAGTAAGAACTTTAAAAAGACTTTAAAAAAACTCAGAAACAAACAAACAAAAGTGTTACTCTGTTGCTAGGCCCTCCAGGTTGGCCCTTTGTAAGGACTAGCACTCAGGGCGGCCCAAGGGTGGACATGGGCTCCATTTTACTCCTAACTACTCTGGTCTGCTCTGGCCTTTGGGCATCACCAGGAGGGATCTAGGGACTTGGTGAGTGGGGTTCTCTCCCTATATCTCTCTCTGGACAAGGAGGGTGATACTGCCAGGCAGTCACTGGTAGCTTGGCTTGGTATGGATGTCTCTCCCCATCTTCTCTTGTCTCACGAAGACTCCGGACTTTAGTCCACCCACCGTAGAGTTTCTGGAGGGCACTGCTCTGGACCTGGGAGGCTGCACTCTGTTCCAACTCACCCTTTCCTGAAGCGCAGACACACCTCTTCATATCAGATCTCTGACCTGCGTCTTCTTCAGCCACTCCAGTCACTCCCACTGTAGGGGCCGGGAAACTGGGAGAAGTGGTGGAGCTCAACACCTGGCTATCTGACCTTAAAACTGTGTCCTTCCTTTTTATGATCCCTAAGCCCCATCTGTAAAGGGGGGGTCATGAACTCCCTTTATAGTTCTGATATTACGAAGCCCTGCAAGGGACCTGTACCCTGTGGGAGGGGGCCCAGGGAGGCCCTGCAGGGACTGGTGGAGGAGCCGTCTTGTCTCAGGACCCCCCACAGTATCTGATGTGGATCCCACTCCTGGCCTGTCCCCAGCTGACTCCCCTTGGCTGGGAGAGGAGGCCAAGGTGCAGGAAGCGGCAAGGACAAGTGCAGTGTCCTGGAGAGAGCCCAAGGAAGGCCTCGGCTGTCTCTCGCTGCTGCAGATGTGTTCCCTTCCTGGTTTTCACGCAGACTCCTTTCTCTCTGGGGCCAGGCATGGGGGCATGGCATAGCAGGGGAATAGGACCAGGCCCTTTTTAAAGCTCAGGGTCCCCCATCGATGGAAACAGCGCTGTCCAGAATCCTTTCTCCATTACCCCAGACACAAGGGTGTGAGCTAGGCCTGGACCAGTCACCCCAGGGCGGGTAAGGGGGCTCAGGAAGAAGCCAGGACTGTGGCTTTGGGTGGGGCTAGTGGCCTCTTACGGCAGCCCAGCATCTGGAAGCCATCAGGTCAGGGGCGGGGGGTGTTGCAGGAGAGGGCTGGGAAGGGGGATATGCCTTCTGGAGTCCACAAAGAGGCCCACTTGTTGGGAGCAGTGGCTTTGGGCCCACAGGCCCTGTTGCCATCTCTGCCTCCCGCCAGTGCCTCTCAGCCCACAACTTCACCCCCTTCCACTGGCTGCCTTCTCTCTTACCCCACAGGCTGCTGCTCCTGCAAGATGCAGTCACAATATGCAATAACATTGCCCACTGCACGCTGGAAGCCTTGTTTCTCTGGTGCAGGGTGGTCTGCCTCTTGGAGTGGGTGGGCATGGGAGAGAACTGTCCCTAGGGGTGGTTGTCTTGACATTCCCTCCCTGGAGCAAGTGGTATCTGTCTTGTCTTTGAAGTCTTAGCACAGGGTGGCTGGGGCCAGGCTGGGGGCACTATGGCTGGAGACATGGCTGTGGGGATGCAAAAGCAGTAGGGATGTCTTCTTTAGGGCTCTAGATTGTGACTCTGAAGGAGATAGTCCTTCAGGTGCATAACAAGGATCTCAGAGGAGTCCCGGGAGCAGGTATCTCCTATTGTCACCTGAGCCCACCTGCATCAGAGTCACAGGGATTCTTGCCAGGCCATACAGGTTTTGGGCCCCACTCAGACCAACTGGCCAGACACTGGGGCTGGGACCTGGGGTGTGCGTGGTGACTTTGATACCCAGGCATCACAAAGCATGCTGCTTTATCATCCTCCTGATCCGCTGGGGTATAGGCATCAGACAAGTCTGGCATCTTTTGCAGGGGGAGAAATGAAAGTTACACCGGGGGCCCTGTGGAGATGAACTGTAAAGATAGGGGCCCTTTGGGGGACAGGGCATGGAGGACATCTAGCCTGAGTGTGTCCCTGCCCTTCCTGGCAGTCTTGCCAACATTCCACTGACCCCTGAGACTCAGCGGGACCAGGAGCGGCGGATTCGGAGGGAAATTGCCAATAGCAACGAGCGGAGGCGCATGCAGAGCATCAATGCGGGCTTCCAGTCCCTCAAGACCCTCATCCCCCACACAGATGGAGAGAAGCTCAGCAAGGTGGGTGAAGGCTGGGAGGGCTTCCTGGAGTAGGTGGTGGGCTCAAGCAGGGAGAAGGAAGTGAGCTTCAGTAGATGGTGTGCACTGGGGCCCCTGACTTGTCCCTCTTGCCCTCAGGCAGCCATTCTCCAGCAGACGGCGGAGTACATCTTCTCCTTGGAGCAGGAGAAGACCAGGCTCCTGCAGCAGAACACACAGCTCAAGCGCTTCATCCAGGTAGCACCTGCAGAGGCCTCCCGTCACCTCAATACCTGTTCTCCTCCTGGCTTGCTCCTCCTGGCATGAGCATGTCTGGGCTCAAACACTGGCCTGGGACTCTCATGAGGCCGCAGGTCTCACCCTCCCCACTGACACACCTACTTCAGACACTTGTTTTCCTGCCCAAGCCTCAGTTAACCCATCCATAAAGTGCAGTTGAGCGACTCTGGAAAGATCTAGAAGGTTTTGGCAAGCAGGTCCATTCTGCCTTTGTTTCTGGCCCTTGGTCACTGTTGGCTTTGCCGGATGGGGCTCCCGGTGCCAGAGCACCTGGGTTGACAGCTTTGGGGGCTGCGATGGAGCCCTCCAACCTCCCCATTGGTGGCGGTGGTACAAGGGTGTCAAGGCACACTCACCAACCCCTTGGGGTCCCCAGGAGCTGAGTGGCTCGTCCCCCAAGCGGCGGCGGGCAGAGGACAAGGATGAGGGCATTGGCTCCCCAGACATCTGGGAGGATGAGAAGGCAGAAGACCTGCGGCGGGAGATGATTGAGCTACGGCAACAGCTGGACAAGGAGCGCTCGGTGCGCATGATGCTGGAGGAGCAGGTGAGGCAGGCAAGCAGGCTGTTGTGGGGGAATTCCAGTCCCTCTCTCTTCCTTTTCTCCTGTCCCTGCTTCCCTTGAGCAGTTAGTTACAGGAGCGCCTGCTTTGTGCCAGGTCTAGGAATGGGGGTTCCGGTGGGAAGCAAATCAAACAGGTGCCTTCTGCCCTTTGGTCCCCATCTGTGTGGGGTAGAAGGTTTAGTCAGGATTTACATTGTAGAAATGCAGCTGTGAAAAGGGTCCTGCAGGAAGCATGGACATTGGGAAGGGGATTTGGGCTGGTTCTGGAGAGGCTGCTCCATGGCTTCTCTGTCAAAAGGCTTGAGCTGACTGTGGGAAGTGGGCCAGGGGGTCAGTTCTCAGAGTTAACCAGGCAGAGAGGAGGGTGCTCCAAGGAAGAGGAAATCACATGGGCAGAGGCCCTGAGGCTGGAGAGAGGGATGGAAGGACTGAGGGAGCATGGCATGAGGGAGGTCATGGTAGGAGAGGAGGTGAGTCAGACAGGGCTTGGCAGGCTATGGTAGGACTTTGGTCCCTACCCCAGGTCTTTTCCTGAGGGTGGCAGGCTCCTGCTCGGGTTTGCAGCAGGAGCAAATGGCCTGCTTTTCAAGGGGTAGAAAGTGCGGAGGCTGACCTCAGTAGCCCTGAGGGCCCCACACTGAAGGAGTAGCCAGAGTGTGGTCTGGGCCCTGCCCGTGAGCCTGCCTCTCTGTCCCCAGGTTCGCTCGCTGGAGGCTCACATGTACCCGGAAAAGCTCAAGGTGATCGCACAGCAGGTGCAGCTGCAGCAGCAGCAAGAGCAGGTGCGACTACTTCACCAGGAGAAGCTGGAGCGGGAACAGCAGCACCTTCGGACCCAGGTGAGTGGGAGGCACCTGGGAGGGGCCGTGTGGGCTGAGGCTGGAGCTCTCAGGCTCAGCATTGGTGCCTCAGGGCCCTGCAGGGCAGACATAGGGCCTAAAGAGTAGTAATAGAGACATTCCTAGTTTCCAGGTATCTTACGTTACTACATGAATCCTTGTAGTGACCCTTTGAGGCTGTTTTACTGATCAGGAAAGTGAAGCCGAGAATGGCTAAATTACAACGCCCAAGATCCTCAGTGATTGGGGCAGGGATTTGAATGAACCCTGGCTGTCTAAATCCAGAATCTAAACTCCTGACCACCACTGCACTAGATGTCAGGGTTCTTGCTTGGCACTGGACAGTGAAGGGGCCACGAGTTCTTGGATGGCTGGACGCCCCTCTCTAGGCTGTCTTTCCTTTGTTGCTTAAGATAAGGGAGTAAGAGGCCCTAAACTACGTGGCCTTCCGTGAGTGGTTGGCAGAGACTGTCTCGAGGCAGTGGGCACAGAGACATGGTTTTGGAGGACGTCCTATATCCCCTGTGACTGCCAGAAGGGAAGGGGAAGGTCCCTGAGCCTTTGGAGAAAGACTGAGGGCCTCTGTCTCACAGCTCCTGCCCCCTCCGGCCCCCACCCACCATCCCACGGTGATCGTGCCTGCGCCACCACCTACTCCTCACCACATCAATGTCGTCACCATGGGCCCCTCCTCGGTCATCAACTCAGTTTCCACGTCCCGGCAAAATCTGGACACCATCGTGCAGGTACCTGCGCTCGGGGTGGGCCTCATGTGGGGGTTGTCCTCTGGGAACAAACCCTTTGGGGGAGATCAGAAAGCAGGGACTGAAGGGAAGTTAGATACAGCTTGACTGTGAGGGGAGGCGTGGAAGCTGGGTGTGTGTGTCTCTGTTTTCATCCCTGAGTTTCTCTGTTTGCAGGGGTTTGGCAGGGGCTCTGTGGGGATGGTCAGGGGCAGAGATGGGGGATGGGATGGCCTGGAAAACCTTGTTCCTTTTCTCCATGTGGGGTTTGTGGAGAGGGTCCTTTGCTTCCAGAGCTTCCAGCTTCCAAGTTCCTATATCCAGCTCTTGGTTTGGTCCAGAACTTCCTCTCATCTTCATCTCCTAGGACCTGGGATGGGGATGGAGGTGGCAGTAGCTGGGAGGGTGACAGTTAAGCTAATTACAGAGGAGGAAGAAAGAAGATGATAGCTCTGTAGGTCAGCCCTGAAGTCATTGCTGTACCCATCGTCCACTGCTGTACCCATCCTGGGACAGAGACCCCTAGGGAGCTGAGGACATCACAAAGAAAGAAAGAAACGTAAACCAAAAAAGGCCCAGCAACTCCTGGACCTTTAGCTGCACATCATTCTAGCAGATTGAATAATAAAATTACTTATAAAAACTTTTTATTAGTAAACAGACCAACTTTAAAGTGTATAAATAAACTAAATGGTGGTGACTTCCAAGCAGCCCTGCCCTGTGATAACCAAGGGGGTTTTTAGCTAAGGAGAGGATTTTGCTACCCCTGACTTTAGCAGGCCCCCTGCTGCTCTGCTGGGCTTACTTCTGGACCTTTCTGGAATGTGTGTGTGTGTGTGTGTGTGTGTGTGTGTGTGTGTAGATGCTGGCTGTCTGCATGCCTTCAGCCATCCTCAGCACAGCCTGTCCTCCCAGGCAATCCAGCACATCGAAGGCACCCAAGAAAGGCAGGAGCAGGAAGAGGAGCAGCGGCGAGCCGTAATTGTGAAGCCAGTCCGAAGCTGCCCTGAGGCCCAGGCCTCCGACACTGCCTCCGATTCGGAAGCCTCAGACAGCGATGCCATGGACCAGAGCCGAGACGAGCTGGCCGGGACTGGGGGGCTTCCCTGACCACCCCCTCAGCCCTCCTCTCCCTTCTGGGGGCTTGAGGGGGCCGGGTCAGCAACAGGGAATACATGCAGGCCAGCGAGTGAGGAATTTTTACAAAATTACAACGTCATTTGGGTCTCTTTTATGACCTCTTTTTCAATACTGTAAATCGACCTTTGAGCAAAGGCCACCCAACCTGAGGTCCTGGGGGCTGGGGCTGCGGGAGTGAGCGTGTGGGAGCACCTGGACACCTGGGGCTGGGCCTCACAGGGAGGCTGGGGGAGCTGACACTTGAGGTGCCTGGCCTCTCTCTGCCAAAACTTTTTTTTTTTCATTTAAACACATGTTTTTAAGAACAGGGAAAATCAAATAAAACCCCAGCAGATTTCTGCCCTCCCTAGAGCTAGCCCTAGGAGTGTCAGTTTTTAATTCACCCTTCCCTTCACTTTTTGGTTTTCCTCTTTCTCTAAGCACTTACATGGGTTGGGAAGGCTGGCTGGGTCAGGACTCTCTGGGGTTCCAGGGTGGAAGTTGCTTCTTCACTGGGGTTTGCTGCTGCCCTTTTGCCCTGCCTTCCCTTCCCTGCTCCACCTCAGCACTAGGGTTTGCCACTTTCCACCGCCAGCTGGCCCCCACCTCTCCCTCCAGGTTGCCTATCTTCGACCCTCAAAAATGTCTTTGTCTCTCTCTTTTTGTTTTGTTTGTTGATTGTTTTTTTTTTGGTTTTTGTTTGTTTTCGGAACTTTTTGTTTTGTTTGGTTTTATTTTTTTTTTTTACAATTTTGAGGTCTTTGTGTTCAAGGAGAGCTATTATATTTTGTTAAAGAAAGTGGGGGCGGGGGCGGGGAACCAAGAGGCCACCATGCCTTTATAAAGAAACAAAATAAAGTTTGTACTTTGTTTTTTAGGTTGTGCCTCCTGGGTGCACGCCGTCCTGCATTGCTGGGGAGGGCTTCCTGCACTACAGAAAGTGTGGGGTGCTCTTTGGGCCAACCAGAGGGGACTGGATGTGGGTCAGCTCATGATGACTCCCCCAATTTGTGTGGTATTGCAATGAGAAATCAGGGTCCTCAGATTCCCTGGGATTACTCTGGGTATTCTGCAAAGACGGGAGATGGTATTGGGGGGGGTAGGAGGAGTGGCTTCCAAGTCCTTGGTTGGGGGGCAAGGCGAGAAGGAACAAGCAAGTCTTAGGTTCCCGTGTCTTAAAAAAAGGACATAGGGTGTTCAGGGCTCCTGGGTGATCTCCAGGCTCTGCCACTCCTCCCTTGCATGACCTCCCTGAATCTCAGTCTCCTCATCTATAGAAGAGAAGGGAGCACTCCCTCACGGTGCGGTAGCTCCGTTGGTTAGAGCATCATCCTGATAGGCCAAGGGTGTGGGTTTGATCTCAGGTCAGGGCACATACAAGAAGCAACCAACATCTGTATATGTAAGTAGAACAAAAATTAATGTTTCTCCAAAATCAATTTTAAAAAAATTAAAAAATAAAGAACGCAGGTCCTGGAGTTGGTCTGCAATGGTCAGTTGGGAAAGCCACTTATATTTGAGCCTCAGTTTCCTTTTTTGAAACTTGAGAATAGCCTTGGCTGGGTTAGCTCGGTTGGTTGGAGCGTTGTCTCATACACTAAAAAGTTGCAGGTTCATTTCCAGGTCAGGGCACATACCTAGGTTGTACGTTCCAACCCTGGTCCTGCATATGGGAGGCAACTGATTATGTTTCTCACACTGTTTTTCCACTTCCCCTCTAAAATCAATAAAGATATACTTGAGTGAGGACGAAAAAAAAGTTGGGAATTTTAAAAAAACAAACAAATTGAAGACAATAATTGCACAAGGGCAGTGCATCTTATGGGGAGGGAGGGGTCCTTTTAAGCACATGCATGAGGACTGAGGCTAGGGTGGAATTACCAGTTCACTTCTCAGCCCACAAAGAATGCCTTCAGATATGAACTTGGTGAGTAGAAAGGCAGACAGGAACCTGCATTTAAAAAGTTTTATATATATTTTAAAGGTGAAATTCCCCAAAACTCAACCATTTTAAAGGGAATGATTCAGTGGCATTTTGTCCATTCACAGGATTGTGCAACTGTCATCTCTATCCAGTTCTAAAACATTTTCATCACTCCAAACCGAGCCACTTAACTCATTATTAATCACTCTCCTCATTTATCTTTCCTCTCAGCCCTGGCAACCACCAATCTGCTTTCTGTTTTTTTAGTAGTTGTAAAAATTAAAACTAATTCACATTAGGTAAACTCATACCTTTTAGCTTTTGGTTATGTGAGTTGTGAGTTTTGACAAATACATTCAGTTGTACAACCACCACCACAATCTCCAGATTAGTTCCCTCATCCCTAGTGTCCCCACCATGTCCCTTTGTGCTCCACTCAGCTCCTGGTAGCCACTGATCTATTTCTACAGGTTTGCCCTTTCCAAAATGTTATGAATGGAATCACACAGTATTTGGCTTAAAAAAAAAAAGACATTTATTTCTGAGTGATGGAATTATGAGTAATTTTTTTAAAACATTTTATTTTTAGAAAGAAGTGAAGGGAGAAAGGGAGAGAAACATCAATGTGTGGCTGCCTCTCGCACTCACCCAGCTGGGGTCTAGCCAGTGACAACCCAGTGCCCCAACTGGGAATCAAATCGGTAACTCTTGGGGTGACAGGCCTGCACTCAATCCACCTGAGCCACACCAGCCAGGGCAGTTATGAATTATTTTACTTTTTTCTCTTTTTAATATTTGGCTCTTTGAATCTGGCTTCTCTTACTTAGCATTGTAACTAATTTTCTCTTTTGGGTATACTTAGCTAATTTAGGTGTTGAATACGTGTCTGAGGGGAGGGGCTTAGCTAGGATATGGGCGGGGACACCCCTTCCCAAGTCCAGTCCACCAACCTCTTTTGGCCAGGTGCAAGGTGTGCCCCAGGACCCTCAGTGCAGTTTCCAAGAGAATCAACAGTGCCGCGGTCCCAGTATACCTGGTCCAGGGTGGAGGACCTGCTTTCTTCCAGTGTCCGCTGGACTCCTCAGTTCCTATGGGCCAGAGGCGGAGCTTGGGGTGGGGCCAAGGAAATCTCCTCCTCCCTAGACCAACAGTGGCGCACCCTGAAGCTGTAGGCGGTCTCACCAGCGGCAGCCGAAGTTAAGGGCACCGCCCCCGGCCCCGCCTCCCCCCTCGCTCCACCCCCTAGCGCGCATGCTCTCTGGCACGCCGGGCAGTCTGGCACATTCTTCAGGCCTTGCTCTGGCTCGTCTTCTTGCTCCAGGAGGCGCGCTGGCGCAAATGCCGCAATCAGATGCAGCAAACACGACGCATGTCTTCCGCAGAGAGGCGCTCGCCTTCTTCCTTCTGGAGCTGCCAGCGGACCTGGAAGAAGCTTTGTGTAGCACCCGGTGGTGGAGCTGGCGCTGTTGGGCGGAAGTCCGAGGTGTCGCACACGTGACTTAACGACAGTGTAGAGGCTGCGATATAAAAGGTGACATTAACACGAATATGTTTATTTATTTTTTCTTTTTTAAATATATTTTATTGATTATGCCATTACAGTTCTATTCCCCCCTTCATTCCCCTCCACCCGAACACCCCTCCCCCACCATTTTCCCCCCCCTTGTGTTTATGTCCATGCGTCATAAGTTCTTTAGATTCTGTATTTCCCATACTATTTTTGCCCTCCCCCCTGTCTATTTTCTACCTGTCTATGCTTCTTATTCTCTGTACCTTCTCTCCCCTTCTCCTCTTCCCACTCCACTTGCCTGTTGCTAACTTCCACATGATCTCCATTTCTATGGTTCCACTCCTGATCTAGCTGTCCTCTTAATTTGCTTTTGTTTTAGGTGTGGTTGTTAATAACTGAGTTTGCTGTCCTTCCACTGTTCATATTTTTTATTTTCTTTTTCTTAGATAAGTCCCTTTAACATTTCATATAATAAGGGCTTGGTGATGATGAACTCCTTGAACTTGACCTTATCTGAGAAGCACTTTATCTGCCCTTCCATTCTAAATGAAAGTTTTGTTGGGTAGAGCAATCTTGGATGTAGGTCTTTGGATTTCATGACTTGGAATACTTCTTTCCAGCCCCTTCTTGCCTGTAAGGTCTCTTTTGAGAAATCCGCTGACAGTCTGATGGGCACTCCTTTGTAGGTGACTGTCCCCTTTTCTCTTGCTGCTTGTAGAATTCTCTCCTTCATTTTAATCTTGGCTAATGTGATTATGATGTGCCTTGGTGTGTTCCTTCTTGGGTCCAATTTCTTTGGAACTCTCTGAGCTTCCTGGATTTCCTGGAAGTCTGTTTCCTTTGCCAGATTGGGGAAGTTCTCCTTTATTATTTGTTCAAAGAAGTTTTCCACTCGTAGCTGTTCCTTTTCCCCTTCTGGTACCCCTATAATTCAGATGGTGGAACATTTAAAGATGTCCTGGAGGTTCCTAAGCCTCTCCTCATTTTTTTAAATTCATATTTCTTCATCCTTTTCTGTTTGGTCATTTTTTTCTTCCTTCTGGTCCACTCCCTTGATTTGAGTCTCAGTTTCCTGTACATCACTATTGGTTTCCTGTGCATTTCCCTTCATTTCAATTAGTTTAGCCTTCATTGTTTCTCTAATTTGTGACTGAAATCAACCAGTTCTATGAGCATCCTGATCATAAGTGTTTTGAACTGTGCATCTGAAAGGTTAGCTATCTCTTGGTCATTTAGATTTATTGGCTCTGGGGCTTTGAGCTCTTTTTCTGCTTGAGCCATAATGTTTTGGTCAGGTTGCACCTATTATATATGAGGGACGGAGGCTTAGGTGTTCACCAGCGTGGGGTGACCCAGTTGCAGGGTTGTGATGCTGTATGTGGGGATAGGGTCAGAGGGGGACAGTGGCATTTGTTCCCCTCTCTCTCAGATTTCTGTCCCCTCTGCTGCTTCCCACAAGCAAATTGGGCCCCTCTGGTGCTGGTTCCTGGGTGTGTGGCCTTCTGCACCCTCCAGGACCCTGTGGGTCTCTCCAACAAACTTTCTGTGAGCCTGGGAGCCTCTCCTTGCACCTCAACCCCCGAAAGTTTTTCCAATAGGTGCTTTTAGGCTTTAATTCCTGGCACTGGGGCCCTGGTTTGCGCGGTCTGTCTCACTGCTTGCTCCTTTGCTTGGTTTATCTGTGCTCGAATGCGTGACTGCGGTCAGCCAACCGCCTTGTACCCTCACTGGGTTTGCCCGTTGCCACCCCAGGCCTGGGATCCACCAACCGCTGCCTGCACACTGCACTCCTGCACTCCTGAGCTCCCTGATCCTTCCTGTCCGACCCTCCTCCACTGCGGACTCCATCCCTCTTACCGGTCTGGCTGAATGGTTCGTTGTTGTTGGACTTCCGTACAGTTCAATTTTCTGTGTTTTGGCTGCGTTTTTCTCACTAAAACTTTGTTGTCTTTAAACTTGGTTGTGTGAGGAGGTACAGTGTTCCCACCGACACCTCCATCTTGGCCGGAAGTCTTAACACAAATACTTTTAACCCACATTATCTGAAACATTGTTGTTTCAGCACAAATGAGGAATGTAAGACACAGCACATGAAGTATTTCTTGTTGAGTCTTGGAAATGGGTGAGGCGTCAGGAGCCTGGTCCGGGTCCACAGCCACGCTTCGTGTGTGCAGTCTAACCCTGGGAGCACATGTGAGCCAGACCTGGTGGTTAGAAAGTGCACAGTGTGCTGCAATATGCAGAAGGAGGCCTGGGAGGAGGAAGAATTGGGGGAGATGTGGGAATGGTACCACACTCAAGGGGTTGGCTGCTTGGGGTGCTCCTGTCAAAACAAAAACAAAAACAAAAACAAAAGTAAAGCAGTTTTATTTACTTGTGGCAAGTAAAGGATGTGGGGGATTCATAGTCAAAGCTCTGCCTTCTGCAAGGGAGATTTAACCACGGCTTGTACACTCTATTTGGTCAGTTACATGTTGATTTCTTCTTTATAGTTGGCTACTTTTATTCCTCGATTTCATGTCACCTCATCCAGTTTACAACTGCAGCTACAAAATACTGTGTTGTATTTTAACATTTAGTAAGAAATAACATTTAGAACTGTCCAAACCTTGAGACCCTTGTCCTAACAGGAACGGAATCATAGATGGCTTCCAAGTCATACTAAGAAGCTAGGACCTTATTTTTAGTGAAAGGGAGTGGGGTCTACGGGAGAGATGATTAACCCAACATTTAACAAAACCTGTTTTGAGAACATTTTCCAGAAATACTTATTGTATAACGTATGCTCAGAAGAGGGAGTGAGCTTGTGTTCTGTGAATTTTCACAAATAATACACAATCATGTAGACAGCACCCCACCAAGCTCTCAAGTGGTTTCTCTTTTAAAACTTTACTTTTTTTTAAAGATTTCACTTACCATTTTTAGAGAGAGGGGGAAGGGAAGGAGAAAGAGAAGGAGAGAAACATCAGTGTGTGGTTGTCTCTGGCCTGCTCTCTGCGGGGAACCTGGCCCACAACCCACGAATGCTCACTGACTGGGAATCCAACCTTTCAGTTTGCAGGCTGGTGCTCCATCCCCTGAGCCACACCAGCTAGGGCTCTATTTTAGATGTTTATACAAATCGTATGGTATATAGTTGACTCTTGAACAACATGGGGGGATTAGTGGCCCTGAACCTCCACACAGTCAAAATCTGTGTACAACTTGTGACTCCTCCAAAACTTAATTACAGTCATCACTTGGTGTCCCTGAGGAATTTCAGAACATGCCCTCTTCTGTGGATACCAAAATCTGATGATATTCAAGGCCCTTACATAAACTGGTGTAGGATGTTACATACAGATGGCCTGCTGCATCTATTGATTCCTAACACCGGGCTGAATACTGTTTTTTTGATCTGCGGTTGGTTGAATCCAAAGATACAAATCCCAGGGATATGGAGGGCTGACAATATATTCATTGAAAAAAGTCCTCATATAAGTGGACATGCACAGTTCAGAACTACATTGTTCAAGGGTCAACTCCTTATACCTTTTTTAAAAAAGACATTATTTATTTATCTTTAGAGGGGAAGGAGAGAAGGAGATAAACATCAATGTATGGTTGCCTTTCGTGCATCCCCTGCTGGGAAGTGGCCTGCAGGGAAGCAGCCTGCAACCCAGGCATGTGCTCTGACTGGGAATTGAACCGCTGTCCTCTGGTTCACAGGCCTGTGCTCAATCCACTGAGCTACACCAGCCAGGGCCTCCATATACTCTTTTTGTCTGGCTTATTTTGCCTAACATAATGTCTCTGAGATTCATTTATTTTTTTGGTAAGATTTTAATTTATTTATCTATCTTTAGAGAGAGGGGAAGGGAGGGACAAAGAGAGGGAGAGAAACATCTATCCATGTGAGACAGAAACATCGATAGGTTGCCTCTTGCACACCCCCAACAGGGGACTTGGCCTGCAACCCAGGAATGTGCCCTGGCTGGGAATCAAATCAGCGACCTTTTGGTTCGCAGGCTGGTGCTTAATCCACTGAGCCACGTGAGTCAGGACCACTTATGTTTTTTGTGTATATCACAATAGTTTGTTTATTTTTATTGCTAAGTGTATTCCACTATATGAATATGCCACAATTTGTTTGGCCATTCACCTAGTGATGGACAGTCGGTTGTTTCTGACTTACGGCTGCTCTGAATATAGTTCAGTGGACACTATCCCCCAAATCAGCTGTGGCAATTTCCTCTCTGCCACCAACGTGAGGTGGTAACGTGGCAGTGGAGGATAAGATGCATCCTAAACAAGTGCCATCGACTGCCTTTGGGGTGGTTTCTTTGCGAGGGGGCTGGGCATTCTTCATACCTGCTGGCTTCCCGGTCATATTTCGAGGGTCAATATTAGGGATAAAACTCATAAGAAATGTCTGTCTTCTCCCATGTTTTTTTTTTTTTTAATTTTTTTTAAAAGATTTTATTGATTTATCTTTAGAGGGGAAGGGAAGAACAGGAAAGTAATATCAACGTATGGTTGCGTCTCGTGCGTCCCCTGCTGGGAACTGGCCTGCAACCCAGGCATGTGCCCTGACTGGGAATCGAACCATGATCATCTGGTTCGCAGGCCCACGCTCAATCCACTGAGCTATACCACCCAGGTTTTTTAAATTTTATTTTAAAGAATTTATTTATTTATTTTTAGAGAGAAGGGAAGGGAGGGAGAAAGAGAGAGAGGAATATTGATGTGAGAGAGAAAGATCGATTGGCTGCCTCCCGTATGCACCTTGACTGGGGACCCAACCTGAAACCCAGGCATGTGACTTGACTAGGAATTGAACTGGCAACCTTTTGCTTTACAGGACGACGCCCAACCAATTGAGCCACACCGGCCAGGGCTGTCTTCTCCCATGTTCTCAAGAATGGTTACATTACACTGTGTCCTCTTTAAGAAGAGCCTCAGGCCCTGGCTGGTGTGGCTCAGATGATTGAGGACAAGACTGCGAAGCAAAGGGTTGCCGGTTCGATTCCCAGTAGGGGGTACTTGAGAGGCTACCACACATTAGTGTTTCTCTCCCTCTCTTCCCCTCTATAAAAATAACAACAACAAAAAATAGAGCATCAGAAGAAATTCCTGAGTCTCAGTAGCAGGACTTATTTCACTTCTCCCAAGCAGTTGTCTTGTTCTTATTTTAAGGACAGTGTGAATTGGCAAGTGATCAAGTTACACACATGTGAGAGACTTAAGTATGTAGTGCCACTTGCTTTTTTTTTTAAGTTTATTTATTTATTTATCTTTAGAGGGGAAGGGAAGGAGAAAGGGAGAGAAATATCAATGTGTGATTGCCTCTTGTGTGTCCCCTGCTGGGAACTGGCGTGCAACCAAGGCACGTGCCCTGACTGGGAATTGAACCGCGGTTGTTGGGTTCGCAGGCCCACGCTCAACCCACTGAGCTACACCAGCCAGGGCTGCTGTTTTCTTTTGTATCAGCCTTTTGTGAATGACTTCATTTTTTTTGTGCTTGCTTTTGTATAGTTTTCTTCTACTTGTACTTCCAGTTCTTGCTTTCTTGCTGTATTTTATGAGTACTTGAAAGTCACCTATGTGCTTTTGTGGCACGGGAGTAGGTTATAATAAATAAACTCCCACTTAGGCTGATGTGGCTCAGTTGGTTGGAGCGTTGTCCTCTATACCTAAAGGTCACAGGTTTGATTCCTGGTCAGGGCACATGCCTAGGTTGTGGGTTCAATCCCCAGTCAGGGCATGTATGAGAAGCAGCTAACTGATGTGTCTCCCTTTCTCTCTCTTTCTCTCCCCCTCCTGTCTCTGCAACCCTGCCACCCTCCCCCATCTCTAGAAATCAATGAATGTGTTTTCGGGTGAGAACTTAAGTTAATTAATTAAAATGAGAGAGTTTCAAAAACATATAAATAAATGTTCTTTGTATCATGATGTAGGGCATCTTTGCCAACAGACCAGTGACCCGAGCTCTGGGATGTTCGAAGGGCCATCTGGTGAAATGGGGGCCTTCCTGTGACCTTGGCCTGCTCTAGTGGTTGATGAACTGGCTCAGACCAGTATGTAAAGTACATAAAAATCCTCCAGCTGCCTTTTGGAGCTGGCTGGCCGTGCATTCCTTAGCCTCATATTTTTGTTGGCTGTGGCTCCACCCTGTCCCACCCAAGTCTATCCCACTGTCCCTTCTTTATCCAGCTGCCCCCCTGTGCTTTCCTGTATGATATTGCCCCTGTGGTATTTGTCTTTTTCACTCTCTTCAGTTCTGCACACCCTCCTATGCCCTACAGGTCGTGGACTGGGGTGGGGTTAGCACCATCCCCTCTCTTCCCCTGCCCTGCCGAGTTGCAAGTTTCTTCTGTTGATTGACAGGAGCACGTGCTGACCTAGAGCAGGGGGTAGGACTAGGGGCTGCAGGGGAGGCCCAGCCCTAAATCTCATAGCTGTAGAAAAGAATGAGCTCCCAAACCCACTGTTGCCTCCTCACCCCTGGTGTTGAAAAGGAGCTAAGAGTTACAGCTGCAAAGTGTCTTGACTTAGGGGGCCCAAGTCACAGGAACCGTCCCTTCCGTGCAGCCTGTCTAGGTGCATAGCCTCAGAACCAAATTAGAGAGGAAACAGGAAAGTGCTTTAGAAGGCTGCAGATACTACACATGTACTAGAGATTAGTTTGTTTTTTTTAATGCGTTTTTGCCTTCTTTTTTTAAAAAAAGATTTTATTTATTTATCTTTAGAGGGAAAGGGAAGGAGAGAGCAAGAGAAATATCAGTGTATGGTTGCCTCTCATGCATCCCCTGCTGGGAACTGGCCTGCAACCCAGGCATGTGCCCTGACTGGGAATCGAACCTTGGTTGTTGGGTTCGCAGGCCTGCGCTCAATCCACTGAGCTACACCAGCCAGGGCTGAGATTAGTGTGTTGATACTTGTCTCTCTCACATTCCTCTTGCCTTGTGAGGGATACACAGGATGCTCTGAAAATCCTGGTTGCAAAGAGAATTGATGAAAATCTCTTGTTCCCTTGTAAGCAAATGGAAATGTCAGTCTGTCTAGCCAGGCCTTGGGGGTTGGTGAAGGGCTGCTTATCTGAGATTAAGGGTGAGATAGTCTCCATTCCCCACAGGGTCTTCCTGGTGTGTGTCTCTGGCTGTGGGTGGAAAGCCGAGGTGGCAGGTGGGGAGGAGACCTAGAGCACTGTGGCTTATTCTAAACTTCATATCATATTCAAAACAGTGTGGTTGCTGCTCTCTGGTAGTGAATTAAATTCCCTGTCACCGAAGATATTCAAGCAGAGGCTGGATACGTATCTGTCAGAGTTACCATGGAGGAAATTCCTGCTGTGGTTGGGCATTTGGGTCCTTCATAGGTAGGTGACCTATAATTACTTAGAGAAATGGGAAAATACTCCCTGTGAGGGTTACTTGTTGTACTGCATTGGTGTTGAGTGTGGAGCAGATCCAGACAGCAGTTTGCATTGTCGGGGTTCCACTTGGTTTCCCCAGCTCCCGAGGAGCTGTTTCAGGCATGGATTAATCTAGCAAGTCAGTTGCCAAAAGAGGGATCAAAATATAGAAACTATCTGAGGGTAAGGACCCTTAGGCTGAGGACTCTGGCAGCTTCTGTTTGTTTGTTTGTTTGTTTGTTTGTGAATTCAGTCTCCTATTATCACAAACTGTGCAGTTGAGTTTCCCACATTTGGGGAAATCCTAGGGGTCAGCACATCTGGAGTGAAATCGATAAGCCTCGCCCTGGGAAAACTGCCTTCACAATCATGGTATCTCCCCTGCCGGGTAAGTATGGCAGCTTCTCTGTTCATGACTGAGCTAGGAGAAGGGGAGCTCTTTGCCCTGGGAAGGTGGCATAGTGGTGGGGGGTGATGTGGGATGAAACCAGCGGGGAGATTTAATAGGCTAAGTGAGGTCTGTTTAAGAATTTGCGACTTCTGGTCAATTTGGCAGCAGAGGTAAACACGGCTCATCTCCTCACACGACCACATCAAAATTACAACTAAAATATAGCAAAACTTTCCCTTAGAACCATCAGATATCAAGTTGAATGGAAGTCTGACAACTGCAGAATTAAAGAAACCATACCCATCCAGACTGGTAGGAGGGGCAGAATTGTGGAACAGGCTGGTCCCATATCCATGTGTGGTGGATAAAAATTTGGGAGCAATATCTCGGGAGTGAGGAGTCCCAGCCCCACACTAGGCCCCCCCAGCCCAGGGTTCCATTGCCAGGAAGATAAGCCCCCATAATTTCTGGCTGCAAAAACAAGTGGGGATTAAGTTGGTGGAAGAAACTTCTGGAGTCCCAAGCAGTTCCTCTTAGAGAACCCACACATGGACTTATTCAGACTCACCCCTCTGAGCTTCAGCACTAGGGTAACAGTGTGAATGGCACCAGTGGCTACAGGGAAAAAGTGAAGTGTCTTACCCCGGCTGGTGTGGGCCAAACATACATATGGCATGAATTTGCCATGTGTGCGTATAACATAAAAGTTGCCATCTTAACCATTTTTAATGTACAATTCAGCAGCATTAAGAATATTCACAGTGTTTTGTGCAACTATGACACTTACTTTGGAACTTTTTCATTCTGAGTAGAAACTCAGTACCCATTAAACAATAATTCCTTTCCCCTTTTCCCCCAGCCCCTGACAACCACTATTCTACTTTTTGTCTCTATGAATTTGCCAAGTTCTAGGTACGTCATGTGAATCGACTCCTATAATATTTGTATATTATAGCCTGAATTGTGTCCCCCTTCAAATTCATATGTTGAAGTTCTAGCCTCCACTACCTAAGGATGTGACTGTGTTTGGAGACAGGGTCTTCACAGAGGTGATCACGGCGAAATGAGGTCGTAGAGATGGGTCCTAACCTGATATTATTGGTGTCCAATAAGAAGAGGTTAGGACACACAACGCAGACTGAGGGATGAACATGGTAGGACATAGTGAGAAGGTGGCCTTTTGCAAGCCAAGGAGAGCAGCTTCAGAAAAAAACCTACCCACCCCTTAATCTTGGACTTCCAGCCTTCAGTACTGTGACAAAATAAATTTCTGTTGTTTAAACCCTCCAGCTGGCCAAGATGGAGGCGTAGGTGGAAACACTGTACCTCCTTGAATGGCCAAGTTTAAGTACAACAAAGATTTGGAAACAGGGGCACAACCAGAGCGGACAGAGAATTGAACAGCGAACCATTCATCTGGACTAGTAAGAGGGGTGGAGTCAGCGGCTGCAGGAGAGGGGTTGCGGCAGGAAAAAGCGGCCAGACTGACCCAGGCTCGCAGGTGGCGGTTGGCAGATCCCAGGTGTGGGGTGGCAACGGGCAGACCCAGTGAGGGCACAAGGCAGCTGGCTGACCACGGTTACACATTCACACTCAGATAAACCAAGCAAAGGAGTGAGCAGTGAGACAGGCAGCGCAAATCAGGGTCCCAGCAACGGGAATTAAAGCCTAAAAGCACCAATTGGGAAAAACTTTTGGGGGTTGAGGTGCCTGGAGAGGCTCCTGGCCTCACAGGAGAGTTTGTTGGAGAGACCCACAGGGTCCTAGAATGTACACAAACCCATCCACCCAGGAACCAGCACCAGAAGGACCCAGTTTGCTTGGGGGAAGCGGCGGAAGGGGCTGAAATCCAAGAGAAAGTGGAGTAAGCGCCATTATTCCCTCTGGGACCCTGCCCCCACATAGAGTGGCACAATCCAGCAATATGGGTTGCCTAACCCTGGTGAACACCTAAGGCCTCACCCTTCAGGATATAACAGGGATGACAAAACAAAAAAGATGGCCGAAACAGAAGAATAGATCAAAGCTCCAGAAATAATACAACTAAGCGACCAAGAGATAGCCAACCTATCATATGCACAGTTCAAAGCACTGGTGATCAGGATGCTCACAGAACTGGTTGAATTTGGTTGCAAATTAGATTAAAAAAATTAAGGCTATGCTAAGGGAAATGAAGGAAAATGTACAGAGAACCAGTAGTGATGTGAAGAAAACTGGGACTCAAATCAATGGAGTGAACCAGAAGGAAGAAAGAAACAACCAAACAGAAAAGAATGAAGAAACGAGAATTCAAAAAAAATGAGGAGAGGCTTAGGAAGCTCCAGGACATCTTTAAATGTTCCACCATCTGAATTATAGGGGTACCAGAAGGGGAAGAGGAACAGCAGCAAGTGGAAAACTTATTTGAACAAATAATAAAAGAGAACTTCCCCAATCTGGCAAAGGAAATAGACTTCCAGGAAGTCCAGGAAGCTTAGTCCCAAAGAAGTTGGACCCAAGGAGGAACACACTAAGGCACATCATAATTATATTAGCCAAGATTAAAATGAAGGAGAGAATCCTAGAAGCAGCAAGGGATACGGAGACAGTTACCTACAAAGGAGTACTCATCAGACTGTCAGCTGATTTCTCAAAAGAGACCTTACAGGCAAGAAGGGGCTGGAAAGAGGTATTCCAAGTCATGAAGTCCAAAGACCTACAACCAAGATTGCTCTATCCAGCAAAACTTTCATTTAGAATGAAAGGGCAGATGAAGTGATTCCCAGGTAAGGTCAAGTTCAAGGAGTTCATCATTTCCAAGTCTTTATTATATGAAATGTTAAAGGGATTTACCTAAGAAAAAGAAGATAAAAAATATGAACAGTAAAATGACAGCAAATTCACAATTATTAACAACCACACCTAAAACAAAAACAAAAATGAACTAAGCAAGCAACTAGAACGGGAACAGAACCACAGAAATGGAGATCACATGGAGGGTGGGAGGAGGAGAGAGGGGAAAAGGTACAGAGAATAACTAGCATAGATGGTAGGTAGAAAATAGGGGGAGGGCAAAAGTAGTGTGGGAAATGTAGAAGCTAAAGAACTTAAGACACATGGACATGAACTAAAGGGAATGTGGGTGGGAGAGGGTGTGCAGGGTGGAGGGGAATGAAAGGGGGAGAAATGGGACTACTGTAATAGCATAATCAATAAAATATATTTTTAAAAAACTCAATAGAAGAAAACCCAGAAAAAATGGGCAAATCTTTCAACAAGCAACAGCAAAGATATGGACAAGAGCATGGAAACAGTTAATAGGAAGATGCAAATTATAACTACAGTGCGGTATCACTACACACGTATAAGAATGACTAAAATTTAAAAGACTGACCATACCAAGTGTTGTCAAGGATGTGGAGGAACTGGTGGTGGGGAACATGAAATGGTACAATCTTAGAAAAAAGTTAGACACCTATAATGTGACCCAGCCATTTGACTCCTAGGTATTTACCCAAGAGGAATGAAGGCATATGGCCATAAATTTAATTGTATATGAATATTTATAGCAGCTGATTGGTAAAGGCCCAAACTTGAAAACTAATCTCTCAATAGGTAAATTGATAACAAATTGTGGTACAGTAAGGCTTCACTTAATGTTGTAAGTTCTGTGACTTTAAGTGAAACAACGTAATGAAACCAGTTTTACCATAGGCTAACTTTTTTTTTTTTTGTCAACACTGACTGGATATTTTACTATACTAGGAGATAAATGAGAATTCCTGGCCATGGTGGAGAGCCAGCTGGAAATAGTGGGCAGCATTTTCTCTCAGACTCAGGACCCGATTCGGGCTGGGGGATTGAAGGAAAACCCCCTCTGGTTGACATATATGATGCCTTTCCCCTGCCGAGGCCCTGCTTGTGAATGGCAGCGCCGAAGTTCCCATTCAGAACATCTTGCACCACAAGTATTGATTGAATTAGAGTACCATAGGCTAATTGATATAAACAAGAGTTAAGTTACTGTGGCGTCTCATCAATGGTATCAGGAAACAACGTTGAATGAAAGGACATTTATTCAAGGACCTGCTGTATATTCACACAATGGGATACTACTCAGAATAGAAAGGAATGAACTATTGTACATGAACATGTTGTACATGCTACAACATGAGTAAAGCTAAAAACAGTCATGCTGAGTAAAAGAAGCCAGATAAAAAGGAATCATATGGACATGATTCCATTTGTAGAGAAATCTAGGAAATGCAAACTAATGTGTAGTAACTTCAGATCAGTGGTTGCCGGGGAAGGGGTAAAGGGAGGAATTGTGAAGGGACGAAAGGAAAACTTGGGAATGAGGAATCGTGTTTTTTGACTGTATCCGATTAGACATCAATAAAGCTGTTCTAGAGGTAAAGTACGCACAAGATACCTAATCGATTCTCGTTCCTTTTCAGGGGTGCTGACTGTTACCCTCACGATGACACCTTCCCCAAGCCGGACAAGCCAGCGCCTGCTTTCTCTCGGCTTTTCAGAGCTGGCTCTCAGGGACTGTCACATGCCCTTCGGAAAATCGCATCAAATAGCACATCAAGGAGGTGACAGAAGGTTCTGGAACCCTGCGCCACTGGAAATGGATCTCTGTCCTTCTGCCCTCTGACTTACAGCATCACATGTGTCTCTTAGCTCCTCCCCCCCACCCAGCCCATCAACATTCTGTCTCTTCTAGAGGTCTGGTAAGGTTAACTCCTAGCCATGGATCTCCAAGATCAGACATTGAAGCTTTTCCTTAACTAACCGTTATGACTTTACCCTCCTGACCTTCCGAGGGGGGCTGAAACATATGTCTGTGGTTCTGAAATAGGGTCCTTGTTGCTTGGCCCTACGCACTCCCTCCTTCAGAAAACTGAGACAAGTCAAGGTCATGGACTTGCTGCAGACTTTAGATTAAGTTAGGGTGAATACTGGGAAGACTCAGGTCCCAGACCTAACTCAGTGGACGTCCCACTTTTCCCCCCTGCTTCCTCCACCCTGTGACCCACATCATGTGACCTCAGGGCTGCTGTAGGAGAGACACCAGCCAGGGCCTTGCCTTCCGGAGCCTGGCGGCTGGCACAGCAGTGGCAGAGCAAGCCTCCTCTCGGCCTCGCAGGGCCGGTGCTGCTTCTCCATCGCGCTCGCCCAGTTGCCCTAGTGACTGTGTGACCCTTCTCCCCCGCCCGTGCTGCCACCAGCCCTATAAATAGAGGCAAGGAGCAGCTGGGCTCTCTTGGCAGTCACCATGAGGGCACTGGTTCTGCTCTGCTGCTTTGTGGCGTCGTTCCTGCTCCCAGGACAAGCAGGTATGACCCCACCCCTGTGGGCCAGGCCAGACTTTGCTCCTGTCTGTGGTGTGGTGGGCTCGAGTGGTAGTGGGAGAATGAGCCCCGTGATTCCTGGGGCTGATGGCTGAGCTCATGTCATTCCCATTCTCTTCCGTCCTGGGGCCCAGGAGAAAGAACTGGGTGTGGAGAGAACCTGAGACCATTCAGGGGGCTCTCGGGGAGGCCAGAGGAAGCAGAAACAGTGAACTGAGAGGTGCAGGAAGGGGTGAATCCTGAGCCAGGGGCCAGAGAGAAGGTCTGGGCAGTAGATGCTAGGGAAGAAGACCCCAGAAGTCGAGAGTAGAGGAGCCTCCTAGCCAGACAAAAGATCCAGTCTTGGAGGTGGAGAGGCCCCTGGAAGTCACTGAGTTGACCCTCTCCCCTGGCGGAAACCTGGCAGGGGGCCCGGCTCTGCACAATTGAGGACAGGGGACAGAGTGGGGGTCATCTGGGGAGCCGTGTGATAGAGTGGGGATCAGTTTGGGATGGGGTTAGGGAGAGAGTCGAGGATTAGCTTGGAAACTGAATTGGACAGTGTTCATAAGAGGAGCAGGACTGTTCGGGGCTTTTTTAGACGTGGCTGGGGGCCTGTGTGCCATGGTTTTCCTCTGACATCTCAGCTGTGTGGCAGAAGCTGCTCTGGTTACAACATGGGGGTTATTTATAGGTGTGGAGGGAATACCAGAGCATTTTGCCACCTCTCTGTTCCCAAGATTCCTGGGGCGGGTTCCCCTTGGGGATGCTTCACTGGGGGGTGCTCTGGGGACCCCCCGCAGGAATCTGGGTCTCTGCCTTGTCTTCCTATGACTCTGCAGTCTTTAGCCGTCCAGGGGACTATGGGGGCCAGAGCCCTAGCCTTTCTAATCTTTGAGGTTCTGTTTTTGAGGTCTTAGTCCCAGCCAGGAGAGCAGGTGGCGGGGGCAGCAGAAGCCATTCTCTCAGGAGTTAGAGACTAAGATGAGGGGCTCCAGCTTTGCACGCGCTGCTGCGCGCTGCCCTTGTCTGCCCTTGAGTTAATTTGGGCTCCATGGGGCTGCAGTGGCTGGAGTGTAGAGGATTCCAAGAGGCTGTCAGGTGGCTAAGTATGGAAACAGCCGTGTAATTGGATCCTGAGCCCCGATCCACTGCTACCCTCTCCCCTTCGCAGCCCCTCCCCTCCTCCACTCAGCCCCAGCTGCCACCTCTCTCTGCTTCCACACGACAGGCCCAGGAACTTTTAGCCTTTTAGGGACATCCTTTATCTTTCCTTCCAACAAGGGGGACTGGACGTGGGGAAAGCTCCTCACGGCCTTGCTGGAGGGCTCTCACGATGGGGAAAGGAGGGAGTCTGGTGCTTTGTACAAAGATTCTCTCTCTGCATGCTCTTGCCTTCCTGGGCTCTGAGCCGTACCCTGGCCTGGCTTCCAGGGAAGGGTTGTCCACCAGTGGGCAAGGTTCCCTCCCTCCTCACCCTGCTCACACTTGGGCTGTAGGTTCTTACCCATGTGGATCTGATTGCTACTCAGTTGTGGGTTGTATGCCCCCAAAGATATCCTCCTGCACCCACTGGGAGGTTCCAACCATAAGGGTGGTTTCCTCCCACCCCTATAATGACAGTCTTCCCTACTGGTTGGTATTCTCTCAGAACTGTGTCGCCTGACAAGTGCCACCTGCCCGTAGGCAGCAGCCTTGCTCCTGGACCTTCCACCTCACCACTGGGTCCTCACTTCCATGTAGCCTGCCTCTCACTGGGTGGCAGGTGTTCTTTCTACCCTCCCATGCCTGCGTCCTGGGGGCGGGGGTACCATACACAGTTGAACTTCCTTCTTTTGTCCTCATGTTGCTCCCATGGTCCTCTGGGCGGGGTTGATGGACTCCACAGCCTCCTCTTCTCATCCTCAAGTGAGGACCCAAGTGCCCCCTTCTTATGCCAGGACACAGATGGAGCCACCAGACACCTCCCAAACTTACGAGCCCAGTCCTTTGTAACCACTGGGGTCCTCCTCTTTGTCTTGTGGACCTGGCCTGGGAACAAGCCTCCTCAAGTACAGGGGAAAGCAACCTTGAGTCGATTTACTCTGTCTCCTCATTGTCAAGATAAAGGAACAAAAGCCAGAGGAATGAAGAGCTGTGTTCAAGATTAGACTACTTGTTATTGACAGGCACACCCAGCCTGGGGCTAGTCTCACCCTACCTGGAGTGCCTGTCCCCCGTTGGCCTCCCTGAACGACTCTGCCTGTCGGGGCATGTGAAGGGTAGTAGAGAGGCTGCCAGGGCAGCTTCTTCTCTTAGGATGCAGGACAAGAATGATGCCATTGGTTCTTCGACTGCTTGGACAGGGGGAGGGTGAGGAAAAAACTTTTCTTTGGGTTTAAGCCATTGGTATTTGTTAGGCTGAATTTGGGAAACCTTTGCTCCCTGTTGTCTGCTGGATGCAAAGAGAGACTGGGGACAGTGGGGGTGTTTGTTGTGAGTCTGTGCATCCCCTGTCCTCCAGCCCAGTCCCAGTTGCAGATGTGCAAGTCTGCTCTGGCCCCCACCCAAAGATCCCAAATGGTGAGAGGTTAGTGCATGCGGAGGCTGACCCACCCTTCCATGAGAGACGAGGGAGGGTGCGTGGTCACCACCAGGAAGTGTGCCCTCCTGAGATCCCCTCCTCACCCACCTCGGGCTGGTTGTTTCTGGAAAGACGCCCATTTACATTTCCTCAACAGGGCCGTGCAGCAGGAGCTGCGATCCACCACGAGGAGGGCTTCTGGGAAAAAGTCATGAACTCAGGGGTCCTGAGGAATGAGCAGGTGCCAAAGACTTTCCAGCCCCTGTAAGCTGTGTCCCCAGCGGGCTCCCAATTCCTAGCCCAGCGTAGCTGGATGAGTCTGTAGGGAGCATCTAGTTCACCATTTCCCTCACTGAGTCTATGAAGTGCCAGTCTGGGAGTTGCTAATGGATGCTCCCTGCCAGATGTGGACGCCTTGTTTGGTGGCCTGTGAAATGGCATTTTGGAAATGCTGATTTTGCTCCATGTCTGGGTGTGACAGTAAAGGTTACACAGCTAGTTCATGGTGTGGCCAGAGCTGGAATTCAGGTTCCCTCACTTTTCATCCAGTGCTTTTAAAAGCTACTTACACCCTCAGAAGGAGGTCCCCATGAGGCTGGTTGCGTTGAGCTAGCAGTTCGGCGCTTACTTAGGTGTGGTGGGCTGAGACGGAGCCTAGTCCCTGTGGACACAGGAGGAAGGCAGCTGTTCCTCCTCTGACCCAATCGATGGAGGACAGGGCCTAGGTGCTGTGCCTCCTGGCCTGGAAGGAGGGTGGTTCCCAGGGGTGTGAGAAGGGGTGAGGTCTGCTACTATGTGACGCGGGGCTTAACCCTTTCTCCTGGGCACCTCCCCTGCTCCAAACCCAAATCCAGACCCACTTATTGCAAAACCCCTTTATTTAAGTATTGGCTGCAGTACGTGAAGTCCTTTCATTCAAACACTTTGCCACGTTTCACCATTTACTCATTTATCCCAGATTTATTATGTGCCTGCTGTTTCTCAGGTGTCGTACTGGGGGAATTCAGATAGACACCTTGTCCTCGGTGAGCTTGCAGTTCAGTAGTGGAAACAGGATGTCTTCTGCTTTAGGGCTGAACGTGTGAAAATCAGACATACGGCCTTGACTAGTGTGGCTCAATGGATTGAGTGCTGGCCTGCGAAGCAAGGGGTTGCTGGTTTGCGTCCTGGTCAGGACACATGCCTGGGTTGCAGGCCAGGTCCCCAGTGTGGGGATGCATGAGAGGCAACCACACACTGATGTTTCTGTCCCTCATTTCTCCCTCCCCTGCTTCCTCTCTGAAAATAAATAAATGAAATCTTAAAAAAAAAAAAAAAAAGAAAGAAAACCAGACAGATGGAGGTGTCATAGGGAGGAACAGGTGAATTGAGGTGGGATGCAGGTGAGCGGGGAGGTTATTTTTAACTGAGTGGATCAGGAAATGTTTTATAGTTGAGGGAACGTTTGAGCTGGATCCTGAAGAAAGTAGATTCAGACATGAAAAGAGGGAAGGAAGAGAATTCCATGTAAGAGAACAGAGTAGGCAAACTCCTGGAGTCAGGGAAGAGTGGAGCTCTGGGGAGAACAGCAAAGGACACGTTGTTCCACCTGGGATAAGGGCAGGCAGAGAGAAGAGGGGGTCACGGGGAAGCTCTGGAGGTTGGGGCCAGCGTGTCCAGGGCCTTGAGCACCTGACTGAGGACAAGGGCTTTGCTCTGTGGGTAGTGAGTAATCACTGAGGGCTTCAGAAGAATCCATCTGGCAGTTGTTTGCAGGGAGGAGCAGAACAAGGGAAGATGGGTCAGACAGCCATGTCAGAAATGCACGTGTGAGCCTGGGCGAGGGAGCAGGAGCAGAGAGGAGGGGCCGACCTGACAGAGCTGGGGCAGAACCACTCCTCAGTTTGGGAGCTGGCTGGGAAGGAGCCCTTGTGGGGTTAGTGCAGGTTACATGATCTTGCCAGAAAAGGAAACCAGGAACATAAATGAAAAGAATGGATTTTTTAAAAGTTCAGTTTGGGTAGTTTTGAATTTTGTGTGCCAGTTGGAGATATACAGTCAGAAAACTAGCATTGGAGCTGAGGGGGAAAATCAGGCCCAGGGACCCGGAAATGAGATTCGTGTGGGTAAAGGTGAGGGTGAGGCTGTGAGACTGCTGAGGGAGCTGCAGATTTTGGGAGGGGCAGAGAGGGAAGGTGAATGGACTCCAGGAAGAGACAGCGACCCGGAAGCCAAGGGAAAGGATGTTTCCTGGAAGGGGCGGCCAACAGGATTTGGTACCAGAGGTGCTGAGGAAGAAGAGGCCACTAACAGATTATGAGGGGCTGTGTGTATTTAGTGAGGACATGGAGGAGGCGTCATGTTCAGAAGGTGAGACTTTTAACAGTTCGAGTTGGGGACAGATGGAGGACAGTAAGAGTGAGTGGGGGTGGTTGAGAATTTTCTTTTTCATACCAGAGAAGACTGAGTGTGTTTGGGGGCCAGTGGGGAGGGAGCGAGGAAGTGACTGAAATGCCAGATGCTTGAGGAAGGTGGGTGAGGTCTGAGGTAGATTTTACATGCCTGTGGCATGTGTCCCTCTGTGGCCCTGCAATCAGTCAGGGAGCTGAACTAGTGGGAATCCTGGTCTACACTGGGGATTGCTACAGAGGATCCGGAAGGTCACAGAGGGGAGGGAACTAGACCGATCTTCCGAAGAACCCTGTGGGGTGGACAGGGAGCTGGTTGCCTTGAGTTGTCAGGTATTGGACTTGGCCAAGGTCAGAGTCTGGTTCCCAGTACTGGAGAGCAGAGCCTAAGAGATCAGAGGCCCGGAGATGAAGCCAGTGAGTTAGCAGTTTAGTCTCGGTGAATGTTAGTCTTGCTGTTGGTGAGCCCGCCCCTCAGGCCAGGTGCTGTAGAGAAGAAGACGAAATCCAGGCTCCACCGCCTAAGGCATTCATCCAGCAGATGTCCACTGGGTCTACCGTGGGTACAGAACCAGGCGTACACTCTGTCAGGATTAGTGGTTTCAGTGGAAGTTGGTGCAGAGGCGCATGGCCTGAGCTTCCTGGGTAGCAACCTCCGTTCTCAGTCTTCCTTACGGAATGGAAACTGCCCTGGCTCAGGTTCCCTCCTAGGTCTTTTCGTGTCAGGGAGGCCTCTACCTGCCCCCACCCCCGTGGCTCATTTTGGGATGAGGGGACTGAGTGAGAGGAGTGAGCCAAGTCAGTGGCTGGCTTGTGTTCTCTCACCACCTGCTCTGGGGGTTCAGGCCCCTTGAAGACTGCTCACATGCTTCTCAAGGGCCTTCTGAGACTAGAAAGCTAGAAGTCTATCGTCAGACTCCTGCATCAGTGCTGTAGGGTCCTTTTCTCCCTCTTGGTGGTTCCCTTCCCTCCTCCCACACTGGCCCTGCACTGTCCCCGCTCCTAAGACATGCCACTTATTGGCAAGGGCCCTGAAACTCGTTCTAATGAGTGCCAGTGGCTCAACACTTAGACTCACTTTCCCAAATTACTTTTTGTTTTAAAGGAGTCACAAGATTTTAGCTCAAGGAATGCACATCTAACAAGGAATTGCCCACTGCTTTGGTGGGCGAAGTCTTACCCAAAGTCCCTAATCACAGCATTGAGACAGTATATAGTCCCCTCCTACCTGAGCACGGAGGGGCTGAACTATGGAGTGGGGCTTTCTCTGCCTGTCCTGAAACAGTGAGTGAATGAACTAGCGCCATGGTGGACACAGCTGTAAGCCTGACAAACTGGACTTGGCCAGTGCTCTGCTCACTCCCAGCCCTGGTGTCCTCAGCAGGAGTCAAAGGGGGCAACATAATTTGGCAAATGGGATGGGTCACATTTAGCTGAGTTTTTGGAGACATTTTCCTGGTGTGTGTCGCCTATGCTTTCATCTCTCTCTGGGATCAGGAAGTCTTGTCCCATTACTGATTTCAGTTTCATACCTCTCTAGCCCCAAAGGTGGGTTTTTGCTCAGAATCAAGGTCCCAGGCACCCTTTTGCCTAAGGGACGTGCCTGTCCCCGTCACTTCTTTGTCTTCTCTCACAGAGGGCTTCAGAGCAGGAGCAGCCTTTCCTGAGCCGCCCAGCCTCGGGGCGGGGGGCTTAGGCAACAGAATCAGCTCCTGCCTTTTAAATTGGAAGCTACTGGAAGTCAGCCATTCATGGGGAAGTCAGCCTTCACGGGGCCTACAGCAGCTTCCTCTCCCCCAGCCTCTAGCTCTTCCTTAGCTGGTGCAAGGGGGAGGCTGCCACAGGCCGCCCGGTTGGTGGGTGTGCCCGGAGGCCTGGTTCTGAAGAAGACCACGAGACTCTGATGCTGGTGTCAGCTCCTGCCCGGCCATCCCAGAGGCCTGTTTCCCTGGGATCATGTCACTGAGACCACAAGAAATCAGAGTCTTCATGGCTTCATTCAGTTCCAAATCCTGGGGCCTAGAAGGATTTCAGGTAGGATGTTGGCTCCGCTGGAGCAGGCTCCCCGGGCTCATTGCAAGGGTGTTAAGGGATGACCAGAGGATTTCTCTCCTGACTCGGGTGGATTCCAACCCCCTGCCCTGCCCCTGCCTAGGAGTTTGTCCTTCACAACCTTGAAAGCGCTAGTCCTCTAGTCCTCTGACAGCTAAGTCAGACAGACGAGTGTGCGCTGGAAGGAGGATTCAGCGCAGAGTCCTGAGGGAGTGGGAGATATAGCTGTCTCTTGGGAGCCCACCCTGGGTTGAGGAACCAGGATGGAATCGTGCTTGGGGGCTCAGGGGCAGTCTGTGATCAGCAGGAGGCAACGCAGATTGGGTGGCTGCAGGACCTGAGAGGGAGAAGAGTAGGGTTTACCGATCATACAAAGTGGGTGCTTGAATGAGAGGCAGGAAAGGTGAGGAGATGAGGGTCCCTCTCGGAAAGGCCCAGCTCTTCAGCCTGAGGCCACGCTATGCCCCTCGTGAGGTCCTGGCCAGCCACACTGTGCAGGCAGGGATGGCTGGTATTTCTGCCCCCAGAAGCTGACCTATATGGGGAAATGACACGCACTGAAAAAAATGTAACTAACACCCCGGCAGCTCTGGTTAGAGTTCAGAGGAGGGCTGGAAGGTCGGCCTCTCAGAGGAGCGGGGTTCCCACTGGCCTGGGTCTAAGGGGGTGGTCACCGGACTGTCAGCTCCAAGAGAACAGAAGCTGTGTGTTTGTTTTATTTACTCACCACGGCATCACCAACACTTAGCATATGCTTGGCTCATTGAAGGCTCTCAACCTTGTAGATGAATGAGTAGATGATTTGTGCAGGCAGAGCTGTAAGAACATCTGAAATGGTGATTGAAGCCAGGAGTAGGGAAGCTCAGAGCATTGCCCTGGAAGGGTCAGGGCGAGACCAGCTCTGGCTAGAATGTGGGGCTCCTGTTTGGGGGCTGTCAAGCTACCCTGATGGGTTTGGGGCTCTTTGCAAAGCTCCTTCAATGCTGAGCCAAGTGACTCTCTCCCTAGGACCTCCGCATACCTATCCTGTTCCCCTTGTGGCTGGTTCCTCCCCCTTCTCCTCCCTCCCAGATATTTTTGGATACTTCTAGAGCAGGGTCTATATTCTGAGCTGAAACAGGTGCAGACAAAGTCTGGCCTGGAGTTCTGGGCCCCGCAGGAAGTGGATTGTGCTGGGAGCTTAGCCCAGAACCAGGCCAGGGGAGAGCCCTAGGGTTTGGGAGCCCCCCTCCCTGCTGCCAATTGGTTGCAGCCAAAACTGCAGCCCCTGGTCTTCCTCAAAGTGGCCATTCTGTTAGAACCTCAGCCAGCTCTCTTAGTTTTCTCCCATAGAGTTTTCCCTAGATGGCAATAGGTAAAGACTTGATGAAACCGTTGCCTTGAAAACTCTCTGATAGGATCTGATACCACCGCTGCCTTCCCCGGGCACCTGTATCTAGCAGAGAGGCTTCTGGCTCCTTTGGTGGTTCCTTGTTTTTTTTCTTTCCTTGCATTTCCTCCTACCCTCTATTCCGAGTGTTAGGTAGTACAGTGTCACTTATTTCTCTAGTTTATCCCAGGAGGTCAGGACACCAGGAGTGCTCTCTGGGATCTGGGAAGGCATCTGGAAAAATTAGGAAAGGGTCACAGGCCTGGGGGAGCCCATTCTGGCTTCGGGTTCCCAGCAGAGTGAGCTTAGATACAAGCTGTGACAGGTGTTCTTTTTCTTCCTTAGTTTCCTTACTGATTTGGGGGTTAGGCTGGAGCCCTCTCCGCTCAGACCGCCTCACCCGAGGCTGCCCACACAGGAGCAGAGCAGCCAGCCAGGGGTGGGGTGCGGCAGGCATACTGGGACTCAAGAACAGAACAAGTGCTGGTTTTGTGACACATCTGCCACCAAACCCCTTACCATCTTTGCATCTGCTTTGTTGGCCTGTAAAACAGGGTAATAATACTTTGCCCGATTTACACTGTGGGGTTCTTATGTGGCTAACATAGGCAAATGGCTATGGGATGCTTAAGATATTTTTTGCTATCAGATATTTTTTAAGGTTAAAAAGCCTACGACTGTAAGTATACGCGATCACTACGGTCAGTATTGCTGTGGCTTAAGATCTGCCACTGATTTCCTCAAATATCATGAAATACGAGCAACTGGGGGAACCCATCTACATAACTGCTTCTTCTTAGGACTGTTAAATCCTCGGGATTCTCTGTCCTCGAGGAGCTTACAAACCAGGAGGAGAGACAGGCCCTGCTCATGCTATGAGGAGGGAACCATATAAGGCAGGTGTAATCAGGGGCTAAAAATAAGTAGCCTAAGAGTGCAGAGCAGCGGGGAGCAGGTGGGGCAGGGTGGGGCCTCAGGCTGGTGAAAGCACCACCTGCTCGGTGTGAGGCAGGTCGGGAAGAGTGTGTAGGGCCAGGCTTAGGTGTTAGTTCCTACATTATTTTCTTGGGGCTGCCATAACAAATCGCCACAAGCCAGGGGACTTGAAATGATAGGAATGACTCCCTTGCAGTTGGGAGGCTGGGAGTCTGACCCGGCGTTGGAAGGGTAACACTCCCACAGACGGCTCTGGGGTGGGGGTGGGGGGGGAGCCGTTTACAGCTTCTGGTAGACCCCAGCAGTCCTTGGCTTGCAGAGGTGTCTCTACAATCACTGTCCTTACGCAGCCTCTTCTCTGTGTGTCTCGTGTCCTCTCCCCTTTTTATAAGGACACCAGTCATTGGATTTAGGACCCACCCTAATTCCGTATGACTTCATCTTAACTAATTACATCAGCACAGACCCAATTTCCAAATAAGGTCATATTCTGAGGTTCTGGGTGTCCATGAATTTTGGGGGAAACTGTTCGTTGATGACAGTCCTTAGCCTTGCACCCAGACTGTTAAGCAGTTGCTGGCTCTGAATATTTAGTTCTTGTCTCTCTACTGGGTGGTAGTCTTCTACTGGGCACAGATGGCACCTGTTTCCTTGGTCATCTCTTGCCCCACGGCCCACGCAATTGCCCCAGCAGCTAATTTAGAGCTCTGCTGATACACCCAGGGCAAGTGTGTTGAATGAATGGATGGACAGCTGGCTGGGGGCAGGGAATTCCAGGAGCAGCCTCCTAGCTTACTGGTGATGCTGGGGAGGACAGTGGGGAAAATTCTCCAGCTCTTTTTTGGGTGTGCTCAGGTGCAGATTGAGTTGGAATTGGCATGTCCTGAGGGTAGGGGTGTTTGGTTCCTGGCTGTTTGTGCGATGGAGAGGGCAGTGGACTGAGAACCCAGAAACTCGTCCATGTGTGCCCCCATACTCAGCCCCTCACAGCCTCTACCCTAGGCACAGTGCACAGTGGGGAGGGGGGTCAGCAGTACACAGATACCTCCTGATGCTCTGCAGAAGCCACTTGGAAAAAGAACTTCCAAATGAATCCTCTGCCGAGTCCATGAGAGGTTGCCATCTTGGCACTGTTGCCTTTCTGTGCTCTCTATCCAGCAGGAACCCCCAGATGGAATGGCAGGTATCTGGATCTCCTCGTGGCAGAATTGGGGGTCCCCAACCTGGAGTCTGGGTGACCAGGCATCTGTGGAAGCTGGCGGCTACAACTCTGTTGCATTCTCTGTGGTTTGTCTCATTTCTGAAGAACAGGGGTGAGGGGACAGAGTCCAGGGGCTTCCAGCCTTTCCAGAAATGCTCATCGGTGAATCCAGTCTGCACTCCTTAGTCTGCTGTACCACTCTCCTCTGTCCAGCATGTACCACCCTCCTGACTAATGTTTCCTGCACATACTAGGCTTGACTCCTGCAGCCATTGACCCCAAATGTGTTACGCCCCCTCCCACCAGGAGGTTCTGTGGTGGGACCCTGGGTCCACAACTCTATGCAGAGTTGAGGCTCTGCTCTCTGCTGCCAGCAGAGCCAGTGCTCTTCATGCTGCCCACCTCCCTGCCAGTTAAATTCTAATGTCTTTAAAGGGAAGATTTCTGATTTAATCCTCATCAGAGGGCATTTTTTCCATTGCTCTTCTAGAGAGAGAGGAAGGGAGAAAGAAAAATATTGATGTGTGAGAGGAGCGTCGATGTGAGAGAGAAGCATTAGTCTGTTGCCTCTGCTATGTGCCCTGACTGGGAATCAAACCCACAGCCTTTCAGTTATGGGGAGATGCTCCAGCCAACTGAGCCACACCTGTCAGGGCTAAAAGGAGGATGTTAAATGTGGGAATCCGGTTCATGGCTACTGCAGCAACCTTCTGAGCTGGTGAGGCAGTAACTTCTAACTCTTTGATCATAAAGAAATAAACCCAAGCGGGTGAAGTGACTTGGCCCATGGGTACTTCTCTGGTTCTGAATCCTGGTTCTGAATCTCCTTACTCCTGGAAGGAACTCCCTGCCACTGAGTTGAGAGTTGGCCTCGTATTTTGCCATCATCATCATCCATCCATCCATCCATCCATCCATCCATCCATCCATCCATCCATCCATCCATCTCCAGTGGTTGTTCTAGATGCTTGGATACAAAATCCCTGATAGACAGGAAACCAAATAAGTAAGTTGTATAGTTTATTAAATATTTATGGAGAAAAAGAGAGCAGGGAAGGGATATGGGTAAGGCTGGTTAGAAGACAGAATCACCAGGTGGCCAGGGAAGGGCTGGTAGAGGATGTTTTGGAGAAAAACAAGAATTAAAGACACTTTTTATTTTTTATTTTTTATTTTTTTTAAATATTTTCTTTATTTTTCAAGAGAGGGGAAGGGAAGGAGAAAAAAAGGGAGAGAAACATCAATGTGTGGTTGCCTCTCATGTGTCCCCTGCCGGGAACTGGCCTGCAACTCAGGCATGTGCCCTGACTGGGAATCGAACCGCGATACTCTAGTTCACAGGCCCGCGCTCAATCCACCGAGCCACACCAGCCGGGGCTAAAGACACTTTTTAAAAAGCAGCTTTGTTGAGATATAATTCACATGCCATATTATTCACCCTTTTAAATTTAATAATACTTTTAATATTTAATATTATACAATTCAGTAATTTTTGTTGTATTCACAAATATATGCAACCATCAGCAAAGTCAATTTTAGAACATTTTTCTCTTTTAAAATGATTTTATTTATTTATTTTTAGAGAGAGGTAAAGGCCGGGAGAAAGAATGAAGGAAACAGTAATGTGTGTGAGAAACGTCAGTTGGTTGTCTCTCACAGCGCTCCCAACCGGGGACCTGGCCTGCAACCCAGACATGTGTGCAGACTGGGAATTGAGCTGGTGATCTTTTGGTTTGCAGGATGACACCCAGCCTGCTGACCCACCAGTTGGGAATTTTAGAACACTTCATCATGTCAAAGAGCCCTATACCCACTCAGCAGTCACTCCTCATTCCCTACCCTCATATCCATCTCCTAGCCCCTGGCCACCACTAATTTCTACAGATTTGCCTATTCTGGACATTTCATACAAATGGAATCATCAGTATGTGGCCTTTGGCTTTTTTCACTTAGCATAATGTCTTCAAGGTTCATCCATGTTGTAATATGTGTCAGTACTTCGTTCCTTTTGATGGGTGAATAATATTCCATCGTATGTATATACCACGTTTTGTTTATCTCTTCATCCCTTCGTAGACACTCACATTGTTTCCATCTTTGTCTATGTGAGCGGTGCTGCTGTGAATTTCAGTGTACATGTTCTTACGTGGAGATGTGTTTGGGGGAGATTTTATCTTAACATTAGAAATACCCTATACTTTTCTAGTACTGTACAGCTTTCAGAATTCCATCACATGTCATCTGACCCTCCCACTATCTAGCACATAGTAGGTACTCCCATCAATAGCAATGGGATGAAGGCACAACGGATCTGGAGGTGGGCAGGAGGGTGTTTCTTTTTTTCTGTTTTGTTACTGATGAAACAGGCACAGGAAAGCTAAAATACTCACTCAGGGTCTCACTACTAGTGAGGGGAATGAACTCAGACTTCTTACTCTGTTCTCCTCTTCCTTTCCTAGAGTCACAGGTCCCCAGGGCAGTTCCCCGCACTGCTCCACTGGGCAGCTCTTCCTGACCACCAGGGTTTTGTCCCATGGGAAGTTTCTGCGAGGGCCTCCACTGCAGAGAGCTGTCCATTCCTGCCTATTTATACTCTCCTTCTGCAGTATCCCCTTGCAGGGTAGCAAGACCAGTTAGGCACCAGACCTGTGACGTACCTAGATGGGAATCAGCCCTTGTTGGCCAGATGGGTATCAGCCCCTGTGGCTTTGGAGATGGACCATAGCCTGGGCTGGAGAGGGTGGGAGGCTGGGGCAGGCCTAGAACAGCTTCTTATAGGTGGGTACCACCTTTTGCAACCAGTAGATCTCTGATAATGGGTACAGTTTTACTCCATAGTCAGGGCTCAAGACAGTGTTTCTCAGATACTAGTGTGTTGGAAAATCACTTGAGTGCTTGTTAAAAGGACAGACTCCTGAGGCCCCACTCACCCTGAGTATGATTATTAGGGTTTGTGGAAGGGATCCAGGAATGGAACGTTTTAAATTTCATTTGTTATTAATATGAGAAAGAGAAATGTCAACTTGTCCATTTTTTTATGCATTAATTGGTTTCTTCTTGAATGTGCCCTCACCGAAGATCAAACCCACAGCCTTGGCATATCTGGATGATGCTCTAACCAACTGAGCTACCTGGCCAGGGCAGAACATTTTATGTATTTTACTTCATCATTATTATTTTTTACCCTCACCCAAAAACATGCTTACTGATTTTAGAGAGGGAAAGGGATGGGGAGAGAAATATCAATGCAAGAAACATCCATCAGTTGCCTCCTACGTCTGCCCCAACAGGGGGACCAAACCCACAACCCAGGCATGTGCCCCAGCCTGGAATCGACCTTTTGGTCAACGGGACAGTGCTCCATCCAACTGAACCACACCAACTAGGGCCAAAGCAGAACATTTTAAACTAAGCTCCTCTGAAATCTTTTTGCAAATGGCCTTGAGCTATGCCTTGAACCATACTGTGAGAAGAGATGACCTGGGGCAGGAGGCTTATTACTGCAGGTGCTATTAGGGCATCCAGCAGATATTTCCTGAATAGGAGTATTTATAGGGATATTTACCAGGCCCGTGCTGAATACCAACTATCCCATGGGGGACAAGCCACAGATGCTAGCCTCAGGGGCCTTATTATTTATGGGACACAGGTTAAAAGAAAGGCTATCATACAGGACGACAGGTGCTGTGGGAACACAGAGCAGAAGCACCTCAGAACTAAGGGATCAGGGGAGGCCTCACAGGTGATGGGCCTCAAAGCAGAGATCTGAAGTGTGAGCCAGAATCAGCCAGGCCACGGGTGTGAGGGAAGGAAGAACAGAGTGGTGTTGGCACTCAGGGAGGCTGATTAGAAATCCACACAAACTAAAAGGACAGACCTTCCTTTCTTTTTTCTTACTTGAGGATGTGCTTGTTGATTTTAGAGAGAGGGAAAGGAAGGGAGAGAGAGAGAGAAACATCAGTGTGGGGGAGAAACATTGATTGGTTGCCTCCTGCACATGCCCTGATGGGGGACCAAACCCACAACCTAGGTACATGCCCTGACTGGGAATCAAAGCTGTAACATTTTGGTTGGTGTTTAACCAACAAAGCCACCTGGCCAGGGCTAAAAGGATTTCTTAAAGAATTCTGTAGGTGGTTGTCATGTGAATCTTGACATGACTCTGTGGGGACGTAAAGATCTCTAGTCCCACAAGAATGACAGCCTAGAAAGGAAGCTAGGACACAAGCGCACCCCCTGAAGGTCACAGCCGCACAAGGCAGGGGCTGTGTCATTTGGCTCAGTGTGGGTGGTTACAGACACTGAGTCAGCTGAGGTCAGTAAGGGGATCTGTGTGACCTGGAGGGGTAAGAACCAGAAGGCATCACAAAAGGGAGAGGGGACAGTTAAGGCTAGAGAAGCAGCAGGGCATAGTGCACGTGGTGTTGTGGGCCATCAGAAGACCTGTTGTGGGTTGGATTGTGTCTCTCTAAAAGGTATGTTGAAGTCCTAACCTCCAGAACCTCTGAACGTGACCTTACTGGAAATAGGGTCATCACAGATATAGAGTTAGTTAATCTGCTGGTGTTCTTATAAGAAAAGGAGAAGAGACACAGATTAGAAGCATAGGGAGAAGGCCATGCGTGATGGAGGCAGAGATTGGAGGAAACACACCGACAAGCCAAGGATTGCTGAGAATGACCAGAATCGGGGAGAGGCAGGAGGGCGTCTTCCCTAGAGCCTTTTGGGGGAACTTGGCTCTACCGACAGTTTGATTTTGGATTTGTGGCCCTCAGAACTGTGAGAGAAAATATTTTTATTGCTTTAAGTCACCAGGTTGTGATGCTTCATTACAGCAGCCACAGGAAACTAATATATGGCCAGGCTCAGGCTTTTGCACAGGGATTTGGGGCTCTTCCCTGGCTTAAGGGTGAGGGACCCTTTGGGCACGTGGGCTGCTGGAGCACCTCACATGCAACCTGGCAGTGGCTTCATAGAGCCCTTGGCACTGACCACGGAGAGTCACCCTGGGGACAGAAGTGCAGAATGTACACCTGCTTTGGCCCCACCCTCTGGCCTGCCCTTGGCCCTAATCTTCCTCTTCCCAGGGGAGCACCGTGGCAACCAAGGAGTAGATGCCTGCCCCGGCCTTCTGCGTGGCCACCAGGCTGCCAAAAGAAAAGAAAGCTCCGGGTGTTGAGAGCCTCGTCCAGTTCCAGTATTGAGAAGATGAGGGAGAGTACCCAGGCCCAAAGTAGCACTAAATCCACCTGAGAAGGACGCTACTCTCAGTGTAATTGCCTGTAATGATTCTCCCTTGGGGAGGGGATGTCCAGAGAGGGAGCCCTTGGAAGGAATAGGGAAAGAGTTGATCACATGCCTGCGGTTCAGGGGTTTAGACCACTTGGAAATACAAACTGGGAGCAAGTCAACTCCTTAGGGAGATATGGGATTTCCAGAATGTTCCACTATAGAGTAGCTTGAGTATTCTAGATATCTTTGCCTGTGGCATTTTCCAAGTCCTGGAGTCATAACTGAGTGTAGTGGATGGATTTGTTGGAAGGCTTTGAGAGTTTGTCCCATTTACGGAGCAGCAGACAGGGAGGCAGTCTTCTTTCCTTTTTGTCATGACCCGGGGTCTGGAGGGCTCCTCTGGTCCAGTCTCCTTGTGGCCTCTGCCATCCTCAATTCAGATAGCTAAGTGCTTGGGAACCAACTGTCCTTTGTCTCCTGGTTATGGAGACAATGAACCTCTTCTTTCATTCTTCTGGTGATACCAGGAGTATTGCACACTCACAGTGAATGTGTGGCTTGATGAAGGTGACCTCTGGGTAGTTAAACCCCACTCTGGTCCCTCCTCAAGTCTCTGTACAGAGCTCTCTTCAGGGACTCAGCCTGACACCAGGGCCCTCAGTGGACATTCTTTATAGGAACACTCTTCATAGGAACAACTGGGGGAATGGGTGGGTAATCCCAGGAATGCTGGGTTTCAGGGATAAGGTGAGTTGTGGATATAAAGAACTAGAAACATCAGGAAGAGAAAGAAGTCATGGCTGTTTGGAAACCTGCAAAACAAACCAGGGTGAGGGATCTAGAGATCTTGTGTTTTCATCTGTGCTTGACCTCAACTTGCTAGGTGGCTTCTAGTAGGTTTTTTTCCCTCTTTGGACCTTGGTTTCATTTGTGAAATGAAGTAATTGAGCTAGTTAGTTTTTAAGGTTTTCTTCCAGTTCTAGAAGTCTCTACCAAAAAACTAATGATAGGACTAAATAACAAAATGAGGTTTGGGGTCAGAATGTCCGGACCCAGAAGTGGAACCCATCTGTTTCAAATTCGGTGAAGACCTGTGGGAGAAAAGGTGGGAAGACTTGGTGTCTTGGTGCTTGGATAGCAGTTTTTCTGGAAGGGTTTATGGATGGGAGCGCACAGGGTTGAATATTTGCTCTTGTTGCCCCAGCTTCTGCCCTTGACTTGACCTTCTCTGAGAAGACTGGGGATGGGTAGCATCTCTGGTCTTTCAGGCAGTTGGGCATGAGATTTGCTAAGGACATCAAACTGCTGAGAGGATATGGGGGAGGCTTGGTGCTGCTAAGTGGGGTGAAGAGGTGCCTGTAGCTGTGTAGGCTTATGTATTAGGCCCTTCAAAGCCATGAAGGTATTAGGCCTGATTTCAGCCGAGCGGGACAAGCATAGCTCTATTTGAATGGGAGCTAGAACCACTCTCACTCCATCTTTGTGGTGCAGTCAAAGCTCTATTCTGGTGCAGTCAAAGCTCTATTCTTGAGGCCCAAGTCAATTCTGCATCCTGTGCTCACTTATCATAAGGACATGAGGCCGTGCTGGCACTGTGAATGGCCTCTCTCTGGTTGTGTTGCCATTTCTGAGAGTTGTGAAGGGCCCTCAATCACTCTGCCTCCAGCCAGGGCCTCTCATCCATTCCGTCAGACATGCCTTGATGAGTGGGTGTGTTTAGATGACCCCCTGAGTGTTCATTTGCATTTGGGTGAAGTGCAGGGTCACCTTGCTTTAGTGGCCAGATGGAAGAGGTCTAAGAGGTAGTTGGGAGAGTGGAAACCATGTGAGGCTTTAGAAGATTCTGGATGAGTAAGGGCTGGCTGAAACCAAGAGTCAGCGACTGTGGGAGTTAACTTGGGGCTCAGCAGAACAAGATCTGGGCCTGGGAGTGTTGACAGCTAAGATCCATTCCTGTCCCAGGCCAGCTGGAACCTCATGCAGAGAATAGGGCTACCCCCATGGTGCCTACAGCTCCTGGTCTAAGCTGCTTTTGGCTGGGAGAAGGGGAGACAGCCCCAGGTAGAAAGACCTCTCTTGGACTACTAACTGACCCCCCAGAAGCAGAGGGTCAAAAGGAGTAGAGAGAAAGTGAGCCATCTCAGCTTCTGTCCAAAGCTGTTTCTGTTTTGGCCCACTCAGTGACCGTGGGATTTGGCCTGGCATCTTTGCTCTTCTAGGAAATAATTACTGTAATACCTGACAATTGTAGAATGCTTTTAAACATCACTTGCTGTTCAAAATACTCCAAAGGGAATGACAAAATAAGTGCTATTATCTGCACTTTCTGTGGGCGAGTGGAGTTGAATATAGGCAGAATGAGGAGCAACTCAAGGTCATATTGCTGGTTAGTAAGACAGTAAACGAGTAGGTCCCAGCTTTCCCGACTTTCAGCTGCATCCAGAGAGACCAGTTTGACTCTGTGACAGATGGCAAAGGAAAGCCCTGAGATGTTCTGGCCCAGCTGGGAAGGTGTCAGATCCATTTCCAAGCTTGAGAATCAAGCTGACTTCCTTCAGCTTTCCTGGGTTGGGATGAGGCGGGCCTGGGCTCATTGTTCCCTCAACCTGCTAAGCCCATGACACCTCTGACCAGAACCCAACTTTGACTGGAACATTAGGAACCAGACTTCTTTGGCTCCTAGTTGGGTCTTTCTCCCTGCCTGGTGCTCCAAAGTTAAACCATCAATGTCCCAGAGGTCATCTTCACAGATCCCAGGGAGATTCTGTTTCTTTGGGTGGGAGGTGGGAGGAAGCCAGCCACTGGTCTCAGTTTATCTCGGAATCTAGCCTGCGTCTCTCTCTCTCCTTCCTTTCTTCTCCTATCCAGCTCCGCTTCTCTCAATGTAGGAAGTATGGCCTGCCGACTCCTGCAAGGATTTTTGTTCCTTCAGGCTTATCTCCAGGAACACTGGGGGCTCTATAGGTTGTTCCTTTAATAAATGAGTCTCACTGAGGGGTTAGGGCTTCATGTCTCACTTCTTCCAAAGGTATTTGCCTTATTTATTTATTTATTTATTTATTTATTTATTTATAGAGGGGAAGGGAAGGAGAGAGGGAGAGAAACATCAATGTATGGTTTTGTCTCATGTGTCCCCTGCTGGGAATGGGCCTGCAACCCAGGCATGTGCCCTGACTGGGAATCAAACCATGATCCTCAGGTTCGCAGGCCTGCGCTGAATCCACTGAGCTACACCAGCCAGGGTGGTATTTGCCTTTTGAAAGTGATGTTCACTGAGTCATTAATCCCCTGGGCATCAGTGTACACAGTGGCTGTGGGATTGTGGGCACTTTCTCTCTCTCTACCTTCCAAACCAAGAATTCCCAGAAACTAGAGGCGGGACAGGGAGTGATCTGTCAACTCTCTGGACTTTGTAGGTTAAAGACAGTTGTCTTGAAGTCTTAAGCTATCCTTTTTAAAGGGAGGGAGGAGAGGGTAGACTAAGAAGTTCTTGTCCTTCTGAGGCTGACGCACCCCCTCTTGTTTCTGGGGGCAGTGTCCTGTTGCCAGGAAAGCTCACAGGACTTGGAGTTGGTGGTAAGCTGGGTTCTAGAACCAGCCTGCTGCTAACTAACTTAACTAGCTCTGTGGCTTTGGGACAATCACTTAGGGCTTCAGGATTCTCATCAGTGAAATTAAACTAGTTGGTCTGTGAAGTGGTCACCTTTGGCCCCCAATCACATGATTCTCTCTTATTGGTGCCTTTATCATTGTATTCTATCCCTGGATCAATCATTTTTGGGGCTCAAGTCTAGCCAGGGACAAGCTGTTCTGGTGGTATTAGCCTTGACTTTAGGAGCTTGGCCAGGAGGCCAAAAAAACCTTCTGAGAGTGGCTGCCTTGTTCACTGCACCTTTGTCCTGTTGTCTGAAGGAGAAGAGGTAAAGGCTGACAAAATGAGGACAGAGAAGGTCTCAGGGGTCCTGGGAGAATGTGGGCAACCCTTGCCTCTTGAAAGTATTTTTCTGCCAAAGTCCTTTTTGGCACTGGCATCTGCCAAGCTGTCCAAAGGCTCATCTATCTAAGTAGTGAACGAAAAAGGGACCCTGAGCGGTGAGCATTTACTCTGTAATTAAGATCAAGAAGCAGTATGATGCCTGAAGAGGCCAGTGACTATTTTTTCCAGTCCAGGAGTGTTCAGAGATAAGATCTAGAACATGCACGGATTGGCGGGCTTGCTTCTGCTCTGTGAGCACTGTTTCTGAAGTACTGTCTGTCGGCTGCATGTGAGGCACAGCTGGTAAGATGTCCAAGTGTGGGAGGAGCATAGCCCAGTGGCAGATGTGGGGCTCCCTGGATGCCAAGACTGACTCCCTGGAGCCAGTATATCCTCCCACATAGAATTAGAAAGTGATTGTCCCCCTGGGACTTTATTACTGGTGACTCATTTGCATAATTGTGTATAAGTAATGGTCAAAGGCATTTTACCTGTGTTTGACTTTGGACTTGATAGTTTCAGTTCAAATGGATGAGAAGTCATGTGGAGGAATAACCTTGGAAGATCCTTAAAAGTATGTGCTAAAGAGACTTGGACAGTTTGGAATTGAGTTTATACTCTGTTCCATCAAGTTGGAATTAATTCAGCACTTAGAGATGGACACAAAACAGGTCAATAAAACTCTGTTCTGAGTAGATCTCTCTTCTTCCAATATCAAGACAAACTCTCTGACAGTTGGTACTGAGGGTGGCTCAGAGCTGTGGTTCTCAAATGTTGGTGTTCATTAGAATCACCTTGTGAAACACCGGATTCACACTGACACGCCCCTGCAGATGGGGCATCTGTGCTAGGAAAGCTCTCTGGTCTTAGATGCCACCTCCATGGGGGCCAGGGCACTTTGCTGTGTTCCATCCCACTCCTGGAATGGCTTGTTGAACGAACAGCTTGACCCTTCTGTATCTGATTCCTCATTTCAAGAGAAGTTAATAATCCTTGCTATCTCTGCCTCAGAAGACTGCTAGGAAGATGAAAGGAGAAGAACATGAAACAACTTGGGAAAGCATAAAGTTCTATGTGAAGGCAGGACGTCATCTAGCTCAGTGCCTGGCACGTGTTGATTAAACTGAAAAAAATAATGTAAGGGGGGCTCCTTGGGATGTTGGAGAAAATGATCCAGAGGAGGTTACAATTTTTAGGGAAAAGGTCGGGGAGGTAGGCTCAGTGGTGAGACAGACAGACCCAAGGAGAGCGGCTGGGCAGGAAGTACAAAATGGTGACTGAACTCCAGCTCTTACCCTCTAGTCACATCCATGGACTACTCTCACTTCATGGGATACAGTTTACAAACTACTTGGGAGCAGAAAGAACTCTAGGCTGACAGCCATGAACTTGGGCTCTGTCTCAGCCCAACCCCTGACCTTGGGCAAGCCTTTAAAGCTCCCTGGCCAGAGCTTCCTCCTCTATAGTTGGATCTGCCAAGGCCTTTGGCAACTCCAAAATTATCTGAGCCCACTTGAGAAGTGCTTTGGAAGGAGTTAGAAGCTGGGACATTAATTAGGTGTTTTGTTGGTAGAGGAGAGAAGAACTGAGCCTGGGACTACTGCTGAGGCTACGGATGAGGGGAACAGCTGAGGCTGACCCCCAAAGAAAGGCTGATGCCAGAGGGGGTATTGGGAGAGAAAGCAGAACCGATGCAGGCTATGCTGTGTCCGGAGTTCCAGCTTCTTAGGTGTATGGGCCTCCCCATGGTCTCCACTGCTGACTGGGGGTTTGCTATTCATGTACCCTGATGTAAGCATCCAGGCTTGTGTGGGGCTGGGGCGGTGGCCTTGGCAGCAGCACATACAGTACAGTACTACATGTCCTGGGATAGACCACGACTCATCTTACCAGACTCTTAATCTGTCCAGGGTATCCTGGGTCTTCTGCACTCTCCCCCATATTCTTCTCCAGGGACCAACATGGGGCCTCAGTGAGATGCAAGGGCGGTCAGGGAGGGAGGGAAGACACTGTGTTTGACTTCACAGAATTGAACTGAGTTTAATCAGAACCTCTCAAAGCCTCTGATTGTACCTTTCAGAGGAGAGATTGGGCCCAATGGTACAGGTGCTTCCTGGGGATTTAGCTCTGGGGCCCAGTGGCACAGATTGTTTCACTGACTTTATGTCAAAGAAATTATTTTTTGCCCAAAAAGGAAGGTCATAGGGCATGAAGCCATCACACTCAGTCTTTTTCACTCCAAATGGCTTAGCAGAAGGTCAAGGGCAGCTTGGCACTAAGTTGTAAGAACTAGGGAAGAGGATGGATGTAAATATGTATACACACATGTACACACTTGACTTCTATTTCTACCTAGGAATGGAAGTATACAACAGTATGAAGGTCATGGTAAACCCCCATAGTCTGGGGTCCTTATCTCCTTTGGTACTATGCAGCATTCACCCTCCTCAGGATCAGAGCATGTTTTAAGAATATTAGGAATACCACAGTCCTGGCTAGTGTTGCTCAGTGGATTGAGCTTGGGCCTGTGAACCAAAGGGTCACTGGTTTCATTCCCAGTCAGGGTACACATCTGGGTTTCAGGCCTGGTCCCCAGTGGGGGGGGCGGCATTTGAGAGGCAACCACACATTGATGTTTCTCTCCCTCTCTTTCTCCTTTCCTTCTTATCTCTAAAAATAAATAAATAATCTAAAAAAAAAAGAAATGCCACAGGTAGTCAGACCCATCTGATTTACCCAATATCATCACCATTTTCATCATTGTCACCCCCACCACTGTCACCATTATCACCACTACTATCACCACCACCACCACCACCACCACCACCACCACCACCATCATCATCATCATCATCATCAGGCAGCAATAGGAACCTGTGGAAAGGACTGTATTCCCCAGAGGAGAAGCTTCGACTGCTGCTGTCAGTCACATGGCAAGCCCCAGTTTATCCGTCCAGCTCGGGAGCCCCCAGTGCTCACTGGAGTGGGGAGAGGCTGGGAGCAGAAGCCTCAGGGGCAGGATTATTTGGCTGAGCAGTGGTTTGTAGCTTTGGCTGAATATTAGAATTACCTAATAATTTTTTTTGACTTACAAAAAATATTTTATTGTTGTTCAAGTACAGTTGTCTTCATTTACTCCCCACCACTTGCCCCCACCCCAGCCTTCCCGCCTCCCTCCCCTGATTCCACCCCCACTTGGTTTTGTCCATGTGTCCTTTATAGTTGCTCCTGAAAACCCTTCTCCTTTTTCCCTCCATTATCCCCTCCCACTTCCCCTCTGGTTACTGTCAGATTGTTCTTAATTTCAATGTCTCTGATTATATTTTGCTTGCTTGTTTATTTTGTTGATTAGGTTCCACTTGTAGGTGAGATCATATGGTATTTGTCTTTCACTGCCTGACTTATTTCACTTATCGTAATGCTCTCCGATTCCATCCATGCTGTTGCAAAGGGTAGGAGCTCCTTCTTTCTTTCTTCTGAAAAATATGGAATGCTTCATGAATTTGCGTGTCATCCTTGTGCAGGGGCCATGCTAATCTTCTCTGTGTCATTCCAATTTTAGTATATGTGCGCCAAAGACAGCACCACCCAATAACTTTTTTGATAAAGTGCTGGTGCTGGGGATATACCCTAATTCATTCAGAACCTTTAAGGAGGGGAAGAGGGATGAGTCCAAGAACCTAAGGGTTTCAGTACTGAGAACATTGGTTTAGAGGCAGTTTTATCATTTTTTACAGAGCTTCTCTAACTGTAATGTGAAAACAGATTGTTAAAATGTAGATTCGAGTTCTGTGGGTCTGGACAGGGGCCTGAGAGTCAGCATGTCTACCAGCCTCCCCCGGTGGTGCTGATGCTTTGGGTGCTACTCTCTGAGCAGCTGGGTATAGCACCCCTCCAGGGTCAGGCAGTCTCCTCTGCAACTCTGGAGTTAAACGGCCTCAGCCAGTGGCTGTGTAATGTTGGGCAGGGCATTTAGTGTCTGGTTCCAGTGCGCTCTTCTGTAAGATGGGGAGAAGAGTAAAACTTGTTTTACAGAAGCAAGTAAGATTCAGTAAGTTAAGTAAGATAAAGTAAATTAACATTTTACATATAAAGTGCTTCAGCATTGTACAGATGTCTCTCATTTGATGTACATGTGTCTTGCTGCCTAGAGTACTTGCAGTCTCCTTGGGTTACAGCAAGCGCCTTCAATAGTTTCTTTCTCCCAGAGAGTGATGGCGGGGGGAGAACTGTGTAGGTAAAGGAATCAGGACACACAGGCACATAGGGGTTCAGGGGTTAACCAAAGAAAGTTTTAATGAGTAACCTTCGGCTCCCTCACTAAAGGACCACACGAATTCTTATTGTTCCCAACTCTCACCTCTTCATAGCATTTTCCCTGGGCCAGGCAGGGTCCCAGCCCTGGGAACACAGGGAAGATTAAACCTTGGTTCCTGCAATCCAGGAGCCGGGGGGAATCTGGAGTGTGAGCTGGAGAGAAGGTGTGTGCGGGGAGGGGCGAGGTTCCCATGGATAGGGGCATCCGTGTGCTTCCCTACACACGCTGTGGCGTGAAAGGTCTGGACAAGGAGTGTGTGGTTCTGGTTTCTGGTCACCCACTGGCCAGACACCTGGTGTCCTGGTTAAGTCAAAGACTTTCTCTGGACCTTCAGTTCCGAAATGTGGCTGACAGCAGTGGGGGAGGTTTGGACGTGGTCACATATGTGAAAGTGCTTGGGGAAGTATAATATCAATCTACAGGGCTCCTTTATAATAAAAGGTGCTCAAACTTCCTATTCTTCTGAATTTGATAGGTTGCATCTGTGGGGACTATTGAGAATATATTTGTTTCTGGTGCCTCGAGGCTACCCCAGCTTTCAGGACACAAGATGCATGTGTACCCTCAGGCAGAGGGGTACCCCCAAGAAGTGGCTTTTCTTTGTTGAGGCAGAGACAGGAAGACCGGGCTGTAGCCCAAGAGAGGGGCATCTGGCTCAGCAGAGAGGAGGGAGGCTGCTTCCTCAAAAGAATCCTCGTGAGTCCAGGGAGCCCAGGGATTGCCTCAGCTGCCCCAGGGCAGACGGCCCTGTGGTCCTTCATCACTGTGAGCCAGCAGTGTTCCCCCATCGCAAGCCTCCTTAAACACATCTCAGTCTGGTTGGAAGGGGGGAAAAGGGGTAGGCTCAACTATCTCTTCTGGCCCCATTTTCCAAATAAATTAAACTTGTCCCTTGACAGAGGTCTCAGCACAGACTAGGCCCCTCCTTTGTTCTTTCCTGCTTTGCTCTCCCTGTGTCTCAGCTTCCTGGGTTTTATAAGGGGATCCCCTCAGAAGAGGTTGCCTGAGGCCACTGGGAAGCCCTGGCCCTTCTAGGTTGGGATATCTTTTTCTTGTCAGGCCACATCCCCCCTAATCTAAGGTAGCAAGGCCAGCAAATGCCTGCCCTTAAGGGGACAGAGTTGGATGTGTGACTTAATAAGGCTGAGAGCCACAAGTAATCCCCTAAGTACTCTGCTGTGTAACCTAAGATTATCTGGCCTGCATACACCTGTTTGCACTCCTTTACTGATAGCAGTATAAAAAGCAGGCTGGTTAATGACTCTAGGAACTGACAGGGCATCTGTCCTATCTTGGAAAGATCTCCTAGTGAGCCAGGCTGCATGTGCCTGCATGCCCGTGACATGGCTGAGGAAGGAGTAGAAGGGCTCATCCAGTTTCCATCCCTACACAGTCACTGGGACCCAGCGGGAGGCTCAGTCAGGGCCAGGGAAGGAGCTGGGGGTGAGGGGCAGCCGGTCAGTCCAGCAGTGACAGACAGTGGGTCTGTAACTCCCTCAGCCACGGCCTGTAAGTCTTAGGAGGGGGGCAGAGTAACACCCCCGTCCCCTGCCTGCTGCTCAGGGCAGTTACGAAGACCAGGGAGGGAGATGCTACTGATACCAGGTTCACACCTCACTGCTGGAAGGTGGGAGCTAGGTTGTTAGACTCTTTTGAGAAGCAAAGCGAGTGCCAACCCTGTGAAACTGACTAATCGTGTTCTAATCATTTAGAACTGCAAGTTTCTGCTTCGGGTGGCACAGAAGATGTTGGCAATTTGTTGGAGAATCATTTCTCTGCTGGAGATGCAAGTCTAGAGGAGAAGGAAAGGGCGCTTCTTGCAGAGGCGGCCCCTCGAGAGAAGAATCTGCTCCTTCACTCCCCAGATGGCAGGGAGGCTGAGAGCTCGGAAAAGACTGCCACAGGGGCCTCCACCGCTGCCCCCAGCCCAGGCTCTGACCCTGAAGCCAGCCTCTCCAATGCCTCAGCTCCCCTGGGGGACCCTGTGGAGCTACCAGGAGCAAACTCCCTCACTCCGGAAGGGGAGTGGGGAACCGGGGAAGAAGGGAGGCCAGAGCTCAGTTTGAGAGAGGGCCCAGCAGAGGAGGTGGAAGGACAGGCTGAGAGTGGCGTGGTCCCTGAGGAAGCCAAAGAGGTCCCAGGGGACAGCCCAGCACAGGGAGCAGCGGTGGGCACTGCAGGGCCTGAAGGCACAGGGACCTTTCCTGTGGCGGTAGAGACGGCGGGCGAAGGCATCCCAGGGCCTGATCAGGGGCCAGGAAAGCCAGTTGGAGTCATGGACGTGGACATAAGAGCCAGGGAGGGGCCTGAGGACCAGGGGGAACCCAGCCCAGCTGTGGAGACAGGGGGCGCCCAGGAGGACCACCCCCTGGAGGGCCAGGTGCCAGGGACGTTGGAGGAGGATCTGAAAGCTGCATCTTCTGAGGAAGAGGGTGGTGGCCTCAGCAGAGGCGAGGAAGGAGGAGCTCCATCCCAAGAAGAATCAGAAGAGGACAACAACCACGGGGCTAGCTCAGAGGAAGCAGGGGACACCTCCGAGGAAGCATCAGGAACCCCAGGCCGTGGGGACAAGGGGGCCCCGCTGAGCTTCCAGGAGCTGAATCCAGGGCCTGAGGGGGACGAGGTCCCAGAGGCTGAGGCAGACGAACCCGTGGAGGGGCCTCAGGGTAGGGGACCCCAGAATTGCTTCAGTATTTGGGCAGCTGCATTCTTCTGGAAGTCTTGTATGTAGTGGGTCAGGCAGGGACAGGGTGGAGTGGGAGAGCCCCAGCTAGCTTGGGTTTGCTGGGTGGACCCCCAGTCCAGGGTATCTGGCCCAGAGGGCGGTTTCAGACTGCTCATGAGCTACTTCTTCCCAGTTTGGAGGGACTCAGTGACAGACCACACCATGGAGGGCCCAGAGGAGCCTGGTCACTCTTTAGTTAGGCCCTCAGAAGCCTGTCTTTTAGGATCCATGATACAGTTTAACACCGACCAGTGCCTTAGTCTATAGGACAAAGAACATGGTGGCAGGGTTTGAGGCCCTGTGCAGGCTGGTGGAGAGACGTACGGGTGGGGGCGTAGGTTGGGAGTCCTCCCCTGGGAGCACATCACTGGGCTGACACACGGGGCTTCTCCTTGAAGACTACGCCGTGCCAGGTGGGGTGAACTGGGCCTGGGGTCAGGATTGCAATAAGAAATCTCTCTGGCTGTGACACTGATATCCCACAACTGTCCACCCGGGGCGGCTACAGATGCAGGACTGGAGGATAGGGAAGGGGGAGGGCAGGCCAAAGCCATTGGGCAACATTGGGGAGGCGCTGAATCCCCGGTATGGCCGGGATGCCCATGGCCACTTCCACTGAGGATGGTGGCCTGGACCAAGAGCTGGGCTTTTAGGATGGAGAAACCGGGCTCGATCTTCACCCTCCAGTGTGACTTCCCTGCGGTTTCCCTGCAGAGTTCAGTGTCCATACCTCTCCTCAGCTGCTCCACAAGACATACAGATTCTTCTCTTTTTCCATCCTTGGTGGAACTAGTCTCCCTCTTCCCCACAGGCCCAAGGCCAGCCCACTTTTGATTACTTAAAATCCTTTGTGCAGCTGTTTGGGTAGAAACGGTCTCCCTGGGGACCTGCGGGCAGTCCTGGGCATCTCTTGCTTGGCCAGAAGCAACAGTTGAAGCCCTCTTTCCCCAGCGGCCCCTTTTGCATGTGCTTCATGGCAGCCTTGTAAACCTGATCACATGCTCATTTGATCAGGTCAGTTTGCTTAGAACCCCTCCCTGGCTTTCAGTGCCACTAGGACAAGGTGTGGACTCCTGTGGTCCTCTAAGACCGGGCATGCTAGCTCCGGTGGAGCGCTCCTGCCCTACCGCACGCACCCCTCACCCACTGAGGCCCAGCCGCTCTTCCTGCCGCGTCACTCCTGTCTGCTCTCCCTAGGTAGCTTCTCACACAATGGATCTCAGCTCACAGGCGGCCTCTCGGGGAAGTTTTCTGACCCCCCACCCCCATAAGACTTCTTAGGAACACTTGTTAGGCCCTCAGAGCTTCTGGAATCTTCCCTTCCATGGCCCATCACTCTTTATAATTACCGCATTACTTTTAAGATTATTTCTCCCCTCACCCCACTATACTGCAGGAGAACACTGCAAGGTCAGGAGCTGTGTCTATTTTTAAGCACCACTGTATTCCCAGCAAGATGCTTGGTGCTTGGCAATCACAAGTGCTTAATCAATATTTGCTGAATACATAAAATGGATCGTGGAGCTTCACAGAAGTTGAGTTTGGATTTTTATAGTCCTTCCTAGAGATGGAACGCCATTCAGTTGAACTTGGCAAGCCCTCTGTCAGCGCTACTTCAAGGCCCCGGCTGTGTTGTCCGTGTTGAGAGGGGCTTAGAGCCCAGCTGGCTCTTAGCTTAGCTCTAACCCTGCTTTTTGCTTCCATCTCCAGAAGAGGCGGAGGATGTGAGTGAAGAAGCCCCACTGAGGGACCGCTCCCACATTGAGAAAACTCTGATGCTGGACGAGGACAAGCCAGCCGACGATTACTCTGGTAACCAGAGGAAGAAGGAGCCGGGCCTTGGGCTGGGGCTGGGAGAGCCTTCGGGGCTGGGGCTCTGAGGCCAGTGGACACCCCAGAGAGGAAAGCCCTGGAGGTAGGGGCCTTGGCAGAGGAGGCTCTGCAAGCAGCGTCCAAGGCCTGGGGGCTCTGCATTGGCAGGGAGGAGGAAATGCGGTCCAACCAGAGGGAACAGGGAGAGGGTAAGAGGACAAATCCCAGTGCTGTGTCTGAGGGTGGTGCCAGTCTCCGCACTGTGGCTGGGGAGCGGCGTCAATGGAGTTCATCACATTTGCTTTGGTTTTTTTACAGTTTATAAAGCCCTCTCATGCCCAGTATTTCATTTTACCCTTGTAATAATCCAAGGCTTTCAGCGTAGCTTACTATCTCCTCTTAGCTGAGTTAGTGAAAGCTCAGAGCAAGGCAGAACTTGCTATGGCGCACAGCTAGAGAGGCTGTCCAAGGTGCGGGCTCTGACCCTCAGGCCCTCTTCCCAACTTTGTACCTCACACCCTGCTTCATGCCCTTTGAGCTCCCAGCCTCGCCCCTGTGAGTCACTTCTCCATGGAGTCATGCTGTTCCCAAGCAGACATTTGGGACTCTGCATCCTTCCTGGGGCACCAGGGAGTGTGGCTAGGGGCCAGGGTGGCCATTCTGTGGGCTTGCTTAGTGCCATGCCTCCTTGCCCTCTGAGCCTAAGTCCAGCAGAACTGGAGATGAGGGCGGGGAGAAGGAGACAGGGTTCTTCTCTGCAGTAGAAAGGGCCTTCAGTTAGCTGAAGGCTGATGTGCTTCAGGCACACTACTGAAGAGGGGGAAGAGAGGGTCAGGTTAAAAAGAAATAGCCCAGGAGACTCTGGGGGATGGGGAGAGAATGCCTTGGGTTTAAAGACTTCCAAGGGTTGGGATGTGGACCAATTCCCTTCTTGAATGCTTATATACGGGCAGTTGCCAGGCTGCCGATGTTCTCTGCTCCCCACTAGGGTGGGCTGTAGCTGCCCTGGGAAGTGAGCTGGCCCATGGTGGTCAGCAGTCTGTAGTACCCTGATGCCTGATGCCCCTGCTTCATCTTTCTCTGTCCCCAGTGGTCCTGCAGCGGCTTCGAAAGATCTACCATTCGTCCATCAAACCCCTGGAGCAGTCGTACAAGTACAATGAGCTTCGGCAGCACGAGATCACAGGTACAGCTGGTGTCCCAAGGTTAGGCCTGTACCTCCAACATGTCCGCTCTCCCCCATGTCTGTGAGGACCCTGGGCTGGGCCTGTGTCTGCCTGTGGTGGACACTGGACACTGGAACTGAACTCAGGATCCTAAGTTCTTGGAGACCTCAGTCACGTGAACCATCCTTTCACTGCAGGAGTACCCCAGAACTGGCACAGGGTTTTCCAGAGAGCATTTCACTTGTAAGCACTCATGCTTCAGTAGCACAGCTTTGGTTTCCAAGGGCAGTGATGCCAGTTTCTGTCCCTCGTGTGCCCAAAGGCCCGCATAGCTCCCTGTGCGTGTAGCGATCACGTCTTAAGTGCCCTGATGGGCCTGGAATCCTAACCTCCTCCCGTTAACTCCTCTTGGTCGGCTTCCCTCCGGTCTGGATTCTTTTAAAAATTGGTTTTCAGAATAATAAAATATGGTGTACTTGTTGCCAAAAAAATCTCCCAAATTCAAATAGTGTCAAGGAGTATACATTGAAAAATAAAATCCCCTTTCTTGATTTCCATTTCCTCCAGTTTCACTCCCCAAGACCCCCACTGTTATGGTTCCTCATGAACACGTTTCCTCTGCATACATGAGCATATATAAGCTTGCCTTTTCCAGTGTGTCTTTGTGAACACACATCACAAAACTCTGTGTGTGTGTAGTTCCTTTTGCCCTTTCTGATGCCTGTGTGGATGCATTGCACTGGAAAACCACCTCGTGATGGAAAATGCGGTGTTTGCATTTTCCATTTTTAAGAATATTATAAGCATTATTATAATTCATGCATATTTCACACAGGTATATTTGTATGATAAATTTTTAGAAGTGGAGAACTGGAAATTAAACATTTTGATAGTCGTTGTCAAATTGCCTGAGGCTCTACCAATTTGTACCCACAATGACAGGATATGAGGGCTCTTATTCCCCCACACTGATGCCTTTTTTAAGTGTTATTCATCTTTTAAAACTTTAATAATGGTATCTACTTGTTGTTTGAATGGTGAGTGGTATTAACACATCTTTTTGTGTTATTTGGCTCTTTCTGTATTATCTCCTGTGATGCTCTTGATGGTTGTAAAGCAGATAGGGCATTTCTTCTCTACACCTTCTTCCTGCTTTCCAGAGGAAGGACCAGATGCCCAGGGAAATGCTGGTCTAACCAGGATCATATAGGGAAGTGGGGGCTGCTACTGTCTCCTTCCCAAGACAACGCCCTGTTTCACAATGATCTCTTTTGTGCAAGTCTAAGAGCCAATGATACTCTGTTTTATTTTAAACTTTTATTTAGTTATTTTTCGAGTACAGTTTTTTGTCTATTTCTCCCACCCCAGCCCCTCCCCCCGCCCCGTGCTCCCCACCTCCCTCCCATTTCCACCCTCCTTAGTTCTCGTCCCTGTGTCCTTCCTATTTGTTCCTCTGCCAGCGATACTCTTTGGCTTCACAGGGAAGGTACAGGTGTTGGTGTGAGGTCACAGTCTCCCAGTTGCTTCCCTGCCCCCCCCTTGCCTGCTCCTGCAGCCCTCAGAGCTAGGAGCTTGGCCCCGAGGCTGTGGGCTGCCCCAGGAATAGCTTTTAGTAGGGAGGGCATCCTGACTCCTGACCTTACTTTCTGGGCTGGGCTCGTCTCCCCTCGTCTCCCCTCCTCTCCCACCAGTACTGGGACTCCACCGTGCCCTTGGGCAGTCTCCCGTACAGCCTCTGCTCCTCTCTCTTCAGTGTCTCACCTGTGGCCTCCTGCATGTGCCAGTAATGCCCCCTGCTGCAGAGGGTTGAAACAGCAGCCCAGGAAAGCCTTGGTGGTGATTTGTCTCAGTGAAGGCTGGAAGTCCAGTTCCCTTTGGCGTCCCCTGTCTGGGTGGGGGTAAAATAAATTTTTTTTGTAGGATTGCAGTGTTATTATTGGGAATTTCTGCCACCCCCTTAACCTGCTTATTTCTTGCTGTCGCCGATCCAGGGGTTGATACCCATAGAGATACCAGTGACTCATGAGGGCAGGGCCATGGTGTTGCTTTCAGGCAGTAAATATGTGTCTGCCACTTACGAGACACCACCTTGGTTTTCTGGGACTTGGTCCCACCCTAAAGAAAGAAAGCTAGTACATCAATAAACAAGGTGCAGAAAAAGAATACCATACTCCTCCTTCTACAAAAAAGATGGAGAACATGCTCTCTAATGTTGCTTATAAATGCATGAAAATATCTGAAAGAATATGTAGGGGGGCGTGTTATGGCCTAGGCAGACTGGGGACAGGGATGTGAGACTTCTCACTGTGTGCCTTATTATACTTTGATTTTAGACTCAAGAAATTAAATAAATTAAAACAGAAAAAAAATTAATGGAGTGCCTACTGTTTTGTGGCCTATCTGCTAGGCTCAGGGAGACAAAGAAGTCTGGAGAATTTTAGGCGCTAAATTATATAGGACTGGCCCTGTGTGATTCAGTACGAGGGTGGTCACATCCCGTGTCGAAAGCCTCTCCCCTCCCCCTTCCTGACTGCTGGTTTTGAAAGCACTGGGACCTCAGCTGGAGTGGTCTATGTGGAGTGCTCTCTCTACCACTGGGCACGAATTGCCTGGTCTTGGTCTTGGGAACCGACAAATATGTCATGGACTTTGGAGGCTAATATTGGAGACTGGCCCCAGACCTCAGGGTCAGGCTGAGCCTGAAGCGGGATTTCAAGAGGCACAGCTAAGGGGACGGAGTCTAGCGACAGGCAGCATCAGAGTCCAGGCCGCCCAAGATTGGGTAAGCCTCCCCCAAACCCTTTCTTTTGTCACCAATCAAGATAGCGGAGTTGCCACCATTCCCCAAGTGGCAGCTGTCTGCTCCCCTCTTATCAACGCTCCTTTCCCAGATCTAAACAGGAGGCCTGATTCGGGGTAACCTCTGCGTCAGTGTCTGTTGACGTCACTCAGGGCCTCCTTCTGGCGCTAGCGTGCCGAGGATCTGTGCAAGGCCCAGACGGTGTCTTCCGGTGTTTTCTTCACGGAGAGACTGCACCTGTGTGGAGAGAGGTGTGCCACTGGCTGCTACCTGCTGTCTGGCCCACCGCAGAATTCCACACCCAGTTAGACGGACCGGGAAGAACTGCGTCGCTCCTGTAGTGAGAAACTGTGTCGGTTCACTCCTGTCTCTAACTCCTGCTGCCCACAGATGGGGAAATCACTTCCAAGCCAATGGTGCTGTTTCTGGGACCGTGGAGTGTCGGCAAATCCACCATGATAAACTACCTCCTCGGGTTGGAAGACACTCGCTACCAGCTTTATACAGGTAAAAGTGAGATTATCTTGCCTGATTCTTGGTGCTTCAGTGTGATGTGTAGAATCACTATGGAAACATCAAAACACTTACATGTATCTTCAACATAATAATGAATATCGCATACAGTAAACCAAAAGCTACATTCCTGTTGGTAGCAGCATTATTCACAGTGTGTAAGAGGTGGACAACCCAAATATCCATTAATGGATGAATGGATAAACAAAACGTGGTTCACCCATATAGTGAAATATTTTTTTAATGTATTCTTAAAAATGATATTATTTATTTATTTTTAGAGAGGGGAAAGAAAGGAGAAAGGGAGGGAGAGAAACATCAGTGTGTGGTTGCCTCTTGCATGTCCCCCACTGGGGGCCTGGCCCACAACCCAGGGATGTGCCCTGACTGGGAATCGAACCAGCGACCTTTTGGTTTGCAGGCCGGCAGTCAATCCATGGAGCCACACCAGCCAGGGCCATATAGCAAAATATTATTTAGCCCTAACAAGTTATAAAGTTCTGATACATGCTATACAACATGGATGAAACTTGGGGATATTATGCTTGGTGAAATAAACCAATTTGTCACATGACTCCACTTATATGAGGTCCCTAGGGTCATCAAATTCATAGAGAAAGAAAGTAGAGTGGTAGTTGTTGCCAGGGGATGGGGAAGGTAGGAATGCGGAGTTAGCGTTTACTGGACATGGGTCAGGGTTAGGGGTGATGGACACGTTCTGGAGATAGATGATGGTCATGGGTGGACATGAATGCACTGAATGCCACTGAACTGTACACATAAAATGGTTAAAATGGTAAATTTCATGTTATATATATTATCACCGTTAAAAAGTCACTAGCTTAGCAAGCATAGTGTCTGATTCTTGTGGCAAACCCTCCCTGAAACACGTTGTTTACCCACGATGCGTCGCTCTCTTCCCCAGAGCTGACTGTGCTCCTGCTAACCTTGTGCCTCTGTGTGCAGGCGCCGAGCCCACTACCTCTGAGTTCACGGTCCTCATGCATGGGCCCAAGCTAAAAACCATTGAGGGTATTGTCATGGCTGCTGACAGTGCCCGGTCCTTCTCACCCCTCGAGAAGTTTGGCCAGAATTTCCTGGAAAAGTTGATTGGCATCGAGGTTCCACATAAACTTCTAGAGCGAGTCACTTTTGTGGATACACCAGGCATCATCGAGAACCGAAAGCAGCAAGAAAGAGGTAATTTAGCGCTCATATCTGACATAGGGTGTGCTTTATTTTAGAAAACTGTTCTTAACGGTGGGTGGTAGACAAGCAGGGGAGAGGAAATATGGCCAGCCTTGTCCAACACCAGGGGATGTGCTCTCCGCTTCCAGCCTCTTGTTGTCACTGTGGTGTCACTTAGGTGTGGAGTGCCTTGTCCTTTTACCTCCCCAAGGACTGATCTGGTGGGGAGGTGATCATTTTTTCTCAGGAGGAAACCAATGTTCTCTGTAAGTAGCTCCTCAGGGTCCCATGCTGGGCCTGAGCTGTCTTTGGGAGGCCCAGGCTGTCCTGGCTAATTAAGAGCCTGGACTAATTAGATCCCAGTCCAGGTGTACTTGACCTCTGGCTAACCTGGGCCTGGGTTGAACCTGACCTTTAATTCTTCCTGCTCCACCAGGCTTGCTTCAACATAAGCTTGTAACAAAAGCCCTACTTGCCTTCACGTGGCAGGGGAATGCCACTTTGGGCCCGGCAGGCACTAGATGATAACATGGGCCACTGAGAGTCGCCATGACCCAAGCTTATCTGCAGAGAATGAGTCATAATGGCATTTGTAGGGTATGTGACTGGAGACGACAGATCTCAGTTAATGGCTATCACTCCATTTTGGTTATAACCAGACACTGTTTTATGGCTAGTAGTAATATTATCACTAATAATTATAATAGTAAATTAACCTTTATTGTGCTCAAGTACATGTCAGATAATGTTATGCATTATTGGTTAATTTTGTAAAAAAATTCCCAAGAGAGGTATTCCTAGTCTCCTCATTTTGGAAATAAGAAGTTGAAGGAATGAAAATGTATAGAGCATCTACTATGTGGCAGTTTTAGCTAAGTGCTTTCCTATATTTGTAGCAACACAGCAGTCTTACTTAGGCTTCATAGTTCTTCTTGTCTTTTTGTGCCTGAAATACTAAAGCTTAGAAGCATTTAGTGCTCAGCGGGCCACTGACAAAGCCCCAGTCTGGGTCTTATGCCTGGACACTTCTTTCCCCTAAATGATGGATCCTCTGTTTTAAAAACATTTTTTATTAAAATAAAAATATTCAATTATAGCTGGCATACAATATTATACTAGTTTTAGGTGTACAAAATAGTGATTAGATGTGTATATAACTAATGAAGTGATCACCCCAATGAGTCTAGTATGAATGGATCCTCTCTTTCACATCCTTCTAATTCCCTGACTTCTTTCCTTCAACATCTTCACCAATGCCCCAGATTTTTTTTATTTCTTAAAGATTTTATTTGTTTACTTTTAGAGAGGGTAAGGGAGGGAAACATCCAAATGTGTGGTTGCCTCTTAAGTGCTCCCCACTGGGGACCTGGCCCACAACCCAGGCGTGTGCCGTAGACAGAGAATGGAACCAGTGACCCTCTGGTTCACAAACCGACACTCAGTCTGCTGAGCCATACCAACCAGGCTGCCCCAGATATTTTTAGACAGTAGGAAAAACCTCCATTTCAAAAAAGTATTTTGGTCCCCTGGAGCCTTGGATTCCATTTAGATTAAAGCAAGGACCAGGCTGTTCTTGGTTGAAGGTTGACAATGGCCAGGAGATGTGTAGTTAAGTCTTTAAAAGTATTTAGAAGACCAGAGAACATCTTTAATGCGGTTATTTCCTTCAGCCTATGGAGTGGTTTGGTTCTGGCAAGAGGCACAAGGGGCTTGGGCTAACACTTGCTCAGCCTGACTTCTCACCCCCTCTCCCCAAGGTTACCCCTTCAACGATGTGTGCCAGTGGTTCATTGACAGAGCCGATCTCATCTTTGTCGTCTTTGACCCAACCAAACTGGATGTGGGTCTGGAGCTGGAGACGCTATTCCGCCAGCTGAAGGGGCGGGAATCCCAGATAAGGATCATCTTGAACAAAGCCGACAACTTGGCCACACAGATGCTCATGCGGGTCTATGGGGCTCTCTTCTGGAGCTTGGCCCCGCTCATCAATGTCACCGAGCCCCCAAGGGTCTATGTCAGCTCCTTCTGGCCACAAGACTACAAGCCCGATACCCACCGGGACCTGTTTCTCAAGGAAGAGATCTCCCTCCTGGAAGACCTGAACCAGGTGATTGAGAACAGGTTGGAGAACAAGATTGCCTTCATCCGCCAGCATGCCATCCGCGTCCGCATCCACGCCCTCTTGGTTGATCGCTATTTGCAGACATACAAGGACAAGATGACCTTCTTCAGCGATGGAGAGCTGGTCTTTAAGGACATCGTGGAAGATCCTGATAAATTCTATATCTTCAAGACCATCCTGGCAAAGACTAACGTCAGCAAATTTGACCTTCCCAACCGTGAGGCCTATAAGGACTTCTTTGGTATCAACCCCATTTCTAGTTTCAAGCTCCTGTCCCAGCAGTGTTCTTACATGGGGGGCTGCTTTCTGGAGAAGATTGAGCGGGCCATCACCCATGAGCTCCCAGGCCTCCTGGGAAGCCTGGGGTTGGGGAAGAATCCAGGTGCTCTCAACTGTGACAAAACAGGGTGTGGTGAAACCCCAAAGAATCGCTATAGGAAACACTAGGTTGTTGTATGGCCATTTTCGGGTTCCTGTTGGTGAATGAGCTTGTGTCCTAACTGTCTGAGAAGTCCTGGTTTATTAGCCCTTTGAGCCACACTGACGAAAGTCATTACACATTGGAGATTTGGGAATTGAGGCCAGTGGTGGGGGAAAGTGTGGGTCGAGGGAGGAGAGTGGAAACTGTGAATTATAGTGTGCTTGTCTCATTGCTTCAGCGAGGGGGCCTGACTGAGGCAAGTCAGGCCACACTTGCTTTTCCTGGGTCCTATGTTGGAGGGACAAAGAGCAGCTAAATTTTAGTGTCTACTGAATTAATGAGCATTAAATAAGCTAAAAGCAGGTGAAATTCTTTTCACCCTGTAAGCTGAGAAAAGAGAAGACTTGAGTTCTGTAGGACTGCCCAGGTCCATTGTGGCTGCCTTCTAACAAACAGTCTTCTGTTTGTCTCCCAGCTCTCAGCTGTCTCCTTAATTTGGGTGGACTTCAACAGGGGACAATCTCTTGGGCCTGAGTCAACCTGGGTTTTGAGCCTACCCCCAGGCTCTCTTCCCTGTTTCCTCAAGGGGTGGAGGGAATGGGTTAGGATACCAGAACACTAAGAAAAAATAAGAGTTCCCACGCTAAAAGAAGGATCTGCTTCCCCCATTGCCCTTTCTCTCATGTGGACTTCTAAGCCAGCTGGGAAGTTGGGGGCCCTTTATTTGCCCAAAGAGGAGAGTCAGTGTTCTGTGTATTCAGGTAATTCACTGGAAATTACTTCAGTGACAGTACTGGAAGGGCTCAGAGGGTTAATTGGTTTGCAGTGTGTCTTTGTCTATTGCATGTCTTGGAAAACTTGGACCCCAAAGGCATTGGGTTTCAGAAGGGACGATGGAGACCTTGCTCCTTTTCATTGGGGACTTCTCTGGGCAGTCGGCCTCTCCAAATGTAAGAGGAGGCTGTTTCCACAACTTCTCTATGGAGGCATTCAGCACAAGAGTCGTTCCTTCCTGGTTTTCATCAAGGTGGCTTTTCCTTTCCCTTCTTCTCCATTCCCTGATGTGCCAACACTCAAAACTCACAGGAGTCAGAACCAGCACCAGCCACTCAGTGTCAGTGGCAACCAAGGCTTAACCTTCAGTTTCCTACTTGAACTTGATGCTGATACCCACTGGATGCACCGCAGGAAAGCCTGGGCCTTCAAATACCAATAAGTGTGGATATGTGTGTATTATGTTGTCCAAGAGAGATTAGGGAGATAACAAATGCCAGAGGGCATAGTGAAAGAACTTGCGAGAGTCCTGCCTGACTGGTGTGCCACCCTGGAGGGCAGGGAGGGACAGAAGATGGGGGAAGGACCCTGGAAGGAAGAAGCCATTTGACAAAAAGTGGGTGAGTGAACAGTCTGTGCAAATCCTGCAGACCTGGCCCAGGGCTGCTCTCAAGGCTGCCTGCCTACTGAGCCAGCCTCTCTTGGCAGCTTTACCAGGAGGCATGGGTCGGGACCTGCCATCATCAGGAAGCCATCTTGGTGCAGAAGGAAAGTGAAGGTGAAGGCCGAGGGAGAGCACTCAGGATTAGGCAGCGGAAGTAAATCGGCAACCAGATTAGGTCCATGTGGAGAACTGCAACTTCGGAATTCCTGTTTCTCAGAGTTACTAGCACTGTGGTGCATGCTGCAAAAGAGGCTGCTACTTTTGGTTTTGTGGAGGACCTGGAACCTCCCACATCAAGCCAGAGGTCCCAAAGCCTCCAGGACATTGTTTCTAAGGACAGAACCAACCAGAAAAGAAAAAGAGTCTGCTAGGGGTGTCCAAGGAGCCTGGTGACAGGGCCTGATGATCTGTTTTTTGTCTCATCAAGAACCAGCCCTTCATCTCTCTGTCATTTACCCTTTCGAGAGTCTGCCCTCCCTCCCACCTTGCTCCTAATGCCCCTTAATGCACTTGAGCTCCTCTTGGCATATCTGTGTTTCTCAATGCAGTAGGGGAAATAAAATGTACAGAACTGTATGGGCATTGTCATAGCTGCTGATGTCACCACTGCTTTGGAGGAAGAAGGTGGAATAAGGCTAATACATGCACACAATATTTCTGTTTTCAGGAGGTGACATTATCAGTGTGATTTCCCCCCTTTTCTTTTATCTACCCATTTTCCTTTTCTTACTCCTGTTCCTCTGCTCACTCCTTGACTTACCATTTTTCTAACTGCCCGCAGGCTTGGCCATCAGTCAGCTAGGACTTTAAGAGCTGTTTGGTGCCCCATTGTGTGAAAGTGGATTTTAAGCAGAATTTTGACTTTTTTAGGGGTGGGTGGATGGGTGGGTTGAGAGCTGGGAGAAATTTAGGATCCAGAGATCTCTCAAGAGGAGTATCTGTAACTATTTGTGCCTAAACAGTTGCTGTTTCTCTCCAAAGTGGAACCTTTCCGGTGTTCTTTCCATTCTGATTTCATCAGGGAGAAAGTCTCAATAAAGTTCCAATCTCTCTTTAACATCTTGTACTTTGATTGTATCCAAGCAGTTCAATCTCTTTATCTTCCTTCATATCTAGTAGAGTGTACTAATTTTTATTAAGACCTTTTTAGAGGAGTTTTAGGTTCACAGCAAAATTGAGAGGAAGGCAGAGATTTCCTATATGCACAGCCTCCCCCACCATCAACACCCCCACAGAGCAGGACATTTGTTACAGTCGGTGAACCTGCATTGCCCCCGTCATTGTCATTCAAAGTCCATAGTTTTCATTAGGGTTCACTCTAGATGTTGTATGTTCTGTGGGTTTGGACAAGTGTACAACGACGTGTATCCACCATTATAGTGTCATACAGAGTAGCTTCACTCTCCTGAAAATCCCCTGCGCTCCACCTGTTCATTCCTCCCCTCTGTTCCCACCTCCATGTACTAATGTTTTAAGTTCTTGGGGATAGAAAATTTATAATTGGCTTCCTTTGCCCCTCCCTCTCTTCTTTTTTTTTTTTTTACAGGACAAGGAACAGGTTATTCTCACAACCGAGCCTCTGATAGCAGCAGAGGCAGCCCCCTCCCAGCTCCAGCCCCCACCTTTTGGTGTGGCAGCCTCAGGTGGGGTGGGTCAGGACCCAGGGTGACAGCAAGGGCAGCAGCTCCTGCCCCCTCCCACCACCTGTCATGGAAGCCAAGGAAGCCATGGAAGTCTTGGAAGCTGGGTTGGCCACAGAGTGCAGTGGGCGGCAGCAGCAGATTGTGGAGGGGGACAGAGTGTTAGTTGGGCTGGCTGATTCCCATCCCCTGATGAGTGGTGGTTCGTAAGGGCCTGGCTGGGTGGGGGCGGGAGCCTATGAGGTGGAGCCATCTGGAGAGGCTTATTTGGCTGTGAAGATGTGGCTGGAAATGTCATCCAGGAGGCAGCCAGTCGAGGCTGGGCAGCAGGTCATCCTTCCGTGACAGAGCTGTAGCCCTGGATGCACCAGTTGTGGCTGTGGATGGAGTCCATCTCCGGGGCCTCGTGCATGGCATTAGAAGACAGTGCTCCAGACGGGTCCTGCTTGTTAACAAAGGTGAGGAGAGTGGCTCCGGCTAGGCACTCTTCCACCAGCAGGCTCTGGAGCTCCCGCTGGCAGCCCTGCATGTGCTGGAGGTGGGTGCCATCCCCCACCCAGGTGAGGCCGGTAGTGCTCTCAAAGTAGTTCCACCAGTAGGGGTGCTGGGACTTCTGGCTGACAACATCTCAGAGGTTCAACTTGAATCCCTGTGGTTCCGAGGTCTTGATGTTGAAGCCGAGTGTCAGGGAGATAAGTGTTGATGTTTTTCCCGTTGAACTTTTTGAGGACAGTTGTTTTGCCAGCGTTGTCCAGGCCAAGCATGAGCAGCTGTAGCCCTCACTCTTTTTGCATCACCTTCTTCAGGATGGTCAGAAGGCCCATGTTCCCGAAGCCCCCTCCCTGTAGCCGTTTCTTCCCAGTCCTGAAACCTGCCTTCCTTCCTCTTAGTGTCAAAGATGACCCGTTCCCTCAGTTGGCTATGAAACTGAGGCCAGCTGTTGCATAATGAATGATAAGCTTGAAGAAACACTCTCCTGAATTTGTCAGAATTCCTGGTCTCTGTGGCAGTTGCCCATTAACAGGAGTTATTGAAATCTATCCCAAATCTCTCACAGAGGCAGCTCAGGCTGTCACACCATTTGGTCCACACCCTCAGCCACGCAGCTGCCCACTTGTGGTGGAGGGAGGGTCTGCCCTGAATGTAAGGATGGCCTCTCCCCTTGGCTTCTGTAGAAAGTTGTGCCTCTATCGCATAACCTGAGCCTCCTGCCCATTCTTGTCTTTAAAGAAACATGAACTTCTTTTCTTCCCAAGCCTGTGCCCTTCAGAGCAGAGATCCTTTATATTGAAGTTTTACCTCTGGGTTCCTCCTGAGGATATTACTCCCAACCCCCACCCTACTTCCCCTTCCCCCATGCATTTGAGAGCATGTTTCTGAAAAGGAAAAAAACTGGGTGCTGGGGAGCTGGTAGGCCACTGGACCATTGTGCCAGAGAAGATGCTAGATTCAAAGGCATGGCCACCTGCCCTGGGCTTTCCTGTTTGAAGGGGCTGCTCTTAGGGCCTGATGAGTAGGGCAGTGAAGTTGGTTTCCTCCCTCACCCGTGTTCTCCTCCTAATTGGGGTCCACAGCCCACAATCTGAGCAACAGAGCAAGCTGATATAAGACCACTGTGGCCCAGTTTACCTCTCCTACCCACAACTGCAGTCAGCATTTTCCCATGGCTGGAAGACACGTGGAGCTTTCCCCGGAAGGGGAAAGGTTAGATCTATTTTGAGGATAAATATTTTTTAAAAAGTAAAAGAAAAATCATAAATGAGAGCAGAGACATGAGTTTGCCTGTAGCAAAGGTGTGTTCAGCAGGTTCTAAAGAATTACCTATGCCCATCTCTCATCCAAAGGATAGAAGAACACGTATAAATGAGCATTTTCTTTGTCTGCCTGCACTGTGGAACACACTCTTTGTTTTTGCAGAATGTCTGTGGGGAAAGGAACCAACTTCTAGAACACTCCTTTGTGCAAGGAACTGGGCTGTAGATCTATAGACATTACCTCATACATACCCTCATACGAGAAGGTAGTGGGATAGTTCTAGCAGTTATGCCCCAGGCCACACGTTGAGTGCTTTGTGCGCATTGTGTCATTTAATCCTCTCGGAGAACCAGCCCCGTAGGGAGAGAGCCAGCCAGCACTGTCAAGAGCACAGACTCATCCCTTGGGATTCGCCCTGGGCTCCACCACTTACTAGCTGGGCAGCCTTAGACAAATGGCCTAACGTTTCTGTGATTCAGTTTCCTCATCCATAAAATGGAGACGTTAATTACCTTCTCATGGGGCTGTTGTTAGGATTAAATAATTTAATATATGCAACATGCTTGAAATGGTTCACAGCCCACACGAAGCATTCAGTAAATGTTATTACTATTATTGTTCATATTTTACTGATGAGGAGACTGATGGTCAGAGTGTTTAAGATGATGGTAAGTATAAGTGGAAGGGTCAAAATTCTAGCTGCTGCCCAGGTCTCCATACAGGTCATATTAGGTTTCTCTCCTGGGGTCACATTAGGTGACACTGGTCTCCCTGATCCGAAAGCCTTTTCCCTCCTCTACACAAACTGGCAAAAATTTAGAAGTGCCTGATTTTTGAAATAGTTGCTCAGCACCTTGAAACCTGTCAGTACCAACATTTAAATCATTTAAAAGTCATTTTCTTTAGAAATGTTCACCCTGGCTGGTGTGGTTCAGTGGATTGAATGCCAGCCTGCAAACCAAAGGGTCCCTGGTTTGAGTCCCAGTCTAGGGCACACGCCTGGGTTGCAGGCCAGGTTCCCAGTTGGAGGCATGTGAGAGGCAAGCACACATTGGTGTTTCTCTCCCTCGCTTCCTCTCCCTCTCTCTAAAAATAAATAAAATAGAAATGTTACTGAGTATTATTTCCTGAACAAAAAAATCACAACTTCATTCCACATTTGATCTTCACCACAATCATCTAATATATATATATATGTGTGTGTATATATATATATATATATATATATATATATATATATATATAATCTCCATCCAAATCCACTACAAAGCCAGAGAAATTGTTCAAGTTCATTCAGCTGGTACATGACAAATCAAACTAAAAGGCCAGTTTTCTACCCATCTCACTATTTCTAAATTCGGTCACATTGATTTGGGTTAAACTGGGGCCTAGACCAGTACATTTTTCTGATACACTAAAAAGAATGATTTTGCATTTGTGAAGAATGCAAAAATATGTTTTTGACATACTTCCATTTTCTCCAAACTTTTGGATTTTCCCTCCCACCATAATTTCAAAAGATTTAGAATTTTTACATGTTTACTCAGGCATAGTCTCTGCCCTCAGGGAGCCAACCAACGGTACAGTCAGGGATAGAAGGCGTGGAACTGGAGTGATCGGGGAAGTCCTCAGGGATCAGGGGACCACACTTTCCAAATCCTTAGTTGGAATCCCTGGTCTGGCAGAGGATTTTTTTTCTCATTCGCAAATGTGATTATCTGAGAAGACTGACCAATGCATACAGACTGTTAAATTTATTTAAATATTTACTTTGATTATTTTTGTTGAAGAGAATCCGCTTAACAATAACATCAGGACTCTTCTGAGAATACTGACATCCAGGGGGTTACCAAGCTTGGGAAGGGGGTAGAATTCTAGCTGCACTTCAAGGATGGGCAGATTTGGAAGGTCAGAGACCAGGAGGTTGGATCCTGCGGGAAGATCAAGGGCCAGGACTCAGAGAAAGGAAGACCTCTGTGTGTGGCAATTGAGTGATAAAGGTAAGATGAGGCAAGTTGGAGAAACCCAGGTCTTAAATGGAAGCCCAGGGAGTCTGGGGTCCAGGCCACTACAAATTTCTGAAAGGAGAGGACCATGAAAAAGCAGGGAAAGGTCTGGCAGTCTGGAGGCTGACTGGAGGGGTGAGGGCTTGGCACCAAGGAGCCTATTTTAGCAACGCTGAGTGCCCACCTTGGGCAGGGCCCCTCAGATCCATGACCTGCGGCCTGTTGGGTAAGGGGCACTGGATTTCTGTCCTGCCCACTCCGAGGAGCTGGGAACCAACTGCTGGAGCCTCTTAACGAGGTGGTGGGAAGGAACCCACCCTGTTAGTCTGGCTCCACTGTTGGGCCCTGGACTCCCACCAGCCCTGGGCAGACCCAAATCTGTGTCTCTTCTCTGGACCCCTGTGATATTTTGGTCACTCTATCCAGGATGACCAGGGACAGTGCACATGAGGACATGCAGGCCCGTGTGCCCAGAGCCAGGCGAGGATGTGGGGCTGCTCCTGGCCCCCCAACCCCAGGTCTGCCACCCTCCAGGGAACTCAAGCTCCCCGCACGGGCGGAGGCGGCACCTTGCACGGGAGAGGCTTCCCTGGCTCCCGTCCTTACTGCGGCTGGAGGACCTCAGCCTTCCCCGATGAACCCTCACACCTTCGAGGGGGGAAATCCAGGCTTCGCGCAGGGCAGTTCTCTGCCAGAGTCATGCGGGTGGGGGAGTTCGAGCTTGGCTGAATTTGGACTGTCCCTCCCTCAACCCCGCCTCCTCACGCACAAAAGGCTAGTTCCGAGGAGATGTCGGAGCGATCGGCCGGCCCACCAATTGCACCGGCCACGAGTCTCCACAGAGTCTGGCCCGCGGGAGACCACCAGTCACGTCTGCCTCCACTAGTGGCTGCGGGCCGGGCCCAAGCCCCTCCAGGGCTGCGCACTCCTCTTGAGTCACTCGTGGGGACTCACGCATGTGCAAGCTCGGGCGGGGCTTCAGCTGCGGCGGGCTGAGCGGGGCTGAGTGACTTACCGCCCGGGCAAGGAGGTGGGGCGCGCTGGGGCTGGGGGCAGGCGGGTTCCCTTCCCACGGGGCTCGAGAGCTTCGCCCCTTGGGCCTTCGTGTGTCCTGTCTGGGTGGAGGCCGCCGGGAAGGCCTGCAGCTTTGTGGACTCTAGTCCGCGGGGGCGGGGCTGTCGGAAGTTTCGATTTGAGACCGTGAGAGGCCTTGAACTTGCTGGCTGTTGTTGCGGTGTGAGGCCACAGATCTCTGGAGGCATTTGGGAGAACGCCCAAGACTAATCAGGGCTGGCGGTTTTTATGTTGTGGTTTTCACCAGCGGCCAGCCCTCAGGTAAAACAGGAACTGAGAATTTTAAGAGGTTACTCTACCTCCCTTACCTCTTCAGAAACTCAGAAACTGGAATCCAAACTGCCCTCCCCTCTTGCTCTTTAGGACAGAAACTCAGCCCTGCCTTGACCACTTTCCCTTACTGCCGGGCGCCGGTACTGGGCAAGCCCTCAGGAGAGCTGGGACTCCAGATGAAGGGGACAGGAAAGGTGATATTCTTATTAGAGTTATCCTCCTTGTGGCTCCTGGAGTTCCCTGAGCCACCAATTTCAGAAGCTAAAAAGAACTTTAGAGGCTCTGTAATATCGCAACAAGTGGTTCCTAGCCTCCACTTGAAACATACCGATCTAGTGACAGGGATGTGTACAGGGCGTTTTGTGCCTTCTGACAGGATGCTGGTTGCAGAGGCCCCTCTGTCCTACTCACCACCTGTGAGATGACATCATTTCCCATTGCAGACCTGTGGAGAAAGCACTGGCGTCAAGTACTTGTGCCCCTGTTTCCCTGCTTGGACCCCTGCACTCCCACTTTCTATACTAAAACCCGGGAGGGGGCCTCCGTGGTTAAACCAGGTTGATCAGTTGGTTAGTGAAAGTAATGGGAATTTAATCTCCTGGGTTTTCTTGGCTTTTGCTTTGGATTAGAGATCATTTGAACATCAGGTACCCTGGTAGCTTGAGGAAAAGGAAAGTCCTTGGAAAGGAGTTAGGTGATTCCTGGGAAAGAATGAGCTGGAGTGGGGCTTGGGGAAAGCCACTTAGCTGGCTGGCCTCCCCACTGCACTGGGAAGCTTTATTCCCTTACGAGCGTCTCTTTCCTGAGTTTAACTTAACAGGATACCTAGTAGTGGTAGGGAATTGTCTCACAAATGAGCTATGTGGTTCAACTCATTCTTTTTACACAAGGGGAAGCTGACACCTAGAAAAGGGAAGAGATTGGTCCAGGATCAGAGAGCCAGCTAGTGACAGAAATGGGACTTGAATTGAGGTCTCCTGAATCCCAGGCTTGTTGTTATTCTCCTATACCATGTATATGAGGGGCCAGCGAAAAACAGATGGCACATTTCAGTTGGGTAATTTGAGATAGGATGTAGGGAAACAATATGGATAGTGAAATATTCTGGCGCCAGTAACTGGGGGATCTTGCCATTTCTGTGCCTGGAGACAGAGAGGGAGTGTGGAGGGTCATCTTCTAGAGCTGGGACTTCAGTGCAGTATAATGAAGTGCAGACCAGGGGTACTCTGAAAATAGAGCATGTTCCCCACAGCTCTTGGATAGGGGAAGGGAGAAGTGCATGATACCTGGAGTTTAAGATACTTTGCATAACAATGGCAAATTAATAGCTATGGCTTGGCTGAAGGGAAGCAGACTGCCACCGAGGGTGGCATACTAAGAGTATGTAGTGACTCATGACATAGCAAGGAGAGGTGGATGCCCCTGTGTCTCAGAGAACTCTTGCTCTGACTAAAGTTGGCAGCTGAAAGAAGGTAAATTATAAGGGGGAATTGGCAAAAGTGGCACATCACAGGAGGGGCTGGTTATGAGGTCACATAGGAAGTTCTGGGCTGAGCATTTAAAGTAAGGGTGGGCTGAGGGCCAAGATGGAGGTGTAGGTGGAGACATTGTGCCTTTTTGCACAACCAAGTTTAAGGACAACAAAGTTTTAGTAACAAAAATGCAACTAAAACACAGAAAGTTGAACTGTACAGAAGTCTGACAACAACAAACCATTCAGCCAGACCGGTAAGAGGGGTGGAGCCAGTGGCTGGTGGAGCAGGGTCGTGCAGAAAAAGGTGGCTAGACTGACCCAGGCACGCAGGCGGCGGTTGGCAGATCCCAGGTGTGGGGTGGCAACGGGTGAACCCAGTGAGGGCACAAGGTGGCTGGCTGACTGCAGTCATGCATTCACGCGCAGATAAACCAGGCAGAGGAGTGAGCAGTGAGACAGACAGTGCAAACCAGGGACCCAGTGCCAGGAAATAAAGCCTAAAAGCACCAATTGGAAAAACTTTCGGGGTCGAGGTGCCAGGAGAAGCTCCCAGGCTCACAGAGAGTTTGTTGGAGAGACCCACAGGGTCCTGGATGGTGCAGAAGCCCACACACCCGGGAACCAGCACCAGAAGGGCCCAATTTACTTGCGGGAAGCAGCAGAGGGGACCAAAATCTGAGAGAGAGCAGAACAAATGCCATTGCCCCTCTCTGACTCTGCCCCCACATACAGTGTCACAACCCAGCAACTAGGTGCCTTGCCCTGGTGAACATCTAAGGCTCCGCCCCTCATACATAATAGGTGCAAACAGACCAAAACATTATGGCTCAAGAAGAACAGCTCAAAGCCCCAAAGCCAATACTTCTAAGTGACAAAGAGATAGCCAACCTATCAGATGCATAGTTCAAAACACTGGTGATCAGGATGCTCACAGAACTGGTTGATTTTAGTCACAAATTAGAGGAACAAATGAAGGCTAAACTAAGTGAAATGAAGGGAAATGCATAGGAAACCAATAGTGATGAAAAGGAATCGGGGACTCAAATCAATGGTGTGGACCAGAAGGAAGAAAAAAATGACCAAACAGAAAAGAATGAAGAAACAAGAATTCAAAAAAAAATGAGGAGAGGCTTAGGAACCTCCAGGACATCTTTAAACGCTCCAACATCCAAATTATAGGGGTACCAGAAGGGGAAGAGAAACAGCAACAAGTGGAAAACTTCTTTGAACAAATAATAAAAGAGAACTTCCCCAATCTGGCAAAGGAAATAGACTTCCAGGAAATCCAGGAAGCTCAGAGAGTTCCAAAGAAGTTGGACCCAAGAAAGAACACACCAAGGCACATTATCATTACATTAGCCAAGATTAAAATGAAGGAGAGAATCCTAGAAGCAGCAAGAGATAAGGGGACAGTCACCTACAAAGGAGTGCCCATCAGACTGTCAGCTGATTTCTCAAAAGAGACCTTACAGGCAAGAAGGGGCTGGAAAGAAGTATTCCAAGTCATGAAATCCAAAGACCTACAACCAAGATTGCTCTATCCAGCAAAACTTTCATTTAGAATGGAAGGACGGATAAAGTGCTTCTCAGATAAGGTCAAGTTCAAGGAGTTCATCATTACCAAGCCCTTATTATATGAAATGTTAAAGGGACTTATCTAAGAAAAATAAGATAAAAAATATGAACAGCGAAAGGACAGCAAACTCACAGTTATTAACAACCACACCTAAAACAAAAGCAAACTAAGCTAACAACTAGAACAGGAGCAGAACCACAGAAATGGAGATCACATGGATGATTAGTGACAGGGGAGTGGGAGGAGGAAAGGGGGGAAAAGGTCCAGAGAATAAGTAGCATAGACGGTAGATAGAAAGTAGACGGGGGGAGGGCAAGAATAGTATGGGTAAATATAGAATCTAAAGGACTTGCGACACATGGACATAAACTAAAGGGGGGAATAGTGGGGGAGAAGGGTGTGCAGGGTGGAGGGGAATGAAGGGGGGATATGGGACAACTGTAATGTCATAGTCAATAAAATATATGAAAAAATAAAATAAAATAAAGGTGGGCTGAAAGAGAGGGGGTTGGGTCTGCCATGAGGTCTGGTGTCTAAGGAGATGCCACGTGGTATGGAATAAGAGACAGGAGGCCTGCTGGGAAGCTGGCCTGGAGAAGACGGCGGCAGAGCTGATGGAGCTGGCTGGGGACCTGCCTAGCTATCTGGATTCATGACAGGTACTTGGAGCCGAACTGTGACTGGGAATGCTGATCTGCAGACTTCTGCTTTTATGAAAGATGGTACCTCTGACTGGCATATTTTGAAACTGCCCTGGTTTGGCAAAGAGAGGCAGGACTGTGTGGTTTTGGGTGCTTTAAAGGGAGTGAGACTTAACAGCAGGAATCCGCCATTATTCTAAATGTACATCACCTTTCAATAAACAACACCTTTTCTTTTTCACCAAACTTTTGCAGTGGGAGTCACGCTTCTTGGCAATGGGCAATCAAACTCCACAGGTGTTCCAGAACAGCATAGGTGGGACTCTGTAACAAAAGGGCTCAGGAACATAGGTGAGGGCATAAAAACCTCTTCACTTTCTTCTTTCTGATCTGTCAAGGCACCCCAGGGACCAAACCCAATGAAAAGTCAAAGGGCAAGGGGAGTCTTAATTAGTCCATATAGGTCAATTCTACAGAATAACCCAGGGTGGAAAATGAAGAATGTATTTGGAGGGCAAATGAAAGATATCCAGCATAACATGCAATCTTACTTCTACTAGCATAACAATGGTTTACATTTCTTGACTATTTAATATGCATCAACTATGTCCATTATCTCATTTCATCTTCCCATTAACTAGTTTTCTCCATTTGGTAGATAGAGAAAGGGACTAGTAAAACTTGAGGATGGAGATATGAACAACTAAGCTGCCACTTGCCTCTCTGGGATCTTATTTTGTGGATAGTAGTTCCTTTGTGGATGTTTGTGGAATAAATGAATGAATGAATGAGAAACAAACCCAAATAGGATTCAATGGTAAACATCCCTGAACATCCTTGGCGGTGCCTTTTCTCCATGGATCTAGAGGCTCAGCTGTGAAGTCTGGAGGCTCTCTGCAGAGGCGAGTCCCATGCCTGTTGGTCTCTCTTCTGCTTGTTTGTAATAGGCCAGGTCATTCAGGTTAAAAAAGTGGGTACATAGATGTGATTTTTAAAAACTTTGGACTTCTTGGTTTTTCTAGTAGAGGATAGCTTCTAGAATTAAAAGTTTTCTCTCCGAAGCCACCCTCTGATTTCTGATGCCCCCACAATCTGGGCAGAGGCCCAGGGTGTTGTTGCCTCTCTTCCCTGTTTAATTCCACACTGCTCCGCCCACAAGCTCACTTCTGCTATTTGCATTGCTGGTGCAGCTCCTGGAACACAGCGTTCTTCAGGGGTGAACCAATGACTAGCATGGTGGAAAGTTTGACCAGCATTTCTAAAATGGTCTGCAATGCAGCAGAAGCTTCAACTTAAAGGCACTGGGCTCTTTCCTCCATACTTTCTCTTACTTCACTATCTCCTCTCTTCAGAATTCCCTCTTATTGACCTCTTCCTAGAGAGTCCCACGAAAATCTTTTATTGGTTGTTTATCATTCAAGACCCTCAAGCATGGAAAAGGAACCTTATGATCACATGCTGTGTGCTCAACAGTGTGCTAGATGCTTCATATCCATTATTTCATTTCATAGTGATCTAGTAGGTAGGAACCTGTGAGACAGGCCAGTAAGCCAGGACAAGCAGAACAGGGAATCTGAGACAGACAGCTGAACAAACTGGCCAAGCAATTTATAGCCAGGTACAGTGGGTCACCTCCCTAGAGATAACATCTAGGCCTCAGTTGTGTTTCAGCTCCAGGCCCAGAAAAGCAGCAAAGCCAGGTGGGCAATGCCAGGACCAGCTGCTGTGACTAATCGCTGGAGTCCACGACCCTGAGAGGGCACACCTGGGAAACTGGTGAATATTCTGCTGAAACCCTCCCCTGAGACCTGCACTGAAATTTCCACCAGCAAGAGAGAGATAAAAGCCTCAAGACAAAGGACCCAGAGTACTCTCTCCCTCTGGGGATCAGTGGTGCCATTCCCTTGCCTTTCTTTTTCTCTTCCTTCTTTCCCCACAGGCAGACATCTCCGGGACTCTAAAGAGTCCCCATGAGGCTTACAACCAGGACAGCAATGGGCAGCAGCAGTTTGTCCCAGGCAAATCCCCTAAACCTGTCCTCAAGACCCCATTTCTCTGACTTCCCAGAGAGCCACAGCCACACAACGTAGGCTCTCCTGTTGCTTCTATGCTGAGCCCTTCCTTGTTTCACTATTCCCAGCTTTAATAAACATACCCTAATAGTAACCTGAAGTTGTGTTGTGAAATCTTTTCTACTCAAAATCAAGAACCCGCACACTACCATGTCGCCCTACGCAGAGCTGGTCAGGGCCAGGTCCCCTATCCAGTAACACTTGCAGATGAAAAAAACAAGACCTCTGTTTAGGTAACTTGTCCCCATTACAAAACTCTGACTTAACTCCAAGGCCCATCCTGGTACACTTCTCACCTAGAATAAACCCTGCTGCACTAGTCTTTGCATTTCTTTTGTCCTTTTGCTATTCAGAGGCTTTTTCTTATGCAATCGCCTGTGTCCCTGAGGCTTGGGCATGTCAAATATACTGTTTCAGTGTACCCTTGTGGATTTCCATGTGGATTTGTCTAACATTTGATTCTGTCCGTGTATACTCCTTCAGTCTTTTGTTGATGACATTTCCACCATCAGGAAGGCCATTTTACCTATTTCTGAATGGGTACATGAAAGCCATTCTCTCTCTCTCATCCTCATCAAAGGAAAGAGGGGAAGTAAGGGAGAGAGAGAGGGAGAGAAACACCAGTGCACTAGAGATACATTGATAGGTTGCCTCTCATATGCACCCACAACCCAGCCATGTGCCTTGACTGGGAATTGAACTGGCAAACTCTCCATTTGCAGGCTGGTGCTCAGTCCATTGAGCCACACCAGTCAGGTCGTACTGCAATAGTATTTGTATTTCTTCAGTTCCTAACAGAGGACGTTATATACTGTAAGCCACCAGTTAATGAATGCGTCAAGTAAGTTCTTTGTGGTGAAAAGAGTTTGTGAAGTGAAGATTTATCCCTCCATTGGTTGAGTTTGCTTAAAACAAGATTCAGCTGTGAGATAAATATCCTGGTTAAGTCTGGGAAATGGGTGGTGAAGGGCATCTTGTGGTTTCATTGAGGTGCTTTGAATTTGAAGAAATGAAGAGACACCAGTGAGGGCAGGCAGTGAACAGTCTGCTTAGGTGGCAGACCCTACATGTCTGTCTGTCCATATGGGGAGTAAAAAGTGGTGGGCTGTGTCCCTTGACCTTTATCATGGGCTACGGCTTTTTTGAGGCCATCTCCTGTGCTCCCTTAATGTTTGCTCCCATAAACAAAGGCCATCATTCCTTTCACCACATGTGGTAGGGGTGACTTTGGCCACAATGGCAGCCCTTCCTCCCTGGGATCTCAGTGGGCTAAGAGCACATATTTCCTATATCACCCCAAACAGACAAATGCTGGGACCCTTCAGCAGAGAAGCAGAGAACCAGAGAACGGCTGTGGGCTGGGATGATGACTCACCTGCTTTGTCGCTGCCTACAGCTTGCTTCAAAGCCCTTGAAAATCAAAACACTTCCCTAGGAGAGGCACAGAAGGCTGTCCTTAGAGAGAGCAGCTTGGGTTCCTGCTTCTGCAAAAGTCTGTCACTGCCGCAATATTTCAAAGTCTAGGTTAGTGAGGAGCCATCCAATTGCATGGTCATGGAAAACAGGTAGAAGAAGCAACTCAGAAAGAAATACCCTGATCTGGGCATCAGACAACCTAGACTTTAATTGGGCTCTGCCAGGAGCTCCCTGTGTGTCTATAAAGGAAAGGGGTTCATTCTTTAAGTCATCCTACGCCTTTCTACTAAGATCGAGGAGGGCTATGAGAAATCAAAACCTATTCCTACCCTGGATGGTCTCTCTGTCTCTGTAAATCAATGCAGGTCATGCTAATAAATGCTATACAGAGGCATTTATGGAGCATGGAAAAGATATTAACTTATCTTTCCTAGAGGAAATGAGTGAGCAAGGGGAGTTTTATCTGAAGAGGTGACACTTGAGCTGGACCTTGAAATTGAAATTGAAATTATCCTGTCAGATGAGAGTAAGTCTACTGCACCTTTGATGAACATTTTGCTGTACATTGTCAGTGGAATAAAGATAATGGAATGTAGAGAGGAGTGAGGGTGAAGAGAGGGGATTAGACTTGAAGGTTTATCTGGGTCTAGCAAGAGTGGCCATGCCACTTTGAACCTTACCCTGAAGGTAGAGGGGAGACTTTGAACCAATCTGTTGTACAAAGATCACTCTGGTAGCAACGTGGAGGATGAATGGAAAGAGCTAAAGATGAAGAGATACTGGGTAGAAAAGGGTTAGACTATCACAGGCAAGGCTGTTTGAGGACTTCAACTATAGGGTTAGAGAAGGTTAGGCTACATAATCCCTCAAACTAAAGTTGCCTGCCCTTGAACCTACCTGGGCCTTTGGTTCTGTTTGTACTTGTCCCTTACCACTCTACTATTTGTTTATTACCTTTATTGCTTGCTCATGCTTCCTCCATTTGTGGGGGATGAGTCCTGTTTGGGTTTTGTCCCTATTCATTTTCCCTGTTTGTCAGTTGTGTCCACCCACCACTTCAGATGAGACCTCACCTTCTTGGAGACTAACTGGTAGGAAGCTATATTCTGCCTCAGGGGTTGTTTCCATTCCCCCTCCGGCCCTGGCTTTGCTCTCTCCTCTGGTGTCAGACCTCAGGTCTCCAAATTGACAATGGCAACTAAGCCATCCTTCCTGTTACTCTTCCCAAGAGAAAGGATGAGACACCATGTTGAGTGGAAGATGTTGACAAGGGGGGATCTAGAAAAATGGATTAAAGGGAAATTGGAATCTCCATGTAAGAGAGCCAAAGGTGCAATACAGGGCAGTCCCACAGAGTGATCCAACAAGTCTCAGCCTCAATTTAAATTTAGATAAATTCTGTCCTGGCTGGCGTGGCTCAGTGGACTGAGTGCTGGCATGCAAACCAGAGGGTCCCAAGTTTGATTGCCAGTCTAGGGAACATGCCTGAGTTGCGGGCCAGGTCCCCAGTGTCTAGTGGGGGTGTGCAAGAGGCAACCACAGATTGATGTTTCTCTCTGTATCTTTCTACCTCCCTTTCCCTCTCTAAAAAATAAATAAATAAAATCTCTAAAAATAATTTAGATCACTTCTATAAAATGGAATCCTGAATCCAGAAGTATTTTATTTTGCTATGTCTGATGTGCTCCTGTGTATAATGTACACCCATGTTTTTGATCCAAACTTTCAGGAAAAAAAAAGCCTTTATTTTAATTTTTAATTAAATTATTTATTTATTTATATTTAGAAACAAAACTGATTATCATATTCCAGGGTATTATTTTGCACACAGATACTGTTATTGCTTTCTAGAGTTATACTGTAATGTATAAGCATAATTAAATAATTAAAAGCATTTATATAAATATAGAATTAGTACTACCAATGTATAATGCATATCCTTATTTTTTGTTCAAAAATTTGGGCAACAAGTGCTCATTATACATGGCAAAATATAGTATGTGTCTATTCCTTATCCCTGCTTTGTTGTTCCAGGCTACGGTTACAAGTATTGTCCTTTCTTGCTGTGCTTGTTTGTAAAACTGTCATCTTATGATTCTCGAGCCTATAGACTTGAACGAGTCAACAAGTGGGTTGTTGGCACCTACAGTGTGCCCAGTTTCATGCTGACTGGGCTAGAATATAGATGCCCCCTGGTTATGTTCTCAAGTAATCAGGATCCAGCATTGTAGTTTAACTGGGAAAGCGAAACACTTGTGAGAACCAACTAGAGAACAGAAAAGATGAATAATGAAGAGGGCAGTTGAGATTTGGTGTGAACCATCCTGCAAGTACCATGGGACCTGAGAAGGAAGGTCTAGGTGTCTTGGGTTCCCTCATGTTCGGAGTAAGATCCAGACTAGATCTAGCTGAAGGTATCATCCAGATCCCAATTAGCCTCGATACAAGGTTGGAGCCAAGCCAAATGTATGCTGCCCCCATGTGGAGCTGTGTCCCTATTTTCCAGATGCTCATGCTGTTGCCTCAGTCTTCATCTCCCCATTTGTCAATCTGGTCTAGCCCAAATGCTCTCATTTCATGAACTCTACAGCGCTTTGCTTATACCTCTGTTGTGACATTTATTCCATCCTGTTATCTATTTGTGAATGTCATGGATCTTGTCATGTATTTGTGTCTCCATCAGTTCCACTACATTGTGAGCTTCTTGTTAACAAGGAATATGCCTGATTTATCTCTCTAACTCCTAGGGGCTAACCTAGAGGGGTACTCACTCTGCTCAGAAAATGTCTGTTAAATGAATGAAAAATGGTATTACAGGTTCTGCTCTCTCTGGTATATCAGTTATATAAATCCTGTTCTGTAAATGTAACCCTAAAACCAGAAGGGGGAGATTCCTGCTTCCTGGGACCAATTTCTGGCAAGGGAAGCCACAGTTGGATGAAAGGTCATTGTATGTTGGACCTGTGTGGGCACACAAGAGAAGGGTATTAAATTGTCTCTCGGTCTTGACCTTTAGGATCAAAGGTACAAGTGTGGGATATAAGTGGCAAGGTTGCCCTCACCAGCTTAAGGAAAGAGTCCTGGAATCAAAAGAATTGGGGACCAGTTCTGATCCAGTCTCTGGTGACAATATGCTTGTTCTATTAACCCTACAGGATTCTTCTACTGACTAAATAAGGTAAGAAATATGTGAGTTCTTGGAAAAGTATAAAGTGTTACAAGAATATTAAGCATTCTTGTATTTTTCTCTTATTCCTAATCTCTACTTTTTAAGTTATTCTTTGTATAAAGAAACTCTCAAATCACCAGCCACTAAGACCAGCTTGGAAAGCTTAGCCAGTCCTCATGTCAGTTCCCACTTAGGCCCAAAGACTAAATCCAAGGTTGCAGAGAGGAAAGAACATGGTTTTTGGCTTTCAAACCAGGGACTCTGGGTAAATAACTTCAACCCTCTGAGCCTCAATTACCTCAACTGTAAAATGGAGATAATAATCTTCAGGAGTGGTTCTGGCCTAGATGTAGGCATAGGTAGAAACCCTTCACTTCCTCGCACAACCAAAAGAAGGATAATAAGCAATCTAAAAATAATAAACAACCAGAAATGCCAGAAAATCAAACTTTATGGAACTCTGACTACCAAGAAATTAAAGAAGCATTCAACCAGACCAGGACTGGCTGAGAGGACTGGCAGCAAGGTGGTGGACTGTGTGGGCAAGGCAGGGCTGGCTGAATGGGAAACTAAGACTCAAAGCTAGCTGTAAACTACCAGGGGAATTGCCATGGTGGGAGAAACTCCCAGTTGTTCACTGGAAAGTGGTGCTAGAGCTGAGCAAGTGAGTCACATTGTTCCCACTCTGACCCCTTCCCCATAGACAGCACCACAACTCAGCAAAGAGGGTTACCTTGCCCTAGTGAATATCTAAGTCCCCACCATCTTACAAGTTAATAGGTGTTCTGAGACAAAGAGATATGGCCCAAATGGGATAAATTGGGAAAAGTGTAATAGCATAATCAATAAAATATACTAAAAAAAAAAAAAGAAAAAATCTTCATCCCATCTATTTCCTAGTGCTCCTGGGAAGATCAAATGGGATAATGAATACGACAGTGCCTTGTAAACTGTAAAGGTCTGTTCAAACACAACAGATTCACACTTTCATCTGTGTTCGAGGGCTCTGGATGGAATTTGCCAAGACTGTTGCACATGTAGACATTGACACCATGTGCATGTTATTGGAGTCTGGGGTGGGGCAGAGACAGCAGGCCCAGAGTCACAGGGGCAGGTAGAACTCAGTAGGGAACCTCACCCACTGCCTGCCTGCAGAAGACCTGATTTTGTTGTCACTCATTTTACTGACCTGAAAACATTCAATCTCCTGGTTTCCAAATTGTCAAAGACTCTGCCATGACCTCTGTGCTCAGGGATGGGGCTTCTCTTAGTTCTCTGTCTCCAGGGGCTCTTAGTCTGGACATGGTAGGCATTCAGAATGAGTTTGTCATTGTACAAACTACAGGTAGTGCATTTTGTGAGATCCCTCGTCATCATTATTTTCATTTCCTTTGTGCTTGCAAATTATGCTTGTAAACATTAAATTAAAAAAAGACTATGATTCAGAGAAACAGTAGCCTGACTCATGCTTGAAAACATGACTGGCCAGGTTACTGAAAGGTCAGGCTTCAGAAATGGGGTATCCCCACCTGGGTGCTTTGTAAATCCCAGGAGGCCATGGAACCAGAGTCAAATGGGAAAGTCACTCTGTGTGCTTGTGGCCAGATGGGTTTTTGATCCCTTCATTGGTCCTGCTTGTCACTGGAAGTGAAAGAAAATGGCTTAACTCACAAATACCTGCGAGTATCTATTGTGTGCTTGGCCCTGTTCTGGGTGCTTTGGGGAATATGAAAAAGATCAGGTTATGGCTTCTGTGTTGGAAGTACTTAGACCAGAGTTGAGAAAACAAGCTGACTGTGGAGGAGCAGAGGATCCCACTGGCAGGTGGTGTGTGTGCAGGGCCAAGGGAGTAGTAGATAATTACTGACACAGGAAGGCAGAGGCAGATAATCGTCAAAAAATTAAAAGTCAGGAGGGTATGTATGGCTTTCTGGAGGAGGTGGAAGTATGTGAAGAAGACAAAGTCAATCTTTGAGGTTCATCTCTATCTTCAAAATGCAGGCTTTCCTTTTCTGTCCCAATTAGTTTTCTATTGCTGCCTAACAAATGACCACAAATTTAGCAGTTAAAAACTTTCATTCAGGCCCTGGCTGGGTAGCTCAGTTGGTCAGAGCATCATCCTGATACCTCAAAGTTGTGGGTTTGATCCTCAGTCTGGACACAGACAAGAATTGAATTCATACATAAGTGGAACAACAAGTCAATGTTTCTCTGACTCTCTTGCATTCCCTCCCTCCCTCTTCCACTCTCTCAAATTAATTAAAAAATTTATTCATTCATTACCACATTGTTCTGTAAGTCATATGTCCAGGCAGGACATCCTGGATGTCAGCTGAGGGTTGCTCTCAGCTCCTAGAGGCCACTCCATCACTTTTCCATGTAAGCCTTTCCATCTTCAATCTAGCATCATGCCCCAAACACCCCTTGTGTTTTGAATCTCTGACTTCCTCTTCTATTATCAGCTGGAAAAAACCTTTTATAGGACCCTTGTGAGTAGGTAAGGCCCACCTGGACAATTTCTTTTTGATCAGCTTAAAGTCAATTGATTAGTAACCTTAACTGCATCAGCAAAATCCCCTTTGCCATGTGCTAACATAATTACAGTGCCAGTCCTGGGGATTCACGTGGGAGATTGTGGGGGTGGTGATGTTCAGGTTCTGTCTACCATTGATATAATAATAGAAAGGGAGCAAGGAGGGGCTAACCTCAGGCATTGGCAGGAGGGATGGAAGAGAGAAAGGAAGCTAAGGTGTGGCAAGAACTTGTTATATGGTAAGCACTGTACCAGGCATTTTCACAAATGTCATCTCTATTCTCACATCAAAGTTGTAAAGTAGGTATTGTTTATCATTATCTTCATTTTATTAGTGGGAATACTGAATTTCAAAGAAAAAAAAAAGGCACAGCTACTGAATGGCGGCTCTAATTCCAAAGCCTCCTCCTTCCATTCCACCATTTTGGGAAACAGAAAGAGGGTGACATGACACAAACTGGGGGGCCAGAGTGCACAGCTCTTGGCAGCTGATTTGCTGTGAGGAAAGGAAAGGGAGGAGTCTAAGATAATCCCAAGCACTAAGTCTAGAGGAAGGGGAGGATGGTGGTGTCATTAATAGACATAAACTCAAGGGCTAATTCAGTGGCGTATGGGAAGGACACTGAGTTTCTGTGTGGATTTTAAATATTCAGGAACCCCATACTCATCCACACATTTTCCCTTCAGAGAATCTGGTTCTCTCAGCAAGAGGATGCCAGGGCCCTCAGTCTTGATGCCTGGTGACTGGCATAGTGGAGACCCCTGCGGGTGCCGTGTTCAGAGAGAAGGAGGGTGAGGAGGTTGAGATCATCACTAGTCATTGACAGCATCAGCGTGGAGTACAGAAACACCTCTTTGCCGAGTGTCTGGGCAGCACTCGGTACTCAGGCTGCTTTGACTTTTTTTGGACTCTGATGCTGAAAGTGCACAGATGGGTCTTCTGTTGATGCTGATATGCAGATCAATGAAGTTATGATATCTGTCCCTGATACTCCTCTGGACATACCATTTCTGATACATTAGATCACTGGCAACTTGCATTTCACTGTCCCTCTCTCTCTTTCTTCCCATTCTGTTTCTGATGTTTACAAAGGTGCTTTGATGCATAATGTGAGAGCTTGGTAACAGTCAGACCCTTTTCTGCAAAAGTCTTGGTGGACTAGGTAATGCACATGTCAGTTGCTTCAGAGTTGCTTCTTCCCCTCAGTTTCTCTGCCCTGTGGGACTTCACCACTCACAAGAGGATGGGACTTCTCCGTGGCCTTGTCCTTGCCGTGTTTTTGAAGAATTACAACCTCGATGATAGTAACACACTCATAGAACTTGTTGTAATTAAGGAGCTTCAAAGGAGCTATGACCGAGCTAAATGTTTTCTGTAAGGGCCATTCCATCTGTGATTCTCTGTTCTTTGGGAATTTAGTTAAGAGGGGAGAGACATCTGAAAAAGCTAGCACTGACAAGACTGATGACAGGGAGGAGGCCCCCCTTCCCAGGACATTAAAGGATGACTGGGGTTGAGGTGGTCTTTGAGGCTGTGGCGAGAGTTACACAGAGACCTCAGGTTTGAATGAGCATGGTGTGTATGTGGGATGTGAACCCCGTGGTCTGAACCAAGAGATATAGTGCTACCTTAACCTGAGGATATGACTCTCTGTCCTTCTTTTCCCCTTTTGTGAAGACTTGGGGCTTTTTGGCTTCCTCCTCTGCCCTAGGTGTACAGTTGGACTGAGAGGGAGGTATTCTTTCTGGCCCATTCTCAAGGGCATGTCTGAAGAATACTGTTTTCTCTTCAGGTTCACTCTTGCCTCCCAGCAGTATCCTTTCCTTGGCCTCACCCTATTTTCTTTAAAAAAGTTTTATGTATACTTTCACCAGGGAACTTTACTTGCTTCATTTTCATTTTTGCAGACAAATGTAGTATTAAAGTTGAATGCTTTTTTAAAAAATATTTTATTTATTTATTTATTGAGGGGAAGGAGAGAGAGAGAGAGAGAGAAACATCAATATATGGTTGCCTTTCGTGCATCCCCTGCTGGAAACTGGCCTTCAGGGAAGCAGTCTGCAACCCAGGCATGTGCCCTGACTGGGAATCGAACAGTGATCCTTTGATTTGCAGGCCTGCACTCTATCCACTGAGCTACACCAGCCAGGGCTACAGTTGAATGCTTTTAAATGTCATTATATAGCTTATCTAACATTATTTTGCTTCTCCCTGGAAACCATGCCTCTATTTCATGTTTTATGATTGTACATTTTCTAGAGGCATGTAAGAAGATGGAGGCCTGTTTCACGTCCTAATGGTGTGGAGAGCTTTCCTCTTCAGGCAGGTGGGTAACACCAGACTGGAGATCCCTTTTTCTTCTTTGAATCTGACTACAGTAGGAATAAATAACTGCAGTGATCATATAAATGGTGAGGAAATTAGTTTACTACAGTATTAGTTAGGATTCTGTTATTATATGCACAGAAATCATCTGGAGTTAGGTTAAGCCAAAGGGAAGAATTTATTTAAAAGACTCAGAGATAGCCCTGGCCAGGTAGCTAAGTTGGTTAGAACATCATCTCAGTACATCAAGGTTGCAGATTCAATCTCTGGTCAGGCCACATGGAAGAATCGACTAATGAATGCATAAATGGGTAGAACAACAAATTATGTTTCTCTCTTTTCCTTCTTCTCTCTCTCTCTAAAAAATTGGTAAATGATAAAAGACTCAGAGATATCACCCTGGCTGGTGTGGCTCAGTGGTTGAGCGCCAGCCTGGTAATCAAAGGTTGCTGATTCGATTCCCAGTCAGGGCACACACCTGGGTTGTGGGCCAGGTCCCCAGTGCGGTGTGCGCGAGAGGCAACTACACATTGATATCTCTCTCTCTGTCTTTCTCACTCCCTTCTCCTTCCTAAAGATAAATAAATAAAATGTTAAAAAAGAAAGACTCCGAGTTATATTATGAGATCAAAAGACAGGAATACCAGTGGGGCTCAGGAAGGAACATGAAGTAGGAGCTTTCTAGCCATGAATAAGTAACATCTAGGCACTGTCTGGGGGTGATTGCTTTAATGTGTGCTGTGGCAGATTGGCTCTTCTGCCTCCAGTCCAAATGGGAGGCAGAGAAGGACTAGACCATCTGCCCAAATTATAATTCCTTCCATTCAAGAGACCAGCCAAGACTAAATGAGGATCTGTTAGTTCAGATTCCAAATATGTTCTGGAAAACTGCCCTTAGTCCAATCAAGAGAGACCAGTGTGGGGTCACAGAACACAAACCCTGGCTGTTGGAGGCCTGGCCTGTGGGAAGGGCCTACATCATCAGAAGGGGCTTACTCCAAGTGTCCCTTTGCCAAACAGACAGATGGTCAACAACTCATTGTTGATTGGAATGAGTCATGTTTCACAATGAACAAGAGACATTGTGTAGAGACAGTGGTGGCAATGGAGATTGAGTGATGGGAGGGACTATGTAAAATACATGAATTTGGCTTGTTTCTGGTCTTCAGTTCTCCATGAGTTCTCCAATTTTACAGTACAGGCCTTGAGAGCAGTAGAATTTGGCTAAGAAATCATCATATGTGTCTGCTCCCAAATCACATTCTATTCCATCCCATTTTATTTTATCTTATAACTTTTTTAGAGAGGGGTAGGGAGAGAGAAAGAGAGAGAGGGAAACATCAATGTGTGGTTGCCTCTCATGTGCCCTGCACTGGGGACCCAGCCTGCAATCCAGGTATATGCTCTGACTGGGAATTGAACCAGCGACACTTTGGTTCATAGGCTGGTGCTCAGTCCACTGAGCCACATCAGCAAAGGCCCACATTCTATTTTTTAAAAAGTCTTTAACTGAATCATTCAACAGTTTTTGTTGTAAGAGATGCAGGCTTTAAAAAAATGATTTCTGGAAGGCAATTGGTGACCTATTATTGATAAAGAATTGCTAAGAAAAAATTTTTGTGGGGGTTTGTTGAAACACGCCTCTAACTGAATAATACATTTTCATTTTTCTTGAGAGCTATCACTGTTTAATAGAAATAGTACTCAATATTTGTCTTGGGTATAGAAGACTGGATTGGGGTCTCTGGGCAAATTTCTTAGTATCTCTGAGCCTCAGTCCTGCTTCTGTGCAATGGGATCAGTAACAGGATCTACTTCCCAGTGTCAGGAAGATTACATGGATTAATGCATGGTATGTGCGTGGCTTCTTTCCTTGCATATAAGCATTCAGTAATGTGATCTTACAAGAATAATTGATTAAGCCTGTTTGCTAAAAGTTAAGGGTTAGTGAGAAAAAAACAAGTTGTGCTTGTTTGTTTTAAAGCATACTCTGTGAGTAACATTAAAAAAAATATTTGCCAAGTAGCCTATGTTTAGCTTGAAATAAAGAGTTAGGCTTTTTGTGTGTCATAAGAAAGGTACCCCTGGCCTAAGGCTTTTGGTATGGGTCATGAGATGTTTTTTTTTAATTGTAAAATGCATATAACATAAAATTTACCATCTTAAACATTTTTAAAGTATAGTTCAGTGGCAGTAAGTACATTCATATTGTTGTGCACACAATCAGCACCATCCCCTCCAGAACTCTTTCCATCTAGCGAAAGTGAAACTCTGTCTCCATTAACCAACAGCTCCCTGGTTCCTCTCCACCAGCTTCTGGCTACCCCCCGTCTACCTTCTGTCTCTATGAATCTGACTGCTCTAGGTACTTCATGTAAAAGGAATCATATATTTCTCTCTCTGTGACTGGCTTATTTCACTTAGTATATCTTCAAGGTTCATCCATGTTGTAGCCTCTGCCAGAATTTCTTTCCTTTTTCAGGCTGTATACTATTACATTGTATGGGTAAGCCACTTTTTTTCATTGAGAAATGTAATGCTCTTTTTAATTAAAGTATAGTTGACATAAAATATTATATTAGTTTCAGGTGTACAATATAGTGATTGACACTTACATATCTTATGAAGTGCTCACCATGAGAAATCTAGTAACCATCTGTCACTGTACTAAGTTATTGCGATATTATTGTATTCCCCTATGTTATACTTTGCATCCTTGTGTATCATTTAGTTTATAACTGGGAATTTGGACCTCTTAAGTCCCTTTGCCTTTTTGCTGGTGCCCCCACCACCCAACCCTCTGGCAACTATCAGTTTGTTTCCTGTATGTTTGAGTCTGTTTGCTTGTTCATTTGTTTAGTTTTTGAGGTTCCACATATAAGCAAAATGATACAGTATTTTCTATCTCTTACTTACTTGTCATAATATCCTCTAGGTCTTGGATAGACCATATTTAAAGAAAATTTTTTTTTTACTTCTGGCCAAGATGAAGGCATTATAGGCAGACATGCTGTGCCTCCTCACGCAATCAAAAGAAGGACAACAACAATTTAAAACAAAAACAACCAGAACTGACAGAAAATCGAATTGAACTGTATGGAGTTTGACAACCAAGGAGTTAAAGAAGACACACTCATTCAGACCGGTAGGAAGGGCGGAGACGGGCTCACAGAGAGTACTGGTGGCAAGGTGGTGGCTGGAGGACCCAGTGCTGGATTGTGGAGTGGGGAGCGCAAGGCTGCAGCTGGCGGGCAGTGGTGGCTGGTGGAGCAGGTGGTTCCACATTCATGTGCAGATAAACCGGAGGAACAATTGGGGGGTGAGACAGATCTCACAACCCAGAGTTCCAGTGTGGGGAAATAAAGACTCAAAACGCCAATTGAAAACACTTGTGGGGGTTGAGCCTGCAGTGGGAGAAACTCCCAGCCTCACAGGAGAGTTTATTGGTGAGGCCCACAGGGTCCTAGAAGCTACACAAGCAAACCCATCTGGGAATCAGCACCAGAGGGGCCCAATTTGCTTGTGGGAAGTGGGAGAAGTGACTAAAAGCCAGCAGAGAGCAGAGCAAGTGCCATTGTTCCCTCTCAGACCCCTTCCCCACATACAGTGTCACAAAGCAGTTATGTGGGTTACCCCTCCCGGGTGAACACCTAAGGCTCCACCCCTCACTACATCACAGGTACGTCAAGCCAAAAAAAAAAAATGGCCCAAATGAAAGAACAGATCAAAGCTCCAGAAAAAATACAACTAAGTGATGAAGAGATAGCGAACCTATCAGATGCACAGTTCAAAACACCGATAATCAGGATGCTCACAGAATTGGTTGAATTTGGTGGCAAATTAGATGAAAAAATGAAGGCTATGCTAAGTGAAATGAAGGAAAATGTACAGGAAACCAATAGTGATGGGAAGGAAACTGGGACTCAAATCAATGGTGTAGACGAGAAGGAAGAAAGAAACATTCAACCAGAGAAGAACGAAGAGACAAGAGTTCAAAACAATGAGGAGAGGCTTAGGAACCTCCAGGACATCTTTATTTTATTTTATTTTTTGTTTTGTTTTACTTTGTTTTGCCTTTTTATTTATTATTTATTATTTTAATTTTTTATTTTATTTTATTGATTATGCCATTACATTTGTTCTATTTCCCCCCTTCGTTCCCTTCCACCCTGCACACCTCTCCCCCACCATCCCCCCCTTTAGTTCATGAACACGTGTCTCGAGTTCTTTAGATTCTATATTTCCCCTACTATTCTTACCCTCCCCCCTATCTATTTTCTATCTACAGTCTATGCTACTTATTTTCTGTACCTTCTCCCCCCTTCCCCTCCTCCCACTCCCCTGTTGCTAACCCTCCATGAGATCTTCATTTCTATGGTTCTGCTCCTGATCTAGCTGTCCTCTTAGTTTGCTTTTGTTTTAGGTGTGGTTCTTAATAACTGTGAGTTTGCTGTCCTTTCACTGTTCATCTTTTTTATCTTCTTTTTTCTTAGGTAAGTCCCTTTAACATTTCATATAATAAGGGCTTGGTGATGATGAACTCCTTGAATTTGGTCTTATCTGAGAAGCACTTTATCTGTCCTTCCATTCTAAATGAAAGTTTTGCTGGGTAGAGCAATCTTGGTTGTAGATCTTTGGTTTTCATGACTTGGAATACCTCTTTCCAGCCCCTTCTTGCCTGTAAGGTCTCTTTTGAGAAATCAGCTGACAGTCTGATGGGAACTCCTTTGTAGGTGACTGTCCCCTTAGCTCTTGCTGCTTCTAGAATTCTCTCCTTCATTTTAATCTTGGCTAATGTAATGATGATGTGCCTTGGTGTGTTCCTTCTTGAGTCCAACTTCTTTGGGACTCTCTGGGCTTCCTGGATTTCTTGGAAGTCTGTTTCCTTTGCCATCTTGGGGAAATTCTCCTTTATTATTTGTTCAAATAAGTTTTCCACTGGTGGCTGTGCCTTTCCCCCTTCTGGTACCTCTATAATTTGGATGTTGGAACGTTTAAAGATGTCCTGGAGGTTCCTAAGCTTCTCCTCATTTTTCTGAATTCTTATTTCTTCATTCCTTTCTGTTTGATCATTTTTTTCTTCCTTCTGGTCCACTCCCTTGATTTGAGTCCCAATTTTCTTTCCATTACTATTGGTATCCTTTGTATCACCATTCATTTCAATTAGTTTAGCTTCCATATGTTTCTCTAATTTGTGACTAAAATCAACCAGTTCTGTAAGGATCCTGATAATCAGTGTTTTGAACTGTGCATCTGAAAGACTGGCTATTTCTTCATCACTTAGGTCTATCGGTTCTGGGGCTCTGAGTTGTCCTAGAGCCATTTTTGGTCTATTCGTGCTGTTAAGTGAGCGGAGCGAAGTCTTAGTTGTTTACCAGGACAGGGAGACCCAGGTCGCTGGTTTGTGACGCTGTGTGTGGGGGCGTGGTCAGAGAGGGAGCAATGGCGGTCCCCTCCGCTTGCCCATCGCATCCAGTCACTCCACACGCCTGGGGCTTGTTTATCCGATCGGAATTGTGCGAGCCTGCTGCCCCGCGCCGGCTTCCCTTCTCACTGGTTTCTCCGCACGTAAATGCGCGCCACTTCCCTGTGTGCTCCGGCAGCCAGCTCGCTGGCGATCAGCGACCTCGGTTGCCGCCTGCGCGCACCACCCCGGGAATTTTTTCTTGCTAACCTGCTCTGCTGCTGGCCTCGCTCCTCGTACCGGTCCAGCCGAGTATCTAGTTGTCCTTTGGACTCCGTATTGTCGATTTTCCGTGTGGCTTGGTTGTGACTGCTGTTAAAAATAGTTGTTCTTAGATTTGGTTGTGCACAGAGGCGAGGTGGTTCCTCCACCTACGTCTCCATCTTGGCGGAAGTGCCTGGATTTCCTGGAAGTCTATTTCCTTTACCAGGATGGGGAAGTTCTCTTTTATTATTTGTTTAAAGAAGTTTTCCACTCATGACTGTTCCTCTTCTCCTTCTGGTACCTCTATATCCAGGACATCTTTAAATGTTGCAACATCTGAATTACAGGGGTACCAGAAGGAGAAGAGGAAGAGCAATAAATTGAAAACTTATTTGAACAAATAATGAAGGAAAACTTCCCCATCCTGGAAAAGGAAATAGACTTCCAGGAAGTCCAGGAAACTCAGAGAGTCCCAAAGAAGGTGGACCCAAGGAGGAACTCACCAAGGCGCATCATCATTACATTACCCAAGATTAAAAATAAAAGTAGAATCTGAGAAGCAGCAAGAGAAAAGAAAACAATTACCTACAAAGGAGTTCCCATCATACTGTCAGCTGATTTCTCAAAAGAGACCTTACAGGCAAGAAGGGATTGGAAAGAAGTATTCCAAGTCATGAAAGACAAGGACCTATATCCAAGATTGCTCTATCCAGCAAAGCTTCTCAGATAAAGTCAAGTTAAAGGAGGCCATCATCACCAAGCCCTTATTATATGAAATATTAAAGGGATTTATCTAAGAAAAAGAAGATAAGAAATATGAACAGTAAAATGACAGCAAACTCACAATTATTAACAAACTCACCTATAACAAAAACAAAAACAAACTATGCAATCAACTAGAACAGTAACAGAATTACAGAAATAGAGATCACATGGAAAGTTATCGCAGGGGAACGGGAGGGGGAGAGAAGGGGAAAAGGTACAGAGAATGAGTAGCATAGATGGTAGGTAGAAAATAGACAGGGGTCAGGGCAAGAATAGTATGGGAAATGTAGAAGCTAAGGAAGTTATGACACATGGACATGAACTAAAGGGTAGAATGTGGGTGGCAGAGGGTGTGCAGGGTGGAGGGGAGTGAAGGGTGGAAAATGGGACAACTGTAATAGCATAATCAATAAAATATATTTAAAATTTTTTTATTGATTTGAGAGAAACATCAATTTGTTTTTCGACTTATTTATACATTTATTTGCTACTTCTTGTATGTGCACTGATGAGGGATCAAATCCACAACCTTGGAGTACTGGGACAACATTCTAACCAGCTGCTACCCACCCACGGCCTGGATAGGCCACATTTTATTTATCCATTCATCAGTCAATGCACACTTAGGTTGCTTCTATCTTTTCACTCTTGAGAATAATTGTGCTATGAATGTAGGTGTGCAAATATTTTTCTGAGACCCTGCTTTCAATCCTTTTGGATTTATATCCAGAAGTAAAATGGTCGATAATTCTATTATTAATTTTTTTAGGAACTGCCATGCTATTTTTCACAATCGCTGCACCATTTTCATTCCCACTAACAATGCACAAAGCTTCCAATTTCTCCACATCCTTGTCAACACTTGTTATTTATTTATTTCCCTTTAAAATTTTTTTTATTTGGTTATTTTTCAAGTACAGTTTTCTATTTCTCCCATCCCAGCCCACCCGCCCCTTGCTCCCCACATCCCTCCCATTTCCACCCCCCTTAGTTCTTGTCCTTGTGTCCTTCATACTTGTTCCTCCAAATCCCTCCCCTTTTTTCCCCTTAAATTCCCTCCTCTCTCCCCTCTGGTCACTGTCCCCTTGTTCTCTATTTCAGTGTCTTTGTTTTTATTTATTTATTTTATTGTAGCCAACCTAAGGAGGGTGAGGTGATATCTCACTGAGGTTTTGATTTTCATTTTTCTAACGATCAAGGATGTTGAGCATTTTTTGTGTGTTTTTTGGTCAGATCTTGAGATCTTGGTTAAGATAGCAGTGCCCTCTGATGTCTTCCATGTCCTAGTTCCAGGAAAAGTACATAAAGGGGCAAATGGCAATTTTTTTAATCTATGGAGACAAAGTAGATTACTGGTTGCCTAGGGCTAGGAGGGGAGAGGGGCAGAATGGCAAGTGACTGCTAACAGGTATGGGGTTTCTTTTTGGGGTAATGAAATATTCTAAAATTAGAAAATGGTGATGGTTTCAGAACTCTGAAAACATATTAGAAACCATTGAATTGTGCAATTTAAATTAGTGAATCTTATGCTTGTGAAGTATATCTCAATAAAGATGTTTTTAAAATGTTGCCTTTTGAAAGTAGAACTAAAACAGTAATGGTGATAATAGCAAATATTATCACTTATTGGCCATAATATTGGCCAATATAATAATATTGGCCTATCATGCTATTGTGTAAGAGTGAGTGTGATAAGTTTTTGGTGAATTTACATCTCTATTCAGAATTTCAGTCACCCTCTCTCTCCCTTTGTTTTCCCATATCAGTTCTTATTCCTTCAGTCTGATTCTCTTATATAAGTATACCTTAGATTTTTCTAACCCAGGAAACCTCTATTTCATCTGAGGGGCTAATGAACCTCACCTGGGAGAAAAACTGAGTTAGACAAGGATAAGTCAGTCAGCCTGGAGTATCTCTGGTCCTCATTTCCTCTGATTTTGTAGAAGCTGACTGGAGAGAGAATATCATGATTGGTGGGTCTTTTCAAGAAGGGCATAAGCAATTGCCTAAGCTGTGTTGTATACTGCCTTAAAATGTGCCCTCCCAATTCCCACACCCAGGTTATTGCCCCTCACTGATGGCCAGAGTTGCACCATTAGTTCTGTAGTCCTGGATATGTCACCATAAGGCATCAAGATATGAGGCCAGCCCCTGGACAGCTAGGAATCACAACCAAGACCTAGGGCTTTCTCATGCTTTCAGTCTTTGGACTTAAGTCACAGACTTGCATGTGTACGAGTTGCTTTCCCCAGCCTTCACTCTACATGTATCCGTTGCAGAAGGTTCTCTTTGGTGAATCTGGAGGGGTTCACCAGGCCTTGCAAGCTTACTGGCCTGGTAAAAAAGGTTAAGTGGCTAAGTAAGCTAGAGGAAAGATGGCAAATAGTTTAATGTTGGAGGTGCTAGAAACATATTTGGATAGAATTTTGTACAGGGTTTTCAAACCCCTCTCTTCCAACAACGATACTTCTATAGGCCTTAGACATTACCAAAAAAGAGTGTCTCCCCTTCAACCACCATCATTTTCAAGATGAAGAAATAGACCCAAAGAGAGGGAATGCAGCCCAGGGCTGTATTGCCAGTCAGTAGAGCCAGAGCTCCCAGCTCTCTTGCCTGGTGCATATCCCACCACACATCTGATCAAACCCAGCCAACAGTCTCTGGTTCCAGAATCTCCATTGCAAAAAAGAGGAGCCAGGACAATGGACACCAATGCAGCCCTCTCCACAGGCCCACTGAGCTGCAAATGTCCACTATTTCCCACACACAGCTTCTGCAGCTTTCTTTGAAGTGGGCTTCTCTCCTGGTTTGTCTTTTGCCTTCTCTGCTGCGTCCCACTCAGTCTCCACGCTGGCGCCATCTGGAATTGTAACTCTGCTAAGGAACTCCATAACTTTGCCCGCCCCCTCTACCATGTTCTGCTCTGTAGCCCACATGAATGCAGATTTACCAAGTATGGAGTGTTCTTATTTTATTTATTTCTGATTACTTAGGGGGAAGAATGTTGCTTCTCAGGCTTCAGAGTCTTAGCGCTTAAGTAGTGACAATGAAAAAAAGTGATTTGTAAAATCTTCTACTTAACTGTAATACCCAATTCTCTCCTCCTCTGATTTGTACCATGAAAATGGTTTGTGGCTAAAATAGGTGAAATACCAGAGCCAGGAGAGGCTGTTTTATCCCTTGGGCTCACAGCCTACTCCTCTGTTGTGACACAGATCTCACTCTCTGAGGTCAGGAGTCCTGGAAAGCTCTCTATATCTGGGAAAGTCTGGCCTTCACTCCTTGTACAAAGGGAAATACCCTTTCCTCCTCTCCAACTCTGTCTCCCTTTACTCTTTTTTCCTTCTTTATCCTCCTTTCCTTCCTTTTTCTCTTCTTTTTCCTCTTTTCATTTCCAGATTTTCTCGCTGTTGTGACCAGGTTATCCAGTTACTACCCATCTTATGCTGTATCAGCAATGTGACTATTATTTTTTTTGCATGCAGATATGATGATACAGTTGGCTCATTCATTGTTGTTTGTGATAGCAACCATCTGCAAATGACTCACACCAGAACCTAGCTTGAGAGTCCAGGCTATTCCCAGGGCAGGAATCTCTTCCTCCTTATTTCACTCAAGAAGTTAAGCAATGGGAAGATCTTGTTGCCTCTGGATGTAGGATGTAACAGGAAAGCTGTGCACCCTAAGGTCTGTGCTTTTCTCCACCTTTGAACCTTGACCCCAATCCACTCTCAGGCACAAATCCTAGTTGGCAGAACTCAGACACCCCTGCATTGCAATGAACCCACTAGCATTCTGATTGTTTGTTCACAAGCTAGTCTACACCTCTATATGGGAGGGAGCATTTGGAGTGTGTGGCTGCACCTGTAATCATTGTGTCCATTGTGCCATTGCACTGGTACATAGCATGTGAAGGGTGTAAAGTAACCTCCCTGCTATTTGAATTTTCATGGTGTACATGATGTGTAACCCACACTAGTACAGCACTTGGTGCCTCTCACCTTCTATTGTTAGTTTTATTTTTTCCCTGCAGGTTCCCTGCTGCCCACAGCCCATCCTCAAATACAATTAGGATAGAGATCTTCAGCCCTGCACACAGGGTCTTAAAGCCACTAGATGGTTAACAGTGTCGAACCAAATAAAAATGCCACTGTTTGACTGTTTTTAACCTGCTGAATACTGTGTCTTTTTTAAAAATCCAAACCTGAGGATAGATTTATTGATTTTAGAGAGAGAAAGAAAGAGACAGAAGCATCAATTTTGCCTCCTGTACATGCCCTAACTAGGAGTCAAACCTACAACATTTTGGCATATGGAACAAAGCTCCAACCAACTGAGCCATCCAGCTATGGCCTAAGTATCTTTTGACATGGAGACAAAGTATTAATTGCTGAGGGTGTCCTGATGCAATTGATGGCTAAGTCCTCAGGCCTCCTTCCCAGTGCTAGAGGTTCTTCCCTCTTTTCTCTGAACATGGCCTCCCTTCAAGGAAAAAAAACCCCAAACTTTAAAAATATCAAAACCCAGCTTTCTTCCAGTCAAGATGGTGGCATAAGTAAATACAGCTTGCCTCCTCACACAACCACATCAAAATTACAACTAAATTATATAACAGTCATCACTCAGAACCATCAGAAATCAAGTTAAATGGAAGTCTGACAACTACAGATTTAAAGAAACCACATGCATTCAGGTAGGTAAGAGGGGTGGACATGTGCAATTGGCTGGTTCCACATCCACATGTGGTGGATAAAAATCCAGGTGGATAGCTCAGGAACAAAGAGTCCCAGCCCCAAACCAGACTCCCCAGTGCCAGGAAGATAAGTCCCCATAACTTCTGGCTGCAGAAACCAGCAGGGATTGGGTCACTGGAAGAAACTTTTAGAGTCCCACACAATTCCTCTTAAAGAACTTACACATGGACTTACTCAGACTCACTCCATCTGAGCTCCTGTACTGGGGTAGCAGCTTGAAAGGCACCAGTGGCATACAAGGAGGAACTGAACTGTCTGGTATTAAGATGGAAGCTGGGGGACAGCTTTTTCCCAGACCAAAAGATGTGCAGAGGCTATTGTCTCTTTTCCGAACCCTTCCCCCACAGAGCCACAGAGCTGGGAGGCAGGTGCCATATCTGAGGCTAATCAACATGGTTAACACTATTTACCTTGTCTTGGAGATCCCCTGAGACTCTGTCCTGTCCATCTTATAGCTGTTAACATTGGCTTTTCCATATGAATAGCTAATCTTGGCTCATGCTTCACAACTTCCTAAATCCATCCAGCCTCAGTGAGCTCCCAACCCCGTACCTCTTGCTAAGTGGCTCCAGGTATGGCACTAGCAGCATTCAGCCTAGATTCACAGCTGGGCTTTGCCTGGGAATCTCCAAGCTCAGCGCAAGTAGCAGCCATCTCAGATCACTTTATAGTTCATGCAGGGTTGCTCCAGGCAAAACATAGGTGGAGGTCGATCTTGGCCTGTACCACCTTGGAAACCTCAGAGGGTGCACACCCAGTAGACAGCTACAGACCATGTTGGGGCACCACTACCCTGCTCCTGCACACGGAGGGTGGAGGTTGGTGGTCAGTGGTCACAGAAGTCTTTGAAGCTGACTGGCCTAGGCAAATCCCTCCCATTGACCTGCCAAAAGAAATCATGGCTCAGCTACAAGAGGAGGGTGTACTCAGCCTCAGGTACTCAGAGGTCCACAAAGGGTGCACCTCAAGTACTCAGCTTGGGTGATAGGGGAGGCTGTGCCATTGGACCCTACAGGACACCTACTACATTTGGTCACACTACCAAGACAGGGAGTCATAGCAGCTCTAACTAAGACATAGGAACAAACACTGGGAGGCTACCAAAATAAGGAGATAAAGGAAAGTAGCTCAAATGAAAGAACAGATCAAAATTCAAGAAAAATAACTAAAGAAAATGGAGATGAACAATCTATCAGATGCAGAGCTCAAAACACTGGTTATAAGATTCTCAAGGAACTTAGTGAGAACCTCAACAGCATTAAAAAATCCAGTCAGAAAAGAAGGATACACTAACTGAAATAAAGAACAATTTATAGGGAAACAACAGCAGTGTGAATGAAGCTGAGAATCAAATCGATGATTTGGAACAGAATAAAGAAAAAAAACAACAACAATCAGAACAAGAAGAAGAAAAAAGAATAAAAAAAAATGTGGATAGTGTAAACAGCCTCTGGGACAACTTCAAGCATTACAACATTTACATCATAGGGGTGCCAGAAGGAAAAGAGAAAGAGAAAGAAATCGGAAATCTACTTGAAAAAATAGTGAAAGAAAATCTCCCTAATTTGGTGAAGAAAATAGACATGCAAGTCCAGGAAGCACAGAGAGTCCCAAATAAGATGGATGTAAAGAGGCCCACTCCAAGACACATCATAATTAAAATGCCAAAGTTTAAAGAGAAAGAGAGAATCTTAAAAACAGGGAGAGAAAAACAATTAGTTACCTATAGGGGAATTCCCATGAGACTGTCACCTGACTTCTCAAAAGACCTTGCAGGCTAGAAGGGATTGGCAAGAAATATTCAAAGTCACTAAAACAGAGACCTACAGCTAAGGCTGTTCTACCCAGCAAAGATATAATTTAGAATAGAAGAGCAGATAAGAAGCTTCCCAGACAAGAAAAAGCTGAAGGCTTTCATCATCACCAAACCACTATTATATGAAATGTTACAGGGACTTATTTAAGAAAAAGAAGATCAGAACTCTGAACAATTAAATGGAAACAAATACGTACCTATCAATAATTGAATCTAAAAAAAGCAAACTAAGCAAACAAGAAGAACAGAGACAGAATCATGGATACAGAGAGTGTTTTGATAGCTGACAGATGCGATGGGGCTGTAGGGGTATAGGTGAAGAGATAAGGGGATAAAGAAGTACAGAGTTATAGAATAGCCATGGGATGTAAAGTACAGTATAGGAAATGGAATAGCCAAAGAACTTATACACATGACCCATGGACATAAACAATGGGGTGGGCATTGCCTGAGAGAGTGGGGGTTGCTGACTGGAAGGGAGCAAAGGGGGAAAACTGGTACAACTGTAATAGCATAATCAACAAATTATAATAAAAATCAAACCCCATGTAAGTTTATTGATTTTCATAAAAAGATAGAACTGGCAAGCTAATCAGCTATCACTCTCTCCTGCTGCAGGAAAATTTCCTCTAAGGACAACTTGACATCACAGAGTCACTTGGTGGTCAGTGGATGCAGAGGTTCTTAAAGGGAGAATGTTCAGAAGCAGGGGCCTGTGTGAGGATGGGATGGCAATCCCCAAGTAGATGACTCCAGCCCAGCTGAGTGCTATCTCCAGCAAGCTCACTGAAGAAAAGGTAGGCTTTCTTTACAGGACATAATGTGCCCTGTAAGGTGATGAGAATTGGTTGAAGAGCACGCTCAGATAGTCACAGGGTCGTGGAGTGATCCTGAGCACAGTTTGATCTCCACTGAGAGCAGTTTGCTACAGCCTGTGGGGGAGGCCAGTAGGGTCGATTTGGGTGACTCCCTACCCATCAAATAACCCATGATGGCCATGACTAAAACAAGGAAAAATCATCTGTCAGAATAAGTTTTGTCCTCCCTCCCTCCTTCTCTCCTTCCCTACCCCCTTCTTTCTTTCTTTCCTTCCTTCCTACCTCCCTTTTTCTCTCCCTCCCTCCCTTCCTTCCTTTTTTTCCCTTCCTTTCTATAGTCTCTCTGTCTTTATTCTTCTTATTTTGGGGTCTTTAAAAATTATAGTTTATTTTCAATAAAATGCATACATTTTAAGTGTATAGTTCAATAAGTTTTGACAAAGATGAGGTCTGTACTGAAGTTATCCAGCTATGTAATATGAAAAATAAAGACATTTATTGAAGAACATACAAGATGTAAGAAACATTGTACATAGGACAGTGATTCCTCAGTTCCCTTCAAAGTAGGCACCTTGGGACCTCACACAGTTCTCCCAGTCACCATCAGCTGTCCCATCGTATTTTTCTGAATCTCATCGACAGTCTGAAATCTCTTCCCTTTCAAAGATGATTTTAGTTCCAGGAAAAGCCAGAAGTCACAGGGGGCACCAAATCTGAGTTGTAGGGGGGCTGAGGCACCTGTGCGATTTGATGTTTTGCAAAAAAACTGCATGAGATGGAATGCATGAACAGGTGCATTGTCATGATGAAGCTGCCAATCACCAGTTGCCCACTGTAGCTTTCTGAATCATCTTAATAGTTTCCATAGAGGAATGTTCAAGCTTAATTAAAAATGTGATGCTGATTTGTTGCTCTACTCGCTTAGTCATTTTGAATGTGACAGGCACAGAGTATACATGCTCACTGAGCTATGTCTAGCTCCCTCCCCAATGACTAGTACAGTAAAGTCGTGATTGTTCACTCATGCACATTCCAGTCCACTCTCCCTGGCTGCCAGGTTACTTTGATGTTGCACAAACTGTTCTCGTTATATTAACAGTGGCTGGACTTTTTGGGGAGAGATCTTCTTGTATGACCTGACTGGAATCAAACCTCCAAACTTTTGGTTACAGAAAGATACTCCAATCAATGAGCCACACTGGCCAATCTGGACTCTGTTTTCTATTCCGCTGATGTATTTGTGTATGCTAATGCTAATACCAAATTGGCGACTGTTTGATTCCCAGGCTGGTGCTCAATCCACTGAGCTACATCAGCCATAGCTATAGTTAGTAAGTCTTAAAATCAGCTAGGGTAAATATTCCAACTTTGTTCTCTATTAAATTAGCTTGGCTATCTAAGATTTTTTTCATTTCCACTTAAATTTTAAAATCTGCTTGTCAATTTCTTTTAAAAAGTATTATGGAATTTTGACTGAAATTACATTGAATCTGTAGATTAATTTGTGGGAGAACTGACATCTTAACAATACTGAGTCTTCCAATCCATGAATATAGTACATCTCTTCATTTAATTAAATTTTCTTTAATTTCTCTCAGTAGTGTTTGTTAGCCTTCAGTGTAGAAGTTTACACTGAAATTTATTCCTAAGTAGTATAGGAATATGCTATTTTCTATTTTTATTTTAATAGAGGAAACTGGAAGCCACAAAGGGGTGAAGGTGAAGTGGTAAATAGACAGATGATGGAATGATGTTTGGGGTTGGGGTTCTATTAGGCACCCCAAATAATCACCAACAAGAAGCTGCTAGTCATACAGTGATTCTCACTAGGTCCCCTCCACCTGGATCTCGGAATCAAACCAATTCTCTGTCTGGGAACATGAGTCCTAAGAAGTCTTGTGTCTGCTTATTCTCTTCATGCACTGAAATGAACACCTTCTTAGTTCTCCTTCTGGACACTGGGTGTACTATGCTGATCAGACACAGGGTGGTCCTGCTTCCTGTCCCCTCTTGAATGAAACTGCAATGCCTCCAGCTCTGGATGAGTTTCCTCAAGCTGTTCCCTGAGCAGCAGGGGCCATTGACCTCTGCAGGGGCCTGGCTTGAAGAGCTGTGCTTTAGTGAGCTGGGAAATGTAGCAGAATCAACCACACACTTGGTAGAGGAGGAGTAGAAAAGAGATGAAAAGAGACAGAGCATGAGAGGAAGCTGAATGACTTTAATAGCAGAGCACTAAAGTCCGGGGCCATGAATGCTTGAAGGGTCCCATGCTGCACTGGATTTCTAGTGGCTTTCCAGTTCTAGTGCTGGGAGGCATTGCTGTCCTGGGTTTTCTGCTTTTCCTACAAAGCATTTGACCTTTCAGGGGTCCTTGAGGGCTGGCTCTGCGACTAAGATTCCTCTGTTTCTATTCCCACAAGTATCCTAACCGTATTCCCTGTCCACTTGCATGAATTAATGATGGAATAGCTACTTCCTGCATCCAGGAGTGTCCCCCACACATCTGAGAATCCCTTTGGGTCTCTTGTGTTACCTCACTTGGGAACCTTTTGTTTTCCCCTCAGTTGTGAGGTCGTATAAATGTGTGCATGTGAACACAAATAACTAGGGCTCTATACTTTGTCTTTTGTGTGCCATTTAGTCACACCAAAAAGCAAAGGTGTTATTGACAATTTGGAGTGAGCTCATTAGAGGAGACTTGCAAGACTGCCTGAAGAAGGAACACATTCGTTCCTGTGGGGAGTAGAAGAAGCTATAGGAAAAACATTTTGTCTTAATGTAAAGAACTTGCCCTGGCTGGCGTGGCTCAGTGGATTAAGTACTGGCCTGAGAACCAAAGCATTGCCGGTTCAGTTCCTAGTGAGGGCACTAGGGTTGCAGGGTTGCCTGGGTTGCAGGCCAGGTCCCCAGTAGGGAGCAAGCAAGAGCAACCACACATTGATGTTTCTCTTCCTTTCTCCCTTCTCTCCCCTCTGTCTAAAAATAAAATAAATAAAATCTCATTTAAAAAGTCCTTAAAGGAGCTGTGCAACCATAGAACAGGATTCCTTACTTGATTGTGATTCCCATATCCCTGGAATAAATTAGTAGATGTGCCCAGAGATTGCTGCACTGGACAGAATAATGTGACCTTCAAGATCCATTTGATTATGTGTGTTACATTTTACCAAGAGCTGATCTATGTTCTTCTCCCAAGACGATGTCTCCTGGGGAGAAGAATCCAAAGAGACATTTTGGAAGGTGAAATCTCAGGGGCAGACATCAATGCGGAGAGGTGGTTTTGGCCAGGGACTCAGAACTGCCCCTCAAATTAAACTGTGGCTGGTAAACAAGATCAGCCATGACCCATTCTACCATTGGAAATGCCTTCCCCATCAACATCCTCACCAATCATTTGTCTGGCCAAAGTGAGCTCTCCCAAACCAGTTGGGCTAGCCTTCCCGGTTCTTTGCAGCCTCTATCCATGAAAATGTGCCGGGAGGTGTGGCATGGAGGCTGGAGGAGAGAGTGGGGGATGCTGCTGCAGGAGACACCTATTCAGGCACTTCATGGAAGGCACCCTTCTCTCAGCATCAGCTTGGTGCCAACTTTTCTTTCTTTTTATGACTCAGTCACCATTCATTAGAAAAGCTGGTTGAGTTTTCTTTATTTCAGTCAGAAGTCCTGCCCATGCGTAAGCCGTTGGCGCCGTAGGAACTTACTTCTTCCTCACTCAAGGTCTCACAGTAGACTCGTCCTTTCCAGATGGTCCTCTTTCCAGATGGTCCTCTTTGGAGAAAACGCCACCCTCTTCATGGTTTCTGCAGGTAGAGAATAATACCCGTCCCTTGTGCTTTTGGTTGGTCCCATTATTGATTTATCTTCTCAAGATGCATGCATGGGTTCTTAAGTGGGGGAGCAGTTTGGGGGGTAGAGATTCTCCATCAAGGAATGGGAGGCATCATGGGCTAAAGAAAAGAGCTTTGAGGTTGGACAAGCCTAAATTTGTTTGAATTGTTCCCACACTAATTAGCTGTGTGGACTTGGGTATTTTATTAACTCATCTAAGCCACGGTTTCTGCACGTAAAATCACGAGGTGATGACATCTCTTGCCACTGTGGTACTCAGCGTTGAGAAGGAGCTCTATGAATGCCACCTCCCTTTCTCTGCTTTTCATCACTTCCTGGAACTCTGATCTTCATTCCGTCCAAAGCCTTCTTAGTAGCCCTCCGGCAGGCACACTGGTGGTCCTTGGCGCGGTAGGAGCAGTTTTATTGGATGGAAAGTCTTGGTGTCTTTTAGAACTTTCAGCCAGAGAGATTCATAGAAAGAGTGAGTGGCCGCTTTATGCTATTTCGAGCATGACCCGAGGAGTGGATACCCGATTCCATCTGTTACTTGTTTACTTACTACCCTGAGGTGTAAGTAAACCCCATTAGTCACTTCCATTTTTAAATTGTCTTCTGGAATCAATAGATTCACATTGAGAAGTAGGTTTTGGCTGGAGTATAGACATCCATTTTCGAGGGTGGAGAGGAAGGCCAGGTTCGTTGCCTGTCCCTCATTCGGTAGCGCATTGGACCCTTTAAAAATGAATTTAGTGGTCTAGTCCCGAAGCCTGTGCGCGGGTGGCCGGGGCTGGCGGGCTGCCTCCTGGGCTCGTGCCATGGGCCAGGCAGGGCACAGGTGGGTGCCCTGGCCGCGGCGCGGGCTAGGGGCGACGCCGGCCTCCCGGGCCTCCCCACCCTCCCACCCTCTGCCCCCTGCGCTGCTGGCCGGCGCCCCTGAGAGGGTGCCGGCGTAGTTGTAGCCTCACATGCCCAGCGCAGGCCAGAGAAAGGAGGGGGATGGGGAGGAGGCCAAGTCCCGGTGCGAGGGGGCCGTGTTTAACAGAAAGAAATTTAAAAAATGAATTTAGTTGGCTGACACCTTGAAGTGGAGACTCTGTCATTTACCTTTTTTTTTTTTAAGTCCGGAGTCTTGAGTGCAGGCCCTGCCTACAGCAGGAAGTCATCAACATTTTTGGATGATCCAGTGAATGTCTTTTTAAAATTATATGATTCAGACACAGGCTACAACATGGTTTAACCTTGAGGATAGTATACTACCTCAAATAAGCCAGTTACAAAAAAAGATAAATACTGTATGATTATGTTTATATGAGGTACATGGAGCCATTAAATTCATAGAGTCTGAAAGTAGAAGGGTGCATGCCAGGGGCTGTGGGAAGGGGAAATAGGGAATTGTTTAATGGGGACAGAGTTTCAGTTTAAGAAGAGGAAGAAGTCCTGGAGATGTATGGTAGCGATTGTTGCACAACAATGAGGAAACTAATGTCACAGATCTGTACACTTAAAATGGTTAGAATGGTAAATTTTGTGTAATGTATATTTTGGCACATTAAAAATTATGTGTGAGTAATCTAATTGGTATCCTAAATTTTAAAAATTGTGTTATAATCAATTATTTCTCAAAGATAATACTGTGAATTAACATTTGTGATATGTAAAAATATTGCTGGATTCACTCGATGATTTAACCAATACTCCTTGGCATCCATCTCCATCCGAGCCTGTGAGCTGACTCAGCATGAGGATCAAAGATTCAGTTCCAGGCTTACTCTTCCAGGCCTAAAGTTTGAGGGTAAAGCTGAAGCTCTGGCCCAATGAACCCCTGATTCAATGAGCAAAGATTGCACTCTGTCAGAGGAGACTGAGGAAGAACTGATTAATTTCCCCTGGTGTTGGATGCAGGTTTAGGGATTGGGGTGGGGGTGGTGTAGCTGGAACCTGTTGCATAAGGACAGTTTCAGGAAAAGGGAGGGTGTCTTGGGATGGTAGGGCCAACCCTGGGCACAGGCACAGAATCATGATATTGTCAGGTGAGTCTGAGAAATGGCAAGAAGACCAGTGGGATTCAGGTGGGGCCCTCAGTGGATCACAGTCACTTCAGAGTCTTTAAATCTCATGCAAGCCTCCCTCCAGACCCCTGTCAGCTGTCAGTTTTGGCCAAGTTAAAAAAAAAATCTCTGGGATTTCCAGTCAAGATGGCAACAGACATAAGTACAACTCACTTCCTCACACAATCACATCAAAATTAAAACCAAACTAAAGAACAACCATCACTCAGAACTGTCAGAAATCAAGCTGGATGGAAGTCTGAAGAAACTACATCCATTCAGACTGGTAGGAGGGGCAGAGACGCAGAACAGGCTGCTCCTACATTCACATGTAGTGGATAAAAATTTGGGAGGGATATCTTGGGAGTGAGGAGTCCTAGCCCCACACCAGACATCCCAGCCCAGGGTTCCAGTGCCAGGAAGATAAGTCCTCATAACTTCTGTCTGCAGAAACCAGCAGAGATTGAGTCACTAGAAGAAATTCTAGAGTCCCACACAATTCCTCTTAACCCATGCATGGACTTACTCAGACTCACTCCCTCTGAGCTCCAGCACAGCGGTAGCAGCTTGGAAGGCACCAGTGGCATACTTGGAGGACCTGAAGTGTCTGGCATCAAGGCAGCAGCTGGGGGACAGCTTTTTTCCCCAGACAGAAAGATGGGCAGAGGCTATTGTCCCTTTTCTGAGCCTTTCCTCCACAGAGCCACAGAGCTGGCAGGAAAGTGTCATATCTGAGGCTAATCAACATGGCTAACACAGTTTATCACACCCTGGAGATCCCCTGAGTCTATGTCCCACTCAATTTATAGCTGTTAACAATGGCTTTTCCATATGAATGGCTTGTCTTGGCTCATGCTTCACAACTTCCTAAATCCATTTAGCTTCAGTGAGCTCCCAACCTGTTTCTAAGTGGCAAGTGACTACAAGATAAGTGACTAGAAGGCTCTATTAATCATTGATATCTCAGCTTGAGTCAATTTATTAACTCTTACCCAGTCATCTCTCAGGACTATGGAAGATTAACTAGGGGAAGCCAAATAATGGAAACTTGAGAAGGAGAGGAATTCAATACAGAGGGAGTAATGGAAGGCCTGTGAATTCTATACACACTCACTAGCAGTACAGTAATAATAATAGCTAACATTTATTGAGCACCTACTATGTGCCTATAACTACACAAAATACTTTATACCTATCCATCTTTATGGGCTTTTTTTGCATGGGAAAATTATCTTTTTATTTTTATTTATTGCTAATAGATAGTGTTTCCTTTAGTTATTGAGTCTAGGCAACAGAACACAATATAATTATCAGGGTTGTGCCTTTGTCACCTTGGAAATCACAGATGTTAAATCAAAGAGGACTGACACTGCAAATTGTTGAAAGGATCTAAGCTGTTTTATAGAACCTGGAGGTGTCTCAAGATATGTGGATATAAATGGCATTTTTTTACCCATTACTTTATGAGCCATGTCAGGATAACCACTGAGGATTCCTGCAAAGAAGAGGCAATATGAGAAAAAAATTTAGGTTGTTATTGGTGGAAATTTTCAGCACGTGTCTTCAGGCTAAAAGGTCAATTTATTGGACTCATATGGAAGTCAAAAAAGGCTTTGGAGGACCTGGGTGGTGTAGCTTAGTGGATTGAGCACAGGCCTGTAAACCAAAGCATCGCCAGTTTGATTCCCAGTCAGGGCACATGCAGGCCAGGGTTGCAGGCCAGGTCCCCAGCAGAGGGCGTGCTAGAGGCAACCACACATCGATGTTTCACTCCCTTTCTTTCTCCCTCCCTTCCCCATCTCTCTAAAACAAATAAATAAAATCTTTTAAAAAAGGCTTTGGTTAACTAATCAATCTCATTTACTTCTTGTCATCTGGTTTTATTCTTTCCTCTCGCTCTTTTTGTTGAGATATAATTCACACCTCATGAAATTCACCCTTAGAAAGTGTACAATTTAGTGGTGTTTGATATATTCACAAAGTTGTGCAATCATCAATACTATCTAATTCCAGAACATTTTCATCACCACCAAAAGAAACTTCCACTGCCTAACTTAACTCCCCTAACCCCAGCCCCTGGCCTGGTAACCACTAATCTAATTTTTGGTTTATGATGTTTTGTCATTTTTGTGGTATAAATCTTTCACTTCTTTTGTTGTATTCACTTACTTTTTTTCTGTTTCTGCCTTGCTTGGTTGTTTATTAATTTTTTAAAATTCAATTGTTGATAGATATATATTTAATGCCATTTTATTGCTTACATTTTTGATCTTCTATTCTCTGTCTCCTTTAACATTTCTTATAATACTGGTTTGGTGGTAATGAACTCCTTCAGCTTTGTCTTGTCTGGTAAGCTATTTATCTGTCCTCTAATTCAAAATGATAGCTCTTCTAGGTAAAGTAGTTTTGGTTATAGGTCCTTGCTTTTCGTCACTTTAAATCTTTTGCCTGTCCCTACTGGCTTGCAAAGTTTCTTTAGAGAAGTCAGCTGATAGTCTTATAGGAGCTACATTGTAGGTAACTAACTGCTTTTCTCTTGCTGCTTTTAAGATTCTCTCTTTGTCTTTAAATTTTTGGCATTTTATTTTATCTTGTTTTGTTTTATTTTATTTTAAGACTTTTATTCATTTTTAGAGAGAGGGAGAAAGAGAGAGAGAAACATTAATGTGTGGTTACCTCTCTCATGTGTCCAACTGGGGACCTACAACCCAGGTATGTGCCCTGATTGGGAAACTGGAGACCTTGGGTTCTCAGGTCTTTACTCAATCCACTGAGCCACACCAGCCAGGACTAATCTTTGACATTTTAATTATGGTGATTCTTGGTATGGGCCTCTTTGGGTTCATGTTGTTTGGGACCCTTTGAGCTTTCTGGACTTGTATGTCTATTTTCTTCACCAGGTTAGGAAAGTATTCTGTCATTATTTTTTCAAATAGATTTTCAATTTTTTGCTGTCTCTCTTCTCCTTTCAGCACTCTCATGATACGAACGTTAGTATGCTTGAAGTTGTCTCAGAGTCTCCTTACACTTTACATTCATTTTTTTGTATTCTTTTAAAAATACATTTATTCATTTATTTATTTTAAAGTATATTTTATTGATTATGCTATTACAGTTGTCCCATTTTTTCTCCCCTTTATTCCCCTATGCCCTGTACCGCCTCTTCCCTCCAGTATTTCTCCCCAGTTAGTTCATGTCCATGGGTTGTGCATGTAAGTTAATTGGCTTCTCCATTTGCTATACAATTCTTTTTTAAAAAAGAATTTTATTTATTTTCTTTTAGAGAGTGGGGAAAGGGGAGAAAGAGAGGGAGAGAAACATCAATGTGTGGTTGCCTCTTGCACACCCCATACTGGGGGCCTGGCCTGCAACCCAGGTATGTGCCCTGACTGGGCATCAAATCAGCAACCTTTTGGTTCATAAGCCCACACTCAATCCGCTGAGCTACACCAGCCAGGGCTGCTATACAATTTTTAACCTCCCCCTGTCTATTTTGTGCCTACCAATTATGCTTCTTATTCCCTGTACCTTTCCCTCCATTCTCCCCTTCCCTCCCCACTGATAACCCTCCATGTGATCTCCATTTCTGCAATTTTTGTTTCTGTTCTAGTTGTTTGCTTAGTTTGTTTTTGTTTTTTAGATTCAGTTGTTGATAGTTGTGAGTTAGTTGTCATTTTACTGCTCATAGTTTTTGATCTTCTTTTTCTTAGATAAGTCTCTTTAACATTTCATATAATAAGGGCTTGCTGATGATGAACTCCTTTAATTCGACCTTATCTGAGAAACACTTTATCTGCTCTTTCATTTTAGATGAAAACTTTGTAACCTTGGATGGTCCTTGACTTTCATGACTTTAAATACTTCCTTCCAATCCCTTCTTCCCTGTAAGATTTCTTTTGAGAAATCAGCTGTTAGTCTTATGGTCACTCCTTTGTAGGTAACTCTCTTTTTTTTTTTTTGCTGCTTTTAAGATTCTTTCCTTATCTTTAATCTTGGGTAATTTAATTATGATAGGTCTTGGAGTGTTTCTTCTGGGATCCAACTTCTTCGGGACTTTCTGAGCATTCAGGACTTGCATGTCTAGTTCCTTTGCCAGATTGGGAAAGTTTTCCTTCATTATTTGCTAAAAAAAGTTTTCAATTTCTTGCTCTTTCTATTCTCCTTCTGGCACCCCTATGATTCAGATGTTGGAATCTTTAAAGTTGTCACAGAGGTTCCTAAGCCTCTCCTCATTTTTTTGAATTCTTGCTTCTTCATTCTGTTCTGATGGATGTTTATTTCTTCTTTTTGTTACAAATCATTGATCAGAGTCGTGGTTTCCTTCCCTTCACTGTTGGTTCTCTGTATATTTTTCTTTGCGTAGCCTTCATTTCTTCCTTTAATTGGCTACCATAATCAGTCATTTCTCTGAGCATCCTGATTGTAATCATCGTGATTACCAGTGTTTTAAACTCTGCATATGATAGGTTGGCTATCTCCTTGTGGCTTAGTTCTTTTTCTGGGTTTATTTTTACTTTGTTTTGTTTTAAAGATATTATTTACTTATTTTTAGACAGAGGCAATGCAGGGAGAATGAGAGGAAGAGAAACATCAATGTGTGGTTGCCTCTTTCACACCTTCTACAGGGGACCTGGCCTGCAACCCAGGCATGTGCCCTGACTGGTAATTGAACTGGTGACCCTTTGGTTCACAGGCCTAGACTCAACCCACTGAAACACACCAGCCAGGGCTTTTTCTGGAGTTTGATCTGTTCTTTCATTTTGGCCATATTTGTTTTGTCTGGGCACACCTGTTATGTTGTAAGGGGCACAGCCATAGGTATTTTCCAGAGCAGGGCACTTCACTGTGTTGTGGTGTTGTTTGTAGAGTAGGGGTGAGAGAGGGAAAAATGCTGCTTGCTTGGCTCTGTCTCTTGGCTCTTGGTTTACCCTTCTATCTGTCCCTCCCCTACTTGCCACAAATGGATTGTGTCCTTTCAGGTGCTGATTCCTGGGTGGGTGGGCTTGGGTATGTTCTAGGATCCCATGGGCCTCTCCTGTGAGACTGGCAGTTTCTCACACTGCCTCAACCCCATAGGTTTTTACTGCCAGAGGTTTTGAGGCCTTATTTCCCCGCATTAGAACCATGGATTGTGCAGTTTGTCTCACTCCCCAGTTGTTCCTCCTGGCTTATCTGCACACAAATGTGGGATGACCAGATTCCACCTCACCTGCCCAGTCCACCAGCCACCTTCTGGTCATGTGTCCTCTTGGCCTTGGCTTCCTGTCTCCACCCCTCCAGACTAGTAAGTCTGGATGAAAGTTTCTTCTTTAACTCCTTGGTTATTGGACTTCCATACTGTTTGTTTTTATGGCAATTCTGATTGATTTTTGTTTTTAAATTGGTTGTCATCCTTCTTTTCATTGTGTGAGGAAGTGAAGCATATCTACCTATGCCTCCATTTTGGCTGGCAGATTCTTTTTTCTTTTTGTTGTTCTGATTGGGTGTTTTTTTCTTCTTTATATTCCAAATCACTGATTTGTTTCTCAGCTTCACATACTCTGTTATTGAGTCTCTGTAAATTATTCTCAGTTAGTGGATCCTTAGTTTCTGATGGGTCTTTTTTTATGTTGTTGATTTTTCCCCTAAGTTCATTGAGCATCCTTATAACCAGTGTTTTGAACTCTGCATCTAGTAGCTTGCTTGTCTCCATTTTGTTTGGCTGTTTTCTGGAGTTTTGTTGTATTCTTTCATTTGCGACACACTTCTTTGTCTCCTCATTTTGGCAGCCTCCCTGTTTTATTTCTGTGTATTGTATTAGGTGGGCCTGCCATGTCTCTCAGGCTTGGTAGTGTAGCCTAATGTTGTAGGGGTTCTGTAGGATCCAGTGCCACAGCCTCCCTGATTACCCAAGATGGGTACTTGAGGTGTTCCCCACTTCATCTGAGCTATTTACATCCGTCTGTTGTAGTCGATTGCTATTGTAGCGTTAATGGGAAGAATTTACTTCCAGACTGATCAGCTGCAAGATTGGATGCACAACTCTCCTCTGACCACTGTTGAGGATCAGCTGTGAGGGGCCCACCCCACAGAGCAGGACTTACCTCAGTGGCACTCAGTGCTACTGAGTCTACCCCTTGAACATGTCACTTGTGGAGGTGCTTGGATAGGGATGCTTCAGTGTCATCTGAAGATGTCCATTGAGCAAGCTGGCTCCGAGGCCTCCTTAGAGGTGCAGACCAAGGTCAGCCACCACCTGTGTTCTGCCTAGGGCCACCTGGCATGAGCTACAAAGCGATCTACTGATTGCTGCTACTTGTGCTGGGCTTGGAGGTACCCCGGTTGGGCCAAGCTGTGAGTCAAGGCAAGCACTGCTAGTGCTGGACCTGGGGTCACTTAGCAAGAGGTTAAGGGTACGTTGCAGCCAGATGTTGCTTGTTTAAGGGATTCTAGGAAAATCTGAAGCATGAGCCACAATAAGCCATTTGTTTGGGAAAGCCACTAGAAATATTGGGTTGGCCTGAAAGTTGGGTGGGGCAGGGCTCACAGGAATGATTCCCTGCCCAGGGAATCACCAGGGCAGAACAAACAGTGTGACCCAGGTTGATGGAGTCTCAGACATGGCACCCACCTGCTGGCTTTGTGGGGAGAGCACTCATCGAAGGAACAATGGCCCCTGCCAGCATTTCTGTCTGGGAGAAAGCTGCCCCTCCTTCCCAGCTCCCTCTCCGATACTGGGCAATTCAGTATCCTCTCTGACCTGTGCGAAAGTAGTAAGCAGTATGTGTAACTATGTGTATGTGTAATTGTATGATTAAAATCTCAGAAGGAGGGTAAGGAAAGAAATATATTTGAGGAGATACTGGCCAAAGTTCTTTCAAATTTGATGAAAACTATAAACCCAGATATCCAAGACACTCAAAGAATTTCAAGCAGAATAAACAAAGAAAACCAAATGCAGGCACATATCACCAAATTGCTAAAAACCAGTGATAATGAAAAAATCATTTAAATTTCAGAGGAAAAGATACATTAAATATAGAAGAACAAAGGTTAGAATTACTACAGATTTCTTGTCAGAAACAAAATAAGTTAGAAGACATCAGAACATCTTTAAAGGCTAAAGAAAAAAAAGTCAGTCTACACTTCAATATCTAGTGAAGATATTCTTCAAGAAAAAACCCCAAGCATTTTCAAATACACTAAAGGTGGGAGAATTTGTTTCTTGCAGATATGCACTGTAAAGAAATAATAGATAAAGAATGTTCTTCAGGCAGAAGGAAAATGACACCAGATGGAAACTTGGATGTATACATAGGAATGAAGACCTCTGGAAATGGAAACAAAAAATAATTTTTCTTATTAATTTTTAAAAATGTAATTGACTGTTTAAAAGCAAAATAAGCCTGGTATTGTGGAGTTTATAACATAGCTAGATGTAAAAAGCAGGACAGCAACAGCATGAAGGTTTGGAGAAGAGAAAACAAAAAATCCCAACATTTTCTTGACTCTTTTGCAAGTTGATTGGTTATATGATTGTGTTCTGGCCAATATGGCATGAGCAGAAGTGGTGTGTGCAATATCAGGAGATATAAAGAGAGGAGATAAGTCTTTTTTCTCTCTCTCTTCCTTCTTCCCACCTGGAATTCTGGCTGGAGCTCCAGAAATTATCTTCAACCAAAAGGTGACCTTTGGATATTGGAGAGTGACTTTTCCTTCCCTGGATAATGAAAGAACAACAAGATCAAAGGAGCTTGGCTGTCAAACACCATGGATTGCCAGGGTAAACCTGGATGGAGCCCTGGATATTTTACAATAAGAAAAAGAATTTTGTTAAAGTACTGTTATTTGGAGGTTTTTCCCAATCCACAGCTGAATGCAATTCTAGCTAATATCGTTAGCTGTTTGAGAGAGTAATGCAGTTGGTAAATCTCTGATCAGATGCTCTAAAAAAAAAAAGAGAGAGAGAGAGAAAGATGGTATATCTCTTCATACCATGCCCCTCTCCTCTTTTGGAAAGTGAATAAAAACTTTATTCTCTAAAAGAAGAGAGAGGGAGAGAGTGAAAATAGACACAAAAATATGAAGATTTAAAAAGGGGACATAACCATAAATACAGCAAAAAATTACAAAGATAATAAGAGACTTTGAGAAAACTTATAGCAATAATTTTCACAGTCAGAAAAAAATAAATTTCTAAAAAAAAATCACTAAAACTAAGCCAAGAAAAATCAGGCTCAATACAAATATTTGTACACTAGTGATGTTCATAACAATCTTATTCACAATAGCTGAAAAGTTGAAACTACCTGATGTCCATTGACAAATGAATGTGGTCTACCCATACAATGGAATATTATTCCACCTTAAAAAGAAATTCCGAGACATTCTAAAACATGGATGTACCTTGAAGACATTATGTTAAGTGAATTAAACCAGAGAGAAGGATAAATATTGTATGGTTCCTCTTATATGAGGTACCTAGAATGGTCAAAGTCAACAGAGACAGAAAGTAGAATAGAGACTGCCAAGGATTGGGGGCAAGGAGGAAATTGGGAGTTACTGTTGAATGGACACGGAGTTGCAGTTTAGAAAGATGAAAAAGTTCTGGAGTTGGATGGTGGTGATGGTTGCACAACAATATGAGTGTACTTAAATACCATCAAACACTATACACTTAAGAATGGTCAAAATGCTAAATTTTGTTTTATATGTTTTACTAGAGTATTTTTTTTCTTTTTAGGTGTTTTAGAGCAGGGGGATTTTTCAGGAAAGCTGGGCTTCCATGTTGCTAGAAATGGAATGCTGGCTCTGACATTCTAAAACATCAAGGTTATTGACTTCTGCTCTGTGTTCTATTTTGGTGTCTACATCATCGAAAGAAATAAAGGGTGCAGATATATGATTTTATAGCAATTAGCAATTAAGAAGGGCAGGTATAACTTCTGTTCCCAGCAGGAAGCCTGTTAATAAAGAAGAGAGAAGCGCCTGGAACTAAATGACTCCACCTTGCCACCAGGAATCAAGTCTGGGCCATTTTCTTTCCTGAACTGGCAAAGGAAGTCTTCTCAGGGTTACTTACTAACCAAGGTCAGCTTTTAGAGATTCTGGTGGGGATGATATCATTTGGCACCAGGCTGTGAGCAGGGCTCCAGGGTAAAACCAGCTCCCACATACCTGTCTTTCAGAGCCTCTGTCTGCAGAATGTTCTTTCCTGATAGCCCCTGCATTCAGAATCGCCTGAGACTCAGAAATGCACCAGCAATCCACTTTGCAGTACCACACATTCCAGATCCCTGTGTAGGGAGGCCATGCCCATACTCCACAAGAGAGCCTCAGCTGACCCAGCTCCTTCTGCTCACCCTCTACACCTTTTCAAGTGTTTCTGCCTTGTAACTGAGCTACGTGTCCACATTTGTATGTAACGTCACTGGTCCCATAAGAGAGGTAGGTTTCTTCTTCATCTCAAACACAGGTCTGCAATGAGCCTGGTTTGGCCTTTGGCAGTAAATACAATGGTGGGAGTCTGTCAGTGTGCTTCATGCAGTGCCTCTTCTGCAAGGGCAGCTCCAGGCACCCCCACTTTGCCTCCTGACTCTTCCAAAGCCTCTGAGTCTCTTCTCCACATAACTCAAGTTGCTTGACCTGCTTAATTGCCTCATATTCTCTCTGCACTGCAGCCCAGCTGGCCTGCTCCACCTCCCCAGTACAACCTACCCCCGGGGCCTCTGTTTGGGATGTTTGTCCTTGTGGTTCCTGGCCACAGTCTAATGCCCCCTTTGTGTTAGAGTTCTCCAGAGCAACAGGACAGCTAGGATGTGTATATAGTAGATGGATAGATGCATAGATAGACCTAGATCTATCAATCTTTTTATCTATATCTATCTAGCATCTATTTACAGACAGGTTTATTTTAAGGAAGTGACACACATAGTCATGGGACTGGCAAGTCTGAAATCTGCAGGGCAGGTGGAAGGTTGGAGATCCAAGGAAGAAGAGAAGCTGCATCCAAAAGATATCTTTCAATAAAATGCAGTTAACCTTTTAAACAGTGCTGGGCTCACATTTCCTGTCCTGACTGGGTTGGGTTCTGTGGTTTTCTCTGACCCTTCAGCCTGTGCCCTTTCTCTGTCCCTGTGCCTCCCATACAGCCCTCCCCCCCTTTCCCTGATGTGCTGGTCCTTCTCGTCCTCTGACAGCATTCACCTGGACTGATGGGAAAAGTCATGGATACGTGATTCAGATTTGGGTCCTGATGTAGACAACTCCTTTCCTTGTTGGTGATGTTGAATAGGTCACTTAAGCTCTCTGAACCTCAGTCGTCTCTTCGTGAAATGTCATTTCCCCCCCTCTTTTAAAAAATTTTAATTAAATTTATTGGGGTGACATTGGTCACTAAATCTATATAGGTTTTAAATGCACAGTTCTATATTAATATATCTTCTGTATATTGTATTGTATGTTTACCACCCAAAGTCAAATCTCCTTCCGTCACATTTATCTCCCTTTTACCTCCTTCTAAAAAATATGGAATGTGTCACAGATTTGCATGCCATCCTTGTGCAGACCCATGCTAATCTTTGTATCATTTTGATTTTAGTGTATGTGCTAGTGAAGTGAGCACATGTGCTCACCTCTTGTCACATGTAAAGTACCTGGCACCAAGTGTATGTTTCATTTGTTCTACTTCCTTTTCTCTCCATAACAAGTGTTGCCTCATCCCCTCACATTGACCCCTCTTCCGAGCCAGGAACATGGATTGGAAGTCTCACTATTGTTGTGTTAGTCAAGATTCTCCTGAGAAACAGAACCAATAAGATGTATATTTATAGAGAGAGGCTGTGGGGCCTGGAAAGTCTGAAATCCACAGGAGAAGCTGGCAGACTGGAAATTTCAGCAAGAGTCGATGTGGTGGCACTCAAGTCTGAAGGCCGTCGAAGGCAGAACCCCTTCCTCCTGGTGGAACCTCAGTGTCTTCTCTTGGACTAACTGGATAAAGCTCACCACATTGTGGAGGGTAGTGTGTTTTCCTCAAGTTGACTTAAATGTTAACCACATCTCAAAACACATTCATAGCAACATCCAGACCGATGCTTCTTGACCAAACAACTGAGTAACAGTCTGGGCAAGTTGACACATAAAATCGAACTTCACACTGTCTGTCAAGGTTCACCTCTGAAGTCGATGGCTTTTTAAAAAAAATTTAATTATTGTTCAAGTACAGTTTTCTGTTTTTTACTCCCATCCCAGCCCCTGCCCCAGTGCTCCCCACCACCCTCCCATTTCCACCCCCCCCTTAGTTTTTGTGCATGTGTCCTTTATACTTGTTCCTGTAAATCTTCCCCTTTTCCTCTGAAATTCCCTCCCCTCTCCCCTCTGGTCACTGTCCGCCTGTTCTCTATTTCAGTGTCTTTGGTTATGTTTTGCTTGCTTGTTTGTTGATTAGGTTCCTGTTAAAGGTGAGATCATATGGTAATTGTCTTTCACCGCCTGGCTTATTTCACTCAGCATAATGTTTTCCAGTTCCATCCATGATGTTGCAAAGGGTAGGAGCTCCTTCTTTCTTTCTGCTGCATAGAATTCCATTGTGTAAATGTACCATAGTTTTTTGATCCATTCATTTACTGCTGGGCACTTAGGTTGTGTCCAACTCTTGGCTATTGTAAATTGTGCTGCTATGAACATTGGGGTACATACGTTCTTTTGGATTGGTGTTTCAGGGTTCTTAGGATATAATCCTAGCAGTGGAATTGCTGGGTCAAAAGGCAGATTCATTTTTAGTTTTCTTAGAAAATTCCATACTATTTTCTATAGTGGTTGTACCAGTCTGCAATCCCACCAACAGTGAACTAGGGTCTCCTTTTCCCTACAACCTCGCCAACACTTGTTTGTTGCTTTGTTTATGATGGCCATTCTGACCAGTTGTGAAGTGGTATCTCATTGTGGTTTTAATTTGCATCTCTCTGATAGCTAACGATATTGAGCATCTCTTCATGTGTCTCTGGATATTCTTTTTTTTTTTGTATTTATTTATGGCTTGATTTTTTCTTTTTCTTTTTTTTAAATTTTATTTAGTTATTTTTCAAGTACAGTTTTTTGTCCATTTTTCCCATCCCAGCCTCCCCCGCCCCCTGCTCCCCACCTCCCTCCCATTTCCACCCCCCTTAGTTCTCGTCCCTGTGTCCTTCCTATTTGTTCCTCCAAATCCCTCCCCCTTTTTCCCCTTAACTTCCCTTCCTTCTCCCCTCTGGTCACTATCCCCTTGTTCTCTATTTCAGTGTCTTTGTTTTTTTTTTTTCTGCTTGCTTGTTTGTTTTGTTGTATAGCTTCCTGTTAAAGGTGAGATCATATGGTATTTGTCTTTCAGCACCTGGCCTATTTCACTCAGCATAATGCTTTCCAGTTCCATCCATGTTGTTGCAAATGGTAGTAGTTCCTTCTTTCTCTCTGCAGCATAGAATTCCATTGTGTATATGTACCACAATTTTTGGATCCATTCATTTACTGATGGGCACCTAGGTTGCTTCCAACTCTTGGCTATTGTAAATTGTGCTGCTATGAACATTGTGGTGCACAGGTTCTTTGATATTGATGTTTTAGGACTCTTAGGATAGAATCCCAGCAGTGGAATTGCTGGGTCAAAAGGCAGGTCGATTTTTATTTTTCTGAGAAAATTCCATACTGTTTTCCATAATGGTTGTACCAGTCTGCACTCCCACCAACAGTGAACTAAGGACCCCTTTTCCCCACAACCTCTCCAACATTTGTTGTTTGTTGCTTTGTTTATGATAGCCATCCTGACAGGTGTAAAGTGGTATCTCATTGTGGTTTTAATTTGCATCTCTCTGATAGCTAACGATATTGAGCATCTCTTCATGTGTCTCTGAATGTTCTGTATGTCCTCCTTGGAGAAGTGTTTGTTCAAGTCCTTTTCCCATTTTTTAATTGGGTTGGGTGTCTTCTTAGAGTGGAGTCGTGTAAGTTCTTTGTATATTTTGGAGATTAAACCTTTGTTTGAGGTATCATTGGCAAATATGTTTTCCCATACAGTTGGTTGTCTTTTTAATTTAATACTGTTTTCTTTAGCCACGCAGAAGCTTTTTATTTTGATGAGATCCTATTTGTTTATTATTCTTTCCTTTATGTCCCTTGCTCTAGGGGACATATCAGTAAAAATGTTCCTATGTGAAATATCTGAGATTTTTCCTGCCAATGTTCTCCTCTAGGACTTTAATGGTGTCACGGCTTATATTTAAGTCTTTTATCTGCCTTGAATTTATTTTGGTGTATGGTGTAAGTTGGTGCTCAAGTTTCATTTTTTTGCACGTAGCTGTCCGGTTCTCCCAACACCATTTGTTGAAGAGGCTATCTTTACTCCATTTTATGTTACTGCCCCCTTTGTCGAATATTAATAAAAATGTGGAACGCTTCACAAATTTGCGTGTCATCCTTGCGCAGGGGCCGTGCTAATCTTCCCTGTATCGTTCCAATTTTAGTATATATACTGCCGAAGGGAGCACTAAATGTTTTTTTTTTAATTTTATTTATTTATCTTTAGAAGGGAAGGGAAGGGAAGGAGAGAAGGAGAGAAATATCAGTGTATGGTTGTCTCTCATGCATCCCCTGTTGGGAACGGGCCTCTGCTGGGAACTGGCCTGCAACCCAGGCATGTGCCCTGACGGGGAATCAAACAGCCATCTTTTGGTTCACAGGCCCATGCTCAATCCATTGAGCTATACCAGCCAGGGCTTCTTTTTATTTTAATACTCTTTTCTTTAGCTGTGCAGAAGCTTTTATTTTGATGAGATCCCATTTGTTTATTCTTTCCTTTATCGTCCTTGCTCTAGGGGACATATCAGTAAAAATGTTGCTGCGTGAAATATCTGAGATTTTCCTGCCAATATTCTCCTCTAGGACTTTAATGGTGTCACAGCTTATATTTAAGTCTTTTATCCACCTTGAATTTATTTTTGTGTATGGTGTAAGTTGGTGCTCAAGTTTCATTTTTTTTTTTGCATGTAGCTGTCCAGTTCTCCCAACACCATTTGTTGAAGAGGCTACTTTTAGTCCATTTTATGTTACTGCCCCCTTTGTCAAATATTAATTGCCCATAGAGACTTGGGTTTGTTTCTGGGCTCTCTGTTCTGTTCCATTGGTCTATGTGCCTGTTTTTATGCCAGTACCAGGCTGTTTTGATTACAGTGGCCTTGTAATACAGTTTAGTATCAGATATTGTGATCCCTCCTACTTTGTTCTTCTTTCTCTGAAGTTTATGGCTTATAATGGCTTATAATGGCTGGCATTAGTTGAATATTTACTACAGACCAGGTACTGTGCTAAGTGCTTTCTTTGGCTTGTTTGATTTAGTTCTCATAACAATCACATGAAGTAGTTTTTATTTTGATTCTCAGTTTCTAGAGAAGAGAGCTAAGGTTGAGAGAGGTTAAGTAACTAGCCCAGGTTGCACAGCAAGCTGTGAAGCTGGGGTTTGAAGCCAGGAAGTCCCACTGCAGAGCCCACTGATTTAGTCTCACACAATCCTGCTGCGTCTTCTAGAATCTTCAAGAGACTCTGTCACCTTCCCTGGGCCCTACTGGGACTTCCAGGTCTCCAAGGCATTTTCTCGCCCATGTCTTATTGCCGACCTTGCTTGTTGGGAGCAGTTAAAGTGTTTGTTGAATAACTGAAGCCTAGAATTGTGTGTCGCGCTGCATCTCTGACCTCCACCTTGAGCCAATGAAGAAGGAGAGCAGCCAGCTCCCCACCTTGCTCCCATCCCAGCAGCCAGGGCACTCCTGCATGGCCACCTTTCCTGCCTGGGCACTGGTGGAGTGACACCTGCTGCAAATGGCACTGTGACCACAGGCTCAGCTGATAAGGAGTCAGAAGGAAGCCCAGCTCTGGGCTCTGGAGTCAAAGGAGGTTAGTCCTTTCTAAGACTTGGTAGCCTGGCTGCAGCAGAAGCGATTAACACAATTTCTGCCTTCTTGGGATACTTGAGTAGCCCAGGAATGTGATCTTAGGATATCCTAGCAACATAGCCTCAGCCCTTTAGAATTAGTGTCTTTTCCAACCTCCCTGAATCTCAGGAACCACTGATTCTGCCTGCCCAGCCCAGTGCTGTGCTCACTCACTGCCCTGGGAACCAGCAGGCTGGCTCTCTTTCCCGATTCCTTTTCCTAATTCCAGGATGACCAGCTACCTAGCCTTGGCCCTGCCACTTGTGTGCTCAAGGCCTGTCCTGTTCCAGGGTTGTTGCAGGAGCAGCAACCACCACACCCCTGTCCCCACTGAAGAACAGGTGACATTGTAGGCTGAAACCTGTCTCCTTCCTTTAGTGGGTTGAATAGTGTCCTCTCAAAAGACATTCTAACTGCTGATTCCTGGTACCTGAATGTGACCTTCTGTAGAGAAGGGGTCCTTGTAAACATCATTAATCTAAGGATCTTGAGATGAGATCATCCTGGATTGCCTGGGTGGGCCCTAAATCCAATGACAGCTGTTGTTATAAGAACCAGGCAGAGAGAGATTACAGATCCGGAGACAAAGGAGGCCATGTGCAGATGGAGGTAGAGACTGGAGCTGTGCAGCCCCCAGCCAAGGACCATCAGGAGCCCCCAGAAGCTGGAAGAGAAAAGGAAGGGTCCTCCCCTAGAGCCTCTAGAGAGAACATGGTCCTGCTGACACTTTGATCTTGGACCTCTGGCCTCCAGAACTGTGACACAATAAATTTTTGTTGTCTTAAGCCGCCAAATTTGTGGTAATTTTTACAGCAGCAACAGCAAACTGACACATCCCCTAATGATGGGTGTGGGATCCAGAGTGCAATACTGGCCCTGCCCTGGATTGAGAGCCTGATCCTGGCCAGCCTTTGGCCTGGCTGCTCAGCACCTTGTAGGCACCAAGGATCCAATCAATACCAATGAGCAGAAGGGACTGGATGGAACAGGAGTAAATTGAGTGTAGCTGAGTTAAAAGGTGGCATTCAAGGACTCACCTGAGTTCAACTCCTCTGTGTAATATTTGTTGGCTAAACCTTTGTTTCCTCAAAAGATAGCGACCACAGGGGTAATTATTACTATCAGGGTAGAACAGAGGGAATAGCAGGCTGGGAAGTTGGGGATTCTAGAGCACCTCTGTTATGGGCTGGTTCTGTGACCTCCAGTGCCTGCCTCTGCGCAAGGGGGCCAATGTGTCCTATCCCTGCACTCCATGGTACTGTTGTGAGAATCAGAGGAAAGAGAATAGTTGTAAGCCTCTTGCAAACTGTCAAGTATTTCTTTTTAAAAATAAATTTAAAAAATTATTGATGAGGGAGAGAGAGAGAGAAACGTCGATCTGCTGTTCCCCTCATTCATGCACTCACTGGTTGCTTCCTGTATATGTTCTGACCAGAAATTGAACCTGCAACCTTGGCATGTCAGGATTATGCTCCAATGAACAGAGCCACACAGCAGGGGTTTTAAAGTATTTCATAAACCCAGGAGATTTGTATTACAATTAACATCATGATTATCTGTGTCCTGATGCATTTATACTCCAGTCTATGTGCCTTTGTGTAACTCAATAGGTGTAGGGCAGGGGGGTTTCCAAGCTACTTATGACCCAAAGTGAGTCATGATTGTCAACCCATGTGACTTCTGGTGCTCGAAGTCGAGGCCCTTACCAGTGAATGGATTGATAAGGTGAACCTTTCTTTGTGTGAGGGAGGGCAAGGAAGAGATGAGGTCACTGAGGCTGTCTGAGAACTTTTGCTGAGTTTGTATGGACACATTCTGATTAGTTCTGCACCTGGTGGAAGTTCTGCACACATCACAGATGCAGAGGAAACCCTAGAGATCTGGCAGCAGCCTAGATTGGATGGATGGAGAAATCTGTTACATCTGTCTTGTATCTGGAGTCTTTATGCTTCCTGGGGGTGGAGGAGAAGGGATCCAGGACTCTCTAGTGACTGTCCTTTAGGTCTTGGCTTTATGAGAATGTAGTTAGCCTCCTTTGAAGGACTGTCATCAGGCCTAACTGATTCCATTTTCTCTACCAATCACTTTCACATGGCATCTTTCTCAGCTACTACACACCCCTTAAAGACAGAGATGTACAACACTGAATGTACTAAATGTCACTGAACTGTGCACCCACAGCTTAACACGCAGCGCCAGGCACATGGTCCTCAATCTGAAGGGTTTTTGGAATAACTCATGCTCTAACCTGGAGATGGGGAGGTTCTGGCAATTTATAGGTTTCCACAGCTGGGAGTGCAGCCCAGCTGCTTTCAAAAGACATACAACAGGGAAGGGGGCAGGGTGTATCATTATCTGTGTCTAAAAATCTGATGACTAATGAATATGTAAATGCTAAATCACTACAAACAGGGAGTGGAATGAAATGATTAGGGGAGGGGAGGAAAAGCACAGAGAGTCCATCTCTCAGATTATTGAGGGAAACTAGGAAGTAGGACATTATAAATGGTGCATTATAAACGGTGAGAATTGTCTCCAAGGGCTTCCTGTCCAGCTGTGTCAGGATGTGGAAGATGGTGGGGTACATAAAGGGCCACCATAAGGCTTACAAAGAGTGGTGTCAGGGCCTTTTAGAATGTTGTAGCTGTAGGAGTCTGATCTGGTTTTGCTTGGCTGCCTCTTACATGCCTGGGGACTGGCCTGCAACCCAGGCATGTGCCCTGACTGAGAATTGAACAGGTAACCTTTTGGTTCCTAGGCTGGCACTCAATCCACTGAGTGCCAGCCTGAGCCACACCAACCAGGGCTTGATCTGGTTTTGAATCTGAACTCTGTCCCTAGCCTTCATGTGACTTTGGGCATGTCACTCTTCAACCTCCAGTTTCACATCTCTAAAATAGGGACAATAATATCTACCTCAGAGGGTTGTGGTAAGGACCAACCAGATCACAAGTGAAAGTGTCCAGTGGTTTCTAGCACTTACAACATGTTCAGTGTAAGTTTACTATTTTTTTTTCTTACTTTCTGGCTTGGACAATGTACTCTTCTGAACCTCTCAGTTTCTTCATCAGTAAAAATGGGATGCATGAGGGTGCCTGACACACAGCTGATGCTCAGTAATGGTTTGTTTTTATTTTTAACCATTTTCTTTTATTTTGAAACAACTTTAGACTTAAAGTTGTAAAAACACTAGAGTTCCCCTGTACTTTATATCTAAACTTCCCCTAATGTTGACATCGTACATAATCATAGTACAAAGATCAAAACCAGGAAATTAACATTGGCACAATGTGATACTATTAACTGAACTGCAGACCTTATTTCTTTGTCCTTTTCTGTTTCAGGTTCCAAAACAGGATCCCATGTTCCATTTAGTTGTTGCATCCCTTAGTAATTTTCTCCAGTTTGTGATAGTTTCTCAGTCTTTGTCTTTCCTGACCTTGACATTCTTGATGAGTATGGGTCAATTACTTGAAAGAAATATTTCTCAATTTGGGCTTGTCTGATGTTTTCTCATGATTAGATTGAGGTTATGTACTTTAGGCAGACATACCACAGCAATGATGTTGTGTTATTTCTTTTTCCTTTATTGTGGTTACATACATATAATATTTACCATTTATACCATTTTAAAATGTACGACACAGTGGCATTCAGTACCTTCACAGTGTTGTGTGTCTACCACTTTCATCTAGTTCCAGAACATTTCCATCACCCCTCTGAGACCCCCCCCTTACTCATTAGCACTCCCCATGCCCATCCCCCAGCCGCTGGCAATCACTAATCTGCTTTCTGTCTCTATGGATTTGCCAATTCTGAAATTTCATATAAATGGAATCACACAATATGTGGTCTTCTCCTGACTGGCTTTTTTTTTTTTTTCCTAAGCATCATGTTTTCAAGGTTTGTCTGGGTTGTAGTACTTACTCATTTTTTTCAGTACGTATTCATTTTTTATGTATGAATAATAGTTCTATTACATGGACGGACCACATTTTACCTTATTTTCTAATTCAACAGTGAAACCTGTCGTGGGCTCTGCCTGAGATGTGCCAGAGGAGGAAGAAGAAGACTCCTGTGACTGGCAGGAGGTACTGTGAGGTACCAGGAGAAGGGCCAGGATTGGCACACTGGGGAGTATAGGACTGTGCAGGCAATACTTATGGAGGCCACGGCAGTACTGTTGACTGGGTAGCAGATTGCTTTGAAAGTTTCATTTGTGGAAAAGGAAAAACAGTGGTACTTGAAGAGGGGAAGATGACTCAGGTATGGGAAAGGAAACTCTGGAGCTGAAGGAGTTGGTTCTCTGTGGGACCAGCTTTCGAGGGGCAACCACGGCTTCCAGAGGCCAGTCCACCTGGCCACCGGAGGCTGGGGCTCAGACCGAAATAGTCACCAGGGTTGTGTGCTCAGGAAGGGGCTAGTGCTCCAGGGGACATGTGCTCATTGCTTATAGAGAAAGGGGCCTCTCCCTTCAGTGGCAAACTTCTACTTATAAAGAAGGTGTGCCGAAGGGGAGGGTAAATAATTTTCATTTTCTCAACGTCGCACCCCAAGTGCTCCTTAACTAGCAGTCTCCCGTAGGTTTCCTGGAACGGGTGTCAGGAACGAACCGCAAGCAGAGGTACTTCCCCAGCCAGTCTCGCGGCCCAGACCGGCCTCTGCAGCACCGCACTGTTAGCTGCTGGCCACCCGGGCGCGGCGCTGCCCCGGGGCGGAGGGCGGAGCCGCAGCGCGCGCCCGCCCCCGCCCGTAGCAAAGTCAGCCCAGTCCCGTCAGCCCCGTCAACCCGGCGCGCGCACGGTGCGCGTTGTCGAGGCTGGAGGCGGCGGCGTGCGCGGGCCGCGCGTGCGCGCTGCGGCGGGGCGAGGGGCGGTGCGGGCGCGAGTCTGTCAGTGACAGCGGGCGGGTGAGGGGGCCTGGGATGGTGGCTGAGGCCGCGTCTTTTCCAACATGAGGCAGCAGCGCCGTGGGGCTCGGCGGTGGCCGCAGTGGTGGCCACGGCGGCTTCTCTAGCTTGGAAGGTTGCCCCGGGCGGGCGTCCCGAGCCGGCGTCGCGGGAGCGGGCTCTGCGGCAGTGCCGCGCACGGGCCGCCGGCTGAGGGGCCAGCGCCCTGAGCTTGGTGCCCGGCGGCTCCCTGGCCCTGGGCATCCCCGCCCGTTGGGTCTTCGGTGGCGACCGGGAGCGGGCGGGCGGAGCTGGGAGCGGGCCTCTCTAGACGGGTCGCGCCGACGGCCGCGGCCGCAGCGCCGCGGGCTCCGCAAACTCACTGCCCGCCTCCTGCGGGGCGGGACAGCAGGGTCCGGCCGGCGGCCTGACGCAGTGGAGGCGCCGTTCTGCGCAGCATGAGGGGCCCACCGCAACCGCCGCGAGAGCCGCGTTCGCTGGAGCGGCCGGCGGCGTGAGTGCTCGGAGAGGACTCCCCTCCACCGCTGCCGCGGTGGGCGCAGCAGGCGAGTGTGTACTCGAAGGGACGCGCCGCGGGCTTGGGCGGCGCCGGGTACTCCGTGGCCGCCGCCTCGCGGACCCTGGGCACTGCGGGCACGTCTCGGGTGGCTGGGGTCGGCCTCGAGGTGGGACTTTGGAAGCGCTGATAAGACATTACTGCAGTTTTGTGAGCATATGGTGCCTTTGCAGGCGGATCACTGGGTCCGCCACTTAGAAAATGGATAGAGCTCGTGGTCTTCAGGTGCGTGTACCTGGGTGGGAATAAACACCAGCCTAACTCAGCTTTTTTCGCTGACAGGTAGCGGTGATCCTGGCCTGGTGTGGCTCCCGGCCCGCCACAACATGGCTTCCCCGCCCCACCAGCAGCTGTTGCAGCACCACAGCACGGAGGTGAGTTGTGACTCCAGCGGAGATAGCAGCAGCGTGAGGGTCAAAATCAACCCCAAGCAGCTGTCGTCCAACAACCACCCCAAACATTGCAAGTACAGCATCTCCTCCAGTTGTAGCAGCTCCGGGGACTCAGGAGGCGTCCCTCGGAGAGTGGGCGCCAGAGGCCGTCTGCGCAGGCAGAAGAAACTGCCTCAGCTGTTCGAGAGGGCCTCCCGTCGGTGGTGGGATCCCAAGTTCGACTCAGTGAACCTGGAGGAGGCTTGCCTAGAGCGCTGCTTCCCGCAAACCCAGCGCCGCTTCCGGTACGCGCTCTTCTATATCGGCTTTGCCTGCCTGCTCTGGAGCATCTATTTTGGTATTCACATAAGATCCAAACTGATAGTCATGGTAGCTCCGGCTCTGTGCTTCCTCGTGGTGTGCGTGGGCTTTTTTCTCTTTACTTTCACCAAGCTGTACGCCCGACATTATGTGTGGACCTCTCTGGTTTTCACCCTCCTGGTGTTCGCCCTGACCTTGGCTGCCCAGTTTCAGGTTCTGACACCTCTCTCAGGACGTGTTGACAGCTCCAATCATACTCCCACAGCTAAGCCCAGAGACACTTGCTTATCTCAAGTGGGGAGCTTTTCCATGTGCATTGAAGTGCTCTTTTTGCTTTACACCGTCATGCACTTACCTTTGTACTTGAGCTTGTTTTTGGGAGTGGCCTATTCTGTTCTTTTTGAGACCTTTGGCTATCATTTCCGAGATGAAGACTGTTTCCCCTCTCCTGGAGCAGGGCCCCCGCACTGGGAGCTGCTGAGCCGAGCCCTGCTCCATGTCTGCATTCATGCCATTGGGATCCACCTATTTATCATGTCCCAGGTGAGATCCAGGAGCACCTTCCTCAAGGTGGGACAGTCAATTATGCACGGAAAGGATCTGGAAGTGGAAAAAGCCCTGAAAGAGAGAATGATTCATTCTGTGATGCCAAGAATCATAGCTGATGACTTGATGAAACAGGGGGATGAGGAGAGCGAGAATTCTGTGAAAAAGCATGCCACCTCCAGCCCCAAGAACAGGAAGAAAAAGTCTTCCATACAGAAAGCCCCTATAGCATTCCGTCCATTTAAGATGCAGCAGATTGAAGAGGTCAGTATTTTATTTGCAGACATCGTGGGCTTCACCAAGATGAGTGCCAACAAGTCTGCTCACGCCCTGGTGGGTCTCCTCAATGATCTGTTTGGTCGCTTCGACCGGTTGTGTGAAGAGACTAAGTGTGAGAAAATCAGCACACTGGGAGATTGTTACTACTGTGTGGCAGGGTGCCCTGAGCCCCGGGCCGACCATGCCTACTGCTGCATTGAAATGGGCTTGGGCATGATAAGAGCCATCGAGCACTTCTGCCAGGAGAAGAAAGAGATGGTGAACATGCGTGTCGGCGTTCATACAGGGACTGTCTTGTGTGGAATCTTAGGCATGAGGAGGTTTAAATTCGATGTGTGGTCCAATGACGTGAACCTAGCCAATCTCATGGAGCAGTTGGGAGTGGCTGGCAAGGTTCACATTTCGGAAGCCACTGCAAAATACCTAGATGATCGGTATGAAATGGAGGATGGGAGAGTTACTGAACGCCTTGGTCAGAGTGTTGTTGACCAATTGAAAGGTACGTGCATTTCTTTGCCTAGTCACCTCCCTTCCCAATCCTGTTTGTGTTGAAACAAAACAAAACAAAACAAAACAAGACAAAACAAAACAATGTCTTTCCAGTGTCAGTATCTAAAGGCAGATCAGGTGTTGTCTCAGGATACCTTACTTTGGGGGCATCTCAGGGCCAGTGGGACTTTTCCTCCAATGAGTCAAATATCACACATCTGTTCATACTGTGGCAGTGCTGACCTAGATTAGACCTGTAGAAGGAAGGAGAACTTTGAAAGTGCATTTCCTTGCCAGTTGGCTGTTAATGTGTCCGAAATTCTGGGGGCAGGTATGGATGTCAGGGTACAGAAGCGCTGCAGTTAGAACTTTGAAGCACTTTCAGAAATTGCTTTTGCATTTCATTTGGTCGCCCTTAACTCTCATCAAACCTTTCTCTATGCTCTTTTCTAACAGTGTGAAGACTAAAACCTTTTTCCTGTCTAGGCCTCCTTTTGCTGGGACAAAGAAATCAGCTCAGCCCTGTAGGACTCTGAGAATTAGGGAGACTTATATACCCCTAAGTGTACTTTGCCTTTGCTTAGTTTAAAAACAAATTTGCATTTTCATCTTCCAGTTTTATTTAATGATGCTTTCTTATCATGGTATTTGTATTATCATATAGGCTGTAGCATTTTAGAATGTTGAATTTCTCAAGATGCCAGGTAATTTGAAAGTGAGCAATGTACCCAGAGCAGTGTTTAGATCCCCTACCACCAGCCCCTCAGATTAGTATCTGGTCCCTTGTCCCAGCCTTAAGCTCCTTACTTCTATTCTTGATATTTTCATTGAGCTTCTCTTGTTTCATTTTTCTTATTTTCATATAGGACACAAATCTTGGAGGACTAGGAAGTGATGTTTAAGTAAGTGGGACCAAAAGTAAGGATTCTAAATAACTAACACTTTTAAAAAACAGTCCTTATGTTTTACTAAAATATTCCTGATTGAGGGGAACATCTGTTTGGGAAGTATGTAGGGAAAATTACATTGATTTTTAAAAGCCTAAATTTGTAAAGCTATATTATATGTTTTGTGGTGCTCACATGTTGCATAATTATACAGTGAAAAGCCCCAGGAAAGGGGATCCTTGGAAGGATAAGTAACAGTTCAAATCAGAAGTACAGTATGTGGTTGAGTTTGAAGACCTGAATAGGTCAACTGATATTTTCTTTGCTTGTGATTAGAGTTCCCTATATCATCTACTCACTGGTTATCTGGTGAGGGTGCTTTGTTCTTCTCCGTATTTTTCTTTATTAATTCTGCTAGTAGTTGAATAATACAGATGTAGTAGAAAAAAATTCTCACCTGATAGTTACCTCTACCTAGAGAGTTTTAAATGCTACTTTGAGGAGGCCAGAAACTATACTTTGTAGTTCACTTGAGAGATTCTGCCATGACAAATGTCTTTCCCTGTAGGATAGTGGCTCTTGCTCTCGACTCTGAGGGTGCCAGTGGAATGCAGTGCGGACGTAATACTGCTAGACATATTGACATCTTTAGGGTCCAAGTGTTGCAGGCTCTGTCCTCAGGGACAGTGGGACAGATTTCCGGAGGATGGAGTTGTGCTATGCTACGTTGAATTAAGTATGGCAATGATAGCAGTTCTCTAAGTGGTACTTTGAACAGGGTATTACTTGAATTTCAAAAATAAAAACATGTAATCATTAACTATGTCTGGAAATTGCCAAGTCTTTGACTCTTTGGCAGTACTCATTTTTGTTAATTTATGAGTAATTTTATTTTCAGTTTACAGACCAAAGTTCTAAAGATGCAAACAAGAAAAATACTAGGATGGGTTTGTTGATTTTTTTAACCTCAAATAGTATAAACTTGATAAATTTACTTTTTCTCTAAATTGTGTACACTGTTTATTTATAAGGAAAAGTTTTAGGACTGGATGGAAAATAGGGAAAGACAAGGCTCAACTAAACTAGTGATTTCTTAATATCGTATTTCCTCCTTTAACTGTTTCTCTGAGACCATGAGTTTTGCTATGTTCAGCTTATTTTAGAAAGTTTTGTGGACAGGCCTCCACTAATAGAGGATGTCTACATAACTTCCTGCCCCTTTTTGAAATTGCACAGTTTGAATTATCAGACATCGTACAAATCTGCTAAATTGGGATGATCACATGGTATAGAAGACCCTTTTCATATATGGGGTTAGGATTATATATGTAAGATTTCTTTTAGCTGGTCTTTGGGTTTTTGGTAGATATTTGCTCTATACACTGTTGAGCATTAGCCATTCCTTCTCATCCCCTTTTCTGATGATGGGGTTAAAAACACCTAGTAGAGGGCTGTGTAGAAATGAACATCGGTAGAGTAAACTAGGGGTTCCAGAACTAGCTTGGCAGTGTGAAAGGAAGCTACAACTCTAATTTACCTGAACAGGCTTTGTGGAAGGGTGAACTTTCATTATTTATGCACATTTACTCCTTGAAAATCTTTTATTATGCCCCTGCAATACACCTGGCACTGAGGATGCACAGATGGAGTCATGAGAGTTCCTGACCTCCAGGAGCTAAGTTATAAATATCATACAGTGCATAGAGTCAGGAACGCTTTAGGAAGGTACATGTGTTGTACTTCAGGTGAGTCTTGAGATTGAGCAATGCTTTCCATGTAGATAGAAACAGAACATTTGGTACAGTGGGACAAGCATGGGCAAAGGCTTGGGGTTGTTTCTTGGTGGGTTGGGCAATTGTAAGTAATTCATTAGGACAAGGAAGGTTGTGGGTCTCATGGGAAGGAGTTTGGATTCAAACCTGTAGGTATTGGGGAGCCACTGATAGGCTTTATGCAGGAGGCCTAGGTGATCTGATTTGCAGTTTTAGAAAGCTCACTGTTTTAGTTCTAGGGGCTATGTTGGAAGGGTATGATACTGGAAATTAATGAGCTGTGTCAGTAAATCCCAGGCAGGGTTGATGGTAGCTTGAACCAAGGTAACAACAGTGGTAATGGAGGCAATGGGACGGATGTGAGAGTAGTAAGATCAACTTGATAGGATTTAGAGCCATATTTAAACAGATGACTGGGGGAGCCAAGGGGCTTGATGGTTTGAATGGGGAAATGGCCTTTCAAGTTTCTGGAATTGATACGGGGACAGTTTGCGGTCAAGAATGGGTGAGAGGCCCTTGAAATTTCTATGGTATGGATGGAGAATGCAGGATAGACTTGCAGAATGTGACAGGCCAGGACACATGGCTTGTTCATTCATTCATTCATTCATGAAATAACTTATTTTGTGTGCTGGGCACAGTTCCAGGTGCTGGGGATTTGGCAGTGAATAAAACAGACAAAAATTTCTGCTTTATGATGCTTCCATTCTAATACCATAGTGAGATGGTAAACAAATAAGTAAAATGTAAAGTTTGTTTTGTGTTAAGTTCTAAGGAGAAAACATGAAACAGGAAGGAGGATACGGACTGTGTGTGTGTGTGTGTGTGTGTGTGTGTGTGTGTAATTTTAGATAGGGTGGCCAATCACTGAGAGAGGTTGAATTCTCAGCATAGGACAGGATTTTGGAAATGATCCAAAAAATGAGGGACAATTATTATTAAAGATTGGGAGAAACAGTCTGATTTGAGTAATGGGGCAAAGGACCTTTCCACACCATTAGGGACAAAACACTGTACTCAAGAGGGTATTGGCTGTTCTGTTCTTCTTTGGCCCACAAACAAAAAGATGAGGCAGATTGTCTTGAACTGTTGGTTCTTCCTGTAGTAGGCAGAGAGTCACAAAGACAGAAGGTGAAACCATCAGAGAATACCTACAGATATCTTATTTTTCCCCTCTTAAATATTAAGAAGATTAAAAAAACAAAGGTACTCAGTCATTCCACCCACAATCATATTTTTATAGAAGAGGTGAGAGAAGGGAACTGCCTAGCATGCTCTGCTGAGGTAAGGAGGCTCATTCCCTTGGAATAGGCTGGAAGGTCAAGTCCTCCAATGGTGGTGGTGGCAATAGCAGAACCAGAGGGTGAAAGCTGGGGCAGGATAGATTTAAGAAGGTGTTGGAATTCTGGGTCTGGGATAATCAGGAATAGCCCTGACAGGCTTATGAGCCTTTTTCGACAAGCCAGTGGTTCTCAAACTTTTCTGGTCATAGGACCCCTTTATACTTCTAAAAATTATTATGGAATTCAAAGAATTTGTGTTCATATAAATTATCTATTGATATTTATCCTATTAGAAATTGAAACAGACTGAGAAGTTTCAAAAATCTTTCCTTGATTTATTTCAAAATAATAAGCCTATTGTACCCATGTATCTTACTGTAAATAACATTTTTAATAAAAATAACCACATTAAAATATTTTTATAAACAGCCCTGGCTGGTGTGGCTCAGTGGATTGAGCACTGGCCTGAGAACCAAAGGGTCACCAGTTAGATTCCCCATCAGGGCACATGCCTAGGTTGTGGGCCAGGTCCCACATGTGAGACCAGGTCCCAGTAGTGGGCATGTGAGAGGCAACCACACATTGATGTTTCTCTCCCTCTCTTTCTCTCTTCCTTCCCCTCTCTAAAAATAAAGAAATAAAAATTAAAAAATATTTTTGTAAACAAAGAAATTTGGTGAGAAGTGACATAATTTTACACTTCTGCACATCTTTTAATGTCTGGATTAATCAAAGACTGGATTTTTATTATTTTTATTTTTAAGATTTTATTTATTTATCTTTAGAGAGGAAGGGAAGGAGAGAGGGAGAGAAACATCAATGTATGGTTGCCTTTCATGTGTCCCCTGCTGGGAACCGGCCTGCAGGGAACCGGCCTGCAACCCAGGCATGTGCCCTGACTGGGAGTTGAACCGCAATTGTCTGGTTCGCAGGCCCACGCTCAATCCACTGAGCTACACCAGCCAGGGTTCAAAGACTGGATTTTTAAAAAAATTGTAAAATACACATAAAAATTTATCATGTTAGCCATTTTAAAGTGTGTCAGCTAGATTTTCTTAATTGCTTTGGCATTGCTTCAGGATGTTGAAGAATGTGTGGCAAATTTGTCTTGACTTTGATGAAGAGGTAGTTGGAAAATGGAGGAGCATATTAATAGCCTTTTAGGATAATTTTGGGTATTTTTCTTTGGTACGGAACTAACACCCAACAAACAAGTGGTAGTTTCTTAAGGATTACTTGCAATATGCATCTGAAATCCTATTAATCAGTTTCTTTGTATGCTATAAAAACCACATTGGATGTCTGAATGAATCTTTACCTAGGTGTAATTATGTAACATCATGCATTGGAAAATACAGGTATTTTGAGTTATACAGACCTTCTAAATGTCAACATAAGCAAGGACTTTAATATTGGGAAGATGTCAACTTCGCAGTGGCAGAGTTTTAGGAATTTTCCAGAATTCTGGTTTTCACTTGCAAGTTTGAATTTTATCGCTGGCAACAAATACTGTCAGTTGTTTTCCTTGAAGTGACAGGCTCATTTTGTTCATTTTTCAGGAACAGTCTGCCAAATACTCAAGTCTAAATGACCATAGTTTGTCTGTAGGTCAGTTATAAATGATATTCTATCAAAAAAGCATCTACTTAAGCATGCAGACCAAATAAGTTGCATGGATGCTTTTCATGACAACCACAGTACTTTGGTGTGCAGTGGAAGGGCTGTAAGCAAGTTTTTTCTTTGTCACACAGAATATTAAAGAGACATGCATTCAAGGTTGAGATTTAACACTATTATGCATTCTTACTGCTTCCTCAAAGGACATTCTTAAATAAAACTTTTTAAAAATTCTGCAAGTGTGCGGTGGTAAAGAACACGTTAATGGCCAGTACAGTTTGATGTCATTGCTTTGATTCAGGCACCAGCAGTTTTACCCTTGATTAGTTTTACATGCCAGCGTCAACACTGCAAAAAGCAAATAACATCTAGCATTATTGTGGAAAAAGTTTTGACTTCATAGATGCCCTGCAGAGGTCTCAGGGACCCCTGGGGTCTGCAGACCACAACTTGAGAAATGCTTTCCAAACACACATTCTCATGTAGATGAAACAACTGAAACTAGAATTAGGAAAGACCTGTCACATTGTGGAGGTAGCAGATGACTTTAGTTCATACATTTACACTTTCTCAAAAAAAAAATCCTTTGTGATTCTGCCAAGTCTTTGTTGCTGGTGTTTAGGGTTCATGATGAAGACCATCAACTTTGTTCTTTTAATTTATTTTTGCAGGGCTCACCCTTTAGCAGTATAGTTTAGTGGTTGGGTACATGGAATTTGGTTTCTGATACATTTGGATTTAATTCTTAATTCTCTGAGAACCTTAGACAAACTACATAGGGACTCTCCACCAGAATGATAGTACCTCTGTCAGAGGTTATTGGGAGAATTGAATTAGTTGATGATTCAAGTAAAGCACTTACATTAGCCTAGTGATTTGATTACAACAGCTGTTCAATAACCAACTCTTCTAGCTGGTGAGTCACATTTTGTACTGCTCTCAAGGGTATTTCTTTTTTCCTACACTGTATTTGGTACACATCTTGTATAATTTGGGACTGAAACTCAGAACACACCAGGGACTGTGATTGTGTCAGTTTCTTGAATTAAAAAGGGCAAGTGTCCAAAATACAAAGCACTGATAGCTTGCCCTAGATAAATTGTAGTTGCCAAGTTTGGCAGCTTCTTTACTGAAAACCCCAGGGAATCCAGGCAGTATTGTTCTTGGGCTGCTTCTGGTCCCAGGGCTTAGAGGTACTTAACATAATGTGGCCCCCTTGATAGCTGAGGAATTATGGGGAAATCTTTAGCTTTGAAATTCTGGAGATTTTGGCTGAGTTTTGAACTTAGAACATCCACCCAACTCTACTGTATTATACTGTAAATGAATGTACTAATCCCACAAGTATCAAATGAGTTTCCACTATTTGCTAGGTCTAGAAAGGTTCTAGAGATAGAGTCCCCTGGCTTCTTGGACCATACAGCCTAAAAAGGAACATAGGCATTAATCAAATAATCACCTAAACAAATATGCACTAGACTTACTTATCATATTACAAATACAGCTAGGAGATAAGGGCACTTATCATCTCTATTTTATACGCTAGGAACTGAAGCACAGAGATGTCAAGTAATTTAGGAGGGTCATACAGCTAGAAAGAGCTGCTAAGTGATGGAGCCAGTACAGTAGTCCCCCATTATCCATGGTTTTGCTTTCTATGGTTTCTGTTATCTATGGTCACCTACAGTCCAAAAATATTAAATGGAAAATTCCAGAAATGAACAATTTATAAGTTTCAAATTGTGTGCTCTTCTGAGTAGCATGATGAAATCTCTCACTGGGAGAGATGTCTTACTTGGGATGTGAATCATCCCTTTGTCCAGCGTATCCGTGCTATGTAACTATCCACACGTTAGTTACTTAGTAGTTGTGTTGGTTATCAGGGGTTGCTACAACATAGTGCTTGTGTTCCAGTAACCCTTATTTTACTTAATAATGGCTCCCAAACTATTCACATAATTTTTATTACAGTATATTGTCGGAATTTTTCTACTGTATTATTAGTTATTGTTACTCGCTTACTGTGTCTAATGTGTAAATTAAACTATCATAGGCTTAAGATGTATAGAGAAAAACATATAATACAGCAGTTTCTTGAGTAATGTCATTTTGTTCAATATCTTTTAATGCCATAGAAACTTAACTTGTTGATACCAGTTAGCCTGTGGCAAAATTGGTTTCAACATATGTTATTTTGCCTATGGTCCCAGAATTTATCCATGATGTTAAGTGAGGACTTATATGTTGTTGACCCTTGAACAACTTATAAGGGGGTTAGGGGTACTGACCTCCTTTCCAGTAAAAAATCCATGAATAACTACAGGTAGCCCTCTGCCTATGTGGATTCCCAATCATAAAGCTGACCTTTAAACATGGGTTTGAACTTCAGGGTTTAATTGAAAAAGATCAACATGTAAGTGGACCCATGCAGTTTAAACCCTTATTGTTCAAGTGTCAACTGTATATAAGGTTTGGTACTACTCTAGGTTTCAGGCATCCACTGGGGAATTGGAATGTATTTCCTGAGGATAAGGGGCAACTACCATATTTAAACCCGAAGGAGTATCAGAAAACACTATTTCCTATTACATAGGATTGTTGTCAGGATGAAAGGAGAAAATGATGTTAAGTACTTAGAAAGGTACTTGACACATTGTCATCCTTGAGATTAGATTCATGAGCTAGTGTTATTGAAAGTGGGGGACAATTTTCTTAGCAGCAGCAATAGCAGAAACAACTATCCCTCTGTTTAGCTCTTCCCAGTTTAGAGTGTTTTCATGCACATTGTAATCTTGACCATTGTGAAATCTTAGGATCATGGGAACTGTGTATGTTTAGAAGTTTATATTTTATTTGCTTGGTTCAACTGATATACTAGTTGTCAGGCTGAGTTGGTTTCTTAACATCCTCTAAAGGTGACCAGTGAACTTCTTAATACTCAGTATAAACTTTTGGATTTTAACTTTTGATATATTTTACTTCATTATGTATACATACATACATACATATATACATATGTATATATGGTATCCTAATGTGTAATATGAAAAATAGAGACATTTATTGAAGAAGATATAAGCTATAAGAAATATTGTACATAGGACAATGATTCCTCAGTCCCCTTCAAAGTGGGCACCTTGGGACCTCACACAGTTCTCCTAATCACTATCAGCTGTCCCGTCCTATTTTCCTGAATCTCACTGATGGTCTGAAATCTCTTCCCTTTCAAAGGTGATTTTAATTTTGGGAAAATCTAGAAGCTGCACAGTACCAAATCTGGGCTATAGTGGGGCTGAGTCACCTGGGTGATTCGATGTTTCTCAAAAATACTCTGCACTGGAAAGGTGATGCATGGGTGGGTGTGTTGTCGTGATGAAGCTGCCAATCCCCAGTTGCCCATTGCGGCCTTCTGAATCATCTGAATAATTTCCATGGAGGAATATTCAAGCTTAATGCAAAATTTGATGCAGATTTTTTACTCTACTTGCTCAGTCATTTTGAATATGACAGCCACATGATATACATGCTCCCTCAACAGTGTCTACTACCCCTGACTAGTACAGTGACGTCGTGATTGTTCACCCATGCACATTCCAGTTCAACCTTTCAGTTATATTAACAACGGCTGGATTTTTTCAGGACAGACCTCATCTCTCTCTCTCTCTCTCTCTCTCTCTATATATATATATATATATATATATATATATATATATACACATATATAGAGGGAGATATATATATATATATATATATACACAAATATATATATATTTGATGATCAATATGTTCCACCTTAGACCCATGGGAGGCCCTTCAGATTGGTCCCCTGAGACCTCAGGCTTTTCATATAGCCTGATAGTCTTTGATAACTTTCTTACTCATTTAATAACATTTTTAAGGAGTTGAAAATTATAGGTGTTAAAATCTCATTAATTCTTACTCTAATAGACCTTTTGTTTACATAGTTTTGAACCCTTTCTGATCATCTAAGTAGGCTAGATGGCAATCTGCCATTTGAGCCATAATTCTTGAAATTAAAAAATAAAAATCTGTCTGGTGACTGTAACTGGTCATGGATAGACTATTTAAAGCAACTCATTTGTGGTGTGGCTCAGTTGGTTGGAGTGCTGTCCTGTAACTGAAAGGTCATGGGTTTGATTCCCAGTCAGGGCACATGCCTGGGTTGCAGGTTCTATACCCTAATAGCGCATATGATCACTTTTACAGGCGTATAAAGGAAGCAGTCAGTCTTGTTTGATCAATATTTCTCTCTCCCTTCCTCTCTCTAAAAAGCAATGAAAAAATGTCCTCTAGTAAGGATTAAAAACAAAACAAAACTCCTTCTTGCTGAAACTGAAACTTTACGCAATTGCACGTTTTTGGCATGTGGAGGCAACACTAAGTTCTTCTGTGTTCTGCCTTCAAAACAATTTTTGCATATGAAATGTGTTTAAGTTTTTTAGGAGTTAGTGCTATAAGAGAGTGTGAATATGTTGAGAACTTTTCAGATGTCATTAATTATAATTTTGTTGCTAACAAATGCTTTAGGATAAGCCTTTTAGTGTTTTTGTTTAAAATTAAAAGCATGTTTGTTTAATTGCACATCCCTATGCCATTCTGTGTAGTTGCAAGTATAATTTTTAGTATTTACCTTTAGAGCTGGGATCTTGATTAGTTAAATGAGTCTTATACTTCTACCACTGCTAAGGGACCAAGTTTTGGAATGCATAGTGTTACAGACATAAGCAAACAAAAGGTGACCCTCACACATGCCATCCCTCTGTGTCATTTTATGGCTGTTTTATGTTTCCCCCCAGTTTTTATTATTGTTAATAACTTACTTTTTTTACATTCTGTTGTAAATAAAGTACAAAGCAATCTTCAAAAAATTTCACTAATTCTGTTTGATATATTTATTCAGAGACTGAGCTGTAAAGTTTACCCTTTCCTTTAATGAAAAGAAAATTAATAGCCTGTGCACATTTATGTGAAGAAATAATGCCACAGAAGAAATGGTTTGTGCTTCTTAAGCTCGTTGGAAGGTTTAATTTGCATTCTTAAGATTGACAGTTATAGAGCAATGCAGGATTTTTTAAAATACAAAGTCATCCCACCAACATCTGTTGAGGGACACTGCCTGTGAATACTGGTAGCTAGGGATAAAGAAGAATAAGATGAAAAACATCCTAAACCAGAATGTAGATTACCTGTTTGCCGACTAAGAGTAGCCTCAGTCCAGCAAGCCCCATTCCCTAGGACAGCTGTGGAACGTTTTAGAAGGCCTAACTCCAGGAATTTCCTTCATAGGGATCTTGCTCTGCATAGTGCTTCCTAGAATGATTGCCCTGCCTCTCTTCTTCCTATCTTGGATAATAATGCATTTGACTTAGTTATTTTTGTTTATGATCTGTCTCCACTCCACTAGAATGTGTCTTGAGAGCAGGAATTTTTGCATGTTTTATTTACAACAGTATTCCTAACATTGGGAACATGGCCTAGCTTGTAGTAGATGCTCAATAATATTTGTGAGGGAGGTGAATGAATGAATGAATGAATATTATAACTACTTGAGCTCTGTCTGTGGGCACTCTGTTGTATGTGAAACCACACCCCAGACATCTACACAGAACAAACTAGAAGGTAGAGAGCAGAAAACTGGTTTTCTAGGAATAGTTGAATGGTTTATTAAATAGAGGCTGTGGGTTGAGCCTTGAAACTATCTAGGGAAGGAGACAGAGAAAGCCGCAAATTCAGTGTCTGGAAATGTGGAATATAGGCCCATGGGTGTGGGAGAATGGATAGCCTTGGAACCAGAGTATCCAAGGGCACTGCAGTGAAGGTTGTGAGGTAGGGCTGGAACTCAGATGATTGAAAACCAAAGTGTTTGTTTAGGGCCTAGGAAATATAGTTTGAATGTCTTAGTTTAGGCAAACATTAAAAAATTTTTTAAAATAGAGATTTCAAGAACTGTATTTATCTCGAGGAACTTCTGGCCAAGATGGAGGCATAGATAGACACATTATGCCTCTTTGCACAGCCAAAAGAAGGACAACAAATTAAAAAAAAAAACAGAACTGATAGAAAATTGAACTGTAGGGAAGTCCGACAACCAAGGAGTTAAAGAAACATTCATCCACACTGGTAGGAGCGGTTGAGACAGGTAGCTAGGCAGAAAGGACTTATGGAAAGGCAACAGCTGGAGGACCCGGTGAGGTGGCAGATTGCTGACTAGGCAGTCCCACCTTCCCATGCAGATAAACCAGAAGGGACAACTGGGGAGTGAGACAGACCATGCAACCCAGGGTTCCAGTAGGTTCCAGTGCAGGGAAATAAAGCCTCAAACCTCTGATTGAAAACATCTGTGGGGGTTGAGGGAGCAGTGGGAGAAACTCCCAGCCTTACAGAAGAGTTCATTGGAGAGACCCACAGGGTCCTAGAATATACACAAACCCACCCACCCAGGAATCAGCACCAGAAGGGCCCAATTTGATTGTGGAAAGCAGAGGAAGTGACTGAAAACTGGCAGAGAGCTGGGCAAGTGCCATTGTTCCCTCTCAACCCCTCCCCCACATACAGCATCACAGTACAGCAATTGGGGTTGCCCCGCCCTGGTGAATACCTAAGGCTCTGTCCCTCACTATGTAACAGGCATGCCAAGACAAAAAAAATTGGCCCAAATGAAAGAAGAGATTAAAGCTCCAGAAAGAATACAATTAAGTGACAAAGAGATAGCAAACCTATCAGATGCATAGTTCAAAACACTGGTAATCGGGATGTTCACAGAATTGGCTGAATATGGTCGCAAATTAGATGAAAATATGAAGGCTATGTTAAGTGAAATAAAGGAAAATGTACAGGGAACCGATAGTGATGGGAAGGGAACTGGGACTCAAATCAATGGTGTAGACGAGAAGGAAGAAAGAAACATTCAACCAGAGAAGAATGAAGAGACAAGAATTCAAAACAATGAGGAGAGGCTTAGGAACCTCCAGGACATCTTTAAATGTTACAACATTTGAATTACAGGGGTACCAGAGGAGAAGAGGAAGAGCAAGAAATTGAAAACTTATTTGAACAAATAATGAAGGAGAACTAGACTTCTAGGAAGTCCGGGAAGCTCGGAGAGTCCCAAAGAAGTTGGACCCAAGGAGGAACACACCAAAGCACATCATAAGTATATTAGCCAAGATTAAAGATAGGGAGAGAATATTAAAAGCAGCAAGAGAAAAGGAGACAGTTACCTACAAAGGAATGCCCATAAGACTGTTAGCTGATTTCTCCAAAGAAAACTTGCAGGCAGGAAGGGGCTGGAAAGAAGTATTACAAGTCATGAAAGGCAAGGACCTACATCCAAGATTGCTCTATCCAGCAAAGCTATCATTTAGAATAGAAGGGCAGATAAAGTGCTTCTCAGATAAGGTCAAGTTAAAGGAGGTCATCATCACCAAGCCCTTATTGTATGAATGTTGTTATCTTCTTCTAAGAAGAACATAAAAAATATGAACAGTAAAATGACAGCAAACTCACAATTATTAACAACCACACCTAAAACAAAAACGAAAACAAACTAAGCAAGCAGCTAGAACAGGAACAGAATCACATAAATAGAGATCACATGGAGGGTTATCAGTGGGGGAGTGGGAGGGGGAGAAAGAGGGGAAAAGGTGCAGAGAATAAGTAGCATAAATGGTAGGTAGAAGATAGGAGGAGGTTAAGAATAGTGTAGGAAATGTGGAAGCCAAAGAACTTACATGTATGACCCATGGACATGAACTAAAGGGGAAGAATGAGGGTGGGAGGGGGTGTGCAGGACAGAGGGGAATAAAGGGGGGGAAATGGGACAACTGTAATAGCGTAATCAAAATATATTAAAAAAAGAACTATCTTTAATAATTCTGTAGATTTTTATAATTCTTACTTGATATTCATTTATGCACATGAAAAACCAGCATACCCTTTTTTGGGGCAAAGCTCCTGCATAGTCTTTGTGCATAATTTCCAGGATTTTTATGTAATGCTATTAAATTCTGCTCATGTTTTTCTTTCTAAGAAAAATGTGCTGATGAAAGCAGCTTTTGAATCATTTATATTTGTGTTTGAATTGTTTGGGAAATATTAAATTAGGTTTTTACCATCTAGTTTGCAGAGGAAGAAAACCCACATGCACATGGTTTATTTTCTTGTATGTGGATGTTAAAATACAATATACCATTAAGTCTTGGACATTTTAAGTAGAGCTCTACAGCACATTGATTCAGTTAATTTTGTCCTATTTGGTGGTTAATATTCAAAGTGTGGAGTACATTGCATTCTGTAACTTCGTAAAAGAGTTCTTTTCCCCTTCAGAATATGATTCTTATGGTTATTAATGTTAATTTTTGTTTTGTGAATGAGCTGTCTAAAAGCCAGATGGTGTGGTGATCAGGGGATGTTTCTGAAAGGAAAGCACTGTTATAGAATTATCTTATTATTTTTAAAAATTAATTTCTTCAGATTAACTTGTCACCTTAAGATGTTTTCTTTACTAACTTGTTAAGCACTTTTGGGAAATAATTTATTCTTCTGGTTCTCAGTTTCTTCATATTTGTAAAATGTAAAGTTTGAATTACGGTGAATGTGCTTTAAATCCCTCATCATTCTCTAAGCATAGCTGAGCTTCTCACATGATTGGAAAATAGTACACATTGTTAATGTGAAGATGTGTATTTTTTCAAATTGTTATTCAAATACAGTTTTCTGCCTTTTACCCCCATTCCAGCCCATTTGTTTAAACTAGGAACCCTCATTTAGTTGACTTTAGCATATGGAAACTCAGATCTACAGAGCTGCTATTGCAGGGCATGTATGAGATTCTCAAATTGCCAAAGGATTTTTACTTTGATTGAGTTAAAGAAGTATAATTTACACATGGTTTTTTAAAATCACATTTGGTGTATAAAGCAGGGTTTCATTAGAGGAACTCCATTTGATTTGGAAGGTTTGAGAATCACTTTAGAAATGGCTCAGAGAAAATGCAAAGTGATTAAATATATATACATATTTTTAAATCCTCACCCAAGTATATGCTTCATTGATTTTAGAGAGAGAGGAAGAGGAGAGAAAGAAACATGGATGTGAGAGAGAGAGAAACATTGATTGGCCACCTCCCGTATGCACCCTGACTGGGGATCCGACCTGCAATCTATGTATATACCCTAACCAGGGACCAAACCTACAACCCTTTGGTGTACTAGGACAAGGCTTCAACCAACTGAGCCACCTGGCCAGGGCAAAGTGATTAAATTTTTTTAAAAAGTGTGCTTCAACTCTTGTTTGAACATTATTTTGGAGAGAGAGATTAGAAGGTTAGTTGCAAATAAAATGGATTTTACTATGTTGGCAAGTTTTTCAGTAGTAGAACAGAGTAAATATTAGATTAATAATGTTCTTCCTGATTATTTCATTAACAAAAGGTTCACTTGCTCCTGATAGTGGGTTCTTGGATCTGCTGACTATATATTTAGTGTGTCAGGGTGCTATATATCAATAATTACCATATATTTAGTGTGACACTAGTAGTTCAAAAATTAATGCACCTGGAAAGTCTCCCTTGGATCTTGTAATTAGAAATTAGAGGTCACCAATGATAAACAGAACCCTTGAATTTAATTATAAAGGGTTTATAAAAGATTTGAATTGTTTTCTTGTCCTTTGTTATGAATAGCAAAGCAGCTCATGGAAAGTAATATAACATTTGCTGCGATGTGCATGGCTGGTAAAACAAAGTAGAATAGGAAAAACACTCTACTTTGTTCTGAAAGACAGTGCTGTCATTGGGTACATGTGTCATCTGACCTGAGAGAGAATTTCACCTCGACAAAGACCCAACTTGTGAAACTGTAGCTTCTCTTAGAGAAACTGTCATTCACAGTCTGTTGGAGTCATATGTTTTCTAAGAACCGAAGTCCTTGTACTAACATTCTGCAAGTAATTGCAGAATGTTAAAAGCTTTTAGAACTACCATGCAAAGAAAACAATTTCACAGGACTTGTCTCATGTCTAACACACATTTTATAGAGAATTTCTCAGCTGAAATAAATTAATTAATTCTGTTCTTTCTGGCTCCTGAAGGAAATCATGATTATGAATACTTTTAGAGCTGGTGATTCTAAGATATCAACTTTGTCCCTCTGCTATTTGAAGTTCAGATGGAAACGTTTGCTATCATAGCTCTAGTCATGATGTTACTTTATTTAGTACCTATTAAGTTACCAATTTCATATACTCCACTGGCAATGTTCCAGTTTGCACTAAGGTTTCTGTTGCTTTCAGCAGCTTTGCTTGTGGTGTGTGGAACTTTCATGAACAAGGAATATGAACAAGATTCTTAGAGTAGATGATTTTAAGCTTTTCTTTTACTTTTAAATAACAGCTTTTTTGAGATGTAATTCACATAGCTCATAGTTCACTCATGCAATTCAAAGTATGCTATTCAGTGATTTTTAGTGTATTTTCTGGTAGTTGCAACCATCACCACAATAAATTTTAGAACATTTTTATCACCTTAGAAAAAAAGTCATTCCCTATTTCTCCCTAAACCTCTCATCCCCTAGCAACCACTGATTTACTTTATGTCTTTATAGATTTATCTATTCTATACATTTCATATAAATGGAGTCACACAATATGCAGCCTATTGTGACTGGCTTCTTTCACTTACCATATTGCTTTCAAGGTTCATCCACATTGTAGCACATGTCAGTACCTTACCCTTTTTATGATTGTATAATATTCCATTGTATGAATAGACTACATTTTACTTATCTATTCATCAGTTTATGGAAAAGTAATTTTTTTGAAATTAAGAATCAAGCTGATTGTTTGAAAATAAGTTGAAATGATAGAAAATCTTTTATTATTTAATAACATACCTTGACTAAAATTTGGCATTTCATTTTCATCAGTGTTTAGAAGTTTTCCTGAAAGGCATAATTAAATGGGATTTAATACTGACTTATAATTTATTCATAAATCACATAATTGGTTTAGTTATGTTTTAAACAGCTATCATCTTGTCTAATCTTGATCCAAGTTGATTAAATATTAAATTCTTTGATCCTTTCCCTTTCTCTTAGATCAGTAATAGATGACTTTAGGGGAAGCATATGAGAGAATATGAAACCATCCTCATTTGTTATGTTGTTAGTATAAGTATCAAATATAGCAAGTCTGCTGATGGTTGAATTTTTGGAAGAGATGAGGATTTTCCTTTTTAGTCAGTCAAACATTTTCCTGTTTTAACCAGCTTAAACATTTGGTTTTACATTTCTGAAATGTATAAAACACTTTTTTATCTTCATAAAAAATGAATATGCCAAATACAATTTAATTTTTTTAGTATTTTTTTCTTTTGTAAAAATATATTTTATTGATTATGGTATTATACTTGTTCTAGTTTTCCCTTATTGCCCACCTCCACCTGGTACCCTCAATCTCTCTGGCAATCCCCTGCTTAGTTTATGTCCATGGATCTTGCATATAAGTTTTTTGGCTTTAGTTCATTTCCTATAGTGTTCTTAACATCCCTCTATCTATTCCCTCTGTCTATTCTGTACCTACCAATTTGTACTTCTTATACCCTGCACATTTTCCTCTATTCTCCTCCTTCCCCCTCTCAACTAACAACCCTCCAAATGATCTCCATATCTATGATTCTGTTCCTGTTTTGCTTAGTTTGTTGTTTTAGAGTCAATTGTTGATAGTTGTGAACTTATTGCCATTTTAATGTTCATAGTTTTGATCTTCTTTTTCTTAAATAAGTTCCTTTAAAATTTCATATAATAGTAAGGGCTTGGTGATGATGAACTCCTTTAGCTTTGCCTTGTCTGGGAAGCACTTTATCTGTCCTTCAGTTCTAAGTGATAGCTTTGCTGGATAGAATAATCTAGTTTGTAGGCCCTTGCTTTTCACCCTTTGAATATTTCTTTCTAGTCTTTTCTAGCCTGCAAAGTTTCTTTTGAGAAAACAGCTGACAATCTTATGGGAACTCCTTTGTAGGTAACTCTGCTTTTCTGTTGCTGCTTCTAAGATTCTCTGTCTTTAACCTTTGGCATTTTAATTATGATGTGCCTTGGCGTGATCCTCTTTGGGATCACTTGTTTGGGGCTCTCTGTGCTTCCTGGAGCTCTATGGCTATTTCCTTCACCAAATTAGAGAAGTTTTCTTTCATTATTTTTTCAAGTAAGTTTTCAGTTTCATGTTCTTTCTCTTCTCCTCAGGCACTCCTATGATTTGAATGTTGGTATGTTTGAAGGTGTCCCAGAGGCTCCTTACCTTTACTTTCACTTTTGTGGATTCTTTTTTTCTACTTGCTGTTCTGATTGAATGTTTTTTTCTTCCTTATGTTCCAAATCATTGATTTGACTCTTGGCTTAATCTGTTCCACTGTCAATTCCATGTAAATATTTATTTCATTTAATGTAATCTTTATTTCTTCCTGGGTCTTTTTTTATGCTGTTGAAATACCCAAGTTCCTTGAGCGTCCTAATAACCAGTGTTTTGAACACTGCATCTGATAGATTGCTTATCTCCATTTTGTTTAGTTCTTTTCCTGGAGTTTTGTTGTGTTCTTTCATTTGGGCCATGTTTTTTGTGTCCTTATTTCGGCAGCCTCCTTGTGTTTGTTCCTATGTATTAGGTAGAGCTGCTTGGACTCCTTGTCTCAGTAGCATGGTCTATTGTAGAAAAGCGCACTATAAGTTGGATGGGCAGAGCCTTAGGTGATCTCCAAGTGGGGCAACCTGTGTAAGCCAGTTTGATGTAGCCTCAGATATGTTGTCACTGCTCTGTGGCTCTGTGTTGGGGAGGGCTCAGAGAGGGACAATGGCCACTGCCTGGCCTATGGAGTTTTGTCTGGGAGGATGCTGTCCATTGGCACTCGCCCTGATGCCAGACACTTCAGTTCTCCCCATATGCCACTGGTGCCCTTCCACGGGTGCTGGAGCCCAGAGAAAGTGAGTCTATGTACATCCTAAGTCTGTTGTGGGCCCCTTAAGAGGAGATGCCTGAGAATCCCGCAGTTTCTTCTACTGCCCCAACCCCTTTGGTTTTTATAACCAGAAGTTATAGGGACTTATTTTCCTGGTGCTGGTATCCTGGGTTGGGTAGTCTGGTATGGGACTGGATTCCCTTGCTTCTGTGGTATTCCTTCTGATTTTTATCCATCACACTTGGGTGTGGGACCGCCTATTCCGCGTGTCTGCATCTCTGCCCCTCGTATCCAACTGGATGGTTGTGATTTCTTTAATTTCTTGGTTGTCAGACTTATGTACAGCTCAGTTTCCTGACAGTTCTGGATTGTACTTGTTTTGTAGTTTGGTTGTAGTTTTTGCTGTGGTTGTGCGAGGAGGTGAGCCAGGAGGCAAGTAGGTGTTTACCAATGCCTCCATCTTATGATTTTCTGAGTCAGGCTTCCAGGGGTGTGCCATATCCGGCCTTGGCGGCTTTTCCCTTTTCTCAGTCAGAAACTGGAGTAAGGCTGATGTCGGTGCCCTGCATGCATATAGGTTGCTGTGAGCCTGTAGGGTTGCATGTGGCTGGAGTAGGAGTCAGTGTGCAGTTGCGTGGAGGCCAGACCAATGTCAGAATTTAATTTTCTTGATGACTCAGTTATTTGTATTTCCTGTTATTTGGCGTTTACTGATACAACAACTACCCTATAAAAACAGGAATTTTTGCTTTCTTTTAAATAAACTGAGATTGCTCTGTTTCTTTCAGTACTCATGTTTAAAATTTTTTTTTTGTTTTGCTCTCTTGCTGTCAGCTTGTGTAGCTATTAGTATGCTTTCTTGTAATAGCTTTGCTCCTGGATTCCAACTTATTCCAAAACAAAACAAAAAAACCCAAACACATAATCAAATTTGTTAACCCCATGAAGGTAATTTCATTAAAAGGCATAAGAATTTGATCTTTGTACAATTTTTGATTGTCAACTATATTCTGAATAAGTGAGGTTGCTAGGTGGTGAGTTCAGGATGAGTAAAATGTTATTACAGTTACTTTTGGTATACTTTTAAAAGGGAGGAGAAAGGGAAATTTGAATCAAATTTGTGTCTTGGTAAACAGAGCAAGTTTTCCAAAAGACTAAAGTAGATTTCTTTCAAGTATATAGAAATAGAAAATGGGAATTATAGATTAGATTTTATAAGTAATGAAGAATGAATTAGAATTAATAATTGTATAACTAATTATGTTATAAAGCTACAATGTTATTGATAAATTGGGGAAATAGTGATTGTTGTTGACATTCACCAGAATTTTGGAAAAGAACTTTGCAAACTTCCCAAGAAACATCTGGTAAGAGTAACTGTAGACCGTTTGTGTTATGTGTTCTCTAATATACCGGCCACATTTCTTCTTCCTTGATTTAAACTGAAGGTGTACATGAATTTTCATCCTAGAAATTTATTAGTCTGGCATTCAGTAGCACTGAAACAGTGCAAATTGATGCTATTTGTTGTTTGTTTTTGGAAGGTCTGGTCTTTCTGAAAGGCCTGGCCAGATGCCAGACTGTGCCTAATATATGTTGGGCAGGTTTGTAAGTTACATGATCTTCACATTGCCCCTCACTCCATAGGTTATGTCTGTATGTCTGCCATGTCCACCAAGATGTCAGCTACCTTCTTTCTAAGGTTGTTCTCTTTAACTAAAAATTAAAGTAGATTTAATTCTTAGGAGTGTGAGTTGTCAATGTATTAATTTTCAAAGTAGTCAATATGTAGTTTGCTTACAACTGGCCATCTGAGAGTTGATTTTCTCTTAGGGAAGTAAATTGCCTAACCAGAAGGGTTCAGGTTAGGGTTAAATGAGATAATGCATATAAGAGCACCTGGCACATGGTAGGTGTTTAGAAATCCTCCCAAATATGTTTTCATCAGTGTTGAAATCCATGTAATTGATGGTACCCCAGGAGCAGCTATGAGAAAAGTGGAGCATAATGGGAGCATGACCTTTGTAATGTTGAAACCTTATGCCATACACAGCTAGCGGCAGGCAGCTTGGAGGGCCCACACTTAGATTTAAGGAAGCAGTCAGATGCAGGCTTCCCTAATAATGTCCAGACAGAACTCGCCTTTTTGTCATCGTTGCTCACCAGCCCTTTGCCTGTGCTTCCTCCAGCCCTGATCTCAACCTCCTGGGGCTGTGAGCACCAGGCACAGCATGGCTGCAGCAAGGGAGACCATAAAAAACAGATACACAGAAGCTGGACACAGCATCCTGCAGCCCTGAGGCTGCACAGAAAAATAAAGCAGGGTGAGAACATAGACACTGATAGCAGTGACTTTATATCTGTTGGGCAAAAGGCTCATTATGACTGTTGATTAATATTATGGCTGATCTAAGACTATGAAGGCAGCACTTAAATTTCTATTCCCCTCCCTTACAGACAAATGAAAATATTATTTTTGCACCTCCTGCTCAGTTCATGCTTCTTCACAGAAACTCACAGGCTGCTCGTCTATGGCCTGGATTCAGGGCTGACATTTCTTGTGATAGTTTAGTAAAATTGTCATGAAAAATCCTTGGGTAAGGACTTAGGTTTATGTCAACCTAACTTGCCTCCAAGTCTAAACTGTAGGCCTGGTGATGCTGTCCCAATTGTTTTCATAAACTTTCTCTGATACTGACCTATTGACGTCAGGTTTCTTGTACCATATCTAGAACTTTCTAAGAGCTCACATTCTGCCACTTTTCCCCACTTGCTGTTATCCTACAGTTTCTTGATGCTCTATTCATTTTTAAACTTGATATAAAATTCATATAACAAAATTAACCATTTTAAAGTTAATTCAGTGACATTTAGTTCATTTACAATGTTGTACAACTGTTACTTCTAATTTCAAAACATTTTTGTCACCCCAAAAGAAAACCTCCTACCTATTAAGTAGTCACTCCCCATTTCTCTCTTCTCCAAGCCCTTGACAACCACTAATCCACTTCCTGTCTCTGTGGATTGCCGGTGCTGGATATTTCATGTGAATGAATCATGTAGTATGCAGCTTTTTGTTTTTGGTTTCTCTCACTGAACATCATGTTTTTGTGTGTGTTTTATTCCTTTTTATGGCTGAATAATATTCCATTGTTTATCTGCTCATCTGTTGAAGGACATTTGGGTTATTTTACACCTTTTACTAACATGAATAATAATGCTGTGAACATTTATGTACAAGTGTTTGTTTGAACAATAAATTTTAGTTATTTTGGATATATGCCTGGGAGTGAAATTGTTGGGTCATATGGTGACTATGTTTAAATTTTTTATATATCTCTGCCACTTTTTAAAATGAGAGATTTGTAAAAAGTTACTTCTGGCAGTGAGATATTTCAGAAAACACCCTCCAAAGGTGAGAGTCAAGTTGGTAATAGGTAATGCTGTGAATTACATGTCTTGTTTGAAATGACTTTGTTCACTGTATACTGAAATGGTGTTGTGATTAGGATAAAATTATAAGGTAGATATGATATGTTTAGAGACCATTTCTTTTTGATAAACATACGGGTTTTAGTGGTCTCTTTCAGGCTGGCATTGGATTTGACAACTTTAGAATCATGTGTTAGATAAATAGTATCTAGGGCAAGCTTTAAAAAAAAAGTAGTATTTAAATATTGACAAAGGAAAAAAATTCAAAACAACTCTAGGAACTTGCTTGTTCAGATGAGTTCAAACTGTCTAAGTACAGCAAGGTAAAATTAGGCTTCCTCTTCAGTTTCCATGGGTTCCTGTGAGCCCATGGGCCTCCTGTGCCTGTCTGGGACACTCACTGCTTCTTAGCTATCCTTAGAGTGCGGAAATGTGGGATACTATCCACAGAGAGCAGTGTTCCCACAACGCTGTCTTAATATAGAATGTTTTTCAAAAAAAACATTGGCTACTGAAAGAGTTCCACTCCCCAAAATGGTCATCAGTTCAGAGTTCATTTTTATTTGTTTTTATGTAGTTAAAGCAAGAAAAAGTATGTAAACTTGTCAATGTTACCAAGTACCAGTATTGCTTAGGTTAAAGGAGCAGAAAACTAAGTTTCTATAAAAGAAAAGAAAAAGAAAAAACACTGTTTGTCCTTCAAGGCAAAGGAAGACAGTGATCTCCATGTGGCCACATGGGTGGAGGTTAGAGGTTGGCCAGGCTGCTGTTTGCTGAGAGGGTGAGTGGGTGGGAGATGTTCATGGGTATGAGGGGCATGCTCCAGGGCCAACCTCAGTCCTCCCCTCTGGCGAGTGGTATTGCTTCCCAACTTCGTTTATTGATCCTCCCCAAAAGATGCCCTTGTGGGGCAGCTTCTGATGCTCCATAAGGCAGCCGAATTACAATGACCACAAGTGGATGGCCACCAAAACTGTTAGGCAATCCTTGGGTCCACAGGGTCCCAGCAAATGTTGTTCGCCTTTTGTTAGCATGTTTTTTAAGTTGGTAGGCGGGTAGGTAAAACTATTCAAGATGAGTGTAGTAGCTTCTCCAGGGGACAAAAGGAGCATAATTATGTGTGTCAGGATCCTGTCAGGGAGGAAACCATTCCTTGAAAGTGCCTTGTTACTCTGCCTTTGGGCTATGTTTTGTTTTCTCTTTTTAAAGCCACCTTTAATAGCATCCATTTGTTGAACAAAGTTTTTGAGGACGCCAGGATGAATATAAACTGCAGTCCTTGTCTCAGAAATTTCTCAGTTGCCCACATCATGCTGGTGGGAATGTGAAATGGAGCATTCTTGGGCTGTGGGAAAAAGCCTGACTACTTGTCAAAAGGTTAAATACAGAGTTACCATGTGACCTAGCAGCTCCACTCTTAGGTGTACACTCAAAAGAATGGAAAACATACATTCACACAAAAACTTGTAGACAAATGTTCACAGCGGCATTATTTGTAATAGTCAAAAGGTAGAAACAACACAAATGTCCATCTAATGTGTAACAGATAAACATAATGTGGTCTATACATATGATGGAATATTATTCAGCCATGAAAGGAGTGAAGTACTGATACATGCTACAACCGGGATGAACTTTGAAAACTTATGCTCAGTAAAAGAAGCCAGTCACAGAAAGCCATGTATTAAACGATTCCATTTCAAATGTTTAGAACAGGTAAATCCATAGAAAACAGAAGGTAAATTAGTGGCTGCCTAGGGCTGGGGGAATTAATGGGAAATGGAGAGTGACTGCTAATGGGTATGGGGTTTCATTTTGAGGCAGTGAAAATGTTCTGAAATTGATTGTGGTCATGGTTGCACAGCATTGCAAATATATATACTAAAGATCACTGAATTGTAGTAATTTATAGTAATAAATGAATGGGTTGTATGGTTATGTGAATTATATCTCAAAAAAACTGTTACAGAAAATAAGCCTCCCAGACTAACATTAACTAACATTGACAATTAATTATAGTATATTGTAGAAGAAGGAAATGAGATTGGAGATGTTGATTTTGTATAGTGCATCTCTGTAGAGCAGAGGGGGATGAGATGGACTGTGTTGTTGTAGCCTCTTTGGGAGAGATGGAGGTCATTGGGTAATCAGTGAAATTTGAGGATCAGGTTCACAATTTGGGAGATTACAAATCTTCACTACCACCAGTGTTCAGAATTGTACAAGTTTAGGAGGACTGATTCATGCTAATCATGAGACTGATGTGTAAACTAGTTGCTAGTGTATTTGTATTAGTTTACATTGGGGGATATGGTGTGCTTTTCCAGTGGCTAAAGTACTCATATCTAGGAGGCCTAATTAATAGTAGCGAGATTGTTTAAGGAGTGTAGTATTCAGGCAAAGGATCTTAAAGCATGTGATACATTATTTAACCAGGAGGAAATCACAGTGAGTGTATCTTACCAGGGACTGGAGTACAGATCAAGTGCCTTGACTGAACTATGTAAACACTGCCAAAGCTCTTAACCTGTGCTTTCCTTAGAGAAGATGTTACAAAACAAACAAGTATACAAAACAAAACAAAACTTCACTGTAAAATAGAAAAGGTCCTGCTTTGTAAGGGATGTAGACATATGTAGAAATGCTTACAGATAAAGCCAAGATAATTTCAAATTAATAGTGTGTGAGTTAATGAAGACCTTTTAAAGCAACTTTTAGTTGATTATAAAGGGGAATTTATTTCCTCACATAACAAGAAGTGTGGCATTTCCAGGGTTGATTAGGTCAGAGGCTTAATGACATTTTCAAGGACCCAGGTGTTTTCTGTCTTTGCTTTCTGCCATCATGGCTATGTAGGAGATGTCCTCTCGTGTGGCTGCAGCCATTTCATTAACACAATGACATTCAGTGAAGAAGAGGACCTTTTCCTGAACACACCTTCTTTAGGTCCTTTTAGCCAGGGTAGGCCCATGTGCCATGCCCTCATCAATCACCAGGAAGGGCGAGGAGGCCCCCACTGGGGCCAGGTAGGGTGGGGTTTCTCTTCTGAGCAAGTGGAAGGAAGATTCCTAAAAGAGAATCAGGCTTCTACTATTGAGGAAGGTTGGCATAAAGAGAGAAAATGGTCCAGAGGGATGCAAAGCATTAAGACTGTGACTTTAATTAAAACATGCAGTGTTTAAAAAATGAAAATGTAGGTACTTGTTCTTAGGAGAAACTTGTGAACTTGGATCATGCAATGACCCAGCCTTTGCATTTCTCTTCTGCATTTCTTTAATATGGTTCCAGTCTCTTGAACCTTCCATGGCTGCTCTTCCCCCCTAGAACATGCATCCCTACCAGCTAAATTTGCTTGAACAACAGCACCTCTCTGCAGCCCTCCCCTCTCTTCATCCTCCAAAGTGGACCAACTTGCACTTTGCCCCATCTTCCTGGTACCTTCCATTAGCTCTAATCACCCCCTGCTCACCCCTGCCCACTGGACTGGGTGCTGTGATGGTGACTGCGTGGGTGTGTACACATGAAAGGAAGACATTTAGACTTAATGTGGGAGGTAAAGCACTCTTGAAAGTTTTCTGAGCGATGCTATGAATGTCAAGATGAATGTAGTTTTAACGTGTTTAAGAGATTTGTTTCTTAATAATCACCTGTTAAGTGTCTTAGATTTCCCTGCTGTGCCTTAAAAAAACCTTATTAGCATTCATATTTCTTAAGCTTTCATCTGGATCTCTGAAAAGTATTGCTTGTCTTGTAGGAATGATGCAGTATCTAGACCATAGTCAGTTCTTCCAGAGTTGGGGAGCGCTCTGGTCCTAAGGCTGGTGATAGAAGAGGTGGAGATGGTCTCATGGTTTGGTGTGAGTTATTTACAGCATTTTCTTTAATGTTAAGTGAATGGAGTTCTCAAATACATGATAATTATTGGTTCTCATTTATTTTTCATGAGAGAAAATATGTGAAGTGCCAGTGGTTCCTGGAATATAAACATGCAGTGAAAGTATTTTCTCTCCCTAGGTCTCCTGTCCCTGCCTCAGGCTGTTCCATCAACATACATTAGTACATCTGTCCTCCTTTTCCATAAAGCACAGATTTATAAATATTTCTCAGTTTAAAAATAGTGTTTTCTCTACTGTGAGGCAAGGTTCAGTTCTTGTCTAATTTTAGTTCCTTGTTTTTATGAACTTGGAAATGTTTTCCTTAACCAGAAAATAGAAATAAGTGCACACAGAGACGTAGGAAACTTCTTGCTGCATTTCCCTGTAGCATAGCCATTTCTACATGAGGTATTCTTTTTTGTCAAGTAGGTTATTGAAAAAAAATTGTGAAGACAGAAGTTTAGAGATGGTACAAGCAGAACAGTGATTGCTTTTTATTGGCTATTTTTTGCTCTGTGGAATGTTTTGGAGAGTAACGTTAGAGACCTGATAGAACTCTCTAGTTCTGAAAGTGTAATTTTTTTGACCATCTCTATTAAACTAATTTTATATGAAGAGTTTTTAGCATTTCATTAATTTGCTAAATGAAATGCTAAAAACAAATGATTACATGAAATCTATGATCATAAATGACCTCTATGAAAGACTTTGTAACTTCTATGTATTCTTAGGCACAAATGGTAATTTTTTCTTAGTTAAAATTGATACCAACCAATTTGTATTTTCATTTTCTGATGCTATTTTATGTAGATTTTTCTTTGCATCTACATAATTTCCATATTTTTATTTGTAAGGAGAATATACTGTGTATCCTTTTGAGTTAACATATTGTAATTTATTAACTATTTCCTGTCTCAGCTTTTACTTAGCTTCAGTTTTTTTAATATAAGGCTTTTTGTTTTTTTCAGTGCAGATATAATTATCTTTTAACAAAAATGGTACATGTTAAACATATTGTTTTATAATCTCATTTTTCACCTAATAATAAACATCCTTCCAGCTGTGTCATAATTTTTAATGACTATAATATTTTATTATAAAGATACAATTTATTTGGGAAATACCCCTTGTTGGAAATTCAGATAGTTTCCAGTTTTGTGTGACTGTATATCATGTATGACTAAGATACACATTTTCTGGACATCCATCTTTTAAATCAGGATGCATCATACAGTTTAATGTATGTTATAGTTTTGTTGTAGCAGTTTATTTCATAACAGAACAAAAAGTAATGTTACATCTTACAATCACTGGCATCTTGACTTTTTAATAATGATGTGGCAAACATCCTTGCTAGTAATTGGGTAATTGTCTTTGCCCCCATGAATTACTAGTGAGGTCTCTTTTTTTCCCTTGTGTATTGATTGTTCTCTTGCATTTCTTTTATGAGTTGCCTGTGAATTGAGGTGTTTGTCTTTTTCTTACTAATTTGTACACTCTGTATAAGTATGTTTGATCTTTATCTTCCATATATATTGTAATATTTCCCTCAGTGTGCAATTTGCCTTTTAATTATAATACTTTTTGACATATGGAAATTTAAAATTTGTATTGGGCATATCTGTCATAGTTTTCTTTCATGGTTTCTAAATTTGGTGACATGCTTAGGAAAGCATTCCCCACACATAATTATGTAAAATATGAACTTGCTGTATTTTTCAGACCATAAGACACACCTAGGTTTTAGAGGAGGAAAATAGGAAAAAAATTTTTGGAGCAAAAAATGGGGTAAAATATTTAATAACATAAATAACATAATATTATACCAATATAAATGTAAACAGAACTCAACAGCAGCACTAACAACCATTATTCCTCCCAAATTTGGTAGGGGGGGGAAGTGTCTTATAGCCCAAAAATTACAGTATATTTTTCTGTAAAGCTTTTATTTATTTTTATGCCAATATATTTTTAATAGTTTATAGTTTATTGTATTTTTTCCATTACCAAAATCATTCCCCTTATATCCTCTTCCACCTCACCAACCCCAATCCTGTAATCTCCACACTGTTGTCATGTCCATGTGTTCTTTTTCATTTTTGCTCGATCCCTCCACCTCCCAAACCTCCCCTGTAGAGCTGTCAGCCTGCTCTCTGTCTATGAGTCTGTCTCTATATTTTGCTTGTAGTTTAGTTTGTTCCTTAGATTCTACATATGAGTGAAATCATATGGTATTTGTCTGTCTTTCACTGGCTTATTTCACTTAGCATAATGTTCTCCATGTTCCTCCACATTGTGGCAAAGGATAAAATTTTATTCTTTTTTACAAGTAGCATTTAATTGTGTAAATGTACCATAGGTGTTTTATCCTCTTATCTATTGATGGATACTTGTGCTGCTTCCAAATCTTGGTTATTGTAAATAGCGCTGCAGTGAACATAGGAATCATATATATTTTTTCAATTAGTGTTTTGGGATTCTTCGGATAAATTCCCAGAACTGGAATTGCTAGGTCATAAGGCAGTTAGTTCCATTTTTAATTTTTTGAGGTATCTCCATACTGCTTTCCACAGTGGCTACACCAATCTGCATTCTCACTATTTTTCTCTAATGTGTATATATATATATATATACATATATATGTATATATATATATATATATATATATATATATATCTTATAACAATATCTTTAATCCATCTATCATTAATTTTAGTGTGGCATATGGGTGGTCCAAGTGGTTAGGCAGTTATTTTCTATCACTTATTGATATGTATAGTTTATATAACATTTTTGCAGGTCTTTTTGTCTTTCTGTTTTTACACATTTATTCTTCCAGATCAAAGTTAGACTTAAGTTGTTTTCTCACAAACTCCCTTTGGTATTTTGATTCAAGCTCTTTCAGGTTACAGATTAATTTGATGTCTGCAATTTTCAGTCTTCTCATCCAGCAAGCTGGTGTGTGTGTGTACGTGTGTGTGCATGTGTGTGTGTGTATACTATATGTATATCTCTCTCTTTATATATCCATTGACACAAGTCACTTTTATGTCACTCAATGAAGTCCTATAGTATTTTATTAGCTTGTATGTATTTTTAAAATTCTTCAGTTTTACTATTTTTCTTTTTACTATTGTGTTATTTTTATTGTTGTTCAAGTATAGTTGTATCCATTTTCCTCCCACCACTTGCCTCCACCCCAGCCATCCCCACCTCCCAACCTTGATCCTACCCCACTTTGGTTTTGTCTATGTGTCCTTTATACATGTTCCTTGATAGCCCTTTCTCCTTTTCCCTCTGTTATCCCCTGTCACCTCCCCTCTGCTTACTGTCAGTTTGTTCTTTATTTCAATGTCTCTGGTTATATTTGCTTCTTGTTTGTTTTGTTGACTAGGTTTCACTTATAGGTGTGATCGTATGATATTTGTCTTTACTGCCTTGCTTATGTCACTTAGCATAATGCTCTTCAGATCCATCCAGGCTGTCACAAAGGGTAGGAGCTTCTTCTTTCTTTCTGCTGCATGATATTCCAGCATGTAAATGTACCATAGTTTTTTGATCCACTCATTTACTGATGGGCACTTAGGTTGCTTCCAGCACTTGGCTATTGTAAATTGTGCTGCTATGAATATTGGGGTGCATAGGTTCTTTTGAATTGGTGTTTTAGGATCCTTAGGGTGTAATCCCAACAGTGGTATTGCTGGGTCAAAAGGCAGTTTCATTTTTAGGTTTCTGAGGGAATTCTATACTGTTTTCTATAGTGGGTACACCAGTCTGCAGTCCCACCAATAGAGCACTAGGGTTCCTGTCTCTCTGCATTCTCTCCAACACTTGTTTGTTGATTGGTTTATGATGGCCATTCTGACTGGTGTGAAGTAGTATTTTATTGTGGTTTTAATTTGCATCTCTCTGATGGCTAGTGATGTTGAGCATCTTTTCATATGACTCTGGGCCCTCTGAATGTCCTTGGAAAAGTGTCTGTTCAGTTCCTTTGCCCATTTTTTAATTGAATTGTTTGTCTTCCTAGAGTGGAGTTGTGTGAGTTCTTCATATATTTTGGAGATCAAACCCTTGTCCAGGGCATCATTTGCAAATATGTTTTCCCATACTGTTGGTTCCCTTTTCATTTTGCTGCTGTTTTCTTTGCCTATGCAGAAGCTTTTTATTTTGATGAAGCCCTTTTATTCTTTCCTTTATGTCCCTTGTGCTAGGGGACATATCAGTGAAAATAATGCTCTGTGAGATATCTGAGATTTTCCTGCTTATGTTCTCCTCTAGGACTTTTGTGGTATTGCAGTTTATATCTAAGTGTTTTATCCATCTTGAGTTTATTTTTGTATATAGTGTAGGTTGGTAGAAGAATTTCATTTTTTGCATGTAGCTGTCTAGATCTTCCAACACCATTTATTGAAAGGCTATTTTTACTTCATTTTATGCTTCTGTACCCTTTGTAAAATACTAATTGACCATAGAGACTTGGGTTTATTTCTGGGCTCTCTATTCTGTTCCATTGATCTATGTGTCTGTTCTAATGCTGGTACCAGACTGTTTTGATTACTGTGGCCTTGTAATATAGTTTTATGTCAGGTATTGTGATCCCTCCCACTTTGTTCTTTTCTCAGAATTATTGCAGCTATTTGTTCTTGGGCATGTGGGAGGGCATAGGAGATTGGGGATCAGTGTCCATTATTGGTGGGGAGGGTGCCTCCCTTTCTGTCTGGGAGATGAGTTCTCTAGTAACCAGGGAACATCTGATAGCAGTCATTCAAGTGTGCCTGTGTTAACTGGTCTTTTCCCAATCTCATGTCTCATTTGTTCAACTGACAGCTGGGCACCTCATTAGGATGACGAGTACCAGAGTATTTGGAAAAGTGCTAATCACACAGGCATTCTCAGTGCTAGTATCAAGGCAAAGCATTGTGTAAGACCCCTGCCCTGTTTTAGCAAGAGCTGGCTCTTAAATGCATTTGTGACTCAATTCATAAACTCTTCAAATTCAGAATTGTGTTCTATTTAGTGTAGTTACTATAAAGGTGTACATTAGGGTTAGATGAATCTGGATTTAAATTCCACCCTAGCTTTAAGCTTATAAGCTCTTCGATAATCTGTATTTGCACATGTCATGGGAATTTGCAGTCAGTAAGCCAGCCCAGCACTTCTCAAATGTAAAATGATTCTGCATATATAGTAAAATAAGTATTAAGTTTTATACCTCTGTTGTGGACCCAAATTTATTTTATCAAGACATTACTTCTTCATTACTTGTTCTCTCATTAAAAAGAATAAAATCTGGTTGAATGAGGCATAATTTACATACACTAAAGTTCAGTCTTTTTTAGGTGTGTAGTCTGGCTATTGGTAATAGGTATTAATGTCTGACTTGGTGAATTCTTTGTTTTTTTTCCCTTTTTTGAATTGAGTATTTTATTAATTCATTTTTGTCTCTATTAACTTACCGGTTGTATTTCTTTTTCTAACCTATTTTAGTGATTTCCCAAAGTTTACAATATAAATCTTTAAGGTAGTCTACCTTCTAATATTATACTTGATCTATTGTGTAAGAATGTTGTAAGAATACTCAATGCTATTAGTATCATAATACTGTATTTTAAGTGTTATAAACTCCAAAATACATTGTTGTATTTTTGTTTTATTTTAATTTTTTAAAAAGATTTTATCTATTTATTTTTAGAGAGAGTGAAAGAGAAAAAGAAAGAGAGGTAGAAAAACATCAGTGTGTGAGAGAAGCATCAATGGATTGCTTTCCCGCCCACACCTAGGAATGCACCCTGACTAGGAATCGAACCAGCAACCCTTTGCTTTGCAGGCCAGTGCTTAATCCACTGAGCCACACAATCCAGGGCTCAGTGGATACTTTTTTGTTTCAAATACTTTTTATTTTTCAATTACAGTTGACATACAATATTATATTAGTTTCAGGTGTACAACCAAGTGAATAGACGTTATATAACTTACTTAAGTGATCATCCCTATAAATCTTGCACCCATCTGATACCATACATAGTTGACACAATATTAACTACATTCCCTATGCTGTACTTTACATTCCCATGACTATTCTGTAACTACCAATTCATACTCCTTAATCCCTTCACCTTTTTTTTACCCACCTCTCCAAATCCCCTCCCATCTGGCAACTGTCAAAGTGTTCTCTCTATGAGTCTGTTTCTGTTCTGCTTATTTGTTTACTTTGTTTTTTAGATTCAATATGTATTTATTGCTATTTAATTCATATCTTTTTTTTCTTTTTAAAGAAGTACCTTTAACATTTTATGTAATACTGTTTTGATGGTGATGAATTCCTTTAGCTTTTTTTTTTTGGTCTGGGAAGCTTTTTATATGTCTTTCAATTCTAAATGATAGCTTTTCAGGGTAGAGTAATCTTAGTTGTAGGTCCTTTCTTTTCATCTTTTTGAATCTTTTGTGCCAGTCCCTTCTGGCCTGCAAAGTATCTATTAAGAAATCAGATGATAGTCTTATGGGAGCTTCTTTGTGGGTAACTAACTGCTTTTCTCTTGCTGCTTTTAAGATTCTTCCTTAGTCTCTAACCTTTGGCATTTTAATTATGGTGATTCTTGGCGTGGGCCTTTTTGAGTTCATCTTGTTTGGGACTCTATGCTTCCTGGACTTGTATATCTGTTTTCTTCAGGTTAGGTAAGTTTTTAATCATTATTTTTTTACACAGTTTTTGAATTCCTTGTTCCCTCTCTTTTCTTTCTGGCACCTCTATGATGAGAATGTTGATATACTTGAAGTTGGTCCAGAGGCTCCTTCTGCTATCCTCGTTTTTTTTTTTTTTTTGGTTTTTTTTTTTTTGCTGTTTGGATTGGGAATTTTCTGCTTTATTTTCTTCCAAATGCTGATTTGATCCTCTGCTTTATCTTTTCTACTGTTGATTCTCTCTAATGTATTCTCAGTTATTGACTTTTTTTTGTTTTCTACCTCCATTTTTATATATCCTATTTTTTTGTCAAAGTTCTTCCTAGGTTCATCTACTCTTCCCCTAAGTTCATCAAACATCCTTAAAACCAATATATTTTTTAAAGATTTTATTTCATTGTTCTTAGAGAGAGAGAGAGAAACACTGATGTGTGAGAGAAATGTTGATTGGTTGCCTCTCACATGCCCACATTCAGGAACCTGGCCTGCTGTCCCGGTATGTGCCCCAACTGGGAATCAAACAGGTGACCCTGCAGTTTACAGTACTATGTCCAATCCACTGAGCCACACCAGTCAGGGCATAACGAGTGCTTTGAATGCTGCATCTGGTAGATTGCTCATTTTCATTTTGTTTACTTCTGTTTTTTTGAGTTTTGTTCTTTTCTTTCATTTGGGACATGTTTTTTGGTCTCCTCATTTTGGTTGCCTCCCTCTCTTTGTTTCTGTGTATTAGATAGAGATGGTGTGTCTCCTGGGTTTGGTAGAGTGGCCTTATGTAGTAGGTGTCCTGTAGGGCCCACAGTGCAGTCTTGCTACTCACCCAAACTGGATGCTTCAATTTGTGCCCCCTGTGTGCACCCTCCTATTGTAGTTGAGCCTTGATTACTGTTGGCATGTCAGTGGGAGCAATTTATCCCCAGGCCGATTGTGAGGATTGGTTTCAGTCACAGTGGAGGATCTGCTGTGCAGGGGATGACCCCATGAAGCAGATGTGGCTTCAGGAGCGATCTGGTTCCCACTGAGTACACCTGTTGAATATGTTGCCTGTGGAGGTGATTGTGTGGTGCTCTGGTGTGATCTGAAACTGTCCATTGGGTGCTCTTGTCCTGGGGCCTCCTGGGAGGTGCAGGCCAAGATTAGCAGCCATCTGTATCCTTCCCAGGCCACCTGGTATGAGCTAGAGCTATCTGCAGATAGCTGCTATTTGTGCTGGGCTTTGAGGTCCCCAGGAGAGGCTAAGCTGTGAATCAAGGCCAGTTGCCACTAGTGCTGGGCCTGGGGCCACTTAGCAAGAGGTCCAGGGCATGCCAAGGCCAGATGCTGTTTGTTTGGGGTTTGTGAACCTTTGAGAGCTTTTAAGAAAGTTTACAGTATTAGCCAAGAGAGGGCTTTGATATGGAACTGCTTCTAGGAAGGGCTTGGGTGGACCTGAAAGTTGGGTGGGTATCAGGGAATCATTAGGATGTGGTTAAAAGAGTTAGCTAGACTGATGGAGAGTCAGATGTGGTGCCTATCTGCCAGCCCTGAGGGGAGGGCTTAGTGCAGGAACATTGGCCTCTGCCTGCAGTTTTGTCTGGGAGAAGCTACCCCTCCAACCCTTGCCCCAAAGCCAGACAATTCAGTTCCTTTTGTAAGTGCCTTGCATCTTTTGAGCTGCCACCCCAGTGCTGGGTGAGTTAGTTTGAGTAAGACAGTACACAGGTCTTCTGAGAGTAATGCTTGGGACTCCAGTGGCTCTCCATCTCACTCAGCCACAATCCCTACTGGTTTTCAGAGCCAGAAGTTATTAGGACTCATTTTCCTAGCATTGAAACCCTTAGCTGGGGGGCCTGGTGTGGAGCTGGGATTTCTTGCTCCTCGTGGGCGAATCTCTTTTTCTGAGGTACCCCTCCTGATATTTAACTGCCACAGGTAGGTGTGGGACCAGCCTGTTCTGGATCTCTGCCCCTTTTCCCAGTCTCAAGGTGGCTTCTTATTTATATCCTTAGTCATAGGACTTAATGTTCAGCCAGATTTCAGGTGATTCTGAATGATGGTCATTTTGTAGTTTAGTTGTAATTTTTTTTCTAAATGATTTTATTTATTTTTAGAGAGAGGGGAAGAGAGGGAGAGAAACATTGATGCGCGAGAGAGGAACATCAATCAGTTACCTCTTGAATGTACCCTGAACAGGGACTGAACTTGCAACACAAGCATGTGCCCTAACCGGGAATTGAACCGACAGTTTTTGGACTTGCAGGATGATGCCCAACCAGTTGATCCACTCGGGTCAGAGCTAGGTGTAATTTTGATGTGGTTGTGGGAGGATGCAAGTACTGCATTTATCTACTGATGACATCTTGACCAGAAGCCCCTGATAGCACTTATTTTCCAAACTATAGATCATAAAAATTATGGGAAATGTAAATCCTTACTAGCGATTTAAAAAGTACAAATGAGAGTGCCCTGGCTGGTATAGCTCAGTTGGTTGAAGTGTTGTTCCATAGACCAAAGGGTTGTAGATTTGAGTCCTGGCCAGGGCACATGCCCAGGTTGCGGTTTTGAGCCCTGGTTGGGGTGTGTGTGAGAAGGCAGCCAGTTAATGTTTCTCTCTCGCATTGATGTTTTTTTCTCCCCCTCCTTCCCTCCCTACCTCTCTCTCTGAAAGCAGTGAAGAAAATTGTCCTCAGGTGAGGAAAAAAATAAAAATAAGTACAAACAGGAATGCTTTTAAGTACCATTATTTGCTTCTTAAATAAAAAAATCATAAAGCTTGATGGATGACATATTATTTTTAGTTCACTCTTTCTAAAGAATAGAAGCAAGGACTATTATTATACTCTTCAAATCCTAGGTGAATAGCCTTAGATGATTGTCCTAAAGAAATAAAAAAGCAACTTACTCAAAGATAGTAGGGCAATTGATAATAGCAAAAATTGTACAGCATTTAAATTCCCAGCAATGGTGATTGCTGCTGTAACTCTGGTAAGCCTACCTGATAGAATGTTTTATTTATTTCGTTCCACAAACCTTTGTTGAATTCCTACTGTGTTCCTGGCTCTGTGCTAAGTGTCCTAGAGTCCTTACCTCGTTAGATCTTCACAATTCCCCCAGGAGGTATACATCACTCTTTTTTTTTTTTTTTTAGATTTTATTTATTTATTTTTAGAGAGAAGGGAAGGGAAGGAGAGAGGGAGAGAAACATTAGTGTGTGGTTGCCTCTTGCACTCCCCCTGCTGGGGACCTAGCCTGCAACCCAGGCATGTGCCCTGACTGGAAATCAAACCAGCGACCCTTTGGTTTGCAGGCTGGCGCTTAATCCACTGAGCCACACCAGCCAGGGCTAGACATCACTCTTATTACCATATTACAAACAAGGAAAGGAAGGCATGGAGAGATTATTACCTTCTCAGTGTCACACAACTGGTAATGTGGAGGGCTAAGCACAACCTCCCTGATAATCAAAAGAGCAGATTAAAATGAGAAAGATAAAAGATGTTTTAATCTCTTTCATTTGCAATGATGAAGAGATAGGTTATAGTTGTTGGTGAGGGGGCTATTGGTGTTTTGGAATACAAATCGAGGAAATTTTTTTGGCGTGCATTTGGCAACATCTGTCAAAATTTTTACATGTTGCACCTTTTCTTAGATACAAGCTGTCCTATTCTTAGGAATTTACACTATGAAAATACTTGGATAAATGTGAAAAAGTGTATTTAAGAGGGCCTTGTTAATCATCTTACTTAAAATAACAGAAATTACTTGAACACCTATCATGTGTAATTTTACAGTTAGTCTATCCATATAGTGGAATGCTTGTCAATATTTGTAAGAGAGAGAGAGATTTGTGTGTACTAACATAGACAAGATAGCCTTTTTATTGTTAGTTGAAAAAATCAAGTCACTTTGTGGTATGTGAAACATGATTTCATTTTCCAGATGTGTTTGAGAGTATGTGTGCATAGAGATGATGGTATATGCATTAAAGGGTATACACAAATCTATAAATAGTAGTTGTCATTAGGGTGGGACTAGAGGAACTTCTAATTTTATTTTAGTATTTTAAAACATTATTTACTTTTAGGGAGAGGAGAAAAGAGGAGAAAGAGGAAAAGCCAATATCAATGTGTGATTGCCTCTCAAGCACCTGCCGCTGGGGACCTGGCCTGCAACCCAGACATGTGTTCTGACTGGGAATTGAACCAGCAACCTCTTGGTTTGCAGGCCCGTGCTCAGTCCACTGAGCCACACCAGCCAGGGCTTCTAATTTTACATTTAATACTTTCTGTTTCAGTTTTATCCTATTAACACAACATGCATATATTACTTTTTTTTTTTAACTATTTACTTTTTTTTAATTGATTATGCTGTTACAGTTGTTCTATTCCCCCTTTATTCCCCTCCACCCTACCCCCCATCCCCACCATCACCCCCCCTTTAGTTTATGACCATGTGTCTCAAGTCCTTTAGATTCTATATTTCCCATGCTATTCTTGCCCCCCATCTATTTTCTATCTACTGTCTAAGCTACTTATTTTCTGTACCTTCTCCCCCCATCTCCTCCTCCCACTCCCCTGTTGCTAACCCTCCTTGAGATCTTCATTTCTATGTTTCCACTCCTGATCTAGCTGTCCTTTTAGTTTGCTTTCGTTTCAGGTGTGGTTGTTAATAACTGTGAGTTTGTTGTCCTTTCACTGTTCATGTTTCTTTAACTTCTTTTTCTTAGATAAGTCCCTTTAACATTTCATATAATAAGGGCTTGGTGATGATGAACTCCTTGAATTTGATCTTATCTGAGAAGCACCTTATCTGTCCTTCCATTTTAAATGAAAGTTTTGCTGGATAGAGCAATCTTGGTTGTAGGTCTTTAGATTTCATGACTTGGAATATTTCTTTCCAGCCCCTTCTTGCCTGGAAGGTCTCTTTTGAGAAATCAGCTGACAGTCTGATGGGGACTCCTTTGTAGGTGACTGTCCCCTTATCTCTTGCTGCTTCTAGGATTCTCTCCTTCATTTTAATCTTGGCTAATGTAATTACGATGTGCCTTGGTGTGTTCCTTCTTGGGTCCAACTTCTTTGGTACTCTCTGAGCTTCCTGGATTTCCTGGAAGTCTATTTCCTTTGCCAGATTGGGAAAATTCTCCTTTATTATTTGTTCAAATAAGTTTTCCACTGGTGGCTGTGCCTTTCCCCCTTCTGGTACCCCTATAATTCGGATGTTGGAGCGTTTAAAGATGTCCTGGAGGTTCCTAAGACTCTCCTCATTTCTTTGAATTCTTGCTTCTTGACTCTTTTCTGTTTGGCCATTATTTGCTTTCTTCTGGTCCACTCCATTGATTTGAGTCCCAGTTTCCTTTTCATTGCTATTGGTGTCCTGTGCAATTCCATTCATTTCAATGAGTTTCGCCTTCATATATTTGTCTAATTTGTCGGTATAATCAACCAGTTCTGTGAGGATCCTGATCACCAATTTTTTAAACTGTGCGTCTGTGAGTTTTGCTATTTCTTCATCGCTTAGATTTATTTCTGGGGCTCTGAGATCCTCCTGCGCCATTCTTGGTCTGTTCGGGCCCTTTAAGTGTGAGAAGCGGCGCCTTGGATTCCCAGGTCGCTGGGTTGTGACGCTGTATGTGGGGGTGTGGCCAGAGCGGGGAAATGGCGACCCCCTCTGCCGCTTCTCACAGCTGGGTGCGGAGGAGCAGTGCCTTAGGTGGTTCACCTGGGCCGGGCCACTCAGAGTCGCTGGATTATGACGCTGTATGTGGAGGTGGGGTCAGAGCAGGGAAATGGCGGCGCCCTCCACTGCCGCTTGCCGTGGGGACCTGCCGGCCTGGTCCAACCGCCCACTTCCTCGCCTGTCCACCCTCGCACAAATGCGCGACCTCAGTCAACACGCAGCCCCGGCCCGGCTGTCTCCCCCGAGGTCGCTCGCCTGGTTGCTGGCTGGGTCGCTCACTAGGTCTGACCCTGCGCCTGGATTCCGCGGGCCTGAGTGTGTCTGGCCGAGTCCTCCTGTGCAACCCCTGCTCCGCCAGCCGCTGGTTTCGCCCCACCGGTCAGGCTGAAGAATTTGTTGTTAACGGACTTCCGAAAAGTTCAATTTTCCGTGTTCTGGCTGTGTTTTCTGTTGCTAATATTTAGTTTTCTCTAATCTTGGTTGTGGGAGAAGGCACGGCACATCCACCTATGCCTCCATCTTGGCGGAAGTACTCCATATATTACTTTTATTAGCAAAAAACTTAAAAAATTTTTTAAAAAGTGATTACATTTGTTATCCTAATTGACAGACATGCATGTTGATGTCATTTAAATGAGTGAATGCCAAACAAACCCTCACTGTACAGTGGGTAAAGATTGGATGTATACCTAGCTTGCTATGAGAGTATCACATTATATACATGTTTTACTTGTTAAGCTTAAATTATAAATAATATCAAGACATTTTGTTTTCCCCACAAATAGAAAAACTCATTTAAAGGCCTTCAAATCACAAAAGTAAAGAGGAAGAAAATGTTTCTGTTACTTTTTCCTCCTTGCCTATTTAATTAAAGAAGGAACCAAATTTCCACCAAAAATCCATCTATGGAGTTAGTTCAGTTGTGGAAAAGGGTTCAGAGATTTGGTTCTTTTGACCTAATGAAGATACACAGATTCACAAAGTAAATGTTTGTATATATTAGCTCATAGTGGAAGAGTGTGTCTAGCGAGATATTGTACCCCATGGTGATGGAGAGCCTATCCTCTTGGTCAGCTCCCTTCCTTACTTAACCTACTCCCCAGGGTTACTTGGAGGCATTGTTGGTTTTGGAACTCCTCAGGAGGTCCATATCAGTTTAGGACAGACTGAAATACAGCCATCTGGGATGTACAAGGTTTTCCCAAAGCAAGCAGTTAGCCTTGAAATGGACTAAGATGCCAGTACAGGAGGACTCAGTTGAGCCAGAACTATCTTAATTTGATAACTAGCCTAATTTGAACCAGACATAGTGTGTTTGACCCAGAACCACCTTGGTCTGCAGTGGAGTTGTGGTAAATATAATGCTGTCAGATAATGTGCATTGTTAGAAGGCTGGGGAAAGGAAGTGACTTGCTTGTCCAACACAAAAAATAGCCATAGAACAAGAGGAAAAAATAAAAAATTAGTCTTTTACTATGCTTGTGAAGTAATGTTGGTTATGTACATTATTTCAATTTGTTTCATAAATCCATTTCTTAAACATCCTGTACTTTGAACAGGAGTTCATGTTTCTAACTTAAGATGCATTTTGCTCATCCCTCCCCTGTCCTGACCTTATCCATTATTCTATGGGTTTTTTAAAGCATCTTTTCAGTTCTTAAAACTCTTTCATAAGAGCTGGGCATCAGCAATAGTTTTCTCTAGTTCTGTCTTAGATGATGATTTTCAATTTAGTTATTAATGGACAATGAAATTGAGTAGTAAAGTTGCATTTGCTTTGTTGTAATAAAGAATCTTTCCAAAAGTAAGTCTTTTCTTTGAACTGTATATAAATGAGAAAATTGGGATGAATAATTTTATGTTTAACTGGGCATTTAAAAATTTTGGTTGTTTCTACAAGGGGGAATCTTTTAAAGTTAAGTATTTTAATATGAACAATTTGTTATTCTAAAGAGTAATATTCAGCTTTTTCATGGGTTTTATGGAAGTGGTATTGGATATATGATCTATCTCATTAAAAAGTAAAATTACCACTCTAGATTATGGAGAGAAGAGAGAAATTAAATATAGTCAAGGAGTAGAAGGGAGTTTGTAGTGGTAGATCAAAATGAGAAAAAGTGTATTTTTTACTAGTCAGAAAATTTATGGGATATTATATATTAAAACAATTTAATACTTCTCAAAGCTCCAGGATTATATGTTTAGAGGTTCCATGATGACATGTAGATGGAACTTCCCAGTTGCCCATCATACAACTTTTTAGGCAAATTCTCACCCATTCTTCGACTAGGGTCCATTATGTGTTGCTAGGAAGTGCCTTTGTGCCTTGAGAGGGGGGAGCAGGAAGTGGAAAATACATCCCATTTAAAGTCATGGGCTTGGATGGGAGGCTGGCTATTGCTATGTGATGTAAGACTTCTACCATTTTTTCACATTGAACACCTGTCCTACTTATGTCTTGGTATTATTGTAAAGATCTTAAGAGGAGATGGATGATGCTTTACAAATGTAAAGTATCATTCCATGAGGGAAAAAAGGAATGAAACTGGAAAGCACAAATATTTGGAAGGAAACTAAACAAGGGTTTACTTTTTCTTTTAGCCAGGACTTTATAATGTGTACTTGGGAATAGAAAGTGAAAGGATTCTGAAGGTATTCCAGTGTAAATGAGATGGGGTGAGTCAGTGAGGATGGCGACTTTAAAGACCTGAATACTTTGATCTTAGAGCACCACTAATTGTACTTTGTTAGCTTCCAAGTAACTTACTATGCAATTTACATAACAATAGAGGAGTGTTTTCTAACAGTACTCTGATAGCTTCCATTCTGGCAGTGGGTCATTAGAGATTGACATGTGTAGTTGTGGGGTTGCTACAAACTGTCCAAATTTTAAGCTTGATGATGGATTAGACTACAGGAAAGGCTGCGGCCAGTGCTCATGATCTTTCACTTATTCTTCCTTTATCACCCATTAAGTAGCTGTGTGCACTAAGAGTGGACTCTGAGCAAGGAAAAACCTGTAGGTAAGTGATGTAAGTAGAGGATGAAGCGTGAGGAGTATTAAGGCAGTCCTTGAAATAGTTGTTAATTTTTTTCATCCAGTTTGTTTATTTATTTAGAATTGTGACCACTTTGGCTTTAAAAATATACAATTTATAGATTATATATTATAGTTGTCCTAATTTGTCCCCCTTTGCCCCCTTCCAACCAGCACCCCACATTCCCTCAGGCAATCCCCACAACATTGTTCATGTTCATGGGTAATGCGTATAGGTTCTTTGGCTACTCCATTTCCTATACTGTACTTTACATCCCCATGGATATTGTGTAACTACCTATTTATACTTCTTAATCCCCTCACCTTTTCTTTCATTCCCACATACACCCCTCCTATCTGGCAACCATTAAAACATTCTCTGTATCCATGATTCTGTCTCAGTTCTGCTTGTTTGCTTAGTTTGTTTTTTAGATTCAATTGTTGATAGATATGTATTTATTGTTATTTTATAGTTCATAGTTTTGATTTTCTTCTTTCTCTTAAATAAGTCCCTTTAACATTCTTATAATTATATTTTGGTGATGGTGAACTCCTTTAGTTTTTTCTTGCCTGGTAATCTCTTCATCTGCCCTTCAATTTTAAATGATATCTTTGCTGGGTTGAGCAGTCTTGGCTATAGTTCCCTACGTTTCATGCCTTTGAATATTTCTTCCCAATCCCTTCTAGTCTGCAAAGTTTCTTTTGTGGAATCAGCTGACAGTCTAATGGGAATTCCCCTGTAGGTAACTAAATGCTGTTCTCTTGCTGCTTTTAAGGTTCTCTCTTTATTTTTAACCTTTGGCATTTTAGTTAGGATTTGTCATGGAGTCCTAACTAAAATGCCAAAGGTTGTTTGTGACTTTCTGTACTTCCTGTACTTACATGTCTATATCCTTCACCAAATTAGGGAAGTTTTCTTTCATCATTTTTTTCAAATAGATTTACAATTTCTTGCTCTTTCTCTTCTCCTTCAGGCATCTGATGAGAATATTGGAATGTTTGAGGTTGTCCTAGAGGTTGCTTATATTATCCTTATTTTTTTTGGATTCTTTTTTCTTCTTGTTGTTTTTGGTTAGTTTTGGTTCCTTATGTTCTAAATCATTGATTTGATTCTCTGCTTTATTCACTCTACTGTTCTTTCCCTGTGAAATGTTCTTTATTTCAATTAGTGTATTCTTCACTTCTGACTGGATCTTCTTTTTTGTTGTTGAGGTCCTCACTAAGTTCCTTGAGCTTCCTTATAACTAGTGTTTTTGAGCTCTGCATCTGGTAGATTTCTTGTCTCCATTTCATTTAGCTCTTTCTCTGGAATTTTCATCTCTTCTTTCATTTGGGCCATGTTTCTTTGTCTCCTCATATTGGCAGCCTCCCTGTGTTTGTTTCTATGTATTAGGTAGAGCTGCTTTGACTCTGTCTCTTGGCATCATGGCCTAATGTAGTAGGTGTCCTGTAGGGTCCAGTGTCAGAGTCTCCACTATCACCCAAGCTGGGTACTCAAGGTGTACCCTTTGTGTGGGCTGAGTACAACCTCTTCTTCAATCAAGTTGAGCCTTGATGGCTGTTGGCAGGTCAGTGGGAGAGATTTATTCAGGCCAGTCAGCTGCTAGCATTGGCTGTGACCACTGACCACCAACTTCTACCGTTCATGGAGGATCAGCTCTGCAGGGGCAGGGTGGTTGGTGGTACTCTGACGTGGTCTGTAGATGTTCACTGGGTGGGCAGGCTCTGGCATTTCACCTGTGTTCTGCCCAGGGCCACCCTGCATGAGGTGTAAAGCAGTCTGAGATGGCTGCTACTTGTGCTGGAAGATTCCTAGATGAAATCAAGCTGTAAATCTGCACTCACTGCTGCTAGTGCTAGGACCACTTAGCAAGGGTAGGGCAGTGGGGACCTCACTGAGGCCAACTTTTGATTTTTTGAGAGGATTTAGGAAGTTTTGAATCATGAACTAAGACCATCTATTCATATAGAAAAGTCACTGTTAACAGCTTGGGTGTGCTTGTAAGATGCGTGGGACAGAGTCTCAGCGGATATACGAGAGCAGGGCAAACAGTGTTAGCCAGGTTGATGAAGTCTCAGATATGGCATCCACCTCCCAGCTTCATGACTTTGTTGTTCTGTGGGGTGAGGGTTCAGAAAAGGGACAATGGCCTCTGCCTACTTGGTGCCAGACACTTCAGTTTTTTTCCTTATACCACTGGTGCCTTTCAGGATACCACTCTGTCGCTGGAGCCTAGAGGGAGTGAGTCTGAGTAGGTGAGTCATGTATGGGTTCTTTAAGAGGAACTGCATGGGGCTCCAGCAGTTTCTTCCACTGACTCAGTCCCCACAGGATTTTGTAGCCAGAAGTTGTGGGGACCTATCTTCCTGGCACTGGAATGCTGGGCTGGGGGGCCTGGTATAGGTCTGGGACTCCTTGCTACTGAGATACCCCTTGCAAATTTTTATCCGCCACATGTGTATATGGGACCAGCCTGTTCCACATCTCCACCCTTCCCACCAGTCTGGATGGGTATGGTTTCTTTAATTCCATAATTGTCAGACTTCTATTCAACTCAATTTCTGATGGTTCTGAGTGATGGTTCTTCCACTGTTTAGGTGTAATTTTTATGTGGTTGTGTGAGGAAGTGAACTGTGTTTACCTATTACGCCATCTTGACCAGAAGTCCATCCAGTACTTATTTTAAAAAACAAACAAAAAACACTTTATTCTGGATAATTTCAAACATACAAAAAATTAGAGAATATGAGAATGAACTGTGAGGTGCCAGTAATCCAATTTTAAATGATTATCTCATGGGCATTCTTGTTAATTTCTATTAAAAAAAACTTACTGGATTGTATTGATTCTGTAGTTGTATTTGGGGAAAAATACAATCCTAACAATATTGAGTCCTCTAATCCAAAAACATAGTATCTGTCTCCTTCTAGTTATTTAGATATTATTTAATATCTCAACAATGTTACATATTTGTCAGGATACAACCATTTGCACTTCTTTTGTTAAATTTATTTCTAAATATTTACTCCGATTCTGTGTAAATAGAATTGTTTTTTAGTTTCATATTTGGATTATTCATTGCTGGCATATAGAAATAAAGTTGAGCCCTGAGTGGTCTGGTTCAGTGGATCAGGTGTCTTCCTGCAAACCAAAAAGTCGCCAGTTTGATTTCTAGTCAGAGCACACATCAATTCTGTCCTGGATTGCAGGCCAGGTCCTTGGTTGGGGCTGTGAGAGGCAACCAACTAATGTTTCTCTCCCTCCTCCTCTCTAAAACTAAACAAATAAATCTTAAAAAAGAAAGTTGATTTTTGCATACTGATCTTTTGTCAACTTGCTAAAGCTCATTCTAGTAGGGTGTTTTATTTTATTTTTTATGTAGACTCATTAGAGTTTTTCTGTATACAGGATCATGTCTTCGGGGAATAAGGACCATTTTACTTCTTTCTTTCCAATCTGTATATTTAAAGTTTTCATTTCCTGCCACACTACACTAGAACCTCCGAAACAGTGTTGATGAGAAGTGGTGTTTGTACACATAGAGCAAGGGAAAGGTCTTAAGACTGAAAAGCTACCTTTGTAAGTGAAGGGCAGGGAAGGACAGGAGAAAGACGCTGGCCACTCCAATTTGGTAATCAATAGAGTTTATTAATGGCATGTCATGGATGGCTGCAAAACAAAGTGGATATTCTCTGCCCTGCTTGGCAGGCACCAAAGAGTTATCTGGGGTAAAAAGGAGGTGAAGTATAGACAGAAGTACTACTATATTTTTGCTATCAGGTACAGGAAGTTACTTTACATGCTTGACCAGGTCAGGACAGTGACCGGTTCCAGGAACCAGCATGTAGTGAGATGCAGGGGAGGGTTGCTGATTTATGTCAAAATGACAGTCAATTAGTATTAGACAATCTAAGGAGGGGTTGTGGGAAACAGTCTCCCCCTTCTGGCCCAGTTCTAGCTCATAAGTCAAATAGCAGTCACGTCATAGGATAGTCTTTCCTTCACAATGGACATTCTTGCCTTGACTACGATCAGGGTATAAACTTTTGGTTTTACTTCTTTCCTTTATTTTTCTAAGTTATTGATTTTTACTCTGGTATTTATTACTGCCTTCCCTCTGTTCATTTGGGGTTTGTTTACTTTTTCCCATTTCTTAAGGTAGAAGTTTAGGTTTATTGACCTGAGATTTTTCTTTTGTTCCTACAGAACCTTTTAAGTTATAAATTTTCCTCTAGCACATTTTGGAGCTGTATCCTATAATTTTGATCTGGTATGTTTATTTTCATTCAGTTTGAAGTATTTTTCCAGCTTTCATTGTGATTTCTACTTTGAGTCTTGATTGATTGATTGACTTTTTTAAAAAATATTTTATTTATTTATTTTTAGAGAAAGGGGAAGGGAGAGGGAAAGAGGGAGAAAAACTTTGGTGTGTGAGAGAAACATTGATAGGTTGCCTCTCATACACCCCAAACTGGGGACCTGGTCCACAACTCAGGCATGTGCCCTTACCGGATTGGTTTATGGGGTGATGCCCAGCTGAGCAACACCAGCCAGGGCAACTCTTGAATTGTTTAGATATGTTTACTAATTACCAAAAATTTGGGGATTCCCAATTTTTTTTCTGTTCTTGAATTCTAATACCATTGTGATTGAGAACATACTTTACATGATTTTATTCGATTTTTGCTTCACTTGTTGTATATCCTAGAGAATGTTACATGTGTGCTCACAAAGAATGTGTAGTTGGCTATTGGTTGGAAGTGTTCTGTAGATGTCAGTTAGGTCAGGTTGTTCAAGCCTTATGTTTTATTGATGATTTTCTGTTATATAAATTATTGAAAGTTGTCAATCATTTTGAGTTATGTACTTCCCCCTTCAGTTCTGTTAGTTTTGCTTCATGTATTTTGGAGTTATGTTGTTAAATGCTTATATGTATATAATTTTACATGTTCCTGATGAATTGACCCTTTTATCAATATAAATATTTCTCTTTTTCTCTAGTAATAATTTTTGTCTTAAAGTTTATTTTGTTTGATATTAGTATAGCTACTGCCACTTTCTTATGATTTTGTTTGTGTAGTATATCTTTTTCTACCCTTTTACTTTTTCGTATTTGTAGTAAGGCAGGCCTGCTGGTAACAAATTTTCAGTCTTTGTTTATCTAGATGTCTTTACTTTCACTTCATAGTTGACATATAGTTTCTGTGGGATATCGAATTCTTAGTTAACAGTTTTTTAAAAGCATTTTGAACATGTCATGTCACTGCCTTCTGGTTTTCATCATTTCTAATGTGAAGTCAGCTGTTAAATTATTTTGGTTCTTTTGTGTGAGACAGTTTTGTCTTGAAGCATTCAAGATTTTCTCATTGTGTTTGGCTTTCAACATTTTGACTAAGCTCTGTTACAGTGGGTCTCTTTGTGTTTATCTTACTTGGATTTTGTTGAACTTAGAGTTTGTTGAATGTGAAGATTAATTTTCTTAAACCTAATTTGGGAAGTTTTTTTCATAGTTTTTCCAATATTGTTTTTGCTTCTTTCTCTCTGTCTTTTCCTTTTGGGACTTCTTTAAATGTATGTTGGTATTCTTCATGATATTTTTTGTGTCTCTGAAGCTCTATGCCACGTTAATCTCATTATTTCTTTTAATTTACTCATCAGATTGGATAATTTCAAGTTTGCTGATTCTTTCTTCTGCCACCTCAGATCTGCTGTTGAGTCTATTAGTGAATTTTCATTACAGTTACTGTGTTTTTGAACACCAGAATTTCCATTTGGTTTCTTTTTATGATTTCTATCTTTTTATTGATATTCTCTGTCCAATGACTCATTGTCACCATACTTTCCTTTTATTCTTTAAACATGGATTCCTTCAGTTCTTTGAACAATATTTATTTTTATTTTTAATCCTCACCCAAGGATATTTATTGATTTGAGAGAGAGAGAAATATTGATGTGGGAGTTGCCTCCTGTACACTCCCCTACCAGGGGCTGGAACCCACAATCCAGGTATGTGCCCTGACTGGGTAATCGACCCCACAGGCTTTTGGTGTACAGGATGGCCAAACAATTCAGCCACCTGACTGGAGCTGAACAATATTTATAATAGCCATTTTGAGTCTTTGTTTAAGGTCAGTCTCTGGACCCCCTTAGAGTTTCTGTTGATGGCTCTTTTTCCTAAGTATAGTTTCCTGAGGATAGTTCATAGTATTTTTATGTTTCTTTGCATGTCTCATTTTATTTTTTTAAACCAGATATTTTATTCATGTATTGTAGCAACTCTGGATTCTGATCACCCTTGGCAAAATCCAGGTTTTTAGTTGTTGCTTCTTGTTTGTCACTTGCCTAGATTAATTTTTATGGTATCCCCTTTAGTGTGCAGCTGCTGATGATCCTGCTTATTTTTTTCCTTGCTTTATATTTATGCCTGGTGTTCTAAGGATCACCCCTGGGTCAGCATAGCTTAGTGGATAGCCAGTGATTGGTCAGAGGTGTGCTTAAACACCTTACCTCTTTCCAATGGATCTGTGTGTGGGTTGAGGAACACATTTAAAGATTTTATTTATTTATTTTTAGAGAGACAGGGGAAGCAAGGGACAGAAACATCAATCAGTTGCCCCTTGCTGGTGCCGAGATCAGGGACTGGATCTGACCAGAAATTGAACCAGTGACCTTTTACTTTGTGAGATGATGCCCAACCAACAGAGAGCCACACTGGTCAGGACTTGAGGAACACATTTAAAAGTCAGGTTATTTACAGGTCTACCTTGGCTTTCACCTTCTGCCAGGCCTCCTTCTGCTGCCTCTGTGCATTTGCTAGGCCTCACTTTTACCAATGTGCAGATAACTTGGGCCTTTTCCAGTCTCTCCTGTATGTGTGCACCCTTTCAGGGCACCAGAGACATGTGGGGGTCTATCACTATGGCGTTCTTATTATTTGCATCTGACTGTCAATTTTTTTTTGCTAGTCTGCTGGTCAGTTACTTGCCCTGATTAGCATTGCAACCTAAGGCTATCCAAGATGTTGGCTGTCTATAATTTTTTAATTTGTATTGTTATGTATGACAACATCCTTGGAAAAGTGTTCTACTCCACATCAAGTCAACCCTTTCAGCAGTGGAGCCACCAGTTTTCAGATTGTCCCTCGTGGCTCTACCACCATGATGGAGCTGGGTTACATAAAGGGTGGGAGGACCCCAAGCTCAAATGCTGCAGACTCCCACTGTTCTAACTTGAGTTTCTATAGTTCTCTTGAATAAGTACTTTTCAATTTCTCATGTGCCTTTGTTTGATTTCCAGTCCTGAAATGGTTGTTTTTGACAAATTTGTCCAATTTTATAATGCTATGGATTTTGAGAATCATCTTTGTGTTTTCCCCACATTCTAAGCAATATAGGCTGTTGAAAAATTTAGCAGTATAGAAATGTATAAAATGGAAATAAAAAGTACTCATTGCTCCCATCCCTTTAAAGATAGCCACTGCTAATTGGTTACAGAATTGCTTTTCAGTCTAAAGCCTTAATTTAATTATTTTTAAAATTTTTATTATTTAGAGAGAGGGGGAAGGGATGGAGAAAGTGGGGGAGAGAAACATTTATGTTGAGAGAAACATTGATTGGTTGCCCTCAACCAGGGACCGTTGTCCACAACCTAGGCATGTGCCCTGACTGGGAATCTAACCAGCGATCTTTCAGTTCACAGGCCAGTGCTCAATCTACTGAGCCACACCAGCCAGGGCTGTACTTTAATTATTATATTTTTTATTTATTCCTCTCCACACAATTCCCTTACCCTTTACCCCATGGTTTCTAATTCAGGCTTCTTTTAGTTCCTTGATTCAAGGAGTAAATGTAGTTAGCAATAATTAGTTTGACTAACAGGAGACAACTGGTATGATTTATGCTTTGAGTAGACTTGGTTCTGCCCACACCTTTCACGGCATCACTCTTTGTGTAGTCAGCTCTATAGTTTTCTTGGTCCCTGCCCTTCATGCTACTGATAGCTCATTCCTTCCAGGTTCTCTGGGAAAGTGCCTGCTCAGTCATTTCTCCTGTGATGTCATTCTGGCATGGCTGCATTTTAGAGAATTCTCTGAAGGGAAAGGCAGTATAGTATAGGGTTGATATCCTGAGCTCTGGTGTCACATTGCTTGGGGTTCAGATTTCAGCTCCCCTCCTTTCAGACCTTTGTGGCCTTGGTTTCTTTGGGCCTTGGTTTTCTCATCTCTAAAGCAGGGCCAATAGTAGTCCTTGCTGTATTGGGTAGTGGTAACAATGTAACAGGACACTCTATATAATGTGCTTTAGAACAGTGCATAGTACATTGGGAGCACACAATAAATGCTTTCTGTATTTCTTCTCCTGTCATCATTGTCATAATTATTATTAACAAGGACTTACCCCTTAACAGTGACATTTCAGGTATGAGAGAAAATTTTGAGTGGAACCTTTTCTCTGCTAACAGAAGGTTTGATATTAGTTAAACTAGTGAGCAGAGTCAGGACTATCTAGGATGCAGGATGTGGTGCTGGTTGGGAGATGGTAGGTTGAGAAGAGAGGCTAGTGTTGGGAAGAAAACAGAACAGTACAATGAGTGGACAGGCACAGAAGAACACAAGCTGAGACAGTGACTGCTAATGGGTGTGGAGTTTCTTTTTAGGGTACAGAAATGTTCTAAATTGATTGTGCTGATAGTGGCACAACTCTGTGAATATACTAAAACCACTGAATTGTACTCTTTGATTGCATAAATTGTATGGGATGTGAATGATCTCTTAATAAAGCTGTTATTAAAACATGGTAATAAGGAAATAAAGAAGTTAAAGAACAGTTCGTCTCTCCAGTTGGGGTTACTGTTCATCTTTATTTTTTCATTACACTGTACTTTTGGCTCTTTTATATATTTCCAGCAAAAAATGTTTATTGCTTTTAAAGTGAGAAAACAAACTTAAGTTTAAAAAAGGCATGTTATTGTATCTGGCAAAACCCATTATAGAAGTAAAATAGTAGCAGAATGAGATTGATTGAGGTTGGTTCCATCAATGCAGGTTGCCTGAGAGAACTGGGTTCTGAGGCAGACCTTTCTTGGGACCAGCCAAATGTCAGCACCAGACTGGTCTCTCGGAGATCTTCAGTGATTTGCACTCACCAGATCTCAGGGTCTGGAGTAGGTGATGTTGCTGTGGAGAGGCAGCTTCAAAAATCACAGCAGTAAGGAATGGGCATGCTGGGTGTGGCCAGCTCATCAGTAGGAGCTGAAAATAAAAATGCACATATAAGACTCAGCATGTCTCTGACCTTTATCATGCTCGAATATAATAATGAAGCATATTTCTTGATGACCTACAGTATATTAGGCCTGGTGCTATGTGCTGTTAATGCAGAGGTGAGTTGGAATGTCTATTGGTCAGCCCCCAAGGATCATGTGTTGCCTCCCAGTGTTCTCAGGAGACCAAGAGACCAGTGTTCTCTTGATTCAAGGAGTAAATGTAGTTAGCAATAATTAGTTTGACTAACAGGAGACAACTGGTATGATTTATGCTTTGAGTAGACTTGGTTCTGCCCACACCTTTCACAGCATCACTCTTTGTGTAGTCAGCTCTATAGTTTTCTTGGTCCCTGTCCTTTATGCTACTGATAGCTCATTCCTTCCAGGTTCTCTGGGACAGTGCCTGCTCAGTCATTTCTCCTGTGATGTCAGAATTTTGAGGTCAGAATCCTGCTTTCTTACAGTGACAGCTGGTTCTGACTCTTGGGAGGATTAATGTCTATCTATCTATCTATCTATCTATCTATTTACTTATAAAGATTTAATTATTTTTAGAGAGAGGGGTGTGGGGCCAACTTTGCCCACAAAGTCCCCCCATCCACCATGGATGAAAGTGAAACTACCAACACATGATCTGCTTGGGGAGGAGAGGTGGCCAGTCTCTCAGAGGAGAAAAGCCAAGAGCCCCTTTCTCAATGGCTTTTATTGGGTTGTAATACACAGGAATACAGGTGGCAAGGATCAAAACAGTAGATAACATTTCAAAGAAATCTGAGGACTTAGTCTGAGTCAGTGTCTGTCAGGTAAGGGGGTTGCAAAAACTTTGAGAGACATACTCATTTCCTGCTCGGACCCTTATCATATGAATGAAAGCACTCTTAGCAAAGCAGGCTTCACAGGACTTTAGAAACTCTTTCTTATGCCCCATCACCCTGGATCCTACTCTAGCCGGCAAGGGGCTGCACCACCTCTCTTCCCAGGTTTTCTGGCTTAAGTGGATTAGAGCCAGGAAGTGCTTCTCCCAGACAGGAATGGGGACTCGGGCTATGTCAGAATAGTTGGGGGGCAGGGGTCCATCACTCTCTCTTTGCCGCAGCCCCCCGAATCCTTCCTTGAGGGCCTCCCAAGTGATCGTGTCTGGCTTAGGTTGCTCCTCCTCTGAGGGGTCTTATCCATCTCTGACTAACCGACCAAGTGTTGGGGGCAGGGGATGAAGCAGAAGCAGCAGTGTTGCTGCCAGAGACAAGCTTTGTCTCTTTAGTGGCTCACATTCTGGAGGTCGCTCACTCAACCTTAGCCATGGGGGACAGTTACAACTCCTGAAACCAGGCAGAGTGGTTCCCAACAGAGGGAAAGGGTGGTATATATAAGAGAAACATTAATGTGAGAGAGAAACATTGATTAGTTGCCTCTCATACAAACCCTGCGTGGGGACCTAACCTGTAACCCAGGCATGTGCCCTATCTGGGAATCAAACCAGTGACCTTTCACTTTGTGCAATGAAGCCCAACCAACTGAGCCACACACGCCAGGGCTAATGCCCCTTTTTAATTTTCTTTGAAGCCTCAGAATTTCTGTACAGGTATGAAAAGTCTGTGTATGAATTCTTTAAGTGTTTTGAGATCTGATAATGAGGTAATTATTCAAGAATCTAGGATATCACATGTTTTTCTGAAGAACCTCTGATGGGGGTAAAAGAGTCTGTAGAGGAACTTGACCTACTTCCTCTTAGATGCAGACTTTTCATATTCCAAAGCCCTGGCTGAGAGCTCCCAGCCTCATGTATTTCAAATACTGCTTGCCTGTGGAGATTAAGATAGTGACTTCAAAACCATTTCCCAGAGGTCCTTAGTAAACCAGTCATCTCACTATTGTACCTGCAGGGACTTTCTTGCATACACAGGCATCTTTGATAAGGAGTTACTCACATTTAAGAAGCAACACATTTATTCTGTTATGAATTGTTCCAAAAGCGGCATTTCTAAGGCTTCATCATTTCTGAATTCTGTTGAATGGATCCAGCTTTCTGAGCCTGGTTGTCCCTTACTATGTGTAAGAGGTTTTGCAGAGTTCACCTGGACAGCCCCAGACCCCATCCCCACTTACTTTCCTGCCTCTCTCTGTTCTATGCCTCTTTCCCTTTAATTGGGATCCTGCTGTCTGTATCTTTCTTACCTTCCAGAATTTCTGAGTGGTGGGTATATCACTGAATTTTATTTACTTAAAAGAATTAGTTAGGTTTTCATGATATATTGGTGTAAAACCCTGAAAAAAGCCCTCTAAAATCTCAAGAATTGTTGTATACAACACAGCATTTTTTGAGTAATTTGATGATTTTTTAATCCTCATTTAGCACAGGTGCTTCCTCCATCTAATCTCCAGCAAGATTTGTTGGCTGGACAAACAGTGACTAGAAGAGTATCACAGTTTGAATTAATATTATTTCGAAATTGAGTCCTGTGAAATCTTAGTCCTTGCATTCTACCACAGACTGAGAAAGTTAGGCATTTTATTAAGTCTGTTTCTATGTTTACATGCCATAAATATGTGAATAAAACTCAAATCTTTGTGTGTGGTGGGGGAAAGGGTGACAGAATTCTGGAATCTGATACTGGTCATCAGTATTCCCATGTGTTTCCTGAAACTATTGTTTCTGCTATTTAAATTAAGTAATTCCACAAGTATGAGCTCAGTAAATTCTTTGTGCCAGATGAGAGTCTCAGTTCTGTGGATATACCAGTGAACAGAGCAGACACAAAGCCCTGGTTTTGTGGACCATAATATAATAAAGTGGGGGAGTCAAAAATTGATGCATATGTTAGAAAAGTATATAGTAAGTATGTCTGTGGCAAGTACTTTGAGAAAATTCAGCATAATAGGGCAGGGGTGAGGGTGCTGTGGGGCGAAGGCAATGGAGAGGCCTGGTGGTGGTGGTGCTTATAATTGTAAATAAGATGGTTAGGGAAATCCTTGTTTCCTTGAATATTCTCTCTGAGGGAGACCCTCTGCAAATTTATAAAACGTGGTTTTATTACCAGGAAGTAGTTTGTGAGCTCTCCGAAGCAAATAACTTTTGAAGTTGGCATTGGCAGGATGTTGTGCAATCAGGCTTGTTGGCCGAGTTTCAGACCCCCGCATCTGAAGTGAACCACAAGTTTGCAATCCTTCCTCTTGTCATCCAGAAATATTTCATGACCTTGCTGGTTGACAGTTTTTAAATGTTATTTTAAATCTCTCCAAAAGGGAAACATCAAAGTGCAGACTGCCCTTCTCAATACACACAAACAGCTGCACAATACAATCAACCATTGTAGCGACATGTGCCCAACCATTATAAATAGACACAGGGCTTGAATGTGAAACACTGCAGAGGAAGGGCAAGTGCCTTCTTGATGAATGAGCTCTGCTGTTCCCATTGAAAACCCTTCTCAGACATCAACATTATTTTATGTTTCACTGACTAAATTAAAATCAACTTTGTTTTCTTCAGAGGCACTGAATAATTTAACTATTTCCAATATTCTAATCCAAAAGTATTTTCTCTTTTTGCTATTAATCATAAGTATTTCATGTGCTTAGTTAATAGTGATTACCTGGTGGCCCACTTCATTGCATTTAAAAATTTCATGTGGCCCAATTTTAAGTGGATATGTTTATGTATAACTGTGATGTGGTATGATTCATGGCTAGAAAGACATGCCAATTTAGTATTCTGTTCATTTCCACATTTTTAGCCCCTGTTCTAAGAAATTTTTATTGTAGTTTATTTGTGACATGTCAGGACATCTAAAAATGTGCCATTCGTATAGTAGGTTTTTAGTACATTAGTAAATCATTTGCTTTTTAAGGAAGTAAAATACAATGTGCACCTCATGTTAGTCTCTGACAGTCTCCATTGTTCCCATGCAGAATAAGAGCAGCTTAATGCCATAAACTGTGCCTACATAGCATGTGGCTTAAGATTCTGTCGTATTCATTTAGCTGAAATATGAATATGTTAAAGAGATTTACCTTAATTAACATGTTAAGTAAGATTTCAGTGTTGAAAAACCATTTTAAATCTTCTTTGAGTAGTGTATTTATTTCCTATGGCTACTGTAATAAAGTACCACAAACTGAATGACTTCAAACAATAGGAACTGTCTCATAGTTCTGGAGTCCAGAAGTCCAAAATCAAGATGTGTGTAGGGTTGTTCCTTCTGGAGGCTCAGAAGGAGAATTCCTCCTATGTCTCTCACCCAGCTGCTGGTGGCTGCTGGCTGCTGGCAATCCTTAACATTCCTTGGCTTATAGACACATCACTCTGTTCTCTACCTCCATCTTTTGCATTGCTTTCTCTGTGTCTCTGTATGTCTTTTTCTGTCTCTTGTAAAGACACTCTTATTGGAATTAGAGCCCACCCTAATCCAGTATGATTTCGTCTTAATCTTTAATTACATCTTCAAAGACCCTGTTCCCAAAGGAGGTCACATCCTGAGGTTCTGGTACGCATGAATTGGGGGGGGCACTATTTGACCTACTATAAGTGTCTTGCATTCAACATGCATTTATTGAGTCCTATTTGAGTACTTACAAGGCACTAAATGTGGTGTGGGGGTGGGGATTCAGAGATAAATGACATAGTCTTTAATTCAAGGAGTTTATAGTATCCTATTCTTCACTCAGCATTGATAACTAAACACCATTTAGGATTTAAAGCAAGAGAGGCACTGCCAGCATGCTTTTCTATCTAGTCCTCCAGATCAAAAGTACATTGTCTTAACAGGTGCCCCCTGGTGGGTATGACCAGAACTCTATAGTTGGGGTGTCTGGGGTACCCACTAATCCTGTGCCAACCCTTCACCCAATTTCCCTAAATTGTTAACATTCTACCACATTTGTCTCTCTCTTTGTCTCTACAATACACCTACACACTTTTTTCCTGAACCATTCAAGAAGAATAGATTGTAGACAATATCCCTAAATACTTCGGTTTATATTTCTTAAAAACAAGGGCATGTTTCTGCATAGCCACCGTATACCCACCCAAATGAGGATATTAACATTATCACCATGCATCGTCTAATCCATAAGCCACCTTTACATTTTGCCAATAGTCCTAGTAATGTCCTCTACAAGCCCAGGAGCCAATCCAGGATCACACTTTGCATTGGTCGTCATGGTTGTTTAGTCTCCTTTAATCAGTAACAGTTCCATAGTCTTTGTGTTTCATGACCTTCACATTTTTTAAGAGAACAGGTCAGTTACTTTGTAGAATGTCTATCAGTTTGGCTCTGTTTGGCTCTGTTGATGTTTCCTCGTGATTAGATTAAGGTTATACATTTTTGGCAGGAGGATTAAAGAAGTGGGGCTCTGCCTTTCCAGGTACATTGTAACAAGAAGGTGCACAATTTTGTTTTGTCCCATTTCCAAAAGTGTTAACTTTTATCATTGGTTGAGAAAGTGCCCACCAGGTTTCTTCACTGTAAAATTAGTTAACATTTGCTGATTAACTATTTTGAGACTGTGTAAATATCCTTCTTCTCATTAAACTTTTATCTACTAGCCCTGACTGGCATGGCTCAGTTGGTTGAATGTCATCCCACAAAGCGAGAGATTGCTGGTTCAATTTTAGGTTAGGGCACATGCCTGGGTTGTAGGCCTATCCTCCAGTTGGGGGAGTGTGCAAGAGGCAACTGATCAATGTTTCTCTCACACATGAATGTTCCTCTCTCTCTCTTTCTTCCCTTCCCCCTCCCTAAAAATAAATAAAATCTTAAAAAAAATTATTTCACCTCCTAGTTTTTGCATCCTTTGATGATTCTTATCTTATTAAATTTGTATGATGGTTGCCAGATAGTGGTTTTCTAAATGCATCATTCATCTTACAATTATTAGTTGGTATTGTATTGTAAAGTAGTGCTTTCTCTCTTTCCCCTCCTTCTTCTCTTCCTATTGATAGGCTCATAGATTACTATTTTAGTCCTTGGGTTATAATTCATTGCTATTATTCTTTACGTTGATGCTCAGATTGTCCCAGATTTGGCTACCAGGAGCCACTTCAAGCTGGCTGTTGTGTCCATTTGACATGTTTACATCATTCTTTGAGCACTTCCTTACTTTTTGGCACAACACATTCAGGATTATCTTGAACTTTCCTTGCCCTAGCCCTAGAGTCAGTCATTTCTCGTGGTTCCTTTTATTTATTTTTTAAAATATATTTTATTAATTATGCCATTACGGTTGTTCTACTCCCCCCTTCATTCCCCTCCACCCTGCACACCTCCTCCCCGACCATTCCCCCCTTTAGTTTATGACCACGTGTCTCAAGTTCTTTAGATTCTATATTTCCCATACATTCTTGTCCTCCCCCTATCTATTTTCTACCTATCGTCTGTGCTACTTATTTTCTGTACCTTCTCCCCCCTTCTCCTCTTCCCACTCCCCTGTTGCTAACCCTCCATGTGATCTTCATTTTTATGGTTATGCTCCTGATCTAGCTGTCCTCTTAATTTGCTGTTGTCATAGGTGTGGTTGTTGATAACTGTGTTTGCTGTTCTTTCACTGTTCATGTTTTTCATCTTCGTTTTCTTAGATAAGTCCCTTTAACATTTCATATAAGAAGGGCTCGGTGATGATGAACTCCTTGAATTTGACCTTATCTGAGAAGCACTTTATGTGCCCTTCCATTCTAAATGAAAGTTTTGCTGGATACAGCAATCTTGGATGTAGGTCTTTGGATTTCATGACTTGGAATACTTCTTTCCAGCCCCTTCTTGCCTGTAAAGTCTCTTTTGAGAAATCCGTTGACAGTCTGATGGGAACTCCTTTGTAGGTGACTGTCCCCTTATCTCTTGCTGCTTCTAGGATTCTCTCCTTCATTTTAATCTTGGCTAATGTAATGATGATGTGCCTTAGTGTGCTCCTTCTTGGGTCCAGCTTCTTTGGGACTCTGAGCTTCCTGAATTTCCTGGAAGTCTATTTCCTTTGCCAGATTGGAGAAGTTCTCCTTTATGATTTGTTCAAAGAAATTTTCCACTTGCTTTTCCTCTTCCCCTTCTGGTACCCCTATAATTCGGATGTTGGAACATTTAAAGACATATGTCCTGAAGGTTCCTAAACCTCTCCTCATTTTTTGAATTCTTGTTTCTTCATATTTTTCTGTTTGGTCATTTTTTTCCTCCTTCTGGTCCACTCCTTTGATTTGAGTCCCAGTTTCCTTTCCATTACTATTGGTTTCCTGTGTATTTCCCTTCATTTCAATTAGTTTAGCCTTCATATGTTCCTCTAATTTGTGACTAAAATCAACCAGTTCTATGAGCATCCTGATCACCAGTGTTTTGAACTGTGCATCTGAAAGTTTGGCTATTTCTTCATTGCTTAGAATGATTGGCTCTGGGGCTCTGAGTTGTTCTTGAGCCATGTTTTGATCTGTTCGTGCCCATTAAGTATGAGGGGCGGAGCCTTAGTTGTTCACCAGGGCGGGGCCACCCAGGTCACTGGTTTATGATGCTGTATGTGGGGGTGGGTCAGAGAGGGACAATGGTGGTTCCCTTTGCCGCTTCCTGCCCCTGGGGCCTGCGCCGTCTGTCTCACTGCTAGCTCTTTCACTGGTTTATCAGCGCTCGACTGTGTGACTTTGGTCAGCCCTCAGTGGGTCCACTGCCTTGTGCCCTCAGTGGATCCACCTGCTTCCCCACACCTGGGATCTGCCCACGGCTGCTGGTGCACCTGGGTCTCGTGCCCATGTTGGTCCGGTGGATCTTTCCTGCCCGACCCCACTCTGCTGCTGGCTCTGCCCCTCTTACCGGTTTGGCTAAAGGGTTCATTGTTGTCGGACTTCCGTGTAGTTCAATTTTCTGTGGTTTGGCTGTGTTTTTGTTGCTAAAAGTTTGTTGTTTTTAAACTTAGTTGTGGGAGAAGGTGCAGTGCTTCCACCTATGCTTCTATCTTGGCAGAAGTCTCCTGGTTCCTTTAGTGGAGAATGGCTTTTAGAAACTAAGATCTGAGTGTTAGGTGTGTCCATTTTTATTGGGATATCTTAGCTACTAGGTCTTCTCAGTGGATGTAGTTAAGAAACTAAATGTGTACTCTTTTACACACATGTGCATGCACACACAAGGGTGTAATAAATGTAGGTCTGAACACATACATTTACCATATTTTCAGACTATAAGATGCACCCCCCCCCTGCAATTTGGGAGGAATAATGGTTGTTAATGCTGCTGTTGAGTTCTGTTTACATTTACATGGTAAAATATTATGTTATTAATATTATTAAATATTTTACCACATTTTTTGCTTCAATTTTTTTTCTATTTTCCTCTAAAACCTAGGTGGTGAGTCTTATGGTCCAAAAAATACAGTATATTCTCTATTCACTCAGAGAGCTGCAAAAGCCATGATGTGTCCAATTATAGTCAGATTACGTGGTTCATCTTAGCTTTCCCCCCTTCCTGGCTGCACTTGTTTTCTCCAACAATAAGACTGTCACATGGCTTGATCATCTGTGATATGTTTATTTTTTCAGTCCTTTCGTATGTAACCAGTCTTCCCACTTATGGGCCCTCTAGGCCTTGCTACTTTCCCTGGCCCAAGGAGCATCTTCTACCCCTACCAGTGCTCCAGTGTTGGGCAGGCTCCTATCAGTCTGTTCCAGCTAGCCATACATATGCTTATAAATCTATACTTTTGCCTTAAATAGGTATTTAGTCTAGGGATAGTTTTTTTAAATATAGTAATAGCCTAAATGGAACAACATATCTAGGCAGAAAGTGTTCACTGTTTTGTTAGCTTATAACCTTGATTTTGGCCTGGGTCTGATGGGCACCCAAGAACACCGGGGTTGGGGGTAAGGGAGCTGTGTTCAGCATCGGCAGGGTGGCTGTGGCCCTTGATTGTTTGGGGCCAGCTAGACCTTTCCTTCTTTTCACTGTCCCTTTATCACAGGGAAAGCCTGCATCTGTATTTCCCCAGCCTTTCCTGTGTGGCCCCAGGTTCGGTTCTGTTCAGCTGTGCAAGTCAGGGGAAGTAGCTGTATTGTCCATGACTTTTGAGCCACAGTGCTTGGCAGTGGCTTTCTTGGAAGTTCCCCTTGTAACTCTTTTTTTTTTTTGTAACTCTTTTTGAGTGCTCTGAGTTATGTGCTTCAGTCATGGTCTCCTGACTTCTGCTTCCCCAGCCCTCTGCTTCCATGTTTTGAAAACCTTCCTAATCTGGGATTACGATTTCTTTATTGGAGTTGTGGCTGATACAGGACCCTTGGTCACTGCTAGTCCTGATGACCCCAGAAACTTTCTGGTCACTTGCTCGGGTTTTGAGTCATTATCTGGAGAGTAGGGGTTTCATTTGATGGGGACATTATTGGATTTTCTCCAGTGAATGACCAGAGGCCCTGCCTGCATGACTCCTTGAGAGCCTCAGGGCTCTTAGAGTTATAGGAACTGGAGTGTCCCTGCTAGAAGGTCATCCGTGGGAACACTCAGCAATGTTGACATTACTGAACACCAGCTCTGTACAAGACACTAAGTCAGGCTCTGTGGAAGAGAGGGATGAATAATGACACATGTTCCTAACATCAAGAAATTTCCACTTAATCCAGAAAGGGCAGAAATGGGCAATCCTTAGGAAAGTAGGAAGTTAGAGATGGTTATATTCTTTTTCATTACTGTCTTGATCTTCCTCTGGGGCTGGGCTGAGGCACCAGTCTAAGCAATTCTTGAGGGTGTACTAATGTTTCTTTTTACCTAAAACATGCCTTTTTAAAAAAGCACACGTGTAGATTCTTATTTTTAGGTAGGCTTTAATTGATCTGTTTTCTTCTTAAGGATTTTGTTTATTTATTTTTAGACAGAGGGGAAGGGAGGAAGAAAGAGGGAGAAACATCATTGTATGGTTGCCTCTCATGCAGCCCCCACTGGGGACCAGGCCTGCAACCCAGGAATATACCCTGCTGGTAATTGAATCGGTGACCCTTTGGTTCTCAGCCTGTGCTCAGTCCACTGAGCTACACCAGCTAGGAATGATCTGTTTTCTTAATAAACTCCATCTTGACATTGTACTGCCATTCGTTGAACAGAGAGACATTATATAAATTGCAGAAGGGAGAAAATGTGACAAAGGGATGAACTATTTTACAGTGTGTGTGTAACTAAATGAGAGTGATTTTTAATTGTCAAACAACGAATTAATCAAAACTCGAACAGTATGTAGTCACTTTCTTTTAACAGAGGCTTCATCTTAATATTATTAGTGTTATTGGGGCTTCTGATCAAGATGGAGGCAGTGATAGACATGCCTTGCCTCACTGCACAACTATAAGAAGGAACACAACTAACTTAAAAATGAAAAACACCTAGAACTGCCAGAAAATTACTTGGAAAAATACCCAGAATGGTACTGAAGTCTAACAACCATGGATTTAAAGAAGGTTTATTCATCCAGATGGATAGGAGGGGCAGAGACAGGGAGTTGGAGTGAAGAGGATTCAGTGTTGTGGTGGTGAGCCAGGAGAGTGGGCAGCCCCACAATCACGTGTGATGGACAAAAATTTGAGGGACACCTTGTGAGCAAGCAAGCTCAGACCCAGGCCAGACCATATAGCCCAGGGCTCTAGTACTGGGAAAAATGAAATCATGTAATTTCTGGCTGTAAACCCAGTAGGGGTTGGGACAGTAGAAGAAACTGCCAGTATATACCCGCACCCACCCACCCTGGGAATCACCACCAGGACAGCAGCTGGAGGGGCGCCAGTTGCATAGAGGAAATGGGCAAAGTGACTAGAAATGGGGAAAAGGCCAGGCAAGCCCTCAGAAGTCAGCCAGCAATGGCATTATCCCCTCTTCAACTCCTCCCTGACACACAGAGTCATGGTGGCTCCACCCTGGCAGATACCCAAGGCTGTGCCCCATATGACTTAACAGGTATGCCAAAACAGAATCAAAGCAATTCTACCTAGTACACAGACACAGAGAGGCTGCTGAAATCAAGAGACAAAGAAATATGGCCCAAATGAAGGAATAGAACAGAACCCCAGAAAAAGAACTAAGTGATGTATAGATAACTGACCTATCAGATGCAGAGTTCAAAACACTGGTGGTCAGAATGCTCAAATATCTCAGTGAGTATGGCAAAAGCATAAGGGAAAAAATGAAGGCTCTACTAAGGGAAATAAAGAAAAATCCACAGGAAACCAACAGTGAAGGGAAGGAAGCCGGGATTCAAATCAATGATTTGGAACATAAGAAAGAAATAAACAGGAATGCTTGGAGAACTTCTGCCAAGATGGAGGCATAGGTGGAGACACCGTGCTTTCTCACACAACCAAGTTTAGAGATAACTAAATATCAGCAACAGAAAACACAGCCGGAACACAGAAAATTGAACTTTTTGGGAATCTCATAACAACAAATTCTTCAGCTTGACCGGTAAGAGGGGTGAAACCAGCAGCTGGAGGAGCGGGGTTGCACAGGAAAACTCAGTCAGATGGATTCAGGCGCGCGGAACCCAGGCGCAGGGTTGGACCTAGTGAGCGACCAAGCAAGCGATCCCCGGGAAACAGCCAGGGAGCAGGGCCGAGATTTGACTGTGGTTGCGCATTCGTGCACAGATAAACAAGTGAGGGAGTGGGCTATTGGACCGGGACCCAGCAGGCCCCAGAGGCAAGCCGCAGCGGAGGGTGCCGCCATTTCCCCCACTCTGACCCCGCCTCCACATACAGCATCATAACCCAGCGACCTGGAAGTCCAAGGCTCCGCTCCTCATACCAAAAATGGCTCAAGAAGATCTCAAAGCCCCAGAGCCTATAAATCTAAGCAGTGAAGAAATAGCAAAACTCTCAGACGCACAGTTTAAAACACTGGTGATCAGGATCCTCACAGATCTGGTTGATTATAGCCACAAATTAGAGAAACATATGAAGGCGAAACTAATTGAAATGAATGGAATTGCACAGGAAACCAATAGCGATGAAAAAAAAACTGGGACTCAAATCAATGTAGTGGACCAGAAGAAAGCAAATAATGGCCAAACAGAAAAGAGTGAAGAAGCAAGAATTCAAAAAAAATGAGGAGAGTCTTAGGAACCTCCAGGACATCTTTAAACGCTCCAACATCTGAATTATAGGGGTACCAGAAGGGGGAAAGGAACAGCCACCAGTGGGAAACTTATTTGAACAAATAATAAAGGAGAATTTCCCCAATCTGGCAAAGGAAATATACTTCCAGGAAATCCAGGAAGCTCAGAGAGTCCCAAAGAAGTTGGACCCAAGAAGAAACACACCAAGGCACATCATCATTACATTAGCCAAGATTAAAATGAAGGAGAGAATCCTAGAAGCAGCAAGAGATAAGGGGACAGTCACCTACAAAGGAGTTCCCTTCAGAGTGTCAGCGGATTTCTCAAAAGAGACCTTACAGGCAAGAAGGGGCTGGAAAGAGGTATTCCAAGTCATGAAACCCAAAGACCTACAACCAAGATTGCTGTATCCAGCAAAACTTTCATTTAGAATGGAAGGGCACATAAAGTTCTTCTCTGATAAGATCAAATTCAAGGAGTTCATCATCACCAAGCCCTTATTATATGAAATGTTAAAGGGACTTATCTAAGAGAAAGAAGTTAAAAAAACATGAACAGTGAAAGGACAGCAAACTCACAGTTATTAACAACCACACCTAAAATAAAAGCAAACTAAAAGGACAGCTAGATCAGGAGTGGAAACATAGAAATGAAGATCTCAAGGAGGGTTAGCAACAGGGGAGTGGGAGGAGGAGAAGGGGGGAGAAGGTACAGAAAATAAGTAGCATAGACAGTAGATAGAAAATAGATGGGGGGGGGCAAGAATAGTATGGGAAATATAGAATCTAAAGAACTTGAGACACATGGTCATAAACTAAAGGGGGGGGTAATGGTGGGGATGGGGGGTAGGGTGGAGGGGGATGAAGGAGGGAATAGAACAACTGTAATGGCATAATCAATAAAAAATAAATTAATTAAAAAAAAGAAAGAAATAAACATTCAACCAGAACAAAAAGAATAAACAAGAATTTTTTCAAATGAGTATTTAAGAAGACTCTGACTTGTCTCCAAAAGGGCCAAAATCTGAATCATAGGGGTGCCAGAAGGAGAACAGGAAGAGCATGAAATTGGAAATCTATTTCAAAAAATAATGAAAAAAACTTCCCTTATTTGGCAAAGGAAATAGACATACAAGTCCAGGAAGCCCAGAGAATCCCTAAAAAGTTGGACCCAAAGAGGTTCACACCAAGACACATCATAATTAAAGAGCCAAAGTTTAAAGAGAGAGACTCTTAATAGCTGCAAGAGACAAGCAGAGAGTTACCTACAAAGGAGTTCCCATGAAACTATCAGCTGATTTCTCAAAAGAAACTTTGCAGGCAAGAAAGGAATGGCAAGAACTATAAAAAGCAATAAAAAGCAATCACCTACAACTTAGATTACTCTATCCAGCTATCATTTAGAACTGAAGGACAGATAAAGTGCTTCCCTGACAAGGTAAAGCTAAAGGAGATCATCATTACCAAGCCCTTATTATATTAAATGTTAAAGGGACTTATTTAGGAAAAGGAAGATCAAAACTGTGAACATTAAAATGACAACAAACTTCCATCCATCAACAACTTAATCTAAAAAACAAAAACAAACTAAGCAAACAATTAGAACAGGAGTAGAATAATAGATATGGGGATCATTTATAGGGGTATCAGCTGGGAGGGGGAAGGGGGAGTATGTGGAAAGGTATAGGGATTTATTTATTTTAAAAATATATTTTATTGATTATGCCATTCCAGTTATCCTATTCCCTCCCTTCATTCCCCTCCACCCTGCACACTCTTCCCCCACCATTCCCCCCTCTTTAGTTTATGTCCATGTGTCACAAGTTCCTTTTTTTAAAAAAGATTTTATTGATATATCTTTAGAGGGGAAGGGAAGGAAAGAGGGAGAGAAATGTCAATGTATGGTTGCCTCTCATGCATCCCCTGCTAGGAACTGGCCTGCAACCCAGGCATGTGCCCTGACTGAGAATTGAACCACGATACTCTGGTTCGCAGGCCCGTGCTCAATCCACTGAGCTATACCAGCCAGGGCGACAAGTTCTTTAGATTCTCTATTTCCCATACTATTCTTGCCCTCCTCCCTGTCTATTTTCCACCTACCATCTATGCTACTTATTCTCTGTACCTCCCCCCCTTGTCCTCCTCCCACTCCCCTGTTGCTAACCCTCCATGTGATCTTCATTTTTATGGTTATGCTCCTGATCTAGCTGTCCTCTTAATTTGCTGTTGTCATAGGTGTGGTTGTTGATAACTGTGAGTTTGCTGTCCTTTCACTGTTCATCTTTTTTTATCTTCTTTTTCTGAGGTAAGTCCCTTTAACATTTCATATAAGAAGGGCTTGGTGATGATGAACTCCTTCAATTTGACCTTATCTGAGAAGCACTTTATGTGCCCTTCCATTCTAAATGAAAGTTTTGCTGGATACAGCAATCTTGGATGTAGGTCTTTGGATTTCATGACTTGGAATACTTCTTTCCAGCCCCTTCTTGCGTGTAAAGTCTCTTTTGAGAAATCTGCTGACAGTCTGATGGGCACTCCTTTGTAGGTGACTGTCCCCTTATCTCTTGCTGCTTCTAGGATTCTCTCCTTCATTTTAATTTTTGGCTTATGTAATGATGATGTGCCTTGGTGTGTTCCTTCTTGGGTTCAGCTTCTTTGGGACTCTCTGAGCTTCCTGGATTTCCTGGAAGTCTATTTCCTTTGCCAGATTGGAGAAGTTCTCCTTTATGATTTGTTCAAAGAAGTTTTCCACTTGGTTTTCCTCTTCCTCTTCTGGTACCCCTATAATTCAGATTAGTGAATGTTGGAACATTTAAAGATGTCCTGGAGGTTCCTAAGCCTCTCCACATTTTTTGAATTCTTTTTTCTTCATTCTTTTCTGTTTGGTCATTTTTTTCTTCCTTCTGGTCCTCTCCCTTGATTTGAGTTCCAGTTTCCTTTCCATCACTATTGGTTTCCTGTACATTTCGCTTTATTTCAATTAGTTTAGCCTTCATTTGTTCCTCTAATTTGTGACTAAAATCAACCAGTTCTGTGAGCATCCTGATCACCAGTGTTTTGAACTGTGCATCGGAAAGTTTAGGTATCTCTTGTTTGCTTACAATTATTGGCTCTGGGGCTTTGAGCTGTTCTTGAGCCATAATGTTTTGGTCTGTTTGTGCCTGTTATGTATGAGGGGCAGAGCCTTAGGTGTTCACCAGGGCAGGGTGACCCAGTTGTTGGGTTATGATGCTGTATGTGGGGGCAGGGTCAGAGGGGGGTCAATAGCATTTGTTCTGCTCTCTCTCAGATTTTGGTTTCCTCTGCTGCTTCCCGCAAGCAAACCTGGCACCCCTGGTACTGGCTCCCAGGTGTGTGGGCCTGTGCACCCTCCAGGACCCTGTGGGTCTCTCCACCAAACTCTCGGTTAGCATGGGAGCCTCTTCCAGCACCTCGACCCTGAAAGTCTTTCTAATTGGTGCTTTCAGGCTCTAATTCCCATCGCTGGGGCCCTAGCATGGGCAGTCTGTCTCACTGCTCACTCCTTCGCTTGGTTTACCTGCACGCAAATGTGTGACCGCGGTCAGTCAGCCACCTTGCACCCTCACTGGGTGCACCTGTTGCCACCCCACACCTGGGATCTGCCAACAGCGCCTGGGCTCCTGGGTCGGTCCACCAATCTTTCTTGCCTGACCCTGCTCCACCAGCCGCTGGCTCCGCCCCCTTACTGGTCTGGCTGAATGGCTCGTTGTTGTTGGACTTCCATACAGTTCAATTTTCTGTGTTTTGGCTGTGTTTTTGTTACTAAAACTTTGTTGTCTTTAAACTTGGTTGTGCGAGGAGGCACAGTGTTTTCACCTACACCTTCATCTTGGCCGGAAGTCCTAGGTATAGGGATTTAGAAGCACGATTTGGTAGGTACAAAATAGACGGGTGGATGTTAAGAACAGTATAGGCAATGGCAATGCCAAAGAACTTACATGCATGACCCATGGACATGAACTAAGGGGCGAATCGCTGGAAAGAAGGGGGAAACTGGGTGGAGAGGGGCAAGGGAGAAAAATTGGGACAACTATAATAGCATAATCAATAACACATACTTACAAGAAAACCTAAAAGAAAAAATATGATTAGTGTTATCCACTTTCAAAATGGCGGTGCAAATACAACTTCAAAATAGTATTTATGATTAATTGGATCTTTTACATCTGCCTAACAATTTGTGATTGTCAGGTGTTTCTTTTTTCCCTACAAATGACAGGGAACAGAAACCAATAAAAAGATCTCTCTTGGCGCCCTTCCCAGCCTTAGAGAGCAATGAACAAGTGGGTCCTCTCCTGGTGCTGAAGAAAAGAGAGCATTACAAGTTCAAGTGGGTCAGGGTGGAGTCCTGGAAAGAATAGAAGTGCAGTTGGAGAGCCACTTTCATTACGAGGCCTTAATGCTTCCCAGGTAAGACAGGTTCAGGGGAAAGTTAAGGAATATCTGCAATTTAATGAACAACAGCAGACATTTGAGGGGATGTGAGTTCATCCAAAAACAAAGATCATTATTCCTCTTGTGTTCTTGAAATACACTGCAATTTTCAGGCACCGTCAGCAAGTCTGTGTGTAACCTTGGACTGGTCCTAAAGCTTACTGTTCAGGAACACATGCTGTTTGCCAGTCCTTGAACCAGCTGTGTGTACAGAGTTGGAAGCAAAGAATGAAAGATATCCAAAATTTTACTTATTTTTTAAAAAGTGTATGTTGGAATGGGTAGAACTGTGATCATTTAACAGCCATCACAGTGAAACACTTTAACTGGAAACAGATTCCTGGCAACGCATAGGCAGAGTTTTAAAGACTGTCCATGTCATCTTGCTTTCCATTCTGAATGAACACCAGCATGTGTCTTAGAGTCCACACATAAGTGAATTGGTTGCAAAGAAAGTCTCTGTCAATTCAATATCCCCACCCAAAATAACTGAAGATTTTTTTACATAATGACTTCACAACAAATATGTAAGTCCCCAGTCATTAACTGGAGAGAAATGTTACCTTGATAAGGGAGAAATGTTGGTTTAAGATTATCTACATTGAGTTTGCAGTCAAGATGGAGGTATAGGTAAACAGAGTACTCAGAATCTCACACAACCACATCAGAATTACAACTAAATTACACAACAACCATCTTTCCTAACTGCCTGAAATCTAGCTGAATGGAAGTCCTAAAACTAAGGATGTAAAGAAGTCACATCAAATCTGGTAAAAGTGTCAGAGACAAGGAATGAGCTGGTCCCATACCCATGTGTGGCAGTTAAAAATTGGGAGGGATACCTCAGCTGTGGAGGACCTCACTAAGGAGTGAGGAGTCCCAGCCCCACATCAGAAGCCCTAGCCCAGGGTTCTCGTGCTGGGACGAGAAGCCCCCATAACTTCTGACTGTGAAAACCAGTGGGAATTTAGGTGAGTGAGATGGAGGGCTTCTGGAGTTCCAGACATTCCTCTTAAAAGAACTGCACATCAGTTTACTCAGATTTAGCTCCAGCACTTGGGCAGCAACTTGAAAGGCACCAGGAAGATAGGGGGAAGAACTGAATTGTCTGGCTTTGGGGTGAAGGCTGGAGGGACAGCTTTCCCCTAGACAGGAGTGCTGGCAGAGGTTATTATGGCTTTGCTAAGCCCATTCCCCATAGAACTAGCAGGAGGGTGTCAAATACAAGACTCTATCAACCTCACAGCCCTACCCTGGTGATTCCTTGAGACTCCACCTCACCTAACGTGGGCCCACCCAAGCTGTTTCCAGTGGCTTTTCCATACATATGGTCTATCTGGCCTCAGACACCGGAGTCTCCTAAAATGCCTCAAACAAGTGGATCTGGCTCCTATGTACCCCAGTACTCTGTACCTCTGGCTAATGGCCCCAGGCCCAGCATTGAGTGGCAGTTGGCCTTGGTTAGCAGTGTGGCCTCTCCTGGGTACCTCCACACCCAGCACAGGTAGCAGTCATCTGCAGATTGCTCATGTTGGACATAGGCAGTGGCTTACCTTCCATTTTCTGGGAGGCCCCAGAACCAGTACACCCAGTGGAAAGCTATAGATCATGCCAGATCACCACCCTACCACCTCCATGAGCTACACATTCAAGAGGCACACTCAGCAGGTACCAAAGCTTCACTGAAGCAAGTCCTGCTTCATAGGGTTGGCCCCTGCATAGCAGCTCCTCCTCTGTAGTTGTAGCTAATCCTCACAGTTGATTGGCTTGGGGGTCAGTTTCTCCCAGTGATGTGCCAAAAGCAATCAAAGCTCAGCTACAACAGGACAGTGCATACAGCACACCCTGGGAGTGTACCTGTATGCCCAGCTTGGGTGAATGGGAAGGCCACATCACTGGGCCCTATAGGATACCTACTATACAAGGCCACTCTACCAAGTCTGAGAGATGTAGCAGCTCTACCTAATATGAGGAAACAAATATAGGGAATCAGCCAAAATGAGACAGCGAGACCAGTCTCAAAGGAAAGGAGAAATCTCCAGAAAAAGAACTAAGTGAAATGGAGTCAAGCAAACTACTAGATACAGAGTTCAAAACAGTGGTTATAGGGATGCTCAAGGAACTTAGTGAGAACTTTAACAGGACAAGGTGATGCAAAGGGTAGGAGCTCCTCTCTTTCTGCTGCATAGTATTCCATCTTGTGAATGTACCAGTTTTTTGATCCACTTATTTACTGATAGGTACTTAGGTTGCTTCTAGCACTTGGCAATTGTAAATTGTGCTGCTATGAACATTGGGGTGCATAGGTTCTTTTGAATTGGTGTTTCAGGATTCTTAGGGCAGTGAAAGGCAAATACCATATGATCTCATCTATAAGTGGAACCTAATTAACAGAACAAACAAGCAAGCAAAATATGACCAGAGACATTGAAATTAAGAACAAACTGACATTAACCAGAGGGGAGGTGGAAGGGTATAATGGGGAGAAAGGAGGAAGGTATTTCAAGGAACATGTATAAATGACACGTGGACAAAGTCAAAGAAGAGTAGGATCGAGGGTGGGAGGTGGGGATGGCTAAAGTGGGGGGAAAATGGAGACAACTGTATTTGAACAACAATTTTGAAAAAAAGGACATGGAAACCATAAAAAAGAACCAGTCAGAAATGAAAGCTACACTAACTGAAATAAAGAATAAATTACAGGGAATCAATAGTCAAGTAGATGAAGCAGGGAATCCAATCAGTGATTTGGAATATAAGTAAGCAGAAAACACCAAATCAGAACAGCAAAAACAAAAAATCCAAAAGAAAAAAAAGGATAGTGTAAGGGGCCTCTGGGACAACTTTAAGCATATGCATACTCGCCTCTTGGGGGTGTGAAGAGAAAAGAGCAAGAATTGAAAACTTATTTGAAAAAATAATGACAGGAAAATTCCCTAGCCTGGTGAAAGAAATAGACATACAAGTACAGGAAGTGCAGAGTCCCAAACAAGATGAACCCAAAGAAACCCACATCAAGACACATTATAATTAATATGCAAAAGGTTAAAGACAAAGAGAATCTTAAAAGTAGCAAGAGAAAAGCAATTAGTTTCCTACAAGGGAGTTTCTATAAGACTATAAGCTTATTTCTCAACAGAAACATTGCAAGCCAGAAGGGATTGGCAAGGAATATTAGAAATGATGAGAAACAAAACCCCAAGGTTGCTCTATCCAGCAAAGCTGTCATTTAAATTCCAAGGACAGATAAAGAGCTTCCCAGACAAGAAAAAGCTAAAGGAGTTCATCCTCACCAAACCTGTATAACATGAAATGTTAAGGGGTCTTTTTTAAGAAGAAAAAAAAGGATAAGAAATAATAATATATACCTATAAAAAAGAACAAAATCTTACTTTTTGTGACATCAGGGATAGACCTAAAGGGTATTATGCTAAGATGAAATAAGTCAGAAAAAGAGAAATATGATAGGATGCCACTTATGTATGGAATCTAAAGAACATAAAGACAGAAACAGATTCATAAATAGAAGAGATGATGGTTGGCAGAGGGAAAAGGGTTAGTATACTGGGTAAGGTCAACGGGTTGAGAAGTATTGGTTGGTAGTTTCAAAATAGTCATGGGGATGTAAATTAGCATAGAGAATATAGTCAGTAATATTGTAATAGCTATGTATGGTACTAGTTGGGTACTGAAATATTGGGGGCACAGTTTGAAAGTATATGATTGTCTATCCACTATGGTATACACCTGAAACTAATACAAACTAATATTGAATGTAAATGGGAATTTAAAAAGCTAAAAAAGGCTAACATTTATTACCATAGATTTATACCACATTTATGTATTTAAATAAAAAATTTTAGCCCTGGCTGGTGTGGTTCAGTGGGTTGGGCACCGGCCTACGAACTGGAAGATTGCACATGCCTGGGTTGTAGTCTAGGTCCCCATTTGGGTGTGTGTGAGAGGCAACCTATCAGTGCTTCTGTTCCTCTCTTTCTCCTTTCCTCCCCTCCCTCTAAAAATAAATGAATAAAATCTTTAAAAATAAATTGTTTTAAGAAATAAATACAAAATTTACATCTCTACATTTGATCTTAGACAAAAGGCTGAGAAGCAATAAAATTTACATCTCTAAAAAAAGATTATCTACATTGATATCAAGCTTAGAATTTTTAGGGAGTCTTACTTTCTTTAGAGCTCTTCTAGATTTAAATGAAAAAGGCAGTAAAAGTTAACCTCAGTACTTGTCCTTGAAGTTTACATGTTTATTAACATTACCTTGAAAATAACTACTAGCCCACTCATTTAGAATTTATGATTTCTTCTATGTGAGTGGAAATGTTTTTGGTTTCTCCATCTATATCCTTAGTCCTTAAACATGCATACATTGTACACACATGTACACACAGAAACAGCCAGTTTTCTGGCTGATACAGTTTTTTAAATTTCAATTGTAGCTGTGCTCACATGTAAGTTGATTAATAAAAATTAATATATCGATTAATAAAATTTTGGAAATGTAGGGAAATGCACATACTGTGGTTCAACCCAAGCCATATCACCTACTACTGAGGTGATCTTGGACAGTTAATTAAAGCTTAGTCCCAGGTTCACCATTAAAATGAATTGTAAATTTATAAGGATTTTCAAGCCTAGTTATGTAAGAGATATTTTCTCCCCCTTGGATGAACTTAAAAACAAAAAAGTTATGGGAAGCAAAGTTGTTTAGCTCCTCCTTAATTAAAACAGATCAAATTGCTTTTTCTTACATAGGCTTTAATTTTTTATCTCTAGCAACTTATTTCCGTCCTCAGCTTCCCCTCAAATAGCATCAAAATGCCTCAGTATGGAACCAGGCTGTTCAGTTCAGGACTTTACCCACTTAAGTGATTAGAATCACTTCTAATGCTTTGTAATTTGTAGTTCTGTCCATAAATTAAGAAAATTATATTACTTTATGAGTTTTAACAAATACTTATTGCATGTTTGTTTCATGAACAGTGAAGAGCCTAGTGCAGTCTCAGAGAATTTATAGTTGGTTAGGGTGATCAAGGAACCAATCACTGTAATGCTGGGAAGTGGAATGTTTGGGGAAAGAACTACTGTCATGGGGGCCACAGAAGCAGGATGGGGAGAGCTCATCTGCCTGTCCAGAGTGCTGGAGCAGACTCTGAGCTGGGTCCTAGAAAATTGGTAGGATTCAGATGCAGTCTCTCAACCTAGAGACATTGTTTACATGTATTAAGTTTCAAAAGTGTACTTTTTTGCTGTGTTTCTCTTAAAATAGATTATTCTAACTTGGGGTTTGTGAATATCCAGAGACAAAGCCAATTTATATGAAAAACAGTTGTACACCTTTGTTTGCAAGATTAAATGCAATATGTTTGTTAACATTAACTTGCACTGTCACTGGTGACTATATTTTAAATGACTCAATTCCATTGGTTTATGGCTGAGAAGTGTAAGTCTCTAAAATATGTCATACTATTCAGGAACCCTATCAGATTTCCTTTGCTGAACATCTTAGACAAAATGGCTCCATCAAATCATAGAATTCATTATATTATAAATCCTATATTTTATTTTTTATTTATTTTAGAATTAATAAAAGGTACTTTGGTCCTGGCCAGTGTGGCTCAAGTTGGTTGGAGCATGCCCTGTAAACCAAAAGTCACAGGTTTGATTTCCACTCAGGGCATGTACCTCTGTTGCAGTTTCATTCCTGGTCTGGGTATGTACAGGAGGCAGTGGATCTGTCGATGCTTCTCTCTCACATGGATGTTTCTCCCTCTTCCTTTCTCCCTTCCCCTCTCTCTAAAAGCAATGAAATTGCTTTTTTTAAATCCTCATCCTAAGATGAGGATAAAATTAAAAAGGCACTTTGTTATTTAGATGCTTCTAGTTAAAAGATCTCATTTTTTAAAAAGGAAGAAACTGAGTCGCATGGAACTTGAGCCCAAGTTCATAAAGATATTTAAGTGACTTTGTTATTTGAACTTCTTAATGTGCTCATTCTTGCAATGCACAGGAAATTCTAGGCAAAGAATAAAAGATTCCACACTATGTGAAATGAAGGACTTTTCTTTTGATTTTGTTCCATTGTCTCAAAATGAAACGTTGTTTATATATATAAGAAGTCATGTGATTCTTATAGCAACCCTGTGGGGTAGAGTTTTGCTATTCTTAGTCCATTTTATAAAAGAGAGAAATGAAATGCAGAGACATTAAATTACTTGCTAAAGTCATATAGTTGATAAATTAGTAGATCAAAATTAGATTTGTCCAAAACAACTTATGCAAATTGTGTTGTATCCAGAAAATCCAGAAAAAGCAGGTATTCTAGATGAAGCAGTCACATCCTATACTATAAAAAAAGCCTTTGTAGCATAGAGTTAGTTCACTAGGTGGCCATGGCTTTTGTCTCAGCACTTGGTCTGGTCAAGTTTCCTAGGTTTCTTTGGGTATCGCATTATTCTCTAAAATAATAATCTATTTATTCTCACTGTTTTAGAAAATTAATATTCACAGAACCTAGTAACTGGAAATTTTAGTTAAACCAACCATTAAATGCATAAGTCCTCTGGTTACTTGCCTAAAATTAAATTTTATTTTAACAGGATCGGTTAAATTAAGGTTCTATTGTAATAATGGATTTTTTTTGGAAAGAACTAAATAGGCAAAGTGTCCCAATAATTCAGATTATAAAATAGTCAAATAAAATAAATGGCGATGAGTTATATATTTTTTTCTTCTCTTTTGACAGCCTTTATTATTTTATTTTTACTTTTAATTATATTTTATTGGTTATGCCATTAAAGTTGTCCCAATTCCCCCCCTTTGTCCCCACCCCCCTCCACCCCCCACACTCCCTCAGGAAATCCCCCCACTCTTGTTCATGTACACAGATCATGCTAGTAAATTCTTTAGCTACTCCCTTTCCTATACTGTACTTTACATTACCATGGCTATTCTGCAACTACTTACTTATACTTCTTAATCCCATCACCTCTCACCCATTCTTCCACACCCCCTTCCATCTCTTTATCTTTAACCTTAGGCATTTTTATTATGATGTGTCTTGGAGTGGACCTCTTTGCATCCATCTTGTTTGGGACTCTCTGTGCTTCCTGGACTTGTGTGTCTATTACTTCACCAAATTAGGGAAGTTTCCTTTCACTATTTTTTCAAATAGATTTTCAATTTCTTGCCCTTTCTCTTCTCCTTCTGGCATCCCTATGATGCAGATTTTAGATTGCTTAGTTATCCCACAGTCTGGTTACACTGTTGTTGTTTTTTGGGGATTCTCTTTTTTTCTTGTTGTTCTGAATGGTTGTTTTTGCTTCTTTATGTTCCAAATCATGATTTGATTCTCAGCTTTATCTACACTGCTATTGTTTCCCTATAAATTGTTCTTTATTTCAATTAGTGTATCCTTCATTTCTGACTGGATCTATTTTATGCTGTTGAGGTCCTCACTAAGTTCCTTGAGCATCCTTTATAACCAGTGTTTGAGCTCTGCATCTGATAGATTGCATATCTCCATTTTATTTATTTATTTTCTTTTTCTGGATTTTTGATCTGTTCTTTCATTTGGGCCATGTTTCTTTGCTATTGGCAGCCTCCCTGTGTTTGTTTCTATGTATTAGGTAGAGCTGCTTTGACTCTGTCTCTTGGCATCATGGCCTAATGTAGTAGGTGTCCTGTAGGGTCCAGTGGCAGAGCCTCCCCTATCACCCAAGCTGGGTACTCAAGGTGTGCCCTTTGTGTGGGCTAAGTACACCATCCTCTTGTAGTTGAGCCTTGGTTGCTATTGGCAGATCTATGGGAGGGATTTACCCAGGCCAGTCAGCTGCAAGGATTGGCTGTGACCACTTACAACTAACCTCTCCTCTCCATGTACAGGGGCAGAGTAGAGTTGCTCCAATGTGGTCTGTAGCTGTCCACTGGGTGTGCTGGGCCCTGGGGTTATCCAGGTGGTGCAGGCCAAGATAAGCTCCCACCTGTGTTTTGCCCGAGGCCATCCTGCCTGAGCTGTAAAGCAATCTGAGCTGGCTGCTACTTGGGCTGGGCTTGGAGATTCCCAGGTGAAGCCAAGCTGTGAATCTAAGCTGCTAGTTTCAGGCCTAGGACTCACTGAGGCCAGCTGCTGCGTGTTTGAGAAGATTTAGGAAGTTGTGAAGCAGGAGCCAAGACCATTCATATGGAAAAGCAGCTTGGGTGGGCCCATAGGTTGTGTGGGGCAGAGTCCCTGGGGATCTCCATGGCAGGTCAAACAATATTAGGCAGGTTGATGGAATCTTAGGCACCGGGTCTGCTGGCTCTGTGGGGTAAGGGCCCAGAATAGGGACAGTGGCCTCTGCTCACTTTGATGCCAGACACCTCAAGCCTCACCCTGCATACCACTGGTGCCCTTCAAGCTGCCACCCCGTCATTAGAGCCCAGAGGGAGTGAGTCTTAGTAGGTGAGTCCAGTGTGAATTCTGGAGCTTTGGGCTCCAGCAGTTTCTTCCACTAACTCAGTTCCTGCTTGTTTTTGCAGACAGAAGTTGTGGGGACTTATCTTCCTGGTGCTAGAACCCTGGCTAGGGGGCCTGGTGTGGGGCTGGGACTCCTTGCTCCAGAGATATCTCTCCTGAATTTTCATACACTACACATGAATGTGGGACCAGCCCATTCCTTGTCTTTTCCTTCCTACCAGATTGGATGGATGTGGTTTATTTAATGCTGTAGTTGTCAGGCTTCCATTCAGCTTGATCTCTGTCAGTTCTGAGCAATAATTGTTCTATATCTTGTAATTTCATTATGGTTGTGTGAAGAGGTGAGCCATGTCTTCACATATACTTTTACTTTCTCTTTTTTTTTAAATTTAATTATTTTTCAAGTAAAGTTTTCTGCCTTTTCCTTTCTCTTGTTAAAAATAAATACAGATAAATAAAAATGAACTTTAAATTTAAACACATGAATCATGTGTTTATAGATTCACTTTTTTTATAGATTTCTTTTTTTGGTACTACTATGTATGGCATTAAAGGGTAGTATGTAAGGTATGTAAAATTTACAAGTACTTTGGGATTTCAGAATTGTATGCTATTGCAGCAATTTCCAACCAGAGGGGAGCAAAAAAAATTTAAAACATGAAAGAACATATTAAGTTCAGTTGTTTTGTTTAGTAAAAGTAAAATTTTAATTTTTAAGCATGAAATCCTGCACTCAAATTATTTTTCATTATAATAGGAATACTTAAAAAGACAAGAATTAGAAAATTCTTAGGTGTTTAGAAAACACCTAAAAAGGCAAGGAGACAAAATGAAGTATGTAAATGTGACAATGTATGGGATATTTAAGAAATTTTGCTGCAAGTAAATGGGGAAGAGATAAAAATAGTGGACATGGGAGATGGGGTTGGAACAGCAATCTGTACTACCTTGGAGTGTATGCTTTATCGCTACCAGTAACTTGTAATAGTACAGACTTCATAGGACTGGTGTGGTTCACATGTGACAATGATGTATAAAGTGCTTAGAGCAATATTTGACACAAAATAAGTGTTCTCTAAATGTTTGTTAGTTGTGTTAGTTGTTGCTATTATTATTTTTATAAGAGGACAATTATGGGGGGGTTGGAGTATGATATATTGAGTGACAGTGTAAAGGGTGATTTGGAAGAGGAGAAACTGTAAGGCATGTGTCCCAGTTGGTCCCAGTTTCCTTTCCATCACTATTGGTTTCCTGTGCATTTCCCTTCATTTCAATTAGTTTAGCCTTCATATGTTCCTCTAATTTGTGACTAAAATCAACCAGTTCTGTGAGCATCCTGGTCACCAGTGTTTTGAACTGTGTATCTGATAGGTTGGCGATCTCTTTGTCGCATCTCAGATAAGGTCAAGTTCAAGGAGATCATCATCACCAAGCCCTTATTATATGAAATGTTAAAGGGACTTATCTAAGAAAAAGAAGATAAAAAATATGAACAGTGAAAGGACAGCAAACTCTCAGTTATTAACAACCACACCTAAAACAAAAGCAAACTAAGTAGATAGCTAGATCAGGAGTGGAACCATAGAAATGGAGATCACATGGAGGGTTAGCAACAGGGGAGTGGGAGGAGGAGAGGAGGGAGAAGGTACAGAGAATAAGTAGCATAGATGGTAGGTAGAAAATAGATGGGAGGGCAAGAATAGTATGGGAAATATAGAATCTAAAGAACTCGAGACACATGGACATAAACTAAAGAGGGGGGAATGGTGGGGGAGGGGTGTGCAGGGTGGAGGGGAATGAAGGGGGGAAAGTGGGACAACTGTAATGGTATAATCAATAAAATGTATTTTAAAAAAAGAATAACCTTAATGAGAGACTGTCAAGGGTTCCTCCATCCTTATATAGAGGGAATTTGTTTTTGATTTGGAGTCTTGCATATTTAGTTCTGCAATAAATAGTATATTGACCCAGTCCTTTGGAATTAAATTCCAAGGAGATGCAAACAATATTTTGTTCTCATGTCCTTGTAGCAATAACAGGAGAAAAGAATTTAGGTCCAAAACCTATGGGAGTTTTAAATACTTTTTGGAAAGTGTTTATATGAGACTTATGGGAAAATAACTTCCTGGAAAACAACTTTGTTTCATTAAAAAAAAAAACACAAGCACCTTGAACACCTTTAATAAATCAGTCTGCAGCATAAGTTAGGTGTATTTTTATAGCAGCCAAATTGTGAGAACATTTGGCAGCTAAGAGGCAGCGGCCCTGTCATGATTGCATAACCATGGCAGAAGCTGCGCAGTGGGGCTAGCAGAGTGTGGTGGCAAACCTGCAGTAGCCTGGAGCTCAGTGGCTGGGCGGCTTTCTTCCTCATGCAGCACTGCACACACAACTGTATTTTGCACACTGTTTGTTCTTTTGTAAAAGCACAATTATTTAAAAATTGTAAAATATAATACACACAAGGCCACATAAACCAATGAATGGTCTGATTATTATAAAGTGTGCATCCTTGTATCTACCACTCAGGATAAAAAAGAGAATACTGTCAGCCACTCAGACACCCTGCTCCTGTCCCATCCCTTGGTATTGCCTTGACCTGGGGTCACATCCTTCTCATCTTATGATTTTCTAACCTAGCTGTGTATCAGTAAACATTTAGCTTAGATTGTTTGGTTTTGCCAGATTTTTGATTTGGCTTTGCTTTTTTTTTTTACCAACTTTTTATTTTGAAAATTTTCAGACCTATAGAAAAGTTGAAAGCATAGTGTAATGCACATGAATATGTTGTGTGTGTGTGTGTATCTCTTTTCTTTTCTGAGCCATTGAACCAAACATCAAGGACTTGCACCCTTAAATTCTTCAGCATGTTTCTCCTAAGAACAAGGACATTCTCCTGTAGAGACAAAAATTATCACACTCAAGCAATTTAACATTAACAAAATACTCCTATCAAATGTATAGTTTGCAAATTTACCCCATTGTCCAATATATTCTTTAGAGTTTTTCTTCTTTTCATGCAGGACCTAATCAGGAATCATGTTTACATTTAATTATCACATCTATGTCATCTCCTTTAATGTAGAACTGTTTTTCAGCCTTTTTTTGTCTTCATTATTGTTGACATTTTTGAAGAATTTGGATGCCCATTTTAAAAAATAAACTTCTGTGTTGACATTTAATACACATATACAAAGATGCATGAATTACTTATAAGTATACATTTGAATATATGTCACAATGAACACATATACATGACTAGCACCTTGATGAACTAGAACATTGTCAGCAACCCAGAAGCTCCCCCTTGTGTACCTCTTAGTACTACTCACCTACTCCTTTCTCCTACAGGTAGCCACATCCTGACTCCTGGTCCCATCAATTAGTTTTGCCTATGTTGGGCTTGCATGTCAATGCAATCTTCAATATGTCTTTATTTGGTTCTGCTTCTGTCACTCAGCATTGTGCTTGCAAAATTCATCCCTGTGGCTTATAGTTGGAGTTTGTTCATTTTCATTACTGTAACATATTCTCTGTATGACTGCATGGCAACCTATTTATTCATCCTACTAGTGATGGACATGTGGCTTGTTCCAGTCTTGGCTTCTACAGAATTCCAGGGGATATATATGTACTGTATCTTGGTGCATACTTGCATGCAATTCTGATGGGTAAATAAATGGTTAGGAGTGGAATTGTTGGGTCATAGAGTGTCTTCAACATTAATAGATAATACCAAACTGATTACCAGTGGCTTTACCAGTTTTCCCTCCTACCAGCAGTGTATGCATGTCTTTCTTGTTCTACATCCTCACCAGCACTTGCCAGTTTATCTGATTTTAGCCACTCTGGTGGAGGTCTTTTATGTAGCTTTAATTTTTGACTCCCTAATTTTATTTGCATTCCCCTGGTTGAGTGTCTTTTCTTAGTCTCTTTTGTGAAGAGCCTGTTTGTCAAGTTCTTGCATATGTTTTTGCTGAGAGGTCTGTTTTTGTTTTGTTTTGCTTTCTTACTGATTTTTAGGAGCTCTTTATAATCAGGCTACCAGCCTGTTATATGTGAAGCAAATACCTTTTCCCTCTCTGGTCTTGCTTTCTAACTATGAAATTGCCATTTTTATGGATAAGAATGGTCAAATATTGGCAATTTTATATGGTTCAACCTACTATGCAATAGTCTTTTCCTTTGTTAGGTTAGTACTTTTTGTGTTCTATTTAGGACACCTCCTTCTACCTCTGAGGTCATGAAATTATGCTGTATTATTTCCTAAATAAAGTATTGTTAGGTTTTCAAGTTTATGTTTTATAATCCATGTTAAATTAATTTTTTTGTGTATCCTATAAGGTAGGGTTCAAGTTTTCATTTTAAAAATATAGATATCTACTAGTCTAAGCACTTAAAAACTGTTTTATTAAGATATAATTTATATACTATAAAGTCACCTCTTAAAAGTGTACAGTTCACTTACTTTTAGAACATTTTCATCACCCTCCAAGGCCCATCATGCTCACTTGCTTCTCAGTGCCTGCTCCCAAACCAACAACCAGGAATCTACTTAACTCTCCTTTCAGACTTGCCTTTTCTAGACATTTCATCTAGTTAGAATTGTACAGTATGTGGACTTTTGTATCTGGCTTCCTTCACTTAGCATGCTGTTTTTGAGGTTCATACATACTATAGCATGGATCAGTATTTGGTTCCTTTTTATTGATGAGTTAAATTGCATTGTATAGCTAGACTCCAGTTTCTTTCTCCATTCACCAGCTGATGCCCATTTGGATTATTTCGACACCTTGGCTGTAACAAATAAAGCTACTCTGGACACTTGTGTACGAATCTTGGTGTTGATAGGTGTTTTTGTTTCCTGAGTAGAGACTTAGATTAGAATTACAAGGTTGTATGGTAATACTTTTTTGTATAAATTTATTTTTCAAATTTATATATGTAAATTGAATTTATTCTTTTGGTATATAGTTCTATGAATTTTTAACAAATGTATAGATTTTGTAGCCACTAGTACCATCAGGATACAGAATAGATCCAACTCTGCCCACCTCCCCCAAATGTTTTCCACGTGTTGATCCCTTTGTAGACCCACCTTCTGTAGACTGGTTTCTTTCACTTAGTATAGTGAGATCCATCTTAGTTGTTGTGGATCTGCAGTTCATTCCTTGTAATGCTGAGCAGTATTCCATCCTGTGGATGCACCACTGTGCATTTATTCACCCACTTAAGGATATTTAGGTTGCTTCCAGGTTTTAGTAATTATGAGTTAGGGTTGCTGCAAATATTTGTGTATGATGTTTTATGTAAATACAAGGCTTAATTTCTCCAAGGTAAATATCTAGGATTGGAGTTCCTGGGGCATATAGTCAGTGTATGTTTAGCTTTATAAGTTACTTGTTGAAGATTTTTTTCAGAGTGGTTTATTCCATTGTTAATTGACATCAGCAGTATATAAACATTCCCAGTTGCTCCTCCACTTTATCAGCACTTGATATTGTCAGTATTTTTCATTTTTGTCATATTGCTAGGTGTGCAGTGACATCTTATGGTTTTAATTTGCATTTTCTAAATAGCTAATGATCTTGAATATTATATCATACACATATTTACCAGCCCAGGACCTTGGGGTGTCTGCAAAGGAAGTGTCAGATATCCTCTCTGAACTGAACACAATTTTTGAAAGGCCTTCTTTTCCCTATGCGCTATAGTGTTGCTTTTGTCATAAGGCTCCATATGTATGAGTCTATTTCTGAACTCTTTGCTCTTCATTTGTCTGCTCTTCCTTATGGCAGTATTCTACTGTCTTAACCACCATAGCTTTCTAAGCACATTGGTCTTATAACACAAATTTTCCCTTGTTTTTTTCCTCAGGACTATTCATAGAAAGGGAATTATACAGAATATGATCTTTCATGACTGGCTTTTTCCACTTAGCATAAGGGTCAAGGTTTATCCATGTTTTAGCACGAATAAAAACTTCATTTATTTCCATAGAAACCCCCCTTATTAGCCCTGGCTGATGTGGCTCAGTGGATTGAGTGCTGGCCTGTGAACCAAAGGGTTGCTGGTTCGATTCCCAGTTAGCACACGTGCATGCCTGTGTTGTGAGCCAGGTCCCTAGTAGGGGGCGTGCAAGGGCCAACTACACATTAATGTTTCTCTCACTCTCCTTCTCCCTTCCTTCCCCTCTCTCTAAAAATAAATAAATAAAGTCTTTAAAAAAATGAAACCCCCCCTTATTAAATGCCTGATTGCCCACGCCATTGTTAAAAAAGAAATAGGCCCAAAATGGAGTCATTTGTGCTAAGCCCACATCACCAAACCAAAGCTTAATACCTCCCTAACTGTAGTTTCAACCTCCCCCAGAAATGCAATCTTAACCAGTCTGGAATTATCTGGTCAGCACTAGTGAGGTTATTTTCCTAATAGACCTTGCCTTCCTCCAAAACAAGGTGACCTTGCCTGAAACAATTCACTCTTTGCTAGAATAACTTCCTTTCCCTGCTTCATTCTGCCTATAAAAAGCTTTCATTTTGTACAGTTCCTCAGAGCTCCTTTCTGTTTGCTAGGTGGAATGCTGCCCAATTCATGAATCATTGAATAAACCTAATTAGACCTTAAAAAAAACTTCATTTATTTTTATGGCTGAGTAATATTTCACTGTATGGGTAGACCATCAGTTGATGGACCTTTGGGTTGTTTCCACATTTAGGCTCTTACAAATAATGCTGTTGTGTATATAAGTGTACAAATTTTTGTGTGGACATGTTTTCATTTCTACTGGATATATACCTAGGAGAAGAGTCATTGGTAACTCATATGGTAATTTTGTTTTTAACATTGCAAAGAACTGCCAGAGTGTTTTCTTCAGTGGCTGCACCATTTTACATCCCACTAGTAGTATATGAAGATTGCATTTCTTTTTGTCCCTGCTCACACTTGTTAGTGTCTTTCTTTTTAATTATGGCCATCTTGGTGGGTGTGAAGTGATATCTCATTGTGGTTTTGATTTCTGTTTCCCTGATGGCTAAGGATGTTGAGTATTTTTTCATGTGCTGTATTGACCATTAGTATACCTTCTTTGGAGAAATGTCTATTCATATCTTTTACTTTTGGGTTATTTCATGTTTTATTGTTTCACCATAAGAGTTCTCCATATACAATACTTAATTTCCAGGCATTTATAGCATCTGACATTACTTCACACTCCTGTCTCCTCTTGCTTTACTTTCATAATAGGCTTTAATTTATGAATTGATTAATTGGTGCATCAACTCATCTATTCATTCATTCACTTATATATTTATTCAACAGCGGTTTGAGTGCCTTAGTCGTGCCTTTGCTATTTCTTTGCCTCCTTAGTGCTATTCTGGAAGAGCTAACTCCCACTGTCATTTGTCTGGCTGGTAGCACCATCTTCTCAGAGACTAGTTTCCCTGGAGAGCATCTATACCAGCCTGAAACTCACATCACTTGGTGTGACACCCTCTCAGCAACAGCCATATCTCATGAGTACTACTTTCCTATTCTCACTCCCACCAAAGCAAATGGACCCCCCTTCGCTTAAAGTCTATAAATTGATGTATCTATTTTTTCTTCATTTCTTTATAGAAGTTTGCCTCCTTCTGGTAGTGTCCAGTCCCTTCACTTGAGTTATGTATGTACAATCTCTCTTCTCTCTTCAGCAACTTTTCTCATTTAGCTACCTTTTACCGCATCTTTAATCCTGCCCCTCTCCTGGACCATTCCGTCAGCCCACAACATTCTCTAGCATCTCTACCCTGCACAAACCTTCTCAGGTGCCACATTACCCCATTTCTCTGCCATACTTCATGACCAGATTTCTCTAAAGAATTGACCACACATGCTTTCTTGACTTCTTCACTCATGTGTCAGCCCTCTCAGGCTGACCTGTAATGCCACCACCCCAATGCATCACTACTTGCATGGTATTGACAGTCTTCTTCCTGTTTGTATGACTGTCTTCTGACCCCTCTTGTCATTGAACTTCTTTGCTGGATCCCCTCCCCCACTGTTTCATGATGGTAAAGATCCTTACACTTATTTCCTGGCCCTCTCCTTTGTCATCCTCTCTGTGGGTGGTAGTAGTGATAACTAATCTCTAGCCTAGCTCTCCTCTTGGGATGATATGGCTGTCTCAACTGGACTCTTTACTTAGGAATTTCACTGCAATCCAAAACTGAGCTTCCCATCTTGACCCTAAAACCTTTACTTCCCCTGGTCTTACTCACCCAGTAAATGTATCATCCCCCATTCATTCTCTGAAAGCAGAACTGGGGAGTTATCCTTGCCCCCTTGTCTCACCCCCACATCTGGTCTATAGGCAGATCCTGTCAATTTTGCCCAAACATTTTATCCTGAATCTGTCAGCTTCTATCCCACCATTGCCCTAGGCTGGGCCACTCTTAAACCCTTGTCCTGGATAATAGCAACAACCTTAGAATGAGTCCCTACTACTACTCTTGAAGCCTCCCAAGCCATTCACCACCTATAGCTGAGTGGTTTGTTTGTTTGTTTCTAAGAGATTTTATTTATTTACTTTTAGAGACAGGGGAAGGGAGAGAAACATTGGTTTCCTCTCACCACGTGCCCCACCCCTCCCCACTACTCCCCCCGCCCCAGCCACCTGAGGACCTGGTCACAACCCAGGCACCTGCCCTGACTGGGAATTAAACTGGTGACTTTTAGGTTTGCAGGCTGGCACTCAGTTTACTGAGCCACACCAGCCAGGGCCTGAGTGGGTATTTTAAAAATCAAGCCATCCATATGAGATTCTAGATAGGATCCTGGAACTAAAGTCAGACAAGAAATTTGTGAAACTTAAAGCCTGTAGTTGAGTTAATAATATTTTACTGTGTGAATTTCCTGTTCTTGATTATTTTTCTGTGCTTGACATAGTAGAGTTAAGACATTAACATTAGGGCACATGGGGTTAAGAATATACAGAAATTTCTTGCACAACATTTGTAACTTTCCTGTGTGTCTAAAACTAGTTCAAATTAAAAAGTTCTTAAAAATTAAAATGGAAAAATATATTAAAAAGAAAAATAATATAGGATTGTGTGTGCTCCCATGCTTAAAACTCTGCTGAGGCCTTCCACAGGCCTAGCACATAACTCAGAATGTTCTTGATGGATAATGCCACACTTATCCCCTCTTTCAGTCAGGTGAAGACATGATGATCTTTTCCACACACACCAATCCCTCTATCCAGTATTGTCCTCCTCAGGCCCACAGCACGATCAGCTTTTTCTCATCACTGAGGTCTCCACTTTGACACCAGTTCTTTGAGGCATTCCCTGGCTCCCATATCCAAACTGGCTCCCCACTAACTACTGTTCTCTGTTGCAGAAACCTTTAGTTTTCTTTATGGGCCTTATTCACAGGTGGTGATTAGTGCAATTGTTTAATCTAGTTTCATTGAGTCAGGGATGGTGAATATCATGCTCATAGTTTTATCTTAGTGTCTAGCCTAGCATATAGCTGGTACTCAGAATCAATAAACAAGTAGTTTCCTCGTGTAAGGAAAGTTAACTACCTAATTCAATCTCTAGAGAATTTCCCAGTATATGCAGTGCGTCATTCTGTCCTTCCTTGGTGTTCATGTTACTTGCATGAACAGTGTTGGACCAGTGTTGCAAATTTGTGACTTGGTTCCTCACATGTTTGAATGCCCTTTGTGCTAGGTTTTCATCTAAGTACTCATAGATATTAACATTAGTAAGACATAGTCAAATATTAGGTATTTTTAGCATTTATATTAGGTCTACCCTCAATCTTGGCAGATTTTAGGAGCTCATTATCTATGGAAAGAATGAATAGAATAAGTTCTGAAATCTTTTTATTTTATTTTCAAAGATATAGTCAATATATATGCATATATTTTGGTAAATACATTTTTGAAGATCTTAATTTTAAATATTTCTTTTTTAAATTATATTTTATTGATTATGCTATAATAGTCCTGATTTCCCTCCTTTGTCCTTCACCCAGCACACCCCACTCCCTCAGGCAATCCCCACATCATTGTTCATGTTCATGGATCATGTGTATAAGTTTCTTGGCTACTCCATTTCCTATACTGTACTTTACATCCCCATGGCTACTCTGTAACTACCTATTTGTACTTCTTAATCCCCTCACCTCTTCACCCATTCCCCTGGATCCCTTCCCATCTGGCAACCATCAAAACTTTCTGGGTGTCTGTGATTCTGTCTCTGTTCTTCTTGTTTGCTTAGGTTTGTTTTTTTAAATTGAATTGTTGATAGATATGTATTTATTGCCATTTTATTGTTCATAGTTTTGATCATCTTCTTTTTCTTAAAAAAGTTTATTTAATGTTTCATATAATAATGATTTGGTGATGATGAACTCCTTTAGTTATTTTCTTGTCTGGGAAGCTCTTCATCTGCCCTTTGATTCTAAATGACAGCTTTGATGGGCACAGTGATCTTGGCTGTAGGTTCTTGCTTTTCATGACTTTAAATATTTCTTGCCAATCCCTTCTAGCCTGCAAAGTTTTTTTTTTTTTGACAAATCAGCAGACAGTCTTATGGAAACTCCCCTGTAGGTAACTAACTTCTTTTCTCTTGCTGCTTTTAAGAGTCTCTCTTTATCTTTAACCTTTGGCATTTTAGTTATGATGTATCTTGGAGTGGGCCTCTATGCATCCATCTTATTTGGGACTCTCTGTGCTTCTTGGACTTGCATGTCTATTTCCTTCACCAAATTTGGGAAGTTTTCTTTAATAATTTTTTCAATAGATTTCCAATTTCTTGCTGTTTCTCTTCTCTTTCTGGCATCCCTATGATGCGAATGCTGGACCTCTCGAAGTTGTCCCAGAGGCTTATTATAGTATTCTCATTTTTCTGTATTCTCTTTTCTTCTTGTTGTTCTGGTTGATTGTTTTTTGGTTTCTTATGTTTCAAATCATTGATTTGATTCTCAGCTTCATCCACACTGCTGTTGTTTCCCTGTAAATTGTTTTTTCTTTCAATTAGTGTATCCTTCTTTTCTGACTGTATCTTTTTTTAATATGTTGAGATTCTTACTAATTTCCTTGAGCATCCTTATAACCATTGTTTCAAACTCTACATCTGATAGATTGCTTATCTCCATTTCATTTAGCTCTTTCTCTGGAATTTTCGTCTATTCTTTTATTTGGGCCATGTTTCTTTGTCTCCTCACATTGGCAGCCTCCCTGTGTTTGTTTCTATGTATTGGGTAGAGCTGCTTTGACACTGTTTCTTGGCAGTGTGGTCTAATGTGGTAGGTGTTCTATGGGGTCCAATGACAGGGCCATCCCTATCATACAAGCTGGGTACTCAAGGTGCACCCTTTGTGTGGGCTGAGTACAACCTCCTCTTGTAGTTGAGCCTTGATTTCTGTTGGCAGGTCAGTGGAGGGATTTACCGGGGCCAGTCAGCTACAAGGACTGGCTGTGACCACTGACCACCAACATCTGCCTTCCATGGAAGATCAATTGCGCAGGGTCAGGGTGAGTGTTCTGACATGGTATATAGCTGTCCACTGGGCGAGCCGGCCCTGGGGTTTCTCAGGTGGTGCAGGCCAAGATCAGCCCCCATCTGTGTTATGCCCCAGGCACCCTGCTTGAGCTGTAAAGCAGTCTGAGATGGCTGCTACTTGAGCTGGGCTTGGAGATTCCCAGGCCAAGCTGTGAATCTAATCTGGCTGCTGCTAGGGCTTGCTGAAGCCAGCTGTTGCTTGTTTGATAGGATTTAGGAGCCAAGACCAGCCAGTGTTAAGGAAAAGCTGCTTGAGTGGGTCTGTAAGTTGGGGCAGAGTCTCTCGGCATCTCCAAGGCAGGTCAAATGGTGTTAGCCAGGTTGATGGAGTCTCAGATATGTCCCCAGCTTTCTAGCTCTGTCAGGGGAGGGTTTAGAAAAGGAACAATGGCTCTGCTTGCCTTGAGACCAGACACTTCAGTTTTTCCCTATATACCACTGATGCCATTCAAACTGCTTACCCCAGTGCTGGAGCTCAAATGTAGTGAGTCTGAGCGGGTGAGTCCGTATGTGGGTTCTTTAAGAGGACCTGCTTGGGGCTCCAGAAGTTTCTTCCACCAACTCAATCTCTGCTGTTTTTTTTTTTCTCAATTTAATTATTGATCAAGTACAGTTTTCTGTCTTTTACTAATCTCTTCTGATTTTTGCAGCAAGGAGTTGTGGGGACTAACATAGTTAGTCATTGGAACCCCATGCTGGGGGGCCTGGTGTGGGGCTGGAACTCCTTACTCCTGAGATATCCCTCCCAAATTTTTATCCATCACACGTGGATGTGGGAATAGCCCATTCCTTGTCTTTGTCCTTCTTACCAGTCTGAATGGATGTGGTTTCTTTAATTCTATAGTTATCCCATGTCTGTTCATCTCAGTTTTGTAGTTCTCAGACTTCCATTGATCCAGATTCCTGATGGTTCTGAGTGATGGTTGTTGTATATTTTAGTTGTAATTTTGATGTGGTTGTGCAAAGAGGTGAGCCATATCTGCCTATGCCACCATCTTGCCTGGAAGTCCTCAAGAAATCCTTTTCTTTTAAATTGCTACATATATATACACAAAAATCAATTTGTTATATATACAATTACAGCATAGATGTACACATGGAATATTGTGGATTCCTGAGTATTTCAGATATCCTTCAAACTGTTTCTCTCTTGGAGGGAATAAGATGGATAGAGGACCATTGAGACTTAACAGCTGCTCTTGGAGCATGGGGTTGTGCCACTGTCCTGCCTTTGCCAGACACCCACTTGTGTATCATAAGGCATCTTGATGCACGTCTACATGGAGGGGTGTTTGGGAAATTGTCAGAGGTGTTTTTGATGGTTTCAGAGATTAAACGTTATATATTGTCCATGAATTTAATTTTATTCAGGATGGTAAAGAGAACATTACGAATTATATGTGTAATAAAAATGTAATGAAAAGGAGTCATTGAGTCTGATCAGGTTGAGGACCCTGATCAGAGGGTGGTTCACCCTCTGGATGTTATTTTTAGAAGGTGTTATTATGGGTCCTCAGGGGATTTAAAGGAATTAAGAGGAACCAGTAGGAATGTCATGATTCATGATGATCCCCAGAGGAGGCAGAGCTTGCCGCTGGGACCTGCCACTTTGGCATAGAGGCACCATCGTGCAGTGCTTGTCAGATACTTTGGGTGCTGGTGATGAAGGAATCTCTGGGATCACTGGGGGGCCAGATATTGTCACCTGTATTTAGGAAGGCACAATTTATGTCAGCCAGCTGCTGGCATCAATTATTTGACCACGGGTGACTTGTAGAAGTATGGGCAGGGCGTGGTCCCTGGTGCTCTCAGTACCACATCACATGTGATTTCACAGTGCTCATAAGCCCCGGGATCACATGGACTGCTGTGGACATTCAGACAGTAAGTTGGCAGGAGAGAAGGGACCCTGGAGGCAGTGGGATTCTTGAAAGGCAGAAGGAGAGAAGTTGGCCCAAGGTGACTAGAGTGAGTTTACCTGCTTTTCAGTTTTACCCATGGCTGAGGCCTTAGCAAAAGGGACAGTACAATAGCACTGCTCCTGAAACACCTTTCCATGCCATGGCTTCATCAGTTTGTGCCAAATCCTATTAGCATTGTGGCTGTGTGCCTAGTTAAACATTCATGCTCCATGGAGTCAGAGAGAACCTCCCCCAAGATGGTAATTTGTTCAGTCGTGTGTTTTACTACGTGTTGTATTTAATGGGTGTGAAAGATCAGAGAGTTTGGTGTTCAGTTTACAAATTGCTTTTAGGTATCATATAGTAAAATTTAAAGGATTAAAAAGTGGAAAATATGGCATCTTATACATATTCACATTTAAAGCCTTTTAAAGAATAACATATGTCAAGCAAGGTTGAGCTTTGTACAGATCAGCTATGAATTAGACTTTTTAAAAATATGTTTTATTGATTATGCTATTACAGTTGTCCCAATTTTCCCCCTTCCACCTGGACCCCCATTTCCTCCAGCACTTCCCCCTTAGTTCATGTCCATGGGTCATAAATATAAGTTCTTTGGCTACTCCATTTCCTATACTGTTCTTAACATCCCCCTATCTATTCTGTACCTACCAGTTTGTACTTGGGGGAACCTTTTCCCCGATTCTCCTCCTTTCCTAACTGATAACCTTTCAAATGATCTCCATATCTATGATTCTGATTCTGATCTGTGTGTTTGCTTAGTTTGTTTTTGTAGATTTAATTGTTGATAGTTGTGAATTTATTGTTTTACTGTTCATAGTTTTTATCTTCTTTTTCTTATATAATTCTCTTTAACACTTTATATAATAATGGCTCGGTGGTGATGAACTCCTTTAGTTTTAATTTGGCTCTGAAGCACTTTATCTGCCATTCAGTTCTAATTGATAGCTTTGCTGGATGGAGTAATCTAGGTTGTAGGTCTCTGCTTTTCATCACTGTGACTACTTCTTGCCAGTCCCTTCTTGCCTTCAAATTATCTTTTGAGAAATCAGCAGACAGTCCTTTGGGAACTCCTTTGTAGGTAACTGCTCTGCTTTTCTCTTGCTGCTTTTAAGAGTCTCTCATTATCTTTAACCTTTGACATTTTAATTATGATGCTTTGCTTGGTGTGGTTCTCTTTGCGTCCATCTTCTTTGGGACTCTGTGCTTCCTGGATGTATGTCTATTTCCTTCACCAAATTAGGAAAGTTTTCTTTCATTATTTTTCAAGTTTTCAATTTCTTCCTCTTCCTCTTCTCCTTCTGGCACCCCTATAATTCAGATATTGGTACATTTGAAGATGTCACAAAGGCTCCTTAGCTTATCCTCAGCTTTTTTTAATTCTGTTTTCTTTTTGCTGTTTTGATCGAATGCTTGTTTTTTTCCTTATGTTTTACATCATTGATTTGATTCTTGGCTTTATCCCCTCCACTGTTGGTTCCCAATAGATTTTTCTTTACTTCACTTAATGTAACCTTCATTTCTGCCTGGGTCTTCTTGATGCTGTTGAAGTACCCTGTGAGTTCCTGGAGCATCCTGATAACCAGTGTTTTAAACTCTGCATCTGATAGGTTGCTTAACTCCATTTCCCTTGATATTTTGTTCTGGAATTTTGTTCTATTCTCTCATTTGGGCCACATTTCTTTGACTCCTCATTTTGGCAGTCTTCCTGTGTTCATTTCTGTGTGGTAGGTAGAGCCGGTTTGACTCTCTATCTTAGTACCATGGCCTATGTAGAAAAGCACACCTGTAATTTGTATGGGGCAGAGACTTAGGTAATAGCCAGGGCAGGGCCACCCATGTCACTGCTCTGTGGCTCTGTCAGAGAGGGAACAATGGCCGCTGCTTGGCCTCTGGAGTTTTTCCCAGGAGGAAGCTGTCTCCTATCACTTGCCCTGTTGCCAGTCACTTCAGTTCCTCCTCATATGTCATTCGTGCCCTTTCAACTGTTACTCTGGTGCTGAATCCCAGAGGGGTTGAATCTGCGTAAGTCCTAAGTCCATTGTGGGCTCTATAAAAGGAGTCTCTTGAGAATCCTACAGTTTCTCTGCCACTCCAATCCCCCACTGGTTTTTAGTCAGAAGTTATGGGGACTTACCTTTTTGGCACTGGAACTCTGGGCTGTGTTGTCTGGTCTGTGGCTGGGATCTCCTTGCTCCCAAGGTATCCCCCCTGATTTTTATCCACCATATGTGAATGTGGGACCATCCATTCCATGTCTCCTTACCACTCTGGACCTGTCTGTTCATTTTTGTGTCTCCACCCCTCTTACCCATCACGAGGACTCTGGTTTCTTTAAATCCTTGGTTTTCAGACTTCCATACAGCTCAATTTGCTGACAATTCTGAATGATATTTATTTTATAGTCTTGTAATTTTTGCTGTAGTTGTGTGAGGAGGCAAGATGTGTATACCTATGCTTCTGTCTTGACCAAAAGTCCTGAATTAAACTTTTGAACCAATTTTCAACCCATTTAAAGTAGTTTTTGGAAATATTTAACATTTGCAAGCTCTCCTGTTTTCTTATTTCTAGAGATTATCTACCTTATTTGTTGGAATATCTATTTTTTAATTTTTTAGTTTACTTTCAATATTATTTTATGGTGGTTTTTCAGGGTTGTCCAACCTCATGTCATCTCTGGGCCACACTGGAAGAAGAGTTGCCTTGGGCCACATGTTAAATATATTGTGACATGTAATCACAAAAAATACCATAATATTTTAGGTAAATTTATGATTTTGTGTTGGTCTGCATTCATTGCCATCCTGAGCTGCATGTAGCTCAGGGGCTGCATATTGGATACATCTAGACAGTGCAGCATAGTGGATAAACAGTCATACACTTTAAGAGTGTTCCATCTGATATTTTCATTACCTACCTGGCACCGCACATAGTTATTGCAATATTATTGTCTGTATTCTCTGTGCTGTACTTCACATCCCTGTTGAATATTTTATAATTACCAATTTGTACTTCTTAATCCCTTCACCTTTTTTACCCAGTCCCCTGACCCTCTAGCAACCACCAGTTCACTCTTTGTGTCTATGAGTCTGTTTCAGTTTTATTTATCTTGTTCTTTAGATTCCACATACAAGTGAAATCCTATGGTATTTATCTTTCTTTAAGTGACTTATTTCACTGAGCATAATATCCTTTAGGTCTTTACATGCTATTGAAAATGGTAAGATTCTTTTTTATGGCTAAATAACATTCCTGTATAAGTTTGTATGTGTATCACAACTTTTTTATTCACTCATTTATTGATGGGCATTTGGGTTACTTCCATACCTTGGCTATTATAAACAGTGCTGCAATGAACATGGGGTGCATATATATATATATTTGAATTAATATTTGTGTTTCTTTGAATAAGATTCCACTTCCCCAGAAGTGGAGTCACTAGGTCATAAGGTTGTTCTGATTTTAATTTTTTGAGTAAAGACCATACTATTTTCCACAGTGACTGCACCAATCTGCATTCCCACCAATAGCACATGAAAATTCCCATTTGTCCACATCGTTGCCAATGCTTGTCATTTGTGGGTTTATTGATAGTAGCCATTCTAACAGGTCTGAGGTGATATCTCATTGTGGTTTTGATCTGCATTTCTTTGACAATTAGTGACGTTGTACATCTTTTCATGTCTGTTGGCCATCTGTATGCCCTTTTTGAAGAAGTGTGTATTCAGAGCTTTTGCCCATTTTTTAATTGGATTATAATCAGCTGCTCCTGCTATTAGCATACATGGTAATTGTCTTTGTATTTGCTACTAAATATCCTTTATAATAAATGAAAGTTAATACTTACTGACTCCACATTTAGTTTTCCTCTTTATTCTATACATTCTTCTTTTAGTAGTTCTTACAACTCTTCTCTATTTAGTAAAGATGAGAAAGATCTTTCTATTGCTGAGTAATTCCTTTCCTCCAATAAGGTGGGTCTAGATTGTCATTGTTAAACAGGATAGCAGTTAGCCACTTGTAGCTATTTAAAATTTAAGTGACAACACCCCAATGTTCATAGCAGCACAATTTACAGTAGCCAAGAGGTGGAAGGAACCTAGGTGCCCATCAGTAAAAGAATGGATCCAAAAACTATGGTACATTTCCACAATGGAATTCTATGCAGCAGAAAGAAAGAAGGAGTTCCTACCCTTTGAAACAATATGGACGGAACTGGAAAGCATTATGCTGAGTGAAATAAGCCAGGTAGTGAAAGACAAATACCATATGATCTCACCTTTAACAGGAACTTAAACAACAAAACAAACAAGCAAGCAAAATATAACCAAAGACACTGAAATAGAGAACAGGCTGACAGTGACCAGAGGGGAGAGGGGGAGGGAGTTCCATGGGGAGAGGGAGAGGGTTTACAGGAACAAGTATAAAGGACACATGGACAAAAACTAAAGGGGGCGGAAATGGGAGGGAGGTGGGGAGCACTGGGGGGGTGGGCTGGGATGGGAGTAAAAGACAGAAAACGGTACTTGAACAGCAGTTAAGTAAATAAATTTAAAATTTTTTAAGTGACAACAAAAAACATTAGAAATTTGTATTTTCACTCATATAACCACATTTCAAGTACTCAGTAGCCCTACATGGCTAGTGGCTACTGAACTAATAGCTAACATTATCACACATCTTTTCCATTTTTACAGAAATTTCTCTTGAACAGCCCAGGTCTAGATTCTTTATACACTCCAGTGACCTGCTTCCTGTATTATGCCATCACTTACACTCAGGCTTTCAGAGGTTTGATGAAAGCCTGTCCAGTTTTCTGGAACCACTTGGAACTTTCTTCTTTGGTTCCACCTCTCTCAGTTCTCTAAGCCTAGCTGTGTATGGCCGAAATATTAGGGCCAAGCCCTGTTGCTCAGTGGGTTGATTAGGTTGATATCTGCTCCTCCCTGGCCATGAGTTAGCCCAGTCCTGATCTGTTCCATGGGACCTTCTCTCCATTTTTTAATTGTAGTAAATGGCAGGCATGTTGCCCTCAATCTACAGCAGTCATGAAGATTTCCTTAACAAGGGATAATGGAGTTGTTACCTCTTAGCCTTGTTAACTTATACTTTGAAGACCTCCTTCTATTTTATATATGCTTGGACTGTCTTTCAATTTTATTTGTCAGTTACACCTCAGTAAAGCTGAAAAATTAATTAAAGAAATATACATAAATACACCAAAATATTAACAGGACAATAGGATAATAGAAAACATTCACTTTCTATACTTCTGTTAGGACTCAGCCCTGGGCAAAGTATACCTTTTATTTTATTTCTGTATTTAGGTCCTTCCATTTTCATGTGGTTTTATGGTGCCTGGCCTGCTACCTTCCCTGAGTTTGATTTCTTTGACTATTAAAAATTTTTATTTATTTATATTAGAGAGAGGAGAAGGGGGGGAGAAAGAGAGGGAAAGAAACATTGATTGGGTGCCTCCTGTACTTGCTCCAGTCCAGGACCAAACCTCCAACTGAGGAGTGTGCTCTGACCAAGAATAAAACCAATTGACCTTTTGCTTTGTGGGACAAAACCCAACCAATTGAGCCACACCTGTTAAAACTGATTTCTTTGCATTTTTTCAGCAACTTTTCTTTCACTCCTGAGCTCCTCTAATTTTTTTAAGTTTTTTTTTATTCACTTATTTTTAGAGAGAAGGGAAGGGAGGGAGAAAGAGAGAAAGATCAATGTGTGGTTGCCTCTCCCTCTTCCCCTACTGGGGACCTGGCCTGCAACCCTGGCATGTGCCCTGACTGGGAATTGAACTGATGATTCTTTGGTTCACAGGCCGGCACTCAATCCCGAGCCACACCATTCAGGACCTCTCTGAATTTTTTTTACTAGTGTCTATAAATTCCATTTCTGTCTTAAATTTATTCTTATGACATAGTCTTTGAATTGGTGCTGCTTTTGTGTTAAGCATATCTTTACCCTATTTCTCATAATTTTTTATTTTTAATAGAATACATTGTTGGTAATTAACTTGAACTTTTAGTTTTCACTTTTGAAATGTATAATTGTGGAAAACTTAATAGTTTTTTAAAAAAAATGACTGAAGATCACACATGGATGAATATGAATTAATCTCAAACATAATGCTAGGCCCAAAAAAAGTGACTTTTAGAAGAATACTTGTAAAATTATGTCATGTATGTAAATTTTCAAAAACATACTAATGTTGTATATTGTTTAGCACTACACATATATGTGTAGTGAAAACCTAAAGCAATGTGTGGGGAGGAGCAACATGGCAGTGGCATTCAGGATAGTCACTCACTCTGTGGGGGAGAAGGGTTTGCAGTGGCAGAAGGCCCACAGGGAACCTGAACACTACAGGTGACATGCTCTTTCTTAGGTAGGACCATGAGTCTTCAGTGTATTTATCCTTACATATTTCTATGTCTAAAATTTTGTGATCGATTCAAGAATTCATGCCTCTTTTAAACATAAAGTAAATAAGAATTCCTAAAACAAACAAGAATAGAAAGTGGAAATAAATGAGAAAATTTCCAATATAGAAAGTAAATGTTTTCATAATGCTACTATTCTGTTAATATTCATTTTATTTTATTTATTTATTTTAATTGTTGTTCAAGTACAGTTTTCTGCTTTTTACTCCCATCCCAACCCACCCTCCCATTTCTCCCCCCTCCCTCCCATTTCCACCTCCCCTTAGTTTTTGTCCATGTGTCCTTTATACTTGTTCCTGTAAACCTTTCCCCTTTCCTCCCGAAATTCCCTCCCTTCTCCCCTCTGGTCACTGTCAGCCTGTTCTCTATTTCAGTGTCTTTGGTTATATTTAATATTTTTGTGTATTTTTAAAGTTAATGGTCTTTTTTATTTTTTTAAGAATAAAAGGGCAAGCCTTTACAACCTGGAATGGATATAAATTGTAATTTCTTGAACAGCAATTTTTTTTCTTTTTCTTTCTTTTTTTATTGTTGTTCAAGTACAGTTGTCTCCATTTTTCCCTGACCACTTGTCCATACCCCAGCGATCCCTACCTCCCACCCTCGATCCTACCCCTCTTTGGCTCTGTCCATGTGTCCTGTATACATGTTTCTTGACAACCCTTCCCTCTTTTCTCCCTGATATCCCCTCCCACCTCCCCTCTGGTTACTGTCAGTTTGTTGAACAGCAGTGTTGATGGTTATGCTGAAGTCCACAGCCACAGCCTGTCTCTACTGGCCTCAAGTCATGGTTCAGAGGGTTTTAAAAACAGAGAGTCCAAAGATGCTGCTCCCCTGGTAAAATTAAAAAAAAAAATTCTGTGGATGTTGACAGCCTGACACTCATTTCACTCTCGTAAAATGCAGATAATACTAAACCAACATGGGCATGCCACCAGGCTGTGTCACATGGTTGGGGCACATGGAAGTACTCGAGGGTCATCCTGCTAGTAGGACTACATCTAGAGAGTTTATCTTTCGCCCATTTTTCTACACACACCCTGAGGTAAACCAATTTTAAATGTGTTTGCTTTCAGCAAACCAGCCATGACCATTTATACTAACAAATTGAACTAGAACCCCCTTGAATACATTTTGAATTTTTTTTTTCATTTTTAATACAAATCCCTGAATGCTCAGTTGTCCAGCTGCATGCATGAAAAACTGGCCATCCCAAACAGTGTATTAATCATTAGCAAATGGAGCTGTAAGGAATTCACTAAGTGCTTCCTTACCATTAAAGTGTAAGTACTTATAAGACTGGTGGGCAGCTTGATCTTTAGGGGACACAACCACCAACCAATGCATGCAAATTTTTTGTGTATGGATAGAAGGTGCTTTTGACATTCAGTTTTGCTATATAGAAACAAAAGATAAATGATTTTTATTGCAAGAAGTAAGTAAAATATTCAATTTTATTCTTGTTGGGAGAGGAAGGATTTGAAAGTAGCTCTTCATTTTGTAGTCATCATCGGTATGAATTCTTCTTAGTTGATTTGTCAATTTCTATCAATATCTGCTTCTCTGATCATTTCATCTACTTTTTCATCTGTTAGTTTTTCTCCTAGGTTTGTCACGGCATGACCTAGTTCTGCCACACTGATGTTAACCATTGCCATCCTTGTCAAAGACTGAGAATGCCTCACAAATTTCTTCTTCACTGTGTCTGTATCTTCATTTTCCTAGCCACCATAGTAAAAATTCTAGGAAGTCAATGATGCCATTACCATCAGCATGCATTTCATTGACCATATTCTGCAATTTGGTTTCTGTTGGGTTCTGACCCAGTGGTGTCATGACAATGCCAAGTTCCTTTGTTGTGATAGTACCATCACCATCTTTGTCAAATAGGGAGAAACCTTCCTTGAATTCAACAATCTGTTATTCTGCCAGCTGATCTGCCATGGTGCCAGTGAAGAGAAGAAGAGCAGAGGGATTGAGGGTGGCTGCACTAGTGCAGTGGCTGTGACAGAGGGGGCACCTCTGCTGCTGTGGCTTGCTGTGCATCGAGCGTTGTGCTATTGCTACCTGCCCAGCCGTCCAACTGCACCACAGTTGGCGAGGTTCCCAGCACAAATATTCTGGTGTATTTTTGTATGTTTTTTTTAATAATTTTCAACTTTACTGAGGTGTAATTGGCAAATAAAAGTGTAAGATATTTAAAGTATACTTTGTGACTTGATATATTTAGGCATCGTGAAAGGATTCATCCACCTGTTAACACTTAGGCAAAACTCATCAAAAGAGAAAATCTTGAGGTGAGTTGAAAACTGATTGACTTGAAAAGTGAGGAAATTTACAGCCATCACTCACACTGCACCTCTTTGTGTGTGTGAGAGAGAGAGAACATTTAAGCTTCATTCTATGAGCAAATTTCAATTATATAATACAGTGTTATTAACCATGTTAGATTCTCAAACCATGTAGTTCTGTGTTTTTAAAGTGCTCTAGTGGCGTTCAGAATAACACTTTGTTTCTTTCCCATATCTTAGCGCTCTTCATGTCTTCTTTTCTCCAAGTACTTGTCTACCTTGTTTGAAGACAGCACCTCTACTGAGAGGTACCTCCCTGCTGGAGGCTTTGGAACTTTCCTTCCCAGGAGGTTTGAATGTAAAAGCTTTCTACCCATTTCATCTGTCCTTTAGTGTTTGTAGCAGGCCCCTACTTTCCATTCTAAGACAAGGGAGTTCCTGAAGACTCATCCTCCCCTTTTTTAAATCTGCCCCCTGAGGATAAGATTATTGATTTTAGAGAGAAAGGAAGGGAGAGAGAGAGAGAGAGAGAGAGAGAGAGAAACATCAGTGTGAAAGAGAAGCATCCATCAGCTGCCTCCTGTATGTGCCCTGGGTAATTGAACCTGCAACCTTTTGGTGTACGGGGACAGTACTCCAACCAACGGAGCCACCTGGCCAGGGCTCATCCCCTGTTTTTATGAGAGGCTATTGACTGCAGCTCCAGGTCAGGTTTTTAAGTCATACCTCTGTATGTTGATGTGTCTCACAACTTCCTCTCTCATCCTCTTCTCATACATGGGCACTCACTACTCACTGCCTTGGTTTTGCTTTCAGTTTTGCTTATGTGAGGGTCTATGACATGGCTGTGATTTCTTGAGGCATAAATTACAGCCTCATGCCATGCAGTGTGAGGCTAGCATGAGAGAGTGAATCACTCAGCCAGTGACCTCTGGAGTGGCAGAGTGGCCCCTCTCTTGACTTCTCATCAAATACTAGGCAACACTTTTAGGTTATTAAAAACATATCACCCAGGCCTTGGCCAGGTTGCTTAATTAGTTAGAGCATATGCCAAGGTTGTGGGTTGGATACCTGGTCAGAGCACATATAAGAGACAACTGATAAATGCATAAACAAGTGGAACAACAAATTGATGCTTCTCTCTCTCTCCCTTCCTGTCTTTCTGTAATCAGCGAACATATCCTCAGATGAGGATTTACTTAAAAAATCATTTTTACGAAAGCATCGTACCACATAAACACAACTTTGATTCTTTTCATTTTTATTTTAATCATTGTTCAAGTACAGTTTTCTGCCTTTTACTCCCATTCCAGCCCACCCCCTCAGTGATTCTTTTATGAAAGGTCTAAAGTAGAAAGACCTCCTCTAGTGCTAAAATGAAATTAGAGAAATAGGAGATATCTAAGAAGATATTGTTTCTTGATCAGAAAATAGATGATTTTAGTTTTTCAGTTATTGGCCTGAGCAAGTAAGTCTGCCATGTGCTCCGTGAGAACAAGAAAATGCAGTTTGAGGAACTGTCTCAGTTAGTGCCCCGGCCAGTCTGTAAAACACTCATTAGAATCAAGAAAGGCTTAATTTTAGTTGTAAACTGGTTGACTTGAAAAGCAAAATTCACAGCAAGCATGTGACTGTGCTAGAAATGTGATTTGGGAGCAAGCCAGAAGCTGGGATAAATATTTCCACAAAGTAACAGGTAATGAAGCTGCTGGTGTGGCTACTCCCAGGAAAGGCCAGTCAGGAATTATAAGAATTTTGTATTTTGCGTTGCATAATATGAAGTTCCTTGTGAGGGAGGTGAGGTTGGCTGAAGATGCTCACAGGAAGTGTCAATGTAGCACTTCCTCTGCATCAGAAGAAGATGGCTTTGCAAAGAAATGTCTTTGTGGGTGAAGGGAAATAGCAGTGTTCAAGGCAGCCAGGGAAAGCTTGAGACGTCTGCTTTGTAGAGGTAAAGAGGCAGGCATGACACTCAGGCAGCCTCGCTATGCTGTGTGGTGAACTCTTGTTATTTGTTATCATGGGGCATTGGGTTGGCAGTCTAAGAAGACAGTTTGGGCATCATCCCAGCCCTTTTGGACTACATTGCAGCAGTGAGAATCGCAATAATTTGATGATTCTTGGAGATATCTTGTGAAGGTCAAACTTAAATGTTTAATTTTTTCCAGACTTCTGAACTCTGGCCATGTTACATTTTTAGTTCTTTGGGGTTATTTAGTCTTAATTTCTTAATTACATGTCTTTCCGCCCTAGCTCTCCCATGTTACCTATTTCCAAGCCCTTATTTTTAATATGTTTCTTTTACCTGCCACTGCCCATTCCTTTACCTTGAATTCCCAAGGATAGCATATTTCTTATCAGATTTATTTTATTTCTTCTCTGAATCTGAGAACTATTGTTGCATCTTGTTGAAGTTCACATAACTTTATTTTTTCTTTTTTTAAAAATTTTTATTTATTTATTTTTTAGATAGAGGGAAAGGGAGGGAGAAAGAAAGGGAGAGAGAGAAACATCGATATAAAAGAGAAACATTAGCTGGTTGCCTCTTGTATGCAACCAGATTGAGGACCAAACTTGCAACCCAGGCATGTGCCCTGACCAGGAACTGAACTAGTGACTTTCTGTCTTGTGGGACAAGCCCCAAACAACTGAACCACACCAGTTAGGGCTATTTTTTATCTTTTTCAAAAAAGCAGCTTGATTAAGGTATAAATCACATACTATTGTATAGAATTCATCCCTCTAAAGTATATAATTCAGTGTTTTTTAGTATATTCACAGAGTTGTGCAGCTGGTGATAGATGGTGACACCATCTAATTTTAGAACACTTTCATCACCCCAAAAAGAAACCCTGTACCCATTAACAGTTGCTTCCCATCCTCCAACCTCTTAAACCTCTAGCAACTACTAGTCTACTTTCTGTCTCTATAGATTTGCCTATTCTAGACATTTCATATAAGTGGAATCATATAGTTGTGGCCTTTTGTTACTGGCTCCCTTTACTTAACATCATATAGCTTTATTTCTGTTTTCAGTGTATTCCCCTTTTTGGTTTTAGTTTTTAATTATTTAGCTGCCACCTGTTCTCAGATTTGAAATAGTCTTTTATTTATCTTTTTTTCTAGAATCTATTTCCCATTGTCTGTGTTTTATATTTAAATTTTCAACTCTTAAAATTAAGTAGTAGTTTTTATCCTTTACTGGTATGGCTCCGTTGGTTGGGTGTGGTTCTGCAAAGAAAAATGTTGCCAGTTCGATTCCAAGTCAGGGCACATGCCTGGGCTGAGGGTTTGGTCTCCAGTTGGGGCATGTACATTAGGCAACTAATTGATGTTTCTCACCCTTTCTTTCTCCCTCCCTTCCCCTCTCTAAAATAAATGAAATCTTTTAATTTAGTTTTTAAGCTATTAGTTTAACTATTAAAAACTTAAAATTAACTATTATTTCTTAGTTCTTTAGAGAAAAGAATACAGTCTGTGACTCCCCTCCTACCTGCATTAGGTGTAACCTGACACACTCTTTTCTGTCTAATGGCATTCCATGCTATCATTTGGTGAATAACAATTTATTAGTTGTTAGTCTGTTTTAGTTCCCAACACCTTTCCTTCTAGCTCTCTTGTTTTGTAGCCTCTTCTGATTATTCAAACTCTGTTACATTATTCCAAGATAAGTATTATAGACGTTCATTTTCTTTTGTGTTCTAGCACCATAAAATGCCTTTGGCCACTTTTGAACATCCTATCTGCACATATTACTGAATTCATGTAATTCTCTCTTCTTGTAAATGTGCGTCATCACCTAGTCATTGTCCTCACATTTACTGCCATTCTTCCACTCTCGTGTTTAATGTTTGTGAGTATTACTTCATGCCCTTCCTCCATTTACTTTTGAGTTATTCCTGATTATTCCTGAAGATTCTCTAAGGTAAAGCACTGTCTCTCCCTTTTACATTTCCCTTTTTATGTGCATTAACTCATGTAATCCTCGCAATTTCCCAAGAGATGATAGTATTGTTACCAGTATTTTCATTTTATACATGAGGAAACTGAAGTTGTGTATTTAAGTCACAGTTTTCAGCTGCACTCAATTTCTGAAATTGGAGTTTTCTCTTTTCTCTTTTAAAATATATTTTATTAATAATGCCACTACAGTTGTTCTATTTCCCCCCTTCATTCCCCTCCACCTTGCATACCTCCTCCCCCAACATCCCCCCTTTAGTTTATGACCACGTGTCTCAAGTTCTTTAGATTCTATATTTCCCATACTATTCTTACCCTCCCCCTATCTATTTTCTACCTACCATCTATGCTACTTATTCTCTGTACCTTCTCCCCCTTCTCCTCCTCCCACTCCCCTGTTGCTAATCCTCCACATGATCTTCATTCCTATGGTTCACTCCTGATCTAGCTGTCCTATTAACTTGCTTTTGTTTTAGGTATGGTTGTTGATAACTGTGAGTTTGCTGTCCTTTCACTGTTCATCTTTTTTATCTTCTTTTTCTTAGGTAAGTCCCTTTAACATTTCATATAATAAGGGCTTGGTGATGATGAACTCCTTGAATTTGATCTTATCTGAGAAGCGCTTTATCTGTCCTCCCATTCTACTTTTATTTATTCCCCCAGCAAAGTTATCATTTATTTTTTTCAATGTGTGCATTAATCTTTTATTTCTTTTTTAAATTTTAGTTATTTTTCAAGTACAGTTTTTTGTCTATTTCTCCCATCCCAGCCCCCACGCCACATGCTCCCCCCCTCCCTCCCATTTCCTCCCCCCCTAGTCCTCATCCCTGTGTCCTTCCTATTTGTTCCTCCAAATCACTGCCCTTTTTTCCCCTTAAATTCCCTTCCCTCTCCCCTCTGGTCACTGTCCCCTTGTTCTCTATTTCAGTGTCTTTGGTTTTTTTTCTGCTTGCTTGTTTGTTTTGTTGTTTAGCTTCCTGTTAAAGGTGAGATCATATGGTATTTGTCTTTCAACACCTGGCCTATTTCACTCAGCATAATGCTTTCCAGTTCCATCCATGTTGTTGCAAAGGGTAGTAGCTCCTTTTTTCTCTCTGCTGCATAGAATTCCATTGTGTATATGTACCACAATTTTTTGATTCATTCATATACTGATGGGCACCTAGGTTGCTTCCAACTCTTGGCTATTGTAAATTGTGCTGCTATGAACATTGTGGTGCATAGGTTCTTTGAAATTGATGTTTTAGGATTCTTAGGATATAATCCCAGCAGTGGAATTGCTGGGTCAAAAGGCAGGTCGATTTTTATTTTTCTGAGAAAATTCCATACTGTTTTCCATAATGGTTGTACCAGTCTGCACTCCCACCAGCAGTGAACTAAGGACCCTTTTTCCCTACAACCTCTCCAACATTTGTTGTTTGTTGCTTTGTTTATGATAGCCATCCTGACTGGTGTAAAGTGGTATCTCATTGTGGTTTTAATTTGCATCTCTCTGATAGCTAATGATATTGAGCATCTCTTTGTGTGTCTCTGGATGTTCTGTATGTCCTCCTTGGAGAAGTGTCTGTTCAAGTCCTTTGCCCATTTTTTAATTGGGTTTGTTGTCTTCTTAGAGTGGAGTCATGTAAGTTCTTTGTATATTTTGGAGATTGAACCTTTGTCTGAGGTATCATTGGCAAATATGTTTTCCCATATAGTTGGTTGTCTTTTTATTTTAATACTGTTTTCTTTAGCCATGCAGAAGCTTTTTATTTTGATGAGATCCCCTTTGTTTATTCTTTCCTTTATATTCCTTGCTGTAGGGGACATATCAGTAAAAATGTTGCTGCATGAAATATCTGAGATTTTTCTTGCTGATGTTCTCCTCTAGGACTTTAATGGTGTCACGGCTTATATTTAAGTCTTTTATCCATCTTGAATTTATTGATGCTCTACACATTCAGAGAAACTTCTCTAGTAACGAACTATAGAAATGATCCCTGAAAGTATAGTCTTTGTCCTCCCATTCTAACTGAAAACTTTGCTGGATAGAGCAATCTTGGTTGTAGGTCTTTGGTTTTCATGACTTGGAATACTTCTTTCCAGCCCCTTCTTGCCTGTAGGGTCTCTTTTGAGAAATCTGCTGACAGTCTGATGGGTACTCCTTTGTAGGTGACTGTCCCCTTATCTCTTGCTGCTTCTAGGATTGTCTCCTTGATTTTAATCTTGGCTAATGTAATGATGATGTACCTTGGTGTGTTCCTTCTTGGGTCCAACTTCTTTGGGACTCTCTGAGCTTCCTGAATTTCCTGGAAGTCTATTTCCTTTGCCAAGATGGGGAAGGTCTCCTTTATTATTTGTTCAAATAAGTTTTCCACTCATGGCTGTTCCTCTTCCCCTTCTGGTACCCCTATAATTTAGATGTTGGAACGTTTAAAGATGTCCTGAAGGTTCCTAAGCCTCTCTTCATCTTTTTGAATTCTTGTTTCTTCATTCTTTTCTGTTTGGTCATTTTTTTCCCTCCTTCTGGTCCACTCCTTTGATTTGAGTCCCAGTTTCCTTTCCATTACTATTGATTTCCTGTGCATTTCCATTCATTTCAATTAGTTTAGCCTTCATATGTTCCTCTAATTTGTGACTAAAATCAACCAGTTCTATGAGCATCCTGATCACCAGTGTTTTGAACTGCGCATCTGAAAGTTTGGCTATTTCTTCATTGCTTAGAATGATTGGCTCTGGGGCTCTGAGTTGTTCCTGAGCCATGTTTTGATCTGTTCATGCCCACTAAGTATGAGGAGTGGAGCCTTAGTTGTTCACCAGGGCAGGGCCACCCAGTTCACTGGTTTGTGACACTGTATGTGGGTGTGGGGTCAGAGAGGGACAGTGGCGGTTCCCTCTGATGCTTCCTGCCGCTGGGGCCTGCGCGGTCCGTCTCACTGCTAGCTCCTTCACTGGTTTATCTGCGCTTGACTGTGTGACTTTGGTCAGCCCTCAGTGGGTCCACTGCCTTGCGCCCTCAATGGATCCGCCCATGGCTGCTGGCGCACCTGGGTCTCGTGCCCGTGTTGGTCCGGTGGATCTTTCCTGCCCGACCCCACTGTGCTGTTGGCTGTGCCCCTTTTACTGGTTTGGCTGAAGGGTTCGTTGCTGTCAGACTTCCGTGTAGTTCAGTTTTCTGTGGTTTGGCTGTGTTTTTGTTGCTAAAACTTTGTTGTTTTTAAACTTAGTTGTGGGATAAGGCACAGTGCTTCCACCTATGCCTCCATCTTGGCGGAAGTCTTTTTTTCTTATCTATTTCTTTCAACACTTAACCCAGATCCCAACCCTTAGTAAATACTCAATAAGTATTTAATTTGTTGCATAAGTGAATGAATGAATGGACAAATTAATGAATGATGGTGGACTATTCATGGGTATGCCAAATGTTATCTTTCAAAAATTTTGTTTCTATGAAGGCACATGGCATTAAACCATAATTCAGGAGTATTTTAGAGGTGGGAGGAACAGATCTCTGAAGTTTGTTGCCACTGGATCTTACAGTGTTAATACTCAGCAACATAGCATTTAGCAGGGTAGTATTTATTAATGCCAAGTTTGGAAGGTAAGAAGACAGTGGCCCTGGCCAGGTGGCTCATCAGTTGGTTGGAGCATTGTCCTGTTATGCTGGGGTTGTGGATTTGATCCCTGTTCAGGGCACATGCAGGGTTGACTGGTAAATGTGTGGATGGGTTGAAGAAGGCAAGGGGTTGATGTTTCTCTCTCTTGCTCTTCCTCTCTCAAATCAACAAAAATATTTTTAAAATATTTTACTTATTTATATTTAGAGAGAGGGGAAGGGAAGGAGAAAGAGTGGGAGAGAAACATCAGTGTGTGGTTCCCCTTCACGCGTCCCCCACTGGGGGCCTGGCCTGCAACTCAGGCATGTGCCCTGACTGGGAATCAAACCCATGACCCTTTGCTTCACAGGCCCATGCTCAGTCCACTGAGCCATACCAGCCAGGGCACAATAAAAATATTTTTTAATTAAAATTTTTCAAAATTAAAGACAATACTCAGGGACATGGTCACTAAGAGTTTGTTCAGCCAGTCATATTTGGCCATGATGGCAGCATATTTATCCATTAGTGGTAGAGGGAGCTGAGTGCAGAAAGCACCTGTTTCAGTAGCAAGGTGGAGAAAGAGGGAGAGGAAGTATGTTCTTCTAAAAGTTTGTTTTGTTCAGTTAAAGTTTGAATCAAGATCAGGTTAAACAAGCGTGGTACCAACCTTAGTTTCTTTCACTGGCTTGAGTAAATCTGTCCTATCTTTTATTGCTTAGGACTTCATTTTTTAAAAAGGGGTTAAATTTCATCACCAGCCATTTACTGTAGGAACTTGTGATTTATTGTCAAATGATGGGACAACCAGCATGAATCAGTTCTTATGATGAGTTGTTTTATGTAGGAGTACAAAGGACTGAGACTGTCTAGGTGTTTGAATGTCAACAAGTGAAAAATGTTGGGTTTTTTTTTTCACAAAACTTTTGATCTTCTTAAGCAGGAGCAATAGAAATTCTCTCTATATAACTTTGTAAGCCTGAGTTATTTGGTAGATTAAGACTAAGAGCACTTTTAATTTTTATTTTTCTTATTGACCAACAGAGGTACCCAACCTTTTTGCGTCTCTGGGCCACACTGGAAAAGGAGTTGTCTTGGGCCACACATTAAATACACAAACACTAATGAAGGCTGATGAGAAAAAAAATGTTTTAAGTAAATTTGCGATTTTGTGTTGGGCTGCATTCATAGCCATCCCTGGCCACATGCAGCCCTTTGGCCATAGGTCAGACACCCCTAGACTTTAAATAATCCTCATTCTACTCAACCATTACAGACCTAGTTAGGAGGAATATTGCAATACAAACAGAAATAACTTTTTAGAATATGTACTAGCCAAATCTGATCGCTTCTCCTATGTTTATTGTTTCAAGTCACTTGGTGATGCAAGCTTATAGGCATTTGTTATGTTATGCTGCTAGCTCCCAAGGCTGTGTTTCTAAACATTCTTTTCTTCTGATTATTCTCTTCTTTCCATTGAGTTGACATACAGATCCTTGGTTCTTGGTGATTGAGGCTATCTCACTCCAAAACAAACAGAAAAAGACTATGAAACAAAAAGGAGTCCAGAATAGTCTTTCTTTTTAAAAACTGGACTATGGCATTCACTGAAATTATACTCAGTTCACCAAAATTCAGCACCAGTTGTGTTCAAGGCACAGTTTTTCCTGAAAGAACTGATGATATCCTTAAGAAGGCTTAAGAACATTAACCACATTACTCTCCTTGAAACAAGCAGTCAGAGACAAGCTCCTCTATCAGACAGGAGCCCAGTGGGAACTGTGTAACTCCACCTCTCAGTCTCCGTAAAATTAGGCTGATAAAAGCCGTAGATGCTGGTGATGTTTAAAATCAATTACCAGGAATCCCTGACTGGTATAGCTCAGTGGATTGAGCATGGGCCTGAGAACCCAAGGGCTGCTGATTCAATTCCCAATCTGGGCACATGCCTGCATTGTGGGCCAGGTCCCCAGAGAGGCAAACACATGGATGTTTTTGTCCCTCTCCTTCTCTTATCCTTTCTCTAAAAATAAATAAATAAATAAAATCTTTTAAAAAATCAATTACCAGGAATGAATATAAGAAATCTTATTATTCTCCTGTTTACATTATACTTAACAAAGTAAATAATTTAGCTGCCTTATTTTGACCTCCTGTTCCTAAAGAACCATTCTTATGAACTGGGACCCCAGGATCCATGTGTGTGTTTACTCATTAAATCCTTACCTCTTATAAACTGTCTTGACTTAGACTCGACAATGGTGGAACTCAGTCACTCAGACCTAATGCATTTCCCAGGTATTTCACATCAGGCAGCTAAGCTGTGCCTTACTTTATCATGCTGTTGTCGTTCCAGTTTTGGCAAAAGGTTTCATTTTAAATTTAGCTTTATATTGAAGCATAAATAAAAATATAATTAATTTGGTCTTGGTTGGTGTGACTCAGTGGATTGAGTGCTGGCCTGCAAACCAAAGGGTCACAGATTTGATTTCCAGTCAGGGCACATGGCTGGGTTGCAGGCCAGGTCCCCAGTAGGGACCATGTGAGAGGCAACCACACATTGATGTTTCTCTCCCTCTTTGACTCCCTCCCTTCTCCTTTCTCTAAAAAGAAATCAGTAAATTCTTTAATTTTTTTTCAAAAAGGTAACTTCTTCACAAATTTTGCTTGCCATAGACACACACATACATATTTTTGACTTTGGGAACACTAGTAGTGTGTCATCAGTACAAGTTAGTCATTAGGGGCTTCCTACAGAAAAATTCAAGTTAGAAACAAATTTGAAGCAATTACTGATTTAATGATTTCACACATGCTTTTACACATAGAAGGAGTAACAAAAAGACTCCAGTGATAAGCTGGTCAAACATCCACACTGATGATAATCGCTAATGCTACTGAGTTCCTACTGTGTTCCAGGCACTGTTGGAAAGCCTTCATGTGTGTTACTTGTTTAATCCTCACATGAGCTATGTGGGGTGAGCCCTATCCTTAGCCTCACCTCACTATGAGGAAGCAGAGATGCAGAGCCCTGGGGTGTGTTACTCCAGGTCATGCAGTGAGAAGGTGATGGAGTCTAAATCTGAGGTTGCTCTGCAGGAGCCATGCCCTTGCCTATCTCTCCAGGGGGCAGTAGGTACCTACTTCCACCATTAACTTCCTGACTCCCATGTTCCCTAACTCCTTCCCATCCACTGTGGCTAGCAACCAGAGCTCCCTGGCCTTCCCTAAGCCTTGAGCTTGCCACCACTCTTCCCACCATCCCCATTTTCCCCAGCAGGGAGACTCTTGGAGCTGGTCTATACAGCACCTGCATGGCCGCAGGTGGTCACTTCTGGCCATTCCTTCACACACATTCTCTGTTCCAACCACATTAAACTTACTTCCATTCCCCAACTCTTCCTGCCAAAAGCTCCCTTTCTGGAGGGCCTGTTCATGGACTATGTAGTAGTGCCCACAGCCTGATGATAACTGCCCCTGCCCCTGGCCCTGCTGGCTTTAATTGGATTCACCTCCCTTTGTCTTTCAGTTCTTAGTTTGGAGGGTACTTCATCCAGGAGACCTTCCCTAATTTCCAAGTTTTTGCAAGGTGCTGCCCTCCTACGCTTTCCAGAGTACTATCACTTCCACATCCTGCCCGCTGCTTACATCTCTCTTGAGGTGACAGCCCCATACAGGTAGGGGCCATGGTGGATGTGTTCTAGCTTATTCTCCCAGCACTCGTCACAGTACATGGAGGCACTTGATAAGTGATGAATGAGCAGCAACTTGGCAGTCACAATTCATAATAGTAATAACAACCTCAGGGATGTGCACCCCAAGGCAGTGTCAGAACTTGACTATAGACTTGGGCACTATTGCTGCACCCTCTGCGGTAGTGGGCAAGCTCCTGCTTTGAAATGCTGGCTTCAGTATCATGCATGTCTATGTGGGACTCAGGCTACTGCCCTTTAGGTCTGCTGGCGCAGCCTTTTCTCTGCTTTAGCTGTTAAACCTCCAGGAAAGGCCCCCTTCACTGGCTCTTGCAGATCAGGAGCCACACAGAGGGCAGTGGTGGTTCAGGGTAGGGGTGTGTAAGACAGGCAGTTAGCTGACCAAAGATGCTTCCTCGGTTTGAGTGCTGAGAGCAGGACCTCTCTGCCTTCCCCGCCTTCATGCTCCAGGACAGTCCTCACTCACAGGGAGTAGCAGCTTCAACCAGGGGAGCCCCAAGCCAGTGGCATCTCATCGTGAACACCCTTCTGGGATCAGGACAGGCTGTGGACATAATGGAAACATCTACCTTCAGTGGCAGCTTCTAACCCCCTGCAGTCAAAAAGTGTTCTTCCTCCTTCTGGCCTCCCAGGTGGATCTCTGCAGTGGCAGCATGTGTTCCCTCAGGTGCCTCTCCCCACCCACTGCTGGACTACATACCCTGCCATACTTGGGAGTCAGGGGAGAGATCATTAGAGCAGCTCCAGGGACAGTCTTTTTGTGCCCTCTGTTGAACCAAGAATAAGCCCTGCTACTCCAGACACTCTAAGGCCAGAAATAGGACTTCCTCTGGTTAGCCCACAAACTTACGGTTTTCAACTCTCCCAAGGTGAAATGACTAAATCAGTGCAGTGTGTTCTGTGACTGATATAGGAGCCTCAGAGATTCCTATAAAGTTGCTTTTACTCTTCTATTGTATTCTAGTTCATGTTTCCAATTCAAGATTATGCATGTAATTAGCTATAACTGTGATCAATCCTATGCATAAGTTGGGATATATGTTTTTGTTTGAGAAAAAAAAGGAAGTTTAGGACCATAGCTTTTTTAAAATATTTTTTAATTTTAATTGATTATGCCATTACAGTTGTTCAATTCCCCCCCTCTGTTCCCCTCCACCCTGCAAACCCCTCCCCCGCCATTCCCCCCTTTAGTTCATAAACACCTGTCTCAAGTTCTTTAGATTCTATATTTCCCCTACTATTCTTACCCTCTTCCCCCCTATCTATTCTCTATCTACTGTCTATGCTACTTATTTTCTGTACCTTCTCCCCCTTTCTCCATCTCCCACTCCCCTGTTGGTAACCCTCCACGTAATCATTGCTGTGGTTCACTCCTGATCTAGCTGTCCTCTAAATTTGCTTTTGTTTTAGATATGGTTGTTGATAACTGTGAGTTTGCTGTCCTTTCACTGTTCATCTTTTTTATCTTCTTTTTCTTAGGTAAGTCCCTTTAACATTTCATATAATAAGGGCTTGGTGATGATGAACTCCTTGAATTTGATCTTATCTGAGAAGCACTTTATCTGCCCTTCCATTCTAAATGAAAACTTTGCTGGATAGAGCAATCTTGGTTGTAGGTCTTTGGTTGTCATGACTTGGAATACTTCTTTCCAGCCCCTTCTTGCCTGTAAGGTCTCTTTTGAGAAATCTGCTGACAGTCTGATGGGCACTCCTTTGTAGGTGACTGTCCCCTTATCTCTTGCTGCTTCTAGGATTGTCTCCTTGATTTTAATCTTGGCTAATGTAATGATGATGTGCCTTGGTGTGTTCCTTCTTGGGTCCAACTTCTTTGGGACTCTCTGAGCTTCCTGGATTTCCTGGAAGTCTATTTCCTTTGCCAAGATGGGGAAGTTCTCCTTTATTATTTGTTCAAATAAGGTTTCCACTCATGGCTGTTCCTCTTCCCCTTCTGGTACCCCTATAATTCAGATGTTGGAGCGTTTAAAGATGTCCTGGAGGTTCCTAATCCCCTCCTCATTTTTTTGAATTCTTGTTTCTTCATTCTTTTCTGTTTGGTCATTTTTTCCTTCTTTCTGGTCCACTCCCTTGATTTGAGTCCCATTTTCCTTTCCATTACTATTGGTTTCTTGTGTATTACCATTCATTTCAATTAGTTTAGCCTTCATATGTTCCTCTAATTTGTGACTAAAATCAACCAGTTCTGTGAGCATCCTGATCACCAATGTTTTGAACTATGCATCTGATAGTTTGGCTATTTCTTCATCGCTTAGATTTATTGGCTTTGGGGCTCTGAGTTCTTCTTGAGCCATGTTTTTATCTGTTTTTGCCTGTTGCTTATGAGGAGAGGCACCTTAGACATTCACCAGGGCGGGGCCACCCAGTTCGCTGGTGTGTGACACTGTATGTGGGGGCGGGGTCAGAGAGGGAGCAATGGCAGTCCTCTCTGCTTGCCCAGTTCGCCTCACCGCTTGCCCCCGCCTGCTTATCCAAGCGCAAATGTGTGAGCCCAATGCCCTGCGCCACCACCAGGGCCTGAACGATCTGTCTCAATGCTCGCCTCTTCACTGGTTTATCTGCATGCAAATGCACAACCTACCGCAGATAGCCAGCTGCGCCTCTTCCCTGGGTTCTGCCCATAGCTAGCCCGCACCTGGGATCCACGCCCTCAGCTGCCTGTGCACCGCCCGGGTCAGGGGATCTTCCCTGCCTGACCCGCTTTGATGCTAGCTTCGCCCCTCTTACCAGTTTAGCTGAGCATTTTGTTGTTTTTGGACTCCGTATTGTCGATTTTCTGTATGGTTTGGTTGCATTTATTGTTAAAACTTTGATGTTTTTAGGTTTGGTTGTGCGATGACGCAAAGTGTTTCCACCTACGCCTTCATCTTGGTGGAATTCTCCAGGACCATAGTTAAGAGTGCACATGTAACTATTTCCTTTGGTCATTTAGCATCTAAAATTCTTTATCTAAGAAGTCTTCTGATTCTCACCTGGGATTTAGCTATACTCAAGGATGTCTCTAGGTGTTTTAAGGAATCTTGCCAAATTCTCAGAAAGTTGACTTAAAAACATACACCATGTGGTATTTTTATGAAGAGAGAGGAGATGAACAAAGATTATGTGATGAAATTATAAAATGATTAGGGATTATTAAGTAGTTGTAGGACTAATTAATTTTAAAGATTTGTTAAATATGTACTAAGTGTAAGAAAATGTGCAGGTTCAGTAACGTAGACACATCACCTTTTGATTGTCTTTCCATGAATGGCTTTTTATTACCCCCTTCTGCCATACCTTAAACTCTCCAAGACAGACTCCTTGTTTTGTTCTTGATTTTATTCTCCATGTACTGAGTGGGGCAAAAGTAGATTTACAGTTGTTCATATGGAAAATAATACAGTAATTAATAAATAATAATACAAGAATAATCTCTGTTTCATATACTCACAACTGTAAACCTGCATTTGCTTCACCCTGTATAACATATACCAGTCATGGTATAACAGTGTATAACATATACACTTACTGGATAAATTATATTGTTACCCCTTTCAATATATTTCCAGTCTGGTTAAATTCACAGTGGATTTCTTTTTTTTTCCCTTTTTTAATTTAATTGTTTAAGTACAGTTTTCTGTCTTTTACTCCCATCCCATCCAACCTCAGTGGATTTCTTTAAATCAGATTTTCTTCTCTTTCAGAAATTCATTGAATTCCTCATTATTTCCTCATCAGGTAGTAGTGAATACCCAAAGCAGGGACCTACAAACCTGTTACAGCTGCTTAACAGTATAGCATTCATTAATTTCTTATTTCAGCCTTTAATGAGAATTGTAAAGATATAGGTTAATTGTCCATTTAATCAACTTTTTTTAAACATGAGGATTTTGTGAGAGTATAAATTCACGTAGACTGCAGCTGAACAAAAACTGAATGTTTTTGCTATGCATGTTTGGATCCAACAGAAAATAGATACTTCTTAAATTTGAATCAGTGGAGGTTTTAATTACTCCTTTTGGTGAATATTATGGTCTCACTTTTCATGGTAGTTTTGCAGTCCCTGACAAAGGTAAAATGGTCCATATTCTAATATCATCCTTACAACTAGACCTACCATTGTATGTGTCAGTGACTAATATTGAGAGATGAAAAAATATACTCCAAAAGTAGAGGGTCTACCATTTTGCTCTGCTGCTGTTGCAGAGGTCATGTGACCCTTTCAAGGAGGAATTTTTTTAATGCTTATTTCATCCTTCAAAGGTAAAATGTACATCCATCATTTAGAGAAAACAAAATGTGAGTAAATGGTGTATTTTGGAGGCAAATGTTCCCATGAGGCTGTGCATCTGGAAAGATGCAAGTCAGTAGTAAAATATGACATATTCACATTTTTACTTTACTTTCAACTTTTCAGGAGCAGGTCCTGCACAGAGAGCAAGATGGAGCTGCATTCAAACAACGGTGGTTTCAACTTGTGCTGATTGTAATTTTTATCCATAGGTTTGAAGACATACCTGATAGCTGGTCAGAGAGCGAAGGAGTCTCATTGCAGCTGTTCAGAGGCCTTGCTTTCTGACTTTGAGGTCATTGATGGCTCACGGGTGTCCTCAGGCCCTAGGCCACAGGGGACAGCATCACCAGGGAGTGTCAGTGACTTGGCGCAGACTGTCAAAACCTTTGATAACCTTAAGGTTAGTTTTTTTTCTACTTCTAAAACTTTATATTAATTCTGCAGTAGAACATGTGAAATAATAAGCAGCTTTTGGGGCTATTGCAGATGACTGGAATGCCCTTCAGTTTGGTTTTGTGATTTTTTTCATGTAGTATAAAAGAAGCAGCATTTTGCATCTTGAATATCTTTTCTTTTGACATGTTCTGCACCTCCGTTTTCTTTCTACACTGCATAAAGATGCTTTTCACTTGAGTTGTTATTTTCTTTCTCTGGAACCTTTGATATCTTTTAGGATTTTTAAAAGCTCTGTGTTTACTACCATGAATGATAGTAAAGGTGATTCTCCTTGCCTCCTGCTGGAGAGCTAGTTGGTCTCCTATTTCAGAGACCACTTTCTCAAGTATTTCTATGTCTCCTGAAATCCAATGTTTTATGATTATTTTAAATTTTATTGATGTGGGTGAACCTTATGACATAGCTAACTGAAGGAGTGAAGGCTTGCCAAGAACATTATAGTATTTCATTATTGGAATAGAGATGTTTTAGTGGCTGTCAAGAAGTATCCATTTCTGTCATAGTGAACTACTAAGGAATTAATATAATGGGCCTTGGGCATATTAAATCAGTCTAGTTTATGACCTGTTCCTCAGTTTTCACATTTGATTTAGTTCCCCCACTTGTACCTCTTCTTTATTTTAAGTTTAAATATTTGCCATTTCTATTTTTTAAAAGACAATTAAAACATATATCCACTTCACTTTTGTGTTCTGAAATACCCCAATGATATATTGGTCAAGGTGATGGCCTATTCTTATGGTTTTAATCCAGCTTGTTCTTTAATATATTTGAAAACTGGCTAAGTTGGTATTTAAACTTAATAGGCATCATAATGTGGGTGTCAGCTGGGATTATTTCACCTGTATCAAAATCCATAGGACCGATCACCAGTTACTTTGTGTAATTATTGCATTCAAGTTTATTGATAGTGCTCAGATATCATCGTCATTGTGTGCTTTATTAACTTAGTGCAGAGATTCCCAGACTCAACACTATCAACATTTTGGGCCATCCTGTGCACTGTGAGACATTTGAGCAGCATACCAAGCTTCTACCCACTAAGTGCCAGAAGCTCCCCCTCCTCCCATTGTGACAACCAAGACTTGTCTCCAGCAGTGCCCAGTGTCCCCTGCGTGGGTGGGAGGGTAAAATCACCCCAGGTTTAGGATCAGTGGGGTAGGTACTAGACCTTGTCTTCCTTGTACTCTCTGGCATATGAGTAACAGCTAATGTATCTGAAATTTCCTTGATGCCCATGTACTTTCAAGACAACTTCTTTGCTGGACTGACGCAGTTAGAAAGGAACTCTGGGTGCATCAGTGGTCACTGAGCATGTCAGGAAAGAATCATGCCAGGAAGGAGCACAAAAACATGGCTATCTAAGTACAGTTTCATTATCTAAGGGGAAACAATTTCGTCCAGGCTTCAAAGTGAGCTGTATTTAAGTAGAGAAATAGAGCTCAAAGCCAAAAATAAATGATTTGTTGTGTTTGCTGCCATTTTAGATTTTGTGTATGTGAGTTTCTATCCATTAGGGAGTGTAGTTGCTGACTTCACTTTTTTAAAAGAAATCTGGATGGACAAAATCTATTTAGTATATTCTGTTACCTTGTATATATTTTCCAAATAATCATTGAAAGTTTCCTGAAAATCTTGTGATCTCTTAAGTTGACCGTGTTTACCAAAAGGAATTTGAGCAAAAAAAATTTGTGCCCCTTCCAAAAGAGATTGATGAATTGGATCTTGAAGTATAATTTCTGCTATTTTGATGGTGTTGTGGGGGATCATAAGACATCTGAGATAGGGCTGTCCCAGAAAGTTAGAATTACAGTTGGAGTGGAAGGAGCAGGAAGAGATAGAAGACTCGGTCTCCTCTCCAGGCTTTATCACTTTGGGAAGTCCTCGCCACATTCTTTTGTCTTCTCTTCTTCTAGTGCCTGTGATGAGGATCAGGTGAGAACAGGCATCTGTAAGAACTTTATAAAATATAAGTACTGGGTAACTGAGTGAATCTTTATGAACTAGCAGCCTAAAGCTGAAAGGCAGAAAACTGAGCTCTGCCTTGAAGATTATATAGATTATAATCTGACATATAAGGCCTTCCCTCAAGTAATAGTTTTTGAACAATAGAAATGTAAAACATCAGTTACTTGCTCAGACATTCTTTGGGTGGGTTTTTCCTCTAAACTTGTCAGTGCCTCAAATTCATGTCATTGGCTTGTTGCCTTATATTGTCTGCACTATGGTTAGCTCTTCTCATTAGCTGGAATCACAGACCAGTTCCTCCTATTCCTTCACCAGGGTCTGTTGACTCATCCTGTCATTAGGCTTTCATCTCCTTTGTTGCTGTTGTTACCTCATCCAGCCAGAGTTAGCTCCCAGGTAGATTTGTCATAGACCTCACATTCCTTTCTACCCTGGTATAATGCAGTGTTTCCCCTGTGTTCCCTTGAGCAGTACTTTCTCTCAATGGACATAGATATCAACATAGAAAAAAGGTTCTGTGGTCAGGTAAATGTGGGAAGTTCTAGGTTAAACAACACTGAAAAGGTTTCTTTACTGCAAGACTTCTCAGAGCCTTTAGTATGCTAATATGCATACATAGGTCTCCAGAGAGGATTGTGGCATGCAACATTCTCACACCTCTTTGACCACAGATTTCTTTTTTTAAGCTGCTCCTTTGGGAGAATGCTTGACTGGTGAAAGGGTTTTCATGCAAAAACCAAGAAATTAGAGAAAGGGTGTTTAGTAAATATTCATCAAGTGAATGCATGCATGTCTTGGTCCTGCTGCTCCTCTTACCTGCAATGCACATTGCTTCCCTTCTCCCCTAAAAACTCCTCTTTGCCTTTCACAGTTCACTTTCATTACTATTTTCTATGACTCCTCTACCCAATAATGCTATAACATTATAGCTATAACATATATAGTCTTCAGTATTTTCCTTATGTTTCTTATGTGCCTTACTGTGATCTCCTAGAATTCAGACAGGGCCCATGTTTTAAAAAAATTGTATTTTCCTCAAGAGTCCAGCATGATGCCTGGCATATAGTAGATAATTACAACTTTCTTTTGGCCTAAATTTTTAATTCTTAAGTGATACACAGGAAGATAGAACTCCACAGAGCTAGCCGAAGAAGGATTGAACTGAGAAGCCTGAGCAGAACTACATAGAACCAAAGTAATGTCTAGGAAGCATTTGTCTTCCTTCCTAACACACATGTTCCATGTGTCTGTAAGTTATTTCTCAGTTTGTAGCTGGAGAAGTCTTATCTAATATTTCATAAAATAGTCTTAGTACTAAGATGACCTACCAAGAAACTGTAGTCATGTCGAAGGACAAGGGCTTTGATCCTCAGGTCAAAGACAACCCCTCCACACTTGAGCATTGACTTCTTCTGTGAGTGTCAGTGAACGTCTTTCATCAAGAAGCCCTGGCATTACACCATGGGGGGCTGTGGGGAGCAGGGCACTGCTAGCACCATGGCACACAGCTCTCTGAGCCTGAGCTTCTGAAGATAGCCCTAGGGTTTGGGATAGGGGAAAGAGGAGTTAAGAAGGAAGCCCAGGAAGGACACAAGGGCTCGACATGTTATAGTCACAGAAGGCAACTTTAGTGCTATAGGAAGGGTCAAAACTCGAAATTGAGGATTGTTCTTAAAGCCTTGGCTTTGGGGCTTGTGAGCAAGTTGCTTAACTTTTCTAAGTCACAGTGAAATGGTGATGATGAGGCAGTCTCTCAGGGTTCTTGTGAAGATTAACTGAAATAATAATTCCCATGAAGGCTAGGTTTGCAGTAAATGCTCAGTTAACACCAAGATATGAATTCATTCACTCCATGTGGAAATGTGGACAGTGACCACTGTAGTAGTAAAGAAGGACAGAAGGAAACATAGATATGGTGTTGATTTGCCCACAATGAGTCATTGACTATCTTGGGAAGGTCTTGCCTTCTCCACTGGAGAGAGGTTCTTCCATTTTTGTCCTTGGTTGTTGCTGTGTGGGTTGTAACCATGTCACAAATGTATAATTGGAGTATGGGCATTTGCCCTAGTTAGTGTGACCTCAGCTCTGCAGAGGAGGTATGCTGCTTATTTGTCATGAAGCTGTAGTTGATAATAATAGCTGATCTAATGTCTTTGTGAAAAACCAAGAAATGAACACCAAAGATGTGGGGGGGGTTGATTTTTCTTTCTTGTTTTCTTTTACATTTATTACATCAATCCTAATCAGTTAACTATGTGAGCTATGACACCACCTTAAGCTCATCTCTTAAAGATCTCACTGGAAATGCACCTGCTTGGCTATCATTGTGAGTTTACCTAAATCTGTTATTCAAAACAAGACTGTGTGCTCATGGAGTGAAAGTTTCTACATGTTTACAGTCAGTAATGAGGATGATGGTATGGCTTTGTTCACATGGGACAATTCAGAGAGGAACTATCCTGTTTTCAAAAGGGTTGTACCTTTCCTTTGAGGTCACTAGCCCCAGGGATCATTCTTCTGTGACAGTTGCCATGACATTTTTTTCTCTACAAGAGACTCACTTTATTTTTTAAAATAAGTATTTTATTATTGTTCTGTTACAGTTGTCCCAATTTTCCCCCCTTTGCCCTCCTCTACAGAGCCCACCCCCAGCTCCCACAGACAGTCCCCATCCTGTTGTCCATATCCATCAGTCATTCATACATGTTCCTTGATTCCACTCTTCCCCTTCTTTCCACCCTTATTTCCTTACCCTCTCCCTTTGGTTACTGTGAGTTGCTTCCTTGTTTCCATGCCTCTGGTTCTATTTTGCTCATTTGTTTGTTTTGTTCATTAGGTTCTTGTTGTAGGTGAGATCATATTGTATTTGTCTTTCATCTCCTGGCTTATTTCACTTAGCATAATAATCTCCAGTTCTAGCCATGCTGTCACGAAAGGTAGGAGTTCCTTCTTTCTTTCTGCTGCATAATATTCCTTTTTGTAAATGCACTACAGTGTTTTGATCCACTCATTTGCTGATGGACACTTAGGCTGTTTCCAGTACTTGGCTATTGTAAATAATGCTGCTATGAACATTGAGGTGCATAGGTTTTTTTAAACTGGTGTTTCAGGATCCTCAGAGTATAATCCCAGCAGTGGAATTGCTGGGTCTTAAGGCAGTTACATTTTAATTTTTTGAGGTAATATCATACTATTTTCCATTGTGGCTGCACCAGTCTGCATTCCCACCAACAGTGCACTAGGGTTCCCTTTTCTCCACATTCTCACCAGCTCTTGTTGTTTATTGATTTGTTAAAGATGACCTTTCTGACTGGTGTGAGGTGGTATATCACTGTGGTATTAGTTTGCATCTTTCTGATGGCTAGTGATGTTGAGCATCCTTTTATATGTCTCTGGGCCCTCTGTATGTCCTCCTTGGAGAAGTGTCTGTTCAGGTCCTTTGTTCATTTTTTAATTGGATTTTTTGTCTTCCTGATGTTGAGTCATATGAGTTCTTTATATATTTTGGATATCAAACCCTTGTCCAAGACTCCAAATAAATGTTCACTTCTTTTATCTTCTTGTTTTTTGTATTATTTGTCTGTAAAATCATTATGAATAGGCTTAGCTGGTTCAGTTTGAGGAAGCAGAAAGCTTCCACTTTTAATCAATTCAGTGTAGAAATGGAAAAGGTAGTAGATCTCTCTCTCTCTATATATATATCTGTATATCTCCATTATAGATACCTATATATCTATATGTAGATATATATACACACATATATATACACACTACTTATATAGTTTTATTTTATTTTTTAAAAGATTTTATTTATGTATTTTTGGAGAGAGAAGAAGGGAAAGAGAAAGAGAGGGACAAAAACATTGATATATGAGAGATACATTGATCAGTTGCCTCTCACAACCCCCCGCACTGGGGACCCGGTCCGCAACCTAGACATGTGCCCTGACTGGGAATCAAACCAGTAACCCTTCAGTTTGCATATCAGCACTAAATCCACTGAGCCACACCAGCCAGGGCTATAGTTTAGAAATTAAATATTTATTACAAATGGTGACTAAACTTAAAACCATTAAATTAAATGGTGAATTGTATGGTATGTTATTTATATTTCAATAAAACTGTTATAAAAAAGAATCAATGGTAGTCTGCTGGCTCTGAAATATGGATATAAAGTAAATTTCCTTTAAAATTACTTTTTAAGATTTATCTATGTTTTTAGTTGTTTGTGTATATGTCCTTTAATTAGGAGACAGCATATCACATATAAATTGACAGCTCTTTCTTAGGAATTTCATCTGATGTAGAAGGAATGAGCAAAAGGGAATCCCCATTAGAACATCACAGTAGAGGACTTCCGCCAAGATGGACGCGTAGGTGGAAGCACTGTGCCTCCTCCCACAACCAAGTTTAGAAACAACAAAGTTTTAGCAACAAAAACGCAGCCAAAACCACAGAAAATTGAACTTCACGGAAGTCTGACAACAATGAACCCTTCAGCCAAACCAGTAAGAGGGGCAGAGCCAGCAACAGAGCGGGGTCGGGCAGAAAAGATCCACCAGACCTACATGGGCGAGTGACCCAGGTGCACCAGCAGCTGTGGGCGGATCCAAGGTGTGGAGAAGTGGGTGGACTCACTGAGGGCGCGGGGTAGCGGACTCACTGAGGGCTGACCACGGTCACACATTTGCGCGCAGATAAACCGGTGAAGGAGGGAGCGGTGAGACAGACCGTGCAGGCCCCAGTGGCAGGAAGTGGCAGAGCGGACCGCCATTGTCCCTCTCTGACCCCGCCCCCACCTATGGCATCACAAACCTGCAACCTGGGTGGCCTCTCTCTGACCCGCCCCCACATACAGGATCACAAACCAGCGAACTGGGTGGCCCCGCCCTGATAAACAACTAAGGCTCCACTCCTCATACCTAACAGGCACAAACAGATCAAAACATGGCTCAAGAAGAACTTAGAGCCTCAGAGACGATAAATCTAAGCGATGAAGAAATAGCCAAACTTTCAGATGCACAGTTCAAAACACTGGTGATGGGGATGCTCACAGAACTGGTGGATTTTAGTCACAAATTAGAGAAACATATGAAGGCTAAACTAAGTGAACTGAAGGGAAATACACAGGAAACCAATAGTAATGGAAAGGAAACTGGGACTCAAATCAAAGGAGTGGACTAGAAGGAGGAAAAAAATGACCAAACAGAAATATATGAAGAAACAAGAATTCAAAAAAAATGAGGAGAGGCTTGGGAACCTCCAGGACATCTTTAAACGTTCCAACATCAGAATTATAGGGGTACCAGAAGGGGGAAGAGGAACAGCCACCAGTGGAAAACTTATTTGAACAAATAATAAAGGAGAATTTCCCCAATCTGGCAAAGGAAATAGACTTCCAGGAAATTCAGGAAGCTCAGAGAGTCCCAAAGAAGTTGGACCCAAGAAGGAACACACCAAGGCACATCATAATTACATTAGCCAAGATTAAAATGAAGGAGAGAATCCTAGAAGCAGCAAGAGATAAGGGGACAGTCACTTACAAAGGAGTGCCCATCAGACTGTCAGCAGATCTCTCAAAAGAGACCTTAACAGGCAAGAAGGGGCTGGGAAGAGGTATTCCAAGTCATGAAATCCAACATATCTACATCCAAGATTGCTCTATCCAGCAAAACTTTCATTTAGAATGGAAGGGCAGATAAAAAGTGCTTCTCAGATAAGGCCAAATTCAAGGAGTTCATCATCACCAAGCCCTTATTATATGAAATGTTAAAGGGACTTGTCTAAGAAAATGAAGATAAAAAAGATGAACAGTGAAAGGACAGCAAACTCATAGTTATTAAGAACCACACCTAAAACAAAAGCAAACTAAGAGGATAGCTAGATCAGGAGCAGAACCATAGAAATGAAGATCACATGGAGGGTTAGCAACAGGGGAGTGGGAGGAGGAGAAGGGGGGAGAAGGTACAGAAAATAAGTAGCATAGATGGTAAGTAGAAAATAGATAGGGGGGTGGGCAAGAATAGTAGGGGAGACATAGAATCTAAAGAACTTGAGACACATGGTCATAAACTAAAGGAGGGGAACAGTGGGGGAGGGGGTGTGCAGGGTGGAGGGGAATGAAGGGGGGAATAGAACAACTGTAATGGCATAATCAATAAAATATATTTAAAAAGAAATAAAAAATAAAATGTATAGTTCAATGGAAAAAAAGAATATCACAGTAATAGTTGTTGCAGGCAAGATCCATTAATGAACTCTAAAATTAGTGGTTACCCATTTAAGGAGAAATGGGATATTTTCATATCCTCTAAGCATCCCTCCTCTCCTCCAGATATTTATTCATTTTAAAAGGAAGAATAGTAACTGGCAGTGGAAAACCTGTCAGGCCCTCCATCACTGGATGATGAAGGTTAGTAAGAGTAGTGGTGTCTTGTACACAGTGATGTGAGGTGCTGAAGAGGGCACATCACCTCTGTGGAGTTCTTCAAATTCCAAACCTTAGTCAACTTGCATGAAAGCATCAAACAAATCCAGATTCAAGGGCAGTCTACAAATTACTTGACCAGGACACTTTAAAAGCAACGGGGTCATTGAAGACCGGGATGGCTGAGGACCTGCCACAAACCAAAGGAGTCTAAAGAGAGAGAACAACTAAGTGCAATATGGCATCCCAAGTCAGAAACAGGACATTGTGGGGCAAACTGAGAACTCTGAACATGAGGTATTGGACATAAGTTAAATTTTTCAAAATAGGAAATAACTTCCTTTTTTTTTACTTTTTGATGGAATATTTCCACAACATAGTAACACTGTTCTTGCCTTGTGAACCCCAGTTAATAAATGCAGTAGCCATATAGGACTCAGGAATCTGAGCAAGGTTCTAGGATTCACCACTCCATGCCTTTGAGATCCTGTGCCTTATTTTCACAGGTCTTGTTTTGTTTATGCTTTTGCCTCCAGTATTCTCAAGCTGTTCACTTCCTGTTCTTAAATCTTTAGGTTGCCTTTCTTTTTTTCGGTGACAATTACTGCTTCTATTTTCCTCTAATATTTTGCTTCCATTTTTCTCTGGTATTTTGTTAGCAGAAATCACCCATGCGCCAGCTCCCCAGTGCTGTGTAATAGCTAGGATGACTTCTGCTCACATTGCAAGGTGATTTCCTGTTCACTTGGAGATATCATACATGCGTGGTTGGGGTTGAGGAAGCTACTGCCTGGCCTTAAACTCCCGCTGTGTAACTCTGGGCAAGTCTCTTCTCTGCCTCAGTTTCCTTCTGTATAAAATGGGGCTAATCAGTCCTGGCTGATGTGGCTCAGTGGATTGAGTGCCAGCCTGTGAACTAAAGGGTCATCAGTTTGATTCCAAATAAGGGCACGTGCCTGGGTTGTGGGCTGGGTCCCTGGTAGGGGGCGTGTGAAAGGCCACCGCACACTGATGTTTCTCTCCCCCTCTTTCTCCCTACCTTCCCTTCTACCTAAAAATAAATAAATAAAATCTTTTAAAAAGTAAAATAGGGGTAATCATAGTGTCAGCTTCATAGGTGTTATGAAGACTAAGTAAAGTGATATAGGCAAAGAGCCTAGAACTTGGAACGGCCTCAGTAAGCTGTATTACTGTTATGTTGAATGTTCCTATACACCATGTTCAATCTGAGTTTTGAGTTTGGTGAGTAAGGGGTGCTTCTGGTCACACGACAGCTTGCCTAGTAGTTGTATTCAGCAGACTTAACAGGCAAAGCCATCGCTTTTCTGATGTTTCCTCCTCGTTTCTCAGAAAACAGGCTTCCCTGCTCCCTCCTTTGACAGTTATGAAAAAAGACAGCTGTTAGCTTAGAAATGATTTATCTTGTGAAGAGAAATAGCCTTGAAGAAAAAAAACTATTTTGTAGCTCTGTGCTATACTCTGAACAGATTGTAGCGTGCATGTATCAAAGTCTGTTAAAAAATAAATGCAAATGCCCCCAAGTGTGTTAGAGAAATAGTTATAATCTTCCCTCTGAGCCCATGTTCATATTGGGGGAAGGAGCACAGATAATCTGGGAAAATGCAGGACTCGCTCTTGGGTGATCTCCAGTGGGATCTCAGATTTCCCAGGCAATAGCAAGTGTACTCTTTGGCCGAGGAAATACTCTTGTCTGGGGTACTTAGCTGTTCTTGATGAAGCTTCCCTTGATACCAGTGTGCCAATAGTGCCATTTAAAAGAACCAGGATGTGGTCCTAACTGCCTTGGTCCCTTCATGGAATGAGGCAGAGGAGACCAGAGTGCCAGGATTATTCCTGGATCATCCTTGTACCAGGAAAGGAGGCCAGAGAGAAGTTTCATGGTGGTCAGGGGCCAGGAGCTCTGCAATCTGGGCCCCACTGTTGGTGAGCATCTGTGTGTGGTCAGAGCAATCACTTTTGTTTTGAAGTGTTGTGAGGATTAATTGAGATCAAGTACAGGAGACTGCAGACATCGCCTGGTTAAGGCCCTGATTATCATTCATGGTGTGCCCTCTATACATTGATGTTTCTAAGCCATAGCAGCTGCCATCATTACAACAGCCAGCTTTATCTAATGTGCTCACCACTGTTGCTTCCCTGCGAGTCAGTTGCTCAGGCATGCCTCCCAAGGTGGCAGGATATCCCAGGTAGTTCCCTGAAGTCGGAAATGCTTCCCAGTGAGGGTTTCTCAGGGATGTAGTTACTGGCAGACGCACAGGGGGAGAGATGGACATTTAATGGGTTGGCAGACATTTCAGAGAGGTGTCTGCATGCCTAGCAAAAAGCATTTTGTGAGATGTTTTAACCCAATTAAAATAAAGCTTTAATATAATGGTTAAAGGAAAATCGCTGTCACAAGTGGAGAGAGGAAGTAAACCCACCTAACCATTGCATGGTGGGGCCCTTCTCATGCAGAATGGGCTCTCACCACAGAGCAGAAGGGGATGTTAAGATATGAGAATATCTCCATCAGGGAAGATGTATTTCTTGAAGATTTTTTGTTTCATTTGTTTTACAATTTTAATTTAAAAAACTCCCCCTCCCCCAAAGGAAGGTACTGAAGAAGAAATAAAATGACAAAGAACAACATTTTCAAAGCAAGTCCTCCCCCCCAACAGCTTGTTCTCCCACCCAACCCCATGTCCCCACTCAGGGCAAAACTGCTGTGGGAATGTCGAGTGTGCAGTGAGCACTGTTCAGGCCATGAGGAGTCCCAGTCATAGGTCCTACTCTCTGCTGCTTCACATGTGACGCTGACGAGCCCCTGAACCTCTCAGTGCAGACTCATAGACCATTATGAACATTTGGACTCTGACGGTGTATGTCTGTGCCTTTGCTCCCTGAGGCTGTTTTGTGGGCAGCTCTACAAGATCTTACCTCTATATTAGAGCATTTTATCAGAACAGGGTACAGGCCCACGTAGCCTCTTTGTCAAAGGGACGTATTTTGACTTGGCCATTTGTGAAGACCACTGCCCCAGGCTCTCTGAAGATTAACAGGTCCCCATGGGCACTCCTAGTCTCCATAGACTTTTCAACCCCTTTGCAGCTAAGACCTTCACACAGAGGGTGCAGAATCTGAGTTGTGTGGCCCCAATTCCTATCAAGGGAATCCTTTGTGGAGAGTGTGCCCTCTGCTGTTGGATTGGTTTGATAATCACTGTTGTTTATTTGTGGCTCTAAATGCATAAAACATCATATATACATAAAACCAGTGTGCAGTAGAATTCCTAGGAAGCAGATGGCCTTCTTTTCTCAAGTACACTTGATGCACTTTTAAAGTGCATCAAGTGTACTTGAGAGGAAAACACTCAGAAACAACTGATGCCAAGAGATAACTAAAAAAAAAATGGCTACGCAAGAGCAGATACCAAGGATGGCTGCCCTGTCTGTGATCAGGGGCTTTAAATTACCAGATGAACTATCTTTAAAACCAGAGAGAATACTGACCAGAAGCTTTAATATTAAATACCAACATTTATTGAATACTCACTAACGCCTCAGACCTTGTGCAGAGTCAAGCTGTGATCAGTGCACGTATACCTCCACTTGTCCACCTCTTACCCATGGCAGACATTACCAGTCCATCACAGCTTCCCTCCTGTTGGGCCAGGATGCAGCCTCATCATCTTCAGTTCACTAATCTGGAAAGTCAGTATCACAGGATTAGAGTCAATGCACAAAACAAAGCTGGTTTAAAGTACCTCTGACATGCTTTATTTATATTGATTCATTTTGCCCTTATAATAATTTTTCAAGGTAGATACAGTTCCTTTTTACCAAGGAAGAAAATGAGACTCAGAGAGAGTCCCTATTAAGTGGTAGTACCAGTCCATGACAGTTTGATTTCAAAGCCATTGCCTTTAATCACTGTTACCCTACTTCTCTAGTCTTAATGTTTAAAAAGTGGTCAGAGTAATAGCGTTTTACTCTTTCATTGTGTCTTTACAAGATTGTGAAATTCCCTGGACCCTAAGGGTTTGACTCAGAGTCTTTCACACCGTTCCCACACTCCAAGTTGGATCCACTCCACCCCCAGGCCACTCACTACTTGGCCCCTGAAAAGGCCACTGTTTCCCTAGAGAAACAAGTCTGCCACCACTGCCACCACCAAAGTCATTTACTTCTATCCCCACTAGGGGGCACCCTCAGGACCTCGCTGGGCGTTTCTTGGGCACATCTACTTTATGCCTCCCATGGGGGCTGGGAAGGGCACTCCCATTTGTGTGGTATTGGAATTTTGGATTTATTTTTTATTTGAGAAATCAGTGGCCCCATTGGTAAAATACCTTGAAGTTTAACTCAGTCAATACCAAGATATATTTTTAAATAATTTTATTGTGTGTATTGATAATTAGAACATTTTATCCATTAATAATGTCAATTTTTAAAGAGCTATAACCAGATTTTACCTAGGTACTACTCAGGTATGTTAGTTAACATTATGTTAGATCAGGTATGTTAGTTCTGTTGTCATGTTTGTTTTCATTTTTTGATGAATATAAATGTTCAAACTTAGCTTGTGCATTGCATCAGGTTCCCAAATTACACACCTCTTTAGAGTCTTTATTTATTTTATTTATACTGCGTGGGACTGAAATCTAAGTTGGGATGTGATCTGGGTCATGTCCTTGCCTTTAGGAATTAAATGACACTTATTTTAAATTTCTGAAGTAATATTTAGCTTCCTATAATGTATTCCAATGTGTAACAATGCTATGTAAGGAAATTTTTTTTAGTCCTAATATATCTTTGCTGCTACAGTTTGTCTTCTCCACTGGAAGTGATTAGTTGCTATCTCAATGACAATTCCTAGTTTAATGGATCACATTAATAATAATAGTAAGTTTATTAAGAGAGCCAGGAACGATGCTAGGCTACCTACATACATATTCATTTAACCCTTATCAAATATTTTCAAGAAAAGTGTTATCAGTCTCTTTTTACAGATGAGAAAACTGAGGTGAATGGCTTTAACAGGATCTTCCAAAAAGAGTAAGGATTCGAGGTGGAATTTGAACCCTGGCTTATGAGAAATGAAGGCCTTGCTGCCCTTTCTACTCTACCTGTCAGTATTGTCTTGCCTTTTCTTTTCTAGCTCAGCTAATTTCTGCAAGCTGTTAAGAATTTCTAGGTCTATAAACAGGTCCCTCTGATTATTCAGCCTATTTTCTAGGAACAGCTCACTATCATCTAGAGCTCGTAGACCTTGGCTTAGTGTTCTCTTGTAGGGAAATGGTGGGTTGTTCAGTGACAGCAGCCTTATTGAGGTGTGATTCACATACCAAGAATCCCCTTTAAAGTGTACAGTTTGATAATTTGTAGTATATTTGCAAAGTTGCGCAACTATCACCACAGTCAAGTTTAGAACATTTTCATTACTCCCCAAAAGAAAAAAACCCATGTCCATTAGATTTGGGGTCCCCAACCTCCAGTCCATGGACCGGCACTGGTCCAGGCCTCACAGGAACTGGGCCTCACATCAGGAGGTGAGCTTAATGCAATGCACTTGAATCATCTCAGAACCATCCCCCTCTCCCAGGTCTGTGGAAAAATTGCCTTCCACAAAACTAGTCCCTGGGGCCAAAAAGGTTGGGGATGGCTGCATTAGATCCCTGCTCATTCCCTTATTCCTCTTTCCCTGGCAACACCCAGTCTCCTTTCCATCTCTATGGAGTTGCCTTTTATGGACATTTTATATGGATGGAATCATTCAGTATGTGGCCTTTTGTGTCTGTCTTAATTCACTGAGTATAGTGTTTCATGGTTCATTGTAGCCTAAATCAGTACTTCATTCATTTTGATAGCTAAATAATATTCCATTATATGGTTAGATCCATTCATCTGTTAATGGACATTTGAGTTGTAGTTTTTCGCTGTTTTGTAGCATTCATGTACAGGTCTTAGGTGGACATGTTTCCATTTTCACTTTGCCAGTTTGTCTTTAACTCATCCTGGAGTGGATCAGTAAGCCTTCCGTTGGTTACAACCATTCTACATGACAGCAAATTGCAACGATAGAGGACCTGTTTGAATTATGTATTGTGGTCCTGTTTTCTGGGTGACTTCCTACGGTCTGTGTTTTTCTTGTAGACCTGCCCTTCTTGCAGAATCACATTTGCTCCCAAATCAGAAGCTGGTGCAGAAGGAGGAGCAGTGCAAAACGGCTGTCAGGAGGAGCATAAAAATAACACCAAGGTAACAAGCTCCTGGCTGTCATTCTTGTCAGTTCCTCTCCTGGCGCATCTACCTGAGATGATGCTCATGACTTGTCGACTTCTCAGTTCTTAGAATAACTCCTCTTAGGTGATACAGTTCCACACCTTCTAGCCTTTTGAGTTTTGAACAGACCAGTAAAGAACAGGATAGAGGGTCAGAACTAATCCATAAGAAGTAATCACATGCTGAACTGGATGGAATCCCTAATGGGCAATAAGGGTTCAAAGACATGTGCATTAGAGTAGTTAGGGAGGGTTTGTGGAGCTGGGGGTTGGACTCAAAATATGGTGGAATATGGATTAGCAAAAAGAAGAGGGGACATTGGGATAAGAGACACCATGAAGAGGGACTTGCAGTTAGGGACAGCAGTGAGAAAATGCCAGAAAAGACTCATTTGGAACCAGAAAGTTCCTGAGACCAGGAAGTCTCAGTGGAAAGCAGAACAAAGACCAAACCTGAGAGCATTTCAGTCTGCTACAAAGGCTGACCCTCCAGGAGACCTTTATCTGTCATCCACCTCCATGTCATCTGCCCATGGACTTGTGCAACACTGGGTCAGTCTGTGTTGCAGACAGGCAGTCACCCTTTCCTAAGCTACCGCCCATAGGGGTTTCCTTTCTCTGGATCCACCCTTGCACTTCTCCTGATTCCCTCAAACCTTCCACACAGCCCTCTGGAACCCTGGTTCTATGGTCCGCAAACTCTGAGAGCCTCAACCTCCCTGGTTGTCTGAATGCCTAGAGGTGTAATTTGACAAACTAAGAGGATAGGGAAAAGCAGGTGGGCAAAGAGGTTGAGAGTTTGGATTAGAACAGAGATTGGAAGGTGTAGTGTGCAGACCAGTGGGACCCCAGCGTAGTAGAGGAGTTGTGTGGAATAGCACTCTTGCACACCCATGGGTCACTTCTATGTCTGCTTCTCTCTTGTCTTGAGGCAGGCTTCTGGTGGACATAATTCTAAGACCCAAAATGGACTTCTGAGCCCTCCCCAAGAAGAGAAACTCACCAATAGCCAGACCTCTCTGTGTGAGATCCTACAGGAAAAGGGAAGATGGGCAGGTGTCAGCTTGGACCAGTCTGCTCTCCTACCACTGAGATTCAAGAACATCCGGGAGAAAACAGATGCCCACTTTGTTGATGTTATCAAAGAAGACAGGTAAGAATGGAGCCATGAGCATTTAAGTAAAGTTTGCAGGTAGAAGCCTCTCCCTTTTTCTGAATTACCTTATCCCTCATGTGTTGTCAGTGTGTCACTTTACTTTAAAGTAATTTAAAACATATAGAAGAGTTGCATGAATAATACGAACAATGCCCTTTATACCAGAGGTGTCCAATTTGCAGCCTGTGGGCTACATATGGCCCAGGATGGCTATGAATGAAGCCCAACACAAAATTGTACATTTACTTAAAACCTTTTTTTTTTTTGCTCACCAGTTTTAAGTAGTGTTTGTGTATTTAGTATGGCCAACTCTTCTTCTTCAAGTATGGCCCAGAGATGCCAAAAGGTTGGACACCCCTGCTTTATAGGCTTTGCCTGATTTTCTAACTTTTAACATTTTACTGTTTGTTTTATTCTCCTTTCACTCCCCTTCTCTATGAAATTTATTATTTTTTCTCACCCATGTAACTAACTTAAATACATCATTCTCTTTACCCCTTAATACTACGTTTCCTAACAACAAAGATGTTCTTTTACATAATCCTGGTTACCGAATTCAGGAAACTTAGCATCAGTGTGATATTTTATCTGATCTGCAGTCTATATTCCAATTTTGCCAGTTGGTCCAAAATGTCTTTGATAGTACTTCCTTTCCCTCTAGTACAGGATCCAGTTTTGGATCGCAGATTGCATTATCTAGTGTCATTCCTCTTCAGTCTTTTTGAATCTAAGACAGTTCCTCAGCCATGCTGTCTTTCATGATGTTAACAGTTTGTGTGTGTGTGTGTAAATTATCGTGTCGTCCACGATGAGTTTCATCTATGTTGTAACAGGTATTGGTACGTTATTTTTTTTTAATTTTTAAATTTAATTGTTGTTCAAGTACAGTTTTCTCTCTTTTACTCCCATCCCAACCCACCCCCCCCAGTGCTCCCCACCTCTCTCCCATTTCCACCCGCCTTAGTTGTTCTCCATGTGTCCTTTATACTAGTTCCTGTAAATCCTTCCCCTTTTTCCCCTGAAATTCCCTCCCCTCTCCCCTCTGGTCACTTTCCCCCTGTTCTCTATTTCAGTGTCTTTGTTTTTATTTTGTTTGCTTATTTGTTTTGTTGCTAGCTTCCTGTTAAAGGTGAGATCATATGGTATTTGTCTTTCAACACCTGGCTTATTTCACTCAGCATAATGCTTTCCAGTTCCATCCATGATGTTGCAAAAGGTAGAAAGCTCCTTCTTTCTTTCTGCTGCATAGAATTCCATTGTGTATATGTACCATAATTTTTTGATCAGTTCATTTACTGACAGACACGTAGGTTGCTTCCAACTCTTGGCTATTGTAAATTGTGCTGCTATGAACATTGGGGTGCATAGGTTCTTTTGGATTGGTGTTTCAGGGTTCTTAGGATATAATCCCAGCAGTGGAATTGCTGGGTCAAAAGGCACGTCCATTTTTAGTTTTCTGAGAAAATTCCATACTGTTTTCCACAGTGGTTGTACCAGTCTGCAATCCCACCAACAATGGATTAGGGTCCCCTCTTCTCCACACCCTCTCCAACACTTGTTGTTTGTTGCGTTGTTTATGATGGCCATTCTAACCGGTGTAAAGTAGTATCTCATTGTGTTTTTAATTTGCATCTCTCTGATAGCTAGTGATATTGAGCATCTTTTCATGTGTCTCTGGATCTTCTGTATGTCCTCCTTGGAGAAATATCTGTTCAAGTCCTTTGCCCATTTTTTAATTGGGTTGCTTTTCTTCTTAGAGTGGAGTCATGTAAGTTCTTTGTATATTTTGGAGATTGAACCTTTGTCTGAGGTATCATTGGCAAATATGTTTTCCCATACAGTTGGTCCTCTTTTTATTTTAATACTGTTTTCTTTAGCCATGCAAAAGTTTCTAATTTTGATGAGATCCCATTTGTTTATTCTTTCCTTTATGTCCCTTGCTCTAGGGGACATATCAGTAAAAAAGTTGCTGTGTAAAATATCTGAGATTTTCCTGCCAATGTTCTCCTCTAGGACTTTAATGATGTCACGGCTTATGTTTAAGTCTTTTATCCACCTTGAGTTTATTTTTGTGTATGGTGTAAGTTGGTGCTCAAGTTTCATTTTTTTTTTTTTGACATGTAGCTGTCCAGTTCTCCCAACACCATTTGTTGAAGAGGCTATTATTACTTCATTTTATGTAGCTGCCCCCTTTGTTGAATATTTGGCCGTAGAGATTGGGTTTATTTCTGGGCTCTCTGTTCTGTTTCATTGGTCTGTGTGCCTGTTTTTATGCCAGTACCAGGCTGTTTTGATTATAGTGGCCTTGTAATACAGTTTGGTATCAGGTATTGTGATCCCTCCAACTTTGTTCTTCTTTCTAAAAATTGCAGCTGCTATTTATTCAGGGTCGTTTATGGTTCCATATATATATTTTTAATTTTTATTTTATTGATTATGCCATTACGGTTGTTCTATTCCCCCTTCATTCCCCTCCACCCTGCACACCCCCTCCCCCACCATTCCCCCCCTTTAGTTTATGACCATGTGTCTCAAGTTCTTTAGATTCTATATTTCCCATACTATTCTTGCCCTCCCCCTATCTATTTTCTACCTACCATCTATGCAACTTATTTTCTGTACCTTCTCCCCCCTTCTCCTCTTCCCACTCCCCTGTTGCTAACCCTCCATGAGATCTCCATTTCTATGGTTCCACTCCTGATCTAGCTGCCCTTTTAGTTTGCTTTTGTTCTAGGTGTGGTTGTTAATAACTGTGAGTTTGCTGTCCTTTCACTTCCTATTTTTTATCTTCTTTTTCTTAGATAAGTCCCCTTAACATTTCATATAATAAGGGCTTGGTGATGATGAACTCCTTGAATTTGGTCTTATCTGAGAAGCACTTTATCTGTCCTTCCATTCTAAATGAAAGTTTTGCTGGATAGAGTAATCTTGGTTGTAGGTCTTTGGATTTTATGACTTGGAATACCTCTTTCCAGCCCCTTCTTGCCTGTAAGGTCTCTTTTGAGAGATCTGCTGACAGTCTGATGGGCACTCCTTTGTAAGTGACTATCCCCTTATCTCTTGCTCCTTCTAGGATTCTCTCCTTCATTTTAATCTTGGCTAATGTAATGATATGTGTCTTGGTATGTTCCTTCTTGGGTCCAACTTCTTTGGGACTCTCTGAGCTTCCTGAATTTCCTGGAAGTCTATTTCCTTTGCCAGATTGGGGAAATTCTTCTTTATTATTTGTTCAAATAAGTTTTCCACTGGTGGCTGTTTCTTTCCCCCTTCTGGTACCCCTATAATTCGGATGTTGGAACGTTTAAAGATGTCCTGGAGGTTCCTAAGTCTCTCCTCATTTTTTTGAATTCTTGTTTCTTCATTCTTTTCTGTTTGGTCATTTTTTCCTTTCTTCTGGTCCACTCCCTTGATTGGAGTCCAAGTTTCCTTTTCATCACTATTGGTTTCCTGTCCATTTCCCTTCATTTCAATTAGTTTAGCCTTCATATGTTCCTCTAATTTGTGACTAAAATCAACCACTTCTGTGAGCATCCTGGTCACCAGTGTTTTGAACTGTGCATCTGATAGGTTGGCTGTTTCTTGGTCACTTAGAGTTGTGGGCTCTGGGGCTTTGAGTTCTACTTGAGCCATGTTTTGGTCTGTTCACGACTGTTATGTATGAGGAGGGAGCCTTAGTTGTTCACCAGGGCAGGGCCACCCAGTTTGCTGGGTTGTGATGCTGTATGTGGGGGCGGGGTCAGAGTGGGGAAATAGTGGCCCCCTCTGCTGCTTCCTGTCACTGGGGCCTGCTCTGTCCCGTCTCACTGCCCACTCCTTCGCTGGTCTATCTGCGCAGGAATGCGCCACCACAATCAACCCGCCTCCCTGCACCCTTGCTGGGTCCACCGGTGGCTCACTGGGTTGCTCCCTGGTTCGCTCACCGGGTCCAGCCTTTGCAACCCCACGCCTGGGATCCATGTGCTCGAGTCCATCTGACCGAGTTTTCCTGTGCAACCCCGCTCTGCCAGCTGCTGGCTTCGCCCCTCTTACTGGTCAGGCTGAAGAATTCATTGTTATCAGACTTCCGAAAAGTTCAATTTTCTGTTTTCTGTCTGTGTATTCTGTTGCTTATATTTTGTTGTCTCTAAACTTGGTTGTTTGAGAAAGCACGGCATCTCCACCTATGCCTCCATCTTGGCAGAAGTCCCGCAGGCTCATTTCGTATCTTTCCTGCCCCAGCTCAGGAATCAGACATTTCTCGAAAGAACCTCACAACTTTTAATGAAGAATGGTATTTAGATATAGTTATTGATGTATAATTCAATGTCATCATGGTCAAAGACATACTCTATGTGATTTCAGTCCTTTTACATTTATTGATACTTGTTTTATGGCCTCACATGTCATCTTTTTTGTGAACGTACCCTTGTACTTGGAAAAAACTATATTGAGCATTTATAGGGTGTTGTGATGGTGGATCAACATTAGGGGACAGAATTTTCTCTTTTCTCAGTCTGAGATTGTAGTAAGGTATTGCACATTCAACGCAAAAAGAGAGTTCACTCTGTTGCAAGGAAAAGAGGAAGCATATGTACAGTGAACCCTACTGTGTGTCAGGCACATGCTAGGCACTTTATTTCATCTCATTTAATTCTAGTATTGTATGAGTCAGAGAGACTACACCCCACAGCTGTATTTGCCTTCTGAAACTGTGCTAACATTCCCTTAAATGTATAGCAGTTTCCTGCAGTAGAAAAGGGATATTAACTATTTGCTGGCACTTCATAAAAGAATGAGTCACATAAAGCAGGTTTGATTTCTCTGCTATTAAGGCCATTGAGCATTGTTAATTTTCAGGTTTCACATGCACTCTGTATTTGTGAGGGTAGCACTAACTGTAAACACAATTACACACAAAATTATACTAACTGTAAACACAATTTTTTTATAATAATCTGTTAGCTTTCTTTGATGGTGGTTATTACTGTCAATACTCTGAATGACAGGACAGGCAGCTCTGAATTATGTTTTCACTGGAAGCCTTCAAATCTGCATGAGTACTCTCAGTATAAGGATTTGCGATCCTTTAGAAGGATATTTTCATAGAACAAAGGAGCTGCCTTCTTCTAACCCTGGATATCAGGAAGATGTTTTCAAAAGTGGGGTTCTAGTGATATGTGTTATAATTATGGTGAATGGTTTTTCTTTAGTGGAAGGGAAACATAAAATGTGATTATGTTTGCAAACACTTTCCAGAGGTGTGTTCTGAAAAGGGGTGGTCAAACCATGTCTATAACATGGTGACTTTTAGACGCAGCTTTTATGACATGCTTACTGAATGGCATTTCGATAGCTAATTGCAGTCTTCTCATAAAGTAAATATGATTGAGCTTCATGTTGATGGATTGCATTTTCATCTTTTCTAGCCTGATGAAAGATTATTTTTTTAAGCCACCTATTAATCAGTTCAGCTTGAACTTTCTGGATCAGGAGCTAGAGCAAGCCTATAGGACCAGCTATCAAGAAGAGGTGAGTGTTCCTTCTAATTTTACTAAGAAATGTGTCACTTTTTAGTGGATAGTTCCTAATTTTATGCTTTGAAAACTTTTTTCTTGCTTTCCTAAGTGACAGGAAAAATGAAGGCTAATATTGATTTCTTACAATCTGTAAGCCCTAACTTGCATCTGTATGTGAATTTATCTACACAAGGGACAAAACAATCTTTCTGCACTCTTTAGTCTAACAACCCAGGCTTTTATTTCCCAGTCCCTTTCCTCTGCAGGTGGTGCATCCACATTAGGCTGTGTGCTCCCCTAGGACCTTGTTTCATGTCTACTCCCTGCACCCTATACAGAGCCAGGTCCAGAGCAGGCTCTCGAGTGAAGGCATAAGCATCTTTTACTGTCAGTTGACAGACCTGCATTTTCATTCACTGCTGCTTCAATCCCCACCGATTACTCCTGTCATGATCCCAGCTTTCACACACCCTGAACCTGGGACCCAGCCATTTAGTGGACACTTCCAGCACATGGTTTTTGTGCTGCTGACTTTATGGACACGGAATCGTTAACTTTACCAGTCAATAACTCAACCTTTCAGGTTCAGTATGTAACACTTCTCTGAGAACTTACTGGTGTGTAATCAGTTGCTGTGTGACCTTGGTCAAGTTCCTTAACTTATCTGTGCCTTAGTTTTCTCATTATTAAGTGGAGAAGTAGTGAGGAGATAGCCCACCTAGAGCACTTATTACTATGTACCTGGTTAGGGGTAGGCAAGTGCTCAGTATATGTTTGGGGTTTCCCACCTAAACCATACTTCATGACCATCCATTGCATCATCTATTTATGCTCCCCCACCTTTCTTCTACCCCAAACAGGTTATGAAGAATTCTCCTGTGAAGACTTTTGCCAGTGCCACTTTCAGCTCCCTCCTGGATGTGTTTCTGTCAACAACAGTGTTTCTGATTCTTTCCATCACCTGCTTCCTAAAGTACGGGGCTGCCACCACGCCTCCCCCGCCAGCCACCCTGGTGGTCTTCGGGGCGGCCCTGCTACTGGAGGTGCTGTCCCTCGTGGTCTCCGTCAGGTAAAGGCTCACCTGCAGGGCGGTTCTCCAGCTTTTAGCTTCTGGCTCCCTCTGCTGGCTCAACAGTTAATGACTGAACAGTCTGCAGCACAACTGACCAGCGGTCTGAAGCGGGCTGTCTCTGCAAGCTCATTCCAGGTGACGGGTCCTCTTTCCTTCCCTCCCCCAGCTCTATTTCACAGGTTCCTCCTTTGAAGACCCTGGCCCATGGCACAGGTGGGCACTCTTTTTACCAGAGGGTCAGTGTCCTTTGCAGCCCCAATGCTGCCAGCTAGCCCCTGGATCTCCCAAATCAGAGACTTAAAAAAAAAGAAAAAGTGGGAAGATAAGGAATAAGAAAGAAAGGAGAAAAAGAAAAGAAAGAGAATCTGCAGAATGGAAGAGAATATTTGCATGTCTTATCCACGACTAGGGTCTGATATCTAGAATGTAAGCTCAATAATAAAAATATAACCCATTAAAAAATGGACAGAGGGCCTGGCTGGTGTAGCTCAGTGGATTGAGCACAGGCCTGCGAACCAAACAACCGCAGGTCAATTCCCAGTCAGGGTACATGCTTGGGCTGCAGGCCAGTTCCCAGCAGGGGACGCACGAGAGGCAACTATACATTGATATTTCTCTCACTCTCTCCTTCCCTTCCCCTCTAAAGATAAATAAATAAAATAATTAAAAAAAATTATTTAGCCCTGGCTGGTGTAGCTCAGTGGGTTGAGCGCGGGCCTGCGAACCAGACAACCGCGGTTCGATTCCCAGTCAGGGCACATTCCTGGGTTGCAGGCCAGTTCCCTGCAGGCCAATTCCCAGCAGGGGACGCATGAAAGGCAACCATAAATTGATGGTTCTCTCGCTCTCTCCTTTCCTTCCCCTCTAAAGATAAATAAATAAAATTTAAAAAAAATGGACAGAGTCTGAACAGAAAGCAGTGGCCTCTTAGGAAGCTGGGCCCTCAGGACCTGCCCAACATGATTTTGAGTTCAGTCTAGCACTGAGAAAGCTCCCAGGCGCTCTACATTTCTGACTGGATGTAAATACACAGGGCACTCCATTCACAAGCACACAGATAGCCTGTGCCATCTGCCTCCTGGGCACTATGACACTGGATCTTTGCACCACAACCACCTTCTCTGTTCAGCCCTGTCACTCCCAACAGGGGAGCCTGTCAGCCTCATAGGGCCCCACTGGTAATTGCCCCCAAAGTTGGGGTAAAACAGAAACAGGGAGAAGGACCCTGACCATAAGTTTCTGCTGCTCCTCCCCAGCATCCCAGGACAGGAAGCATTAGCTTCAGGTCTGGCCCTGAGGCTGGCTGCCTGCCCCCCTCCCTTCGATGCTCACCGCTCCCTTGCTCCCCAGTGAGGCCCCTGTGAGAAGGCTATTTGCTGAGCACTGCCAGAAGCCACAACCTCATCTCCTGTCCCTGGTTAAGGTCACTGTGAGGTGCATCCTTGCTGTCTCCCCAAGTTCCCTTATAGGTGGGTAGAGCTGTGTTGCCCACAGGTGGCTCCTCCATAACACAGCCTTTCTTTCCTATGCTCCTGCCCCCTATGTCCTGGCTCTGCACACCTCACTGAGCTGCCTGGGACTCCCAAGTCACCTGCTTCTGGGGAACCCGGACTAAGTCATCATCAGGCCCCTACGTTTTTTTTTTCCTTCTTAACGTTAGTTTTGTGATACAATTCATGTATAATAAATTCACTCATTTAAGCCTACAATTCAGTTAACTTCAGTGAACTTAACAGAGTTGTACAAACATCACCATATAATTTTAGAAATTTATATTACCCCAAAGAAAACACAGTACACATTTGCAGTTACTCCACTTTCCTCACTTCCCCAGCTCCAGGTTTCTGTCTGGCATGGGTTCCATAACTAGAGAAGGCTTTTGATCTCTCTGAGGCTAGCATTGTCTCCATACATTAAAAAAAAACAAAAAACCTTTATATGATGGTTTCCTGTTCCTTTGGGTCCAGTTCTACAGTATTTGGGCTAACCTACATTTAGAGGCTACAGAAGGCCCCAGGTCACACACAAGCCAGGCCTAGTTGTGCCTGAATGCCACTGTCCTGGGCCAGGCAAATGAGGTAGCCCCTGTGCTCCTGAAAGACCTCTAGTGTGACTTTAAAAGTTCACTTTACCTGGGAGAGGTTGAGACCCTGAAGGATTTCCTCTCAGTCCCCTGAGGACATATTTATATTTAGGACTCCAGACTAGTAAGAACCTACGCTGGTGAATATGTAGGTGCCCCAGGAAGGCCAGTTCTTGCCTGCCTGAGTGGCTGGCCCTGGGCCCGCACCTCTTCTAGAAGGCTTCCCAGGCTCAGCTTGGGCCCTCGTTCTTCCACACTAGCCATTTTTGCTGTGCCCTAGGCAGGTATGAGACAGAGGTCTTATCCTTGGAACTCTGCAGTCCTGGGGACCTTTGAGGAGGGCTTCCCAGGCCTGCCTCTTCTAGTCTGGTGCTCAGCTCCCTCTGTCTCCTTGTAGGGCTTATGTTTTCGGCCTTTGAGCGTATTTATGGTTATTCTTGGAAATAGTCCAAGGACTCCATTATCCTTTAAGTATCAGGAGGCCAGAATAGTCCAGGACTTAAAAGGGTCAAATGGGCCAGGCTCCACACAGAATATGGCTGAGATTTAGGGTTTCCTCATGGAGGCTGAACACAGGCAGAGCGCTAGCTACACTGCAGGTGGTCAGGTCTGAAAGGGCAGGTTCCAGGGTGTGTTTGAGGTGCCCTGATGGGGGCTTCTTGCCCTTCCAGAAGCAACGACAATGAGGCTGCCCACCCCCCACACTTTCCCCAGCAGCTGGTTTCAGAGAGGGACTCTGTGTGTGGGTCCCCCTCCTGAGGCAGACCCCCCACTGCCTTTCTGTTTCTACTGCTGGAGTCTAGGCCACTCCTGAGTCTGGGATCCCTCACTTAGTCAAGGCCATTCTGCCCTCAGAATCACAGTTCCCAGCCCAACACACTGAGCTCCCTTCTTTATGAAGAATATTTTATGATGTTCACATCACTATCCTGAAATGTAGCCCACCTTACATGCACAACTTCTAAAAGAATCAATGAAATGTTGTCACTCCAATTTGAAGGAGAAACAATAAAGCCATTTAAAATAAAATATGGAGTGCCTCACTTAAAATACACTTGGACACCACCATCTAGAGTTATATCAGAGTTGTCAGCTGTCTGCTCTCATGCACACGATTGCTGAAAATGTGACGGTTCTAACCATGGACCATCAGAGGTGTGCATGTTTGGTGGCATAAATGCCGTGGACTGGGTTACAGCCTGTGGTTTCTGAAATGCCGAACAACTCGTGGTGATGTATCCCAAACTAAACAAAGGGTAATCTTGCTCGATTTATACAGTGGTTTATTCCTGGAAATGTGTATGTTAACAACATGCAGAAACCACTTTCTGCTTGTAAAGTAAACGCAACTAGGCTGTAGGCTGAGGTCCTTGTCAGCAGAATTTCAACTCCATGGGGCATGCTCAGGGGGCATGTGTCAGTTGTGTGGGGCTCAGGGCAGAGTATCACTGTACTTGCAGAATGCCTCTCTAGATGTCAGTAGCCCCCCTCAATCACTGTGGCAACCCAACAGGCCATCCTCAACATTCCAAAACAGCCCCTGAACCACCCGCTCGAGACCTCCCGCCCTACTTAGCAGGTGACAATAAGGTGGCCACCTTTCACAGGGCCTGTTAATATCTGTATGCCCAGTTCTTACCTGTTCCGTTTAGACACACAGAGGCTTATGCTTGGCTTTTTACAAGTGTATCTTACCAGTTTGCAACAAGTAAGGTATGATGAGCTGAGCAAGTCCAGTGTCCTTGCCATCTACCGAAAGTGAGGGGTGTGGGGCTCTGCCTGTTGTTCATGCCAGCAGCAGCAGCATGGGTGAAAGTGGGAAGCAGGCCTGGCTGTGATCCTCCATCCCATCTTCTCTGGCCGGCTGACCCACCTACAGACACCCTATTTCTCCTTTCTCTCCCTGCCTGTTACAGGATGGTATTTTTCCTGGAGGACGTGATGGCTTGCACCAAGCGCCTGCTGGAATGGATAGCTGGCTGGCTCCCACGCCATTTCATCGGGGCCATCCTGGTGTCACTTCCCGCCCTCGCGGTCTATTCACACATCACTTCCGAATTTGAGACAAATATACACGTACGTAAAGGTTTGGCCATTTTATTCCTGAACTCTCTGGACTCCCTCATCACTTAAAAAAATGCCTGATGATTTGGGTCATAAATTTAATATAGGCCCTTAAAGAAGTACAATCTCTCTGTCAGCCCGGTGCGTTTGTCTTTGGAAAAGACTTGCCTGTCAGAGAGGAGCAGGCAGGGAGGTTTCCACGAAGCCTGTCCAGATGCTCAAGCCTGTTGTTGACCACACTCACGAATTCCGGATAAGTTGCCACCCTGCTCTGGGGAGAGTTCCCAGTGCACGTGTATCCTGTCCTACGTCTCTTAGTGTCTATCAAGGTCCAATTCAGTTATTTTCTTATTTGTTTTACAACATAAAGAAACATTGTAAGCAACACAAGGTAATGTGCTGCTCTGTGATCAGAGAAGGAGCTTCTGAGTTAAGCCTCATCAAGAATGAACTCATGCTGTTGTGGAAGATGATATTTTGGGTGAAAGCATTGTAGCATGAACTGCCAGGGCAGGCTGGTGTGTTTCATACTTTAAGACCAAGTTAGATTTCTGCTGACAGGCAGCAGGTACCTGAAGGAAAGGCTTTTTAAATGTAACTGATTCACAGTGATAGTTCTCAAATGGTGTGGCCTGCCTTCCCTTTCCTCCAAAATGTAATTTCCACACATTTGGAGAATTTTAGGGCATCTGTGAACTTACTCCCTGAAACTCTCTGTAATTAACCTAATGATTCATAATCTGTCCTTGACACTGCTGGATATATTGTGATGTCTGCGATATTTCAGTATGACACAGAAACACATATAAATGAGCGAATCATTTGATCTCATGGTGCTCAGGTGGCGGTTGGTGAGCAGGCCCACGAGTTGAGGAGGTGGGGCGGGTTTCTAACTGAGTGCCTGTCCCTCGTTGCAGTTCACCGTGTTCATGGGCTCGGCTGTCCTTGTCTCTGTTGTGCACTACTGTAACTTCTGCCAGCTCAGCTCCTGGATGCGGTCCTCCTTAGCCACCATCGTCGGGGCTGGGCCCCTGCTTCTGCTCTACATCTCCCTGTGCCAAGACAGGTGTGTATGCCACCGCAGTTCATGTCTGGTACATTCGACAGTAGGGCCACCTTTTCCAGTATCACTTATGTCTCTCTTAATCTCAGTTTCACTTCAGCACTAGCACCCTCCACTCTAACAGATATTCACTGTCACAACATGAGATAGCTTTCAAAACACATGTCATCAACTTGGTGAAATGCCTAAGGAGTGGTGTACAGAAGAAAGAAAAAGAAAATAATTTTAATAACATAACATGTATTTGCATTTAGACACACAGTGAGGCGTCCCAGCCCCACACCAGGCCCCCCAGCCCAGGAAGATAAGTCCCCATAACTTCTGGCTGCAAAAACCAGAGGAGACTGAGTTGGTATAACAAATATCAGAGTCCCAGGCAGTTCCTCTTAAAAAACCCACACATGAACTCACTCAGACCCACTCCCTCAGAGCTCCAGCATCTGGATCAAAGCTTCAGAGGTGCCAGTGGCATACAGGGAGGAACTGAAATGTCTGACCTCAAAGCAAGAGCTGGGGGACAGCTTTCTCCCAGACAGAAATGCAGGCAGAGGCTATTGTCCATTTTCTGATTCTTTCCCCCACAGACCACAGGGCCACAAAGCTGGCAGGCGGGTGCCATATCTGAGACTTCATCAACCTAACACTGTTTGCCCTGCCCAGGAGATCCCTTGAGGCTCTGTCCCACCCAACTTATGGGCCCACCCAAGCTATTAACAGTGACTTTTCCATATGAATGGCTGGTCATGGCTCATGCTTCACAACTTACTAAATCCTCTGAAATAAGCAATGGCTGGCCTCAGCAAGTCCTCAGCCCCTGTACCTCTTACTAAGTGGCCTCAGACCTGGCACTACCAGCAGCCAGCCTAGATTCACAACTTGGCTTAACCCTGGAATCTCCCAGCACAAGTAGCAGCCATCGCAGATCAGTTTATTTTTTTTAAGATTTTATTTATTTATATTAAGAGAGAGGAGAAGGGAGGGAGAAAGAGAGGGATAGAAACATCAATGTGTGGTTGCCTCTCATGCCACCCCCATTGGGGACCTGGTCTGCAAGCCAGGTCACGAACCCTGACTAGGAATCAGACCAGCAACCCTTTGGTTCTTGTGCCTTCGCTTAATCCACTGAGCTATACCAGCCTGGGCTCAGATTGCTTTATATCTCATGCCAGGTGGCCCCAGGCAAAACACAGGTTGGGGGCTGACCATGGCCTATACCACCCGGGAAATTCCAGAACCTGCACACCCAGTCGACAGCTACAGACCACATCAGAGCACCTCCGCTTTGCCCCTGCACAATAGATTCTCCACGGAGGGCAGAGGTTGGTGGTAGTGGTCATAGCCAGTCTTTGTAGCTAACTGGTTTGGGTAAAGCCCTCCCATTGACCTGCCAACAGCAATCAAGATGCAACTATAAGAGATGGGTGTACTCAGCCCACATGAAGGAAATACCTGAAGTACCCAGCTTGGGTGATAGGGGAGGCTGTGCCACTGGACCCTACAGGACACCTACTACATTAGGCCACACTACCAAGATGGAGTCAAAGCAGCTCTACCTAATACACAGAAACAAACACAGGGAGGCTGCCAAAATAAGGGGACAAAGGAATATGGCCCAAATGAAAGAAGAAATTATAACTCCAGGAAAAGAACTAAGCAGAATAGAGATAAGCAATCTATCTGCATCTGGTTATGAGGATGCTCAAGGAACTTAGTGAGGACCTCAACAGCATAAAAAAGATCCTGTCAGAAATGAAGGATACACCAGTTAAAGAACAATATACAGGGAAGCAACAGTAGAGTAGATGAAGCTGAGAATCAAATCAGTGATTTGAAACATAAGGAACCAAAAAACAACCAATCAGAACAAAAGAAGCCAAAAAATGCGGATAATGTAAGCAGCCTCTAGGACAACTTGAAGCTTTCCAACATTCTTTTCATAGGGGTGCCAGAAGTAGAAGAGAAAGAGCAAGAAATTGAAAGTCTATTTGAAAAAAACAGTGAAAGAAAACTTTCCTGATTTGGTGAAGGAAATAGACATGCAAGTCCAGGAAGCACAGAGAGTCCCAAGCAAGATAGATTCAGAGAAGCCCACTCCAAGACACATCATAACTAAAATGCTAAAGGTAAAGATAAAGAAAGAATCATAAAAGCAGCAAGAGTAAAGCATTTAGTTACCTACAGGGGAGTACCCATAAGACTCTCAGCTGATTTCTCAAAGGAACTTTGCAGACTAGAAGGGATTGGCAAGAAATATTCAAAGGTTTGAAAAGCAGGGACCTACAGCCAAGATTGCTCAACCCAGCAAAGATGCTATTTAGAATCAAAGGGCAGATAAAGAGCTTCCCAGACAAGAAAGAACTAAGGGAGTTACCACTAAACCATTATTGTATAAAATGTTTGTTAAGGGGAGTTATTTAAGAAAAAGATCAAAACTGAGAACAATAAGTGACAATAAATTCAAATCTAACAATTGAATCTAGAAAACCAAGTAAGCAAACAAGAAGAACAGACATTCATGGATACAGCAAGCATTTTGATGTTTGCCAGATGGGAAGGGAGTGTGGGGGAATGAGTGAAGAGCTGAGGGGATTAAGAAGTACAAATAGGCAGTTACAGAATAGCTAGCTGTAGGGATATAAATTATGGTATAGAGTTTGGGGTAGCCAAAGATCCTATACGCATGACCCATGGACATCAATAATAGTGTGGGGATTGCCTGAGGGAGTGCGTGGTGCTTCGTGGCGGGATACTAAGGGAGAAAAATTGGGACAATTATAATAGCATAAACAATAAAATATAATTTCAAATTTTTTCATGATAAGGTCTTGAACCTATGAAGCTTCCTTTTATGTAACACACTTCTAAATATTGGATATTCTGTGTAACTACTTTAAAAACATACCAGCATGTATTAAAGAAACACTTATTTTAATTGCCCTGGGTTAGGCTGGCAGGATATTTCAGAGTTACATGGACACTTCTTCACTGTGTTTTGTAAGGCATCTAACATTTGTAGCTCCCCAGATTATTAATGTAACCAGAGGGATCCCCCAACGTTTTCAAAATGCCTCCAAGGTATGGTATCACCATTGCTGAGAACCATTGCTTTAGGAAATTCAAAAGTTGTAAATCCAGTTTGTCTCAATATCAAATGAAATCACCAGTATATCTTTGGGTATAACCAAAGTATTAGTTAGCAATGGACTGAGTAAGTACTCTTTCTTAATTCACTTAATAAAATAATAAGGACATGAAAGATATTCAAGTTCCATGCAAATTAAGATCAAAAGGGGAATATAAAGTAGAACTGTCACTGAGTATTTGAAAGGAGATTTTAATAAGTAAATTACTCTAAGGGAAACAAAGCCTACTTTTCCCTTTCTGCAGGTGCTGCAGTCTGGAATTATGGTCATTATAAATGTCTTTCCCAAGAGCCTGAAATTCAGCAATCTACCTTTTAACCTTCTAGATCCATCATACATGCTTCATCAGCTATTCACAGGGTCATTCAGTAATGGTGTATGGCTTTTCCACTTGGGTCTGGAGAGCCATTTAAGGGGGAACCTATCATCAGCTCCTTGCCCAGAATTCAAATAACAGATCTTAGGGTAGAGCTGGCAGTTGAATCTCCCCTTGACCCAGTACCCTCCACACACACAAGATGCTTGGAGCCCATGTAGCCCATCATCACTGCCAAGGCTGTCCAGGGTAGGGACTATATGGGGTGGGGAGGAAAAACATAAACTTAATTCCTATAAAGGGGAGAAGATTCTTTGAGAATCATGGCCAGCTTTGCAAGAACACAAACACGTGGATTACAGTGATGTCACAATAATGCCTGGACAGGGTAAGATAAGGGCATGAATTCTTATAATTCACATCTTGTGATTATAGCACTTGCTTTTATTTCCTTTTCTGTGAACACATTTAATACCCGATGTGATTATAAAAGCCACTGTAGTCCTCACCTGGCCTTTGCTGCCCAGGAAAGCTGCTCACAGATGTGCCACATCCCCCTTCACAATGACTGAGATTCCCTGGATGGGGAAGTTTGCAGTTTATTGAAGGACTAGGTGGGTTCTGGGTGTAAGTTACATGACTCCAAGTGAAGCTTCTACCAATATGGGAAGAATAAGGGCTGAATACCTTCCCTAACTCCGAAAGAGAGTTTGTTAATTATGTATGGTTTCAATATCTAAAATTGGGATGTGATGGCTTTGGACACCATTAATAGCAAAGTCTGGTGTCTCCAGTGTAATCTGCCAGCACCTCTAACAGTTCTTTCAAAACTGATCCTTTGTCAGTGGGCATTGCTGTTCGAACATTCTGTTCTATAGGACACTGCGATTAAGTCTTAGTAGTAAAATGTATGCTTTAGAGAGTTTTTCTGTTTTGTTTTGTTCTGTGGTGATTTTGTCTATTTTCCATAGCTGATGTAAAGGCTCTCTAGCTATATCATTAGCTTTACCTTGTGTTATTCTTAATCAACAGAATCAAATTATAATGAAAAAATAGCTGTCTAACTTGATCTCCACATAAAAAAGGAAAAATGTTTATTTAAACTCTTGTCAATGTTTTATATAATGCCTTCTTTGCCTTTTATAATAATACTTTTTTTTTTTAATTTCAGTTCCATAGTAATTTCACACCTTAGTGCAATACAGAATTTCAGGTAAGCTTTTAACATTGTGCTTACATCTGAATCAATGATAGTAACTGTATTTGAACTGCTTATTCCTAAACTTTCTAAAAATAATTGTATATTAAATAAAAAGTACAATATATGCATTCTTAAAAGAATAAATGAAAACTACCTACCTATTGAAATAGCAGATCATAGTTATGATATTTTATTGGGAAAGTGGAATGATAGTTAAGACATAAGTTAGATTTGGTTTAATTTTATGTAAGACTTTAGGAGATCCCACCAATCAAAGAAAAGTACTTACTTTGAAATATTTTCAAATACCTAACTAAAATGAAATATTAAATGTTAGGCCCTTGCTTTATTATAAACATCAAACTAAATTCTATATGAGTTGAAGGCTCAAAATAAAAATTAGATAAAACTACAAAAACCTAGGGAAAAGAAAATTAAATTATTCTCAAGCCTCTAAGACAGAGATAGCTTCCCAATTTTACAAAGAGTAATAGAACCACATGTGACAAAAAAAGAGAAAAGACTTACTGATAAGATCGATTAGGGAGATCAAAGCAGACTGAGACAAATATCTTGTGGGACTGTTGTTAAAAAAAATAAGAGCTAACTAAGACCTACACAGGTAAAAGACAGAAAATAACCAAAAGATTCACAAGAGAAAATGTAGGTGATAGGTAAATATGTTACTACCGAAGTCATTGCATGTTTAAATAACTACAGAATTCCTTTTGGTCTTTCAAATTGGACCTTTAAACACATGGACAAAGCCAAAGGGGGTAGGTTTGAGGGTAGGAGCTGGGGATGGTGGGGTGGGGGGCGCATGGTGGGGTAAAAATGGAGACAGCTGTACTTGAACAACAATAATAGGTGATGAATGGATAGATAGATAGATAGATAGATAGATAGATAGATAGATAGATAGGATCTTTTAAAAGTTATAGTGAAAATACCCAGTGTAGGCCAAGGTATGGCACATTCATCAATTGCTGCTGGTGTAGCTGGTTGTGTAACTACTAGGCATTTATAAAATATAAGTTTACTTAATAAACTGACACATTAGGTGACTTTGTCTGGACCAGGAAGCTGAAGATCAGAGAATTTAAGAACCTGCCCATTGTCTCACCTCTGGTCACTGTCAGTGCTTAAACCCTGGCCTCGCTAACAACCAGGCCATGCTTTTTCTGCCATGCTGTCTTACTCCTCAGAATGGTACAATTGTTTTAGAAAGTGATTTTACAAGCTATAAAAATGGCGATAGCCTTTAAGTGCATAATTCTGTTCTTGCTTAATCTGTTGAGGAGATAATTCAGCATGCTCAAAAATATCAATCACAGTGATTAATAATATTGAAAAGTCATCAGCAACCTCAGTTGTCAATAAAAAAGAAATTATGATACACATACTTAAATTTGTAACTATTAAAATGAAGCAACATGGGAAACATTTATGATTTTCATTGTCATTTATTATGTGAAATTATATATGTTCTGTAGCTATAGCTAGGTAATTCATTATATATGAAAATGTAAGATAAGATATGGTAAGATATAGTCTATATCTTATATCTAACTAGTATAGATATAACATTACTAGTTATGTTCTAGTAATGAATAATGAGTGATTGTATTTTTCTTGTTCTACAATTAAAAAATTAAATATTTGTGGACATTTAGACCTTGGAAGGAGAATTTAAGTAACTGTGGAACAAAAGCCAGGTGCAAATGTGTTTCTATGTATGACTACAACTACACTATGTAAAAGCAAAACACTTAGTAGCTCCTTTTAAGTTAAATTTTCAATGATGTATAACATAAACAAAAGAGAGTACCCAGATCATAAGAGTACAGCTCAATGAATTTTCACAAGTAGTGCACCCACTTAACTACCATTCAGACCAAAAAGAATATTACTAAGACCCCAGAAGCCCCTCTGTGTCCCATCCTGGTGATCCCCCACCCCTGCGTTCTAGGCATAGATTTTATATGGCACCAAAATATAACAAAATCCTGTGTTTAGCTGATTAGAACCACAATTGACCATTGTTTTCTATCTTTAAGATTAAATCCTTCTTCTCTATGATATTATACTATATTTTACTTTTCATGTTTTAATGTCCAATTACTAAGTCATAAATTGACTCTTGTATTTAGTCACATAAAATTCCTCCTTTTGAAACTGGCCTTTGCTATTCAAATTTAGGAATAGCGCCATCACTTTTTTCCTTCTGTAGTAGAATTAAGAAATACAGGTTATAGATCTGAAGTCATTCTCCCATCTGTGTGTTACAGATCTATTCTGTTGCAGGGCAGCCCCTTGGGAACTAACAGTAAATCTGTGCATTAAGACTTTTTTAAGCAAAGGTAAAAACAAACATTGCATTCTGTTCCTCTTTCTGTTCCATACTGGCCCACATTTCTCTGCTCCCCTCCTCCACCCAAAGGGAACTGGCCTGTGCCTGTCACCAGAGTTAGGCTACATGGCCAACTTTGGCCACAGCACACAAGAAAAGCAACAAAACCAGTAGAACTATTGAGGAAAGCTAGACACAGCATCCCTTTCTACCAAGGGATTTACAATGCCTGGTTTCGCTCTTAAGGGGACATTAAGCCTTGTTGATATCTACTCATAAAGAGAGCTGTTCCTCTGTGTCACCACTTTGGAGAAACAGAAAGAAAGGTCCTAACCCAACGAGATGGGCTCACACGTAGAGAGAAGGTTCACTTTCTCCTCTCCCTACTCTAAATCCAACTGGAAGTTTGAGGGGCTAGACATAAATCTGTTTTAGTCATCTACAGTAAATAATTATGTTGTTCAGTGGTTGAGATTTATATGTATTGCCATTTGTTTAAATGACTGCTGGGAAAATAAGTAAGTGAAGCATGGTGTGTCTTATTGTAGAGGCCTTTTTTGGTTCTTGATCCACAGGCACCAAGTCATAGAATCTGTATCAGGGTTCCCCCAAACGACCCCAGGTCTGATAATTCGCAAGGAAGACTCAGGACTTGACATATAGTCATACTTGTGGTTATGGTTTATTACAGCAAAAGGACACAAAGCAAAATCAGCAGAGCGAAAAGGCACATGAGTTGCAATCAAAGGAAACCAGGTGCCAGCTTTGAAGAGTCCTCTCCCAGCAGAGTTGTATGGGACACACTTAATTCCTTCAGCCGTGAGCTGTGACAGTGCATGTGAAATGTTGTCCACCAGGGAAGCCCTGTAGGGACTCAGTGCCCAGGGTTACCTGGGAGGCTTGTCACATAGGCACCTTCTTCTAGCTTGAACCAAAATTGCAGGCTTTCAGAAGGAGGGCAGATACTCGGTATAAAGCAAGTTGCTTGTACAGTCTGGGCTTGGTGAGCCCCTGTTATGAAGAAGGGGTGGGCACCTTACCATGCCCACGTTCTCTGATGACTGCCTCAGGCACCTTTGCCAGAAGACTTTTCTACAGATGGCAGCCTGTGATCTGTTGTGTTAACTTCTTTCTGTAAAGAGCCTTAGGCCAGTAGTGACTTGGTAATACCATGTCCTTTCTTCCGTTTTCACGTGAGGAAATTGAGGCTTGGAAAGATGACATGACTTGCCCAAGGTTCTAGGATTCTGCAGTGGTCCAGCCAGAACAGAGCCCAAGTGTCATCACTCTAAGGCCAGGGCATCGTGACTGTGCTTCAGAGAGGGCTGTGGTAGCCATTTTGGTCAATTCCATTATTTTTTACTATCCTTTAGTTACAGGAAACAATAAAACTAATTAAACACTTTGAGTAAAGAATTCAGTTTTCTGTGCCATGGAGCTCTCTGAACTGAGGAGGACCCATCCATTTCATATATCATCATATTTATATGGTGACCCAGCCCTTTGTTACATAAAACCTAGTATCCTACTCAGTGCACTTTAGAAACACATCAAGGTACAAAATTTATCAGAACAGAACAGTCACAATGTTATAAACAAATAGAAGAAAGATTAGAAGGAACTTAAATAAATGTTAACAGTGATAGCCTCAGGATGGCAGGTTGACAAATGAATTTTTTCTTTTTAAATATTGTAGGTAGTGGTTTAAATTGTTTTATATATATGTATATGTATATATGTATACGTGTGTGTATATATATATATTTTTTTTAATAAACTTCACAAGAGGGTGTGTTCCTCATGTTAATCTCCAGAGCTCCGGTCACAGCTGTCACCCTCCACACTGTGGAACCGAAGGACAGCCCCTGACCACAGGCTCTGGTCTTGGAGAGGAGAGAAGTAAGAAGGGCACGTTGCAAGTTTCTAGTGGAAGTGTAAATGCACAGTATTTTAAATTACTCAGTAATGCTACTTCCAGTTTATTCCCCAGACTGACTTATTCTTACACACAGTGATACAGTGCAGCATTGTCCCAGTAGTAGGAGAAGGACACAACCTGGGGCCCCCAGGAGGGAGTCTGCTGTTACTGTACATCTGTGCATTACAATCATGCACAGCCTCAAGAAAATGACAGTGTTATTCACCTGGAAGAAAGGACACATATTTTTTTATTGTTTATACTGTTTAAAATTCTTACATGTATTATTCTTAAAAGTACATGTTTTATACTTTAAAAATGTTGAAATTGTCTTAAATGACTGGCAAAACAAAACTAACTCATAGTGGAGGGAATGGTATTTTGCCAAATGTTTATAAAGGCAAAGAGTAGAGAACTTAGAAAAATTCTTTGTAAAATTACAAATCTTTTATTTATTTATTTTTAAATTACAAGTCTTTTAAAACTAAAGTTGGATTAGAAATCTACAAAGTGGCCCTGGCTGGTGTAGCTCAGTGGATTGAGTGCTGACCCGCGAACCAAAGGGTGGCCAGTTCGATTCCCAGTTCAGGGCACATGGGCCAGGTTTCCAGTGCGGGGTATGTGAGAGGCAACCACACATTGATGTTTCTCTCCCTTTCTTTCTCCTTTCCCCTCTCTCTTAAAATAAATAAAATCTTAAAAAACATTTAAAAAAGAAAAATCTAAAAAGGGAATATATCGGAGAATGTTAAATTTCTTAGGTGTGACAGTAGTGTGGTTATGTAGGAAAATGTTCTTACTCGTAAGAGATCTGTACTGAAATAATCAGGACTGAAGTTCCATGATGTCTGCAGCTTTCAGAACGTTAGGCAACAAGTGTGTGAATGTGCAAACGTGTGTGTGTGTGTTGACAGAGGGAAAAGGCAAAGTGGCAAAATGTTAACACCAGTTGAATTTAAGAGAAGGATGTATAAAGGCTTCTTTTGCTAGCCTCTTAACTTTCCCATAAGGTTGACATTTTTCAAAATAAAAAGTTGGGGGGGGAAAGATTTTTTTAAACCAAAGAACTAAAGACTTCTGAAAAACAAAGCAATTACAGAGTATTTATTAAAGAAATTAGTTATAGAAGTCAGTCTTTATCTCTTCACATCTTTAGGCAGCCAACTAAACAGAATTGGATTGTTTTGCAGCTGCAGGTAGTCAAAGGTTTGAGCTTGACACAATTTTATGCAGACTGGTTAGCTGGGCTATTTCAGAACCTGGAAGTACTGAGAGTAACCTTTTCTTTAAAAGATTTATTTAAAAAGGGACATCTTTCTCTTCTCTTTCCTCTCCAGTTCGGAGAGGAATCCATGCAATAGTTCATTGCCGCATGACAGCAGGAGACCAGCCAGCCTGATTGGCCAGGAAGTGATTCTCGTCTTCTTCCTTCTGCTCTTGTTGGTCTGGTTCCTAAATCGAGAATTTGAGGTCAGCTACCGCCTTCACTACCATGGGGACGTGGAGGCAGACCTTCACCGCACCAAGATCCAGAGCATGAGGGACCAAGCCGACTGGCTGCTGAGGAACATCATCCCCTACCATGTGGCAGAGCAGCTGAAGGTTTCCCAGACCTACTCCAAGAACCACGACAATGGGGGAGTCATCTTTGCCAGCATTGTCAACTTTAGTGAGTTCTATGAGGAGAACTATGAGGGAGGCAAGGAGTGCTACCGGGTCCTCAATGAGCTGATTGGGGACTTCGACGAACTCCTGAGCAAGCCAGATTATAGCAGCATTGAGAAGATTAAGACCATTGGGGCCACATATATGGCTGCATCAGGACTGAATACCACACAGTGCCAAGATGGCAGCCACCCACAGGAGCACCTGCAGATCCTGTTTGAGTTTGCCAAGGAGATGATGCGTGTGGTGGATGACTTCAACAACAACATGCTGTGGTTCAATTTCAAGCTCAGAGTTGGCTTCAACAACGGACCCCTGACAGCAGGGGTCATCGGCACCACCAAGCTGCTGTACGATATCTGGGGAGACACTGTCAACATTGCCAGCAGGATGGACACCACAGGAGTGGAGTGCCGCATCCAGGTGAGTGAAGAAAGCTACCGTGTCCTAAGCAAGATGGGCTACGACTTTGACTACAGGGGCACGGTGAATGTTAAGGGCAAAGGTCAGATGAAGACCTACCTTTATCCGAAGTGCACGGACAATGGGGTTGTGCCACAGCACCAGCTCTCCATCTCCCCAGACATCCGAGTCCAGGTGGATGGCAGCATCGGACGGTCTCCCACAGATGAGATTGCCAACCTGGTGCCTTCTGTACAGAACTTGGACAAGACATCTCTGGGTTCTGAGAACAACACACAGGCCAAGGACACTCACCTGTCTTCTAAGAGACCCTGGAAAGAACCAGTCAAAACTGAAGAAAGGTGTCGATTCGGCAAAGCCATAGAAAAAAGTGACTGTGAAGACATGGGGATGGAAGAAGCCAATGAACTCACTAAGCTCAATGTCTCAAAGAGTGTGTGATGCAGCACCTGGATGCTGCCCGCGGTGCTCTGTTCATCAAAACACAATAATTTCATATTTGGCTGTTGTGTGTTCCAAGCGCCACAGTTTCCATCCCTAGATGTGGTGCCATGTGGTCATTGCAGCCCTAACTTCTGTGTAGATCACAGTTATTCAGGGTTCATTTTCATCCATTTCTTTCCCTTTTCTCTCCCTGGAACCCTCTTCCCTTGGTGTAATTGTTCAGCAGCATGGAGAACAAGTGCCTTCAGGGGCTGGCTGTGGCTTCAGAGATTAGGGAAAGAGGCCACAGGTGAGATTATGGCATTGGGTATTGTTGGCTTTTTAAGACAAAAGCTGCGGTTAAGATATCACTTTTATTGCTTTTTCTCATGAGATACTTTTTTTGGGCTAATACAATGTTTTTGAAGGGTTTTTTTTTCTATATACATAGTAATGTTTTCCAATGACCTGATCTTTCTACGTAAACGCTTACATGCGCACACACTTGCATTTATGAATCTGAGATTAAGTGCCAGTAACTCACTGAGAGGGAATGTCAAGGTGGGGTTGGGGCGTGGGCTGAGAACAGCAATCAGCCAGGACAGCCTGGCGTCCCTCCCTCCCTGCACCTTTCAGATCACCTGAGCCCTTGTGGGCTGTGGGTGCCCCACTCCCCAATCCTCCACATGCAGGCCAGGATTCCAAATGCTAACCAGTAACAAAGCCTCAGGTATTTAAAAGCTATTTTTATTCTGCCCTCGTGCCAAGGGGTCTTCCATCTGGGAGTGAAGGGGGTTGTCTTTGAGGCTGACTTGTCTGAGAGGGAAATGAAAATAAGTGTCTGAGGGTTTCGTTTATTTATTTATTTATTTATCTGTCTATCAGGAAGCATGTTTTCAGGGAGGGAATGCCGAGTCATTCTGGTGAAGGGAAATAGACTCTGGGGATCTGCCAAAGGCACTCAGCAGAGGACGAGAAGTTATCTGTTAGTGCTTCAGCCACTTTGGGCCACCTCCCCTGTGAGGGGACCAAGCAGGATCCCAGTGGACATGGCCAGAGCTCTGGGTCAGAGAAGCTCTCTGCCGTTTTTTAAACTGAATGCCGCTACTTCTGCCCTGCTTGATGCTGCAGGGATTGGATCAGAACCCTGCTGGGTGTGAAGCAGGCGGTCTGAGCAAAGCACAAAGACGGCAGGACAGTGCCAGTGCTGTCTTGGCCTTCACACATTCAAGAAGTTTCTCCATCCTTCCCATTCTCAGACTGCACAGGGCCTATTTTCGGCAGGATTGGGCCTGGTGAGCGAATGTCATCCCTCTCTAGATGGAGTTCTTCCAACATAGGTTGGAACAGAATCGTCTGGATGCAAACGAGGCATTAAACTAGGGGCAGTGTATATAACCTAGGAAACTCACTTCTGTGCCCTTTGTTGCCAGTTCTCTTTGTAATTATGTTTTGCCATGTGGAGTCTGAAGCTTATGTAGAACCAAACTCAGGCTAGAGTTGCCTCGTCATAGTCATAGTTATTTTTAAGGTGACAGTGGCCTACTGCTCATGTGATATTTTGAGGACTAACTCCTTCTCTGTTTAAGGTCTTTACCGACATGCTCTGTGCATTTGCTTTTCACTGGTAAATCTATGTGTAACTTTCACATCTGTGTTAAGTCCTGTTATCATTTCTCCTCCCCAAATTCGTACAGAACCTGCCATTTCCGGCATCATGAAATATTGATTCTGATTAGCCATCTCCCCAGGGGACATGGGATGACCACCTGGCTGTACAGCTATAGCCGGGATCTCAGTGTCCTGGGAATTGAGAACATTCTCAGTAACTACGATTTTCCTTCAGGTTTTACTGTCACTGTGTTGTTCTTCCAATGCCGGAGAAAGGATGGTGTGACAATACCTCTTGCTTCTAAAGAATGTATTCTTATAAAATATTGCAGAATTTTTATTTAAAAAAAAAACACTACCTGATGCTCTCCTTGTCTGTAGGGATTGTGGGCTTTTTCGGGGTTTCTCCCGTCAGTATTAAGGTGTGTGTTTGAGTGCGGCTCTTTTCCTTTGCCTTTCCACTCCAGGCTCTCTAGCTCTGACAGCACCTAAGGGGCTGGGTGGTTGCCTCTGAGTTACCAGTGTCTCTGCTGTTCTGTTCAAAATGTGCTCTACAAAGTTCATCTCTGCACGTACTTCCTCCCTATCAAACTCTTCTTTTCCTTCCCCTCCTATGAAGGTGTTTATGATTCCTGACCCTGGGAACCTGAGAGACTGCAAACTGCAGGGAGAGAGTCAGATCACCTGTTGGTCTGGTTCAGCATTGTGCAAACTGGAGTCTTTGATGGACAGCTCACCCAGAGTTCAAAATTGTCTTTAAAAAACACCCTGAGCCTTCCTAAATAACCAGTTCACATGTGCTCTCTAGTCCTTCCCAGTTTCCCACTCTGAAGCATACTTCAACACGGAACCACAGAATCTCTGCAATGGAAATGCCTTGCATCTCACCCAGTTGGCATTGAACAGATAGTTGCTAAAGACAGAGGGGTTTCTAAGCAGCAGGTTCAAGCGCTACTGATAGGATGGATGCATTCTTCAGAGTGGCAATACCTCTTCTGAACTTAGGACAGAAAGCAATACTTCAGAATTGAATGTGTGTAAATAGTTGCTTTGAGTTGCAATTGCTATTTTCTTCTTGGCCCCAGGTCAGATCAAACTGTATATATGTATAAATAAGCACATAATTTTATCCAATGCAAACAAATGTAGAGCATCAGTTATTAAACCCTTTAGCTTGAAGAGTCGCACAGATTATGCAACACCTGCGCACGACTCCATTAACACTGACTTCACTCGTGGAGACACCTGCACATTTGCACATGACATTGAGAGCCAAAGGGCCACGTGCTTCCCATTATGTGGGCTGTAATAATTTGTAGTTTCCAAAGATTCATCTGTGTTTGCATTTCTAGATTTTTTTTGTGGTAAGCATTTTTTGGTTGGTTGTTTTGGAAAATCACATCATGCCTAGAATCTGAAATTAAATTAGCAAGAGCCAACTGTTTGCATTTTCCATCTTTCTATTGCTCTACTCTTGATAAATTGTTAATTCTATAATTTCAAAATGCATCTACTGAAGAAATGGACATCATTAAAATATTCTAAAATCTAAATATTTGAGTGTGGTATTTCCTCACTGAAAAGATCAGTACCACTTCAGAGATTGGGGCACCCCTTGTTTCCTGAAAGTTTTGGCTGAAATAGGAAGATTTGACTTCCTTTTGTATCATGATTTCAAAACAAAGCAACTAAAAACCCTATGTGTCCTGTGAGGTTTTTTAAGAAGGATTTTATTATTTATTTATTTTTGGAGAGGGGGGAAGGTGAGGGAGAAAGAGTGAGAGAAACCTCAATTGGCTGCCTGTTGTATACACCCCATCCAGGTACCAAATCCGCAACCCAGTCATGTGCTCTAACCAGGAATTGAACCAGCAACCTTCCACTCTGCAGGACAACACCTGACCAACTGAGCCACCCTGGTCAGGGCTCATAAATTCCTTTAATGTACATATTACAGTTACTTTGGTTGAAAAGTTATTTTTACATGGAACTTTAAAAGAATAAAACAGCAGGTTATAGGGTAGTTTTGCTTGTGATGACATCCCTATTTTATTGAACCTTCAAAATAGTTTTTCCTACATTATCTTAAGAGAAGGAATCTCTGGCTGGCATGGTTCAGTGGGTTGGGTGCCTGCCTGCAAACCAAAGGGTTGCCAGTTTGATTCCCAGTCAGGGCACACACCTGGGTTGCAGGCCAAGTCCCCCATTGGGGATGCGTGAGAGGCAACCACACATTGATATTTCTCTCTCCCTCCCTTCCCTTCTCTCTAAAAGTGAGTTAAAATTTTTTTTAAAGAGAAGGAATTGACCGAGAAAATGAAGTAGGATTTCTGAAAAGGTACACCCATGTAGCGTCTCCCCTTGCAGAGTTCCTGGGGATGCCCATATTACGAGGAAGTCACAAACCCATTTCCGAATCTGAAGTCACAGAGCCTCTTCCTAGGAAAACGCCATTTATACATATCTTAGGGGTTCACAACACTTCCAAATCTGGAACCAAACTGAGTCTGCTAAGGTTTAGAGTCTTTTCTTAAGAGGTTTTTCCTGGTGGGTCCAGTATTTATGAGCAAACGGCACACACAATCCTCTTGTATATACTCAGTAAAGAGGGGTGAAGATCAGGGCCTGTCCTTGCTCATTCGCTTGGGGGAACAAACCTTTAGGTGATTCTCTGCTGGAATCTGGTGCCAATGAGGACTCTACTCCTTGAAGAAATTCTTTCCTCTTGGCACTGGGCCAGAGGCATTCTTAGGAACCTTTCCAGAGAAGTTAGGGAGTAGTGGTCTTTGTTGCATGGAAGGTCTTATGAGTACGTAGGTCTTTCTACTAGAACGAGTACTCAGGAACTTAGAGGATTTCTCAAATGACCCAGAAAGGCAGCCTCTAATTTTTGCAGTAAGTCTTAGAACTTAACATTTGTGGTTTCTCTTTCATCTAAAATCTCACACGTGTTTGCTTTGTTCTGCTGTGAGAATCTGTCATGGCCACTTGGAATTGTTCCCATGTCCAGGAAGAAGAAGCTAACTGGGGAAAGATAAATGAGAGGAAGTGATTAAGAAAAAGTACACACTTGCACACCATATACATGTAAATTTAAAATCTCCCCAAGCATCTATTTTTATACAGTTCCTTTGTAAAAATTGTTTTTTTAATAACATGACTCCAAAGAATTGTTACTGTGTATTAGAGTAATTTAAGCTTGGGGAATTCTCATATTCCTGCTGGGCCTGAAAGTCGGAAGGAGAAGTGAATTAAGCAATCATGTATTGAGCAATCTGAGTGCCTTCTGAAATCTGTCATCAACAGCATCTATTCTTAACCTTTTTCTGGCTCACAAAGCCTTTGATAATTTGATGAAAGTTGTGGCTCCTTTGTCCAGAAAAAAAATGCACATAAAAATAAACCCTCTTAATATTGCATACAATTTCAGAAGTTCTTTAATGTTTCATACAATTTCGAGAGTTCCAGAAAGAAAATGCACATAAAAATAAACCATCTTAATGTTGCATACAATTTCAGGAGTTTCCAAATAAAATACCGCTGATTTGCAATAACTAGAGGAATGATGATTTTAAATTATAACTACCTGCAGATTAAATTTCCAAGCATTTCTGGACTCTGTTGGGAATTTGATTAAAATGTTAATGCTGCTTATTTATATATGCATTTCCAATCAAAATTATGTTCTAGCATTTTATGTCTGAGTTACCTAAATATATTTGAAGTGCTACTCAAAGAGCTTTTCAATATTCAGGATCCAGCACAAGTAATGCCCCTATTTTATTACAAAATCTTTTATTACAAAATCATAAGCATATAATTCTGTAACATAACAATATCACGCTCCAGTGCACCATATGACATTTTAGGTGAAATTTTCAAATTAAAACTATAAATTATTACACCCATATTATTATCTTACCAACCACACTCAAGCAGGCATTACTTCTGCTGGGCCCTGCATAAATATAGTCAAATTCTTTCCAACAGAGAAGTAACTGGCAACCTACTATGTGCCAAATAATACCAAAATCCCCTTTATTTGGGTTGTTAAATTTGCTGTAATACTTGAGAATATTGGAGGAACAGCTGTGATTAGAAACTGCTTTCCATGAGAGCTCCCACGTTATGAATTCCACCAGTAAACTGAAAGGAGGTTCAACAAGATACCTGGGGTCCCACAGTAACATCCTTTCCATAATGACATTGTTTTAATTGATTTGAAGAGAGCAAGAAACATCGGTTTATCATTCCACTTATTTACGCATTCACTGGTTGCTTCTTGTGTGTGCCCTGACTGGAGATGGAACCTTCACCCTTGGCGTAGCAGGTTGATGCTAGCCAACTGAGCTATCTGCTCAGGGCTCCATATTGGCATTTTAAAGCAGTGGCTCTTAGTATCTTCTGTAACCCATTAGAAATTTTTTTGTGCTTATGGTGTTATGGATTGCTTAGTCTTAAGAAAGAGCAACAGATGAGAAACATTCAGAGAAAACAACTACACCAATACTGTGTAGTTGGAACCTCAATATTGTGTTGGACCCTCAATAAGAGAGGGGCCACTCCACATGCTACTCATCAGATTTTATACATTTTATTTTTAAAACAATCCTCTCCTGATGGGAAGTTGGGTCCCAGCAGGAGGGTCACAGAGCTGGATAAAACAAGGCACTGGCCAGTACTGATTTGGCTGGTGGGAACCTTTCAGGAATAATCACCCAGTAAAGGTCATTCCTGCTCGCTGAAAAACATGGTGGTTGGAAGTCTGCCTACCCCGTCTCTGCCCTGTGCCTGGTTGTGAGACAAGGCAGCCCAGCTTCCAGCAGTCCTCTGAAAGAGTTGCTCTTTCTTTGTCTTCCTCTGACCTTGATTTTCTCAAAACAAAAGACTTGCCTTCCATGTTGGGAGAGTGAGGAATGGTATCAGAAAAGAGTTATTTGGAAACTTGTCCATGAGATTCTGAGGAATGGGGCAGAATGGGAAAGGGGGTGATGTAGATCTGTGTTCTCTGCTTGGACTCCCTCGTAGACATCCTGTGCTCAGGACAAACCTCAGGGGCTCACCATACCCTTCCTTTTCAGGACCACCGTCTCTCATTCTCCCCAGCTTCCCTGGCTCTTGAGGTCTCCAGAAATGGCCTCTGGAAGTCCTCTGACCCAGGACCAGTCCTACTCAGCTGTCTCTCTGGGTTACAGATGGACTTTCTTCTCCAAGGACACGTGTCCTCACTCCCATTCCACCATCATCATTGACCTCCCAAGAAGGTTTCAGTGCCATGTCATCCTCATTCCCTAACTTCAGGGCTATAGATAAAACTACAGCAATAAGCTTAGTAGATACTTTATTTAGAGAAAGTAACTCTTCAGCTCTCACATATGCAAATATGCCTCTACATATAAAGTAGTCTCTCATTATATGATATATTTCCACCAAGGATCTCAAAATACTTGGAACCCCTTTTGTCTTCATGATGCCTCATCTAAATAGGTAGACAGAGGTAGTCTTCTGTACAACAGATTTGAAAGCTCAGGTTCAGAGCCACTGAGTGGCCTGCCCAGGTCCACCTCATTGTTGTCCATGATTTCCAGCTATGCAGCCAGAAAACAGAGCATACTGAAAAATCCAAATGATCTAACTTCTTGGCTTCTCCCTTCCTTTGTCAGGAAAGAACAAAGAATTTAGGTGGTGAAGTGGGACATTGTGCATTTAAATGATCAGAGTAGACAGTAAGTGACCGACGAGGTAAAACACATCTTCCCTTTGCTCCCTCTCCCCTTCTTTTTGTAAGACTTACTACTTGAATTATGTGTTGGATTTTTAAGGTATTATCTAGTGTATGCTTAGAAGGAAGAAGTTTTTAAATTATTCAAGTGTCCATATGGATCTCTTTTCATGTGCTAACAAAGACCAGGAAAGAGAGGCAAAAAAAAAAAAAATATATATATATATATATATATATATATATTTTACACTAACATATATATATTGGTGTAAAAACACAGATTATGTTGATGTCCTGTACTACCTACTAATATAACAGCAATAGATCATATACATTATTTATTACACAGTAGATTTTTATTATGTAAAATGTTAGGTCATTTTATTTCAGGGATATATTAGAGAGAGGGAAAGAAAAAACTAAGTATCACTTGACCATTTAACTTGAAATAACATGCAACATAGTTTGCAATTTCCACACCAATTTGGGGATCTTGGGTAAAAAATGTACTGTTGACTATTTACTGATGACTAAGGAAACCAAGCGTTTACTTTTTAGAAGCAAGTTTTATAACAAAATGTTTTCTTTGGTAATTTTGGTTTGCCAGAATGATGTCTCTTCTTCCTCAAAAATAAAGACTTCTGGCATCACCACAGTTGCATTTAGAATACTAACTAGCACAGGAGAATGTGGCTGAATATGGTCCTTGGTCTCCTATTTATCTTAATTGCCAGACGGGTTATACTCTCCAAAAATTTCAGTCGAGGACTTCCATAGACTTCTCAAGATCCTAATGTACCATGATACTGGGAGAACTTACACATTTATTTGTATGTTTTTTAATGTTGAAGAATGTTATTTATATGAGCTTTCAGGAAACATACAAATAATGCTTAAGAAGATAAGGTAAAACTATTTTAAGAAGAGATTGGAGCCCTGGCTGGTGTGGCTTAGTGTACTGAGTTCTGGCCTGTGAACCAAAGGGTTGCTGGTTCGATTCCCAGCCAGGCCTCATGCCTGGGTTGCGGGCCAGATCCCGAGTGGGGGGAGCATGAGAGGCAACCACTAATGTTTCTCTCCCTCTCTTTCTCCCTACCTTCCCCTCTCTCTAAAAATAAGTAAAATATTTTTTAATAAAAGATATGAAACAATTATCCAGGTAATTTAGGGTAAAAGCATACTTTTTTTCTAAAATATTTCAAGTGGGACAAAATTTATTGAAAGAATTTATTGTATGAATCACATTGATAGTGATTCAAATTCTTCAATTCATTTTTCTTATGTAGCTAATACAAAGGACCACTTCGATCCTTTCAGAATCTTATTTCCAAATTTCCTCATCTCTTTCAATTGTCCATTTTGTTGGCAGAATTACAGTAGGCTTAGACCTGCATGCTTTGAGAGAAAACCTAGTGTGATCTAGTGAACTAGCCATTCAATGGTTATTAGAACTCCAAAAGTTTGTCTGTGTTCCCAACAGGTGGCTCTTGTCACTGCCATGAACACAAGACCTCTGGCATCTGTGCCTACAGCAACAGCCCCATGGATGACTTGGAGCAAGAGCTCTGCCAGTGCCAGCTGGGGTGTCCAACGTGTCCCGAGACTGGCAGTGTGGAGGAGGCCAGGCCTTTTGCCAGGTCCTCTGAAGGGCTAGAAAGCAGCCTCTAAGACACAACACAGTGCCAACCTGCTGCTGCCTCTCTGGCTTCTTGGTGAACTGTGGTGCCCTCACGTTCTGCTTGTAACACTTTTCCTGGTCTGCACAGCCTAGTTTGAGGTGCTCCAAGCCCCTCAGCATAAACTGCCACTGGTCCTGGGCAAGCCTGTGATACTCACCACCCTTCAAAAAGTCTTCCACAAGCCCCTTCTGGTTTCAGCCCCAAACACACCAGAATGGTGAGTAGGGTGTTCTGGGCCTGATTTGGACTTAGAGGATCTTCATTCCTCTGCTCCTGAGCTGGCCCAGCAGCAGTGATCCCAAACTCTCAGGCCAGCATGGAACCCATAGCCAATCCCACCAACAGTCCTGGGGTCTCCAAAGCTGTCTTTGGACTTGGGAGAGGGCAGGGACAGGACAGAGGACCGGCTGTGAATACCTAGAAAAGTGAATGTCAAGGAAGTGCAGTTCGCCAACATTCAGTGCAGCAGGGCTCAGCTCCTAAGCAGCTCTCAACCACCTCTGCACCCCTCAAGTGCCACAGCTGCAGGTGTGCCACAGGCCATCAGATGGGGCGTGCCGGCAGGGCCTCTGAGTGCACCCTATTCTCGCTACAGCATTAAACTGAAGCACTGATAACACAGATGAGCACCTAGTGGTAAACCCAAAGCCTTAACATCCTCTTGGAAATCCTGTGTCAGTTGCATGATTTGTAACAGATGGCATTCTAGGACTAACTGTCCCTAAAATGGTCCAGTTACTAAAAGCTGTACCACTATCTCAGTCCATGCAGTTATCCTCGCACCAAAATTGACCCTGTGAGGCACACAAGTGCTGGTGTAGCACAACACAGTCACATTGCCTCACCGATCTTTGTCCTGACAGGTTACCAGAGCAAGTTTTCTTTGTGGTGCTGTATCATTGTGAACAGGTAACGTCATTTGTTCAAGCGGCCTTTTGACTTGTGGGTGGTTGTATGTTCTACCTTAACACCAACATTCTTTCACCCACACTGATTGAAGCTTTCTTTGCATGGGCATTGAATCCCGCTTATCTTGAAATATAGAAAGAAATCACAGACCATTCTAATCTTTCTGTTCCAAAGCATGGATAATTTTCTTCTTGAATCATTATAGTTCCTAGACATTGCTTATGGTTCTTTCTTTCCTTGCCTCCAAACTTCTCATCTACATTTTCCCATTTTCTCTTTTCCAGAAGATAAAAACATTGGTGAGAAAGGAACTCAGTTTCATTGCAGTTAAAGGGAAGAAGCCCAGCCCTGGCCAGATGGCTCAGTTGCTTGGAGCATCCTTCCATGCACCAAAAGGTTGCAGGATTGATACCTGGTCAGGACACATACCTAAGTTGCAGGTTCGATCCCCAGGCAGGTAATACATGGGAGGCAACTGATTGATTTCTCTCCCTCCCCCCACCTTTTCCTCTCTCTCTCAAAATCAATAAACATATCCTTAGGCAAGGATAAAAAATAAATAAATAAAGGAAAGGAGCCTAGTTGTAAATAAAAAATGAGAAATTGCTTATGCTTGATCAACAGCCAAGACCAGGAAGAATTGCATCTGCGAAATATATATCTCTCTAGATAAAAGCACATTATCTTTCATTCAATACTACAGACCTTGTAAATCTACTGTATGTTGAAATGTTCTACTGTTTCAGGAAAAACTTTATGCTATAGACTGAGAAAATAATTCAAAATACAGTATAATTAACTCAAATGTTTATTTATTCTGGTTCGGCAAAATTTCAAGAAAAATTTTGTACAATATAAATTATCAATGAGAAAATTAATGTATCCACAATACTCCAGAAATGTCCTTTTAACACAACACCATTTCATAGACCATACCCACGTGCAGGCGCTGTGCAGGGCTGAGGGTCACACACCGGGTCATTGTATTTTAATCCAGATGTAGGCACTTGCCACCCTAGAACTAGCCTACCTTCCACTGGGCCACTGTCAGCTCCCCTCAGCTTCAGTAGAACTGTCCAGAACACACAGTGTAGCTGCACGTTTTCAGGGCATTGGGTGCCATTCTTGGGATTGAAAGGTTCAATGGTCCCCTTCCTCAAGCAGGAATGTATGCAGACAGAAAAATACAGAAAGAGACCGAAGAAGTGCCCTCTCCCTGGGGGCCTTTCTCCTGGAGTAGAAAGGGAAAGTGAAGCCTCTACATTAAAGGATGTGTATAGGCTGCCCTACGATACAATGGGTCTGGTCCCAGCTTTCACTGTGATTTCACTGGAGTTTGTTCAACACGGAGCTGAGTTCATAGGCAAGAGTGAACCAAAACTTGCTTTCTTTGGACTGCACTGAACAAAAATAGAAGAAAGGGGGCTCATTTTTTCCAAAGATTTAGGTGGGGAGGGGATTCAGTGGTACAGATCCAAAGTATTTATTCACTGTTCCAGTTTCCCAATGTTTTAAGATAGAAGTGTGACTACTAGTTCCCTAGACCGTGAGAATATGCTGAAACTGAGCCAAAAGCTTAGGCACCGGGAGTCAGAGAACACTCCACATGGTTGGGTGAGATTTCCTGTATGAACTGTTGCGGGTGCTGTTCCTCACTCTGAGTTTGGCTTTTTTAGCAGGTGTTAGGTAAACAGCTGTGCGGACCTGGTTAGCAAACACAATATGAAGAAAAACTCTGCTCCTCTTAGGAGAAGATTAGGCACTTTTTTGTGTTTTTGTTTTAAAATCAGCCCAAGTATCTAAAAAAAAGACAGTTTTGGTCTCTTAGCCACTGAGCAATGCACAGGAATGGTGAGGAGAAAGGTCGTTAGATGTGCATATGAACAAATGTCCAATGGCTGTGGGGATTTTTTGCCCATGAAGGAAACATTGTTCATCTTCTCTTTTTTTCCAGTTAGTGGGCTCATGTGAAAATAAGAAAGCATCTCTTTAAATAGACTCATGCTCTGGAAGGGATCCCTTTGCAGCCCAGTGGGTCTCCTGGGATTGAAATAGCCATTCCAGGTAGCTCCTCGGACTTGCCCTGTGTGGTTGGAGACAAGGCAGCTGTTGTTCATTGCCATCTGGAGAGACTTCCAGAGACTTCCAGAGGCTTCCAAAAGCCAGCTATCATGGTCTTGAAGAACAAGAAAATATCTTGTATAACAAACTGTTGGCTGAAGGGATCTTGGAGCAAACATTGAAATTGGAGATATATCGTTCTCCATTTTAAAAGGTTATTAGTTTTAGTTTTGATTACCAATCGGTTTTTCTAGAGGACTTCCCCCCCACCTTAGTCACTCTGGTACTGGTGAGAGGCTTGTTGTTTAATTTCATGGCTTTCATAATTTTACAGGAACATACAAATTTGATGCCAGTGAAATTCATTAGAATTCTTCATTATCTTGTGGCTTTGGTGCCCACCTGTCTTGCATGTTTCTGGTGCTGGCTTGCAATGGTCCTTGCTGGATATTGGCCACGTGCCTACTCACTGTGCACGCGTGGAAACGTGCGTGCACCTAGATCAGCGACATTTGACCTTTCTGATCTCCCCGCACACATAAACTAATTACTAAAATTACCAAAAAAACCCACCTTTTTGCTGATCCTACAAAAAATAGGTATAATTTTGATTCATTCACACCAGACAGCTATTGTTGTGTTAGCTATTGTCATTTTTTCATTTGATAGTCTAAGAGAAGAGAGGTCAGTGCCCTTGATAGTCAGGTATTGCATGTTTTAAAAATTCTCGTGGGACTTCCACCTTGTGTCCTCGCACAACCAAATCTAAAAACAACAAAGTTTTAACAATAAATGCAATCAAACCACACAGAAAATCAACAATACGGAGTCCAAAAACGACAAAATGCTCAGCTGAACCGGTAAGAGGGGCGAAGCCAGCAGCGGAGCAGGTTGGCCAAAAAGATCCCTGACCGGGTTGGTGCACAGGCAGCCAAAGGCGCGGATCCCAGGTGCGGGCTAGCTACGGGCAGAACCCAGGGAAGAGGCGCAGCTGGCTGTCTGCAGTCAGTGGAGCATTTGCATGCAGACAAACCAGTGAAGAGGCGAGCATTGAGACCGCAGGGCGCAGGACGGCGGGCTCGCACTTTTCCGCTCAGATAAACAGGCAGGGGCCAGCGGTGAGGCGGACTGGGCAAGCGGAGAGGACCACCATTGCTCCCTCTCTGACCCCGCCCCCACATACAGTGTCACAAACCAATGAACTGGGTGGCCCCACCCTGGTGAATGCCTAAGGTGCCTCTCCTCATAAGCAACAGGCAAAAACAGATAAAAATATGGCTCAAGAAGAACTCAGAGCCCCAAAGCCAATAAATCTAAGCAATGAAGAAATAGCCAAACTATCAGATGCATAGTTCAAAACACTGGTGATCAGGATGCTCACAGAACTGGTTGATTTTAGTCACAAATTAGAGGAACATATGAAGGCTAAACTAATTGAAATGAATGGTAATACACAGGAAACCAATAGTAATGGAAAGGAAAATGGTATTCAAATCAAGGGAGTGGACCAGAAAGAAGGAAAAAATGACCAAACAAATATATGAAGAAACAAGAATTCAAAAAAATGAGGAGGGGATTAGGAACCTCCAGGACATCTTTAAACGCTCCAACATCCGAATTATAGGGGTACCAGAAGGGGAAGAGGAACAGCCATGAGTGGAAAACTTATTTGAACAAATAATAAAAGATTTTTGGGGGGGTTGGGTATTGGCAGTGCCTCCAGCGTGAACTTCTTTCATTTTTTTTCTTGTTTTTGTGCAGACGCCATTCTGGCAAAGGCAATAGACTTCCAGGAAATCCAGGAAGCTCAGAGAGTCCCAAAGAAGTTGGACTCAAGAAGGAACATACCAAGGCACATCATCATTACATTAGCCAAGATTAAAATGAAGGAGAGAATCCTAGAAGCAGCAAGAGATAAGGGGACAGTCACCTACAAAGGAGTTCCCATCAGACTGTCAGCAGATTTCTCAAAAGAGACCTTACAGGCAAGAAGGGGCTGGAAAGAAGTATTCCAAGTCAAGAAATCCAAAGACCTACAACCAAGATTCCTCTATCCAGCAAAGCTTTCATTTAAAATGGAAGGGCAGATAAAGTGCTTCTCAGATAAGACCAAATTCAAGGAGTTCATCATCACCAAGCCCTTATTATATGAAATGTTAAAGGGACTTATCTAAGAAAAAGAAGATAAAAAAGATGAACAGTGAAAGGACAGCAAACTCACAGTTATCAACAACCACACCTAAAAGAATAGCAAATTAAGAGGACAGCTAGATCAGGAGTGAACCATAGAAATGAAGATCACGTGGAGAGTTAGCAACAGGGGAGTGGGAGGAGGAGAAGGGGGGAGAAGGTACAGAAAATAAGTAGCATGGACAGTAGGTAGAAAATAGATAGGGGGGAGGGTAAGAATAGTAGGGGAAATACAGAATCTAAAGAACTTGAGACACGTGTTCATGAACTAAGGGGGGGATGGTGGGGGAGGGGTGTGCAGGGTGGAGGGGAATGGAGGGGGAAATAGAACAAATGTAATGGCATAATCAATAAAAAATAAAATAAAACAAAAAATTCTTGTGGCACATGTGTTGAAAAGTGATTATCTAGACCTAAGACTGGTGGTAAACTAAATCATCATGAAGGAAAGTCCCCCAGAAAAGCATACAAACACTGGTGTGCTCTTGAGAATAGATTTAGAAACAGTCCTTCCAGCCCAGCAAATATAATTTTGTTTCTGTCTGCTCACCCTTTTATTTGCAATAAATCTGACAAAAACTTCCAGAATGAAAATGAGAATGTGCATATTTGAAGGAAACACTGGCAGGCAGCCACAGGCTCAAAGGACGCAAACTAATTTTGCTCTTGTTTTTCTGCCAGTAACTCCTTGGCCCCCTCTACACTCCAGAGCCCCAGGGGAGATTCTGATGGGTCAGCTGCACACAGGCCACTGAAACCCTTGGCCCATGGAAAAGGTGATAGATAGTAGCAAAGTGAACTTCTCTGCTCCTGAGCACTGTTTAGCCTCAGAGCCCCACTTCTCAGCGCACAGAGATGGGGCTCACCCCCTGCTCTGGAGGCAGCAACCCAGTTTGTCTGTTACACGGAGAATGTGAACCTTATGCATTATGCCTGTGGAATGAAATCCATTTAAATCTGGTTTACCTAACCTTCCTCCCTCGTTAGAGGGATCTTTTACTTTACCAAGGAAGGGAGGGCAGGGAGGAAAAGTGGGAGGGTAGCAGGGAGGGAAGGAAGAGAGAGAGACAGAGAGAAGAAGAGAGGAGTAAGGGATAAATGGAGGAAAGATGATAGAAAAGGAAGGAAGGGAGGAAGGGAGAGACGAAGGAAGGAAGGAAAAAGCAAGCAGGCAAGCAAAGCCTTTACTACTTTTTAAATGGATTTGATTTTTAAATCCGTTTCTGGATCACGTTTTCAGAGCGTGTCACCTGCAGTAAGTGCCCTTCCCCTGGTTACACAGAGGAGCTGAAGTCCTATGCCTTGCTCCCAGGGTGTGGGCTTCCCCAGAGTTGTCAGCTGAGCCACTGGAAGTACGAAGCTTGGTTCATTCCCTCCATGGCTGGTGAGGTGGCCAGCCAACCACCCTTTCAATTTGGAGTGGGGATGGGAGTGTCCTGGTTTTCTGAAATGAGGAACAAGACTAACTTGGTGCCAAAGGGAGCTTAGAGAAAAGATTTAAGCTTCCCGAGGGATGCTGACATCAGGCCCCACTGGACGAGGAGGTGGAGATGAGGGACGAAAGTTTAGCCCCTTGCTAAACTGTCCTGGAGGGGGTTGGCCTCAGAACCAGAAGCTCCCACAGGAGGAGGCAGGGAGAGGTGTGCCCAGTCTCTGGGAAGCCTGCACCAGGTATAGGAGAAGCATGATGGACACAGTCAGACTGGCCTCTTTTGCTAAGAAGGCCCAGGAGATCCTGAGGAGGTGAGGCCAGGGCCACTGTCATGCTTCCCAGGAAGGGAGTAAACCCTCCTCTTGAGCCTCTGAGTGGGCATTACTTCACCCAGGGAGATGGCATGGCAGCTGAGTGCCCGAGACCCTGGGGCTTGCCCTGAGTCTGATGAGAGATGAGCTCTCCCATCTGGCCCCAAAACCCTTCAGAGAGTTGAGGTCACTTCAAGGAGATTCCTAGAGATGAGCCCAGGAATCAGCTCTGCAGAGCAGGCCTCTCACCACAGAAACACATAACCCAGCAGTGGGACCTGGAATGTTCCAGAAACGTGAAAGTTTGGGGTTGGTGGGGAGAGAAGGGCTCAGAAACAAGGTTGACGGCAGGAGGAAAGAGCCGCTGAGTGAGGTTTCTTTCATGCAGAGCCCCAAGGCTATAAATAGCCAGGCAGCTGCTCAACAGCTGGTGCAGAGAATGGTCTGGGCAAGGGAGGAATGCCATTAGAGAGCACCCAAGTTGGTGTACCTCGAGCGTGCGGGAGGAACCCTAGACGGCCCCAGAGGGAGCTGTAGGCCTCCCTCCTTTCAACTGGAACCCCACAGCTGGTTTAACACTGGACAAAAGAGACAAGGGTCCGCCGTGTGACCCTTTGTAGCTATGGAGACTGCCTGCTGCCCTGGCCATGTTGTTAGCACATTAGTGTTGGCTAAAAAAACAGTAACAACAACAAAAAAGCACATTTTCCCTTTTTATGGAGCCATAACTTATATCAGTGAAGCACATATTGCTAGGTAAGTATTTACATATTTATATACCTGTGTAAGTATCACCCAGATCAGGGTACAGGACATTTTGAGAACCTCAGAGGACTCTGTGTGCCTGCCATCCAGGGCTAACCACCATTTTGATCTGTCACCATTCACTTCTTCCTTGTAACTTCATAGTTGATTCATCTCACTGGAAACCCACAGGAGGTCTTATTCTGTGTCTGGCTTCTTTCATTCATTAACATGCCATGAGGTTCCTTCACTTTGTGGATAGTAGGACTTTGTTCTTTTTCGTTATTTTGTAGTATTCCATTGTATGATGAGACCAGTATTTATTTACTCATTCTCCTGCCGAGCATTAGTGGGTTGTTTCTAGCTGGGAACTATTAGTGCTATAATGAGAAGCACGGTCACTGTTGGCACATTTCAGAGTAGGTTTGGAAATAAATCCTGGCAGGAATCTAAACTGATATACCCTCAATGGAGGGCAATGTGGCAACAGCTGTCAAACTTAGAAAAACACACGCCCTTCTGAGAATTTATTCTACAGATCTGCTCAAACATGCAAAATGCCTTCTGCACAGGTTTCTTCCTTACAACATTTATTTGTAAAAGCTAAAGTTTTATCATTTTGTGGTCAAATTGTTGGTGGTCTTTATCTATTCTGGACACTAGACCCTTATCAGATATGTAATTTGCTAATTTTTTTCTCCCATTCTGTAGGCTGTTTTCATTTTCTTGAAAATATCATCCGATAACAGAATTTTTTCATTTTTATGAAGTCTAATTTACCTACTTTTGTTGCTTATGCTTTAAGTGTCATATCTAAGGTTCTACTGCCAAAACCAAGGTCATAAAGATTTACCCTATATTTCTTCTAAGAGTTTTATGGAGTATGAGCCCTATTCCTAAAGTGTGGGCTGCACATAATAATTTCTCTCCAAAAAGCACAGAATAGAAAAGGGAAAGAAATGAATAACTTTTTAAAACTATTTTATTGATTATGCTATTTTAGTTTTCCCAATTTCCCCCCCTTTATCCTCCTTCTGCCCTGCCCCCCCAACCCTCCAGCATCCCACCCCTCTTAGTTCATGTCCATGGGTTGTACGTATAAGTTCTTTGAGTCCTCTCTTTCCTATACCATTTTTTGTCTCTTCCCGTCTATTTTATGCCTACTATTTATGCTTCTTTTTTCCTGCACCTTTCCCCACTCTATTCCTCCCTTTCCCTTCCCCAATGAAATCCTTCCATTTGATGTGCATTTCTTTGATTCTGTACCTGTTCTGGTTGTTTGCTTAGTTTTTTTTCATTGTTTTTCTTTTCTTTTAGGTTCATTTGTTGATAATTGTAAGTTTATTGTCATTTTACTTTTCATATTTTTAATATTTCCTTTTCTTAGATAAGTCCTTTTAATATTTTATATAATAAGGGCTTGGTAATGATGAACTCCTTGAACTTGACCTTATCTGGGAAGCACTTTATCTGACCTGCCATTGTAAATAAAACCTTTGCTGGATAGAGTCATCTTGGATTTAGGTCCTTGCCTTTCATGACTTCAAATACTTCTTTCCAGCCCCTTCTTGCCCGCAAGGTTTCTTTTGAGAAATTAGCTGATAGCCTAATGGGCACCCCTTTGTAGGTAAATCTTTCCTTTCCTTTTGTTTCCTTTAGGATTCTCTCTTTATATTTAATCTTGGGTAACTTAATGATGATGTGCCTTGGTGTGTTTCTCTTTGGGTCCAATTTCTTTGGCACTCTCTGGACTTCCTGGAAGTCTATTTCCTTCGCCAGATTGGGGAAGTTTTCCTTCATTATTTGTTCAAATAAGTTTTCCATTTCTTGCTCTTGTTCTTCTCTTTCTGGCATCCCTATAATTTGGATATTGGAACATTTCAGGTTGTCCCAGAGGTTTGTAAGATTCTCTTCATTTTTTTGAATTCCTGTCTCTTCATTTTGCTCTGGATGGATGTTTATTTTTTTCCTTTTGTTCCAAATCGTTGCTTTGACTCCTGGTTTCCTTCCTGCCGCTTTGGTTCCCTGAATATTTTGCTTTATTTCACTTCGGGTATCCTTCATTTGTTTTTTCATTATTTGACCAAGCTCAATCAGGTCTGTGAGCATTTTGATTACCAGGGCTTTAAATTCTCCATCAGATAGGTTGGCGATCTCCTCCTTGCTTAGTTCTCTTTCTGAGGTTTTGCTTTGTTCTTTCATTTGGGCCATATTTCTTTGTCTTAGCACACCCGATTGATAGGCCTTAGGTGTTCACCAGGGCAGGGCAACCCTCCTTGCCACGCTGTGGCGCTGCCTGTGGGGGAGGGGCCAGAAAGGGAACAGTCCAGCTCACTTGCTCGTCTCTCACACACTTTCCAACAGATTCTGGATTCTTGTGTGAGGCTGGGAGTTTTTCCCACCGTAGCACCCATGGTAGCCCACAGCCACATCTGAGTCTCAGTTTCCCCTTCAGTCAGTCCCACCTGCACAGCCCACTGCCTGGCAGCAGAAGGCCCTGCCCACCTAGTCCAGCAAGGTTTTTGAGTCAGCGGGTGTGCTCTACTGCCTTACCAGTTTGGTTGTTCTGGTTGTTTTTCTTTAATTCCTTGGTTATTGGAATTCCTTGCTGTTTGAGTTTTCTGGTGTTTTTGATTGTTTATTAATTATTTATTATTTATTTAAAATATATGTTTTATTGATTATGCCATTACAGTTGTCCTATTTCCCCCGTTCATTCCCCTCCACCCTGCACACCCCCTCCCCCACCATTCCCCCCTTTAGTTTATGTCCACGTGTCACAAGTTCTTTAGATTCTGTACTTCCCATACTATTCTTGCCCTCCCCCTGTCTATTTTCTACCTACCAGCTATGCTACTTATTCTCTGTACCTTCTCCCCCCTTCTCCTCCTCCCATTCCCCTGTTGCTAACCCTCCATGTGATCTCCATTTCTATGGTTCTCCTCCTGATCTAGCTGTCCTCTTAGTTTGCTTTTGTTTTAGCTGTGGTTGTTAATAACTGAGTTTGCTGTCCTTTCACTGTTCCTATTTTTTATCTTCTTTTTCTCAGATAAGTCCCTTTAACATTTCATATAATAAGGGCTTGGTGATGATGAACTCCTTGAATTTGGTCTTATCTGAGAAGCACTTTATCTGCCCTTCCATTCTAAATGAAAGCTTTGCTGGATAGAGTAATCTTGGTTGTAAGTCTTTGGATTTCTTGACTTGGAATACTTCTTTCCAGCCCCTTCTTGCCTATAAGGTCTCTTTTGAGAAATCTGCTGACAGTCTGATGTGAATTCCTTTGTAGGTGACTGTCCCCTTATCTCTTGCTGCTTCTAGGATTCTCTCCTTCATTTTAATCTTGGCTAATGTAATGATGATGTGCCTTGGTATGTTCCTTCTTGAGTCCAGCTTCTTTGGGACTCTCCGAGCTTCCCAGATTTCCCGGAAGTCTATTTCCTTTGCCAGGATGGGGAAGTTCTCCTTTATTATTTGTTCAAATAAGGTTTCCACTTGCTGGTCTTCCTCTTCCCCTTCTGGTATCCCTATAATTCGGATGTTGGAATGTTTAAAGATGACCTGGAGGTTCCTAAGCCTCTCCTTGTTTTTTTTGAATTCTTGTTTCTTCATTCTTTTCTGTTTGGTCATTTTTTTCTTCCTTCTGGTCCACTCCATTGATTTGAGTCCCAGTTTCTTTTCCATCACTATTGGTTTCCTGTCCATTTCCCTTCATTTCAATTAGTTTAGCCTTCATTTGTTCCTCTAATTTATGACTAAAATCAACCAGTTCTGTGAGCATCCTGATCACCAGTGTTTTGAATTGTGCATCTGATAGGTTGGCTATCTCTTTGTCCCTTAGAATTATTGTCTCTGGGGCTTTGAGTTCTTCTTGAGCCATAGTGTTTTGGTCTGTTTGCACCTGTTACATATGAGGAGGGGAGCCTTAGATGTTCGCCAGGGGGGGACAACCTAGGTGGCTCGGTTGTGACGCTGTATGTGGGGACAGGTCAGAGAGGGGCAATAGCGGTCCCCTCTGCTGCTTTCTGCAAGCCGCTGGGGCCTGCAAGATCTGCCTCACTGCTCGATCCTTCGCCTTTATCTGCGTGTGAATGCGTGACCATGGTTGGCCTGCCGCCTTTGTTCTCACTGCGTCTGCCTGTTGCCACCCCATGCCTGGGATCTGCCAACCGCAACCTGCGTGCCTGGGTTGGTCTGGCTGATTTTTTTTTGCACAATCCCAGCTCTGCCAGCCGCTGACTCCGCCCATCTTACAGGTCTGGCTGAAGGGTTCGTTGTTGTCAGACTTCCATACAGTTCAATTTTCTGTATTTTGGTTGCATTTTTGTTACTAAAACTTTGTTGTCTTTAAACTTGGTTGTGCGAGGAGTCACAGTGTTTCCACCTACACCTCCATCTTGGCTGGAAGTAAATGGCAGCTCTGGTTGTATATTGATTTTAGATTTGTTGTTATCTTCCTTTTGGTTGTGCAAGGAAGCTAAGGATCTCTACCTACGCCTCCATCTTGGCCAGAACTACTCATAAATGAATAACTTGACAGTGTAGAAACCTGGCAAACACACCTCAGTCAGGTGATTAAGGTCAATATCTTGAGTGATAAGTTATATTGATAGCCCAGACCCTTGACATGATGAGAATGGCACTCTTATGGGATGAATTGTGACATCGTATCCCAAGATTTATAAGTTGAGTCCTAACTCCCAGCACCTCAGAATGTGATTGTATTTGAAGATAGGATATTTAAAGAGGTAACTGAGTACATGAGGTCACTGGGGTAGGTCCTAATCCAATATGACTGGTGTCCTTATACAAGAGGAGAGTGGGATATGGACAGGCAGAGGGAAAACCATGTGAGGACACAGGGAGAAGGCAGCCATCTACAAACCAAGGAGATAAGCCTTAGAAGAAACCAACCCTGCTGATGCCTTGATCTTAGACTTCCAGCCTCCGGAACTGTGAGAGAATGGATCTTTGTTGTTCTTGTTGCTGAAGCTGCCCAGCCTGCGGTGTTGGTTATGGCAGCCCCCAGCAGACTAACACAGGCACTTCACCTCTGTGGTCTTCCTCTCAAAAACCCATGACCCCATTCCAATCATGAGAAAAACGTCTGACAAATCCCAACTGAGGGCCATTCTACAAAATATTTGACCAGTCCTCCTCAAAATTGCTAAGGTTATTTAAGGTCAAGGTAAAAAAAAAAAGTCTGAGAAACTCTCACAGCTAAGAGGAGCTTAAGCAGGCATGACGATGAACTGTACTGTGGTGTCCTGACTGGGGTCCTCAAACAGAAAAAGGGCATTAAGTAAAAACTGAGGAAACCTGAACAAAGTGTGGGCTTCAGTTAATCGTGACAAATGTACCACACTCTTGTCAGATGTCAATAATAGGGGAAACTGGATGTGAAGGATATGAAGAGTCTGTATTCTCTTCACAATTTTTTCTGTAAATCTAAAAGAATTTTAAAAAATTAAGCTTATTTTAAAAAATTTAAAATGTTTAGACATTTTAATAAAGATATGCAAAGTGGCCAATAAGCACATTAAAAGATGCTAAAAATGATCATTCATTAGGGAAACATAAATTAAAACTACAATTAGATGCCACTATAATAAGAAAAGAAATAAGTATGGGCAAGGATGTGGAGCACTTAGAATCCTTTCCCTGATGGAACTTTAAAATGGAATGGCCACTCTGGGAGGGAAATTGGCAGTTTTGTAAAATGCTAAGCATAAACATACCACAAATATCCAGGAATCCCACTCTGATATACTTACAAAGAGACGTGAAAGTGAATATTCAGACATGTTATTTGTAATAACCCAAAAGTGGAAATAACCCACATGTGTCGTCAACTAATAACAGATAAATCAAATGTAGTGTATCCATACAGTGGAATTCATACAGTATTCAAATGTGGTGTATTCATTACTTAACAATAAAAAGGAATAGCGTTCTGTTACAACATGGATGAATCTTGAAAACATGCTCAGTGAAAGAAACCAGACACAAAAGACTACATACTTATTATTCATTTTCATTATTATGGAATCTCTAGAAAAGACAAATCAATTGAGACAGAAAGATCAATGGTTGCGTAAGGCTGGGGATGAGAATGAGGACTGACAACAAACTGGCACAGGCAAAATGTGGGAACAGTAGAAATGTTCAAAACTGGGGTGGTGATGATCGCTGCACAACTATAAACTCCCTAAAAATCACTGAGTTATACATATAGAGTGAGTGAATGTTATGGTATATAATTATACCTTAATGACACTGTAAAAAATATAACCAACAAGATAGTGAGGCATAGATGAATCAAGACTGGCAAAATGTTGATAATTTCGTAAGCTGGGTGACAGGCACAGTAGATTCATTATGCTATTCCTTTTACTTTTGTTTATGTTTGAAATTTTCATGATATTCCTTTCCCAAGGACACACAGGTTTTCATAAAATCCCTGAGCATACAGGGTTGGTGTTATTTACATGCCTTCCTCCCTCTCCCATAGATGGTGAGTTTTGTAGGTGTAGGAGTCAGTTTCCTGTTATTGTTATTATTATTATATTTCCAGGGTCTGACTCAGAGGCTGGCAAATAAATGCTAGTTGACAGAATCTTTCAAATAAAATAAGGAGGGAGAAAAAATAAATAATTGGTAACAATGGGAAAGACCATTTTGCAAAAGCTAACTCAAGTTTCTCAAAAGGAAATATTTTAAGTACTCAGAACTTCAAGATGACACTTTACTTCAAAAATGCATGTGACCGTTGGGTTTTCTGTAACATTCTGTACATTAGGAGGGCTAATATTAGTAGCAACCCATCAGTGATGGGTCCCTGGTTCTCAAATTGTTATAAAATATTTGAAGCACTCTACATAAAATAACACTAAACAAAACTGGATCATTTTTTAAATTTTATTTAAATTTAATTATTGTTCAAGTACAGTTTTCGGTCTTTTACTCCCATCCCAGCTCCACCCCAGTGCTCCCCACCTCCCTCCTATTCCCCCCCGCTTAGTTTTTGTCCATGTGTCCTGTATACTTGTTTCTGTGAATCCTTCCCCTTTTCTCCTGAAATTCTCTCTCCTCTGGTCCTTGTCAAATGGTTCCTTTTTAGGTCGGGATTTCATAACGACTCAGGGTCCTCATTGTGACTTTCCTTACCCATCACATTATTGTAGAAAATGTTCTTTGACCCTATTCTGATAAATTTCCTGTTTTAAAAAAATGTGGTTTTCTTGCCAATAGACTGTCCTCTGAGACACGCATTAAGCAAGAAATCTTTGAATAATATTCCAGATTTGCTAACAAAGAAGTGCAGCTCACCTTAAAAAACAGGCCTGCCTAGTGACAGAAGGCAAAAAGAAAGGTACTTCGATTACACACTCTCTAGGGGCCGGGCAAGTGCTAGGTCTTGAGAAGTTATTGCACTAACCCGCGCGACAGTCCTGTGAAAGAAGCGAGGAAATGGGGCCACACAAGGGGCGTTCTTTTACTATCCAGAGCAGCAGGACACCCAGCAAGCTCCAAGTCCCTAGAGCTCCAGGGAGCGCAGCAGGTCCAGCTCTCGGGCGCCACCTAGCGTTGACTGCTACCGGAGTCGGCCCCACAATCTGCAATCACTGGCCCTGAACAAAATAAAGCAGAAGGAACATCTGTATTTCACTGTCCGTCGTGGCCCTAGCGCCCCCTGCGCATGGAGTCCTGCAGGCATTGAGGTACAAGCCCTCTGGGGTTTCTGCTATCGTGGTGCCTGGGGCAGGAAAGGCTGGACTGGATTAGGAGAAAGGGTCCTAGTCCTCCTCCATCTTTCCGGCATCCGTTTTGTGTGTGTGTGTGTGTGTGTGTGTGTGTGTGTGTGTGTGTGTGTAACAGAAGCCGGGAATGGCCCTGAGCACAAGGTCGGTGTGAGGATGGAGAGACTTCCAGCTCTGAAAGTTCGGATCCAAGTGCACAGAATACCTACAGCCCCTAATCCATCCATGGAAAATGGCTGGGTGCTCCTGCAGTCCTTTAACCTTATTAAAGACAAATATCTGGGCGTCCCACCCGGTACTGATTGAACGGGGGCAGGGTGGGGGGGAGAATGGGAATCAGTATTTTCCACTTTTGCCAGATCCCTCTAAAAACACTATGGTATGACTGAGGGTTAAGGACACAGTCTTACACTTGGAGTGAGCCCCATGTCTCATTTGCACTTGCACCCATCTCAGTTGCCTCTTGTGGCACACCCATTTACCACCTTCTTCCAAAATGTTACCCCTCTGAACCAATACCCCTCTGGTCTCTAACTCAGATGGTGTCCCCTCCTGTGCTTTCCTGTCACCTTGGACACTGGCGGCAGAGGAGGGAGGGCTGAGAAGCAGTTACCTGCATTTGCACAGACCAAACAACCAGCAGAATCAGGACTATAGAGCGAAGGGCAGAGAACAGCAGTGGTCATGGGGCAGAGGTAGCCCAGGGCACCAGTTGAGTAGGACAGTGGCTGCGGAGAACTGGTTTCAGAGAGGCAGAGAGGTGGTGAGAGGTGAGGTCATAGAATGTGCTGAGCCTCTGAACCCCCAGTACACATCACAATGTCCCACCACTTACAGAACATGAGTTCAAGGATAGAGTTCTGAAGACTTTCAACCTGTCAACAGCAGAGCTTTGAAACAAGCTCTGGTTCTATGTGGCTACAGAGGCCACAAGCCCATGGTGCTTGCCCTGCCTGGGAGCCTGGCTAAACATATGGATTCCTGGGTCCTGTCCCAGACCCAGAATCTCCAGGTAAGATATTCAGGAATCTCTGGGTTCCCTGGGAGGTTTTTATCATGTACTTGGGAACAGTGTTTCTAAGTTTCCAAACCTGGCTAATAATTCAATTTCTGGTCTCCTCCCCTACAGACTTAAGTCGAAAATTCCTAAACGCTGCTCTTCTCCTTCCACTACTCCATGGAATTCTACTAAATTTTTGGAACCACTCTAATTCGAATTCCACCTCCATCATCCATTGGCTGTGTGATTATGAACAAGCTTATTAACCTCTCTGTGACTCACTTTTCTCATCTGTGAAATGGGATAGTTGTGAAGATTCAGTGAGTTAATGCAAAAACTGCTTAGTGTCTGCTACAGTAAGGACAAAATAATATTGTAGTTAGCCCTTATTATTATCAGTCGTTCTTAGCCCTGAGATGCAGATGAGAAAAACCTTCGTTTGTTTTTAATTTGTTTTTAGATACCAGCACCTAGGTCTCTCTCTAGAGCAGTTCAGTGATTGTGAGGCCCACTGATACTGCATTGGTATTTGCTTTGCTAATTCAGTTATGAGTCATGGAGCTTTTTTACATGCAGATATACAGGTCTGCTATCATTCTTTTAAATTTTCTATTTTGAACCAATGAACCCATTATTTCCACAGCTGTGTTGTTCCATGGTGCACACTCGGCCTAGTCTTTTTAATCCCATGGTAATAGTGTCCATCACAGTGCTCTTCCCCATAACCCTGTGAGATAAGACCACATCCCCTTTTAATGTGGTCAAGTTTAGAGATAGGTGCCACATCCAGGGTCTTGCCACTGCTAGAAAATAGCAAAACAGACAACTGATCTGATCTTTCTTTAATTATTCTTTCTTTAATATATTGTATTGATTTTGCTATTATGGTTGTCCCGATTTCCCCTCTTAGTCCCCCTTCACATGATGCCCCCCTTCCCTCCAGCAATCGCCCTTTAGTTCATGTCCATGGGTCGTACATGTAAGTTTTTTGGCATCTCCACTTCCTATACTATTCTTAACCTCCCCCTGCCTATTTTTTACCTACCAATTTATGCTTCTTATTCCCTTTACCTTTTCCCCCATTCTCCCCCTTCCCCCTCTAGCTGATAACCCTCCATGGATCTCCATTTCAGTGATGCCGTTTGTGTTCTAGTTGTTTGTTTAGTTTGTTTTTGTTTTTTAGATTCAGTTGTTGACAGTTGTGAGTTTGTTGTCATTTTAATGTTCATAGTTTTTATCTTCTTTTTCTCAAATCAGCCCCTTTAACATTTCTTATAATAAGGGCTTCATGATGATGAACTCCTTTAGCTTTACCTTGTCTGTGAAGCACTTTATCTGCCCTTCCATTCTAATTGATAGTTTTGCTGTATAGAGTAATCTAGGTTGTAGGTCTTTGATTTTTATAATTTTAAATACTTTTTGGTAGTCCCTTCTTGCCTGCAAAGTTTTTTTAAAGAAATCAGCTAGTAGTGTTATGGGAACTCCTTTGTAGGCAACTCTCTGCTTTTCTCTTGCTGCCTTTAGGATACTCTTTATCTTTAACCTTTGGCAATTTAATTATGATGTGTCTTGGTGTGGTCCTCTTCGGGCCCGAATTGTTTGAGACTCTGTGCTTCCTGGACTTGTATGTCTATTTCCTTTACCAAATTAGGGGAGTTTTTTTTCATTATTTTTTCAAATAAGTTTTCCATTTCATGCTCTTCCTCTTTTCCTTCTGGCACCCCTATGATTAAGATGCTGGCCCTTTTGGAGATCTCCTAGAGTCTTCTTATTCTCTCCTTGTTTTTTTGAATTCTTATTTCTTCATTCTGTTCTGGTTGACTATTTATTTATTCCTTATGTTCCAAATTGTTGATTTGAATCCCAGCTTCCTTCCCTTCATTGTTGTTTCTCTGTCTGTCGATTTTTGTTCATTTCACTTAGTGTGGCCTTTATGTCTTCCCTTATGCTTTTCCCATACTCAGTGAGTTCTCTGAGCATCCTTATCCCCAGTGTTTTGTATTCTTCATCTGATAGGTTGGCTCTCTCCATTTCATTTAGTTCTTTTTCTGCTTTTTTTTTTCTGTTCTTTCATTGAGCCATCTTTCTTGGTCTCTTCAATTTGGCAGTCTCCCTGTGTTTGTTTCTGTGTATTAAGTAGAGCTGCCTTTGTTACATCCTGTCCTTGCGAGCAAGAAGGTCGGAGACTGCTGGGTAGTCAGAGGTGTTTTATTGGCCAAAGTTTCAAAGTTTTACCTGCGCAGGGGCGAACTCTCGGGGTGCCTCCAGAGACACACGAGTGCCAAAATGGCTGCAAATGAGAGTCGCGCCTGGCGCTTACAGCCTGGGGTTTTTATTGGGGTGAGCAAGCAAGCAAATACAGAAGCAGACGTAGCTGTTAGCAATTGGCTATCCCAAGAGGAAACACATGGCTATGTTCTCTGCTTGCAACAATGGATACTTTTCTGCAAGGACAAGGTCATGCACAAGGCGGTTTATCTTGTTCAGCACTCTTTGTACTTTCTGTACTTTCTATCTTCTTTGCTGAGACAGTCTGGAGCCTGCCTCGGGTTCCTCTTGGCTACTTTTATCTAATTCCGGGCCTAACACCTTGATTTTCTCTCTTAGTACACCTGTTAAGTTGTATTGGACAGAGTCTTAGGTATTTGCCAGAGTGAGGCCACCTGCTTCTCCACTTTGTGGCTCTGAATGTGGGGGAGTGTTCAGAGAGGGGACAGTGCCACTGCTTGGCTGCTGGAGGCTTGCTCAGCACTCACCCTGCTTCCAGTCACTTTACCCAATTCCTGTATGTGACTGATGCCCCTCTAACTGTTTCCCTGGTACTGGTTCCCAGAGTGGATGGGTTTGAGTATGTTCTAGGACTGTGTGGGCCCTTTAAATGGACTATCCTGGGAGATTGGCAGTTTATTCCACCACCCCAACCCCCCACTGATTTTTACAGCTAGAAGTTACAAGACTTTATTTTCCCGGCACTAGAACCCTGGGCTTCATGGTCTGGCCTAAGGCTGGGATTGCTCGCTCCCCAGGTATCCTTCCTGATTTTTATCCATCACATATGAATGTGGGACAGCCCTTCCCACTGGCCACTGCTTGCTGCTCTCACACCATGTCCTCTCTGCCCCAACTCTGGTCTCTACCTCTCCTGTCCGTCTGGATGAATGTTTCTTCTTTAAATCCTTGGTTGTCAGACTTCCATATATTCAATTTTCTGGTGGTTCTGGGTGTTTTTTTCTTTTGAGGTTAGTTGTGATCCTTCTTATAGTCGTGCAAGACAGAAAAATGTGTCTACCTACATCTCCACCTTGACTAGAAGTCCGATACTGGTACACTCTTGATTTTTATGTATTGATTCTATGTCCAGGAACATTGTTAATGTCTTTTATTAATTTTAACATTTATCAGAAGACTCTTTTGAATTGTCTTTTTATAGAATCCTTATCTAAGTATAATGACTGTCTTAGGTTTTTTTCCCCCTTCCAACCCTTACATCATTTACATTTTTTCCTTACTTACTACATTGGCTAAATACTAATTAGAAATGATAGTAGTGAGCCTCTTTATCTCATCCACAATCACAAGCTGAAAACTTTCAACTTTTTACCTAGCATAATATTTACCTTAGGTTTCTTTTTATCCTCACCCAAGGATATTTTTTCATAACTTTTAGAGAGAGGGAAAGGAGAGAGGAAGGGAGAGAGAGAAACATTGATGTGAGACAGAAGCATCAATTAGCATCTGCACATGTCCTCAGATCACACACACCCAGACCGGGGATCCAACAACAATATAGGCATGTGCCCTGAGAGGGAATCAAACCTGCCATGTTTTGGCTACAGGATGACTAGATTGAGGACTCCAACCAACTGAGCAACCAGAGCTATCATAGGTTTTTTATTGACATTATTTATTCGATTCAGGAAGTTTCATTCTTTCCTGTGAGTTTTTATTATATATGAATGTCAAGTTTTAGCAAACAGGTTTTCTGTAAGACTTAAGATGATCATGAATATTTGTTTAATGTGTTAATGAAGTAAATTTAATTAATTGATTTCCTAATTTTAAATCAATATACATTCCCAGGATAAATTTATCTTTTTGCCATTTTTAAAATTTTGTTTCTTTTACTTTTATTTTTAATTATATTTTATTGATTATACTATTACAGTTATTCTGATTTTTCCCCCTTTACCTCCCTTCATCCAGCAGCCCCCCTCCCTCAGGCAGTCCCCCTAACCCTTGTTCTGTCCACAGGTCACACATGTAAGTTCTCTGGCTACTCCCTTTCCTATGCTGTAGTTTGCATCCCCGTGGCTATTCTGTAACTACCCATTTATACTTATTCCTCTCACCTCTCACCCATTCTCCCACACCCCTCATTCCATCTCTTTATCTTTAATCTTTGGCATTTTAATTGTAAGGTGTCTTGGGGTGGGCCTTTTTGTGTCCATCTTTTTGTGACTCTCTGTGCTTCCTGGACTTGCATGTCTATTTCCTTCACCGAATTAGGAAAGTTTTCTTTCATCATCTTTTTTCAAATAGTTTTCCACTTTATTGTTCTTTCTCTTCTTCTGGCACCCCTATGATGCAAATGTTGGGTTGCTTAAAGTTGTCCCACAGAACGCTTACACCGTCCTTGCTTTTTTTTATTTTTTATTCTCTTATCTTCTTGTTGTTCTGATTTGTTGTTTTTTGCTTCCTTATGTTTCAAATCATTGATTTGATTCTCAGCTTCATTCACACTGCTGTTGTTTCCCTGTAAATTTTTCTTTATTTCAATTAGTGTATCTTTCTTTTATGATTGGATCTTTTTTTTTATGTTGAAATCCTCACTAATTTCCTTGAGCATCTTTATAACCAGTGTTTCAAACTCTGCATCTGATAGAGTTGCTTATCTCCATTTTGTTTAGCTCTTTTTCTGGAGTTTTGATCTGTTATTTCATTTGAGCCATGTTTCTTTGGCTCCTCATTTTGGCAGCCTCCCTGTATTTGTTTCTTTGACTCCATGTCTTGATAATCTGGCCTAATGTAGTAGGTGTCACAGCCTCGCCTATCACCCAAGCTGGGTACTCAAGGTTCACCCTTCCTGTGGGCTGAGAACACTCTCCTCTTATAGTTGAGCCTTGGTTGTTTTTGGCAGATCTATGGGAGGGATTTACCCATGCCAGTCAATCTAAGGACTATCTGTGAGCACTGACCACTAGCCTCAGATCTGCTGTACAGGGGGAGGCTGGTGGTGGTGCTCCAACGTGGTCCGTAGCTGTCCACTGGGTGCACTGGCCCTGGGGTTTAGAAGGTGGTGTAGGCCAAGGTCAGCATCCTTCACACCCCACCCTGTGTTTTGCCTAGGTCCACCCTGCCTGAGTTATAAAGCAATCTGAGATGGCTGCTACTTGTGCTAGTTGTGGAGATTTCCAGGAGAAACCAAGCTGTGAGTCTAGGCTGCTAGTTCCTTGCCTGGGGCTCAATGAGGCCAGCTGCTCCATGTTTGAGAGGATTTATGAAGTTGTGAAGCCCCTGCCATTCATATGGAAAAGGAGCTTGGATGGGCCCATAAATTGGATGGGGCGGAGCCTCTGGGGATCTTCAAGACAGATCAAACAGTGTTAACCAGTTTGATTAAATCTTAGATATGGCGGAGCCTAGAGGAAGTGAGTCTGAGCAGGTCAGTCTGTGTATGGGTTCTTTAAGAGGAACTGCTTGAAGCTCCAGAAGTTTCTTCTACTGACTCAATCCCCAATGGTTTTTGCAGGCAGAAGTTGTGGGGGACTTGTCTTCCTGGCACTGGAATCCTAGGCTGGAACTCCTCACTCCGGAGATATCCCTCCCTAATTTTCATCCACCACATGAGGATGTGGGATCAGCCCATTTCACATCTGCTCCCCTCCTACCAGTCTGGATGGATGTAATTTCTTTAATTCCGTAGTTGTCAGACTTCCATTCAACTTGATTTCTATTGGGTCTGAGCGATGGCTGTTTTATATTTTAGTTGTAATTTTGTTGTGATTGTGTGAAGAGGCAAGCCATGTCTGCCTACACTGCCATCTTGCCCAGAAATCTGGCAAGGATAAATTTGATCGTGGTATATTATCCATTGATATATTGCTCAGTTCAGCTTGTTTTATTTTAAGATTATTGCACCTACATTCATGAATGAAATTGGCCTGTGTCTTCTCTTTCTAGTTTTATTTTTGTTCAGTGCTAGTGTAAAAGTAATGCTAGCCTCCTAAAATTAGTTGGTCAATCTTTTTTACTTTCTGGAAGATATATATAAGTAAGCATATTTTTTCTTTCTTCAGTGTTGGTAGAAACCCCAATGAAACCATTTGGGTCTTGAATTTTCATCATCAGATGTTTTTAAATCACAGATTTTATTTCTTTAATAGTTATAGCACTAAGCTTTTCTATTTCTTTTTATGTGACTTAGGTTGTATTTTTCTATAAATCTTTTCATTTCACCTAAACTCTCAATTTATTGGCATAAAGTTATTAATCATATCCTCTTATTTTTGTGGTGAAGTCCCTTTTCATTTCTTATACTTGCTATTCATGCCTTCTCTTTTCTTAATCATTCTCACTGGGGGTTTATCAGTTTCATTAGTCTTTTTAGTTTTGGTTTTGTTGATTCACTTGTGTGTTTTCTTTTACATTTATTTATACTTTTAAATTATTTTTCCCATCTACTTTTGTTGGATTTATTTTTTCTTATTTTCCTAACCTCTTAAAACGAATGCTTAATTCATTTATTTTAGCCTTTTTTTCTTCCTTAAAATATGCAATTAAGGCTATAAATTTTCCTTCAGGCATTGCTTTAGCTTTATTCAATAAATTTTGATGTGTTATATTTTTCATTATACATTATTTGGTTCAAAATAATTTCTCATTTCCATTTTTATTTCTTCTGGGACCATGTATTATTTATTTGCTTATTTATTGGCTACATTTCTTTTTATTTCCTTATTATGAATTATTTTTAAGACTATTTTTTATTTTTAACTTACAGTTCATGTAGAATATTATATTAGTTTCAGGTGTAATTAGACATTTATATAACTTATTAATTGATCACCCCCATAAATCTTATACCCATCTGATACCATATATAGTTATTACAGTATTTTTACTGTATTTTCTATGCTGTACTTTTCATCCCTGTAAGTAGTCTCTAACCTCCAATTTGTACTTCTTTACCCCTTCACGTTTTTCACCCATTCCTCCAGCCCCCCTCCCATCTGGCAACCATCAAAATGTTCTCTATATCTATGAGTCTGTTTCTATCCTGCTTATTCATTTATTTTGTTTTTTCATATTCCATATGTAAGTAAAATCCTATGTCATTTGTCTTTCTCTGTCTGACTTATTTCACTCAGCACAATACCCTCTATCCCCATTCCTGTTGTGGCAGATAGCAAGAATTCATTTTTTATGACTGAACATATTCCAGTTTATATATGCACCACTTCTTCTTTATTCATTCATCTTTTCATGGACACTTAGGTTGCTTCCACATCTTGGCTATTGTAAATAATGCTGCAGTAAATGTATGAATGTATATACCTTTTTGGTTTAGTGTTTTGGGTTTCTTTGGATAAATACCCAGAGGTGGAATTGCTTGGATTCTTCTTTGTCTCTTGTATAGACTTTGTTTTAGAGTCTATTTTGTCTGGTGTAAGTACTGCTGCCTTAGCTTTTTTTTCTCTTCTATTTGTATGAAATATCTTTTTCCATCTCCTTACTTTCACCCTGTATGTGCCTTTTAATCTGACATGAGTCTCTTGTAGATAGCATACATAGGATCTTGATTTTTTAAATCCATTCAGCCACTATATATCTTTTGATGGAGCATTTAAGCCATTTGCATTTAGAGTAATTATTAATAAATAGGTATTTATTGCTATTTTATTACTCATACTTTTGATTTTTTGTTCTTATTCTTCTTCTTAAAGAAGATTCTTTAACATTTCTTTGTAATACTGTTTAGGTAGTGATGAACTTCTTCAGATTTTTCCTGTCTGGGAAACTATTTGTCTTTTTTTGTCTTTAACTTTCAGCATTTTAATTATGATGTATCTTGGTGTGGGCCTCTTTGGATTCATCTTGTTTAGGATTCTCTGTGCTTCCTGGGCTTGTAGGTCTGTTTCTTTCACCAGGTTAGGGAAGTTTTCTATTATTTTTTCAAATAGATTTTTCATTTTCTCTCTCTCTTATTCTGGCATCCCATGATGCAAACTGTGGTATGCTTGAAGTTGTCCCAGATGCTCCTTACACTATCCTCATTTTCTTTTTGGATTCTTGTTCCTTTTTGCTTGTGTGTGTGTGTGTGTGTGTGTGTGTGTGTGTGTGTGTGTGTTAAAATTTTAGTTATTTATTTTTAGAGAGAGAGGAAGGGAGGGAGAGAAACATCAATGTGTGGCTGGTTGTCTCTCATGCACACCTTACTTGGGACCTGGCCTGCAATCCAGGCATGTGCCCTGACTGGGAATTGAACCAACAGCCCTTTCATTTGCAGGCCAACACTCAATCTACTGAGCCACACCAGCAAGGGCTGTTTGGGTGTTTTATGCTTCCTTCTCTTCCTTCTAAATCACTGATTTCATCTTCTGCTTCATATACTCTAGCGTCGATTCCCTGTAATGTATTCTTCATTTCAGTTATTGTATTCTTCATTTCTGACTGTTCATATTTTTAATCACCATTTTTGTTTTCTATCTCTTTTTTGAAGTTCTCATATGCATCTTTATAATCTGTGTTTAAAACTTTGCATCTGGTAGGTTGCTTGTCTTCATTTTGTTTAGTTCCTTTCTTGGAGTTTTGTTCCATTCTTTCATTTGAGGCATATTTCTTTGTATCTTCACTTTGGCTGCCTTCCAGTATTTTTTCCATGTATTAAGAGGAGCTTCTACACCTCCTAGTCTTAATAGAGTGGCCTTATGCAGTGGGTGCCTCAAGAGCCCAATAGTGCAGCCTCTAGGCCACCTAAGCTCGGCTCTCCTGCTGTGCTCACCTGTGTGGGTTGTGTGCACTTTCCTGTTGTAGTTGAGCCTTGAGTGCTGATGGCATGACAATGAAAGGGTTTTATCCCAGGCTAATTGGCTGCAAGGACTGGCCATGACCATGGTCAAGGATCTTCTGTGCAGGGGCTGACCTCACAGAGCAGGAGTCGTTTCAGCAGGGCTCTGGTGCTTGCTGAGTGTGTCACTTGTGAAAGCAGTTCTTCAGTGTGTTCTTAAGTTGTCCACCAGGTCCTGGCCCTGGGGCCTCCTGGGAGATTCAGGCCAAGGTAACTGCCACATGTGCCCTGCCCAGGGTCACCTGGCATGAGCTACAGAGCAATTTGAAGATGGCTGCTACTTGTGCTGGGCTTGGAGATGCCTAAGAGAGGCCAAGCTGGGAACCTTGGTAGGGTACTGCTATTGACAGGCTTGGGGCCCAGAATACACAGAGGGCAGATGGTTCTTGTTTGAGAAATTTTAAAGAAGTCCACAGCATGAAACAAGTCAGACCATTTTTATGGGAAAAAAAATTGGAAATGGCATTGTGGGCCGGAGAGTTGTGTCAGGTAGGATCTCAGGGAATCACTGGTGCAGGGTAAAAATGTTAGCCAGGTTGACGGAGATTCAGATATGGGGGTCTGTCTGCTGGTTACGTGAAAGGAGGTCTCATCAAAGGAACAATGGACTCTTGTCAGTAATTCTGTCTGGGAGAAAGTGCTCCTCCAGCTCCTGCTCTGATACCGAATAATTCAGTTCCTTCCCGAATATGCCTGTTACCTTTTGAGTAAAGGGCAGTAAAGGTCTTCTTATTAATGCTGTAGGTCTCATCAGTATGCTCTACCAACTAATGGACAGAGAGGGTGACATTGTAGGGCTAGCCACAGTGTCAGACACTTTGGGTAAAGGTACCACAGTGAAGGTGTTCCCAATGTGGTCAGGATACCCTTTATGGATCCTGCTGATGAGCAAGGTACTCATTCCAGAGCCTATGCCCCTGCTCAGTGAGTGGGTTAGCTGGAAGCCCTGAAGGCAGTCACAGCTCTCAGGCTCCTTCCATACCATGTCCAGGACTGAGTCAACCAACTCAACCCTCTCTGTATAGTGGCCCTTGGTCCAATTATTGCCTGCTCCAGACCGACCAAAACCAAAGTTGTATGGTCTGAAGATCTGGCCAAAAGGACCTGAGTGAAAAGAGTCCATCATCCTTTATTCTAGATCCTCCAAGATAGCATGAGGAACATATTTTCTACCTGTGGCTTCACTGTAATATATGAAGATGTGACCCAACTGCTGGTTGCTGTCCCTGTGGTAGGTGCCAGTGAAGTCAATGCCATGCTTATCACTGGTCATCTCCTAGAACTTAGCACTAATCCAGTTGCCACACTGGTCAGCCTGGATGTGCATGATTTCCCTCATGGGTCAAATTAATTTTGTTTGCTCACCTCAAAGTGTGTACAGAACAAGAAAATATGAATTTTTCCTCTATTTCAGCTTTTCCATTAGGGGCAGGTTTCACAAGTTGTTCTTTAACACTCAGTCACTCACCTCATCTCTTTCCCCCCTTTCCACATTAAACAAAGGCATCTTACTCAATTTATATAAGATTTAAGAAGTAAATCTCCCAGCCACGGACCCATTCAAGATTAGCAAACACCTTATAGGTCCTCCACCTAAGTCTCCTGTGGGCTCACCTCCTTCATTAGGGCTCCCTGCATGCACAGCCCCTCTCACACCAGGACAGGTTTCCCTAGTTCTGTGAGCTGGCTTCCTCCCTGCCCTCTCTACATTTGGGCTCTGGCCTGCTTCCTAGGCATGTATATGGGGGGTCCAGCTAGCAGGTTGACTTCCTGTGGATTGATTGACAGTGTGTGGTCTTGGTGGCTCTGCCCAGGGCTGTGTGTGTCAGGGGCCCCATCACAAGTAGGTGAGGATTGTCCCACTGCCAACAGCTTAGGAGAGGGAATGCTAGAACACATGCATTGTACCCCCAACAGAATTGCTTTCTTCTTCTGTCCTGGGAAATATCTGGCTGAAACCTTCCTAGTTTAGGCAACCAAAGAATTGAGTAAAGGAAAGATCTCTCATCTCTCTCACACCTACCCTTAGTGTAGTGCTAAGGAAATTTCAAAACATCAAACTTTTAATTTTAGTCCATGTCCTTTCATTAAATCCCCTTTTCCCACCATTTTTGTTTGTTTTACCACCTTTCCAGCCAATCAGGAAAGCTTAAATATTTCTAGAGGGGGGAAATACCCTGGTAGAATAATCAAACAGAATGGATAGAGAAATCTTATAGTGGTTTGTTTTTCAGTCCATGGCAATGACAACAATGTTTCAAAGACATGGATCATGCCCATGTGCTATGAGACAGGCTCAGAGATAAGCCATGGTAAGACAGGCAGAGCATCTCTTAAATGTATGATACGTTCTTCAATTATTCTTTTTGAGCCTCACCTACTTAAGTTTAAAATTTCTCTGTGGACACTTCCTAAAGAGTTCTGCTTTGTGCATGCATTGGTTGATACCTGCCCACAAAAGCAAAGAGCCCCACTCTGCACAGGTGCAGGTTGATACCAGCTTAAGGCTAGAACCTAGAAAGCAAAGAAATCTACTGTGCACCTGCATGAACAACTGAGCCCTATATAAGTCAGACACTGGAAGCAGTTGAGGGAGCCATATTCTTCATTAATATATGCTCCCTTGATGTCTCAAACTCTTTCTCCTCCTTGCCATCCACTTTGTTTTCAGTAAACCCCTTCTTTTGTTTTTTTAAGTATTTTATTGATGATGCTACTACAGTTGTACCATTTTTTTCTCCCCTTTATTCACCCCTGCCCTACAACACCCTCCCACCAGCATTCCCCTCCCTTAGTTCATGTCCATGGGTCATACATATGAGTCACATAAGTTCTTTGTCTTCTCCATTTTCTATACTATTCTTAACCTCCCCCTGTCTATTTTGTACCTACCATTTATGCTTCTTATTCCCTGTATCTTCCCCTGCTTCCCCCCCCCCACTGATAACACTCCATGTGATCTCCATTTCTGTGAATCTGTTCCTGTTCTAGTTGTTTCCTTAGTTTGTTTTGTTTTTGTTTTAGGTTCAGTCGTTGAGAGTCGTGAGTTTATTGTCATTTTACTGTTCATAGTTTTGATCTTCTTTTTCTTAAATAGTCCCTTTAAAATTTCATATTATATTATTATAACATATTAATAAGGGTTTATTATAAGATCTTGGTGATGATGAACTCCTTTAATTCAAACTTATCTGGGAAGCACTTTATCTGCCCTTCCATTCTAAAGGGTAGCTTTTCTGAATAGAGTTATCTTGGATGTAGGTCCTTGATTTTCATGACTTGGAATACTTCTTTCCAGACCCTTCTTGCCTGCAAGGTTTCTTTGCAGAAATTAACTGATAGTCTTATGGGAACTCCTTTGTAGGTAACTGCCTCCTTTTTTCTCTTGCTGCTTTTAAGATTCTCTCCTTATCTTTAATCTTTGGTAATGTAATGATGTGCCTTGTTGTGTTCCTCCTTGGGTCCACCTTTGGGACTCTCTGAGCTTCCTGGACTTACTGGAAGTCTATATCCTTTGCAGATTGGGGAAGTCCTCCCTCATAATTTTTTCAAATAAGTTTTCAGTTTCTTGCTCTTCCTCTTTTCTTTCTGGCAACCCTATAATTCAGATGTTGGAATGTTTAAAGTTGTCCTAAAGGTTCCTAAACCTCTCCTCATTGTTTTGAATTCTTGTTTCTTCCTTCTGCTCTGGTTGCATGTTTATTTCTCCCTTCTGCTCCAAACTGTTGATTTGAGTCCTGTTTTCTTTCTCTTCATTGTTGGTTCCCTGTAATTTTTCTTTATTTCACTTCATATAGCCTTTCACTTTCTCCACTATTATGTGACCATACCCAACCATTTTTGTGAGCATCCTGATTACCAGTGTTTTGAACTCTGCATCAGATAGGTTGGCTATCTCTTCATTGCTTAGCTCTTTTTCTGGAGTTTTGATCTGCTGTTTCATTTGGGACATACTTGTTTGTCTTGCTGCAGCTGTTACATTGTAAGGGGCAGAGCCTTAGATATTTGCCAGAGTGGAGCAACCCACTTTGCTGCATTATAACACAGTATGTGGGGGAAGGGTCCAAGAGGGAACGATACTGCTTGCTCAGCTCTTGGCGCTTTCAGTCACTTTCCCTGCTACCCACAAGCAGATTGGGCCTTTCTGGTGCTGATTCCCAGATGGGTTGGTTTGTGTGCCTTCTAGGACCCTATGGGTCTCTCTAACAAACTCTCCTGTGAGGCTAGGAGTTTCTCCCATCACCACAACCCTGAAGATTTTTATACCCAGAGGTTTTGAGGCTTTATTTTCCTGGGCTGGGACCCTGGGTTGTGCAGTCTGTCTTGCTCCCTAGTTGTTCCTCCCAGTTTATCTACACATAAATATGGGACCTCCAGCCTCCACCTCGCCAACTCAGTCATCCAGCTGCCACCTTGCTGTTCATCCTCTCAGCCCCAGCTACCTGTCTCACCCATCCTACCAGTCTGGATGAACATTTCTTCTTTAACTCCTTGGTTGTTGGACTTCCATGCAGTTCAATTTTCTGGCAGTTCTGGTTGTTTTTGTTTTTAAATTTGTTGTCATTCTTTTGGTTGTGCAAGGAGGCAAAGTGTATCTACCTATGCCTCCATCTTGGTCAGAAGTCTGTTCAACAAAGTCTAAACTCCTTCTTTTGAATCTATTTTGCCTCCATCCTTGATTTTTGTCTTGAGGAGGGGGAAGTGACTTTGCCAGTGACTATGGGAGATGCCTGTCCTGAAAAGATCCTATCAACACAGCAGCGCACATCCTGGGAAATCTTGCACTGTGCTAGACCAAGACTTCAAAGTTCTGGCCCCTGGAAATTAAAACTTTGTACTTATAATGTCCAGCAGGATTTTGTGTTCCTCACAGCCAGCCCACATGGGCTCTGTTTGTTATTTATCTAATATCTCAGCATTATCTCAGAACCCATGTTTTTCTGACTGCAGGAGTGATACCCCTACCTGAATTCATTACCAAGGAAGAAGATCATGGGATTCATAACAGGATGGGTGTTTTTGGCCCACTTAATCCATCAAATGATCTACTTAGTCCTTAAATATCTTCTGCTCATCCATTTAGCAGATATTTAATGAGATATTGACAATAGGGTGGTGGAAAAATAGCAGGACTGAATTTAGTGGACAACTCATCCTTGTGAAATTATGAACTAAGCTATATGGCAGCAAAGTCAGGCCCTGGGAAGGATAAGCTTTTGCTGTGGACCAAGGGACTTGAAGTAGCCTTGGGGTCAGGAAAGCCCCCAGAGGACGGGATAGCTGAGCTGACCTTGAAAGGATGAGGAGGGGTTTGGGGTCATGGAACTTCTAGGGAATTTCACTGGACACCAAAGCCCCAGGGAGCTCTAGCAAGGTAGGTCAGTTGGTTGGAGTGTTGTCCCTATATGCTAAAGTTGCAGCCAGTCAGGACACATATAAGAATCAAGCAATTAATGCACAAATAAGTGGAACAACAAACTGATGCTTGTCTATCTGTCTGTCTGTCATATACAAATAAAATTTTTTTATAAGTCCAGAAAGCACAGTGTCTTTCAGTGATTGATGGAAGGCTGACAGCCAGGTAGGAGACTTTAGCAGACTTCAACTGGCACACACTGGTACTGCTGGCCCAAGCATTAAAATCTAAATGCTTTCCTGTCACCCCACCCCTCCCAAGGGACCCTTGAACCTTCCTAAGTCCAGCAAGTAAAGGGCTTGCCTGGCCCGGAGGGAGCCTCCCGAACCCTGCTCCCCTGCTGCACGCTTCCTTCTGGTTGGTTATGCCCACGCTGTTCCTTCTCAGGTCCCACCTATTCCCTTGCATGAGGTGTTGCTGGCCCCAGTGTCCTGCTCTCCTTGGACTTGCCCCAAAGCTCTCCCTGAAGTGGCATGGGCATGATCCCATGCTGAAGCTGCTGCTCCCACCCAGGCTCCACACACAGAAGTGGGGTTACACAGGATGCCCTGGGCTCAGCCATAGGAAATGCTGCCAGAAAGCTGAATGTCCAAGCAGCTTCACTCATCTGCTTTCCGGGGGCACCTGTTGGGTCACAGTACTTTCTTATGATCTCTTCATTCCCTCAGTTCTCCCCAGGTTTTCCCCTCCATTGGGCTAAGCTGAGTGACACCAAAGTGCCATGAATTCCTCTACACTGTCTGGGTGAAGAGAGGATAAGGAGGTAGGGCTGGGGTCTAAGCCCTCCCCAGCTGCAGCACCCATAGTACCACCCAGCGGGCACACCTGGACGCAAACTGCTCGATTTGCATCTTTCTGCACACATCCATCCATCAAGAGACAGAGCCCAAGACTTGCCTGAACTCCCTTCACTCAAGTATCCAGCTCCAATCATCATTTTCATTGTATTTCCAATAATTCTTCATTAACCCTGAGCCTTAGAGCTTCGTATTCTTACTTTTACTCACAAGTATGTTCTGAGGGTCTGCTGAATGTCAAGGACTCCCCTGGGCATCCCCTCTGGGGGCAAAGGTAGGGAGGACAGGCGACGGTCCTACTCTTGAGAGAGTCTACTGCAGTGAGGGAGACAGGCAACAATCAAGCACACACTTTAGAGCTGAGAGCGTGGCGGTGCTGGATCCCTACAGGAAAGGGAGAGACAGACTAGACTGTCTAAGAAGGTCTGGATGGTCTCTCAGGAGATGGCATGGCAGGAGCAGCCTCACAGATGAGGGAACAGAGAGAAGGCCAAGGTTGGGAAAGAGAGTGATGCATTGAGCAGCAGGGGCTGGGGCTGAAGGGGTGGGAATTAGTATAGAGGGGTTTTGAGAATGGGGGGAGGACCTTGAGCCGAGGAAATATGACTCTGTTGACTTCAGGCATCAAGAAAAGCAAGGAGCCACTTAGTTCAGCTCCCAGGTCCTAGAAGCAGAGTAAAAGCAGAGTCCTCTGCCAGTAGGCCCTACAGGCCATGGCCACCTCACCTGCTGGGCCTCATTGCTCAGCGATGGCCCTGTAGTCTGCCCCTCTGGCTGAGCTCCCTTCCCTCACAGCCCCATGCTGGGTCCCATTTGCTACTTTCTCTCTCTTTTCCATCTTCCAAATCCCAGGACTTCGGAATGTTCTGGCTTCTTTCATCACCCTTGCTTAGACTCTGCCCTCATGGTGGGTGAAGAGGCTTGCATGTGGGGTGCAGTCCTCAGCGCCCTGGTCTCCACAGAGGGACAGCTGGCCAGGCAGCACCCGCCCCCCAATGAAAGCACAGCCACAGGGAAATAATCAGCGTGTTACAGTTCATGTATTACCTGGAACCAAAACAGAGAAAGATTTCCTCCCCTCAGAACACTGGTGTTTCATAATCCCTAACAAGAACCTTCCTGGGTTAAATGATGGTGATGTAGTTAGGGCCCACTGTTAGGAAGTTTGAAGGTGGTTCATTCCCTTCATAGAAGGATTTGCCAGAGTGTTCCTCATGAAGAAAGCTGCTTCCAAACTTTCTTTCTTTTTTTTTATTGTATTTTTTTTCTCCAAAACTTTCAAAGGGAATTTGATTGATATTCAAAATGTCATTTGGCGGGCAAACATTCATCTGCATATCTCTTGGGTGCTGGGCACTATTCTGGCCCCCAGAGTGAGCAGGGCCAAGCTCTGCTCTTCAGGAGCATCCGTGCCAGTGTGGGTGGGCTTCAGGCAATGAACAAACCAGTGAGTTATTTTAACTTGTGATCAAAAGGATAAAATAAGATATTGTGGTGGAGAGGACCTGGAGTGGGGCTGGGGCTCCAAGGAGGAGACACTGAATCAAGCTCAAAATAATGGGGAGGGGGCAGCCTTGTGAAAGTCCAGTGGGAGACTGTTCTACATGGAACAAACAAAGTGCAGAGGTTTTACGTGTTTCATGGGCATGAGGAAGACAGGAACTTGGAGCATAATAAATGGTTATACAGTGGGGGTGGGGCATATCATGCTTACAGCCATGGTAATCAGTGGGGGTTTTTACTCTGAAGGTAAAGGGAAGAAGCTGCTGCAGGGTTTTAAGTGGGAAGTAGTGCATACTGACTTGTAGTTAGTTTGGATATCCCAACAGTGTTGCTGTGCAGAAGATGATCTGGAAAGAGACCTTGGTATACAATATTGCCACACAATTTGGATTAAATTGGATGCCAACCAATTTCTTGGATCCTTTGTACAAAACAGAGAGCAGGCCTCCCCTGTTGTTACAGTGTCTCTTGTGGGCAAGGCAGGGGGGCATGCTGGGAGTAATGTGGAGGAAGCCAGGGGACCTGGCAGGAGGGCTGGCCCCTGAGTGGGCATAACCCACTGCCCAAACCTTAGTACCTGGAGGAGGGGCCTGCTGAGACCCTGAGTGGAGAGGAGCTAATCAGAGTGAGTGTCCATCAGGCTTCTGGCCCTTCGTGTACATTATCCCAGTAAATCCTGACAAATACCTTGAGGTGGGTGTATCAGTCATTCCTTGCCATATAACAAATTACCCCCTAAAATGTGCTGACTTAAACAACAAACATTTATTATCTCACAAGTTCCATTAGTCAGGAATTCAGGAGCAACTTAATTAAATGATTCTTGTTCTGGGTCTCTCAGGAGTTGCAGTTGAGATGTCAGCCGCGGCTGCTGTCATCTAAAGGCTTCCAAGACAGTGCCTTCACATGGCTATTGGCTGGAGGCCTCAGTTCTTTACAAGTGGGCTTCTCTTCATAACAGTTTGGCAGCTGGCTTTCCCAAGGGTGAGTGATCAAAGAGAGGGAGAAGGAGCAGGCAGGGAGCTACGATGGTTCTTTTAGAACCAGGTCTCCCAGGTCTCACACCACAGCTTCTGTTTTATTGTATTAGAAGCGAATTACTAAGTTTGGCCCACACGCAAGGGAAGGGAACTATGTTCACCTTGTAAAGGGGTGAGTATCAAGGAATTTGCAGACATCCTTTAAAACCACTACAATAGACAGCATCATTCCCTTGAAAGTTAATTAACTTGCACCAGGTCACACTGCAAAGAAGTGGCAGGAGTGGGATTAGAACCCAGGGCTCCAGAGCCTGATGCCATGCTGCCAAGGGAGGCAGTCACAGCCCAGGCAGCTGCTGCACTAGTAGAGTCCACGGGCCTCACCGTAGCCCCTGAGGAGACATCTGTACCTGCAAATGTGCTCAAACAACTTGGCCGCTGCTGCTTCGCCAGGCCTTGTTTGCTCTCTTTGGGCTTGGCAGCAACTCTAAGCATCAGAGCAGTACCTGTGCCCTGTTTTTAGAGTCAACCGGCCTCATTTGTCTGTATTTATGGCACACATACCCCTCCCTTTCCTCCAGTTCTCTGGGTACACCAAACAAGTGCTGAATGCTGGGCCATTTGACAAAGCCACCTGTCACAAGGTTAGCTTGCTGGGCCTGGCTCCTCCCTTTCTCAGGTGACTTATTTTCCAAACCCGCCAGCTCAACTTGCATTTCCAAAAATGTCAGAGTTCAGCAACAGATCAGCCTAAGGCCAAATCTAGGCCCCAAACTAGGGTTTTCCCACTGGAAAACCACAACAGTGCAGTAGGGGTTAAGGGGAGTGTGTGCCCAGAGTACCCACCAGGTTCAGATACACACCTGAGTCCAGTTTCTACATATAGTCTGCTGCCTGGGCTAGGGCTGGCTGAAGGCCCGGAGGGGCCAACTCACCAGGTGGACCTCAGGCTCTCAGTGGAGTGAGGCTGAGAAGGGAGGACCAGAGGCCTCCTTTTTCTACTCTTGGTCCATCACCAGGAGATACTTTGGAATCTTGCAAGAGCTGAAGGGAATGTGGTGATGGTATGTGATAGAATTTCTTCAATCACTTCCACCTACGCAATTAAGAGCACATTGATGCTTAAATGGTCTTGGGGAAATTGGAGATATATGTTCAAAAAAATGAAATTAGACCATCTTCTTACTCCACACACAAGAATAAACTCAAAATGGACCAAAGATTTAAATATTAGACTCAAACAAAAGAAAACAAAAAGCCTAGGAGAAAACATAGCCTGTAAGATCTCAGACATCTCTTATAGCAATACTTTTTATGATATAAGGTCTGTCTGGAAAAAGTCCAACCATTGTTAATATAATGAGAATGGTTTGCTCAACTTCGGTGTAAGCCGGCAGCCAAGGGGAGTGGACTGGAATGTGCAGGCATAAACAATAACAACTTCACTGTACTAGTCAGTGGGGGTGTAGACACCATTGAATAAGAATGTGTACTGTGTGGCCATCACATTCAAAATGACTAAGCAAACAGAGCAAGAAATCTACATCAAATTTTGTGTTAAGCTTGAACATTCCTCCAGAGAAACTACTCGGATGAGTCAGAAGGCCACAGTGGGCAACTGGTGATTGGCAGCTTCATCACAACTGTCTGCCCGCTCATGCATCAGATCGCATGCTGAGTTTTTTGGTGAAATATCAAATCACCTGGTGACTCAGCTCCCCTACAACCCAGATGTGATACCCTGTGACTTTGGGCTTTTCCAAAAACTAAAATCGCCTTTGAAAGGGAAGAAATTTCAGACTATTGATGAGATTCAGGAAAATACAATGGAACAGCTGAGAGTGATTGGGAGAACTGTGTGAGGTCCCAAGGTGCCTACTTTGAAGGGGACTGAGGTGTCATTGTCCTATATACAATGTTTCTTGTATGTTGTATCTTCTTTAATAGATGTCTCTATTTTCATATTATATGGCTAGATACCTTCTGGTCAGACCTCATATGTCTCCCTAGGCGAGGGAATCAAAAGAAAAAAATAAAGAAATTGGACTACATAAAACTAAAAAATTATTGTACAGCAAAAGAAACCATCAACAAGGTGAAAAGACAATGCACTGAATGGGAGAACATATTTGCCAATGATACATCTGATAAGGAGTTGATATCCAAAACTTATGAAAAAAACCAGCAATTCATTTAAAAATGAGCGAAGGACCTGAACAGACACTTCTCCAAAGAGGACAAACAGATGGCCAATAGACAGATGAAAAGATGGTCAGTGTCATAATCATCAGGGAAATGCAAATTAGAACTACCATGAGATGTCACCTTACCTATTAGAATGGCTATCAACAATAAATACACAAATGACAAGTGTCAGCAAGGATGTGGGGAAAAGGAAGCCCTTGTACACTGTTGGTGGGAATGCAGACTGGTGCAGCCACTGTGGAAAAAGGTATGAAGTTACCTCAAAAAATTTAAAATGGAACTAACTGCCTTATGACTCAGCAGTTCCACTTCTGAGAATATATCTGAAGAAACCCAAGACACTAATTTGAAAGAATATACAAACCCCTGTGTTCATTGCAGTGTTATTTAGATTACCAAGATTTGGAGGCAGATCAAGTGGCTATCAGTAGATGAGTGGATAAAATGCTGTGGTACATTTACACAATGGAATACTACTCAGCCATAAAAAAGGGAAATCCTACCTTTTGCAAAAGCATGGATGGACCTGAAGAGTATAAAGTGAAATAAGCCAGTCAGAGAAAGACAAATGCTATATAATTTTACTTATACATGGAATCTAATGAACAAAATAAACAAATGAAAGAGAAACAGACTCATAGAGAGCAGCCTGACAGCTGTCAGAGGGGAGAGGTTAAAGAGGGCTGGTGAGAAAGGGAAAGGGATTATGCAAAAAAAACCCTTCATAGACAATCATATGGTAATTACCAGAGGGAGAGGGTGGGGGAATAAATTGCAATGGAAGGAGACTTGATTTGGGTTAGTGAACACATCATATAATATAAATATGAGTATTATAGAATCGTGTTCCCAAAACCTATATAATTTTATTAAGCAATGGCACCCCAATAAGTTTAATAAAAAATTAATTAAAAAAATAACAGATTGATGCTATGGGGAATCTATGGCCTCTCTGAACAAATGCTCTGACTTTTGAGTTTTGGATGATCCATTTGTAAAATAGGAAGAAAAAGAACAGTGTCTACCTCCCAGAGTTGTTGAGAGGATTAAACAACATAATGTGTGGAAAGCTCTTGGCTCAAACTTGACACATAGTATGTGCTCAGAGGACCTTAGCTGTTCAAGTTCATCATCACCATTCATTGAGGTGGCCCTGTTTGATACATTTGTGTTGGCGCTGGCCTAGGTATGTTTTAATGGGGCTGGCCTTCTCTCCATTAGTACTGTACTCCATCAAGGAATGTCATGATCCCATCAATATCGACGCTTAGTTTAATGGCCTGCAGTTTTACCTCTGCAAGTCAGACTCCTGGGGGGTCTGGATGTGGAGAGAGGGAGGGAGTCAAGGCCCTTGCAAGACCAGAACAAGAACCTTCTTGGGTCAGGAGAGAGTGGGGCCCATTCACATCAGACCTACCAACATCTCAGTGGCCAGTTGTGGGTATTTGCTCCGAACCATTTCTATACTCCAGAATGTGGCTCACTATGTAAATAGGTAAAGTATTGTTACTTTGGGAGGTTTACCTGTGGGCTGGTTTGAAGTGTTGAGTAGTAAAGAGAGGACAAAAGCACCCAACAAAGTTCATGGCTGGGTGCATGCTGGCCCATGTGGAGGGGCAGAAGTGGGAGAGAAGTTTGCAAGGGGAAAGAAGAGGCTAGCAATTGGCAGGAGAGTGTGACCCAGGAAGGAGAAATCCTGGACCATGGTTCTGGCTCCACCTCCTATGAGGAAATCAAACAACTCCCACTGCCTATAACTTTCAGCAGCTTTTCAACAAGGCAGCTCTGCTCTCACCTGACCTCCTGAACAAATCAGCCCGTCAACCTGTCCTTGGAGTGCTGAGGCTCACTGTGCCACTTTACAGAATAAGACGTCAGCATTCCTGTCCCTCTGCTATTTGCCACTAAGCCTTTACTATTTACTTTAGAGAGGGAACAGTCCATGCACCTGTACAGGGATATATGAGTGCACACAACCACATATGCAGCATATAAGGGTTTTTGTTTTGTGAGTCATGTGGACCAAACATGATTTTATCCCTTATTTAGAACCCTGCACCTGGCTGGTGTAGCTCAGTGGATTGAGCGCGGGCCTGTGAAAGAAAGGATCACAGTTTGATTCCCAGTCAGAGCACATGACTGGGTTGCAGGCCAATTCCCAGCAGGGGACACATGAGAGGCAACCATACATTGATATTTCTCTCCTTTTCTCCTTCCCTTCCCCTCTAAAGATAAATAAATAAAATCTTTAAAAAAAAGAGAACCCTGCAGGACTTTATGTTTTTTGCTGGGGCTAGCCTTAGGCAAGTCATTAAACATCTGTGTGCCTCAAAGTGAGCAAAACCATAAACACACAGTAAAGTGATGATCAAGGCACCCCTCACAGATTCCTGGCCCCACCTGAGCATCTTGCAGCCACTCTATTGTCACCCACCCCAGAAGTCAAAGGAGGAGTCCCTACTCTCTTAGAGTCCTACATAGAGTTCCCACTGTATACCAGAATTTTCTCAATGGCTGCAGTTTGGGGGGTGGAGCTGACATGGGTGATGGGGTCTATGTTTCCCCCTGCACATCTCGTGTTGCTCTCAGCACCAGTTCTACAAGCCAGTAGCAGATGGGGCTATTCATGTCATTTCCCCCTCTGTGGGGCCCCTGGGGACCCGGAGACAATGCAACAGAGATCTCTGCCCTCCAGGGGTTCACAGTTTGCCATAGAAATGGAAGCCTAGGCTGCTACATTGGGTTCAGTTGGAGCCCTCCAAAGATATGCCCACCTGGAATCTCAAAATGTGACCTTATTTGGAACAATAATCTCTGTAGATGTCACCAGGATAAGGATCTCACAGTGAGATGGTCCTGGATTATCTGCAAGGGCCCTGAATTCAATGACGTGTCATAAGAAAAAAGAAGGAGCTTTGAGCCACACAGGGGAGATGGATATGTGAAGACCTGAAGACAGAGGCAGGGATCAGAGTGATGGGGCCGCCAGTCAAGGGATGCCAGGAGCCACCAGAAGCTGTAAGACACAGGAGGATCCTCTCCTAGAGCCTCTGGAGGGAGTGTGGCCCTGTGACACCTTGATTTCAGACTTCTGGCCTCCAGTGTAAATTTTTGTCATGGTAAGCTCAAACTTTCTGTTGGTTTACTCAGTTTGTGGTAAATTGTCATGGCAGCCCCAGAAAACTAATACAAGTGCTGTGGTTGAAGGCTAGGCCCTCGGGGAAGCAGACTCTGAGATGAAGATGAGCACGCAGGTATATCAGAGATGCTCTTGTGGGGAAAGTAAGGAAGCAGGATCAGGCAGAAGGAAAAGTTAGGCTATATGTCAGGATGGCCCTTTAGAGTGGGGTTGGGTTGAGCAGCTAAGCTGTCTACATCCGAATCTATCACCTAGGATACAGAACCCCCAGGCAGGGGACATGACCTTGGATGAAGCAACTCTCCTCAGTCAAGGACAATTCCCAGAGCATTCCCACAGTTGGAGGACTAGATCTTTCAGGTCTGAAGAGGATGGGAGGTAGGGAGTCATAGAGGTCACCATAGAGGTGCAGCCCTGATCACTTCTTGGACAATAATGGGCAGAGAGTTCTCCCACTTCAGGAGGAAGAGGGCTGCCTCACCTAATCCAATGCTACCTGCAACACGGCATCCCCTTTGTGCCAGTCCCAGTCCCAGTCCCAGGAAGCCCAGCCCAACTGTTGGCATGAGCCTCCAGGATTACCTGGTTCGTGGACATCCCCTGCAGGGGCACCTGCCTGAGTCACAGTGAGCTGTAGTCACAGGGACTTAGAGGGGCATTTTCCTGTTCTCCAAACTGATCTGTCCCCACAGTTGACAACAGAAACTCTTGGTCAACTTGGCAGCAATATCACTAATTACATATGCTCGCCACAGATGCTAATGATGTATTACCCAGGAAGGATAATGCGCCAAGTACATATCAGGAGAATCTTGTTACAAATATGTTTGCTCACAGCTCAACTCTCCCACAAGCTTGGTCCCTGTTCTGAGCTGTATGATCATATGTTCTTGACATCAGATGAGAGTCCTACTGATGGGTCTATGGGATTTCATGGAGTCCCAGTGGTGGCAGAACAGAGTTCAAACCCACCCTGACACCTTTACTCAACCCCACTGCAGGCCTTGCCTGCACAGGAGTCATCTGTAGGTGTCCAGGCTACTCCTTTGGCCTTTCCTTAAAGTTAATGATGTTTTAAAGTGGGTTTTAATCCTTAACTGACCATGGTTCGTTTGGTCATTGAGTTTTTCTCATGAGTTTTTAAAACTTCATTTTCTAAACTTGTGGAAGTGATACATGAATTCGTGTTTAGTCTTTTCCCCTCTGGTTTTTCACCCAGGCACAGAGGAGTAAGTGATTCATGGTTCACTTACTGGTGCCTGGTTCCATCCCAGCCTGGTTCCATCCCAGCATTGGCCTGTGCAGGCCTCCCTTTAGTTTTGCACGCGTCCTTCGGGAAGACAGTGCCTCCCACTGTTGACGCCGACGTAAGGTTTCCGCTCTCCTAGTGGCAGAAACCCGGATGTGGGCGGTAGTCAAGATGGCGTGACGGGTAAGCCGCAGTCAGGACACTGAGCTTCTGGGGCAGGGCCCAAGCTTGAAGGTCTGTTGCTAAGAAACAAATTCCTAGGCCACCTTTCACAGGCAGAGACTCTGACTTGACAGATCTCTGGCTTCAGTTCTCCAGCCTGTGGAAGTGGCAGGAAGCAAGTAGATAGAATGCTGAGCCAGGCCAAAAATCCCAAATCTGGCAGACAAAAGTGGATGATGACTCACTCTGTGCTCTCCCCCATGCCAATAAGAAGTGGCCTATTGAAGACGTGCAGCCCCCAGAAGGGATATTCTTCCCCAGTATCAGCTCAGATGTTTCCACAATGGACCGCACAACCAGGGATCTGAGGGGTATGGGAAGTCCTTGCAGAGAGCAGAAACAGGGTGGGGCAGGGGTGGAATCGGTGACCACTCTTTCCCAGTCTCCCCTCTCCAAGTGAGAGTTATTTGGGATGTTTCTACATGTGCTGGGGTTGGTTGGTTCATCATTCAGCAACAGGCTGCCAGATCATGAAGACTCACAACTGAGACCTAGCAGAAAGGACAAATCATCCAGAAATTACCGTTTAAAATAGGGTACTGTGATTGAATAAAACATTGAGTTGTCTGCCTTGGGGGAGGGAATAAACAAATTTTATGTATGTAGGTGCACCTTTATAGCTGTAAGGAAGGGATTGTAGAAGGAGAGAGGGTGTATGTGGCTGTTGGGAATTCTGAAAGGGATAGAAGAGAGCTGTTTTCTCAGACTTGGATCCCTTTGCTCATCTCTGGTCACTGATCCTGGATTTTCCTTTGCAGACCCACTCCTCCTCCACCCTCAGCTCAGATGATGCTAAGTGAATCAGAGTGAAAACTCATCTGGGTATTACACCCTCCAGACAAGAGTAATGGGTTCAGGAAAACACCAGGCCCATCAAAACTCAAGAAGGCTTTTGCTGGGACTTCTGGGAAAAAGCCTTCAGTTGCTGGTGTTGGAACTGCCACCTCTGTCCTGCCACCACATGAGACCTGAGACTGAAGCTAGTGCAAGGAGCACCAGAGAGAAGCCACGATTTGATTATATCATTTAAAATTCTGAAGTGACACCTACTTACAGACTCAGGTTTGGCTATATCATTTGCCGGGTGTGATGCAAAATAAAAATACAGACCCCTTGTTCCAAATGCAGAAGCAAAGTACCATTAAAGGCACTAGAATTTAAAGCTTTTTTTCTCTTCTGGGGTCTGTCTCTCAACTTCTTCTGGTTATTTTTTTTAAATTTGCTATTGAATGTCATTCTAAGTCAAAAGAAATGAAAATTGCAAATTATTAGCATGAATTTTGCCCTCATCTTTATATTGTACAATGTCAGTTTTAAATGCAGACATCAGCATTTAACTCATATGTGGAATTAACCAAAATTACACAATCTGTATTACATAGCACGGCATGTGCATATATTCTTTGTTCTTAGTAGAACAGTAGAAATACTACTCAAAAACTAACTCGGCTATTTTATCTCACTTCTTGATAGGAGCACTTTCTATCAACACTCTCAACCTCCAGCTTACTGATTTGTAAAGAAGGATGGAAAGGAGGAGAAACCACGGCTGCACTCTCTGTCCCTTCCCTTCCACATCCTCATCTTCAGTGCAATTGGTTAGCAGATACAAGGATATGACATGCAATCATGAAAGGTAGGAGACAGTTCCTTGGTTGTTCTGTTTCTTAGAACACCATTGCCTTCTTTCTGCATTTGAAGCAAGTTATGGTTCAAGTGAAAGGTGTGGCCTCTTGGGGATATCAGTACCACCTAATTATTCAGTCACAGATGTAAAACACTTGCCTTTTGCTCACTTTGAATTTTGCTGAAATTCGATACATTGTGGGTCCCCTAAATTGTGTGCTCATGGGGCATCTCCACACTTTATCTGAATGAACATCAAGGAACAACGGACATGATGTTGTCCGTAAGAGTGCTACACTTATTTCCTCTACCAACAGTCATGCCCTGTTGTCCCACCAGACTTTACTTACAAAATATAAGTTGAAAGGCATTATTAAGAATTGCCAGTGATAGCAGAGCATTGGCCCACTCACGGGGCCCTTTGAGTGCAGGCTGCAGGCTCCAGCCCAGACTTTCCAGCTATAACTTTCCTTTGGTTAAGACAGCTTAGCTGTGCTTTTAGTTGCTTACAACTAAAATAATCCTAATGGATAAGGGTCTTTCAAACATATCTTCTGTTTAACATTCATTCATTCAGCAAGTGTTGTCTAACTGTCAGACTTCACAATGAGGGCAGTCAGTGTGATGATTGCAGTGAACTTGGGCAGCGGGCTGAAGATGGGATATAGAGGCTTGCCCTCCTGGCTCTCCTGCAGAATTTGCTGCACAGGGGAGCAGATGCCACCTTAAACCTTCTTAAGCCTTGGGCAGGGGGTGGAGGGGGAGGCAGGAATTCGTTAGGTAGGTGGGAGGAGTGGGCAGTGCAGATGAAAGGAGGAGAGAATGCGTGGTTTAGTGGAGAATGCAAATGGGGGCTGTAGCCGTTTAGTACAACTGACACACAGCTTACGCGTAGGGTGATGATTGTCAAGAACATCCACAGACAGGTACATAGGGCCTTGTATTCTGTGTGTTAGATTTTAGACATTATCCTAAAGGTAACTAAAAGAAGCTGAAGGACTTTTAAACCATTTTTTGTCTGTTTGTTTGAAGGGTCTTTCTAGAAATGGTGTATAGGATGATTTGGAGTGAATAACAAGTAAAATGAGGACACTATTATGAGTCCAGATTAAATATGAGAGCCTCAATAGTGGCAATAGGGCTGGAGATAAAAGTGATTCAGTGTATCCTGAGGGGTGTGGCTTACTTGGTTAGGCATCATCCTGCAAACCAAAAGGTTGACAGTTCAGTTCCTGGTCAGAGCACATGCCTGCATTGTGGGTTTGGTCCCCAGGGCAGGTTTCTCTCACATACATATTCCTCTCTCTTCCTTTCTCTACCCCTCCTCCTCTCTCTAAAAATAAATAAATAAAGTCTTCTAAAAAAAATTGATTCAGTGTCGGGTGAGGGGGAGTCTAGGACCCTCCTGTGTCTCTGGCTTGAACACCTGGGCAAGAAATACAGGTGCAGGGACAAATTGGGAGCCAGAGAAAATGCACAGGTCAGACAAGTTGAGTTAAAGGTGTTGTGGCCAACCAGGTTGGAGATGTCCAGTGAGCATTTGGTTGCACAGGTGTAAGCCTTGGGAGAAATTTGAGAATTTGGGAGTCTCCAAAGAATAAGCGAGAGTTGAAGCCACAGATAAGATTATCTAGGGAATGACAAGAGAGGAAAGCTGAGTTTTGAGGCCTGGGTATGCCAGTTTTCTAAAATTTTCCCTCTTTAAATTATATGCTTATTTTTATTATGTTTTAAAATATTTTTTCTCATCCTAGGACATTTTTTCAGTGCTTTTAGAGAGAGAGGAAGGGAGAGAGAAATATGGATGCAAGAGAAAGCATAGATTGGCTGCCACCCATAAATGCCCGAACCAGGGATCGCACATGTCCAGACTGGGAACTGAACCCGCAACCCAGGGATGTGCCCTGACCAGGAATAAAACCCTCAACCCTTCTGTTACGGGGTGATGGATACTCCAACCAACTGAGCCTTACCAGCTAGGGCTAATTTTTTTATTTTTATCTAAGATATATATAAATAGAAAGAGTAAAGGAATTCTACAAGATTTGTTACAAAAAAGATCATTCCCTGACCATACACCTCACTTTTAACTCTTTCATCTGATTCCTCCCTCCTCATTATTTACCTCCTTATCACAAAATACACTTATGTTCCTTCTTCTTGGCCTTTAAATTAGAGACACTTTCTGTTGTGGGAGGTGAGCATTTCACTTTCACCCACCTCCTTACGCACACACTCTCACTCACACGCTTCCTCTGCCCTTGTCGTCCAAAGTTAGATACATGTTTTTTTGTTTGTGTGTTTGTGAGATCAATGTTTGGTTTTACGTTATTATGGCTATGAGGCACATTATTCAAACCTCTGAGCTATGTAGATGCTATGATTACTTTTTCTTTCCTGAGCAACATTTTTTCTTTTCTAGGAAGTTATTGTCTATTTTTTTATTATTTGATTTGGTTTGGTTTTGGCTTAGTTTTCTTTGGTTTTATCAATCATACAAGCACAAACTCTCTCCCAGGTAGGAAAAAAAATCTCTTCTCAATATGTACAAACACATTTTAAAAGTGAATTTCATCTTGAAGAAATCTTCCCCAGAGTCCTCTGGCTTCTTCAGCCAGACTGAGTGCCCTCAAGGCCTGCTGTGTAGCAGCCCCCCTGGGACCACCTTTTACCTTCACTGAGGCAGCAGAATTCTAAGTGACCCCAATGAACCTGGCTCCTTCCCTTGAATCTGGGCAGAACCTGTGATGATGGTGAGATGCCACTTCTGTGATTATGTCATGTGACTCATTGAAAGGGAGATTATAGGTGTGGTTAAGATCCCCCAAAGGAGAGATTTTCCAAGTGGGCCTGACCTAATCGTGTAGCTTCTTCCAAGCAGAGTTTTCCTCTGGCCTGTGGTAGAAGAGAAAGTCAGAGAGATTCCAAGAGGGATTCAATGTAGGGGACTGTGGCATTGCAATATCATGAGTTATACATTTGGTCTTCCTCCTGGTTTCTGGCACAGAGCTCCTAAAACTCTTGTAATGTCCTAAGTGATAGGGGTGAAGAGTCATCTGTTGGCATTCATAAGCTCTTTCGACCATACCTGAATTTATGCTAATGACTCTAGTGGACCCCTAGATAGTTTCAGGATGGGGGCTGTTTACCAGAGGAACCAACCCTGTGACTAGAGGGTTGGAACATTCAATCCAACCCCCATGACCTCTGGGGAGGGAAAAGGGGCTGGGAATGGAGTTAATCACCAATTGCCAATGACTTATTCAATCATGCCTATGTAATGGAACTTCCATAAAAAACCCTAAATGAAGGGGTTTGGAGAGTTTCTGAGTTAGTAACATAGCATGTACCTCTTCAATTGGCTGTTTTACCTGTATCCTTTATGACATTTCTTATAATAAACTGGTAATATTAAGTAAAGTGTTCCCCTGAGTTCTGTGAGCCATTATCCAACGCAAAAATGAGGTCATGGGAACCTTCATGATTTGTAGCCAGTCAGATGGAAGTGTGGGAAAACTGGAGACTCAGTACTTGTGATTGGCATCTGAAGAGGGGGGCAGTCTTCTGGAACTGATCCTGTTAATTCTGGGCAGTGTCAGAATTAAAATGTAGGATACCCAGTTGGTGTCCATAGAGGACTGGAGATTTGCTTGGTGTGGAAACACATCTGGTGCCAGAAATGTTGTGAGTGGAGAGAGTTTCCCTTTAGGTACATTACCTGTTGCTGAGATGGAGAGGGCAAGGACCTAACAGTGGTCCCTAGGAACTGACAACAGCCAGGAAGACAACAGGGTCTTCAGTCCTACAACTGCAGGGACCAGATTCTGCCAATAACCGAGTGATCTTGGAAGTGGCCCCCTCCCCAGGTACTCCAGGTATAAATGCAGCTCAATTAATGCCTTGAATTCACCCTTGAAAGACCCCAGACAAAGAACCCAGCCAAGCCCTCTCCCTGACTTCTGACCTATAGAAATGAGAAGTAAATGGGCATTGTTTTAAGCTGCTAAACTTGTGGTAATTGTCACACAAAAAAGAGAACAAATACATCCATCCTGGGGAGCCACTTCACTTCTCTCCTAAATAGCTTCTCATTTTACTGTAATCCCTGTCTCATTTCTGGTTTACTCCCTGGTTTGAATTTGGTACATCTACCAGCAGCTTCCAAAAGAAGGTGCATGGGGAGCAAATTTACATGCCTAAAATGGCCTTTATTCTACACTTATACTTAATTGAAAGTTTGCTGGATATAGACTTCTAGCTTAGAAACCATTTTCCTCAAGAGTTTTTTAAAGTATTGCTTTCTGTCATCCAGTTTCTAGTGTTGCTCTTGCGAAGTCCATTGTCATTCTGATAGTTGTCTCTCTCTCCCCAAGTTTTTAGAATTTTTTCTGAAATTACACAGTGATGTGCCTTGGTGTGTGTCTGTTTTTGTCTATCAGGCAGGAAAGATCCACCCTGAGACATGGGCAAGAGCGTTCTCTGTCCTAGGATCTGTAGTTCAGAGAGCCCCTCTGTGGTTATGTTCCAACCATACTTCTTCCCACAGGACAAAGAGTCTATTAGGCTGCTCAGAGCCCACACTCTGACAGTAACCTAGAAACCTAGAGCGTTTTGTTTAAATAGCCCAAAGCCTATTTCCAGGACCCATTTGTTCTTCTTCCTTATGTTTGCTTATGTTCTGGAGTGTTCAACAAACAGCTCTTTGTGGGAGATAGGGATGGAGATTGGAATGTCCACATGCACGCACATGAGGCCCTTCATGGTGTGGGACAGATTCAGGAGTAAGAAGAAAAAGGGAGCAGGTGAAGGGATGTCAGCAGGGACCAGTAATCCCCACACTTCCATCTTCTGGAGCAGAACTTCAAAGAGCCTGAGTATTCTCTCTTAGAACCTGGCTTTCCAGGTAGTTCTGAAGGTACATTTGTCAAGGTAGGAGGAGAGGACATATTTTACTTATTAGTTTGTTTGCTTCATTTATAACTTTAAAAAATTTAGACAGATAGCATATTAACCTTCATTTATACTCTTGCCCCAGACCCTACAAGTGCTAGGAGTAGACTTGGTGCTGGGCTCTGGTGGGTATCCATTCATCTGGAAATTTTTGTCTATCCATTTTGGGAAACTTTCTTGAATTATTTCTTAGATAACTTTCTCTCTGCAACTTTTTTTATTTGTTCCTTCTGGAACTCTGATTACTACTTATATGTTAGACTTTTTTTTTAAGTTTTCTGATTTTCTTAGCTTTTTTTCTTACTTCTTTTTCTTTGTTCCCATCCTTCTATCCTCTGTCTCTGTCTCTCTCTCTCTGTTGTTCTTTTCTCCTCCAACCTTTCCATTTAAAATTGTTGATTTCTGCTATCATATCTTTAATTTCCAAAAGCTTTTTAAATGTTCTTTTGAATGTTCTTTTTAAAAATGCAATCTCTTCTTTTTGTTTAATGTGCTATTTTATTTTCTCCCTGTGTGATCTATATTCTCTTCACGTTGTTCTTTTTTATTTTTTGTTTGCTTGCTTGGATTTTTTTGAGGTGACGCAATTATCTGTTTCTCAAATGTTTGATTATCCTAGACTACCGACTCTTACTTGAGAGAGGGCTGCTAAAAGGCAAACTGGAAGCTCTGTGGATGTAGGAGGGTCTTGACACATTTACTGCTGTCCATCTGGCTGGAGTTATTGCAAGTGGAAACTCAGCTGTGAACATCTTTAGATATGTTATCTTGGTCTGGTCAGAATCCTGGAGAGTCAGGGTCTGAATTCCACTGTCATGGATCTGAGTCAGTAGGTAGTTGCTGGGAGTCTCTGCATTCATTTGTAAAATTTCATTTAATCTTTCAGTTTTCAGTATCTGACCTTTGTCCTTACAAGCATCTGGTGTTCCCTAGTCCAGATATCCTCTCTTTGACCTTATCCAGCATCTGCCTTCTTTAACTTAGTCATGATACTTTTGAGTTTCATTCATATCATAGCATATATCAATAGTTTATATCCTTTTACTGCTGAATAGTATTCCATTGCATGAATATACCCCATTTTGTCCAGTCCTTTAAATTGTTTCCAATTTGGAGCTATTGTGAATAATGCTGCTAAGCATTTATGTGCAAGTCTATGTGTGGATATATGGTTTCATTTCATCATTATTCATATCTAGAACTTTTCATCATCCAAAACTAAAAATCTGTACATATTTCACAATAACTCCCCATTGCCCCTTCTGCTCAGCCCCTACTAACCACTATTTTACTTTCTCTATGAATTTGATACTCTAGCTACTTCATGTAAATGTACTCATACAGTATTTGTCCTTTTGCATCTGGCTTATCTCGCATGGCAAAATGTCTTAAAGGTTTGTTCATATTGTAGCCTGGGTTAGAATTTTCTTCTTTTTTAAAGCTGAATAATATCCCACTGAATACATATACCACATTTTCTAAAAATATGTACCACATTTAAAAATGTCAGACTTCTGGTCAAGATGGAGATGTAGGTAACTACACTTTGCTTCCATGCACAATGGAAAGAACAAGAACAGCAAATTTGAAAAGAAAAGATAAGCAGAACTGCTATAAAATTGAACTATATGAAAGTCTGACAACCAAGGAGCTAAAGAAGAAACATTCATCCAGGCTGGCAGGAGGGACAGAGATGAGCAGTTGGGGCAAAGAGGACTCATGGCAAGGTGGCGGCTGGATGACAGGGGCAGGAGAGGCAGCAGTTGGCAGACCAGGTGGTCTCACATTTGTGTGCAGATAAACCAGGAGGGGAGCAAGACAGACTACACAGCCCAGGGTTCTAGTGCGGGGAAATAAAGCCTCAAAACCTTTGACTGTAAAAACCTGTGGGGGTTACAGTGGTGGGAGAAACTCCCAGTCTCACAGGAGAGTTCACTGGAGAAACCTAAAGGGTCCTAGAATGCACACAAACCAACCCAACTGGGAATCAGCACCAGAGGGGCCCAATTTGCTTGTGGGTAGCAGAGAAAGTGACTGAAAGTGAGGCGCGAGCCAAGCAAGTGGCATTGTTCTCTCTTGGACCCCTTCCTCACATACAAAGCCTCAATGTGACATGGGTTCCCCTGCCCTGGTGAATACCTAAGGCTCCACCCCTTACTACATAACAGGTCTGCTGAGACAAAAAAAAAATATGATACAAATGAAAGAACAGATCAAAACTCCAGAAAAAAATACAACTAAGAGATGAAGAGGTAGTCAAGCTATCAGATGCACAGTTCAAAACACTGGTAATCAGGATGCTCACAGAAATGGTTGACTATGGTCACAAAATAGAAGAAAAAGTGAAGGCTATGCAAAGTAAAATAAAGAAAAATATACAGGGAACCAACAGTGAAGAGAAAGAAACCAGGACTCAAATCAACAAATTGAAGCAGAAGGAAGAAGAAACATTCAACCAGAACAGAATAAAGAAACAAGAGTTCAAAACAATGAGGAGAGGCTTAGGAACCTACAGGACAACTTTAAACACTCCAACATCTGAATTATAGGGGTGCCAGAAGGAGAAGAGGAAGAGCAAGAAGTTGAAATTTTATTTGATCAAATAATGAAGGAGAACTTCCCCAATCTGGCAAAGGAAATAGACTTTCAGGAAGTTCAGGAAGCTCAGAGAGTCCCAAAGAAGCTGGACCCAAGGAAGCATATACCAAGGCACATCATAATTACATTACCCAAGATTAAAGATAAGGAGAGAATATTAAAAGCAGCAAGAGAAAAGGAGACAGTTACCTACAAAGGAATGCCCATAAGACTGTCAGCTGATTTCTCCAAAGAAAACTTACAGGCAAGAAGGGTCTGGAAAGAAGTATTCCAAGTCATGAAAATGAAGGACCTACATTCAAGATTACTCTGTCCAGAAAAGCTATCATTTAGAATGGAAGGGCAGATAAAGTGCTTCCCAGATAAAGTCGAATGAAAGGAGTTCATCATCACCAAGCCTTTATTATATAAAATGATGAAGGAACTTATCTAAGAAAAAGAAGATCAAAAATATGAAAAGTAAAATGATAACAAACTCACAACTATCAATAACTGGACCTAAAAACAAAAACAAACTAAGCAAACAATAGAACAGGAACAGAATCACAGAAATGGAGATCACATGGAGGGTTAGCAGCAGGGAGGGGGAGAATGGGGGAAAATGTTCAAGGAATAAGAAGCATAAATGGTAGGTACAAAATAGACAAGGGGAGGTTAAGAATAGTATAGGAAAAGGAGAAGCCAAAGAACTTACATGTACAACCCATGAACATGAACTAAGGGGGAGGAATGCTGGTAGGAGGAGGGTTGCAGGGCAGAAGGGAATTAAGGGGAGAAACAATTGGGACAACTGTACCAGCATAATCAATAAAGTATATTAGAAAATACAAATAAAATAAATAAAAATGTCTGGCTACTGTGTTAGGACACCTGAAACTAATATACAGTGTCAAGTTTAATTGAAAAATAAAAATTTAAAATATATACACTACAATTTTTTAATGCTCACCAGATGATATATTTAATGATTATAGAGAGAGAGGAAGGAAGTGGGGGCAGGAGAGAAATACTGATGTAAGAGGAAAACATCGATTAGCTCCCTCCCAGACACACCCTGACCATATATCAAACCTGCAGTGTTTTTGTGTGTGAGGTGATGCTCCAACCAACTAAACCAGGGCTATAACAAAGGAATTTTTTTTTAATGACACCACTTAAATTTTTTTATTTTAAAAAAATGTTTTATTTATTTTTTGAGAGAGGGTAAGGAAGGGGGAGAGAGAGAGAAACATCAATGTGTGGTTGCCTCTCGTGCACCCACTGCTGGAGACCTGGCCCATAACCCAGGCATGTACCCTGACTGGGAATTGAACAAATGACCCTTTGGTTCACAGGGCATCACTCAATCCGCTTAGCCATACCAGCAGGACAAAATTATTTTAAATTAAATTTATTTTAAGATACCTTGGGGAGGGAAGGAGAAACAAATATAGCATAATGTGAATAAGTTTTTTTAAATATATGTATTGATTATGCCATTACAGTTGTTCGACTCCCCCTCTTCATTTCCCTCCACCCTGCACACCCCCCCACCATTCCCCCCTTTAGTTTATGACCACATGTTTCAAGTTCTTTAGATTCTATATTTCCCATACTATTCTTGCCCTCCCCCATATCTATTTTCTACCTACCATCTATGCTACTTATTTTCTGTACCTTTTCCTCCCTTCTCCTTCTCCCACTCCCCTGTTGCTAACCCTCCATGTGATCTTCATTCCTATGGTTCTGCTCCTGATCTAGCTATCCTCTTAGTTTGCTTTTGTTTTAGGTGTGGTTGTTACTAACTGTGAGTTTGCTGTCCTTTCACTGTTCATCTTTTTTATCTTCTTTTCCTTAGGTAAGTCCCTTTAACATTTCATGTAATAAGGGCTTGGTGATGATGAACTCCTTGAATTTGATCTTATCTGAGAAGCACTTTATCTGTCCTTCCATTCTAAATGAAAGCTTTGCTGGATAGAGCAATCTTGGATGTAGGTCTTTGGATTTAATGACTTGGAATACCTCTTTCCAGCCCCTTCTTGCCTGTAAGGTGTCTTTTGAGAAATCTGCTGACAGTCTGATGGGAACTCCTTTGTAGGTGACTGTCCCCTTATCTCTTGCTGCTTCTAGAATTCTCTCCTTCATTTTAATCTTGGATAATGTAATTATGATGTACCTTGGTGTGTTCCTTCTTGGGTTTAACTTCTTTGGGACTCTCTGAGCTTCCTGGATTTCCTGGAAGTCTATTTCCTTTGCCAGATTGGGGAAGTTCTCTTTTATTATTTGTTTAAATAAGTTTTCCACTCATGGCTGTTCCTCTTCCCCTTCTGGTACCCCTATAATGCGGATGTTGGAACGTTTAAAGATGTCCTGGGGGTTCCTAATCCTCTCCTTATTTTTAAATTCTTGTTTCTTCATATTTTTCTGTTTGGTCATTTTTTTTCCTCCTTCTGGTCCACTCCTTTGATTTGAGTCCCAGTTTCCTTTCCATTGCTATTGGCTTCCTGTGCATTTCCCTTCATTTCAATTAGTTTAGCCTTCATATGTTCCTCTAATTTGTGACTAAAATCAACCAGTTCTGTGAGCATTCTGATCACCAGTGTTTTGAACTGTGCATCTGAAAGTTTGGCTATTTCTTCATTGCTTAGATTTATCGGCTCTGGGGCTCTAAGTTCTTCTTGAGCCATATTTTGATCTATTTGTGCCTGTTACATATGAGGAGCAGAGCGTTAGATGTTCAGCAGGGCAGGGCTACCCAGGTCGCTGGTTTGTGACACTGTAGGTGAATAAGTGTTAAATCTAGGTAGCAGGTGAGTGGGAATTCATTATACTTTTTGTAGGTTTAGAATGTTTCATAATAAGTATATCTTTTCAGTTTCATGTTAGTAGGGTATTTTGAGGGAATAGAACTAAGTGCATATGTTTGATTTGCCACCTTCAAGTAGAAATCTTAAGTGAACATGCACATATGAGTATTTATGATTGCTATATCTTTCAAATGAGTTGAATCATGAACCATTACAAAATGCTCCTCTTTTTTTCTGGTAATAATTTGTTTCCTGAAGTCTATTTTAGCTGTCATTAATATAACTACTACAGCCTATGTCTACTGCTTGTATGATATATCTTCTTCCATCCAATTACTTTTCAATTAATTTTAGAGAGAGAAACAGAGAGAAAAAAATCAACTTGTTGTTCCACTTATTTACGCATTCATTGGTTGATCTCATATGTGCCCTGACCAAAGATTGAACCTGCAACTTTGGCATATTAGATGACGCTCTAACCAACTAAGCTACCCAGCCAGGCTCTATTAATTTACTTTCAACCAGTGTCTTTTTATTTAAAGTCAACCATTCATAAACAGCAGTGGGTTTTTCTTTTTAAAAAATTCATTCTAAAAATTTTTGCCTTCCAATCAAAGTACTGAGCTCATTGACATGTAATTATTTATGTGGTTGGATTTAGGTTTACCATCTCACCATTTGGTTGCTGTTTATCCTCTATTTTTGTTCTAGTGTTCCTTCTTTCCTGCCTTTGTTTGCATTAATTGAATATTTTTAGCCATACCTTTCTTTAGTAATTGCTCTTAATTGCTCTAGGGATTCCAACGTACATCCTTAATTTTTCCCAGTCTACTTAGGGTCAGTGTTATACTACTGCACCAGAAATATAGAAACCTTATAACTCTACAGATCTATTTACTTTCTCCCACATTTTTTATGCTGTGGTTATCATATATCTTATATCTATGTCCATTGTAAACTTTACATTCTAATTCTTTTACTTTTGCTTTAAACAATTATATGTATTTTAACAAAATTAACAAGAAAAATATTATTTTACATTACCCCCATATTTACCTTTTCAATGTTGTTTGTTTCTTCCTTGAAAATTTACCTGGGTGGTGTAGCTCAGTGGATTGAGCGCGGGCCTGCGAACCAGGCAATCGAGGTTCGATTCCCAGTCAGGGCACATGCCTGGGTTGCAAGCTGGTTCCCTGCAGGCCAGTTCACAGCAGGGGACGCGTGAAAAGCAACCATACATTGATGTTTCTCTCCCTCTCTCCTTCCCTTCCCCTCTAAAAATAATTAATTAATTAATTTTAAAAAAAGAAAATTTAATTTCCAGGTGCTATAATCCTGTTCAGTCCTTATACAAAGAACTTCCTTTTGTATTTCTACAGCAAAAGTTGGCTGACAATAGATTCTCTTAATTTTATTTGAAAGTGTCTTTTTACCTTAAATATTGAAGGAGCCTTTGACCTGGATACAAATTTTGGGTTGATTGATATCTTTTTTCTCTTAAAATTTTAAAGATGTTCTATTGTGCTCTGGCCTCCACTGTTTCTAAATCTGGATCCTTGTTTTTCTGTATCTACAGGGTCACTTTTCTTTTGTCTGCTTTCAAGACTCTTTCTCTTTGGTTTTCTATAAAGCACCTGGATGTAGTTTTGTTTGTGTTTACCTAGCTTGGAGTTTTCTGAGTTTCTTGAATCTGTAAGTGTATGTCACCAAACATGGGGAAATGCCACCCACTATTTCTTCAATTTTTTTTTCTATCCATTTCCTCTCTCCTCTCCTTCTAGGACTGTAATTACTCATATGTTAACCCATTAGGTCTTATTCCACAAGTCAATGATGCTGTTTTTTCATGCTTTTTCCCCCCTCTCTATAAACTTCAGTTTGGATAGTTTTTGTTGCCCTGGCTTCTAGTTCACTGATCTTTTCTTCTGTAATGTCTAACCTGATATTAATTCATCCAATAAATTTTTTATTAAAGATATATTTTTCTAGATTTCCATTTAGTTCTTTTCATTGGTTTCTGTTTCTGTCCTTTTTCCTGAGATATTCTATATTCTAAGTATGTGTATGTGTGTATATCTATATCTATCTATCTATCTATCTATCTATCTATCTATTTATCTAATGTCTTTTAAATATATAGGTATAAAATGTCCTTGAACAGTTATGTAATAGACTGAATTGAGCACTCCCTGCTCTTATATATTAAAGCCCTAACCCCCAAAGTGACTGTATTTAGATATTCGATCTTTAAACAGATCTTTAAATTTCATTATAAATGAAATTATAATGGTAGATCCCACATGACTAATGTCCTTATAAAAAGAGAAAGAGATTTCAAGGATGTGCATGTGTACAGAGGAAAGGCCATGTAAGGACATGGAGAGAAGGTGGCCATATGCACCCAAATAGAGAGGACTTGGGAGAAACCAATCCTGCTGGTACCTTAATATGGATTTCCTGCTTCTAGAACTGTGAGAAAATATATTTCTGTAATTTAAGCCATCCAGTCTGTGGTATTTTGTTATGATGGCCTTAGGATGCCAGTACAAATTATAACTGCTATAAAATCCTTGTCTGCTAATTCTAATGTCTTGTTTATCATAGATTAATGTAATTGATTGTCTTTTCTCTTAAGAGTAGAAAACATTTTTATAAGTCCTTGTGTGAATTGTGAATGATAGGTTTCAGAGACTTGAATCCTGTTATTCTTCTCCCAAGAGTGTTGATTATTTTTTTTAGCAGGCATTTAACTTGGTTGGACTCAGTTTACAAATTCTGTCTTTGACAAAATGGGCAGGAGTTGAAATCTCAGATCAGTTCTTTTAGCCTTGGCTTAGGGCTATGTGCATGCATTGTTCATGAATCAACCAGAGATTAGGGCAGAATTTATCCACAGAATTTGGAGTATTTCACCTCTGTTTCTGTTCTTTCCAGGTTTTCCCTCCTTCCTTTTCTGAAGCTGTACTTGTCAAAAATTGTCCTCTGGTTCTTCAAACCAATAAAGCTATGAGTTTTCTTTTTCTTTATTTTTTTAGAACACCTTAAATTTTTAATCCTTTCTTTATAGTTTACCTGTATCACTTTTGATTAGGAAAGCTGTAGAGTTTTCTACCAGAGTTTTAGACATCTGGAGTGGCAATTACTGCAGCCTTCCCTCAGGCTAGAAATCATGAAAAATGTGAAACGTATAAGCAGTTTCATTCTTTCAAGTGTTAATGCCCTTCCAGTATTACTTTTGGTTTCTCTCTGAGACATTTTGGTAGTTGTTTTTCAATGTTTGGTCCAGAATTTGCAGTGGTAAGCTGTAGAAGTGTTAATGCAATAGAAGTTCCTTCCCATACCTGATAAAAGTCACTAGAATTAGTCCAAGTATTTCTACTTTTAGTTCCTCTGCCTTGGTCTAAACCACCAGAGTAGCAACAAAACTAAAGCAGTAACCTCCAAACCAGTTTTTCCTAATATTCTTATCCCCATCCAGCTCATCTCCTCATGCTTAGAACACTTCAGTGGGTTGACCGTAGGCCCCTGTTCTTACATACCACCTGGGATATTTCATCCACTTCTGCTTTTAGTTGCTATCTCTTTGCTGATAACTCCTAAATGTGTACCTCCATCCAGTCCAGAGCAACTCCTAGAAATGCAGCATTTGGACATGTCCTTTTGGTTATGTCAAAGAATCTTTTATCATATCCTAAACTAATATTATCCTATCTCCTCTCAAAATTTGTTTTCTTGTGCCCCCTATCACAATGAGTATCCCTACCATCTGCCCAGTTTCCCATATCAAAGATCTGGGACTCATTCTTTTTTTTTTTTTTTCAATCCTCATCCAAGAACATTTTTTTCATTGCTTTTAGAGAAAGGGGAGGAGACAGGGGTGGGGAGGATGAAAGAAAAAGGTGGGGGGAAGGGAAGGGAAAACATCATTGATTGGTTGCCTTTCATGTGCACCCTGACCAGGTATCAAACCCACAACCTAAGTGTGTGTCCTGACCAGGAATGGAAGTTGCAACCTTTTAGTATATGAAGGACACTTTCAACAGAGCCACTTTGGCCAGGGCTGGGAGTCATTCTTGGTCCCCTCATTCCAACACTTAGTCTCTAAAACCTTTTGGTCTTTATCTCCTTAATCTCTCTCAAAACTATACACTTTTCTCCATCTTCATTGCCACTGTTGCCACAATCACCAGCTGGGTTATTCAGCAATAAACTGGCCTTCCTACTTCTGGTCTTATCCCTTTAATCACTTCTACAGCAACCAGAATGACCTCTGGTGCTCCCAGGTCCTTGACTTTTCCATATACATTTTCTTAGTCAGCTTCTGACTAAGTAAGTGTGAGTTTCTTTTAAAAAGGCCTGATGAGTGCTGCTATCTCTTCCTTGCCTTTTAAAATATATATACTTTATTGATTATGCTGTTACAGTTGTCCCATTTTCCCCCATTTATTCCTCTCTGACCTGCACCCCCACAACCCACATTCACCCCCCTTAGCTAATGTCCATGGGTCGTACATATAAGTTCTTTGGCTTCTACATTTCCTATACTGTTCTTAACCTCCACCTGTCTATTTTGTACCTACCATTTATGCTACTTATTACCTAAAATCCTCATAAAAGTAATAAAATAAAATATAAAATAAAATAAAAAGGCCTGATGAGATTTTTATTGGGATTTCATTGAATCCATATGTCAGTTTTGGAGAAATTGACATGTTAATATTGAGTCTTCCAATTCTTCTTTAAATTGATTTGAGAGAGAGAAAGATTGATTTGTTCTACTTATTTATGCACTCATTGGTTGCTTCATGTATGTGCTGTGACTGGGGATCAAACCCACAACCTTGGTGTATTGGGATGATGCTCTAATCAACTGAGCTACCCAGCCAGGGTGAGTCTTCCAGTTCTCAAGAAACATGGTATTTGTATTAGTCTACCCAGGCTGCTATAATATAATACCACAAATTGAGTGACTTACAAACAAGAGCAATTTATTTCTCAGTTCTGGAGACTGGAGGTTAAAGATCAGGGTGCCAGTATGGTCAGGCAAGGCCTCTCTTCTATGTCATAGACTTCCACTATATCCCCACACAGAGGAGATGGCCCCCAAAAGCCCCCACTTCTAATACTATCATATTGAGGCTTAGGATTTCAACATATGACTTTGGGAGAGACACATTTAGACCACAACAGTATCTCTCCTCATACATTGGGTCTTTAATTTTTAGAAATATTTTGCCATTTATCGGGTACAGGTTTTACTCATCTTTTGTTAAATTTATAACTAAATATTTTATATTTAATGCTATTTTAGATGATTAACTAATGTAAATTTCCAATTCTTTGTTACTAGTGTGTAAAAATGCTATTGATTGTTACAGTATATTGACTTGTATCCTGTGACCTTGATAAACTTATATATTAGTTCTAGAACTTTTTTTCTAGAATACTTAAGGTTTTGTACAGGGGCAATTATGTCACCTGTGAATAAAGATACTTTTACTTCTTCCTTTACTATCCGTATTCATTTTATTTCCTGTCCATGTGTTGTTGTACTGGAGAGGACCTCCATTACAACGTTAAACAAGATGTGTGAAACTTGCGTTGTTTCTAATCTTAGGAAGAAATAATTGAATCTTTCTCCACTAAATGAGATGTTAGCTGTAGGTTTTGTATAGATAATTCTTATAAGGGTTAAAAAGTTCCCTTCTATTTCTATTCTATTTGCTGAGAGTTATTTTTGTCTTTTTTTTAAAGATTTTATTTATTTATTTTTATAGAGAGGGGAAGGGGGGAGAAAGGGAGAGAAACATCAATGCGTGGTTGCCTTGCATGCACCCCCAATCAGGGACCTGGCCTGCAACCGAGGCATGTGCCCTGACTGGGAATTGAACCAGTGACTCTTTGGTTCCTAGGCCCATGCTCAATCCACTGAGCTACACCAGCCAAGGCTAATTTGTCTTTTGAAAAAATCATGAATTTCAGAGGGAAGGGTTGCAAAACTGTGATCACAAAAAAGATTATCATAGTTTTGGGGGTTTTTTTGCTTTTGTTTTTGTCAGTGCATTAGTATCCTGAGGCTACCATAACAATTACCACAACTAGGTGACTGAAAACAAAAGAAATTTATTTTCTTATAGTTCTGGAGGCCAGAAGTCTGAAACCAAGGTATTGTGGCAGTTTGCGTCAAGAAATTCATCCATTTCCTCTAAGTTTTTGGATTTGTTGGCATAAAATTATTTAATATATTCTTTTATTACTCAGAATTCCCACCAAAGTAGGTATGATTTCTCCTCTTTAATTTCTGATATTGGAAGTTTTTACCTTTTTTCCTAAAAATTTATCAATTTTACTAATATTTTCAAAAAAAACAGGTTCTTAGTGTCATTGATTTTCTTTGTTGATTATCCATTTTCTTTCGTTAACTTCCACCCTTGCCTTTAATTCCTTCTTTCTGCTTATTTTTAATATATTTTATTGATTATGCTGTTACAGTTGTCCCATTTCCCCCCTTCATTCCTGTCCACCCTGCACACCCCCTCCCACCCACATTCTCCCCATTCAGCTCATGTCCATGCATCATAAGTTCTTTAGCTTCTACATTTCACATACTATTCTTGCCCTCCCCCTGTCTATTTTCTACCTACCATCTATGCTACTTATTCTCTGTATTTTTGCCTCCTATCTCCTCCTCCCATTCTCCTGTTGCTAACCCTCCATGTGATCTCCATTTCTGTGGTTCTGTTCTTGTTCTAGTTGTTTGCTTAGTTTGTTTTTGTTTTAGGTGTGGTTGTTACTAACTGTGAGTTTGCTGTCTTTTTACTGTTCATATTTTTTATCTTGTTTTTCTTGGATAAGTTCCTTTAACATTTCATATAATAAGGGCTTGGTGATGATGAACTCCTTGAATTTGACCTTATCTGAGAAGCGCTTTATCTTTCCTTCCATTCTAAATGAAAGCTTTGCTGAATAGAGCAATCTTGGATGTAGGTCTTTGGATTTCGTGAGTTGGAATACTTCTTTCCAGCCCCTTCTTGCCTGTAAGGTGCCTTTTGAGAAATCCGCTGACAGTCTGATGGGCACTCCTTTGCAGGTGACTGTCCCCTTATCTCTTGCTGCTTTTAGAATTCTCTCCTTCATTTTAATCTTGGGTAACTTAATGATGATGTGCCTTGGTATGTTCCTCCTTGGGTCCACCTTCTTTGGGACTCTCTGAGCTTCCTGGATTTCCTGGAAGTCCATTTCGTTTACTAGATTGGGTAAGTTTTTTTTATTATTTGTTGAAATAAATTTTCTACTTGTTGCTCTTCCTCTTCCCCTTCTGTTACCCCTATAATTCGCATGTTGGAACGTTTAAAGATGTCCTGGAGGTTCCTAAGCCTCTCCTCATTTTTGAATTCTTGTTTCTTCATTCTTTTCTGTTTGGTTGTTTCTTTCTTCCTTCTGGTCCACTCCATTGATTTGAGTCCCAGTTTTCTTTCCATCACTATTGGTTTCCTGTGCATTTTCCTTCAGTTCACTTAGTGTAACCTTCATTTTTTCATTTAATTTGTGACCAAAATCAACCAATACTGTCAGCATCCTGATCACCAGTGCTTTGAACTGTGCATCTGATAGGCTGGCTATCTCTTGGCCACTTAAAAGTATTGGCTGTGGGACTTTGATCTGTTCTTCTGTTGAGCCATTTTTTATGGGGGGCAGTCTGGTCACACCCGTTACTGTGAGGGACAGAGCCTTAGGTGTTCACCAGGGCGGGTCAACCCAGTTGCTGTGTTATGACACTGTATGTTGGGGCGGAGTCAGAGAGGGAATAATGGCGCTTGCTCCACTCTCTCTCAGCATCCAGTCCCTTCTGCCACTTCCCCGAGCAAATTGGGCACTTCCGGTGCTGGTTTGCAGGAAGGTGGGCTTGTGTACATTCAGGACCCTGTGGGTCTCTCCAACAAACTCTTCTGTGAGGCTGGGAGTCTCTCCCAGCACCTCAACCTCCACAAGTGTTTTCGATTGATGCTTTTAGGCTTTATTTCCCAGCATTGGGGCCTTGGGTTGCGAGGTCTGTCTCACTGCCTATTTTCCCCTGGTTTATATGAGAGCGAACGTGTGACCTCAGACAGCCAGTGATCTTGTGCATCCCACTTGGTCTGCCCATTGCCACCCCGTGCCCAGGGTCTGCCAACCACTGCCTGTGCTCCCAGATCCACTAGCCACTGCTTTGTCCTGCCGAGACCTCTCTCTGCTACCCACCAACTCTGCCCCTCTTTCTGGTCTGGATGAATGGTTGTTGGACTCCCGTTAACAGTTCAATTTTCTGTCAGTTCTGGGGGTTTTGGGGGTTTTTTGTTGTTGTCCTTAATTTTGGTTGTGCGAGGAGGCACAGCGTGTCTACCTATGCCTCCATCTTGGCCAGAAATCCTCTTTCTGCTTATTTTGGTATTAATTTGTTCTTTTGTTTCTAGTTACTAACCATGTAAACTTAGATAATTGATTTTAGACTTTTTAAAAATATATAAGCTCTTTTTATGTGCTTATTGATCATTTGTATATGCTCTTTGAAGAACTATCTAAATCCTTTGCCCATTTTAAATTTGGGTTATTTATTTTTTAATATGGAGTTGTAATAGTTCTTTATATATTCCAGATACAAATAAATTATCTAGTATGTAATTTGCAAATAAAGGGATCCTTTTAAAACTTTATTCAGATTGCCTTATTTCTCAACGTTGAAATTTTCCCATGGCTCCCCTCTCACTCAGAGTAGAAGCCAGAGTCCTTAAAATGCCCCGTAAGACACTACAAGGACTCATCTTCTACCACTCTTTCTGACTCACTCACTTCTTCCCAGCCATTTGTCTCCTTGCTGTTTCTAGAACATGTCTGGTCTGCTATTGCCTTTGAATGTTGCCCATCTGTTTCCTCTGCCTAGAATTCCATTCGTCCAGGAGCCCTCACAACTGACCTCCTCCTAGTCTCTGCTCAAATATCTCTTTCTCAATGACAATATTACTTAAAAAATGTACCTTGCCTCACATTCCCAAACTTGTTTTTACCATGATGTATATCTTTTCTCAGTAGCCACTGTAAAATTTGTTATGTTAATTATTTATTAGCTATATCTCTATACTAGAATGTCTCTATAAGAATGTCTTGCTCTTTTGTTCATCGATGTATTACAAGTCCCTAGAACAGTGCCTGACCCATAGATGGATCACAATCAATATTTTAAAAATGAACAAATGAGTCATTGTAAAGATGGGAGAGCCATGGATAGTTTCAAGAGAGGAGTGTTGTGATCTGATTTATATTTTTGTGAACATTGTGTTGATTATAGACCGTAAAGAGCAAGGCAGAAGAAAGAAGACCAGTTAGGAAAGTATTGCAATAATCTAGGCAAGAGACAGTAGTGACTTGAACTAGAGAGGTAGTAACAAAAGGATGGAGAGGAGTTGAATTTTGGATATGTTTATGAGGTAGAGCCTGGAAGGTTTTTTTTTAATGAATTAAATGTGGGGTGAGAAAAATAGAAGTATCAGGAATGTCCCCACATTTTTTGGCCTAAGCGACTGGAGAAACTGCAAAGCAATCAACCAAGAAGGAAAAGACATGGGGTGGAACAGGTCTTGTAGAGGGAATATCAGGAGGTCGGTTGTGGAATTGGTCAATTTTGAGATATCTATTTTAGCTGTATCTGGAGTTCAGGAAAGATGTTTGAGAGAAAGATATTAATTTGGAAGTCATGGGCATTTACATTGTATTTAAAGCCATGAGACCAGATAAAACTACCAAGACTAAGCAAAGATAGAGAAGAAATCCAAGGAAAAGGACTGGGGCCTATGGCATTCTACTGAGAACTCAGAAGAGGAAGAACCAGCAAAGGAGACTGAGAAGGAGAGAGCAGTAAAGCTATGAAGAGAACTAAGATAGTGTGGCAATCTGAGGGCTAAGTAAAGAAAGTAAGGAGGGAGTCATTAGCTGTTAATGACAAGAAAGGCTAAGAAGGATCAGAACTGAGAATTAACTGTTTCATTTGGCGGCTCTGAAGTCACTGATGTCCTTGACAATTACAGTTTTCAGTAGAATGGTGGGTATGAAAGCCCATCTTGGTTTAAGAACAAATGTGGAGCTCTGCCTCCTGCTATGATAAAATAAGTGTTTATTGGACTAGCCCTGTAAACATAACTAACTATAAAACTGGAGAAATACATGAGGCAACTGTTTTCAGATATTGTACATCAGGCCATGCAAGACTATGATCCCTCAGAGAAGGGAAATTCATGAGTGAGCCCCACAGTTGCCCAGCTCTCTACCTCAGGACCATTTCTCAATCTAGTCAAAGAGATGGATTCTAAAGAAGCATAATGACTACACTAAAATGAGGAAACAGAAATTAGGGCTCAGCAGATCTAATGTAGCTGAACTCTGTGGAGTGAAGCACTGGGGAGGAGGAAGCTCTAGAGAGAGGAGGGCCTCATAAGTCTTGGAGGCAGTTCCCAGTGAGTCCATGACGGGGGTTCTGGGCTGTACCTGTGCAGGGTGAAATTGCCCCAGGCTCACTAGAGCGTGGCTGTTCCAAACAGGAGGGTTAAGCAGTGCTGGAGGAAAAGCAGAGCAGCAGCACTGGAGTTCTGGTCCTGCTGGGGTAGAGAGACCACATTCATATCTCATCAAGACTCCTGGCATCCAGCTGAGACATAGGCCTTAGCAGTAAGAACCATGCCCTAGAGCAGATATTAGCAAACTTCTTCTGAAAAGGGGAAGATATTGAACATTTTAAGCTTTGTGGGCTATCTGATCTCTGCTACAACTCCTTAACTGTGCTGTTGTAGTGTGAAAGCAGCTGTAGATGTTGTATAATGAATGGCTACAGCTGTGTTCCAATAAAACTTAATTAACAAAAAACAGGTGAAGATGGGAGAATTTGGCCCACAGGTTGTAGTCTCACAAACTCTGGCCTAGAATAAGATGGTATTCTAGACTCATTCTAACAAAATATAACACAAAACCACAAAAAGATCCACAGCAGAGGCAGAGTTTGAAGGTTGAGTGCTACCAAGTCAGAGGGGCTAGAAAAATCCCTGAGTTTCTACAGATCTACATTAACAAGTACGAAAACAAGCCCACAGAAGTTCAAATTATCAGCCAGTAGCAGAACTGTCTGATAGAATAAGAACCAATACTTTTCAGAGGAAAATAACAGAATCTATCACCTCTACAATGTGTTAAAACAATATCTATTCTTCAATCAAAAATTGCTACACAGCCCTGGCTGGTGTAGCTCAGTGGATTGAGCACGGGCCTGTGAACCACACGATCGCAGTTCGATTCCCAGTCAGGGCACATGCCGGGGTTGCAGGCCAGTTCCCAGCAAGGGGACTCACGAGAGGCGACCATACATTGGTATTTCTCTTCTTCCCTTCCTCTCTAAAAATAAATAAATAAAATCTTTTAAAAAATTGCTACACACATAAACATGATCCAAAGTGAAGAAAAAAAAGTAGTCAATAGGAGCTGAACAAAAGATAGCCCAGGTATTGGACTTAGCAGACAAATTTTCTTCTATCCTTACCCTGTGACATTCTCTCATTGCTTTGAGAGAGAGAGAGAGAGAAACATTAGTGTGAGAAACATTGATTGGTTGCTTCTCACACATGCTTGATTGGGGATCAGACCTGCAACCTGGGTGTGTGCTCTAACTAGGAATCAAACCTGCGACTGCTCAGTCTGCAGGATGATGCTCCAGCCAACTAAGCCACACTGACCAGCGTCCAGGAAAATATTTTTAAGTAGCAATTATGCATATATTTTTAAAGAAAAATGAGTTCAATGAATTAAAAGAAAATATGGACTTTAAAAATGAACCAATAGAGGGCCCTGGCTGGTATAGCTCAGTGAACTGAGCATGGGCCTGCAAACCAAAGGATCACGGTTCGATTCCCAGTCAGGGCACATGCCTGGGTTGCAAGCCAGTTCCCAGCAGGGGCCAGTTCCCAGCATGGGACACATGAGAAGCAACCACACATTGACATTTCTCTCCCTCTCTCTTTCCCTTCCCTTCTGAAGATAAATAAAATCTAAAAATTAAATAAATAAAATTCTTTAAAAAAAAGAGTGAACCAATAGATAAATTGAAAATATAAAAGAACTAAATGGAGGATTTAGAACTGAGAAATAAAATAACTGAAGTGGCAGATGTGATATGGCAGAAGAGTGAGTAAACGTGAAGACACATCACAAAAGTTATTCACTCTGAATAACAGAGAGAAAAAGATTGAAGAAAAATGAACGAAGCTTCAGGAATGATATCAAGCAATTGAACTGGAATATATCAAGCAATATAACTGGAATCCTAGAAAAAGGACAGAATCATATAGAGGCAGAAAAAAATTAAGAAAATAATGGTGGAAAATTTCCCAGTTTTGATGACAAACATCAATTTACAAGAATAAATTTACATTTATCCCAAGAAGGAATAAATGAGTGGAGAACTACACCTAGCTCATTATAGTCACACTGCTGAACACCAACAATAAATCTAAAAATCTTTAAAACATCAAGACAACAAAGACACATTACATATTTGGAAACAGCACTCTGCGTGCCTGCTTAATGACTTATTAGCAATAATGGAGGCCGGACTGCTATGCAAGAGTATGCAAAGATATCTTTAAAGTGCTGAAAGAGAAAAAACCCACCAGCCCTAAATTGTGTATCCATAAAAATGCCCTTCTAAAATTAAAGGTGTGAAAGAAATTCATTTTCCAGTCAACAAAAGCTGAGACAATTTGTTGCCAGTAGACCTGCAAAGGTGAAGAAATGCTGGAAGGATATCCTTCAGGCTTCAAGCAAATGATTCTCAGTAGGATCCAAGATCTACGGGAAGAAATGAAGAACCCTGAGAATAGTAAATAAGAGGGTAAACATAAAAGATCTTGTTTCTCCTTCTAATTCTCTATAAAAACAATTGACTTTAAATAATAATAAGATTATTAGATGAGGTTTATTAATGTGTGTTGAAGTAAAAGACATGACAATCACACAGGAAGGGGGATGGGTACATGGAATTAAAAAAAAAGAAAATTGGAGGAAAGAAATAGGAGACTACTTGTATGAACCATTCTTAAGAAGAGTTTTGCAACAAAATGAAGCTGGGACATGGGTAGTAACTGATGGAAAATGAGATTAAGAGAAGAGCTTTCCCATTTTTTAAATGTGAAAAATAAGAGCATAGTTATATGCAGAAGGGAATGATCTAATGGACAGGGAAATTGATGACATAGGTCAGAGTTTTTGGAGATATGAACTTGAGCAGGCAAAAAGGAAGATGGTTCTTGAGAGTTCAGAAGTGGAGAAATTGGCCCTGGATGGTGTAACTCAGTGGATTGAGCCCAGGCCTTCTAACCACACGATCGCGGTTCGATTCCCAGTCAGGGCACATGCCTGGGTTGCAGGTCAGTTCCCATCAGGGGACCCACGAGAGGCAACCATACATTGATATTCTCTCCCTCTCTCCTTCCCTTCCCCTCTAAAGATAAATAAATAAAATCTTTTAAAAAAAAGAAGTGGAGAAATTGACTTTAGGTATCAGCACCAGCAAGGCTGATAGGTATACAGGCACTAATGCAGGTTTGTGGGTGAACGTGACCCGGGGCATGTGTGCCAAGAAGTTCTCTTGCAATGAGTTATCTTTCCTCAGCAAAGTAGTAAGAAGTCATCAGCTGAGAGTAAGGATGGGGAGGGAGGTGCTAGAGTTCTGAGGGGAGAAGAGTGGGGCAGTGAACGACTGCAGAATTACAGTGTGATTGCCCAGTGGCAGTAAGCACCCATTCAAGACTGTGATCACTAATTAAAGCAAAACCAGTCCATCGCATGCTTTTTTTCCCAACCAAGTACAACTCTCAGGTGCAAATGAAAAGTGGGTAGGAGGCTAGAGTTACTCGGGTGGTGGTTTTGTCAATCAAGCAAGTACAATAATGTGAGAGAGGAAAAGGGAGCGTGTGTGCAGGGTAGTGTTAGTGACAGCTGACCATGGAATTTATGCTGAGTAGGAAAGGAAAAGGGGAGCCTAAGGGGTTAGTGAACAATGGAAAGGGACAGTATTTCTGTATTGAAGGTCCCCAGAGGATCTAAGTATTGTTGGAGTCAGATGCTATACAGAATGAAATTTAAAAAAAAATAAAATAGGAGGAAATCCAAGAATGGAGTCAATACCTCCACCATCAGCTCCCATCCTCATTCATTTCCTCTGTAACCTCACCTCCTTCTTCCTTGCCTGCCCAGCTACTCCAGCCTCACTTGCCTTTTTTCTCATCTTCAAACAGCCAACAACATTGGTGATGCAGGGTCATACACTAACTAACTGAGCCCTGCTCCTGGACAGCTCTTTCCTGGAAATTCACATGCACCACAGCTTTCGACCTTCATGTCTTTGTTCCAATATTATTTTCTAAGCAAAGATTGACTGATTCTATCACCATATTTAAAATTGCACCTGTCTCTGTACTGATGCTCTGAATCCTCCTTAACCTACTGTATTACTTTTCTGCATAGTACTAATCACCTTTTCATATATACTGTAGCTTTACTCATTGATTACATTCATCTTCTCTCTCTGTCTGCTAGAATGTAAGGCTGTGAGGGCAGGGACCTTTGTTTTGTTCACCATTGTATCCTAAGTGCCTAGTTCAGGGCCTGGCACATCATAGGTGCTCAATGAATATTTATAGAATGAATGAATAAACCTACAAAAACCCTCCTTACTCAAGCCAGTAATAAGACATAAATGCATCCATCACTATTTGTATTCAACATTATCCTAGAGATTCTGGTGTATAACAAGACAAAGAAATGGAAATTATGAGTATTAGACAGGAGAAACAAAAATTTCATTCTTTTATTTTTTAACACTTGATCTGATGGCCTACATAGAAAATCCAAGTGATTCTAGGGAAAAATTATTAGTGTTGTTGGAACTAATAAGAGGGCTTTAGCAAACTTATCGGATCAGCCAAAGATCTGTAGAACCTTATGGGAAAAAAATTATAAGACTTCATTATAAGATAGAATAAATAAATAAATAAATAGCTATACCATGTTTGTGAGGGGAAAGACTCAGTATTTCAACAGTTTAAAACTTTTTGTTGTGGGAAGTTTGAAAGTACACAAAGTTGCCCAATCCTGTAATGAATCTTCACAAGCCCATCACTCAGCTTTCATAACCGTCAATCCCTGGCCAGTCTTCTTTCGCCTGTTTCCCCATCTGCTCCTCCCAAGCATCACATTACCCCGTCTATGAATACCTCAGCCTATGCCTCCAAAATATAAGGCCTATTTGAAAATATATAATGTATAGTATGTATATAATGATATTATCACACCTAATCAAATTAACAATAATTTCTTACCATTCCATACTAGTTGATGTTTCAATTTCCAGTTGTCTCCTTATTTTAACTTGTTGGAATTAGAGTCAGTACAACATGCAATGGTTGTTATGTTGGGTGGAATAAAAATCAGTCAAGTATTGGCAGTTTCATATAGTTTGACTTAACAAAAATACACATCTTATATGGTAACAATATACATCAACTTCAGGAACTTGGTGACTTTGGGAAGCGAGGCAGGAAAAGGGGGTGGCTTTAGCTCTATCTCAGACATGTTATTTCTTTAATAAGAAAAATAAAGATCTGAAGTCAATGTGGCAGAAATATTAACATTAATATTCCCTTGTGCCTACCTTAACAATGTGGACACAAGTGTCTATGTATTATTTTCTACAACTTGTTTGAGATTTTCATGAGTAAAATAAAAGCAATGAATGGGAGAAGAGGAAACAAGTTGGGCCAATGTAGACAACTTGGGGAGGTAGCTTGGCTGGGAATGGAAAAGATGGAGACTGTGTTTATTGAGGAAAAGCCCCTGCAGGGAGGGGTAAGAGATTAAAGGTTCAAGAGAAGGGTGGTGGGAAGTTAAGCCACAAAAGAGAGAAGGGGGTGTGTATGGGATGAGGAGCACTGGGGGTAAAGGGGATCTGGTGTGTGGGGAGAGAGTTGAGGCCCGCTGAATGTAAGGTGTCCACTGGGCCGGAGGCAGCAGGCAGCTGGTTATGCAATTGGAGCTTTCTGGGAAAGTCTCCCTTCTCAATTGCTTCTCTTACCAGTTCAGCCTCTGAATCTCAGTCTCTGTTTTGTACCTACCAATTCATCCCTCAGCCCCCCATTTGGGAAATCCCAGTCACATCAGATCCACCCCTCCTGGACCCTTCCTCTTTGTGCTACTAAGCAGATCCCTGTGTGCTCTCCTAGCTAGACCCCTGACTTGTTTCCTTCTGCTTGAAGACAGGGGCTCCCTCCATCATTCCTCGTCTCCCTTCTTTCTGAATCAACATGTTAAAAACAAGCTTTATTGAGATACAATTCACCCATTCAAAATGTACATTTCAATTGTTTTTATTATGTTCAGAGTTGCGCAGCTATCATCACCATTAATTTTATAACATTTCATCACCCCAAGCAGAAACCCCATATCCTGTAGCTACCATCCACTATCTTCTGCCTCTCCCCAGCCCATTGCAATCGCTGCTCTACTTTCTGCCTCTATGGGTTTGCCTATTTTGGACATTTCATGTAAATAGAATCATACAATACAAGGTCTTTAGTGACTGGCTTCTTTCACTGAGCCTAATGTTTTCAAGTTTCATCCACATTGTAGAATGTATTAGTACATACTAAATTCCTTGTGTGGCTGAATAATATTCTGTTGTGTGGATATAAGACATTATGTTCATCAGCTGATGGATTCAAATGAACTTTTCCAAGGAAATATTTCCTGATTTACTTCTACCTCTTGTTCCTCTCCACTTCATTCACTCTGCCCCTACGTACTCTGTAATTGAGGATGCCTTGCTCCTATGGCCTCTGAGGCTGGAGAGTGTCAGGTCTGTGGAAAAAGCAGCTAGCCTTAGGTTTGTAGCCCAGTTGAGCCCCTTACTGTCTGAATGATTTGCTCTCCTCTGGGCCTTATTTTCTCATCTATAAAATAAGGACAGTGATATTTCCTCCCAGGATTGTGGGAAATGCTGATCCAAGTGCAGCATGCGGCAGAGTGGCATGGCACACAGGAGGCACTCAACAGTGTTGAATCCCTTTCATCTGTGTCGACCTTGATCCCCAGCTAAGTGTATGCAGGCGGGAACCATACCTCCTGCCTTGCTATGCCCCCATCAATGTCTGAGCACAGTGTTCTTGAATGAGAATCAGACCAAGGGGAAAAGAAATAGAAAAGAGAAAAGCAGATATCATGAAATGCCAGAAGAATTGATCAAAGTAATACAAATGTGATAGAAAAAGGCACTGCAGACCAGGTATGTTTTAGAGTTCAGTATGGTTAGGCAGGAGGAACATGGGGTTTGAGTTTGAAGACCTGTGTTTCTGGCTGGCCCTGACATGTCCAGGTCATTTACCTCTGAGTCATTGGGACTGGGTCCGCTCAGTTTCCCCCTTTGTAAAATGGAGTATGGCCCATGCCATAGCTGCCCATTGACTGGGTGGGGAGCGGGGGGTGTGAGCTCATGTGCACACAGCTGTGCAAACCATTTACTGAGGGCCCCCAAGGGCCAGATAAGGACACTACTGAACCAAGGCAAGCCCTGGCTGAGGCTTCTCAGTGACCTGACATGTCCCATCTGTGGGGTAGTAGTCTGGAGATGCCCTTCTCAGGGCCTGGAGGCCTCCAGGACTGAGGAGGACCTGACAGTGTTCATTCATTCTTCCATCAAATTTTACAAACCTACTTCTTAGAGGGTACTGTACTATAGTTAAGACATGGTGTGTGTCCTCAAGGAGCCCACACATTCTTAGCAAGAGGGACACACATGCCACATTCTGATACAGGGTGCTGCCAGCCCTGTGTCACTGTGACTCTATACACTTCCTGCCTTGCTGTGCAAATTGACTTATTGCATACTTCTGTTTATGGTTTCCAGGACTTTGCTATTTGGCCTCCTTGAATATATAGGGATTTATTTCTTTATTCTTTGCCCAAAAGATTAGCAAAGTGGCAGTGACCTCAAGAGAATCACAGGGAATATTTAATGGATTAAAAAAAGTAATGGCACAGTGCCCTCATAGAGGTGCTGTGGGAGTCTTCAAGTGGGCCAGGAGGGCTTTCTGGAGTAGAAGACATCTGAACTGGGTCTTGGAGCTAGAGTTTGCCAGGCATATGTATTCTCAGCATGGAGAATAGCATTTGCAAGAGTACAGGGTCCAGCAAAAGTAAAGCCATTGAGTGCAGTTGGTAGAGTACGTGAATGTCTCACATGAGATGGACAGCAATTTGAATATTTCACCTGAATTGGCATATAGTGTGCTTGAGTATGATATTTTTGTTACAGAATTACATGCTTATGATTTTATAATAAAAGATTTGGTATAGATTATCAGCCCATAAAAAAAGGGATGTTATTTGTGTCAGACCCTGCATAAAAAGGCCTGAATGACGAGAATTTCCTGGTGGCTTAGTGGGTGTGAGGAGGTGATGGTGAAATGAGGGATGGAAAGTTGAAGAGACAGATGCAAGAAAGGGGTGAGAGTAGCACAAGATTTTGTGCAATGTAATTAGAAAAAAGTAAAAAGATCACTCAATATTGACACTGGAGAACAATCTTTTCTGATATATAGATATATATATACACATATACATATATACACACACACAGAGTGGGGCAAAAGTAGGTTTACAGTTCATATGGAAAATAGTAACTGATAAGTGATATAAGAACAAACTTTGATTCACATATTCACAACTATAAACCTAATTTTTATCTCGCCTTATACTTTAAACTATACATGTTTTTTAAAGGAGGTTAGCTCTGGCTGGTGTAGCCCAGTGGATTGAGTGTTGGCCTATGAACCAAGGTCGACGGTTGGATTCCTGGTTGGGGAACATGCCTGGGTTGTGGGCCAGGACCCCGACTGGGGCATGTGAGAGGTACCAATGGATGACTCTCAAACACATCAATGTTTCTCTCCCTCCCGTCCACTTTCTCTAAAAATAAAGAAATAAAATAAAATAAATTTATTTTAAAAAGAGAAAAAATAATGGAAAATATATATAATTTCCCCACGTGTAGCAGCTATTTGTTTTAAACAATTCTTTCCCTCTTTTCCCAGGAAGTTAACTGTGGTGCTCCGTGGGGGAAAATGTGGAGTGCAAAAGACATTTAAGTGCCAAGCTTTCACCGTAGCCACTGGGTGATGCTGGACGACTCTGGGGCACTGGGATGGGAAGAAAGAGCCATTTGCCCAGGTAAAGGACGTGGGGAGACTGACTTCATGGTGAGTGGAGAGGGAGGGAGGGGTCCGCACTGACTCAAAGGTTTCTGGCTTAGGAAACCGTGTTGTTGGTGATACCTTTCAGATAAGGACTTCGGGATAAGGCGACCGCAAGTTTTGACGAGCAGATTAAAACTGAGATGCAAACACTTTAGATTTTTGTGGTATTGTTCTGCGGGGAGTGACCACACAAGCCGGTCTCCCTGGGACCTTGAAGCCCGTCCCGAGCACCTACGGAGTTCCCAAATTGTTGTCGGGGCCCTAAGCCCGGACGTAAGGGGACTTCTGGGCTTGGCGCCGCTGGCCGCGCCCTAGCCTAGAGTGGGGTAGCGCTCACCACCTCCCCTAGGTGAGGGTGTCCGCTCTGAGGATCCCGTCGCCCTAGGCTCGGGAACAGGGGCCCAGGAGTTTTGCATCCGCCTCACTTCACTTAACGGGTGAGGGTTGTTCGAATCCCAGCCCTGCCGCTTCCTGCCTGTTTTCTCACGTGCACAACTTCGCAGGCAGACCGGGGGCATCCGGCAAGGGAAAGTGACTAGGCCTCGTTCGGGTCCCCCCTGACGTCGGCGGCAGGGAAGTGAGTTGACAGGACGGGACAGTCTCCCCAGAGGGACAGACGGGCCCGGCCAGCGCCGGCTGCGCGCCGGCTGCGCGCCCGAGGGTCCGGTCCGCGGCCAGGCAGCCGCCCCCAGATCCTGACCGGCCCCACAGCCCAAACAGTGCTCTGCCGGGCGCCGGGGGTCCCGCAGGCCCCATCGCCGCCCTGCAGCTCTCCGCTACGCCGCCTTGCCGCCTGACACACCGCGGCAGAGGTTTCGGCCCTTCCGCCCGAGCGCGTTCGGTTCTTTCCGCCACGGCCGGCGCAGGTGGAGGGGGCGGAGCGGGGGCTGTGCGTGGTGACGCCGCGGGGGGTGACGCACCGGCGTGCCCCGCCCCCTCCCCCTCCCCGTTCAGGCTCTGGAAAGAGAAGAAAAAAAACTTTCTTTTTTTTTTTAATTGAGGAATCAACAGCCGCCATCTTGTCGCGGACCCGACCGGGGCTTCGAGCGCGATCTACTCGGCCCCGCCGGTCCCGGGCCCTACAACTACCCGCGCGCCCCGCTCCGCCCGGCCGTCCCGCTCCGCCCGGCCCTCGGCGCCCGCTCCGGCGGCCCCGCTCCGCTCTCGGCTCGGCCTCCCGGAGCCGCGGCGGCGGCGGCGGCAGCGGCGGCGGCGGCGGAACGGGGGGTGGGGGGGCGCGGCGGCGGCAGCGGCTCCGCTTCGCGCATTGTTTTTTCTTACGGCGGCAGCGGCGGGCCGCGGGCGGGGAGTGGAGCCCGGAGCCCCCAGGTCGTCGGGCCGCGAGCGAATTAATTAAGTGGGGCGCGGGGGGGGGGTAGCGAGGCGGCGGCGCGGCGGCGGACCATGTTCCTAGGGACTGCCTAAGCCGGCCGGCCGGGCGCCGTCGCTACCAGCCGGGCCCGGGGGGGGGCGGCCAGGCCGCCTGGGCGCCCCCGCCGCGGAGTGTCGCGCTCGGGAGGCGGGCAGGGGATGAGGGGGCCGCGGCCGGCGGCGGCGGCGGTGGCTGCGGCCGGGGGCGGGCGGTGAGCGCTGCGGGGCGCTGTTGCTGTGGCTGAGATTTGGCCGCCGCCTCCCCCACCCGGCCCTGCGCCCAGCGCCCTCCCTCTCCCCCGGCGTTCGCTCGCTGCTCGCGCTCGCTCTTCACTCGTAGCCGGCCAAGGCCGGCGCCGACCTCCGCTCCGGAGCCGTCGCCGGCCCCGCCGTCCGCTTTCGGGGCTGTTTCCGCGAGCAGGTGAAAATGGCCGAGAACTTGCTGGACGGACCGCCCAACCCCAAACGAGCCAAACTCAGCTCGCCTGGCTTCTCGGCGAATGACAGCACAGGTGAGGAGGGGGCCAGGCGGGGTCGGGGGCCTCGGGGATTGCTGTCAGACCCCACCCCCGAAGGTGAGTGCCGCCTGGAGAACCGAACTCAGCCGTGGGCCTGCGCAGCCACCCCCACCCCCCCACCCCACCCCGCAAGCGGCGGCCGGCGCAGTCTATTCCCCCAGAGCCCCAAGGGAGAGGGGAAGTTTGTGGGGAGACTGTCGTGGGGTCCGAGTGGGGGGCTCATGCCCAGGTGCACTCGGGTTTCCCGGAGTTGATGAGCCCTCCTCGCGTGGAAACTGAGTGGTACTTCCAAGGAGAAAAAGTAAAGTGAAGCGTGTTTATTTTGCGTGGCAGATGCCCCTGCCGCCGTGTGTCAACACACGCGAGGTTGTCTGGAGGGGTGACAGCAGAGGGTAAGTTTGCTGACTAGAGAAAGAAATAGTGCAGCAGAAAGAGAACCCCAAGTGTTTTCGGAATTGGTGACACATTCACAATGCAGCAGCTAGCATATAAGTTACAACTGAGTAGTTTCTTGGAGTATATTTGAGCAGTTTACAACTGAGCAGTTTTTTGGAGTATATTTCTTGGAGTATATTTATCTCCAAGTATATTTATTGGAATATATTTATTTTCTTGGAGTAAATCACTCCATTTTTCACAGCCCCAAACTTCGTTAGCAAGATCTTCTAAAAATTGCGATGGTGTGTTTTAAGTTCACAGAAGTATAACTTCAAAAAAAAAGTTAAATAGGTTCGTTTGGGCTGCAATCACCGTCTAGCTCATGTTGATTTTACAGTGTAGAGGCGTACAAATTATGTCAAGGAATGCCGAACTTAACGATTTTTCTAAGAAATTCTTTTAGCAGGATACTGAATAAATAATCTTTTTCACAATAAGCAGTTTCCTTGAAAACTTTCTTAGATAATCATATCGGTTGCTTAAAAGTAGTATTTTAGTTGTCTATTCATTAAATAATTCGGGGTTCTTCTGGGCTGGTTCACAGTAGCATTATGAACTAGTTGTATTTCCTCTTTTAGAGCTCTCTTTTGCAGTAAGAACTTGTCGCTGCTCAGGAACAGTTCTGTTGCGGGTGCAGCTTGCATTTCTCCAGTACAGTCGTGCAGTAGCAGTATCTGAAAACCAGTTTATAATGAATGGGTCCAAATTGAATTACATTGCTGCAGCAATCCCTTCAGATTTCCAGTAGACACAGCTGTTCAGCTTCTGCAAATATTTCTGTTACCACCCAGCATATTTCTATTGTACTAGTGGTTTAAAAATCTCTTTCTACTGTTGAAACAAAATCTAAATTTTGTGGCTTTGGTTTTAGTACAGTTTCTAGAATATTCGTTAATGTAGATGTGAGAGAAACAATTTTTTAAAGTTTGTCATAAGGAGAGTCTCATCTAATTAAAATGAAGTTTGTTAAACAGTGGGGAGGAGTAAATAAGTCTCATGAAATAGAAAAGTCTCTAATAATACTTCTAAAAACTGCTAAAGAGTTGAGTTTGATGTTAATTTTGTAAAATTAACTATCCGAACTGAGAAATGTAGAAACAGCTGTGATTTAAATGCCCTTTTACTGCAGAACAGATCTCTTTTGCTTCATTAATCTTGTCATGTTTGAGCGAAAAGTCTTTACTTATGTGAAATGTAGATCATACCAGGAAGTTCAGCTTTGAAGCTTGTCCTCTGAGGCTGATAACTTTTTGGATGGCTTTGCAGCTTTGCCATTGTTAAGCGAGGTTATTGTAGATCTTGTTTTACACAGAGGAAGAAATTAGTAACGTAACAAAAGGGCTTGCCCTGCTATATACATCTAGCTGTTTCCAAGATAGAGCCAAAAAAGATGGCCTTATGAGTAGCTCTGTTTCTTAGATGGTCAGCTGTTGAGGTGCTGCTATAATCACAATGAAATTTATCAGAAATGATTTTCTATTTCTGCCCACTTTTCCCTCCTCGCTTTCCAATTTTTATCCTGGTGACGTATGGCAGGTCTTTTACCTTTTCAAAAGTGAAACGAAGATGTCAGTTCTTAATAGTTCTGATTTAAATAATCCAAAGAATAAAATTTACACATTGTTCCCATTACAATATTTTAGAAGTGTGTATTAGTGTGGGTGGCCGAGGAGGGGATCACTGAGCATATTAAATAAGATACAACCTTGTATCCTGTAACTAGTCTAAAACAGATCTTGAGGACATAAATTAAGCAAATAAAGAACTAATGGACTTAACATTATATACGATCAAAGGAGTGAAGGCATTTGGTTAGATGGGAAAATGTGAATAACAGGTGTGAAGACCTGGGAATAACATTTTTGAGAGACTCAATCTTATTTTAGTAAGGGAATGTGTATTTGAGCCTTCTAAGAGAAAATAGGGCCAATTGGAGCAAGGTGTGTTCCCCTGCTTCTGTTGAGGGAGGGGATCTCTGTGCATGGGCAGAGTTGAGGGGTTAGGGGGATTGGGAGGAGGCCTTGGCAGCCTGAGAAATGAGAGAGCCACTTGGACTGTCACAATTCAGTGCATGTCTGTGAGGACTGGTCTGTGGAACCATTGGTATCTGTTAGATGAGTCTGGGGGCTGGCAGTTGGCCAAAAGAACAGAATCCCTGCCCATTGAGGAGCTTACCAGCCAGAGTGCTGCCTGATGGGCACTTGCAGTCTAGAAGGAGGAGGGCAGATGTGCATAAAACACTCCACAGTTGAAGTAAGGCAGCATCTTGGGTGATAATGCCTTTGCCACCTAAGACAGGCAGGAGAGGTCAGGAAAGGCTTCTGAGGAGAGGTTGTAGAGGTGGTGCCTAACTAAATAGGGAATTCACCCCCAAGGGAAGACAGGAAGAAGGAAAAAGGATGGGGTACTTCCCACCCCATCCAAACCTCAGCTCAGGAGTGAGGTTTGATGGTATCAGATGTTGAAGTAGCATTTTCTTCTTTCACATTGAAGGATTAAACACTTTGTAACAACTATAGTCTTCCTTTACTTGGCACCCTTTATAAGAAGTAGGAGGACTTTGTGTTACCAATATGTAGTTAGTTGTGTGTGTTGGAAACTTCTTTATTAAATATGTCCAAATTATAACAGCATATTAGTCTTTCAACAGCAGGGATACATGATTTAACAGTGTAGGAGAAATAAATATCCAGGCAAGCAGTAGCCTTTTTTTTTTTTTCCTGTCAGCTCAAGGCCAGTTTTACATATAACAAAGATGTTATTGAAAAGTTTAGCCCTGGCTGGTGTAGTTCAGTGGATTGAGCATGGGCCTGTGAGGCAAAGGGTTGCCAGTTCGATTCCCAGTCAGGGCATATGCCTGGGTTGCAGGCCGGGTCCCTAATAGGGGACACATGAGAGGCAACCACACATTGATGTTTCTCTCCCATTCTTTCTCCTTCCCTTCCCCTCTCTCTAAAAATAAATAAATTAAATATTATTTAAGAAAAGTTTAATAAGGCTGCCTTCTAAAAATTGAAGATAGATATATTTATTTCATCTGTATAAGTGTCCCTAAGCAGGTGTAATTATGTTTTATAATGTGAATTCCTGTGACTGCAATAGGAAACTTTATTTAAAGAAAGCTTGTGGTAAATATGTCTGTCAACCAAAATACCTTTTACAACAAAATGATAATTTTTTTAAAAATGTGCAGTGCTTTACATATCAGAATGCTTTTCTTTCCATCAGATTGGTCCTCACAGCATCCTATGAGGTAGGAAGGGGAAACACTATTCCTGCTGCTTTTAGGTGAGGAACCATACTTGAGAAAGATAATCTGCCCAAAGTAGCAGAGGGTCAAAACCTGAACCAAACCTAATAATTAAAGTAAATAGGCCAATATAGTATATTCATTTTAAAAATCTATATCCATAAACATGGAATTTACTTGAATCACAGACCTAGATTTTAGTAGTTAGCAACTTTCAGTCACCTAACTCCAGCAAGTGAATGAAATCCCTCTGGGGAACATTTGTAGCCACTCTGGCGGGAGTAAGGGGTGTGTTCTCTTTGCCAGGGCCTCCAGGCAGGAACTCCCCCTTCCCTCTGGTTCTGGCACCCCAGGCCTACACTGTGTGGTCTCACCTTTGTGGTTATTGCAGTGAATAATTGAGGATCAGTCAAATTACTGTATTTCTTAACTAAATTCTAGCTAAGGAAAAGCAAGTTCGTAGAGACTTCTAGGGCTAGGACTTGTCATGACTTTGCTTTTACTTGTTAAAAAAGTAGGGGCTTTCGAATAACAGAGGTGAGAACAGTAGTTCTGTTTGAAGTTCCTCAGGGGTGATGGTGGATGAGTATGAATCCCACAAAGGTGCTTGGCAGTTGATCAAAAGGTTGAGAATTATGCCTGTTTAACATTTGGATTTGATTCTGTAATTCGTAAACATAATTGAGAATGAGTTATAAAGAGACTGAGGCGTAATCCTACTGTTGCAAGTTGATGCTTAGATTGTTAGCCAGTGTTTTTACAACTCTGACTTGTGTCATTGTGGTTATGTGACAAAGTACACTATTACTTGGGGCCATATAAGTGCCAACTTTGTATTTTTATTTATTGTGTTTGAAAATAAAAGTTAAAAATGATTTTGCTGAAGTATGCTTTTCCTTGTTAAGATGAAATGTACCTATTGTGTAAAGCAAGATTAGGAAAGCTCGCTTTAAGCCAGTTCAGTTCCTAGGGTAACATTAGTCAGGACACAGCCTCTTTATCTTATTCAAACGAGCACTTTGAGTATAGTCCAAGAAACTAGTCCGTGTGAAGAGGTGTTTCTCAGATGAGGTTGGGAATAGGCAAGGAACTTAAGGTGCAGACCTTCCCAGAACCATTGCGTACTGATGGGTTGTAAGTCTTAGAAGGGCTGTAGTTTGCACCATTCCCAAGCCTTTTTCATATAATACACCATTCCCATACCTTTTTTGACCAAAAATGGCATGATCCACATGCCCTACCCTCCCTATTCACCCGATCTTGCCTGGAGCAACCTTTTTTGGTTGTTTGTTTCCCACTAATGAAAAAAGTCCTCAAGGGGAAATGTTTTGCGGATGGGGAAGAGGTGAAACAAAAAATGGCAGAAGCACTAAAAGGCATCAAAATCTACTGTTTTGAGCAGTGGAAGAAAGTCTGAGTAGGTGTATTGCATCAAATGGAGAGTACTTTTTAGGTGACTGAAGTTTAAACATGTAAGACTACACATTTTTAAAATAAATAAATTCTGTTTTTTTGCAGGGGGTCTCTCGTACATTGTTGGTCAAACTTTATATAAAGGGCTAGAGGACGTATTTGTGGCTTTGTGGGCCCATCGGTCTCTGTTACATGAACTCAGTGCTGCCATTTTAGAGTGAGACTACAGCAATGGGTGTGGCTGTGTGCCAATAAAACTACAATTTGGCCTGTGGGCCACACTGTGGGGCCCTAATGTAATGTGGGACTAATACTCTGAAAATCCATTTAGAGCACGGGGCTGTCAGGGTTGCCCTAGTCTCCATTGTCTCTGATGACTTCAAGGACAAGATCTATCAACTAACAGCAGCACAGGTGTTTTGAGCACCTACTGTGGGCTGGTGGGACTGCTGACCCTCAAGTGTGGGTAGCAGGGGTGATAAGCCCTTGAGCCCAGTGAGCCCCAGGGGGAAGCCATTCAGAGTCTGGGGCCACTTCCAAGATTGCAGGGAGCTTCTCTTTTTTGGTCTTCTGTAACACTTTTATGTACTGCTTCATTTAAAGTCAGGTAAGTTTAACAAAAACTGAGTTGAATTAAGGTGCTTGTTTTGGTCCTTTGCTTGTTTTGTTTTTTGTTGACTCCAGTGGCTCACGCAGTATTTCCTTCTTCCCTTGCCATCCTCTGCCCTCCAAGTCTACACCTTGCAGTGAAACTTGAAGGTGAGCAGCCCCACAGCAGCTTCTGAGAGCTTTTCGTAGCCATGTTTCCTGTTTCTGGGAGCATTGCCCGACACAGGCTGGGCCCTCCAGAAATAGTTGAGGGAATGAGTGAACTAATGGACAGTATTTATTTTTCAAAGTTCTCATATTTTTTTCTCACAAGATTGTGTTTTTAGGTTAATTGCCATAAATGTTAGGATCTGTTTGTCCTAATCCTCAGTTCTATTGAGATACAGATGTGCACCTGTGCATTTTCACTAATGGGCCAACCTGGCTGGCCATAGGATTGTTCTGGCAGGGCCTATTTGGGGCTCTTACAGGTGGCACCACAGGCCATGGTGTTGACAGCGAAGGGTGTGAAAGCACTGGCTTTGGAGCCAAGTCAAGTGGGTGTCACTTTTCTTTCCCTCTTTGCTAGCATCATAACCCTGGTCAGTTATATCAGCTCCCTGACCCTCAGTTTCCTCATCTGTAATAACCATTCTCATCTCTAAAGGTGGTTTTGAAGGTAAAATGAGATGATGTGTGAAAAATGCCTGGTCTGAAGTAAATGTTTAGTGCATGACAGCCGGCACTGTCCTTACTAGGGAAGGTGGGTGTGCCCTGTAGTCCAAACTCACTAGAGTTGGGAAGTGCTCATTTGATTGGACTAGAGACTTGCTTGTTGTTGCTTCTGAAACCAACAGCAGCCTTGTATGCATACCCACACAAGGCCATGGGCAGACAGATGTGTTGTAGTGTAATCCTGCTTAGTGAGTATATAGTCGAGAATTATATAATCACTACTATTGATTTTTGTCTCTATTTTCAACTGTATTTTTTAATAGGAACACAATGCCCATAAAATCCTAAAATTGCAAAAACTTAAGTAGTGTGACATGTTCTGAAAACTCTTACTAATTTTGAATTATATTTCATGGACTAAGTATCTGGTGAATATGTGATTCTGTTTCTTTACTGAGTATATTGCGGTTCAGTCTGAGGTACCTGTTAGGCAGTAGCAGCGTACAAAAGGATTCTGATCATGTCTTTGAGTAGCTTAGAACTGTGTTAAGATAAGACTCAGAGGCAGAACTTGAAAAAGAATGCAAAAGTCCTCAAATATGATCAAATGCTATATGCATGAGTCAGAAAGGGCAACCCCAAAAGGGCTTCATTTATACCCCCACTGTTTACTGAATGCTCCTGTATGCAGAAGCACAGGGCTAGGTGTCTGAGTGAGGGGTAACATCTTAGACAGACCTTGAGGATGGTGAGGGGCCTTGACTAAGAGAAGCATGCACCAGGGGTAGCCTGATGGGCCCTCTGTGCCCCTGGACTCTGGTGCCTGCTGGACCATAGCAAGGAGCCAGGTAGTTAGGGAACCTGCTGGTTTTCCATGCCTCCTCATTATTGTTGGCAGAGACACTCTGGCCACTCAGAACAGTTTTGTCTGTGTGGTTCTGATGTCTTGTGGCTTTCACCCGTGTCTTCTCTAGTTTTCCCAGATAGTCTCTCATAAGCTCTCAAATACCTAGCCATACCCTCTTGTTTTCAACACATGTGCCTGGTGTTACTGCAGCTCACTTTGAGGCCTTTTCGTACTGGTGCCTCCCTCTTCAGAATTCCATTCCACGGCTAATAAATAGCCCCTTGGGGTGGGCATGCTTGTCCACAACCCCTGCATTAACTAGGGAAAGGGATTCCACACTTTCACTGTTCAGTCTTAGGCTTAACTTTCAGGAACATGCTTACATTGCAGCATATTACTAGTGCTAAAGTGTAAGCCTTCCATCAGTGCTTGGTGGGGGAGCTTTTGCGTATTCATCTTCGCTTGGGGGCTGTGATCACTTGACAGGAGGGCTGGGATGGAGTCATGCACAGGGTGCAGTGGAATCAGAACAGAACTTTGGAAGAGAAGTGATCAACTCAGATTTGGTGGGAGATTGTTTGGACATGGAAGAGGGTGCAAGAAAAGCAAAAGTGGTTTTTTGTTTTCCAGGTTCTTAGACAATTTTTAGAATGACTTACTGCCTTTGAAAAACTGCTTTTAGGGTGTTTTCTGGTTCTAAATTTGGGGAGCAAGTCTGTTTTTGAACTCTATATCTAAAAGTCAAATTCTTTCTTTTCAAACTTCACCCTTAGAAAGACTCGGATAGCATCCCATGTGACATTTCCCCCCGTGTTTCATTTCCATTAATCAAAAGAATATTTAGTTGAACCATAGCTAAGAATAGTAAAATCTAATGGTGACAGAAAACTTCACTTGATTAAATGTGACTTTCTTATTTCTAGGTGCATAATATGCTACTGTTTGAAAATCTCTGAATTTGCCAGTCTTTCTAATAACACCTGTACCTTACTGTATACAGTAGGTGTTTCTTAATAGTTGTAGTTGTTTAATGGCATTGTATAATTTTTTTATAAAGCAAATTCTTTTTATAACTTAAAACTTCCCTTTACCCCCAAATATTTTGGTTTTCCCCCCTAATCAAAACCATTACCTGTACGTAATTTAACTGTGCAGTTAGTATAACCAATGAAATACCAAGAAAAATTAAGTGACTATTCTTTAAAATAGCCTGTAGAGAGGCTATTGTACAATATCTAAGTAAAGTGGATTTGGTATTTGATTAGAAACTGAATGATGACGTACAGGAACTATAGAAATCTATCAAATAATTGGCGCTTGCTTTGACAATTATGGACTGTAAGCTTGACTCAATTCCTTTGGATTAAAATATTTTGAGTATCTGTCACCTGATTAAAAGTAGAACCTTCTAACCATGACTCAGAGTTGACGGAAATGTCAGAGCTTTTTATATGGGGTGTGGGCAGTGGTAGTAAGGCGGGAGCCCTGGCCTCCTGTCAGAGTGGACGCTGAATCTTGCTTGGCTCCCAGCTCATAAACTCTGACTTGGATCCTGTGACTTTACATCTGAGCTTTGGCGGTGTTGTAGGGGAGGGTTGTCTCATCTCTAAAATGGGGTTTTTTCTTCTAGAATTTTTCATTTCACTTTAATTAGCTTTGGGGGGGCTACTATGGTTCCTTGCATTATAGCAGGTTGTAGCAGCTATTCTCACTGTTTAATTGTGTGGGAAAATACAGATGTCATCTACCTCTTAGGGCAGGTTAGTGAGGGTTGGGATGATGTAGGCTAGGGATCTGACACAGCACCAAAACCATGGAATTTTCTTGCTGAGTAAAGGAGAAAATGCCTCCCAAAACAAAAGCAAAACAACAAAAAAACAACTGGGAAGTCATTCAAATTATCCAGGGAAAATTCAGTGTTTTATCACACACTGATGACTTTCTCAATCTTTTAAAGTTTAAGGAAAAAGTGATTCTTTCCCAACAGGAAGAGAATGGGTTTAGACATTTTCATTGTTTGAAATGCCAGTATCCTTTCCTCATGATAGTCTCTCTTTTTTTTTAAATCCTCACCTGAGGACATGCTTATTGATTTTAGAGAGAGGGAAAGGAAGAGAGAAAGAGAGAGAGAAACATCAATTACTTGGCTCTCACATGTGCCCTGACTAGAGACCAAACCACAACCCATACTTGTGCCCTGACCAGGAATTAAACCTGAGATCTTTTGTTTTACAGGACAACACTCCAACCAACTGAGCCACATTGGCCAGGAATCTTGATAATCTCTAAGTCAGCACTGTCTAGTAGAACTTTCTGTGTTGATGGACATACCCTCTATCTATACTGATCAGTACTGGAACCACTAGCTACTTGTGGCTATTGAGTACTTGAACTGTTACTAATGTGACTTAGGAACTAAATTTTAAATTTTATTTAATTTTATTAATGTAAATGTAAATAGTCACATGTGCTGTCAGCCCTAGAAATCTATTGGGGACACAACAGGTTCAGTGTCTGCCTTCATGGAAGGCCGCTATAGTCAGGTGTTACCTAGAACCTCAGAGGGGAGGTTCATGCATGTTAGGTATAGGACAGTGTTCTGAAGGGTATTGGAAGAGCTCCTGGGAGAAGTGCCATTAGCACTGAGACCTGAAGATGAATGGAAGCTTGTGGGGAGGGGATACTATTCTAGGTTTGGAAACAGCGTAAGTATCAAGTGTGAAGATACGCAGGTATAAACTTTCGAGCGTGTAATAGTTTTTGCAAAAACCAGTTTTGTTTTTGGTTCACATTTAGTGGGCTACCATTTAGAAGCAGTGTGGTCTTTCTCCTGAGAGTTGGAGACTGCTGGTGTGGTCCTGCTCTCGGGAGTTGAGTAGGCCTATATGTGGGATACTGCTAGGCTATGGTGATGACGGTGGCTATGTCCTTTTGGAACTCAGAGTGTAGTGATGTAGGTAGGCAATCCTGCAGTCCAACCAGTGCCTGTCTAATTGCAAACTGACATCAAAGTTGTGATGCGAAGAAACTGATGCTTCAGGTGGGATAGTCAGGGAAACTTCTTAATGGAAAGAACACTGGAGCTCCTGCAGGATGAATTATGGGAGCCATCTGAAGGCAGGGTAAGGTCGTGGAGAGACTCCAAGTGTCAGACCAGGGAGTCCAAGTCATTCTTTTTTATTTATTGATTTTAGAGGGAGAAAGAGAAACATTGATTTACTGTTTCACTTATTTACACATTCATTGGTTGATTCTTGTATGTTCCCTAACTGGGAATTGAACCCACAACCTCGTCATACCAGGATAACACTCTAACCAACTGACCTACCCTGCCAGGGCCAGGTCATTCTTTTAGGGCTTTAAAAACAAAACAAAAAATTTGCCCTGGCTGGTGTGGCTCAGTGGATTGAGTACAGGACTGCAAATCAAAGGACCACCAGTTGGACTCCCAGTCAGGCACCTGCCTGGGTTGCAGGCCAGGCCCCTAGTAGGGGGCATGTGAGAGGCAGCCACACATTGATTGATGTTTCTGTCCCTCTCTCCTTCCCCCTCTCTCTAAAAATAAATAAATAGATAGATAAATAAAATCTTTAAAAAAATACAAAATTTTAGAAACCCATCACTTCCAGCGTAATGGGAGAAGTCTGGATAAGCTTTTCCAAGAGGTATATTTACATCTAAGTCCTTAAATGCAGTGAGAGTTGACAACTTTCCTCCCACACCCCACTGTGGAAGGAAAAAGGCACCAGGAAAAGCAGTTTAAGAAAGTTGTTTAAAAACTTTTTTTGAAAGGGTAACATTCATAGGGTTAAAAATTCCAAAAAGTATATAGAAGAATGTTTAGTGAAAATCCTCCCTCTCCTGTTTCTGTAGTCAATCAGTTCTACTTTCCTGGGCAAATAAGTGTATATTATTTAGAGACATGCTGTGCATATATAAGCTCATGTTCTACTTACTCTTTCTTACTAAAGTGGCACATTATACATGTTGTTCCACTGTAAGTGCATTTCGGAATGACAGATATCTCAGAACTGTTGGAAATACTAATGTTCAAAGAGTGGTCTTTCTAAAAATCATTGTTTTTGACGGTAAAATGTTTTGGTGCTGTACTTAAATAATAAAGATAATTACAGTGTTTTCATTATCTGGTATAAATTGGAAGAACTGAGGTTTTACAAAAATTAATTCCAGCCCTGGCCGGTTGATGCAGCTGGTTGGAGCATCTTCTGTACACCAAAAGGTTGTGGGTTTGACCCCTGGTTGGGGCGTGTACTGGAGGCATCCAGTTGATGTGTCTTTCTCACATTGATGTTTCTTTCTTCCCTCTCCCCTTTCCTCTCCCCTTCTCGTCTCTGTCTCTAAAATCAATAAACGTATCCCCAGTTGAGGAGTAAAAAATGATAATAGGAAAAATATTTTAAAATTAATTTCATGTCATCTTGAAGAATATTAGAGATTTTGTTACTGTTGTCATGTTGCACATCATGCAGCCAGTTCACACCAAAGTTTTGTTTAGTTTTCTAGGTTTTATTATCCACCTTATTACTTGATATACAAATATCTGTAACTTCTACATCAAGCAGATGAAGCAGAAATCAAGTGTCTTACTTGATAGGACTTCTAAGAATAGTCATATTAACTCCAGACCTTTTCATTAATTTAGTTAATTTAGAAATTACAAAACATTGAGGTGTTCCAAAGGTCCTTCCGAAGAGCAGTAGCTGAGTCCTCTACCATAGCCGATGTGAAGGAGGGAGTGTAAGGGATACTTAAGAGAGAAGATAAATTAGAGAATCATTACATTAAAAAATGGAGAACAAATAAATGATAATTAGATCCTTCTTAGTGGTAAAAAGGTATTTACTAATGTGTGCGTAGATTTCCAGAAGGAAGTCTCTAAAAATTATTTTTCTTAGTTAGGGACTGGGGATGGTTTGGGAGGACTCGCTACTTTATATTCTTCTGAATTCATTAAAAAATACCATTAACATAATTTCTTGTCATGAAGAACTAGTTAAAAAGTAAATCAAATTCAGAGCAAAACATCTTTAGTATTTGTGGTTAGAATAATCTGTTTAAAGGTGAGAAGTGGGGTTTTAGTAGTTCCTGGTGTAAAACCGTAGACTTTTAGCAAGAATGATTTGAAAAAAGTGTAAATTAACTTAGAGATGCCATCCAAAGATTGGAAAATGTGATTGTGTTTTAGTGTTGTGTCCAGTCATCACTTCCTTTGTCACACTCTCTGATTCTAATAGAATCCTTTTAGAGGTTCCCTCATCAATGTGTTGGATGCTATAAGACCTGACAGCCAACTTGTGTTTCTTTGAGTGTTTTGAAATAATGTCAGCTTTCCTTATGTAAGCAACATTTAACTACTACATTGGGCACGAAAATGTAGATTGTCGCATTCCTTTAGGAAAAATTAGTACTTTTGAAAAGTCCTTCTTTATAATACTTTTTATTTTCCTGCCTTTTAAGTTCATTTGAACACTAATAATGTTTGGAATGAACACTGAGCTCATTTCAGATTTCATCCTCAAATAGTAAACACTCCAACTGCAACCAGGAATGCCTGGAAGTATTCCAGGTGTTATCACCTGGGCCTGGACACCCTAGGGGCTGCCTTTAAAAATTCAGTTTCTTGAATTACTTAAGTGGGTAGTTCATTCACATGATTCAAAAATCAGAGGACACAAATTTGTAGAGGGAGAGCCTTTCTTCCTCCCTCTAGTCCTCCAGGATATGAGTGGATTATGCTCTTCCAGGGTTTGTCTCTTCAAGCAGACACTGTCTATTCTTAGCTCCCTTGCCTTCTTCCTGCCTTTTTCTTCTTACCTGGTGGCATACTATACACATGTGGCATACCTGTAATAATAAGCACATGGAGAGCTTCTTCATCTCTTTCTGTAGGTGCTAGTGTTCTGTTATATGAGATGGGCTGAAATTTAATGTGCTCCCCACTTTTGGACATTTAGGTTATTTCCAGTCTTATCCTCTCAAAACAGTGTTTCAGTGAATAGTTCTACCCAGTTATGTGTCTGTCTATAGAACAGATTCCTAAAAATGGAATTAATGGTAATTTTGGTCGTATCATCAAATTGTTCTCCAAGATCTTGTATTTGATGGATTCTTAAAGCTTTAAAAGCAGCACGTCTACACTATTTAGTATAGACATAACCAGTATTTAGTATAGATATTTTGTCATGATGCATTTTCTTCAGCTTGTGATCTCCATCATTTGTGCCCTTTAGTTGCTTATGATTTATTTGTAATTTTAGGGTGTGCTTTATTTTTCTCTTTAAGATTTCATAGAACAGTTTTAGGTTCACAGTAAAATTGAGGGGAAGATACTAAGATTTCCCATATGCCTCCTACACCCACATATGCACAGCCTCCCCCATTAATAATTCCCCACCATAGCAGTAAATCTGTTACAACTGATGGACCTACATTGACACAGCATAATCACTCCAAATCCATAGTTAGCATTGGGTTGACTCTTGAGGTTGCACATTCTTTGTTCTTGGACAGATTTAAATGACATGTAGCCATCATTATAGTATCATGCACAGTAATTTCTCTGCCCTGAAAATCACCTGTGCTCCACAGTTTCATTTCTTACACTCCCCATCTCCTGGCAATTACTGATCTTTTTACTGTCTCCATAGTTTTGCCTTTTCCAGACTGTCATATAGTTAGAATCATATAGTACATAGTCTTTTCAGATTGGCTGCTTTCATTAAATGGTATGCATTTAAGGGTCCTCCATGTCTTTGCATGGCCTGATAGCTAGCTAGCTAGCTTGCTTCCTTCCTTCCTTCCTTCCTTCCTTCCTTCCTTCCTTCCTTCCTTCCTCCCTCCCTCCCTCCCTCCCTCCCTCCCTCCCTCCCTCCCTCCCTCCCCTCCCCTCCCCTCCCCTCCCCCCCTCCCTGAATAATATTGTTCATCCATTGTTTGAATGTTGGTGTACTTTTTTGGACTTAAGGCATTCATTTCCTGTCATGGGCTCTTGCATAGTCCACTCATTTTCATATGTTGTACACTGATACCTTTAAGTCCAGATTATGGCCTTTTCCCTTTTCCTGATTTGGTGTTGCTGCCTGCCAGCCATAGATCTCAGCATTTAGGTCAGAGGACCTAGTTTCTGGACATCTGCTTGCTTACACTTACCTGAGGTAGCCCAGCACCTGTGGTGGGTTTGCTTCTGCAGAGGTTGGACCATAACTCAGCCCCAACGTTCTTCATGCATGGTAGATAGGCAGCTGATTACAACACTTCACTTGGGTGCCTCTCAACTATGGTGGTGGAGCATAGAGAATCTCTTTATGCTCCAGAATATCTGGTTACCGTTTAGGGGCTGCTACGTGATTTATGGTCAGTCTGTTGGTGGTTTACTGCTGTGAACAGCACCTCCTGTTCCACCTTTGTCCATGATGGCTTTTCTCCACTTTTCAAGGTTAAGGGAGGCAGCACACAAATCACATTTAGGAAATGTAAAATTGTCCTCACTGTTTGGGAATGGACTTTTCCTGGAACTTACAGGTGCATCAAATGAAAATAGGAGGCTGACTGCAATTTTAGGACTTTGATGATTTAGGGTTCCGTATGACAAAGAACTTTCCATCAGAACTGTTTTGGGTTCTTTAATTGGAAGGTAAATAGCAAATATTTAGTGAGCAAGATGTTTTGATACCTGATGAAGAGTAACCATGAAGTGTGTTTACTTCCACTGTAGGAAGGCCAGGGAGGAGGCAGATTGCCCAGTCAAGCCCACTTTGACTCTTGAGGCCATAGTGATTCCAAGGAAGGGCAAGATTTTTTACTTAATATAAGCTCACTGTTCAGAATGAAGTAAAATCTCATTATTCTGTACTAATTAGGGGGTGGTATATCTGCATAGAAGAAGCCTGAATCACAGAAGATTTTAGAATATGCTTCAATTATTTTCTAATAATCATTGTAAAAAGAAATAAAGGTTAGGTGTCTTTTGGGAACTTGTTTAAATGCCTAGATAAAAATTGTAATGGCATAAATGCTAATAAAACAGTGCTTTTTAAAATCTTTTTTGTTATGATATTTGTGTTTTAGTTCTCCATTGTTGGAGAATTGTTTCATTATTTATTTGCATGATCTCTAAGAATTTTCAAAGGTTTTATTCTTTTTAATTATCATAGATTATTAGGGCTTTATCATAGAGAAAAGACAGTTGTTGACCATGAACCCTGTTCAAGGATCAGCTAAGTCCTTGATTTGTAATCTTGGGAGATTGGCCTGTGACAGTGATAATAATGTCTAATATATATTGAGCCATCACTGCATGCCAGGTTAAGTGTTGTATATACTTTGTATCATTTAATTCTTTCATCAGTGATTCTAGAGGCAGGTACTAATATTTCCATTTAAGAGCTGAGGTGCACATAGGGAGGTAGTAGTAGTAAGTGACAGAGACAGAGCCAAATCAAGACCTGGCTGGGTACTTTTCTCACTACTCCAGACTGTACTTCCTGTATTGTCAGTGTCCAACTGGTACTTAATACCATGGAGGTCCATTATGGCCTCCAAATGATCTAAGAAATAACCCTGTGAAAAGTGTCTACCATTATGTGGGTTCCTTATCTTTACATGTGACCTTTCCAGAATATATTGCTCACGTTGGATCAGTTTTTTTTTTTAATCCAGTTTTGACTTAGGAATTAAAAATTCTTTTGTAAAATTATGAAAAAAATTTCAAGAAAGCTTCCTCCCTCCCGCCCGCCCTCCCTCCCTCCCTCCCTCCCTTCCTTCCTTCCGTTTTAAAGGAATAAGGACTGCTGAGAGAAATGAGGGGTCCTTGGGAGGCTGGTTTTCATGATTGGAAGTAGAGAAACATGAACACAAAACAGCATCTAAACTCTTAACATAGTTTATTTCTCATACTACCATTTCTCATTCTACCATTTAATCTTTGCATCAGCCATGGGTTAGAGGGTCACTGATGCTGAGATGTAGCCAGAGAATGAAATAGACCTAACTGGTTTCGTAGAAAATAAAGAGGTATAAAGAAAAAGATGAGTAGAACAGTGTAACAATTCAAGATAATTCATTATTGAAATTTGTTTTCTTTGTTTCTGGTTTAAGTAGTAATAAATGTTAATATTACTACTTTACATCTTTGGCTGGACAAGAACTTGTTAAAATCAATAGTGTGTTTCCTTTAACTCTGGCAGTCTGTAATTCACTCGTTCAGCACATGGGTGTTTGTTGAGGGCCTAATATATACCAGGCATTTTATGCTAAGCAGGTAAAGATACCTGCTTACATAGTGCTTACAGCTTCATGAGTTGTAATAGGAAATTGATAGTATGATTTTTAAGACTCATTATGTCTGTAGAGTATAGAAGAATTCATACTTCTGGCTAATAGAAGGACTGATAAACTCGTCTGTACATGCTCTAACAGAAAAATCAGTACAGAAAATTTGGGGTTCCAAATGCAATTCAAAGAAAAAATAAGGTATTCTAACAGAGGAGATGTTAGAAAACCCGAAGGAAAGCTGTGTTTTGTGGATGATTTGTTTAGCTAACACATTTGAAAATAGTTTTTCAAGCAAAAGTATTTTCAAATGTTATTGGCTGGACAGATTGTTTCAGCCACTTACCTCGTGTTTGATTCTGTAAAATGGAAAAAAAAAAATTCAGAGTACCTGAGAGTAGTTCATTCCTTATTTAAGGTGAAATACTGATTTCTGATGATGATGAATAAGAATGGATTTAGAACATGTGTGGAATGCCATTTGTCTTTCAGTGTTCAGAAGTGATGGTTACTTGGAATGAAGTTTCTGTGTGTGTGGCCTAGGAGTGAATGTCCCTTGTGATCTTGTACAGTGAAGACCTTCTGTTTCCCAAGGAGGCCAAGTTTAGGTGCGACTTTCTCCCTCCTAAGCCATTGTCGTGGATGCCTCAGTGTTGTATGAGTGCTATAGAGACTAGGAAGCTAACAGCTTTTCTCTCAGATCAGCTTCATAAAAGGGGTGACCTCTGGGGTTGACAGCTAGGAAGCCCCCAAAGAGAGAATTCCTGTCTCTAGCTTTGGAAGTGTGACAGAGTGTGTTTGCTCTGTGCTGTTTGACAGTTTCCTGCTAAGGGCAAACCCCTAGAAAGCAAGGTGTCCACGAATCTCCTTCAGTCTCAGGTTTGCTGTCTCCTGGACTCCTGGTGACTTGGCAGGGAAAAGGGAACTTACCTAGGGTCGGAAATGGTAGTGTTCAATCTCGAATTGTAGGAATTTCTCATGATTCAGATAGCTCTTACCCAAACTGATTGTTGGGACACTGGTGTGTAGAAAGCATAGCTGTGTTGCAACATCCTGGCTTTCCTTCTTCACTCTCCTGTGTCAATGTTTTGAACTGGAGAATAGGGGAAAGTAGTGACAATGCAATGGTGAAACGAAGGGTGGTGATGGGGGTATGGATGTGCCTTGCACTAACCTACACAACCTGTCTTGTCTTTCTAAAAAGCTTACCTTGTACATTTGGTTGTATACATGTTCATATGTGCTTGGACTGGTAGGTGAGGACATATGTAGAATCAGTCAACCTTCCTTGCATCCAAACAGTTGTAAGATGTATCTGGATTGAAACATCTGGATGAGAAAGAGTAGTCAAGGTAGACAAAATGTGGAAGACCAGTTAAAAACCCAAACTGAAACATGAGCCCAAGACATAAAAGTTTTATGTGCATTTGGATTAGAACTAGAATAAACCACAAAAGAAAACTGGTAAATTTAAGAGTAACAGGATGGCGGGTGAATTTTTAAAGGTAACAAATTTTAAAGCTTTTGTGTAAGATGGAATAAGCTAACCCATACCTGTGGCACAGAGTGCTCTGTGTCCATCTTTTATTATGTAACCTTGGGATACTGTTGTCCCTGTTATACAGATGAGGGAGTTAAGACTCAGAGATTAAGCAGTTTGCCCAGGGATATGGGGGAATCAATTCAGCCAGGATTTGAATTCATGTGTTCCAAGCAAGTGTTCTTTTTACAATGTCTATACTGGACTAGGGCCCCTGATGCTGACACTGCTGTATTTATCTAACAGTTCTTGTGGGTTTACCTGCTGTTGTCCTGGCCTGGACACACTTTTCCTAGGAAAGATGCTTCAGGATGCTTGGAAGAGGTAGTCTAGATGAGCTTCAGGCACCAGCTGTTTATCCCTTCCCCTACAAATAGGAAGAAAACCCTGTCTCTATTATAATGGCTCCTACGTTCTAGTTTAGATGAAGTTTCATTTTCATGTTCTTAGGTAAAGGAGCATTGCATTAAAGACACACACACACACACACACACACACACACACACGCAGATTTTTTTTTATAGAATACTAAGTAAAAATGTGTGTGCATACAGATAAAACCTGGAAGACAACAAACAAAAATGTTAGTTATACTGGAGGCTTGTTTGTTTTTACTTATTTCATGTGCTTTTTGTATCTGGAGGGGTTTTTTTTGTTTTTGTTTTTTTTTTAGGGAAAAAACCCAGGATTTTATTGTTCTTGTATCAAAGGTCAGGTCTTTGCAGGATGGGGGGAAGAGGGGGGTGAGTCCTGCCAGCAGGGAGGAAGCCCCTACTTGCTGGTGTTAAGTGAGTGCTTCAGGACCACGATGACCACATCCCCATGCAGAAACATCTCGGAGATGTAGTGGTCCTTGTTGACTGGCTTGGACTTCTTGCCCTTGCCACTCTTGGGGGCCTCGGTCCACAACTCCTTCACATTTTCTGATTCTCTAGCACCTTGTTGCAGTGCCTGTCAAAAGCCTTCACACGGCCCAGGAGCTTCTTGTTGTGACAGTTGATGAGCACCTGGGTATTATTTTTGACCAACTGTTAGCTTGTGTTTAACTCCTCCCCCTCCCGTTTCTGCAGCTCCTCCGGAGTCATCTCACTCTTGGGCTTATTGAGGAGGCTCATGGTGGCAGTAGCTATACTCTTGGAACACCTCAGTCTCCTCCGCGGTGCATCTGTTGTATCTGGAGACTTGTGAATCTACAGATTGAGGACAACGTAATAGCATATAAGCTACTGAAATCCACAAAACCATGTTCAGACACAGAAGCAGGGTAATCACCAGCAGCAAGCTAGTCAGTTGTTCTTTCTCAGGGCCATCTGCTGTTATCCAAGAGTCCACTCCTGTTGTCTCTTCATAAGACAACTCCTGGAGTCCTGTAACCTTGAGGAAGCAACACCAAATTGAGGGACATTCTACAAAACCACTGGCCCGTCCTCTTCAAAAATGTCAGAGTTATGAAAGATAAAGTCTCATAAACCTTTCTATATGAAAGCAGAAGACAAAGACATGATAACTAAGCATGCTAGGATTCTGAACTGAGTCTTGGATCCAGAAAATAAATGATAAAGGACATTATTAGGACAACTGGCCATATCTGAGTAAGGGCAACCAATACATTAAGTATTGTATCGGTATTAAATTTCCTGAAGTTGATAAATGTACTGTGCTCATGTAAAGAGGTACTCTTAGGAGGTGTAGAGTGCAGTACTTAGGAGGAAGGGAATCATACTGTCTGCAGCTTATTCTCACAGGTTCTACCAGAACAAAGTGTGTGTGTGTATACACACACACCTTTCCAGGTCTAATTCCTTAATAGTCTCATAGAAGGAAATATGTGTGTGTTAGAGATGGTTTACTAGACATGTATGCACAGATAACTTTGAAGCTGGAAAAGAGGGACATGTCAGTTCTGCTGAGGCAAACTAAAAAATGTCTTCATAGTTTCTGTGTCTAATCCTGGTGAGGTCTGGGGGGGGGTCTTCTAGTGAAAGACCGAGTAAGAGGAGAGATTACTGATGCATGAGACAGCTCATTGTGTTATTGCTATAAGGTAGGGTACGTCAGGAGGTACTGGGGGAAAGAAGCCCTGAGAAGTGAGCAGCAGCCAAATCCTGGTGGTCTTGTATGCCATACAAAAGGATTTAAACTGTGTCCTTAGACATGAAAGAGATAATCAAGATGCTTCACCTGCAAGCTAACATTAAAAACTTCAGCTAGAATGGCTTGAGTGATAGGAAATGTACTTTCTTGCCTAACAAGAAGTCTAAAGATAGGCAGGTTCCAGGGTTGGCTAATTCAGCTCAGAGATGGCTTCATGAACCCAGGTGTTTGCATTTTTTGCTGCAACCATATTTAGTGTGTGAATGGTGTCTCCTTTCCTGGTTGAAGAGAATTGCCACAGTTCTCTGAAAAAATGTAGGAAAGGGGATTCTCTTTCTGAGCATCCCTTACTACTAGGAAGGAAAGCCTTTTCCGGAATTGTCTTGGCCATTTTGCCTTCTATTCCCTTAGCTGGGATTCTGTCACCTACACGGGGAAGGTGATTGTAGTGTTTGGCTTCTCCAGTTGGTCTCCCTCCTGTGGCCAGAAAGGTGTTGCCCTTCCTGAGAGGAACCTCTGAGATGGCCAGCCAAATGGAGTTGTTGTGTAAGCAGCCATCAGGGTCTGTCACCATAGGGGGAAAAAGTTAATTTTTCTAAAAGTGAGTGGTGGGAAGGGGGGTGGCTGTGCTAATTTTTTTTTTAAGTGCCTTAGCCAGTGTGGCTCAGTTGGTTGGAGTGTCATCCTGTAAACTGAGTTTGCGGGTTTGATTCCCAGTCAGGGCACATGCCGGGGTTGCGGGTTCTGTCCCTAGTCAGGTTGTGTGTGAGAGGCAACTGATCAATGTTTCTCTCTCACACCAGTGTTTCTTTCCCTCTTTCTCCCTCCCTTACCGCTCTTTAAAATCAATAAGCATGTCTTTGGGTGAAGGTACAAAGAAAAGCCACACGTACTCATCCCCTTCACCACTTTACCAGGACAGCTCTATTTTTGACTTATTACTTTCCCCCACTGCCTGCCCATATGCACATACTTTAGTTCTAATCTTACTTACCTGAGGACATTTTTTCATTGATTTTTAGAGAGAGAGGAAGGGAGAGAGAAACATCAATTAGTTGCCTTCCGTATGAACCCAGACCGGGGATCATACATGTCCAGACTGGGGACCAAACCAGCAACATAGGTATGTGCCCTGACTGGGAATGGAACCTGCAACCCTTCAGTTATGGGATGATGCTCCAACCAACTGATCCACCCAGGCAGGGTTCTAATCTTACTCTAGGTGCCATTTTGTGCAGTTTCCCTTTGTAAATTTTTATACACTATATAAACGTTTCTCTACCATTTTACAGTCTTCATAATTATTCTGATAATGTATATAATGTTTTATTGCACTTTACATCAATTTATTAAACCCATTGAACAATAGTAACAATAAAGTCTATTACTTAGCACTTACTACTTACTGTTTAAGTGTTTTACATGTATTCATTTAATGCTCACAATAATCCTGTGGGATAGGGTGGCTTTTATCACCCCAGTTTCCAGATAGGAAACTTAAGGCACTGAAAGTCTAAGTAATTTACCCAAGGTCACATAGCTAATTTAATGGGGAGCTAGCAACAGAGGTAGGGTTCAGATGAAGGCAGTCTAGGGTCTAAAACCATTAGGCTACACTACCTCTGGTATTGTTATACCCTGTTTTGATGTTATAGATAATATTGTAATGAACATATTTCTATGTATCTTATTCTTTCACTAAATGGTAATGGAAAAAATAAAGATTAAATCAAAAAGAAGAAGAAAAAGTTGCTTTAATTTTTATGTTTGATTACCAGGAAGGATGATCTGTTTTGTTTATTGTTTAATCTTCCTTTGTAATACTTAGCTGCTTTTGTCCGTTGTGCATTTATATTATGGAGTCAGGGTGCTTCTCATATTTATGTATAATTGACATTAACCCCTTTCATATGATACAGGTATTATTTAGGCTCCTATTTTATTTCTTTAAACTACTTTTAGTTTATATATATGTCTTTATTTTCTACAACTTCACCATTTTGAGAAACCTCATTTTCTGTTAAGGCTTTTTGTTTGTTTGTTTGTTTGTTTGTTTTGGGGGGGTTGGATAATTTACCTTTTAAATATGTAATTACTTAAGGTTGGGTTTTACTTTAATTTTCCCAAATTGGTGTTCATCTAATCTGATGCCCAATTGCTTTTTACACAGTACATTATTAAGAGCAGTTTTACCTTATAATTCATTGTTGCTGTTGTTTTTTTTTAACTCATCAGGGTTTTTCTCTAATTTGTATGCCTGTTTTTCCCTGTATCACATAGTTCAGTTATTGTTTAAAAATACATGATCATATCTAATAGGGCTGGCCCTCCTCTCATCTCTGTTTAACTTTTCCTTTTTCAGAATTTGAAAAATATTCTTCCTTGTTTTATTTTCCCAAATGAACTTTCAAATCATTTTGACATTACTCATAAGACATGGTAGTGTTCTATGTTATATGTGCCTCTTTAGGTTAAGATCATAGTAGCATATGTCAGTTGGAGAGCTATTATGGTTACTTAGTTTCTCATTTCCATTTCTGTTTAATTTCTAGATTTCGGACCATTGTTTGACTTGGAAAATGATCTTCCTGATGAGCTGATCCCCAATGGAGAATTAAGCCTCTTAAACAGTGGGAACCTTGTTCCAGATGCTGCTTCCAAACATAAACAACTGTCAGAGCTTCTGCGAGGAGGCAGTGGCTCTAGTATCAACCCAGGAATAGGAAATGTGAGCGCCAGCAGCCCTGTGCAGCAAGGCCTCAGCAACCAAGCTCAAGGGCAGCCGAACAATGCGAACATGGCCAGTCTGGGTGCCATGGGCAAGAGCCCTCTGAACCAAGGAGATTCTTCAGCCCCCAGCCTACCAAAGCAGGCAGCCAGCACCTCTGGGCCCACTCCCCCTGCTTCCCAACCACTGAATCCACAAGCACAAAAGCAAGTGGGGCTGGTAACCAGCAGTCCTGCCACGTCACAGACGGGACCTGGGATCTGCATGAATGCTAACTTCAACCAGACCCATCCCAGCCTCCTTAATAGTAACTCTGGCCATGGTTTATTGAATCAGCCCCAGCAGGGGCAAGCGCAAGTCATGAATGGATCTCTGGGGGCTGCTGGCAGAGGAAGGGGAGCTGGAATACCATATCCCACTCCAGCTTTGCAGGGGGCTACAAGCAGTGTGCTGGCTGAGACATTAACGCAGGTTTCACCACAAATTCCCAGTCACACGGGACTGAACACAGCGCAGGGAGGAGGCATGACCAAGGTAAGTGAGCATGAGTACTTTGAATCCTTCCTACTAATGGGGTACTTCACCCTTCAAGTAACATAGTAAAATGGGGTGACATGTCACCTTCCTCCTCAGGCTTTTTTCCTACCCCTCCCACTTGGAAGAGACAGATTTGGTATCTGGACCTCCTCTTTCCAGTATAAAAATTTACACCACATATTTTTAAAATGGGGGTTCTTAAACCAAAAGTAGAATAACATGCACATCAAGCAGTTAAAAACGTAGAGACTGTGTTTGAACTCATCACCAGTTTTCAACCTCTGAGGGGAAATGTGTGGAAATAGGACCAGATGACTGAAAGAGGCAACTTCTGCAAATCACCTTCTATCTGTGAATCTGGTAAAGGCTGCTTTACTCGGCTGGCCAAGTTCTTACTCTACATACACTATTACCAATGAAAAAGTTGTGTTCCATGCAGGTTTGCTGCCACATGCCACAGTTAATAGTGAAGAGGTGCCAAGAGGAAAGAGGCAGTGCAGGCCCTTGTATCCCAGAGGAAACTGAGCATTGGTTCTCAAAGTGGGGCCCCTATCAGTACCACCCAGGAGCTAGTTACAAAGTGTAGAGAGCTATGGACTCAGAAACTGGGGGCTGGGCTCATCACTCTAGGCTTTAAGGGCAAGGTTGAGAGCTCTGCTGTAGGAAAAAGGCCTACGCTGGGGTTTGTAGCCACCAGCCTTATAACTGGTTTGGAGAGTAGGAACCAAACTTGGAGAAGAGGGAAGGCAAATGCCCAGGTAGACATGAGACTATTGGAAAAGGGGACAAGGGGAGAAGAGTGCAGGCTGATTCCCACTGAAGGAACAAATGCTGGCAGAAGCTCTGAGACAGACTTATAAATTACAGCTACCAGGGCACTTGGCTTCAAGCAGTATTTGGTACAGTAAATTCCAGAACAGAAAAATGGTTTGGGCTGTTCTTTGGATTTGATTAGTCCCATATAAAGAAGAGGGAGAAATAAGAATGGAACACAATTTCCCCACAAGGTTGTTTGCGAGCATTAGGTAGCAGATGCGAAGACCTGTGAGTGTCTTAGCTAAGGAGAAGATTATTTTTTTAAACTTAAGAAACAAAAGTCAAATAATTTTCAAAATCAAAATTGTATTCATCTCTCTTGAAACATTAGCAAAGGGTAATGTGAACTTAAATTTTAGTTGTCCCTGGCATTTGAAGAGGAATCTGTATATGCACATGCCCTTTAGAGTTGAATTGAGAAGGGATTTCTGATGGGTTTAGTATTTTTGGATAGATTGATGTTTTTTCTTTTTTAAAATTTATTTAATTTATTTAATTATTGTTCAAGTACAGTTTTCTGTCTTTTACTCCCATCCCAGCCCACACCTGCCAGTGCTCCCAACCTCCCTCCCATTCCCCCCCCACCTTAGTTTTTGTCCATGTGTCCTTTATACTTGTTCCTGTGAATCCTTCCCCTTTTTCCCCTGAAATTCCCTCCCCTCTCCCCTGTGGTCCCTGTCAGCCTGTTCTCTATTTCAGTGTCTTTGGTTATATTTTGCTTGCTTGTTTGTTTTGTTGTTTAGGTTCCTGTTAAAGGTGAGATCATATGGTATTTGTCTTTCACCGTCTGGCTTATTTCACTCAGCACAATGCTTTAAAAACCACCACTATTCCTTCTTAATTCACTCATCATTCCACTCCATACTTCCCAGTTACAAAAAACTTTATTTTGTAAAATTTAAATTATATACAAAAGTAGACATAATAGCGTGGTGCAAGACTTTTCGATCTTTTTGGTTTTAGGACTCCTAGATAATCTTAAAAAATATTGAGGGCCCTGAGGAGATTTCTTTAAAATGTAGGTTATATTAATCAGTGTTTGAGACACTAGATACTAAAACAGAAACTTAAAACACAAGTACACATTCCATTAGCCATTAAGCACAGTGACATCACATGTTCTAGAGCCTCCGGAAAACAACTCTGTGTTCTTATAAGAGAAATGAAGTGAAAAAGCAAAGAATATCTTAGTATTTCATGAAAATTGTATAGTGCCCTTGACCATACTTGGAAAGCCATTGATAATATATATTCCTAAAAGTTAGACTTGGCATACCCAAACATTAAGTGCCGTTCTCACATGTAAATGTATCAGCAATTTTTTCACATTGTCAAATGTCCACTAAGTATTTAAATTTCGTTTCCAGTGGTCTCTGTCATTTTTTTCAGATTATTTTTCAAAATCTGAATAATCCATATTTCAGTCAGTTGATAAGACTCTTAAGAATCTATTAATCTCTAAGATTCTTATAATTTATTTGTTGAAGGATCTGGTGGTTTTGCTTGTTGTTTTTATTCTGGGAGTTTCCTGCAGTCTGGGCTTTGCTGATTTCATCTCTGTTACTTCATGTTTCTCTGTCCACCCAGGTTTTTTATTCTGCCTGGGGTTCTTTCCTTTGTATAGAATGACCTTTCTTTGAAACAACACTTTACATGTTCTGTATGTAGGAAGTAAGCTACATTAGTGTTGTGAGAGTAGTCATCTCTGTTGCTTGTAAGTACCCCAAAAAGGCTGATGGTGAAGGAAATGTGGGAACTGACTTTTTATTTTTTTTTTGGTTTTAGGGAGAGGGGAAAGAAGGGAGAAAAACATCAATACAAGAGAGAAACATTGGGTTGCCTTCCGTATGTACCCCAGTCGAACACTGAACCCACAACCTAGGCATGTGCCCTGACTGGGAATTGAATCGGCAGCCTTTTGGTTTGTGGGATGACCAACCAACCGAGCCATTCCAGCCAGGGTTGGACTGGCATATTTGAAAGATTGCCGTGCCCTTTGGGTGGAACGAAAGAATTAATAGTGGTAGGCAAATAGTAGGAGCAAGGGACAAGTTCATTTTAAGCCATTTTTCTCTATAATATAATGATAGCAGAGCCAAGTAAACTTGATTTTAAAATGCACATGAGGAAAAGAAACTTTTTAAAAATATACTTTTGTTTTAAACAATTATTACACAGGAAATGCATATTTCCTATAAGATAATTCAATTAAAAAGCGACCCATCACATCTTACAGATAACTGCTATGCAGATATATTAATTAACACCCTTTTAAAATGCCAGATGGAACCAAACTACTTAAGCACCTTGCTGTTTTACCTAACAGCGTACATATAATATGTATGCATATAACATTATGTCAGTGCATACAGATTTTTCTTTTTCTTCTAGTAGCAAAGTATTTCATTATATGATGCACCTTAATTTATCTATTCCTCTATGATGAATATTTGGACTGTTCTGATTTTTCATTAATACAAACAATGCTACAACAAATATATCCTTTCTATGTGTGCGTAAGGATATACATAGATTGGATATAGATATTACATAGATTATAACCAGTCTGTGTGTGTGTGTGTGTGCATGCACCTCCTTCCCACCATTTATCAGTGTATGGTAGAAATTGTTCCATGTTAAATAGAGCTCTCAGTCCTTCTTGGTAGATATGATGCAATATTAGTTCCTGATTTGGGTATATCGTAATTTATAGGACTAGTGCCCCTTTGGCTGGACATTTAGGTTGTTTCCAGTGTTTTGCTGTTTCAACAATTTTGATCTGTATTTATATCTTTGTACATCTGAGTGACTATATCTGCTGGCTAAATTCTTAGGAATAAAATTTCTGGATTAAAAGATACATTTTTAACAAGCATAGATACTGCCACACATGCTCCAAAAACATTGTGCAAATTATACCTTCACCAGCAACAAATGAGTCCCTGGTCCCCAATTTTCACCAACACTGATAATCTTTACTGATGTATCTTTCTCTTCAGCAAATTGTCTCTTAAACAAATGTCTTTTCATAAGTTCATGGGCATTTGTATTTTGCTATTGATCATATTCTTTGTTTTTCCGAAGCATTGTTTCCCCTTTTTTGTTGGTTTATACTCTTCATTATTTGTGTAGTAAAGGTTTAAATCTTTTAATAAATGCAAATTTTCCTTCACTTTTTAATTTACTAAAGTCTGTTTTACCAGGAATGCGGCCACACAGCTTTACAATTTGATTGTTCTTGTGACAGATAAGTTTTTGCCAAATAGATGTTTTCAATTTTTATAGGAAAAAATTTGTCCTTTAAAAAAAAAATCCTCACCCAAGGACATGCTTATTGATTTCAGAGGTGGGGGAAGGGAGGGAGAGAAAGAGCAAGCAGTTGCCTCTTGTATGCGCTCTGACCAGGGACTGAACCCGCATCCTATCAGTTTACAGGACAGTGTTCCAACTAACTGAGCCACATGGGCCGTGGCCAGAATTATGAAATATTTTTGTGTATTTTTCCCTTTATACCTTGGATCTTTAACTCTGAATTCTCACTTGGGTGAGTTATAGAGATCTAGCTGTATAATTTTTTTCCAAGTTACAGTCTGTCCATATCATTTATTTAGATATTGCTAATCCAGCTTTTCCCCCACTAATATGACACACTATTTGTGGTACATTTTCTTTAGTTTTCACATATGTAAGGTTTGGGTCTAATTCTGTACTGTTTTCTTTTGTTTTGTTGATTTTTGCTTACTTTGTTGATTTTTGCTTACTCTTTTGTTTTGTTGATTTTTGCTTACTCTGTTTTGTTGATTTTTGCATACAGGTAGGATAGGAACTTACTATCCTACCTGTATGATGAGTTTATACATAATGGAGCTAGTTGCCCCTTATTCTTTTTTAAGAATTTAGTATTTTCTTCGCCATTCCTCTAATACTCTCTTCTAGATGTATGGTTCTCAACCCTGTCTGTACATGAAAATGTGATGCCTGAACCTACTACAGACCAATTAAGTTAGAAACTCTGGGGTATGGCATGAAGATTAATATAGTTTGTAGTTCCTCATTATTTTCATGGCAGCCATGGCCAAGAACGACTGTTTCAGATAAACGTTAGGACTGTTTTCAAGTCCTTAAAAACAAACAAATTCATGGGATTTGATTGGGTTTGTATCGAACTTTGTAATTTGTAAACCACTTATGGAAGAATTTGATTATTTTAGCAATTTTTGTGGCTTCCTAAACTGTTTTACCATGTGCATACAAGTTGTCTTTCCATGGAATCTTAAGTTGCTCAGAAGCACAGTATAGTTTTTATATAGGCAATATACTTTATTAAGGTTATTCCTGAATGTATTAGTTTATAATTGCTTTTGTGAATGAGTTGTTCTATTTCATCATGTGACCAATGTTTTAATATAGAAAAGATACGTTATTTGTATATATGTCACTTTGCTAATTTGGCTACTTGATGGAATTATTCTAATCCTTTTTCAGGTGATTTCTTTTGGGTTTTCTTCATAGACAGTCATTTTTTGCATTATTGAGTATTTTGTTGTCTTCTTGCCAGTATTTATATCAGTATTTATGCTCTTGGGCATCACTGTTTTGAATCTGACTTAAATAGAGTACCTAGTGTTTTATTATTAAGTATAATGTGAGCTTTGGTTTGCAGTTTCATTTTAAATTGGGGAATAACCTTTCTCATTTATTAGATAGATTTAATCAAATTCCCTTTTGACATTTTTGGTGATTACCCTGTGATTTTTCTCTTTTGTTTTATTTATGTGACAAATTATCTCAGTAGGTTTCCTAACATCAAATTGAACCATGTCTGTAATTGTGAAGTTAAAAGTTAGTGTATTGCTGAATTTCATTTGCTAGTCTTCATTAAAAATTTTGCTTCTCACTAACCAATAGTGAGGTTGATCCATAGTGCTTTTTAGTGTTTTGCTAGATTTTGTTATCAGTGTTGTGTTAACTTGGTCAAAAAGAGTTTGGAATCCTTTCACATCTGTTCTCTGGACTGGTTGAGCATTTGAATGATCTTTTCCTTGAAAAATTGAGAGACTTCACCTGTACAACTGTATAGACCTGAGATTTTGTTTTTCATAGTGAGTGACAAGATTTTTTACAACAGTCTTGCTATTTTCTATAAATTTCACCCTTTTAGACTTTTGGTCCTTTGGGTCAATGTATTTTCTTTTTAGAAAAATCTACATTTACTTTTAGAGAAAAACTGTAAATACTTAACTCTTTTACTCCTCACTAAAAATATAAAGTGAGTACTATGTACTACTATTCTCATGTTGCATCCTAAGAAATGGCAGCACACAGAAGGAGGAAATGGAGGGGAAAGTTGAATAACCTTTCTGTGATCACATGGCCAGTGAGTGACAGAACCAGGATGGGCTCTCCCACAGTCTGGCTGAGGGTCTCCTTTGGACTTTATGTATGTTTGTAATTATTTCCCCTTTTCTCATTTCTAATTTTGTGTGGCTCTCAAAGGAAACATTAAAATAGAAAACATAAGTCATTCTACAACATGACAATAATGTTAACAAGGCACAATATGATTTAAAAAACCAACAATTTCCCTATTTCAGCAGTGGCAAAATCTGATATGTTACCCCTTTTTTTGTGGCATACTTTTTCCTGAAAATAACCCAAATGCATGTGTTTTAGAAGGAAAGCAAAAAGTGTAGTTAAGTGAGATTTAGGAGCCATGGACACACTGAAGTTGTTCTGGATACAGGTGTTGAGAAAGTATTGCTCTGCACAGAGAAGGTGGCAGAGAGAAGCCAGAAACTGGTAGAAGGAGGAAGATGTGTGCCCTGGCTGATGTAGCTCAGTGGGTTGAGTTCAGTTTGATTCCTAGTCAGGGCACATGCCTGGGTTGCAGGCCAGTTCCCAGGAGGGGACGCATGAGAGGCAACCATACATTGATATTTCTCTCCCTCCCTCCTTCCCTTCCCCTGTAAAGATAAATAAATAAAATCTTTTAACAAAAATGAGGAAGATGTGTGATGTATCTGGCCAACAAGTCAAAATCTAAGGTTGATAAAAATGTGCTTTTGCAGGCTTAGAAATGCTTTCAGTCCTTTCTTACAATAACAAATCTCAAAAGGGACCATAATAGCTTGTATGGTAAACCGCCTTTGCAGGGGGATTGATTAGTGGTTATTTTTTGATGAGGTGTTTGAAATATTCTTCTGTTTTAGGAATTGGTCAGAAAACATAAACTTGCTTTTGCCTAGAGCTCTTCCTAAGGAGTAAAGGTTTTGAATTAGATCCAGATACCCTGGACCCAGTAAATCAACATTTTGGTCAGATAGGATAAAGGCGTGGTTCTCAGATTTGAGTGTCCAGAAGACTCACTGCAGGTATGTTATCTCAGAGTCCTGAGTACAGAGTCTCTCCCCAGAGTCCCTGATTTAACAGGTTTGGGATGTGGCCTGAGAATTTATATTTCTTGTCAGCTCCCTGATGACCCTCGTGCTGGTCATGGACCATGATCTGAAAACGAGTATGCTGAATGATTGGATTAGCCAGAGTATAGTCAGAAAAGAATTAGTAAGCCAAGTCAACAATTAAAGGAATGTATGACTCAACCACTTCCTCTATTTTGGGATGGTAATTGTACACTTTTAATATTTAATAGCAAGGAGAAATAGTATTTTACATTTGTCTGATACTTTTCTCTTTTTCATGTAATGTCATCTGATTCTTTAATGTAAAGAAAATAGGGGAATGTTATATTAAGTATATCTTAATTTGTTTGGTCTTTTTAAAAAGTTCACAATGGAAATAAGTGGTTTGTCTGTAGAAGGAAAAGACTGAAAGCTTCGAATTAATACCGAATGCTATGAGATGTACTTGGCTCCTATAGGCACAGGATTTTTAGTAGAAATATTAAGCAGTCTCGTACCATCTCATTACCATGACTTTAATGAAAGGTGATCATAGTTGTCCATAGTTGTGATTCAGAGTGTACTAACTTCATGCGATAATTATCCATGAATTTTTTAAATTTTAAAACATGAGATTATGCCTGACTAGTGTATCTTGGTGGATTGGGTATGGACTGTGAACCAAAGGGTTGATGGTTTGATTTCCAGTCAGGGCACATCCCTAGGTTGTGGACCAGCTCCCTAGTACAGGGCATGGGAGAGACAACCACACATTGGTATTTCTCTCCCTCATTCTCCTTCACGTCCTCTTCTCTAAAAATGAATAAATACAATCTTAAAAAACCCATGAGATTATGAGATATAATGAGATAATGTATAACTCTTTATTAGTAGTAGTAGTAGTAGTAGTAATAGTAGCAGCACCACCACCAGTAGCAGAGACTGCCTTCCTCAGATGAAGTACTAAGTCCTTGGGCTCTGGAGTAAGCTGCCTTGGTTCAAATCCAGGCTCCACTAATTTTTATTCCTGGGAAAATTACGTAACCATTCTGGGTCTTAGGTTTTTTTGTCTTTTTTTTTATTTCCTATATTTTATTTTTTTTTTATTGATTATGCTGTTACAGTTGTTCTATTCCCCCTTTCATTCCCCTCCACCCTACCCCCCCATCCCCACCATTACCCCCCTTTAGTTTATGACCATGTGTCTCAAGTCCTTTAGATTCTATATTTCCCATGCTATTCTTGCCCCCCATCTATTTTCTATCTACTGTCTATGCTACTTATTTTCTGTACCTTCTCCCCCCTTCTCCTCCTCCCACTCCCCTGTTGCTAACCCTCCTTGAGATCTTCATTTCTATGTTTCCACTCCTGATCTAGCTATCCTCTTAGTTTGCTTTTGTTTTAGGTGTGGTTGTTAATAACTGTGAGTTTGCTGTCCTTTCACTGTTCATCTTTTTTATCTTCTTTTCCTTAGGTAAGTCCCTTTAACATTTCATATAATAAGGGCTTGGTGATGATGAACTCCTTGAATTTGATCTTATCTGAGAAGCACTTTATCTGTCCTTCCATTCTAAATGAAAGTTTTGCTGGATAGAGCAATCTTGGTTGTAGGTCTTTGGATTTCATGACTTGGAATACCTCTTTCCAGCCCCTTCTTGCCTGTAAGGTCTCTTGAGAAATCCACTGACAGTCTGATGGGAACTCCTTTGTAGGTGACTGTCCCCTTAGCTCTTGTTGCTTCTAGGATTCTCTCCTTCATTTTAATCTTGGCTAATGTAATGATGATGTGCCTTGGTGTGTTCCTTCTTGGGTCCAACTTCTTTGGGACTCTCTGAGCTTCCTGGATTTCCTGGAAGTCTATTTCCTTTGCCAAGATGGGGAAGTTCTCCTTTATTATTTGTTCAAATAAGGTTTCCACTCATGGCTGTTCCTCTTCCCCTTCTGGTACCCCTATAATTCGGATGTTGGAGCGTTTAAAGATGTCCTGGAGGTTCCTAAGACTCTCCTCATTTCTTTGAATGCTTGCTTCTTGACTCTTTTCTGTTTGGCCATTATTTGCTTTCTTTTGGTCCATTCCATTGATTTGAGTCCCAGTTTCCTTTTCATTGCTATTGGTGTCCTGTGCAATTCCATTCATTTCAATTAGTTTCGCCTTCATATATTTGTCTAATTTGTGGCTATAATCAACCAGATCTGTGAGCATCCTGATCACCAGTGTTTTAAACTGTTCGTCTGAAAGTTTTGCTATTTCTTCATCGCTTAGATTAATAGGCTCTGGGGCTTTGAGATCTTCTTGCGCCATTTTTGGTCTGTTTTGGCCCTTTAAGTGTGAGAAGCGGCGCCTTGGACTCCCAGGTCGCTGGGTTGTGAGGCTGTATGTGGGGGTGTGGTCAGAGCGGGGAAATGGCGACCCCCTCTGCTGTTTCGCGCTGCTGGGTGAGGAGCAGGTGAGGAGCAGCGCCTTAGGTGGTTCACCTGGGCCGGGCCACTCAGAGTCGCTGGGTTATGACGCTGTATGTGAAGGTGGGGTCAGAGCAGGGAAATGGCGGCGCCCTCCACTGCCGCTTGCCGCGGGGAACCACTGGGCCTGGTCCAACCGCTGGGCCCGGTCCAACCACTCACTCCCTCACCTGTCCACCCGCGCACAAATGCGCGACCACAGTCAACACGCAGCCCCGCTCCCCCGCTGTCTCCCCCGCGGTGGCTCGCTCGGTCGCTCACTAGGTCCAACCCTGCACCTGGATTCCGTGCGCCTGAATTCTGAGCCTGGAGTTCGTCTGACCGAGTTTTCCTGTGCAACCCCGCTTCATCAGCCGCTGGTTTCGCCCCTTACCGGTCAGGCTGAAGAATTTGTTGTTAACGGACTTCCGAAAAGTTCAATTTTCCGTGTTCTGGTTGTGTTTTCTGTTGCTAATATTTAGTTGTCTCTAAATTTGGTTGTGTGAGAAGGCACGGCACATCCACCTATGCCTCCATCTTCGTGGAAGTCGGTTTTTTTGTCTTTTTAATGAGGATGATAGTAGTGTCTGCCTTTGACAATTGTGTAGATTAAAAGGGGATAATAATAATAATAACTTTTTCATAGAGTTTTGTTGATTAAATGAAATAGTGTATATGAAGTTCTTTTTTAAAAAAAATAAAATCAGTACTTTTGTTGACAAGTGTAGGATACAATGGACAACTTCACCAAACAACAGAAATAAGACAGTTCCAAGACACCATTATGTAACACTGAAGCAGACAAGATAGCATTCTTCATCCTCATCTCCTCCCTCAGTACTCTGCTCCAACTTCCTCATATCCTTCTGAAGGACAGCCTTGTCCTCATGGGCCTTAGAAAACTCTCCTTCCTCCGTGCCCTCAACTATGTACCAGTACACCAAGTCATGCTTTGTGGTCCATGTGAGCCCCAGCCTCAGCATGCACATAGCTCTCTGTACTTTAGCCAGGTTTCCACCAGATACTACACTAGGAGGGTGGTAATTAGTACCAGCTTTGAAGCCAGTGGGGCACCAGTCCATAAACTGGATGGTACTCTTGGTCTCGATGGTGGCACTGGTAGCACTGACATCTTTGGGAACCATGTTGCCATGGTACAATAGCCGCAAGCCATGTATTTATTGTGTTGAGGGTCACATTCCACCATCTGGTTGGTTGGCTCAAAACATGCATTGGTGATCTCTACTGTAGTAAGCTGTTCATGATAGACTTTCTCAACAGAGGTAATGGAGGCATGTTTTGGGAGTAGGGTATCAGGTTGGTCTGGAATTTGGTCAGATTAATATTCAGGGCTCCATCAAACCTGAGGGAAGCAGTGATGAAGGACACAATCTGGCTAATAAGGTTAGCAATCTGGCTAATAAGGTTAGTATAGTTTGAGTGCTTAATATCCAGGTTTCTACAACAGGTGTTGTGGATGGTCTCATTGTCAAACATGAAGGTACAATCAGAATTCTCCAGACTGGTGTGGGTGGTAAGGATGGAGTTTTAGGACTGTGGAGACCTGGAAAGCAGAGTAGATGGAGAATTCCAGCTTGAACTTCTTTCCATAATCAACAGAGAGCCATTCCATCAGTAGTGAGGTGAACCCAGAACCAGTTTTCCCATCAAAGCTGAGGAAAACAAAGAAGCCCTGAAGACCTGTGCACTGGTAGTCCAGTTTCTGAATTTGGTCTAAGATGAGGTCAGTGATCTTGCCAGTGGAGTAGTGTCTTTGGGCGTAGTTACTGGCAGCATCTTCCTTGCCCGTGGTGAGTGAGCTGCTTAAGGTAGAAGAGCTGGCAGTAGGTTACCAGTGTGAACTTCATCAATGACTGTAGGCTCCAGGTATACAAACACTGCCCTGGGAACATGCTTGCCAGTGCCTATGTGTTGTCATCTCCTCCCCCAATGGTCCTCTCACTTGGTATCTGGCCATCAGGCTGAATGCTGTGTTCCAGGCATCACTGATCTTGACACCAGCCTGGTCAAGGTGGATGGAGATGCACTCATTCATAACAGACATGTAGGGCTCCATGGGTCTGGAGGAGGCCAGGGGACGGCAAGAAGACAGACTACCAAGGAGTCTGAGGAAGAATTCTGTAAAGTTCTTAGGACAGTGCAATGTTTTAATGAAAAACTTTCAGAGAAGATTGGTTAGTTAGCTGCCTAGGTCCTTTCTTACATAAAGAATTTGAGATAACTACAAAATATTTGAAGTGATAATGATACTGCTTATTAAATGTTTTCAGTGAATATTTTATAAAAGTAAAAATAGGTTATGCTTACTATACAAAATTTGCAAGTCTAAAAAAGAGTACATTGCCCATAATTCTATCATGCAGTTCATAGTGTTACTTAAAAAAAAACCTTACCCAAGGATATGTTTATTGATTTTAGAGAGAGAGCAAGTGGGAGGGGAAGAGAGAGAAACATTGGTATGAGATAGAAACATCATCTGTCACCTCCAGGAATCAAACCTGCAACCTAAATATGCGTGACCAGGGATCAAACCCAAAACTTTCTGGTGTATGGGACGATGCTCCAACCACCTGAGCCTCCCAGTCAGAACAATATTAACTTTGATGTTTTCCCTACCAGTCTACCTATAGTTACCTCTTTGTAAAGTCCAAGTTAGGAGGGAACTCTTTTCTGTGTCTTTATAACTGATTATTTTCTGTAACACAAACTGAATGAATGTTTTGTAAAATAGAGACTTATTAATACTTTGAAAGTATTAATTGTAAGAAAAACCAATAACCTGTTATACTTTCCAACTAAAGGTCAACAATTAGCATTTGGAGTTAAAGGCCTACATGTATTCATTTTTTAAAATATTTTGTTGTTTTTGCCCTGGTTGGTGTGGCTCAGTGGATTGAGTGCCAGCCTGAGAACCAAAGGGTCACCAGTTCAATTCCCAGTCAGGGCACATGGCTGGGTTGTGGGCCAGGTCTCCAGTGGGGGATGCATGAGAGAGAACCACACACTGATGTTTCTCTTCCTCCCTTCCCCTCTCTCTAAAAATAAAATCTTTTAAGAAAATAAAATATTTATTGTTTTTATTATTGGAGGTATAATTTACATAGAAAAGCACAGGTCTTAAATGTTACGATTTGATGCATTTGTCAGAATTCATATCTATATAAATAACCCGTACCCCCATCAAGATACAGGGGACATTTCATTATCCTAGAAAGTTCTTTTGTATTTCTCCCTTTTCCTGTCCCTGTACCCCCACCCCAATAATCACTACTGATTTCCTTCACCATGGTTTAGTGTTGCCCATTATCAAACTTAATATAAATGGATTCATATAGTATGTACTTTTTTTGCAAGGTTGCTTTTGCTTACAGCATGTTTTTTATATTCATCCATGTTGTTGCCTGAATCAGAAATTCTTTTTATTGCTAAATAATATTTCATTGTATGCATATACTCATGATGTTTATCCAGTTTCCTATTCATGGACATTGTGGTGGTTTCCAGTTTGGAGCTATTAAGAATAAAGCTTCTGTGAACATTTTTGTACAGGTTGTTGTGTAGACATATAAATTTTCATTTCTCTTGAATAAATAACTTAGAGTGGAAATGATTGAATAAGGAGAGGTCTGTTTCTGGGACCCTAGTCCAGGAATCAGTAAACTATAAAGCCCATGGGCCAAATCTTGCTAATAGACTGTTTTTTTATGGCCCATAACCTAAGAATGGTTTTTATAGTTTTAAAGGTTTAGTTAAAAATAAACTAACAAGTAAAAGAATGAAGGATGGAAAACATAGGTTGCCTGCTAAGACTAAAATATTTACTAACTAGCCTTCTATAGAAAAAATGTTTACCCACCCCTCTTATAGTTTATTCCATTGATCTATATGTCCATTTCTTTAGCTTTATATAGTAAACATTAAAATCAGGTTGCTTAATTTCTCATTTTCATTCCTGTTTACTTTATAGATTTTACAACATTGTTTAACTTGTTTGTTGCTAATAAAGAGAAATTCATTCAGTTCTGTTAGTTATTTGGTAGGTGCCTTAGAATTTTTTAGGTCTTGTTGTCTTTGAATAAGGACGGTTTTACTTCTTCCTTTCTAATCTGCATGCCTTTTATTTTTCTGGCTCTGCCTGAGATCTCCAGTACAATATTTAATAAAAGTGGTGAGAGCATATATCCCTTGTCTTATTCTTGATCTGTAGAAGAAAGCATTCAGTTGTTTATTATTAAGTATGGTGTTGTAGGACTTGAAAGATATCCTTTAATGGGTTCAGGAAGTGTCCTTCCTAGTTTGCTGAGTCTTCTGATTTTAAATGATTGCTGAATTTTGTCAAATACTTTTTCTGCATCTATTGAGATGATCTTAGGGATTTTCTTCTTTTAAAGTGTTGAAGTACCTACCTCTTTCTGATTGTTGAACCAACCTTACATTCCTGGCTTAGCCTCACTTGATCATAATGTATTATATTGCCCTTTTTATGTACTACTGGATCTGATTTATTCGAATATTGTTTATGATATTTATATTCATAAGGGATTTGGGTCTGTATTTTCTTTTTTGGCAATGTCCTTTAGTTTCGGTATTAAAGAATATACTGGCTTTATAAAATTATTTGGGGCTTATTCCCTCTTCCCTTCTTTTCTGAAAGAAGTCGTCTAAGGTTAGTATTATTTATGCCTCAAAATTTTTAATCATTTTTATTAATGTTTGAATACAGTTGTCTCCATTTTCTCACCACCACTTTCCCCCACCCCACCCACTGGCATCTCCCACCCTCAATCCTAACCCCTTTTGACTTTGTCCATGGGTCCTTTATACATGTCCTTTGATGACTCTTTCCCTTCTTTCCCCCATTATTTCCCTCATGCCTTAAATGTTTGATAAAATTCACCAGTGGAACTGCCTGGATCTGAAATTTTCCTTGTGGGGACGTTTTAATTTATGATTAAATTTGTTTAACATAGGTATAGGCAATTTAAATATTTCATTTGTGGGCCCTGGCTGGTGTAGCTCGGTGGATTGAGTACGAGCCTGCGAACCAAAGGATGGTGGTTCGATTCCCAGTCAGGGCACGTGCCTGGGTTGCAAGCCAGTTCTCAGCAGGGGTCATTTCCCAACAGGGGACACATGAAAAGCAACCATACATTGATATTTCTCTCCCTCTCTCTTTTCCTTCCTTTCTAAAGATAAATAAAATCTAAAAAATAAATAAAATTATAAAAAAATAATAAATATTTCATTTGTGTTTATTTTGGTAATTTGTGTAAAAACAAGGAACTCATTTATTTTTTAAACTTATCTAGCATAAAGATGGTTATAATATGATAGTCCCTAATTTTTTTTTAATGCCTGTAGAATCTGTAATAATATAATGCCCCCTCTTTATTCCGATATTTATAATTTGTGTTTATTTCAATTTTCTAGGCAGGGCTTTATTAGCTTTATTGATATTTTCAAACATCCATCTTTTGATTTGTCTATTTTTCCTTGCGTTCTATATCATCAATTCTATCTTTATTTTTTTCTGTTTACTTTAAGTTTTCTTGGGGTAGGTGCTTAGATCATTGGTTTTAGACTTTCCAAGTATTGACATTTGAACAGTAAATTTCACGCTAAATACTGCTCTGTATGGCATTCCATAAATTTTGATATTCTGATTTTATTATTCAAAGTATTTTTTACATATTATAGTTTCTTTGTTCATGTTTTTATGCAGAAGTATGTTGCTTAATTTTCAAATACTTGGGAATTTTGCAAATATTATTTTATTAAACATTTTAATTCCATTGTGGTCAGAGAACATGCTCTGTTTGATGTTTGTCCTTTGAAATTTATGGAAACTTATTTTGTGGCCCAGCACATGGTCTGTCTGGATGAATATTCTACATGTGTTCAAAAAGAATGTGCATCCTATAGTTTTAGGGTATAGCGTTTTGGTAAACATCAGGATCAATTGGTTGATTGTATTCGTATCAGTTATGTCCTTATCTTTTTTGTCTCTTATGAGTTATTGAGAGAGAAGTATTAAAATATCTCTGTATAGTTATAGATTTGTTGATTTTTCCTTTAGTCAGAATGAAATCTCATGTGTTTTGAAGCTCTTTCATTAGGTGAATATACCTTTTGGACTATTACGCTTCTTGATGAATAGAGCCTTTTTTCATTTTAAATGTACCTTTATTTCTATTAATATTCTTTGCCTTGAAATCTACTTTGTCTCATTAGCCTAACCATTTCTATTTTCTTATGACTGATATTTACAAATAATATCTTTTTGCCCTCTTGTCTGTGTCTTTAAAGTGTGTCTCTTGTAAAGAGCATATAGTTGGAACTTGTTTTTAATTCTGACAATCTTAAGTGTTTTTTTTTTTAATTTTATTTTTCAGTTACACGTCACTTTCAGTATTATTTTGTATTAGTTTCAGGTGCGCTACATAGTGGTTAGACAATCATGTTCTTTACAAAGTCATCCTTCAGTATAATCTTAGTCTTTTAATTTATATATTTACATTGAATATTGATTTAGGAGTAGTTGAATTCAGGTCTCCCATCTTGCTACTTGTTTGCTGTTTGTCCCTCTGTGTTTCATTTCTTTCCTGCCCTTCTTTGGAAAGCTCATTCATGTCCGTTGTTTGTTTCATTCCTGGTTGGTCGTTTAAGTATTTGATTCCTGGTTATGGGTCACATTTTCCCGCCTCTTGCATGTTCAGTAATTTTTGACTTTGTAGTGAAGTGAACATGGTGGTTATGTTGTTGAATATAAATTTTGCTTGTCTTCCTTTACAGAATTTGGGTTTTATTGTAGCAGACATTTGACTCACAGAATCTGTTTGATCCTTTCAGGCCTTATTTTTAAACTTTCTTAAGGCATGGTCTTTGTAAGGGTCTTAGTTTAATTCCTGGGATGTTTAGGAAGGTCATGAACCTTTGATTGGTCAGAATTTCCATGTCTTCTATCACTGTGCTCCCTCTGAAATCTATTCAGTATGCAATTCCTTAGTAGTAGCTGACCACAGGTTCTCTTAAGCCTCTTCTTACACTCACTCTTCCCTGGACCTGCTCTCTGTTGCCTACGGATCTCTGCATTTTGTTACTTGCTGCCTGCGGTTTTTTGCTTGGGGAAACTTGTCTAATCTGAACAAACAATTTACAGCAGTGTGGGATCTGCTACAGAGAGCCTGACCCTCAGGCTTCCCCTTGTGTGGCAGGGAACAGCCCACATAATAAGGAAATTTAGAAACATCATTGTACCTGTCTTTAAAGTCACCATGTAGGTGGTTTTTAACTCAGCAGGTGAAGAGCTTAATGCTCAGAAATCAAGTATTTTATGTAGGGTCACAGTTGGGAGATGGCTGCCCAGTATTTACAACCCAGTGTCTACCTGAAGACTCTGCTCTTTCCATTCCTCTTGGGTGCTTTTCCGTCAGCACAAACATCTCAGGAACCATTCCGAAACCCAGCCATTAACCTGTCTCTAAGACTTTAGCATAGATTTGGGTAGTGCTTCTTAAACTTTAGTAACTCACCTGGGGATCTTGTTAAGATGCAGATTTTGATTTGGGAGGTCTTGAGGGTGGGGTGATGTGTGAACTTTTCTAGCCCCCTCTGGGAGGAGCTGGTGTTGTGAATGTGCTCTCCAGGCTCTGGGAGAGATCTCTGTCTTGATGGTGTGAGTTAGGATATATGATTGTGCCAGTTGGTGATTGGGTATGTCACACTTTAAAAGTTATCTGTTACTTCCTTCATTGTTTAGTATATAACGTTAGGAAGTGTTAAGGACCCTGGCTGGTGTGGCTCAGTGGATTGAGTGCTGGCCTGTGAACCAAAGTGTCACAGGTTCAATTCCCAGTCAGGGCACTTGCCTGGGTTGTGGGCCAGTTCCCCAATAGGTGCACATGAGAAGCAACAACACATTGATATTTCTCTCCCTCTTTCTTCCTCCCTTCCTCTCTCTTTAAACATAAAATCTTTTTTAAAAAAGTTAGAAAGTATTATACATAACATTCTTCATGTAAACGGGTCCAAAGCATAACTTCAAGGATTGACTTCTGCAAAATGTTTCTGCTAGAAAGATTTACACTTGCTGTAGATAGTAATTTGCTGTCCATCTGTCACCAAGTTAAAACATTTAGGGTTTTTATGTTGATCCCATGTAATACTTTTAGCATTTTTCAGAATTACATGATGACTGTAACATAAAATTTCAGTATGATCCTGTAGTGAACAATGATAATAATTACTTTATTTAGTCTTCCTGAGTTTATAATAAGAGAAAAGTAGGCAAGGGGTGACATTTCTTAGGTGCCCATTGTACTGTGCACTGCGCTAGGTCCTCTGGTACATGATCTCACTTCATCTCAGGTTCAGTAATCTTGTGGGATACGTGCCATATCCGTTTTACATACAGAATAAAGTATTCTGAACCACTTTGGAAATTATTTGAGATGACTCCTGTTAGGAAGTGTCAGGCTCTGACTTACAACCCATTTGCATCTGACTTCAAAGTCAATTTTTTTTTTCAGTAATATAGCTGAAGTAATATTACACCATTTTGTCTGTAATATAGCAGAGAATTCAAAATATGATGGGGAAGTATATTACCTAATTTTCTGTGCATGGATCAGGTTTTACCCCTATCTACAAAATTTATAGAAAACATAACTTGGATAACTGTAGAAAAGATTCACTAATCTAATTTCCCAGGAGTATTTTTCATCATATGAAAGGATCTAGAAACACCCATGTATAGAGCAAACTATCCCTGTGGTCTGATTGGGCTGTGGCTCTCGGTTTGAAATAGTAATCCAGCCAAGCTCTGTGAGGACCCATAAAGAAGTCCACTTTTCTGGCTAGTGAAAATGTGTTTCCCTACATGCAGGAGGCCACCAGCATAATTATAATTTCTTTAAATTTGTGGTTTTTTTAAATCCTCATCCAAGGACACTTTTTCATTGCTTTTAGACAGAGAGGAAGGGAGAGAGAAACATCGATGTGAATCCTGCAGCCTTTTGGTACACAGAACAGTGCTCCAACCACCTGAGACATCCCACCAGGGCAGGTTTTTCCCATTTTTAAAATTGACTTTTTATTTTTTAGAACAGTCTTAGATTTACAGAAAAATTCGAAGATATTACAGAAGGTTCTCCCATTTCCCTGCCATCCCCACATCCCCACCTACACATAGTTATCTCTATTACTACATTTGTTACCATTAATAAAGCAATATTGATACATTATCATTAACTGAAATCTATGCACATTTCCTTAACTTCCTTCTAAGGTCCTCTTGGATTTAGAATTCCATCCAGGACACTAAATTACATTTGATTGTCTTGTCTCCTTAGGCTCCTCTTGGTCGTGACATTTTCTCAGACTTTCCTTGTTTTTAATGACCTTGACAGTTTTGAGGAGTACTGGTCAGGTATCATTAGGATACACCTCTGTTGGTGTCTGGTATTTTTCTGGTGATAAGACGGGGGCTTTTGGAGTTACTGAACGAAAGTTATAGTGTCACATTAATCACATCATGCCAAGGGTGCATGCTGTCAGCATGACTTATCACTTGGTAGATGTTGCCCTTGATCACCTGGCCCAGGTAGTGTCTGTCAGATGTCTCCACCATAATATTCCTCCTTCCCCCCCCCTTCCATCTTGTCCTTTTGGAAGAAGTCACTGTATATAGTCCACCCTTAAAGGACGGGGGTTGTGCTGTATCTACCTCCTGTAGTAGCGTCACTTTGGAATTTGTTTGGAATACTTCTGCATGGGAGATTTGTCTCTTTCTCATAGTTTTTCTTTTTTTTTTAATAGATGAAGTCAAATTGAACAGATTAAGTGTCTTATATATAACATTCATCTTGCTTTTTAAAAAAATGTATTAAAATAAATACATGTAACCTTTATAACTTATATTCATACTTTTAAATTTTTATGTATTTTTCTATTACAATTTTTTTTCTATCAGTAATGCATACTTTAGAAGGTACATGTGAACTCTGAAAACTTTGTATCTTACAAGAGGTTCGAATGGTGTGACTGAATCTTCTAAGCAGGAGTTTCGTATCTTAGTAATTTTTTAAATAAAGATGTATTGACTGAAGTGCCCCCCACCAAGCATCTTTGATCATCTTTGTTTTTTTTGGTAAAATTCATTGCGCAAATATTTCTTTTTTTGTTTGTATACTGAGGAAGTGAGCACCTATCATGTATGTTCTACTGAGGCAAATGTCCAGACTGATCTAAATAGTATTTGATGAGATACAGGAATTGAATGTTGTTGAACTTTTCTACTTAGGAGGTGCAGTGAATTGTATAGTTATCAGTGGATTGTAGTTCAAAGCAGTAATTCTGTGTATATACATTCGTGCATATTATTATATATTTAAGGATAAGAATGTGGCATATTGGTTTGTGACTTTTGAAAAATAGTGCATGATCTGAAGTGACATTATTGCAGTGGTTGCTTTGTTATTTACCAAGTGGAAATATTATGCCCTCAGTGAGCCTTAGTTTTAATTTTATGTTTCTCTGCCAACTGTATGAAGAATGAACTGGAAAACAAGATATCTTAAATCCTTTCTAGAACAAGGCAAGAGATAGATAATACTGGGAAATCCCAGTTCTGTTGTGTTATTGTAGAAAATCTATTCACTTTAGAGAATCCTGTCTGATGGTAGAGGTTTTCTGTGCTCTATTTTTGAGAGATCTCAAAGCAACCTCAAGATTGCATAGTCCTTTGTGGTTTTCAAAGTGTTTTCCTATGTGCTATCCCATTTCAGTCAGAAACAGGAAGTCCAAGCAGCCCTGTGCACAGGCTTTCAGGCGTGTATGATCTCAGTGGTAAACAGCCATACTGATGGGAGGGGGGAGGGAAGCATTGGGGCATAGAGATAAAGGACAGACCAAGAGTATGTTTTCTCCCCTGAAAACCTTGCCCATTTTGCTTGGAGATTTACTGTAGAATAGGAGGTGCTGGTCAGCTTGGCAGTTGTACTCTCATAGTTGTCAGGGTGTGGCTGCATCTAGATGTGCTACTGCTGCTGTGGGTTCATTGAAGGAAAGGTGTGCGGAGGTGGGAGTGGCCAGAAGACTGGAAGCTCTGACTCTCAGAGGTAGTCTGTCAGGATCTGATTTGAGAGATCATTACAGCTTTATTTCCTATCTGTTGATATTGCGAATGATGCTCTTACAAGACAGTGCTTACTTTTTATGAGTGATCAGCATTAATAACCAGTGTACTCCTGTTCTCTCCAGTCTTGATATTCATTTTAATTAATACCTTAATGCTATCAATTAACTCCCAGCCAGATGTCTGGCCATCAGGTTCTCTTACTGCAGATATTTGATTAGAGGTGGACTTTAAAACTGCAAGAATAACTTCTCTACACTTAGTGGATACCCTGGCCCCTTCTGAGGTATCTTGTCATTCATGGAGAAGGTGCAGAACAGCAGCTGCCACAGTGAATATTACTGTTAGTTATTTAGCCTACCTCTCAGGGCCCAGCTAAGGTTTGACCTCTTGAACCATTTGTTTGCTCTCTGGGCCAGGACCCATCTACCTTTTTGGACTACATTTAGCAGTGGGTATCAGTGCTACCTGCTGACAGCGCACATCCACTTTCCTTGTAGCATGTGTCTCCTACCTTAGACTAGGGAGGATGTGGCCCTGTGTACTGTGCACCTCCACCACCCCATAGTATTCCTGCATTACCAGTACAGATGAACATTACCTTATTCCTCCATTGCCTCCTCTGTTTCATCACTTCTCTAGTGGATGGTAAATCCATGAAGGAGGAACAGGAGACCTGTCCCTGCAGAGGGTTTAGATTTAGAGTAAAGGCTTAGTTTATTGAGTGACTTATTTTTAAAGTTCAGATCAGTATTCCATTGTGCTTTAGCTGAGCTGCAGTATTAATTAAAATTTGTCTTTATAAGATTTTTCTTGTGTTTTTCCCTTTTTTCTTGTCTTTTTCCCTTTTCTCTTTTTAGAAAACATTTTATTTATTTTTAAAGAGAGGGCAAGGGAGGGGGGAGAGAGAGCGAGAGAAAGAAGGAGGGAAACTTCGATGTAAGAGAGAAGCATCAATTGGTTGCCTAGCATACGCGCCCCAGCTGGGACCAACCACACAATCCAGGAATGTGCTGTGATCGGAAATCAGTCAACCTTTTGCGTTGCAGGACACACCCAACCAACTGAGCCACACCAATCAGGGCTCTCCTGTTCTTTTATCACCCCTTCCTCTTCCTCTTTCTCCATGGCCACTGTGGGCTTTCATTGGCTTTGCATTATTTGAAAACAGTACTCAAAAGTACAGGCTGCTTTTCTACCTAAAAAGATATTAAGACTTGGAAGAATTAGGAGAAGTAATGGATTCAAGTTTTATCACCATTACCTTGGATTATTTTGCCTTAGCTTAGTCCTAATATCTGTAACATACTCTGGGAAATGGTGTGGAGGATGCAGAACTGTGGAAAGCCTGGGCCCTGTGTGTTTTGGAGTACCTTACAAAAATCCTTGGTCTCCTAAATAGGCCCCTGGCTACCCCACAGGCTCCCCACAGGGATTATTACTATGGTGAGGTCCTCTCTTTGTAGAGGATGGCTCTGTTGGCTTGAGCATACTCCGAGTCCTCTTTACTTACTGCAAATAGCTAGACCTTCCAAGAGTATAGACCTCAGGTGATGCAGCATGCACTGATTGTTTAAAATCAGAAACTTCATTGGATTTTAGGATTAGAAGGAACATTCAAGATCACCTAGAGGTAATCTAAATGCTTCATGTTTTATAGTTTAGGAGAACTAAGACTTAGATGACAAGAGATTTGTCTCAGCCACACATCTGATTAACAGCAGAAACATTTTCCCCACAGACCTTAGCTCGATGCTTTTGTTTGTGAGTTAATGCAGACTGCACCCTGGAAAGGTGGTATATCTAACTGTTGTGACCTTTGAAGTATGCCATTGGTGTTAGGATGCCGGTTTTGTTGCTGGAAGTTTCTGTAGCAATTGGCTGAATACAAATGAATCCCAAGGCCTCAGGCCTCCACAGTGATCCCCAGTCCCGTAATCTTCCCTGTAGGAGTTTCCTACCTTATGTTCTAAGTCACATTCTGGTCACATATCATCCAAGTGAAATACCATGAGAGTTGCTGAGTACTTTTACCCATCTCCCAGCTGTGATTTATCAGTCTAGGGGGTTATGTATTTCCCTGAACTCTCTGAAAGTTAACATCACTCCATAAGAGTGGAGTCCAGCGAGAAGGGCTATGCACGTGCCCAGGGTCTCCAGCTTAGTTCTCTTATTGCGGGTGACACTGGACGACCAGGCAACGCCTTTGGCATTGTGATCTGTTGCGTATTTCTACTTACTCTTTCTTTGCCAAGTTGAGGTACTGGAAGGATTCCAAGAGCAAGCGGGTGATAGCAGACAACTGAATACAGCCATGTGTCTTTCCATGAAAACTGCTTTTCTTGGCTTTTTCCCAACAATGGTAGGTTGCCAAGAGAAAATGTTTTTGGCTTTATGAATGATATGGCCATACTCTGGGTTAGTTCCGGCTCTTTATGTTATTGGAAAGAATGAATACTTCTGGCTCTTTAATTATTTGGCATACTAATACACCAAAGAAGATTTTGTTCTTGGTGTACTAAATTGTGTTGTTTTTACGATCTTATATTAATTTTGTTGCTTTACATATATACCAAAGTGTGAAGAAAGATGCTAAAAGCTTCAAGTTAATAAACTTGTTGAGTTAGGTTGAGCCACATCTCAATTGGAGCATTTGTTGCTATGTTGTGGCCCCTTAAAGTGGGAGTTGCATCAATTTCTTAGAATTGATGCAACATAGGAATGTTCTTTCTTGTTTGATCCCTCTATGTTTTGATTTAAATTTCAACCCATGAAGATTAGGCTAGGGTATTTTGGTTATATATTATTACTTTTCCTATATTTTAAGTTTGAAATGAACATTCTAAGTATTTTTAAAGCTGGAAAACAGTGTAGAGTGAATACTTGGAAATGATTGTGATCTAGTAAGACACTTTGAAAATAATTGTCTGTTAGAAGTGTTTCTGCAACTAGTAAATGACTGTTTTGTTACAGATTTATTTCATGTTCCTCTGAATTTCTCTCAGTCAAATGTTAGTAATTCAGATGGCCTTTCCTCTGATCCTACCTGTTTGAACCACTGCCTACTATCACATGGCCTCTGGAAGAGGGTAACAATTTTATCGTTACCCTAAGCATACTTCTGGAAGAAATTCTATCTAGTGTAAAGTGATTCTTCCTAAAACCAAATAATGATATTCTAGCCAACCCCTGTAGCACTTACTGCTTGTCTGTCAGTTACTCTTCTTGGTGCTTTACATAGGTACAGTTTTATAATCTTCACACAACCCTCAGAGGAGGTGCTATTATCTCCAGTTTACAGGCGATGAAACCAAGATGCAGAGAAGTTTAAGTAAGTTGTCCAAAATCACACATCTAGCAAGTGGCAGAGCCACTTACGCTTTGTGGACCACCTTCTTCTTGTCCATGAAGTGATATGTTTTAACCAGTACTCTCTGACGCCCTTCCATCTGAAAATTTTGTCCTTTCCAGTTGTCCCTACTAAGTTTATTGCTGAAGGTAATTTTTTGTTTGCTTTCTATATGTTTTATGACCTGCATCAGTATCATCCCCCACAACACACACACGCACACACACTCTCAGTACTTCCTGTAATTGCTCTGCTCTGTGGTGTGGTTTTAAGTGTGTATCAAGGTGAGGCAAACTGAAGAATTCAGCTTAAAAAAAAAACAAAACAGCATGTTTAGTGGTCTCATTGAAACCACATCAACCTCAGCATTTGTTGCCTCTTCGAGCCTTTCTGAAGGCCTGGCCAAATCTATGTAAAACTGTGAAGTGGAAGCATGTTTCCTCCTCCAGTCCTACCTGCCATCTGCCCTTTATCCTCCCATTCCGGATATTCTCCTCTGGTCACACAGTGTATCCCCATTACCTTTTAGCTCATAAACGGTTATGATCTGATCTTTTTGCGACTGTGTGTTTCAATAGACATTTGGAGATAATATTGGGGAGAGTTCATTTGTGAGGGTAGTTGTTTTTGTGAGTGGTGAATGTCTTTGGATTAAAGAGTGTCTACGATATATGGCAGGGTTATGGAGATCTGGGGGGAGGTCTTGCCCTTCCCTAAGAGTTGTGAGAGGTAGGTGAGGTAGGGGGTTCCTTATCCAGAGGCAGGTGTTCCTAATCTTTAGGGGATCTTAGGACCACCTTTGAAATATAATAATGGACCTTTTCTCTCAAAAATGCACATTACAAAGTTTGGATAGGCATAACCACCTTCCTTCCTTCCCACACACAGGTGCACATGCACACACGAGTTTGCACTGGACTTCCCAGATAGTCCTTGGCCCACACGTAGCTCATCCTGGAATTGTTTGTACTGCTGATAATGGGAGAGGAGCCACAACCTATGGTGGCCCTAACTACAAAGAAAGCATTTTTCTGTCCCCTCGTCCTACAAACAAGCAAGAAATGGATGCTTGGCTTGCTATAATTGTAGAAACCTGTTTTGGGGAGAAACTTCCATTTTGATGATCTGTTATACCCTTTTAGTTTGCTCTAAACCTTTCAGTATCAGTGTTATTTCTTCTTAAACCCTAGTTAGTTTTTTGGTTTTCAGTTTGCTACTTTATTTTTTTATTACGTTTATTTTTTTAACAGTCACTCCCTTTATAAAAAGTAATTTAGTAACACAGGTACATTGTAAATGATTCATACAACTTTCCATTTATGTTTGTGAGCTGACAAGTTAGTTTTTTCTAAGACTTTTTAAAAAAAATTATCAAACTTACTGCCTTATTTGATGAGGTAAGTTAAGTAAATCATAGAGATACCTCTGGGTTAATGGAAAGAATCTCCCTGTTCTTCAGGAGCCCAGAGCTGGTTTTCTTTTCTTTTTTTAAAGATTTTTATTTATTTATCTTTAGAGGGGGGAAGGGAAGGAGAGAGGGAGAGAAATATCAATGTATGGTTGCTTCTCGTGTGCCCCTGCTGGGAACTGGCCTGCAACCCAGGCATGTGCCCTGACTGGGAATCGAATCGCGATCCTCTGGTTTGCAGGCCCGCGCTCAATCCACTGAGCTACACCAGCCAGGGCCTGGTTTTCTTATTAATGTATTGATAGTTGTCATATCATGACACAAATAAAAAATGAAAATATTTTTCCACACACTAGGGGGAAAGCAGAGGAAGCTGTTTGCAGTCAGAGATGACCACTGAGGCTGATGGATCAGTATTTAAGCACACCAATTGGGAACTCTTTGGATTGGGTTTTGGCTAGGACCTTGCACCAAAGCCAAGGGTTTGTTTCCCCAGTGGATGTAGCATAGAAGACCTGTTTTACAGCCAGATGGGGCTCCCATATATGCAGTGATGGGACACAGAGCTACCATCATCCTGTCAAATCAACTCCAGGGCATATTGTGTTCAAGCTTTTAGCATGGACAGTCCACTTGCATGCCTGTCCACTCCTCCATATCTGTTCACCCTAACTAGTAGATGATATCCTTATGGCAGATATTGAGAAGATAGAAGGGAGACTATTACTCCTGCCTCTCCTAGTCCCATTTCCAACCGATGGTGACCCTCATTTGTGCCTGGCTTAGTTAACTGGCCCACAGTTCTTTGATTGCCTCTGTCCTTAGTGCCAGCTTAGGGGTTCCCAAGGACTGCCTGATAACATGGTCTCTTTGAGTATTCATTTATTTGGTTCCCTCTACAATTACTAAAGCACCCACTATGTGCTGGGGCCTACGGACACAGAGACATATATGTTCCAGGAAGGCAACTTTTAGCCTGGTTTTGTATCCAAGAAAGATCGAGGATGGATTGTCATTAAGTATTATTATGGTAGATAATGTCATATAGTCGTGGAGTTTTTTGTACTTTGCATAGTGTATCTGTAGTACACGTCTTCACCAGAGTAGAAGGAGCAGCATTGTCTGCCCATCTTCTATGGGTAGTTGTCACTCACCTACTTGCAGACAGCTCAGGACTTCAGCAGTTTTTGACTGAGCCAAGTGTCACTAGAATTTGATTTAGTTGCTATCTTTGTTTTGGTAATAAAGGCTAATATAAGCCTTGTTTAGTTTTTTTGCCAACTAATAAAGAGGTTTTCTCACTAGATCTCATGCTTTTGAGTCATGCTAAGTCTAGTACTTAATCCCTGTCCTTGAGTTGTGAGGGCAGGTAGGCCTCCAGATTTGGCACTGATATTTTTTTCCTTCTTACTTAGTTTGTTCTTTCCTTGTAAACAGGGATTATAATACAGTGTCTTTATTCTCTTGTCGAAGCAATAGGCACAGACAGCAGACAAATATACTTGGTTTACAAGACTCCTTTTTTTCCCCCCATGGGAAAACTTGGTAGATCTATAAGGCATTCCTTAATTTAAATTGCATTATAGGAGAGCTTACCTTTTTAGGTACTTAATGTAATTCCTTTTTTCTGTTTTCTGACATTGAACTTAAATTAATGCTTAAAGGGGCTGTGGAAAAAAACAAAGTAAAAGGAAATTTTAACATGCATGGATTATTGCAGAATGAGGCAGAAGATAAATATAGGCTTTAATTCGTTCATATTTTTTATAAATTTTACCATCAATAGTTGCTTATTTCTGCTCTTCTGCTTTTTGGATTTTATTGAAAAGATTACATGGTGGTTCTTATGCAGCTTTAAACCAAATTCTGATAAACTTCAGTTGAAAATAAAGCCAAGTTTACTAAATTGTTATCACATAACTATCTGGAAATTAGATGAAATATGTAGATTTTTACATCCTGAATTGACTGTTTTGTTGTAAGTATTGATGCTAAAAATATGTGTGTTAGTCTATATTTGAGAATGATCAAAGGACAATGGATATAGAACAGAAATTAAGAAATCTAGAAGTCTCTAGAAGCTAATGGCTTTTACCCAAACTGCAGGCTAGGACTAGAGAACATCTTTCTGGTCCTACCAGGCTCTATCAGGAGACAGTTTGGACACCGGGGTGGAAGAGCTACTTAGGAGCTAGGCAACAGTGGCCTGTTGGAGGACCATCCTTTGGTCTTTGCCCTATTAATTGTAACAGGTTGACAGTGACCAGAGGGGAGAGGCGAGGGAATTCCAGGGGGAAAGGGGAAGGATTTGCAGGAACTAGTATAAAGGACACATGGACAACTAAGGGGGGTGGAAATGGGAGGGAGGTGGGGAGCACTGGGGGGATGGGAGTAAAAAAATAGAAAACTGTACTTGAACAACAATTAAATAATTTTTAAAAAGTTCTAACTCATTACAGAAAAGCTGGGATTGGCCCTGGACTGAGAGACCTCAGGCCTGACCTTAGAGTCTGAACTTTTGCAGGTAGCCTCTACTTGCTTTGGTTCATCTTTGAAATGTGTTTGTTCTAGGCTGAGGAAAGGAAATTTTTTGTATTTTTTAAATGTATAGTTAGTCCCCTGTGAGCTAGACCTTCCGTTCCTTATCTACCTGTCATCTGTTAGGTCATCAGATCTTTTGCTTTGACTGTACCTTGCTTCTTGCCCCATGAGGACTGAGACCATGTTGAGATAGTTTCCTTCACTATTGGATGGCCAAAAAGAAAAAGTGGAGAAAATTTCTGATGAAACCTATCAATGTTCCAAAACAATCTGGAGCACCGTAGTTCAGACAGTTAGTGCTTTACTCCAGAAGCTCACCAGGCAAGTAGTGTCCAAGGGACCAGACAGACCACACACTCACCCCAGTTTTATCCTGGCAAGGTGATCATATGAATGTTGTCTGAAAATTTACAATTTTTTTTAGAAACAGGTTTTTTGAAATGTGGGGTGAACTTTGAGATCCACAGGATCCCTTTGGGAGTTCTTTGGTCTCTGAGTATTTATTTCCCTCTCTGCGCCAAAGGGGCAACTACCTTGGATGGTTTGTGTGACTGAAAGGACAAGTTAATCTCCTCTTCACTCTCCAACTATCATCTACTTTGGTTCATTGATGTAAGAGACTTCCAAAGTGACCTGGATTTTCTTTGTCAAATTGCTGGTTATGTAACAGGAGTGAACTCCATAACAAAAAGTAGGAAAATTGCCTGTGCACAGAGCCAGGCTTGGTGAACACAAGTATCACCCACTTTTTTGTTCATGTTATGTCACTTTGCTTTTATGAAAGATCTACAATAGTACCTGTTTTCACTAACTGAAAGAAATTTGAAGAGGACTCGTGCTTTTAATTTTTTTTAAATGGTGGAAATAGTGTTCGGCAGCAAGCCAGCACACACACCAAGCAGCAAGGGTAACCCAGCTGAGCTCCTTCCCCAGGAACCACTTTCATCGTCTTAGTGCCAGGCCACTGTAGTTTTGAACTGTGTCTGTGAGCTCTGGGCTTTCTCTCTATTCATGTTGTTCATCTATTACAAAATGTGTCCTAAGGTACCAGAAAAGCCTAAGAGAGCTCCTGAGGAGGTTCAGTTCAGTGTAAAACTGGATATAATTTAAGCATTTTGATTGTGGTGAAAATAAACACCTTTTGTGTGCATTGATCTTGCCTGTGTCCGCCATTTGTACTATTTACACATGCATGCAGAGAGCCAGAATCTTGAAAGCTGCCTACATTACTGTTGGTTCTGCTAGTAGCAAAGGATGCTCTCTTTTAGTTGATACCCATTAACCAATAAAATAGAAAGCCTGTTGCTTGAGTGGATTGGTGAGTGTGCAAAGTGTGGTGTATATTTATATCATTCTTAACTTTTACTACATGTTAGTGTTATTTTAGGTTTTCTGTCTTATTTGGTATGTTATGTTGGGGTTCTGGGAACACTAAACAATTTTTCTATATAAATTAATGATAATTTCTGCATTTTACACCATTTTTGGTTTATGAAAGGTTTCATGGGAACTCCACTTTCAGAAAGCAGGGGAAACCTGTAGTGGCTAACTGCAAGGATGAATTCAAGGAGGAGCGAATAGATGCATGTGTCTTATGAATATGTGGTCCTAGTAAGGATATTTTTAAATGAAATTTAAGAAATGGAAATTATAACTACATTCCCCGCCCCCCCCAGATACTTGTGAGCCTCTAAGAAAGGTGTTTCAGCAGATTGATTCTATGCAATAAAACAAATTCTGAGAGAAGCATTGCTACATGGAGTTTATTTACTGGATGTGATACTTTCTGAAAATAGAAAGTCTTGCTTCAGATCTGAGTTTTAGTTAACTGAAAGAACCTAGTTGAGACTCAGAAATGTCCTTTATATTAATAGTTTACTGAGCTACCATCTTGTCTTACGTAATTAGAACTCAAAGTTGAGCCTAATTAGTGGTCTTTTTTTTTAATTGATTATGCCATTACACTTGTTCTATTTCCCCTTTCATTCCCCTCCACCCTGCACCCCCCCGCCCCCACGATTCCCCCCTTTAGTTTATGACCATGTGTCTCAGGTTCTTTAGATTCTATATTTCCCATACTATTCTTGCCCCCCTATCTATTTTCTACCTATTGTCTATGCTACTTATTTTCTGTACCTTCTCCTCCTCCCACTCCCCTATTGCTAGCCCTCCATGAGATCTTCATTTCTATGTTTCTGCTCCTGATCTAGCTGTCCTTTTAGTTTGGTTTTGTTTTAGGTATGGTTGTTAATAACTGTGAGTTTTGCTGTCCTTTCACTGTTCGTCTTTCTTATCTTCTTTTTCTTAGGTAAGTCCCTTTAACATTTTATATAATAAGGGCTTGGTGATGATGAACTCCTTGAATTTGATCTTATCTGAGAAGCACTTTATCTGTCCTTCCATTCTAAATGAAAGTTTTGCTGGATAGAGTAATCTTGGTTATAGGTTGTTGGATTTCATGACTTGGAATACCTCTTTTTAGCCCCTTCTTGCCTGTAAGGTCTCTTGCGAAATCCGCTGACAGTCTGATGGAAGCTCCTTTGTAGGTGACTATCCCCTTATCTCTTGCTGCTTCTAGGATTCTCTCCTTCATTTGAATCTTGGCTAATGTAATGATGATGTGCCTTGGTGTGTTCCTTCTTGGGTCCAACTTCTTTGGGACTCTCTGAGCTTCCTGGATTTCCTGGAAGTCTATTTCCTTTGCCAGATTGGGGAAGTTCTTCTTTATTATTTGTTCAAATAAGGTTTCCACTGGTGGCTGTTCCTCTTCCCCTTCTGGTACCTTTATAATTCGGATGTTGGAGGGTTTAAAGATATCCTGGAGGTTCCTAAGTCTCTTCTCATTTTTTTGAATTCTTGTTTCTTCATATTTTCCTGTTTGGCCATTATTTTCTTCCTTCTGGTTCACTCCCTTGATTTGAGTCCCAGTTTCCTCTTCGTCACTATTGGTTTCCTGTGCATTTCCCTTCATTTCAATTAGTTTAGCCTTCATATGTTCCTCTAATTTGTGACTAAAATCAACCAGTTCTGTGAGCATCCTGATCACCAGTGTTTTGAACTGTACATCTGAAAGTTTTACTATTTCTTTGTCGCTTAGATTTATGGGCTCTGGGGCTTTGAGATCTTCTTGAGCCATTTTTGGTTTGTTCCCGGCTGTTAATTATGAGGAGCGAAGCCTTAGGTGTTTATCAGGGCGGGGTTGCCCAGGTCACTGGGTTGTGACGCTGTACGTGGGGGCGGGGTTAAAAGGGGGAAATGGCGGGCCCCTCTGCTACCTCTCGCCACTGGGGCCTGCTGGGTCCTGTCTCACCGCCCACTCCCTCGCTGGTCTATCTGCACGAATTCGGGACCACAGTCAGCCCGCTGCCCTGCACCCTCGCTGGGTACACCGGTTGCTCACTGGGTCGCTCACTGGGTCCGCCCGTTGCAACCCCACGCCTGGGATTCGAGCACCTGAGTCCGTCTAACCGAGTTTTCCTGTGCAACCCCGCTCCGCCAGCTGCTGGTTTCGCCCCTCTTACCTATCAGGCTGAAGAATTTGTTGTTATCAGACTTCCAAAAAGTTCAATTTTCTGTGTTCTGGCTGTGTTTTCTCTTGCCAATATTTTGTTGTCTCTCAACTTGGTTGTGTGAGAAAGCATAGCGTCTCCACCTATGCCTCCATCTTGGTGGAAGTCTTAATTAGTGGTCTTTTTTAAAATTTTATTTTTGTTTTATTCAAGTTGAATTTGCATTTCAGTGGAATTTAATTTGTTTTTGTTTACTCAAGTAAAGCAAATAGGGCAAAAGTGGCAGCTACAATATGTTCACTTTCAAAAAGGTGAGAAATGACCTGGGCTGGTGTGGCTCAGTTGGTTGGAGTGTCATCCCATAAGCCAAAAAGTTGGGGGTTTCATTCCCAGTTGGGTCATTTATGAGAAGGCAACCAATCTATATTTCTCTGTCACATTTCTCTTTCCCCTCTCCCTTATTCTCTCTCTAAAAGCAACAGGGAAAAATGTCTTTGGGTGAGGATTTTTTTTAAAAATGAGAAACGACAGCTGTAAGGGCTACATCTGGAAACCCCCCTGTGCGTATGAAAATGCACAGGCCAAGATCATTATACTAGTTTGGTTTTATTTGTGTTTTTATGTGAACATTTCAGCAGAAAAGGGTCAGTTGTGTGGAGCATTTTGCTTTGTTTACAACCTAGAATTTTAGAGCTGAAAGAAATAATGCAATTTTATCTTGTTAAAGACACTTGTCTTAGCATATAGAAGGGAAATGTTAAGTTACCCAGCATGAATGGGCTAGAGCGGCAGCCACCATGTGAGGTTGGTGGAAAGAACTGAGCCAGGATGTCTTGAATGGGAACACCTTCTCCTAGGAGGTCTTCCCTGGGTGGACCCCTTCCTCCCAGGGCTTTCTCTCTATTTATGTTGTTCATTCATTAACAAAATGTGTCCTAAGGTACCAGTTTTCAAACATCAAATGTAGGGAAGAAAGTGGAATGAGCAGTATACAGTAGGTGGTATGTTACAACTTTATGAAAGAGCAAAGAAAACAGTGAGTAAAGCCAGCTTCTTAACAATTGGTTTCTTTTACTCCAGAGGAAGCAGGTGAGCATCAGGATATCAATTTGGGGTTTCCCGAATTCTCTCCTGTGGGGGTTGGAGCTGTGGTGTCCATAGGGAATCCAGCCTGGCTCTGTTGACTAGAAGGGAATCCTGACTCATATATTGGTTGCAGGCCCTTGCAGAGGCATGGGTGGGGGGGGGGTTCCTTCTTCTTATTCTTGCCTTAACTATTATACATTTTATTTCACTAATTTAAAGAAATTCTTATGGAAAATTTCAAACTCATTTAATATTAGAGAGGATAGTATAACAACACCTCACAGGTGTCACCTATTTGGGAGTTACCAACAACATATGGCCAGTCCTTTGTCATCCAGGCTTTTTTCGTGCAAGGACCTCTTGCCTCATTAGGTTATTTTAAAGCAAATCCCAGACATTGTACCATTTTTTTTGTCAGTGTATCTACTATGCGTTTTGAACTAATGGAAAGTTAGTTTCAATCTTAGGGGGAAACCTGAAAGAAACTGTTTTCTTAGTAATTAAGATTAAGCTGAAGGAGCTCCTCCTTTGTCAGTGATTCTGGATGGTTTTGTTGAGGAGTATGGTTGAGGGTAAGGATGGGAATTGCTGGCTCTTGGGTGGCGTTTAAGAAGAGACAATTGCAGCTGTTGAGAACAGCTTTATTAGTCTTCTGCCTTAGTGTGTAGCTGTTTGAGCAAGTTACTCTGTTCATAATTCTGACTGAACACTGAGAATGAACCTTTAATTTATAATTGATATAAGGCTTTCATAGGAAATAACACTTTGCTTCCCTGGGTCAAAGTGAGTATTTCTGAGGCCCTTTTATATGTTTGTTGTTCAAATAGCTGATGTTGCCTCTTTTTGTTTCAGATGGGAATGACTGGCAACACAAGTCCATTTGGACAACCCTTTAGTCAAACTGGAGGACAGCCAATGGGAGCCCCTGGAGTGAACCCCCAGTTACCCAGCAAACAGAATGTGGTCACTAGTTTGCCTCCCTTCCCTGCAGACATCAAGAATGCTTCAGTCACCAATGTGCCAAACATGGTAAGTTGCCCTTGACTCTCAGGTGCTTTGCTGTGTGGATTTTATTGTGATGATAGTAAAGATCTGGGACTAAAAGTGTGTTGTAGATGATAGGAAAATAACCTATACTTCTTATGAGTAGGTCTCACTGAGTGAATTTACATTTTCTGACATGATCTGGCAATCAGAGGGCTAGGTAGAGATGATTCAGCCAGTCCTCTCAGGCTCCCCTTTGTGCAGGGATGGAGTTCATGGCTGTGAATCACTGTACTTTTCTCTTCAGAGTCACCTTCTTGATTCAGAAGTAGAGCCAAGAGAATCCGAGAGACAGGTGTTTTGCACTTTCTGTCTGTTAGTGGTTAAGGCTCTTGGTAGAAGCCCATCGATTTGTGTTGGTCAAACAAAGGACGTTCATCTTCTGAGGACTCTGTCATGTCTGTGAGATGTGGGTGTTGTGTCTAACTTGATAGATGGTTTCATGTGTCTTCATTCTCCCTAAGATTTCTCACCTATAAAATAGGGATTATCCTTGTAACCTCTTGGCCTAGCTAACCAGGATATTATGGGGAAAATAGCTCCTTTTGCACCACAGAATAGAATCTCCTTTAATTCCGAACAGTGAAGGGGGTGAGGTTTTTGTTTTGCTTTGTTTTTTTTGTCAGACCTCACCCTCCTAGCTCTGGAGGCAGCAGTCTGCATTGAACACCCACATTCTCCCTAATCTCACCTTCCTTTCCATTTCCATTTCTTACTGCGGGGACAGTAATATGGACTCCAGTGCTGGCAGTCATCACCTGAGTTTGCTCAGTGACCTGGAGTACATTTTGGATTCAGAGTAAGATCATTTGCTTCTTCACAGTTATCTTGTATTTCATAGTCTGGGAAAATCTAATATTTTTTTTCCTTTCTCTTTTCTAATCTTATCCAGCCCCAGTTTCTCATCCTTTCTCCTTTACTTGCAACTTGGTGGCAGAATTCCTTTACTCCATAGTCCCCTGCCTTCCTGTGCTGACCCACGGGACTGAATTTTTGAAAGTGGTGCCTTTGTCAGGGTCAAGTTCAAACTCGACTGCAAAGAGGCTTATGGTTTCCTTCACGTCTGCCAGAATTGGTGGGGACAGCCCTTTGGTCTAGAGCAGGGCTTCTTTCTTCCTCAGCACTATTAACATTTGGGACTAGATCATTCTCTCTGGCAGCAGCTGTCCTGCATATTGTGGGACATTTAGCAACATTCCTGGTTTCCGCCCACTCAATTTGCTCATAGCACTCCCCCCCTCCACCTTTCTTCCTCCCCACAGTGGCTCCAAGTGAAACACTTGCTCTGGGGAATGGTTAGGTGAGGAGGTAACAACAGCATTTCATTCTGTATGTCTTTGTGACATCTAACAGAAATAAAACCAATTCTTTCTTCTTTGTCTCTTTCTTTGTCTCCCTCTCCCTCTCTCCACCCATTCCCCCTAGCATCTGCAGTGCTTTCTTAGCCGTCACTTTCCCACCTGGACACTTGTGGACTTCATGAGAGATTCTCAGCAGGTACCTTTGGAGGGCAGACCTTGAGTGAGCTCCTCACACATGTATAGGGGGATGAGAGGGCTCTGCCAGCGTGTGTGTCTGTGCCAGAGTGACTCAGTCATAGCCTTCATGTTGTAGGGGCAGGAATGAGAGGTGCTGAGCAGAGAAGCGGGATACAGTTCACCTGACATCTTTCTAAGTACCATCATGTCCTGTGTTTTTCCTTATCCTCGCAACAGTCTCTTGGAAAGACATTGTTATATGTCCCATTTTACAGATGAGGAAGTTGAGGTTCTCAGGGGTTTTGGTTTGTTCAGGTTCTGTAGCTTCCTGTCTACAAAGCCCAACACTCTTAAATTATGTCTGATGTCATGTTTTAGCTCCAAGTCCACGGGAGTGCTTCAGTAGACTGTGCTTATATGGTTTGTTTGTAGTTCCTTGAACATGTTTTGTGGTCTTCCTTAAATTTTCTAAATTGTATGTTGTCCCTTGGAATCATAGATTTTGGCACAGTGAGGGCAAGCAGTTACTAAAAATCTTAAGTCTCATTAATAAAAAAAGAAAAATATGATTCTTGAATTTGTGTGTTTTGTCATGCTATGAGGAGTAATCTTTTTGATGCCCAACTGGATTCAGTATAGCAAACAGTTAGGGTTAGGATTCTGAAGCCCTGTTTGAGCTCTTCGTGGAATGGTTTAAGCCACTTGGTCATTAGCCAAAAAGCTCTTGCTTTTTTCCTCTCCTCATTTCTAGAGGATTCCAGTATCATTGGGTGGTTTTAAAAGGGGGGGATTTGGCCATTCCTTCAATTTGCCACATTTGTTGAATGCTCTCTCTGGGCCCAGGTGCACCTGGAATGCAGGTGTGTAACATAGAGTTCATCCTCTTTCATGAAACTGTGGTGAGGTGGTGCTGGAGAAAAACTAATAACAAAGCACAAACTGCCCCAAAAGGTCTAAGTAGTGTGTAGTGGTTGAGGTTGACACAGGAGCCTCCTTAGATGGGGCCATTGGAGAAGACTGCACCACAGAGGGAGATTTGAGGGCAAGATCAGAAGGATGAGCAGAAGCCACAAATACCCCAGGGCACTGGGAAAACATTGGACAAGTTGCTTATGTAGGGACTAGCAGAAGTCCAGTGGGAAAAATGACTCTCAAGTGAAGGCAGAGCAATGTGAGTAGATTTGGGGGACCAAGCAGGAACCAGTTCAGGGAGGGTCATGGGTAGTGGTGACCAGTGCTGTGGTCTGGGCTATAGGAGATTATGGCTTGGAGGTGGCTGATCACAAAAGGGACAGGAGACTACAGGAAGTTTGTCACTGCAACAGTTGTGTGGGGTTGCCATGTGAATCAGCGTGGTGGATGGTGGGATCCTTTACAGAGCTGGAGGAGGAACAGACTTGGAGAGGGATGATGAAGGGGCAGGCATCAGTAATTCCACTTTATATGTGTTCCTTTTGAATGTTTGTGAGATGTCCAGGTGGGAGTGTCAGGAGACTGGTAGGCATATGAGTAGGGCAGCACTGCCCATGTGGGAGCTGGTATAACCATATTGCAGCAAGGGCTGTAAAGGGAACAAAACCATACAGGGGGAGAGAACTAGAAGAGAGCAGATCAAGGAGGAGCCAGCAAAGGGGACAGCAAGGGAATGATGTTCCTGCAGTCAAAAGAGGAGGGTGTTTGAACAGTAGGAAATGGTGCAGTGAAAGTGATTGAGGTGAGGGCAGAAGAGCATCACTGGAATGTGCGGGCAAATCTGTGGATAAATCATTGTCCACTGAGAGTTAAATGTAACTTGCCATTATGGGTACCTGGAGACCTGCAGATTATGGTGCTCCGTTGTCATCCTGTGGGATAGGCTGCAGGGGTACTGACAGGGTCAGAGCTCCTGTTGCACGTGGCACACGTTCTCAGTACTGTGTTCAAATGCAGGCAGCACATTTTCCTAAATTTTCAGACGTGAAATTGCATCTCTGGTCTTTGACCATTTTATTTATAATTTCTTACCTTTCTACAGATTTTGGAAGTTTGTTTGAAATTTCACCATACTATGTTTCACGGTTCCAAGATGCACATTTGTTCACATTGTAATATATCTGAAATCAGGATGTATTAGAAACAATGCAGTTTTAGATCCTATAAAATACAGTATGCATGCTCTTTTACTAGCTCATAATTTGAATGTAATGAGTGACACAGCTGTTAAACATATATTCATTATACAGTTTTCCAGGACAGCTTACATGGATATAAGAACTTTAAAAGTATTTAAACTTTACTGATGAAGAAACAGGAGCAAGTTTGGGAGGAGGTGAATATTGTGTCATCTTTTTGTAGATGGAGATTGAGGTCTGATGGGCTCTCTCAAAGGATGGGTGTGCAGCAGAGTGTGGGAGGAGTAGTGTTCCAGGGTACCTCTGGAAGAGGAGGCCACTTGATTCCTGGTGACGTTGTCCTTCCATTTTCATCAAAAAATGTCTTAACACAGAGTGAAGAAGTGTTTGCAGGAAGGTGGGAAACTCAGGCTCCAGGTGGGACTGGAGTTGTCAGTGAGGTCATTGCTGACCTTCATGACATTGTACAGTCTGGGTTGGTTGTTTTTTATTTAAAGAGCATTGTTTGGAAGTGGGACACATCTTCAGCTTATCTAACGTGTGAACGTTTGGTGCCCAAAGGGGCCTCCTCATCAGGTTCTCCCAGAGAGTCTACTGTTGGGCCCCGGGTATGGTCTCTTACAAGGGTAATTTCTCATAGGAAGTTTTAATGTGTAACTTTTTTTTTCATTTTGAGAAAAGCTAAGAAGTATATTATGAGACTTTACCATTCTTAAACTTGTAACACAAGAGTTTTATCAGGAGTGCTGCTTATTTAAAATTGCTCACAAGAGTTGTATTAGGATTTGTTTCAGTCATATGTTAGAGAATAGATGTGGAAAATTTGGACAAGTTGCCTAGCTCCTGATCTAGGTCTCTGAATGGAAGGAAAGTGTACCTATGAAAATCTGTTTATGCTAGGGAGGGTTGTGGAATTCAGAATAGCATAGTTAAGACAGGGCCACTGGCAGCACATGGATGGCAAGCCATCAACCATGGCCCTTGCAGGGGTAACTGTTCACCTCAGAGTTAGTTTTGTCTGTTTTTCAAAGCATGTCTTTGGACCCATTGCATCAGTGACTGGTTCCTGGGCCCCACCCAGACCTAGTTCAGTAACTCTTAGAGCAGAGATTTTTCAACCCTTTCTATCTCATGGCACACATAAACTAATTACTAAAATTCTGCAGCACATGAAAAAAAATAAAATTTTCCTCATCTTACAAAGAAATATGTGTAATTTGGATTCAGTCACACTGGATAGTTATTTGTTTTATTGTCATTTTCTTTTATTTGACAGTCTGAGGGGAAAAGAGGTGTGTGTCCCTGACTAATGAGTCAGGTATTGCATATTTTAAAGATTCTTGTGGCATACCAGTTGAAAATCGCTGTCTTAGAGGAAGGGTAAGGAATCTGTGTGTTTGTGGTTACTATTATTTGTGAAACTTCTGGTTTTTTTTTCTTTATCAGTTTCCTACTGTATGTCACTTAATTCCCTCTAAGGCAGTTCAGGGTTTTGCCAAATAGATGGGCTTGTTCTTTCTCGTCTCTGGAATCTATAGTTTTAAACAAGCTCCTCCAGTGACTTTGATGTAGAACAGTGATTCAGATTGGCAAATGTATTTTATGGTGCGCTGCAGAGTTTTATAATTTGTTTGTACGCTGTGAGATGAAAAAAGTTGAAAATCACTGATGTAGAATGCTTTCAGAGCCACTGTCCACTGTAGTGGTGATCTGATGCCCAGCTGTCCCTCTCTGGGGTGGGCTTACTTTGTCGGTCTTTGTGTACACTTCAGTACTTCAGAAGACTTCCCCATTCCACCCCCCACTCCACCCCCCACTCCTGCCTTTGTTTGTCCTGTTCTCTCATAACTTTTTGTTTCCTGTATTCAGTCTCTGATCATTGAGGGATCAAGACCAAACCTTGTACCCAGGGGCTTCCTTGCATAGATGCTCACATTCTTAACATAGCACGCTGGCTCTCTGTCCTTCACGTTTGAGGATTTAAAAATCACTGGTGGTTTGATATTTGCCTCTGCCCTAGGACTAAGGAGAGCACTTCTGTTCATTTTCATGGAAACAGTGAATGAGTAGTCATGTTAGCACTTCACCACAAGAGCAGTTTCTATAGAAAATCATTCCATGACTATGAATTATGCCTCAATAATTGGAAAACATGGGAAAAGGTTGGGAAGTAAGTATTGGTTCATAATTATTAGTAATCCAAGTATTTGTGTAATTTTAGGATTTTACTACTGTTACTCTTTTTTTTCCCCTCCATCTGAGAACATGAGTTTATAGGGCCTTTGAAGAGTAACTTTTAAGTCTAGTCCAGACCAGTGTGGCTCAGTTGGTTGATCATTCTCCTGCAAAGCGAAAGGCCCCCATTTCGATTCCCTGTCAGGGCATATGCCTGGGTTCTGGGCCTAGTCCCCAGTTGGTGGCATGCGAGAGGCAGTGGATCAGTGTTTCTTTCCTATGTCTCTCTTCCTCCCCTCCTCACTCTCTAAAAATAAGTAAGTAAAAATCTTCACCAAAAACAAGAATTAACTTTTAGTCTAAATTCTTATCAGTAGCTGTATAAATCCTTCCTATTGCTTAAACTTACCCCCTTTTGTTTTGACAATATGTATCATCTGGGAAACATAGCCTAAGCACAAAATACAGTATGTTACAAATATCAGGAAACTGTAAATTGAGAAAATGTAATGAAGTCCTTTGACATCAGGCACAGTGGGAGGTATTGCAAGTATTTAGTGAAGGTCATTTAACTTTGTTTCCAATGTGAATTTCCATTAACCAACAATGTCTTTTCTAGATTGTGGTTAGTATTGCCCTTTCTTCGGTTAAACCTTGTAGGTGGAAGCATAAATTATCTCCAGAGACATTCAATTCTTTGACTTCACGTAGAGACCCAGTCACTTCACATAGAGACCCAGTATGAAGGTTTCTTTTGTCTGAACAAACTGTGCTGCATACCTACAAATAAGTAGCGTTGGAACTTCTGCCTTCCTGTTAGCAGTACATACTGCAGACATTTTTTCCCCTAATTTTTAAGGTTTTATTTATTTATTTTTAGAGAAAGGTGAAGGATGGGAGAAGGGGAGAGAAACATCAATCAGTTCCATCAATCAACACCCCCAGCTGGAGACCTGGCCGACAACCCAGGCATGTGCCCTGACTGAGAATTAAGCCAGTGAATGACCCTTTGATTCACAGGCCTGCACTTAATCCACTGAGCCACACCAGCCAGGGCTGTTTTTACCAGACATTTCTGAGAAATTAAGTGACTGTTAGAACTTGGTAGATAGTACATTTAATGGGTCTGGATGGGGACAGTCAGAACCACCAAAGATACAAATGCAGCGCTTTATCATATCTGAAGAGTGAGGAACTAAGGCAGTCTTTCCACAGCCCTAACTTCTTTTTACCTTTTCCATAATCATCTGAAATGGTCCTATGACTCAAGTCACTAAAACGAATTTGTCAGTCAAGTGATTAATTTACCAGGTTATCAAAAACTTAACTATAGTAAATATTTTTGAAGAAACTGTCTTTAAATATCAGTGGTATTCAAGAATATTCCTTAAAAGTTTTACTAATTAATTGGACTTCTGGCCAAGATGGAGGCGTATGTAGATACACTGTGCCTCCTCGCACAACCAAAATTAAGGACAGCAAAAATTTAGAAACAAAAAAGCACCCAGAACTGACAGAAAATTGAATTGTATGGAAGTCCCACAACTATTCATCCAGACCAGTAAGAGGGGCAGAGGCGGCAGCCAGCAGAGAGGGTCGTAGCAGGAAAAAGCGGTGGCTGGCAGACCCTGGGCATGCAGGTGGCGGCCCCAGGTGTGGGGTGGCAATGAGCAGACCCAGTGAGGTGTGCAAAGCAGCTGACTGATCGTGGTTCCACATTCGCTCGCAGATAAAACTTGGCAAAAACGGGCAGTGAGATAGGCCGTGCAATCCAAGGCCCCAGCTCAGGGAAATAAAGCCTAAAAGCACCAATTGAAAACACTTGTGGGGGTTGAGGTGCTGTGAGAGACTCCCAGCCTCATAGGAGAGTTCGTTGGAGAGACCCACAGGGTCCTAGAATGTACACAAGCCCACCCACCTGGAAACCAGCACCAGAAGGGCCCAATTTGCTTGTGAGAAGCAGCAGAAGGGACTGAAATCCGAGAGAGAGTGGAGCAAGCATCATTGTTCCCTCTCAGACCCCCACATACAGCATCACAACCCAGCAACTGGGTTGACCCGCCCTGGTAAACACCTAAGTCTCCACCCCTCATACGTAACAGGTGCCACCAGACCAAAAGAAAAAAAATGGTTCAAACAGAAGAACAGATCAAAGCCCCAGAGCCAATACATATAAGCGACCAAGAGATAGCCAGCCTATCAGATACACAGTTCAAAGCACTGGTGATCAGGATGCTCACAGAACTGATTGATTTGGGTCTCAAATTGGATGAAAAAATGAAGGCTACCCTAAGTGAAATGAAGGAAAATGCACAGGGAACCAATAGAGATGAGAAGAAAACTGGGATGCAAGTCAATGGAGTAGACCAGAAGGAAGAAAGAAACAATTAAACAGAAAAGAATGAAGAAACAAGAATTCAAAAAAATGAGGAGAGGCTTAAACTCCAGGACATCTTTAAATGTTCCAACATACGAATTATAGGGGTAACAGAAGGGGAAGAGGAAGAATAAGTGGAAAAGTTATTTGAACAAATAGTAAAAGAAAACTTACCCAATCTGGCAAAGGAAATGGACTTCCAGGAAGTCCAGGAAGCTCAGAGAGTCCCAAAGAAGTTGGACCCAAGGAGGAACACACCAAGGCGCATCATCATTACATTAGCCAAGATTAAAATGAAGGAGAGAATCCTAGAAGCAGCAAGAGATAAGGGGACAGTCACCTACAAAACAGTCACCTACAAAAGAGTTCCCATCAGGCTGTCAGCTGATTTCTCTAAAGAGATCTTGCAGGCAAGAAGGTATTCCAAGTCATGAAATCCAGAGACCTACATCCAAGATTACTCTATCCAGCAAAACTTTCATTTAGAATGGAAGGACAGATAAAGTGCTTCTCAGATAAGATCAAATTCAAGGAGTTCATCATCACCAAGCCCTTATTATATGAAATGTTAAAGGGACTTATCTAAGAAAAAGAGGATAAAAATCATGTATAGTAAAATGACAGCAAACTCACAGTTACTAACAACCATGCCTAAAGCAAAACAAAATAAACTAAGTAAACAGCTAGAACAGGAACAGAACCACAGAAATGGAGACCACATGGAGGGTTAGCAACAGGGGAGTGGGAGGAGGAGAGAGGGGGAGAAGGTACAGAGAATAAGTAGCATAGATGGTAGGTAGAAAATAGATAGGAGGGAGGGCAAAAATAATATGGGAAATGTAGAAGCTAAAGAACTTACGATTCATGGACATGAACTGAAGGGGAGGAATGTGGTTGGGAGGGTTGTGGAGGGTGGAAGGGAATGAAGAGGGGGGAATGGGACAACTGTAATAGCATAATCAATAAAATATATTTTTAAAAAGTTTTACTAGTTAATTGGTAATTCTTTTGAACTGGTCATTTGGTCAATGGGCCTGATGCCTTCCTGCCCCCTTGTCACACCACCAATTGAAGCATAACAACACAATGTGCTGCCACTTCACCCAAAAGCAGTGTTTGGCTGGATTCCTTTTAAGAACCCTTAACTCACTTGAGAACTGCTGGTCTAGTCACCTTGGCTTTTGGGATTGATCCAGCACCTTCTACCTTGTAGGATTTCTTTGTGAGATAGCAGGTAATCACTCATTCTTTCTTGTCAGACCAACTCCCCAGTTCAGAAGGAATCATCTTGAGGCAGGGTATAGAGTTGGGGGGTGAGGATCTATCTGTTCACTTATCAGTCCCCCTGCCTTTGCCCTCCATCTCACCCATTGAGTTTTCCTCCTTGACTTAGCCTGTTGTTTTCCAGTGTCAGATCATAGCGTTCTGATTAGGAAATTATTTAGAAATCATTTTGACCCATCTTAAAGTAATTTCAAGTTATTTTTCTGTTGATTTAAATCTTAAATTGTAAGGCTTAAAAAAAGTCAATAAACACCAAAGGAAACAAAACATTCCTTCCATCTAAAGCAGCTATGTTTCTTACAGTTGATCTTTATCATTCCAAAGGTGATTATCTCTTCTTCCCAATTTCATAGCTGTATGCGTTTAATGAGTATTTTCTTTATTTTATGACTCTAAAGCTTTGTATACCCAGCTGTTCTAGGGCCCTTCTGGGGGAATCAGAACAAGCAGGTATCGCCAAGCAATCTCTTGTCCCACCTAGTGTTCACTTTGGTGTCATTTTCTAACTTTAACTGGAGGCTAGGGAGAAGTAAAGTTTCCAGGTGGGCTGGGTAAGGGTATCAGAGGTGTGTGGGTCTGTACTCCATCAGTGACATGGAATTTGGGGCCAGGTTGATCTGAAGAGCTGTCTGTAGGGATCCCAGCCTGATGGATTTGGGGCAGTGGTTGGATTTGGAACAGCGGTTCATGTGGTGGTAGGAAGCTCTTTCATCCCCATTCTGCCTTGGTCAAGTTCTGCTTCTTACTGTTTGCATTGGAGTCCTTTGCAGATATTAAAAGCTGTTCTTGGACACTTAATGAAAAATGACTTATTTTTCTAGGAATAATGCCAAGATAAACGTCTTATGTATTCCTGTTCATAGTTGTGATTATATCCTTAGGATAGAGTATAGGGCATATAGAAAAATGGGGGTGGCATTGATTATTTAAAACCATGTAACAGTAGCAACCCTAATAAAAAAAAAGTACATGTTAGATTCCTTAAAAAATTTAAGGAATACCACAGAAATATAATATTTGTTTTTCAAAATTATTTGATGGACTTGGATAAATGATGGTTGAGCTATTATGACAAATGATGCATGCAAAGGGCATGTGGCCAAATCTAGCAAATAGGGGAGTGGGGTGAGCTGTATCCCTGCAGCTGCTGGTTCTGTGTCTTTGTATTTACCTGCTGTTACTCATGGCTCAAAATGCTACTAACATGCTGGGGGGTGGGGGATATCACAGTTGAACCAATGTGACTTCTGCACCATGCTAGCCTTTTCTTCCATGATTAGGAGTTACATGTGAGCTGATCTGAATTCCAGAAATGTATATTGTGTACATCTTAAGACATTTGTTGGATATTGTTATATTGCCTTCCAACAAAAGTCACGTACCAGATCACCAGCATTGTAAGATGTTCCCAAGGCTGTAGGTTTATCACTGTGAGCTTTGATAGCAGAAGATGGTGTCTCATTATTTTGATTTGCAATTTTTTTGATTACTGGTAAAAAATTAAAGTACTTATGTTTAAAGAAATACCTGTTTCTTTTTTGAGTTGCTTAGTTTGCCAGTTTTTCTTCTAGAGTCTCTTAGAATACTTTATAAAGCAAGGTGGGTAGCAGACAGGTTAGGGGTGGGAGCTCTACTGCTGGACCTCCTGCTCCACCATTGAGTGTACCATCTGGGCAAAGTGCACATCAGGGCCAGCACCACCTTACTTCTTTTGTAAGGTGGTGCTGGCCCTGAGTTAGTTCCTCCCTTGGGAATTGTGTATTAAATGAGCACTGAACACAGAGCCTGGCATGAAGTACTTGAGAAATAAAGACTGGCCAAGAGAAAGAGAAAAAATAATACCTGCATTATAGTTTGCTTTGCCTTGTGTGTTCAGTATTTTTTTCCTAGTTTGTTGATTGCTTTCACATATGTTCTTGTGGCTGGTCCTGGAGGGGGGAGTATAAGTGCTCCCGTAGTCTGTCCTCTTGCACTTAATGGTACAGCCTACCACTGCATCAGAATTACCTGTGGGCCTTTTCCTTTAAATGTTTCTGTCTTATTCCCTGTAAAAGTAAAGGCAATATTCATTTTGGAAAATCTGGGGGAAAATAAAACTAAAATTAGTAATGCATCCCCTATGGAACTTTACCAAATAGAACTGCTTCTGACTCCACCCTAGATTTTTAAATCATAGTTTCTGGGACAGAGGAATGGGAAATCTATATTTGAAGAGGTTTTTACTGGGGATTTTTTAGGAACCATTGCTTTATAATTTTTTCAGGAAGGTCTTAACCACCTTTGCATTACAAAATATCTTATTACCCTCTAGTACATTTACAGTTTTATTTTTTATCTTTATTTCTTTGTCACTTTCTACTGATTCTTCTGAATTCTTTCTCCCCCAAAAGTAGAATTTTTTTTCATTTAAAAAATATTAGATGTTTGTTGTAAGATGTTCAAACAATACATAATTATAAAAATGATCCCATCACTGTCCAGCGATAGCCACCAGATAATATTAGGGTTTTTCTAAGGATAGATACAAATGTACGGAGTTAATAAAGAAAAATGAATGACTTTATCATACTGTTCTGTAACTTTCTTTTTTATTTTATTATTTTTAGAGATCTGGGAGAGGGAGGGAGAAAGGGAGAGAGAAACATCAATGTGTGGTTGCTTCTGCATGCCTCCTACTGGGGGCCTGGCCTGCATCCCAGGCATGTGCCCTGACTGGGAATTGAACCGGTGGCCCTTTGGGCCCTCATTCAAACCATTGAGCTACACCAGCCAGGTGTAACTTTCTTTTTTAGCTTAATGTGTTGAAGACAGCTTTTCATGAAAATATAATGGTCTAATGTATTACCATTATTATAACAATCATTGTACAACAGGCCTCTCAGCTAGGCCATTATTTTGCTCCACATGGCTGTTACTGGGGGTTTCTTGGAGTGTACCTAATTTTTCATCACTGCTATTATTTCATTAGGTCTCTTGCCATAATTTGTTTAATTAGTCAACATTTGAAAGGCATTTAGGAGTTTTATAATTTTTAATAATTTAATGAAGGTGTGGTGCCTGTCTTTGCACATGCATTTTAGTGCTCTAGTTTACAGTGTTTCCCTAATAATAAGTCATAAGAAGTGGAACTACTGAATCAGAAGAAATGCACATTTCTCTCTTTTTTTAATTCCTTCATCCTCTTATTTATAACTTTCTTTAAAAATATTGTATTTAGGCCCTGGCTGGTGTAGCTCAGTGGATTGAGCGCGGGCCTGCGAACCACACGATCGCGGTTCGATTCCCAGTCAGGGCACATGCCTGGGTTGCAGGCCGGTTCCCTGCAGGCCAGTTCCCAGCAGGGGACGCACAAAAGGCAACCCTACATTGATGTTTCTCTCCCTCTCTCCTTCCCCTCCTTCCCCTCTAAAGATAAATAAATAATAAAATATTAAAAAAAATTGTATTTATTTTTAGAGAGATGGGAAGAGGAGGAGAAAGAGGGAGAGAAACATCAGTGTGTGGTTGCCTCTCATGTGCCCCACGGTGGGGACCTGGCCTGCAATCCAGGCACATGCTCTGACTGGGAATCCAACTGGTGACCCTTTGGTTTTCAGTCTAGTGCTCAATCCACTGAGCCACACCAGTTAGGGCCAGAAATGCACATTTTTCTGTTTGATACGTGTTGCTTTCCAAAGCCATTCTAAATTGCATTACTACCAAACTGCCTGAGAGTTAATATTACTCTATCTCCTCATCGATACCAGTCATTATGTTTTTATCTTGGTCCTACCAATAGGTGAAAAATACCTTTAGCTTTCATATCATTTCTTTGATGATTAGCCTTTGGGGGACATACTCATATAGAATTCTCCCCTTTAAAATACCACAGTTCAGTGCTATGTAGTACATTGTGCAACCCTTGTCACCAGTCAGTTTTAGAATATTTTCATCACTCCAAAATGAAATCCTGCATCATTAATAGTTGCTCTCCATTTCCCCTGATCCCCCGGCTAGAGGCAACCACTAATCTGTTTTCTGCTCCTATGCGTTTATCTACTCTGGACATGTTATGGAAAACAGATTAGACAACCTTTTTCATGTCATGGCACACGTAAACTAATTACTAAAATTCTGTGGCACACCAAAAAAACATATTTTTTGACAGCCTAAGGGAACAGAGGTCAGTGCTCCTGACTAAATAGTCAGGTATTACATGTTTTAAAATTTCTCATGGCACACCAGTTGAAAATTGCTAAATTAGCATAATGTTTACAAAGCTTATGTTACAGCATGTATTAGTTGATGGGCATTTTTAGTTGTTTCCACTTTTTGGCTGTTGTGATTAATGAGGCTACAAACATTTGTGTACACATTTTTGTGTACACATATGTTTTTAATTCTCTTGGGTATATACTTAGGAGGGTAATTGCTGGGTCATATGGTAACTCAAGGTTTAACCTTTTTTTTTAATAATTTTTTTAAAGATTTTATTTATTTATCTTTAGAGGGGAAGGGAAGGAGAGAGGGAGAGAAATATCAGTGTATGGTTGTCTCTTGTGCGTTTCTGCTGGGAACTGGCCTGCAACCCAGGCATGTGCCCTGACTGGGAATCGAACCTCGATCCTTTGGTTCAGAGGCCTGTAGCTCAATCCTGAGCTACACCAGCCAGGGCAAGGTGTAACCTTTTGATGAACTGCCAGGCTGTTTTTCCAGGGGGCTGCATAGTTTGACATTCCATAATTGTATAAGGCTCCCAATTTTTTCACATGCTCACCAAAACTTATTACTGTCTTTTTTTATTGTAAACTGGTGGGTGCAAAGTGGTATTTCATTGTGGTTCTGATTTGCATTTCCTTGATGACTAATGGTGTTGAGCATTATTTCATGTGCTTATTGACCAATTGTATATCCTCTCTGGGAAAATGTCTATTGATGTCTTTTGTCGATTTTTAATTAGGTTATTTGTCTTTTTACCATTGAACTGTAAAAGTTCTTTGTGTGTTTTAGATATAAGTCCCTTATCACATACACGATTTGCAAATATTTACTCTTAATTCTTAGGATCATCTTTTACTTTTTTCCATAGTGTCCTTTGAGACATAACAATTTTCAATTTTAATGAGGTTCAGTTTATTTTTGTTGTTGTTTGTACTTTTGGTGACATGTTGAAGAATCCATTGCCTGATCCAAGGTCATGAAGATTTACTCCTGTTATCTTCTCTAAACATTTTTATAATTTTAGATCTTCTATTCATTTTGAGTTAATCTTTTAGTTTGATGTGAAGAAAGGGTTCACCCTCTTTTTTTTCATGTGGATATCCAGTTGTCTTGTCCTTTTCATCACCATTAGTTGAGAAAACTGTTCTTCTCTCCATTGACTTTTCTTGCCACCGAGGTATAGAACATTTTATATAGTCAGTGCTGCAACCTTTCTGGAAAACAGTTTGGCAACATATAGGTTGGGGCCAAAGCGGGTTTACAGTTGTTTGTATGGAGAATAATACAGTAAATCACAGTATAAGAACAAACTGTGTTTCATATACTCTCAACTGTAAACCTGCTTTGGCCCCACCCTGTGTATCAGGGGCTTTAAGAATGGTCCTGACTTCCACCAAGATGGAGGCATAGGTGGAAGCACTGCACCTTCTCACATAACTAAGTTTAAAAACAATAAAGTTTTAGCAACAAAAACACAGCCAAACCACAGAAAATTGAACTACACGGAAGTCTGACAACAAGGCACCCTACCGCCAAACTGGTAAGGGGCAGAGCCAGCAGCAGAGTGGGGTTGGACAGGAAAGATTCATTGGACTGACCTGGGCGCGCAACCCAGGTGCACCGGCAGCTGTGGGCGGATCCCAGGTGTGGAGAAGTGGGTGGACCCACTGAGGGCTGATCCAGGTCACACATTCACGCGCAGATAAAATGGTGAAGAACCTAGCAGTGAGACGGACTGCACAGGCCCCAGCAGCAGGAAGCAGCAGAAGGAACCACCATTGTCCCTCTCTGACCCTGCCCCCAGTACAGCGTCACAAACCAGCGACCTGGGTGGCCCCACCCTGGTGAACAACTAAGGCTCTGCTCCTCATACATAACAGGCACGAACAGATCAAAACATGGCTCAAGAACAACTCAGAGCCCCAGAGCCGATAAATCTAAGTGATGAAGAAATAGCCAAACTTTCAGATGCACAGTTCAAAACACTGGTGATCAGGATGCTCACAGAACTGGTTGATTTTAGTCACAAATTAGAGGAACATATGAAGGCTAAACTAATTGAAATAAATGGAAATACACAGGAAACCAATAGTAATGGAAAGGAAACTGGGACTCAAATCAAAGGAGTGGACCAGAAAAAGGAAAAAAATGACCAAACAGAAAAGAATGTAGAAACAAGAATTCAAAAAAATGAGGAGAGGCTTAAGAACCTTCAGGACATCTTTAAACGCTTCAACATCCGAATTATAGGGGTACCAGAAGGGGAAGAGGAACAGCCACGAGTGGAACACTTATTTGAACAAATAATAAAAGAGAACTTCCCCAATCTGGCAAAGGAAACAGACTTCCAGGAAATCCAGGAAGCTCAGAGAGTCCCAAAGAAGTTGGACCCAAGAAGGAACACACCAAGGCACATCATCATTATATTAGCCAAGATTGAAATGAAGGAGAGAATCCTAGAAGCAGCAAGAGCTAAGGGGACAGTCACCTACAAAGGAGTCCCCATCAGACTGTCAGTGGATTTCTCAAAAGAGACCTTACAGGCAAGAAGGGGCTGGAAAGAAGTATTCCAAGTCATGAAATCCAAAGACCTACAACCAAGATTGCTCTATCCAGCAAAGCTTTCATTTAGAATGAAAGGGCAGATAAAGTGCTTCTCAGATAAGATCAAATTCAAGGAGTTCATCATCACCAAGCCCTTATTATATGAAATGTTAAAGGGACTTACCTAAGAAAAAGAAGATAAGAAAGATGAACAGTGAAAGGACAGCAAACTCACAGTTATTAAGAACCACACCTAAAACAAAAGCAAACTAAGAGAGGACAGCTAGATCAGGAGCAGAACCATAGAAATGAAGATCACATGGAGGGTTAGCAACAGGGGAGTGGGAGGAGGAGAAGGGGGGAGAAGGTACAGAGAATAAGTAGCATAGACAGTAGGTAGAAAATAGATAGGAGGGAGGGCAAGAATAGTATGGGAAATACAGAAACTAAAGAACTTGTGACACATGGACATGAACTAAAGGGGGGAATGGGAGGGAGGATGTGTGCAGGGTGGAGGGGAATGAAGGTGGTGAAATGGGACAACTCTAATGGTATAATCAATAAAATATATTAAAAAAAGAAAGAATGGCCCTGACTTTTTTGACTATTTCCATTTCTCAAAAACAACCATTTTTCCTGCAGTTTTCCCTTTTCCAAGCCTTAATCTGATGTCTATGTTAAGAAGTTTTTTATCTTCATTCTAAAAATGTCCTTTATTTGTTCTAATACTTTTAATTGTTTCCATCTATTTTTATGCCTTATAATTCATCTGGAATTTAATTTTTATTTTATGATGATATAGGAATCGATGTACATGGATTTTTTTTTTTATATTTGTATCAGGAAATATGTAGCTTTATAGCTTTGGTATCTGGCAAGAGAGATTCCTCCCTTTATATTTACTGTTTTTCAAACAAAATCTCATAAAATCTGTGCTTTACTTTTGTGGGTGTTTTCAATGCTGCAGTTCTGTTCTGTGTTTTTAAATGGAGGTTCTTGTCTAAGCAGTTTTCTTCTCAATGCCCTCCTGAGCAGTGCGGATTGAGCAGGGAAGTCTGTACAGTCTGAGGATGCCTCTGACGTAGATTTCAGGCCGCTTATAGTTCATACAAGAACTGTAAGTCTCATCTCACTGAGCAACAGTTTGAGAGAGGAGGAAGTTAAATGTACCCTGTGTTTGTAAGCACTTTGCAAACTGGACTAGTGCTGCACAAGTATACAGGTTTACGTGGGGAGGGCCAAACACAGGGCCATGAGGCATGTCTTTTCCATTTTGCTGTTGATTCAGCTTCATCCCTCAGTTTACTTTTGAGACACATGTATACAGTGTGTGGAGCTCATTAAGCATCTATAGATAGACAGATAATAGACAACATTTTGAATGTGCTGTATGGTTTCCAACCACGCTATTTCTACGTGTTGAGGTTTCAGCATATGGTCATGTGTAGTTCGAAAGATGCTAATAAGAACATTCCACATGAGAAATAATGTGTTAACTTTTAATGACTTAAAAGCAGCCTGTTTATAATTTAATTGCAAGGTTAGAATTTCTTACTCGATTTTTAAATATGATTGCTGTTTATTTTGTTTATGGCATTTCTGTATTTTAAGAAACAGCAGGCTTGGTCTCTTCAAGTCACTGTCATTAGAAAATAAAGGTGGTGCCCTGACCAGTGTGGCTCAGTTGGTTGGAGCATGGTCCTATACACCGAAGGGTTGCGGGGTTGATTTCTGGTCAGAGCACATACCCAGTTGCAGGCCCAATCCCCAGTCAGGGTGCATACACGAAGGCAAAGCAATCTGTGTTTCTTTCTCACGTTGATGTTTCTCTCTACCGCTTTCCTCTCTCTGTAAAAGAAATGAAAACCTCCTCTGATGAGGGAAAAGAAAATAAAGAGGGAAACAACAGTCAACTCTAGGGTGTGGGCCTTAATTGGGTCCTGATTTGTGCAAAAGAGGTGTAAAAATCTTTTTTTTTTTTTAACAACTAGAAAAATTTGCGTGTGGACTTAGTTATCAGCAAATATTAAAGAATTATCAGTCATTTTGTTAAGGTATCCTTTCTTCTCTGCTTTCTTATATTTGAAATTTTTGTAAATGCAAAAGAAAGAGACCTAAACTAAGATAATCTTAGACTTCTCACATTCTGTATGTCCATTCCTCTTAGTTTCTAATTGGGCTTTTGTTTTCTTTCCTGAGAATAAGCTGAAGAAGGAGGAGACTTTTAACATCAATACTGAGTGCTTTTGGGAACATAGTCAGAAGCTCTACATATTGAAGCTTTATTTTAAATTGCAAGAAAAGGAGGAGAGAGGTTAAAGTTTATACCCAGCCTTACATTCATTACATATTCCGCTGTCATACCATATAGACAGAACCTGGAGTAAATAACAAGCCAGATATAAATATTTATCATATATAGTAGAGGACTATCGTTCATACATATGCATATTCGCAGAAAACAAGGCTGGAAGAAGAAAAACCTATCAGAACTTTAATAGTGGACTCCTGGATAATGGGAGTCAAGTGTTATTTTCTTAGTAATTTTGTTGCTTTGGAAATTGTCTGCATTACTTTTATAATTGGGTAAATTAATGTAAGAAAAAGAGGTTGTTTGGTCTTAGTTAACTACTACTCAAGTAAGCAAGCTCTGCTTCCCAGCTAGGACTTTGCTTTTGCTTCAGACCTTAGTTTGGCTTCCAGGAGTTTTGGTCCTGATTAAAGCCATGCAGCTTTTCAACATGCTTATTTTTTGAGTTCTCATAAAGCTAGAACCGAACCAGAAAACCCTGTAACTAAAAATGAGCTTTGGTTCATTAAGGAATATTTTTATTTATTTATTTTTTCATGTAGGTACAGTATTTATTTATTTTTTTTAATTTTTTTATTGATTATGCTGTTACAGTTGTTCTATTCCCCCTTTCATTCCCCTCCACCCTACCCCCCATCCCCACCATTATCCCCCCTTTAGTTTATGACCATGTGTCTCAAGTCCTTTAGATTCTATATTTCCCATGCTATTCTTGCCCCCCCTTCTATTTTCTATCTACTGTCTATGCTACTTATTTTCTGTACCTTCTCCCCCCTTCTCCTCCTCCCACTCCCCTGTTGCTAACCCTCCTTGAGATCTTCATTTCTATGTTTCCACTCCTGATCTAGCTATCCTCTTAGTTTGCTTTTGTTTTAGGTGTGGTTGTTAATAACTGTGAGTTTGCTGTCCTTTCACTGTTCATCTTTTTTATCTTCTTTTTCTTAGGTAAGTCCCTTTAACATTTCATATAATAAGGGCTTGGTGATGATGAACTCCTTGAATTTGATCTTATCTGAGAAGCACTTTATCTGCCCTTCCATTCTAAATGAAAGTTTTGCTGGATAGAGCAATCTTGGTTGTAGGTCTTTGGATTTCATGACTTGGAATACTTCTTTCCAGCCCCTTCTTGCCTGTAAGGTCTCTTGAGAAATCCACTGACAGTCTGATGGGGACTCCTTTGTAGGTGACTGTCCCCTTATCTCTTGCTGCTTCTAGGATTCTCTCCTTCATTTTAATCTTGGCTAATGTAATTATGATGTGCCTTGGTGTGTTCCTTCTTGGGTCCAACTTCTTTGGGACTCTCTGAGCTTCCTGGATTTCCTGGAAGTCTGTTTTTTTTTGCCAGATTGAGGAAATTCTCCTTTATTATCTGTTCAAATAAGTTTTCCACTGGTGGCTGTGCCTTTCCCCCTTCTGGTACCCCTATAATTCGGATGTTGGAGCGTTTAAAGATGTCCTGGAGGTTCCTAAGACTCTCCTCATTTCTTTGAATGCTTGCTTCTTGACTCTTTTCTGTTTGGCCATTATTTGTTTTCTTTTGGTCCATTCCATTGATTTGAGTCCCAGTTTCCTTTTCATTGCTATTGGTGTCCTGTGCAATTCCATTCATTTCAATTAGTTTCGCCTTCATATATTTGTCTAATTTGTGGCTATAATCAACCAGATCTGTGAGCATCCTGATCACCAGTGTTTTAAACTGTTCGTCTGAGAGTTTTGCTATTTCTTCATTGCTTAGATTAATAGGCTCTGGGGCTTTGAGATCTTCTTGCGCCATTTTTGGTCTGTTTGCGCCCATTAAGTGTGACAAGCGGCGCCTTGGACTCCCAGGTCGCTGGGTTGTGAGGCTGTATGTGGGGGTGTGGTCAGAGCGGGGAAATGGCGACCCCCTCTGCTGTTTCGCGCTGCTGGGTGAGGAGCAGGTGAGGAGCAGCGCCTTAGGTGGTTCACCTGGGCCGGGCCACTCAGAGTCGCTGGGTTATGACGCTGTATGTGAAGGTGGGGTCAGAGCAGGGAAATGGCAGCGCCCTCCACTGCCGTTTGCCGGGGGGACCCGCCTGGCCCGGTCCAACCGCTCACTCCCTCGCCTGTCCACCCGCGCACAAATGCGTGACCACAGTCAACATGCAGCCCCGCTCCCCCGCCTGGTGGCTCGCTCGCTCGCTCACTAGGTCCAACCCTGCGCCTGGATTCCGCGTGCCTGAGTCCGTCTGACCGAGTTTTCCTGTGCAACCCCACTTCACCAGCCGCTGGTTTCGCCCCTTACCGGTCAGGCTGAAGAATTTGTTGTTAACGGACTTCCGAAAAGTTCAATTTTCCGTGTTCTGGCTGTTTTCTGTTGCTAATATTTTGTTGTCTCTAAACTTGGTTGTGTGAGAAGGTATGGCACATCCACCTATGCCTCCATCTTGGCGGAAGTCTTAAGGAATATTTTTAATAGTTTTTTCCCCTCCTAGTTGCAAGTATATGGTTTTTGTTGTTGTTGTTTTAATTCCCTTTTTAAAATATTTTATTTATTTTATGTTTAGAGAAAGGGGAAGGGAGGGAAACATCAATGTGTGGTTACCTCTCATGTGGCCCCCATCAGGAACCTGGCCTGCAACCCATGCATGTGCCCTGACTGGGAATTGAACCGGTGACCCTTTAGTTCACAGTCTGTGCTCAATCCACTTGAGCTACACCAGTCAGGGCACAAGTATATGGTTTTAATTCTTCATTTGGAAAGTCAGAGTGATGGTGTGCTTCAGAGGAGGCAGTGAGTGTTGTAAAATGAAGTTGGGAGTGTCAGAACATCAGAGTTCTGAAGAACATCCGAAGAATGTTGGCCGTAGTTTGTAAAGAATAAGAAGACTCCATGGGTCACCTTTTCCATTTTCTTTGCAGTTAACAGGCACAGTCGGTCTGGCTTGTTCTTTTTAAGGATTGAAAGCAACTAAACTATTTCTGTATCTTTAGCAGATCATCAGATATTTTTTGAAAATACTATCAGGTGTCTGAGTGGAAATTGTAATGGAAGGAAATGCATTTCATAAGCATTAACAGTTACACTGGATGGTCGTATTGAAGATAAGTGTTGTATTAGTCTTTTAGAACAGATAATGAATACTGCAGGTATTGTCCTCTGGTCACAAAATAATGAATGAAATCCAGAAGGTGGCTCTGATTCTTCTCCATCAGATATTTTTCAGTTAAATCGAACCATATGAAATTGTCAATGTTTGGCCATTTGGGCCTACAAAAACAGCAGTTTATATGGTTTCACCTAATATAATACACAGCTTTTCCTAAATTGTATATATTGTAGAGCAAGTTGGGTTTAGGTTACTATGAGCAGGGACCCTGAAAAAACCCAGAATTTATTTATAAAAAATTGTGTATTCTTATGTGTTTAAACTTCAGTCACCTTCAAAGTATTTCCAATTGATGTAATACACCTATTGAGACTTTTTTACCACTGCTTAAAACAGTTTTTGAACTCGCCGATTTTGATGCCTTTTAGTGCATCTGCCATTTTTTTGACTCTTCTGCATTGGTAAACATTTCCCTTTGATGACTTTTTTTCATCCGGGGAAACACAAAAAAAAAGTTGTTCAGTTGAGATTGGATGAATAGGGAGGGTAGGGCACAGGGGTCATGCCATTTTTTAAAACTCAGTGCAGTGTGGGCAGGTGTGCTCATAATCACCCATCATGAAATAGGCAAAGGCTTAAAAAAATTCACTGAAGCTGAATGCAGCCTCTCACAACAACGCTATCTGGTGCACTGATACAAATGGGTTCCTAGAACACTCACCTAGTGAGGGAAGTCTGTACTACAAGGGGCCCACCCTCCATAAGATAATTCCAGGTTTTGGGGGGTCACCCCTCACACAGGTAAGAATAAGCATCATTTTCTTCTTGTGAGACAGTCATACACAAGTCAACTTTAATCAGCCTCGCTTCTTGGCTGTTTGTTTCTTTGCTTATTTATCTTCCTTAGAGTCTCTGATGAATTAGAGAACCATACCAGCTGCCTTCTCTCTGTGCCAGTATTATCCATTGGTTTTAGCATTCGCTTGAAAAATAATTAAAAACATGAATTGGAACTCTAAAAGATTATTAAAATGTCTATTAATTTGTTTTATTTTAGTCTCAGATGCAAACATCAGTGGGAATTGTACCTACACAAGCAATTGCAACTGGCCCCACTGCAGATCCTGAAAAACGCAAACTGATACAGCAGCAGCTGGTTCTACTGCTTCATGCTCATAAATGTCAGAGACGAGAACAAGCAAATGGAGAGGTTCGGGCCTGCTCTCTCCCACATTGTCGAACCATGAAAAATGTTTTGAATCACATGACCCATTGTCAGGCTGGGAAAGCCTGTCAAGGTAAGTGCCATTTTCTGAAATCCTATTGACAGATCTTAGGATGAAATTTGTCCTTCTCGTTCTTAGGCAGCTCTCTTATTATAGGGTTCCTGTAGCCTGCATCTCCATACACCATCCATTCAGATACCACTGGAACATTTAACTGCTAAGGAGAAAGGCAATTTGGCTTTATTATAATATTCTGTGACCTTCTTGAGGCTGTGCCCTGCATTTGTTCTTTTCCTCCTCCCTCTGTCATTAGAAGACTTTTATAAAAAAAGGGTTTTACTTCTTTATTTAGAGAGAGGGAGAAGTTAGGGAGAAAGAGAAGGAGAGAAGCATTGATATAAGAGCAAAACGCCGATCTGTTGCCTCTTGTATGCTTCCCAGCCAGGGACGATTCCCGAAACCCAGGCATGTGCCCTGTGTAGGACGATGCCCAGCCAGATGAGCCATGCCAGCCAGGGCTCTCACAGAAGACTCTTGTTATTTCTTAGGCACAGTCTTCCTTAATTTTAATTGTCTAGATCACGGTTTTCTTTTGGTGTTGTAGCACACACATCTGCATGTACACACCCTTCTCTCAACCCAAAGCATCTCTCTTGCAGCTCTGTCATGTGTTCAGGCAGCCAGGGCTCACTTCCTTGCTCCTCCACACTTCCATCTTGAAGCTATTCAGGATACGGGGTGACTGTTTGTGACCTGGGGAACTGAGCACACCATATCATCTCTGCCAACTCCTCCCTCCCCTTGAGGTGGTGACTTAGGCACATCATGTGACCCCCCCATCCCCCTTTTACCATAGACCCCTCAATTCTACAGAAGGAAGTGTTTCTTACTAATTACTATCCTCTAAACTTTATCCTCTCCTTTTCTTTCTTGCGCTCATAAACCTTGGGGAGACTCTCTCCCTATCTGCCTATCTCACTTTGTGACATTTGTGAGTCCCCAGCATAACCTTTGATGGGGAAGCTGAAGAGGGTTATGCCAGACCTTTAGAAAGAGATGGCAATGCCTTAGTATGGAAATGGAGATAAAGACTCAGTAACCAGGTTTAATTATCCTTTGAAGTGCTTTGAAAAGTGTCCAGGGGCCCCCTTCAGAATCTCCACAGACTTCTCATTTGCTTCTCTATCTGTATTTCTTCACCTATAATATTTAGATGGTTCCATCCTGAAACATACTATAACATTTTTATTTTAAATAATGATATTACAGAATTATTTATTATACCTTTCATTTCAGTTGTTCAGTTCTTCAGGTCAAATAGCTTTTGTTTTGTTTTGTGGGCGGAACCTTAATCACCATCATTCATAACATTGCTTCTATGGGAAGTTTTTGTTTGGAATTCTCAACAATCAACTTACAAACTTTTTGGAAAACTGCCTGTTTGTAAGTTGAGGACTGCCTGTACTGTGTTATGGTTACACTTGTTACCATTTTCTTATGGAACCTGGCATTATAATTTAGGTGTAATTGAAAGTGTGACGATTTGGATAGAAAAATAACATCTCGTTGTTTTTCTGGTCATAGTTGCCCATTGTGCATCTTCACGACAAATCATCTCTCATTGGAAGAACTGCACACGACATGACTGTCCTGTTTGCCTCCCTTTGAAAAATGCCAGTGACAAGCGAAACCAACAAAGTAAGTGAGCATTGGGGGTAGAGAAGCTTGGAGATGAGAAAATAAGCTATTTCTGAAGAGAATACAGAAGCATAGGTAAGAAGTAGGCCAGAAATTATTAACCACAAAGTATAGTAGTAGCGAGTGGAGACATACAGTGGAAAAGGATGAAGCAAAGCTTAATAAGTAGACAGTCTCAGGGTGCTCAGTGGGCGTGGTTGTTTTGGAATTCATTCCAGCCACCTCCAACCCCCTGCACTAGAATTAGCAGCAGTGCAGTGGAAGAGGATTATCACCAATGTGACTACTCTTCCTGTTTCTTGACAGATATTCAGTATTTGAGGATTTGAATGTCGCCACTATAATTGTAGCGACTTTGGGGGTAGGGCAAGGGACACTTCTTTTGGAATTGGAAACCCCTAATCCTAAAGTAAGTTTGGGGTCTGTGTCATAGACAAGTCAGTCAGGCCAGGTCAGTATAGAATCCCACATGTTTAGAAGCATGACATTTGTGAGGTTTCCATCCTCCATGGAGCTGCAGTTCCCAGTCCTATTTGCATAACTAACAATTTATTCAGCACCGATTCGAGTCTCTGCCCTAAACTGGCCGCATTTTGATCGTTCCCATTGTTTTTCCATCTTTGGAGTCATCTCTGTAGCTTTTAGCTGAGTGATCGTTTAAGCAGTGATCCCTGCTCAGGAGGCTTGCCTTTGGCTTCCAGGCATTCCCTGTAGGCATCAGAGCAGTGAAAAGAAGTGCACCTCTTCCCAATGTCAAGTCCTTTCCTGTCATTTTAGAGGTAAAACTGTGGTCTTTGAACGTGTCCCTTATTTTGGACAGATAAGATGTTTTCTTCGATACCATGTCACCCCTCTGGGTGGAGCTGCTCCCTGTGACTTTGAGCACAGCAGTCTTTCTCATCTTCTTCCATCTTGTCTGTGCCATCTTGCCACCCTCCCCTGTTTGTGGCTCATCACTCTCATTCTTCTTGATCATCTTCCTCAAGATCTCACTCCTACCTGGAGAGTATGTGCTGCTTTTTGTTCTGGTTGTTTCTGGCTGGTACAGGAAAAAATGGAAAAACGTATTATTCCTAAGTGTCAGGGAGTAGAGCACTGGTGATAACCCATGTGCTTTTCCTGTAAGTCCAGCTCACCTCCCTCTTAAGAAAAGGCCTAGTGAGCTGACTCTGCTCAGCAGTGTCCATATCATGTAGGAGAGACACCTTGGGGTCAAGGCCTATTGTTCTCCCTCCCTTTCTGTAGAAGGAGCCCTACTAAGTTTCCTTTTAAAGTCACTTTCCAAAATGAGTTAAATTATTTTTTGATTGACCAAAATTTCGACTAATATAATTTTTCAGGACATCTCTTATATAAGGTGAAAGTCTAGGAATCTGCGTCTTCTAAACAAGGTATTTAGGACAGTAGTTTTAATATAATGCAGTCTGTTTTTCCCCCCAAGTTAGTATAAAGCCATTTTTTAAACTAGTATATTGTTATGGTTACAATTTCTTCTGTTTCAGGATGCATTTCAGTAATAGGCTTTTTAATTTTGTAGTTGTAGAGTATTAATTCTGTGAATAATGAGCTAAGACCTCATTCTGAACTTTAAATTTGGGGGTGTGGCTTTTCTGGGACCTTTTGTATCACCACGACAATTGTAAACTTTTATGATTTCTCTTTTTAAGAAACTTATGTGGTTTTTATTTAAAAAAGAAAGAAAGAAATGTGGGTTTTTTTTTTTTTTTCAAACATCCTTACAACTGCTTAGCTGTTATGACAATCTGGTGCATGCTCTGTGAAGTGGTAAACCACAGTGTTTCTACTAGTCATAATGTAAGGTGTTACCAGGGTGATTTTATAATATAAACTTTGTGCAAAGTTTTGGCAATTTTTCATGAAAGTGCTTTTTCTAAAAATTTTTTAATGCTTCTCAAGTCAGATTTCAACTGGACTGTATTCTTTTGGCTCTAACAGTTTTGTGATCATGGATAGAAGAGTTTGATGTGAGTGAGAAAGTTTCAGTGATAATCTTTTCTGTAAAAGTTTGTTGGTATTTTCAACTCTGCTAAAGCAGATTGTGCTTATTACATGTGAACACTGGGTTTAGGCAATAGAGAAGAAATGTGGATTCAACCTTCTAGTAACTTAAAGTTGGTTTCCGGAGTCAGAATATCTACATTAAAAAGATGTGACTATGGTATTGCCTGAAGAGACAAGGCACTGGTATTAGCAATCTTTGAGGAGAGGATCAGTGTTTGTTAGAGGGTGAGGCTTGATGGAGCCAAATTCAATAAAGTAATAATAGAAGAACATTTTAGAAGCATGAACATTGTCATCACAACTGACAAGATCCGGCAGGACTCAGAGGTTCCTGTGCAAGCAAGGTAACTCAAGGAGAAGGGGACTATTTGTATTGAGGTGGTAAGGACCTCTGGGGACTGAGACCCAACTGTATTGGCCCATGGAGCATGTACCCTGTGCCACCAAGTCTGTGTACTTCCTAGGCAGGGTTTCCCACAGTTGCTCACCTTACTTGGTGCACACATACCACTATCCAACTTCTCTCATCGATGTCTCTGTTGAGGGAACCTGCCGGAATTACCTGTGGAGCTAACCTGATGTTTTCTGAAACCCAGACCATTGGTTACCTTTTCGGGCTATGTTGATATTTTTGGTTTCCTGTTTTCTAGAGATTCTGGTATCAGTGATCTCAAGCTGTCCATCCTTTTAGAGATAGTCAGATTTTATTGAATAATTAGGACTATTCAAATATCTAATCCTAATGTTAGTCCTGGCATCTGACTCTCAGTAAATTCCAGTTCACAGGGTGGCATGGAGTCGGAGCTGTGTGGACACATGACCAGATTTCCTATTAGAACTCATGTTGCCTCATCAGTGAGGTTTTTTCCTACTCCAAGTGTAGTCCTCAGACCACGGGCACCTCCAGGGGCCTTGTTAGAGATGCAGACACTGGAGCCCATCCCAGGCTCTTTCTATTAGAATGGGCATTTTTAACAAATTCCCAGATAATTGGTATGCACATGAACAGCTGAGATGCCTTTAATACCTCAAAGGGTTTTGGTATCCTGGAGCCGTTTTAAAAGATTTGAGTCATTATCTGGAGGAAACCGTGGGTTTCCTATAACTCAGAAACCCACACGGACTGTCAGTCAGATGGATTCTATAGGGTCAGCCCCAGAGCTAAATTGAACCCGTTTACTCCTGCCCTGTGGTTCTGTTGACATTGTTCAGTTAGCAGTCCTCCAGCCTATTGCTTGAATACTTCTACTGGCTCATTGCCTGGCCTGGCTATTTGTTCTAATTTTAGGCCCCCTGATTGTTTTAAGTACCTCCCTTCATAATATCGAGTCCAACTCTACCTCCTTAGAACTTTTAAAGAGTAGCTTCTGAGGTGCTCTGTTAAGTGTTTGTTGAACAGGCTCTGAGAGCTGTTGAGAGATTCTCAGACACCTCTTTTTACAGACAGTGGTGGGGCTGGGGAGTAGAAGAGTCAGTAGAACCTTAATGGTTGTAGGGACAGAGCAGTAGGCTTGTTTGTACCTAATTTAGGTACCAGACAGTCATTGGTGGTATATTTGATTGGAATAGTGTAGTCCTTGCTTTTCTGGGTGGTATAGTGTTACCCCCTCCTAGGTCATTTGGCTTCTAAGGAAAACGTGTTGGAGAGTTTGTACCTTCTTGCTCAGTGGTTGCTTGATGGGATTCCTGCCACTGAGGCTAGGGTGTTCGTTTTATCCTGTCTTGCACTGCGCATAAGAAGATGCTTGAAAGGAAGGCAGACCCAGCATGCATAGCACCTGCAAGGCATTGTATGAGACCAACTCTGCAGACATGTGTGCAGGCCTGAGTAACTTCCAGCACAACTTTTTCCTAGAAATCTAAGAGGCGACTAGATGGTATTTGCTTTGACTGCTTTGTGGTATGTCTCCCAACACCCTGACAAAGCTTTGGAAATTAATGTGCCAGTTTTCATTGGATTTCCGATTGAGTTCAGTTCTATTCAGAATGATTGGGGACTGAAGTTCCTGGCAAACAATGTTGCAAGTTCAAGGACCATCTTCGTGTTCACTGGGGAAGGACTTCCTTGGACCTACATTAAAAGGAACAGTGAGTCCTGAAGATAGCACAAAACGTAGCCTTCTTCTTCACTGGTCATGGGCTCCTGATTAAGCTGCAACAGTGAGGAGAGGTGGGGTAGTAGTGGTGTCAGGGAGGGGTTTAAAGAAATGCTGGTAGCAGGAATGCCAACTAACACAATACCCTGTGATATGACAGTTAATTGAGTGTGTATGAAACTGTATAGCATTAGCTGTTAAGAAAGGAAAAAAGATGTAAAAATGGTAAAAAGAACAAGAAATTTTGACACTTAAGGAGGTAAACATCAATAATGTTTAAAATTGATTAATGTGGACAGCCTCATTCTTGATAATGCCAGATAGAAACATTGCTGTTCTTAGCACTCTTTTAATTTTGTTCAGCCTGAAGAACTCAGTGCTGCAGTGCCGAGTGTGGGAAGTGTCTGAGGAAGGCCACTCACTCTGCTAGACTGCTACAACTCACTTGAACTCTGAGGGGACTTTACAAGGCCCCGTGCTAGGAAGCATCTCAATGTACAAAGTCAAGAGGAGTCAAACATTGGTCCCACCTTCAGCGAACGTACGAGGAAGATGAGATGAGCTTGATTCTCCCTGGATCCTCCAGGGTCCAGAGCTGCAGTTCTCTCCCAACAGATTCTGTGATCCATGAGTGCAGGATTGGTGCTCATCCCAGAGCCTAGCAGAGCCTCCAGCACACAGTCTCATATTTGAGGCATATGTAATCAGTTGGTGTAGTGAGCGAGTGAATATATGAAGTGTAAATGCCCAAAGAGAAGCAGAATCCCAGTTGATATTGTGAGAATTCAGGGAAGAATAACTGCTGCCCAAGAGAGAGATCAGGAAAACATCCATAGGGGCAAGGTTGGTAGCATCCTGAGGTCCCAAAACAGAGTTTATGGTTGCTTTTACCTGGTAACTTCCCTTGCAGTCAACCATCACCCCCAAAGGAGATATCTGTATCCTCTTATCCTCAAGTAAGACTCACATCGGGCCTTGCTTAAATGTTAGATGTTTTTTGTTTATACTTTGTTTTCATGGCTCTAATTATTAGAAATACCAAGTTCCAAATGCTTACTTGTCTTCTGAAATATATATATTTTAAATATAGTAATGTTTTATGTTTAGGAATAAATGCTTTTTTAACACAAACATAAAATACGGTGACTGTGTCAGCAGCTTCCATGGGAGGCTCTGGTTGCCCTAGAAGTAACCTTGGACTTGGGAATGGCATTCACCCTAAGATAGGGCATTTTGGCTAAACGGATGGCATTTGGGGAAATGTAGACAAAAGTGGAATATAATAGGGAGAACTTGTCACTAAAGCACAGCTAGCTATTGCATCTTTGCCTAGAAATGGAAAGCCATGTAGATACCCAGTTTCTTTAAGTTTCTCTCCACAGCTGATCATTATGTGTATCAAATGTAGTCTGGGTCTCTTTCTTATACCACAAGGTGATAGAAAAAACAAATCATCCTGCCGTTATTATTTTCCTTTATACATTATAGTACCTTTAGAAGATTTAGCATATTAATTTCAGGAGTACAATGGGCACATGGTTAAAGTTGGAGGACATAATACATATTAGAAAAATATATTGTATGACTTATTTTAGCTATACATTTGTCATAAAATGCTCCTTGGAAATTGCTTTTCATTTATAATAATAAGGTGCTTGGTGTATGTAATTGTGACTAATGAGAATTAATTAGTTTGAGATCTGAATATTCTTATTAGAAAAGTTAATAATATGGAATGTGTAATTACCATGGTTTTTTTTTTACACCTTTTAGTTTAATTAAGTTACTCCGATAAGTATTTGAGTTGTCATAGTACCTTTGATGGTTGAAAGCGAAAATATAACTTGTACATATATAATCGTCTGATTTTGAAAGAAGGCCTTAGTGTGTTTTGTATATTAAAGATCATATGCTATAGTATCAATTTTATCAGCTGCTGTTTATAATATGACTCTAAAGTTTGGGGAAATTGGACAGAAAGGAATAAGAATAAATAGTATGCCATAAAATTTACATGGTAAGTGCTCACCAATAAGGACATTTGGATAGATGGATGGACAGACTGACTGATGAATTGAACTTGAAATGACCAAAGATTTGCAAGTTTGGGATCATCTGTCAGTTAATATTGAAGCTCTTGGGAATAGGGTTCTTTATATTGCCACGGATTTTTTTTTTTAAGAGAGACACTAAGGGAGGCTGTCAGAGGCAGAGCCAATTCCTGCATATGATTGGTGCTGAGGTGACACCTGTGTAAATGCAAGTCCTTGCAGAATTGCCAAGCCTCTTTCCATCTATTAATTACAACTAGATTAATCAGTCAATCAAGTACGCTCTTTCTTTTTTAAAAAATAATTTTATTTTTTAAATTTTTATTTATCTTTAGAAGGGAAGGGAAGGAAAGAGAGAGAGAAATATCAATGTATGGTTGCTTCTCATGTGTGCCTTGCTGGGAACTGGCCTCTGCTGGGAACTGGCCTGTAACCTAGGCATGTGCCCTGACTGGGAATCAAACTGAGATCTTTTGGTTCACAGGCCTGTGCTCAATCCACTGAGCTGTACCAGCCAGGGATAGTATGTTCTTTCTTGACCAGCTTTATTAAATGATGTCTGATATTATGGTCTGTTACTGTTTAAGAGAGAAACTTGAATTTTTTTTTAGCTTTTTTGCTCCTCAACTACTGCCATGAAGAATAGATGAGTAGAATAGGATCCTTCTCTCCGCATACTCCTTCCTTGGTAGCCTTGTTGTGATACTTCACAACATACATAGAGTCTATTGATAAATTTTTACTTGCTCCTCAGTAGTTTTTAAATCATTTATGGCCTTCTCCCTTTTACTTATCTTTTTTTGTTTGTGTCTTTGTTTGTTGTTATAGCCATCCTGGGGTCTCCAGCTAGTGGAATTCAGAACACAATTGGTTCTGTTGGTACAGGCCAGCAGAATGCTACTTCTTTAAGTAACCCAAATCCCATAGACCCCAGCTCCATGCAGCGAGCGTATGCTGCTCTTGGACTCCCCTACCTGAACCAGCCCCAGGCGCAGCTGCAGCCTCAGGTTCCTGGCCAGCAACCAACACAGCCTCAAACTCACCAGCAGATGAGGACTCTCAACGCCCTGGGTAGGTGAAGGAACTCTTGAGAACTTCTTTGTTCAAATGCAGTGATGAGAATGACAAGCCTTCCTGGAACTTGAGGCTGTTTTCAGTTACTGTTTTTACTTTAAATTCACATTAATATATGTATATATTATGATGATGGTATCTTTGAAATGATCGGAGTAAAAATTTCCAGGAAAAGGCTAATGTGTCCAGTGCAAAGAATGTTGCAAGCTTGTAAAAAGAATAACATTTGCAAGTGAACCAACATTTCTGATGCTTGTTTGTGCCATTCTGCCTGGACAGTTTTCATAAAGGTCATTTTCATATGGCTCAGAATGCAAAGTCTTACAGGTTATAAATGTGGTTGTACTCTTTTATTGACTTTTAGTAAACCATTTTTTAAAAAATATGGAACTTGTAGATGTTCTGTCATTTCTAGCATACCTTGGTTATGCCTTATCCCACAGCTGGAAGTGACTGGCCAGGCCAGGTTAACGGGAGTCTCAGAAAAATCTCTGTCATCTCAGTATTCTCCATATATTAGTATTGCCTAGTGTCATTTCAACCCATTATTTGCCAGTGTTTGGAGAACACATTGCATACACATTGCCACAATTTTTGCTACCTCTGCACATTGTTTTCTTAATGTTTTTCTTTAAATTGACATAGTCCTTTTAAACTCAGACTTACATCAAGCATTTACGTCTATCAGGGTAAATCAAGGTTGTTGTGCTGGTTTTGTGCTTTTCTTAATAGACTATTTTAAGGTTAAAAATGACTGATTAAAAACATCTTTGTTGTTTTTTGGAGAACAGATGCCATAATGCATCTCTAACTTCTACTGGCCAGGACACTGGTTTGAAGTCCTAAGACCTGAGTTCTAATCTAACTCCGCTCCTATTGATGGTATAATTTGGGATACGACTGTTAACTTCTCTTATACACATACTTTAAAATGAATACTGTAGACAAATTGACCTTTTATACTTTTCACCTACACTTAACATTTATGATTTTATTTTCTGACATGCAAGAAATAGAGGACACATACATGATAAGTCGTCTTAGTTGTTTAGGGCATGAAGTTAATAATGCCAGAATCAAAATCTGAAACAGAAACAGGTCATTTCTAGTGTTTTTCCACAGTCATAGAGTAAACTTACATCATCTGGCCTCCATAAAAATGTCTTATTTTAGTTACAAAGTATAGTGGGAAGGAGTCAGTTATCATTATTGAAAATATAACTCCCAGAGTTCCTGCCACAATCTTTATTATTATAACTCATTAAGAATCACTTATTCATATGTTGACTTGTTTATCTGTTATCAGAATTCGTGTATATCAGAAGTTAGAAGCTGGTTTCTTTTCTTTCTGTCTTTAAAGGAAATAACCCAATGAACATTCCAGCAGGAGGAATAACAACAGATCAGCAGCCACCAAACTTGATTTCAGAATCAGCTCTTCCAACTTCTCTTGGGGCCACGAAGTAAGACCCATGTTTCAGTTGGCTCCTGTCGGAGTGACAGTCACATGCAAGTGGGCTGGAAATCTTACAAAACTCCGTTATTCTTTCTAAATGTGCAGCAGACAAAATAGTTTGGGTGGGGGCATGCTATTTTTCTTTCAAATTTAAATGTAGAACACATAATAGATAGGACATATTTTTGATTTTTGTTGTACATACATCACTTGGCTCCCCTAAGTTAAACATTTTAAAAGTCTTGTATGGTTGAAGACCTTACTTACATGAAGCACATTTGAGTTACTTCAGTAGGTGGATGAAGTGTTCTTGTTCTTCCCTTAGCCCACTGATGAATGATGGCTCAAACTCTGGAAACATTGGAACCCTCAGCACTATACCAACAGCAGCACCTCCTTCCAGCACTGGTGTTCGGAAAGGCTGGCATGAACATGTCACTCAGGACCTACGGAGCCATTTAGTGCATAAACTGTATGTTCCCAACCTCACCCACTATTCACTTATGAGAGAAACATTTTGTGGCTGATGTCATTGTGGCAGTGTTGTGATTTCATTGGTATCTGATTTAATTCCTGAGTGGTCCCAGGTGACAGTACCCTGGTAGCTGAAGGGGGTCACATCTTTTTTAGGAAGCCACAGCCACTGCTGGCAGGCCACAGAATCCTAGACCCTGTACCCCCACAGTGGGCATCAGAGTATTCAGGGCTCTACCCTGTAGGGGAACATGAACTGTGACCCATGTCATAGCAGCCACATATGTCCTGTGAGCTCTGGGATGCATGAGGGGACTGGGATTAGCTCAGAAGCTTTGCCTTCTTTTATGGCTCAAGTTTATCGTTGTAGAGACCCCTGAGAGTTGGGGGGTATTTGGGCCTAGTGAATATAGATGGCATCATGCAGTCAATGAACATACAAGAATTTAAGTTAACTTTTTTGAGCTAGTTAACTTAAATTGAAGGCAAAGTTAACCAACTTGATTTCCTTTTAGTTTTTTCCTTCATTATTTTAATCAAAAATTTTTGTAGTTAGCCCTGGCTCGGTTGGGCATTATCCCACAAAGTGAAAGGTCGCCAGTTCAATTCATGGTCAGGGCACATGCCTAGGTTGCAGGTTCGGTTCCTAGTCAGGGTACATATGAGAGGAAACCAGTTGGTGTTTCTCTCCCTTTCTGTCTCCCATCCTTCTCCTTTCTCTAAAAAATAAATTTAAAATTTTTTTAAAATTTTGTAATAGTTAAAAGGAATTCAAAATCATATTATTCTTCAAAAAAAATTTTTTTAAAGGGAGCAGCAGAGAAGGAAAAAGGGAGAGAAATAGTGTGATAGGGAAACATCGATTGGCTGCCTCTCATATGCACATTGACTGGGAAACTCAGTATTCAGAAATCAAAGGCATTTTTGTACACCAACAATGAAACATCAGAAACAGAAATCAAGAAAAAACCCCTATTCGATACAGCAACAAGAAAAATAAAATACCTAGGAATAAACCTAACCAAAGAGGTAAAAGACCTGTGCTCAGAAAACTACACAACACTGAAGAAAAAATCAAGGAAGACACAAACAGATGGAAACATATACCGTGTTCATGGATCAGAAGAATTAACATCATCAAAATGTCCATACTACCCAAAGCAATTTACAGATTCAATGTAGTACCTATTAAAAATACCAATGATATACTTCACAGACATAGAACAAACACTTCAAAAATTTATGTGGAACCATAAACAACCCCAAATGGCTGCTGTAATTTTGAGAAAGAAAAGCAAAGTTGTAGGGATCACAGTACCTGGTACCAAATTATATTACAAGGCCTCTGTAATCAAAACAGCCTGGTACTGGCATAAAAACAGACACATAGACCAGTGGAACAGAACAGAGAGCCCAGAAATAAACCCAAGTCTCTACGGTCAATTAATATGCGACAAAGGGAGCAGCAACATAAAATGGAGTAAAAATAGCCTCTTCAACAAATGGTGTTGGGAGAGTTGGACAGCTACATGCAAAAAAATGAAACTCAATCACCAACTTACACCATACACCAAAATAAATTCAAGGTGGATAAAAGACTTAAATATAAGTCGTGACACCATTAAAGTCCTAGAGGAAAACATAGGCAGGAAAATCTCAGATATTTCACGTAGCAACATTTTCACTGGTACGTCCTCTAAGAGCAAGGGACATAAAGGAAAGAATAAACAAATGGAATCTTATTAAAATAAAAAAGTTCTGCATGGCTAAAGAAAACAGTATTAAAATAAAAAAGAGAACCACCCATATGGGAAAATATATTTGCTAATGATACCTCAGACACAGGTTTAATCTTCAAAATATATAAAGAACTCACATGACTTCACTCTAAGAAGACATCTAACCCAATTAAAAAATGGGCAAAGGATTTGAACAGAAACTTTTCCAAGGAGGACATACAGAGGATCCAGACACATGAAAAGATGCTCAGTATCGCTAGCTATTAGAGAGATACAAATTGAAACCACAATGAGATACCACTTTACACTGGTCAGAATGGCCATCATAAACAAAGCAACATACAACAAGTGTTGGAGAGGTTGTGGAGAAAAGGGAATCCGACTGCACTGTTTGTGGAATTGCAGACTGGTACAACCACTGTGGAAAACAGTATGGAATTTTCTCAGAAAACTAAAAATGGGTATGACTTTTAACCCAGCAATTCTACTGCTAGGACTATATCCTAAGAACCCTGAAACACCAATTCAAAAGAACCTGTGCACCTCAATGTTCATAGCAGCACAATTTACAATAGCCGAGTGCTGGAAGCAACCTAGGTACCCATCAGTAAATGAATGGATCAACAAACTATGGTACATTTACACAGTGGAATTCTATGCAGCAGAAAGAAAGGAGCTCCTGCCCCTTGCAACAGCATGGATGGAACTGGAAAGCATTGTGCTAAGTGAAGTAAACCAGGCAGTGAAAGACAAATACCATATGATCTCACCTTTAACAGGAACCTAATCAACAAACAAGCAAGCAAAATATAACCGAATAAACTGAAATAGAGAACAGGCGGACAGTGACCAGAGAGGAGAGGGGAGGAATTTTCAGAGGAAAAGGGGAAAGAGTTTGCAGGAACAAGTATAAAGGACATGTGGACAAAAACTGGAGGGGCTGGGATGGGAGTAAAAGGCAGAAAACTGTACTTGAACAATAATTAAAATAAGAAATAAGAATAAAAAGAAAAAAATTTAAAGGGAAGGGCAGAGAAGGAGAAAGGGAAAGAAATAATGTGAGAGAGAAACATTGATTGGCTGCCTCTCATATGCACCCCGACTATGTTCCAAACATGTATGTAGCCTAGGCATGTGCCCTGACCGGAATCAAACCAGCAACCTTTACATTTATGGGACCACACACATCCAGCTAAGCCACACCAGTTGGGGCACACAATTATACTATTTCTTTTTAAGATTTAATTTATTTTTCAGAGAGAGGAGAAGGAAGGAAGAAAAACATCAATGTGGGGTTGCTTCTTGTGTGGCCCCAACTGGAAATCTGGCCCAAAACCCAGATATATGCCCTTACTGGGAATTGACCCACTGACCCTTTGGTTTGCAGGCTGGCACTCAGTCCACAGAGCCACACCAGCCAGAGCAAAATCATATTAATCTTGAGATGACCAAGCATTTATTGTTAATAGCAAAATATTGTTTTGGACTTTTAGGTAGATGAACAGGTTAGTGTTATCTCTAGGGAATACTTCGTTTGTGGACCCATCCTAAATAAGAGAGATTGGGGATTTCTCTTAATGGTGTATGGCCCCCATAGGTATATGAGCTTTATTGAAAGTGGGTTGATAGAGTATGTTGTTTTTTCAGCGTCCAAGCCATCTTCCCAACACCTGACCCTGCAGCCCTGAAGGATCGCCGCATGGAGAACCTAGTGGCATATGCTAAAAAAGTAGAAGGGGACATGTATGAGTCTGCCAATAGCCGGGTAAGTTGCCATATGTGTTCCAGCCGGCACAACACCTGTGGTAGATAGAACTACATCTGTCTGGCTTACTTGTCTGGAAATGGGGAATGTGTTATTTGTGTAGACCCATCACTTTGAGGTGGCTGACGAGAGAATTAGCAGATAAGACATGAAGTCTCTTGCACAACTTCCTTACTACCATATCACCACGATAGCCGTAAATGAGGTATACAGAACTGCATTTTATCCATGGGTGTCATCCATGCTCATGTCCACATGGGTGTTGTGTGCAATGCTTGTACTGTGTCATTGCCAGCACCGATAAATATCCAAGTAGATGTTCGATTGTGGAATGAAATATAATGTGCATTTAGTATCTTCTTTTAAGTCCTGTAGTGTAACTAGGAATTCATCAAAAATTTGGGCCTTTGGTTTATTAGTTAGAAGTGTTGAATATTTACCTTTGCCAATGTATGTGATAAAAAAGTCACTCTTATTCGTTAGAGTATACAAATCAGATCATTTGTTTTTTACAGTTTTGACTGTAATATTAAATATTACTGCTTTTTAGGATGAATACTATCACTTATTAGCAGAGAAGATCTACAAGATACAGAAAGAACTAGAAGAAAAACGGAGGTCACGTTTACACAAACAAGGCATCTTGGGTAACCAGCCAGCCTTACCAGCCCCTGGGGCACAGTCACCTGTGAGACCTCCAAGTAAGGCCTTCATTTCATTCTGTTAGCCCTTAGCCTGTTGGCTTATTTGTTTTTCTGTGTTTCGGGTGTGTTTTTAAGTATGTAGAATTAGGCTCTCACTCAGGTAGCCCACATTTTGGAAACTGATAGTGGTCATGATCTTGTACATTCGCTTAAGCTTGAACATGGAGTCTCTCTCATGGAGAGGCCCTTTAAAGGGTTTACTGGCATTAGAATGCACAGTGCTTTGGGACCTATTGATTGGTTTTAAGTTTGAAGAACTCAATATAAAATTTCTTATTTCTAAATCAAGGATTATTTTAAATAACCATTTGTTTTCTGCCATTATAGATGGGCCCGGGCCCATGCCCCTACCAGTGAATCGCATGCAGGTTTCTCAAGGTATTTAACTGTTGCTGTGAATCATATTTTGGTTTATCAACAACCACTAAGAATATTGGCTTTGCTTCCCTTTTTTCTCTGTATCTTCTTATAGCTTCTCTTTTTTGATTCATTTCGTTTTGTTGATGAGCAGGATTCATTTCCACAGGCGGTATGAATATCAGTTGCATTTGAAAGTTAGAAGAGCATAGGGAAGATCCTCAAGAATATTAGGAGTAGGATTTAGCTGCCCTTTTTTTTTTTTTTTTTTAGGAAAGGTCATTACTCTTAAGAAGAGTCTCACAAAAGAGCATTGTAGGTGGGGATAAGAAACATTTATGAATGTGTGAAAGGAGAGCATCAGGCTAGTCCTGGAGCAGTGGGCAGCACTTGGGGTGGGGCGGGGTGGGGAAAGTGCCATGGCTGCTCTGGGACCTGTGAGCACAGGTGGTCGAGTCCAGCCAGGAGAGTTTGTTCTAAGTCTGCATCAGGCTAGGATACTGTAACCTGGTCTGAAAACATGAAAGATTCTTTCTGAAGTTGAAATTCTATGTTTTTTGCTTGGCAAAAGTTGTCATGTTAGCTTGTGAGCGGGCATTTTAAACTTTTTATAGTTCTTGTCAAATTGAGACTTGAACAGTAGGAAGTTTTTACAGATTGTGAGATAAGATGGTGACATTATCCAGAAGATTCTAAAGCAAGGCTTTCTTCTGCTGTGTGTAGAATAGTTTGGGAGGGGAGAAGAGGTCATTTTTAAAGTTGGAGTAATCTTATTGAATACTGAAAAAGTCATGGTAGATAAACTGATTTTGTAGAGGAAACAGTTTACAGAGGATTGTGGGAAATTACAAAGAACGAGAGGCCATGGTCAGGAGATGCTCAGTGGCTAGTAAGATGTCTTTCATGGTATGACATTCTTGTGGATTGTGGGCAGCCCTAAGACAGCAAAGGTACTGTAAAAATAAGATTTTTCTAGTCTGTAGAGAGAAGGCTGAGGTTGAGAGCTGGCCACCTTTGGGTGCTTTCTAAACACGTGCAAAATTAAAACCATATTTTGAGTCTTAACTCAGATTGTAACAATAACTATAAACCCAGCTGAAGAGCTAGGAGCCCCAGGGAGGAGTTGGGAGATGAGAACAGGCTTCCTGCCGGAGAGAAGGTGGAAGCCACATGCTCCAGGGGGTGTTAATGAGAGGTTGACTCTGATGGGTGCCCTGGCCTTAGTTAACATCTCTTCCAAAGTTGGTGGCAGTATCTTCCCAATGTAGTTTCGTTTCCTTAGTCACTTTGACACTTTATGTGTAGGGTGCTGCCATACTGATCAGTGTTTCCTTGGCCTAGTTTTTTTTTTGGCTTACCTGACTTTCTACTTTCATCTCCTCATTCTGTCATGCCTCCCACTCCCACCCCTACCATACCACCCTGACCACCGCTGGTGCCATATTTCCTGGATATGAAAATTCTGTCACTTAATCATCATATCTGATTAGTGGGGTGACTTCCTCTCAGTTGTATGTGTTGAGAATGTGTTCCATCTTAGTTTGCTTAGAGTTTACTGGGTGAGTTGTAATTCCGTTTTCCTGTAGATGATTTTCCTAATGAACCATTGGGGGTATGTTCACAGGGATGAATTCATTTAACCCGATGTCCTTGGGTAATGTACAGTTGCCACAAGCTCCCATGGGACCGCGCGCAGCATCCCCCATGAACCACTCTGTCCCAATGAACAGCATGGGCTCCGTTCCAGGGGTAAGTTCTGCTTGCCTTAACTCTGCTGAGAAGGCCTTGCCCAAATAAGGAGAATTCTCTAAGCAATGAAATTGTAATTGTCTAGAATACTATGGTACTTGTTCCTTTGGATTTGGGTTATGCTCTATTTCCTTCATATATAACTCAGTCTCTCTCTCTCTCTCATTTCATTACTATAGTGAAAATTATTTGTTTGACCATTATCATTTTTATTGGAATGCCAAATTCATAGGAACTTGGAACTCTATGAAAAGATGGGAGTTCTGTACCTGGAGTAGGCAGCCTTAGATTTCTGGCCAAGAGGGACTGTCAGTGTCTGTTGTCTCCTATAGCTTACTCTCCTGAGGTTGCTTTCTAGGTTCTTCAGTGAACTCATAAAGGCATATTTTGAACTTTAAATTATAACATGCTATTGATTTCTACCCAGAGGACAATCTGAAGCTGACTCATTAAAGACTTTGCATGAGAAAGCAGGCAAAGTGCCTGTGAGCTATAATGTCTTACTGAGTGATGTTTCTCTTCTCAAGAAGTAGGGAGGATGTGGAGATTTCTGTCTCTTCTAGTTTATCTTAGTCCTTGTCCTCTGAACTCTCCGTGATGCTTTGTCTTTTAGATGGCCATTTCTCCTTCCCGAATGCCTCAGCCTTCAAACATGATGGGTGCGCATGCCAACAACATGCTGGCCCAGGCACCAGCGCAGAACCAGTTCCTGCCGCAGAACCAGTTCCCTTCGTCCAGTGGGGCAATGAGTGTGAACAGTGTAGGCATGGGACAACCAGCAGCCCAGACAGGCGTGTCACAGGTACACTGTTCACCTTTGGGCCACCTACATTGATACAACCCCATGTTCTTACTGACCTGTGCATGTCTTGTTTTGTGGAAATTACAATTCTAGACTGCACATTTCATTTTTATCTTTTAGCATCTCTTGATTGTTCCTCATTTTTGTCCTGTCATTTTACCTTGTTTGGAATGACTCTTACCATCTTGGGGATAACTTCATGTAAAAGTGGAATGGTTTGTGTTGTTTTTATTTGTGTGCTTTTACATTTTGATTTTTGGGGTTTTCATTATTATTTTCTTGGTTTTTATTTGTGTCTTTTAAATTCTAAGTTTCATATGCAATTCTGAGAGACACTGAATTTTAAAGTGAGTAGGAAGAGGTCCCATGAGTTTACTGCTAATGATTGGTTTGTGCATCCTGTTGCCTGTCCCTGAACTGTCCAGGTGAAGTCAGGCTAACTAGGTCAATTGAGTAGTTGTCTTGTTATTGAATGTATTTTTACTTACTCAGCCTAAACCTGAAGAGAACTATTTTCCACTCATTTTACTACCTTTTATCCCTTTTTGTTAATTAATAGTATATTAGAAGTGCTGATATATATATATATATATATATATATACACACACATATACATATATATACATATATATACACACACAAATACACACACTTTTTTTTTTAAAGATTTTATTTATTTATCTTTAGAGAGGAAGGGAAGGAAAGAGGGAGAGAAATATTGATGAATGGTAGCCTCTCATGCATCCCCTGCCGGGAACTGGCCTGCAACCCAGGGATGTGCCCTGACTGGGAATCAAACTGCAATTCTTTGGTTCGCAGGCCCATGCTCAATCCACTGAGCTATACCAGCCAGGGCTGTGCACATATTTTAAATAGGCCAAACCTTCCCCCAAAAGATGAAGTTCATGTTTTAAATGTTTTAACATGAAGTAATATTGCATAAAAGAACTTGAGTACATTAGATTTACTCTCTAAATGCCTACCCATTAATTCTTTTTTTCTTTTTTTAAGATTTTATTTATTTATTTTTAGAAGAGAAGGAAAGAGGAAGAGAAACATCAATATATGGTTGCCTCTAGTGCATCCCCTGCTGGGAACTGGCCTGCATCCCAGGCGTGTGCCCTGACTGGGAATCAAAACTGCGATCCTCTGGTTCACAGGCCTGCGCTCAATCTACTGAACTATACCAGCCAGGGCTTTACCCATTAATTCTTAATTTCCTTCACATGTTAATTGCTCTAGTAGGGACCAGCAAATTTGACTTTGTGGACTCTTTGTCTTAACTACTTAGCTCTATCACTGCAGGACAAAAGCAGCCACAGCCATGTTCATTCCTACATAAACGAATGTGCGTGCTATGTTCCAATAAAACTTTAGTACAAAGCTTTGACTGGTGTGGCTCAGTGGATTGAGTACAGGCCTGTGAACCAAAGGGTCACTGGTTTGATTCCCAGTCAGGGCAGATGCCTGGGTTGCGGGCCAGGTCCCCAGTAGGGGGTGTGCAAGAGCAGCCACACATTGATGTTTTGCTCCCTCTCTTTCTTCCTCCCTTCCCCTCTATAAAAATAAGTAATTAAAATCTTAAAAAACTTTAGTACAAAAACAGGCAGTTAGCTGGCTTCGGTTATGGGCAGTAGGTTGCAGGCTCTTGTTCTAGATCATTGATTTGGAATCACTTTTTCAGAGGTCTGCAGGTATTCTGAAGCATGTCCTCAGTCGAGACTGAGAAACATTTCAGTATTTCAACATCTCATTTTTTAGAAAAAGATAAACGTCTTTTCTGTTGGTCTTAGCTGTGGGTGGATATTATGGAGCATGAAGCTAGTAAGCTGAGTGGATATGTCTATTTAAGTCAGAAGTTTCAACAGTTATAAATCAAAGTATAAGAGAGAATTGATAGTGTTAATTTTATTGGAAAGTGTACATTATATAATAAGTATACTGCAGGATGAATTTTTGTAAATGGAACATGCCTGTGAAACCAAACCTCTTCAAGAAACCATGATTAAATTTTCATACATTTAATTCTTTGAATCTGTTGCTACATTTTCAAATGGGGAAAGTAATTTTAACATACTCTGTTCCCTCTGTTAGGGACAGGTGCCTGGTACAGCTCTTCCTAACCCTCTGAACATGCTTGGGTCCCAGCTTCCTTGCCCACCAGTGACACAGTCACCGTTACACCAGACGCCACCTCCTGCTACCACAGCCACTGGCATGCCATCTCTCCAGCATCCAACAGCTCCTGGGATGACTCCTCCTCAGCCAGCAGCTCCCACCCAGCCATCAACTCCTGTGTCGTCTTCCGGGCAGACCCCCACCCCAACTCCTGGCTCAGTGCCCAGTGCCAGCCAAGCCCAGAGCACCCCTACAGTCCAGGCAGCAGCCCAGGTGACCCCACAGCCTCAGACCCCAGTTCAGCCCCCATCTGTGGCCACCCCTCAGTCATCACAGCAGCAGCCAACACCTGTGCACGCCCAGGCCCCTGGCACACCGGTGAGCCTCTCTGTCATCTTTGGCCTGAGACTCTTAGATGAAAACTTTCCTATAAAAAATTCTGTCATGAAGTTACTGCAGCATCTTGGTACAACCCCAGAAAGTAACTGCACTCTATTAGAACCATAATGAACCCTGGCTGGGTGGCTTAGTTGGTTGGAGTGTTGTCCCATACACCAAAAAGTTGCAGGTTCACATGCCCAGGTTGTGGGTTTGACCCCCTGGTCGCGGTGCGAGCAGGAGATAACCAATCAATGTTTCTTTCTCTCTCTCTGTCAGTCTCTCTCTGTGTCTCTCTGTCTAAAATCAGTAAATATATCCTCAGATGAGGGTTAACATTTAAAAAAAAAAAAAAAAAGAACCATAATCTGTGTTTTGTTTCCAGATTGGCTCCAGAGACTATATTTGGTAGGGCATGACTTACAATGATCTTCCATAATCAAGTTTGCAAAAATCAGCAATTACAAAGAAATAACATGTGGGTCCTCTGTAGAACTTTAAAACTACTTCTATATAGGAGCAGTGTGTTTCCCATTTTCTGTCCTAGATGGATGTCTTCTGGGTTTCTGTAGTTTTTCTCTTAACATCACAGAATGTGGTCTCCCTCATTATATGTGCTTTGACTTTGCCTATCAGCCTTGTTTTCAACTGGAAGCATTTTCTTTTTAATCACAGAATGGCATACCCAGGTTAGTGCTTCCTGCTACTCAGATTTGCCCAGTCTTCCACGTACCTGCTAGTGGTGCCCCATCCGCGTGCTTCCCTAGGCTGGACTGGGCTGTCCCACTGACCCAGGGACCTGAGGCTACTCTCTTGTCACCTCTACCTCCCTCCCTAGTTATCAGGAAAATCTTAGTATCCATTTTCTTATCAGTCTAACTGAAAAACACCTCTCTCCCTAAGGACTGAAGGTATTTATAAAATATCTAAATTAATCCTAACAACAATCCCAAGGTAACATTACTATTTGTTTTTCTCTAAAGCCTTTCTAACTTTACGTTACTTGTTTGTTTACTTTAAACTCCATTTGATAAGACTTTGAAAATTTAGAATTCTTTTAGTGGTTCCTTCTCTTAATATTTATTTCTCTGCCTCCAAATACCACCAGTGGTCCTGCAATTAACAAGCTATATATTCTTATTCCATATTAGGCACTTTATTCCCCTTCCTACATATATATTTATAATTCAGCCTTTAACCATAAACATTAATGATCTTTCTAGAAGAAATTAATTTTAAAATAGGAGGTTCTGTGGCTTAGGTAGAAAAACTTGTAGAAAATAATTTTATATCCACATGTAAAAAGCTCAGCTGTTTCATCTCTGCATTCTTGGCAAGAAGTCAGTTGTGTTTCTGTGTGATCTTGTCTTCCTGTAGAACGCCTATTTGAATTTTTGTTCTTCAGTTCTCACAAATAGGGATGCTTATTAGTTCAGTATTGAGAAATGTTAACACAAACCGTATTGTGGGTGAGCAACAGAGTTTAAGATCATTTATATTGTTTTGTTAACAGAGATAAGCAATTTTGGTTTTTCTACAGCTTTCCCAGGCAGCAGCCAGCATTGAGAACAGAGTACCCACTCCGTCCTCAGTGGCCAGTGCTGAAACCAACTCTCAGCAGCCAGGACCTGAATTACCAATGCTGGAAATAAAGGCTGAGGTCAAGACCGAGGACACCGAGCCTGATGCCAGTGAACCCAAGGGGGAGCCTGGTTCTGCGGTAGGTGGCAGGGGTCCACCATGGATGTCCCTACTTTTTGTTTTCTTTCTCTTTTTTTTAGAGATTTTATTTATTTTTATTTTTTTAGAGAGTGGGGAGGTAGGGAGAAACATTGATGTGTGAGAAAAACATTGACTGATTGCCTCTTGTACACCCGAACTGGGGACCTGGCCCACAACCCAGGCATGTGCCGTGACTAAAAATCAAACCAGCGGCCTTTTGGTTCACAGGCCAATCCACTGAGCCACACTAGCCAAGGCTTGTCTTACTATCTTGTTTAATCTATTTGCTACTTGAACCCATGAGATGTGGCTGGCTGGTTTTCTTTCTTTCTCTCTTTGACTTTTTTATTTTTTCTTTTCTTTCTCAGAAATGATTAATTTTGATTTTTATAAATACCTTCAGTCTTCCCACTTTTTAACTGGATTATTTCATTTTTAGGGGGTTAAGTTGTATGAGTTCTTTATATATTGTGGCTGTTAATGCTTTATCAGATATATCATTTGCAAATACTTTGTCTCATTCAGTAGGTTATATTTTTTTGTTGATGGTTTTCTTCACTGTGCAAAAAGCTTTTTATTTGATATAGTCCCATTTCTTTTTCTTTTTCTTTTGATTTCCTTGCTCAAGAAGATATATCCCAAAAGATATTTATTGCTAAGAGCAATGGCAAAGAGTGTATTGCCTATGTTTTCTTCTAGGAGTTTTATTGTTTCATGTCTAACATGTAAGTCTTCAATCCATGTTGAGTTTATTTTTGTATATGACAGAAGAAAGTGGTCTGATACCATATTTTGCATTAATCTGTAGAGTTTTGCCAGTGCCACTTATTGAAGAGACTGTCTTTGAGCCATTGTGTATCCTAGTCTCCTTTGTTGTAGATTAATTAATTGACCCATACAAATGATTTATTTCCAGATTCTCTGTTCCATGAGAGATGGAATATAAGATGATGTAGGTATCATCTTACTGTGCCAGTACTATACTGTTTTGATTTTTGTAGGTTTGTAGTATAGTTTGATATTAGGCAGCCTAATACTTCATACTTTGTTCTTTCTCAAGATTTCTTTGGCTATTAAGGGTCTTTTATGGTTCCATATAAATTCTAGCATTAGTTCTCATCCTGAGAAGAATTTCATTGGTATTTTGATAGGGATTGAATTGAATCTGTATATTACTTTAGGTAGTGAGAACATTTTAATAGTATTAATCCTTCCAGTCCACAAGCAAGGTGTATGTTCTTCCATTTATTTGGTTTTTGATTAATTTTCGTCTTTGGTGTCTTAACAGTTTTCAGAATACAGGTCTTTCTCTTTGGTCAAATTTATTCCTAGATATTTTATACTTTATGATGCAATTATAAATGGGATAGTTTGTTGTTTTTTTTTTAATTTCTTCAGATCATTTGGTACTGGTACAGTGTATAGAAGCAATATATTTCTTTATATTGATTCTTCATCCTGAAGCTTTACTGAAGTTATTTATTGGTTTTAATAGTAGAGTTTTAGTTCTTCCTTTCCAGTTTGGTTGCCTTCCTTTCCCGTTTGGATTTCTTTGTTTTGCCTGACTGCTATGGCTAGAACTTCCGATATTATGTTGAAGAGAAGTAGTGATGGTGGGCATCCTTGTTAGCTCCTGATCTTAGATAAAATAAAAGTCCGGGACCAGATGACATCTACCAAACATTCAAAGAAAAATTAATCCCTATCCTTCCTAAACATTACTTTTTGAATGAAGAAGAAGAAATACTTCCAAACTATTTTAGTTTGGAAGCCAGCATTAATTACCCTGATACCAAAACCAGATAAAGACATTACAAAAAAAAAGAAATTACAGGCCAATATCTTTGAACATAGATGCAAAAATTCTCAACAGAATATTAGCAAGCCAGATTCAACAATGCATTGAAAAGATTGTACACCGCCCCAGCTTGTGTGGCTCAGAGGATTGAGTGCTGTCCTGAGAACCAGAGGGTCTCTGCTTTGATTCTCAGTCAGAGCACATGCCTGGGTTACAGGCCAGGTTCCCAGTAGGGGATGCACAAGAGGCACACACACTGATGTTTCTCTCCCTCTCTTTTCCCCCTGCTTCCTCTCTCTCTCTCTCTCTCTCTCTCTCTCTCTCTCTCTCTCAATGAATGAATGAATGAATGAATGAATGAATGAATCTTAAAGGGGAAAAAAGATTATGCACCATGACAAAATGGGATTTATTCCAGAGATGGAAGTATTCTAATGTGATACATTAATAAAATAAAGGTTAAAAAACTATCTGATCATCTCAATAGATGCAGAAAAGGCATTTGACAAAATTCAATGTCCTTTTATGATAAAAACTCAAAAAAGATCTAGTAGGAATATATCTCAACCTAATAAAGGCTATGTTTGACAGACCCATAGCTAATATATTTAGTGGTGTAGAGGCTTGCATTTTAAATGTTTGGATCATTTAGGAATTTTTTCATTGCCATGTTTTACTCATTTATAGTTCTGCAGAGTTAAATTGTACAAGGGGTATATTGGTTTACTTATAAACTTGTGGCAAAAGTTGAAAATGACTGTGGGCTGAATCTAGCCTATAAATGTGTTCTGGTTGGCTCGCAATATTTTTTAAGTGGGAAATCATAAATTAAACTCTAAATTTTTGGATTTTTTTGAAAAAATGGGAAGCTCTGTCATCATTGTTCTTGCAGTCCTCTGTGGTAGCAGTCTGGGTGGGAGCGCCAGCACGGTGTTTGGATGGGCGTGGTCTCTCCAGTTTGCCAGAGTCTTCACTACTTCCATCATCTCATACTTCACTCCTGCTGCAGTCATTTATTTTACCTGCCTGGCCCTATGAGCGATTTGGTTTTTGATCTCTGCCCCAATTATTCAGGAGATTGTTGTTCTAAACTGGAAATGTCTATATGTAAAACTATCAAATAGGTAATAGTAGGTATGTGTGTATATGCAATTTTTTAAGCAGTCTAACATATAAAATTTTAAATTAAGACTGTAATTGTACTGGTACTATGTTAAAACAACCCAAATGACACCAAATACTCTATTTCTTTTTGTGAGAAAGGGAATGAATGATAAATGCAGCTGTGGCTAAGGGAAGGTGTCAGCAAGCCTTCCAGTAACTCTGAGTTACATCAAGGGTTTTTTAATTCCTTGTATCATTATATATTTGTTTTTTCAAGATGCTGGAGGAGGATCTACAAGGATCTTCCCAAGTTAAAGAAGAATCAGACACAACAGAGCAGAAATCAGAGCCAATGGAAGTAGATGAAAAGAAACCAGAAGTAAAAGTAGAAGCTAAAGAGGAAGAAGAGAGTACTGCTAATGGTGCCGCCTCTCAGTCAGCATCTCCTTCACAGCCACGCAAAAAAAGTAGGTTGTGTCTTCTTATACTTAATGAATTGTGCTGCTTTGCCATTGTGTTGTGATTCCATCCTGTGGATTAAAAGCTAATGCAGAAAGGAGAGGTGGGGTATAAGGGGACTAAATGGTAAAAGAAAAAAAAAGATTAAAAAAAATTTTTTTAAGAGTCAATTCTGGGCTTTAAAAAAGCTAATGCAGAAAAAGAATTTCATCTCTTCTTTTACTTTTTGCCTGCTGTTCCCCAAGTAGAAGTGGTGACACCAAGCCGGACTACTGCCTGCGGACCCATAGGTTCATGGCAGGAATGAGAAACAAGCCTCGGCTCTAGGGAGCAGCCTAGGGGCACAGCTCTATTCTGAGATGTCCTGATGTGGGACCAGAGTTGAAATTGCATCTTAGTCTTGAGCAGGCCAAGGTTCTCAGGCTTTTTTTGGCAAGGCATGAACAACCACTGGCAGATTTGAGTAGGAAGATGACCAAAAGCCATGGTGTTAGGGAGATTATCACAATGACAGCACACATGTAGGAGCTTGTAGGTTTCTGCTGCTACAGATAGGAAACTAAGTGCCCATAGTAATAGGGTAGTGGAGTGGGACCCTGTTACCTAGTACAGCAGAAGGGAGTAGGGGCAGGTAAGTGAAGATATTTTGGGTTCCCAGCTGTGTGTAGTGAGCCAGTCTCACAGTGGATGTGATTTTAAAAATCACATTAGAGAGGTGTCCAGAAAGTAAAGGGGTGGCAGGGTGTTGGAAAATTGTCAGGCAACCCTTAGAAATGTGAGATTGGGGCTCAGGAAGTTCAGGGTTGCAGGATATGTATTTGGAAACGATGATGGAAAAATGGTTGAGTCCGTTGTTGTGTAGTTCTGCTGCTAGAAGGGACTCTGGTGATTATGTATGGAGTACAGCAGTTCTTAAATTGTTGCTATCATACCTCTTTATATTTTGAAAATTGAGGACCCCAGAGATTTTTTGTGTGGATTATCTGTCGCTATCTGCTCTATTAGAAAATAAAGCTATATGCTCAAATAGAAATTTTTAAACATGTAATTTACTTAAAAATAACATGTTACATAGCACCCATAAATAACACATTTTATGGGGGAAAAAAACTTTTCCAAAACGATTAGTGAGTATAATGACATCCGTTTTACAATTTTATGGCTCAGAGATAAGTGAACACAGCTGAATTCTCATATCTGCCCTTGCCTTCATTCTCTTATATTACATTGGTTGAAGTACATGGAGAGAATCCCACTCCAGATAGTTGGTAAAGGGAAGAATAACAACCTTTCAGATGATTGTGAATTGGTTTTTTTTTTTTTTTTTTTTTTTTTGATACTACACCAAAACTCAGCAAGTGGAAGTTTCTTAAAGATGAGTTATGGTGTGATTTTAAAATCACAGTCCTTAGCACCAAGTGTTTCATACTCTGACATTAGGATCCATTTGTCTGTCTTGTATTTTGTATGGATCCTTTTCCCTTGTGTGGTTTTCTTTAATTTGTTAAATTGATTTTAATCAATTTAAAGGGAAGGGAGGGGGAGAGAGAGGGAGAGAAACCTCGATCAGTTGCCTCTCATACACGCCCCCAAGTGAGGACCCAACTAGCAACCTAGGCATGTGCCCTGACCAGGAACCAAACCTACTGTGACCTTTTGGTTTACAGGACAACATTCTAACCAACTGAGCCACAGCGGCCAGGGTCAGCCAGGTGTTTTTTTCCACAGGAGGTCAGTAAAGACACATGGTGGTCCTTGGCTCTGATGGCAGTAAACTTAAGGAAACTTCTCAAGGCTATGGTTTTCATCTCTCAGTATACTCCATGCATGCTACTTCCCAACTAAAACTTTAAATGTTTATGGTGTTTTAATCTGATTTTTAAATTATAGTGTACCATGTATCTGTTGCAGAAAGTCTTTTCAAAATAGAAAGAGGAAATCTCACATTACTTATAACCAAGTCATGAGAACTCTGCTATATTTTCCTCTCATTGGTCAGTTTTCTATGCATAGGATGTATGTGAGCAAAGTGGGGTCATCACACACTCTGCTGACTGACCTGCCTCTGGCCTTCAGGGGCTATTGTGCACATTTTCCTTTGTCATCAGAACTCATTTGGGATTCATATGAATGTGCCATCTTGAATGTATTTGGCAGCCACTGTTTATCCTTGAATTGATGACAACAGAAAATGTAGCAGGAAATGGGATGACTGAGAGGTTGGAAAATGGGCATTGGTAAATGTGGGAGAGAACAGTATAAAACTTTTGGGGAAAATAATTTTTTTGTAGCTCTGTCACTGTGTACATTTATGAGGTTATAGTATAAGACTTTGTCTCAGGTGGTCTGAGTTTACTTCAGCCCAAAACAGGGAAGTTTCATCGAAGAAGGAAAGGTCCCTTCCAGTGAAATGACTTTATTACCTCCGTTTGATCACTGAAGATTTGGGAGTGAGCTTCATTTTCTGTTACAACACAGTTATAATGTTGGAGTCCTCTCACTAAAGAAGCAAACTTAATGTTGTATTTTGCCTTGTAACATGGATGCAGTTTTTAGAAACCCCAACATTACTGTACTTTTGGGAAATCCTGAATTTGTAACTTTAGAATGTCTATAGACTCAGCTGAATGAGAACCCTTAGAAACTTCGAGGCCAAGAGGGATGATTCAGGCCCTGGGTTCTTGGTATTGCCCTGTGTCCAGAAATGGTCCAGGCTTCCATCTGAAGTGTCATGAGGGAGGAGTCTGGGTCCCTCATAAATAATGTTCTCTCCTCATGCTTTCTGACTGCAGTTTTTAAGCCGGAAGAATTACGTCAGGCTCTTATGCCAACCCTAGAAGCACTATATCGACAGGATCCAGAGTCCTTACCTTTTCGCCAGCCTGTTGATCCTCAGCTCCTAGGAATTCCAGTAAGTTTATACAGTAAAAATGTATTATAACTTTACCAGTGTAACTCATGAGTATCCATGTTTTATTTTTTTTAATTGGGTAAAATAACAACCTTGTTTCAAACACTTATTTCCTAATATAAAAAGCAGTTTGCTGTCAAAACAATAATACACCTTTGGCTTGTTGAAATGTGTGTTTCCCACTTGTTTTGTGAAGCCACGGGTCCATGGAGGGGTTTGGATGCATGAGAGGGGAGCGTGCCCTGGGTGCACCACTTGCTCTGGTGACTCACTTTGGGGTTTTATGTAAGACTTGGTCTGAAAAATGGGTTTAAAGAATTGGCGACCGTTAATTATAAAACACATGAGCCTCTCACTTTGATATCCTGGATAGTCTTGCAAAGGCTGTGGTGACCCGATCCATTCTATTAAGTTGTATTCCTGTTTTTGTTTCTGTTTTTTGTGTTTTATCTTGGAATTTCATTTGCTTGGTAGAACCAAGAGTGAGTCTTTAGGAAAACATATTATCTGATAAATTTGCTCACCATTGTAATTCAGTGCATGAAAATTCTTATTTTTATACTAAAAAGCACCTGTTATTAAACAATTCTTTTTATATCATTTTTCTTTAACTTTGCCTTTGAAGGAATTTGATCACATTTGAAAAATATTAATTATAATTTTAGTAAAACTAGAGGATGATCAGGTTATTTTTATTGTCAATTCTCATTTCTTACTGTTGGAAACAGATGTTGTTCAGTATTTTCTATTTTATTTTAAGAGATAAGGCTGGCATTTGGAATTTGGGGTATCCACTAGATTGAGGCCATTTTGTCTTTAAGGATTACTTTGACATTGTGAAGAACCCCATGGATCTTTCCACCATCAAGCGGAAGCTGGACACAGGGCAATACCAAGAACCCTGGCAGTACGTGGATGACGTCTGGCTGATGTTCAACAATGCCTGGCTCTATAATCGCAAGACGTCTCGGGTCTATAAGTTCTGCAGTAAACTGGCAGAGGTGTTTGAGCAAGAAATTGACCCTGTTATGCAGTCCCTTGGATATTGCTGTGGACGCAAGGTACAGTTTAAGAACTTTGTGGAAAATGATCTTTCCTAGTTAATCCAGCAGTATGATAATATGATAGACTCAACATTTTGGCCACACGTGTGTGCTCAGAAGTATCCAGGTGTTCTGGATACTTCTGCAAAAACAGTTCTGCAGAACTATTTCTGCAAAGCAGTTCATTACTTGAAGTGATATACAATGAATGATCAAAGCTAGAGGTGCTTATTGGGGAAGGCCTTGGGTAAAGCATTTCTGCTTGCCCATGTGTGCATTTTCTATTAGTGATAAATGTCTCTTAGACACTAATTCTGTAACATTATATCAAAAAATGTCTTTAAATAGCTGTGAAAATTGTTAGAAAACTATCTAGTATACTACTAGAGATAATTTACTGGCTGAATCTAACCCACCATAGTAGACTAGAACATTAAATGACAACAAATGGGATGTATTTTTAGTGTCTTCTCCTTTGTTTTTGCAGTATGAGTTTTCCCCACAAACTTTGTGCTGCTACGGGAAGCAGCTATGTACAATTCCTCGAGATGCAGCCTACTACAGCTATCAGAATAGGTAAGCATCAAGCAGCTCCCTGAATTACAGGACAAAAGGAAGGTTTTAGGGCGCAAATCCTGTTTGTCTGCTTGTAGCCCAGGTACATTAATTCTTTCCTGAAGTTCCAGTTAAAGGAGCCACAGTTTCGGTGTTTCTTGGTCACTCAGGTACAGGATCTTAATATTAAGGAATGCTTTTACAGTGTAAAAATTTAAGCTCACACTGCTTGCTGCACTACCTAGATCAGGTACATTCTTTCTTAAGCAATTGTCAAGATTCTAAAATGTAACCATGTAAGAGAGAGCCTAGAGTTGAAAGTAACTCTTAATAGAGATTAGCATGCCTTTTTTGAGATAATAATATAGTTGAAACATTGTATTTTGCTATTCCTCCTGTAAATACTTGCCTAGATAATTTGGCCTGGACAATCTGATAGAAAGACTTGCACTGGTGCTAAAACCATAGATTTTGTTTTTAATTAGCAGCACAATACAGAATGGGATTCAGTATTTTATTGAGTTCAAGAAAAACTCCTCTTATAAGATGGCCATTTCAGGGTTTTATGAGTAATAGGTATGTATGAGTAATATTTGCCATTCTCTTCAAATGTTGTTAGCTTGTAAAGAACAGATTTCCTGTCTTAAGTAGAGGGAGAATGCAATACTATTTTATATTGGTTCCCCTCACAAATACGATTTTCATATTTGGGGGTTGTTTTGAAAATTAAGCTACTTGCATCCAGCATTTTAAGTGGCCATATGTTGCCATAGCATGAGGGCATTATGCCTTAAAACACAGGTTATAAATTTTGGTCAAATTCAGTTACATTGCCCCCCTCCATTTTATGAATCGGCCACTAGATTCTTTGTATGACCAAGAAGAAGCTTTATGCCTACTCCTCATCTTTAGGTTGAAATGTGAAATGTCAACATTAGGCTTTGATATTTATATATTTTGATCTTGTTTGCTTAGTAATTCCATATGTTCTAGTACTTTGAAGAAGATAAGTAGAGAGTATTATTTATTCAGAGGTTCATATGTAGGCTTGAATTATTTGGAATTTTGAAATTTTTCTGGCAATTATGTTTTTAGTTATTTAGTTTTTAAAAATATATTCAAGATTAATAATAATTTTCATTAAAATCCTACTTTAAAAAAAAAACTCTTGACTTAAAAATGTTTCAAGAAAAGGTTTTTAGCCTTGCCCAGCTTGCTTACCCATGTACCACATGGTGCAGTGAAATGCTGGTAAGGGGGAGAGATGGACGCCTCAGAGAGGAACCTGTACTAGAGGTGCAGCCTGTACAACTGTCCTGCTGGAAAATATTTTTTAACATTTGGAATTTAATTTCTGTCTCAGTGTACCCTTCTGTGAATAGAAGTCTTTTAAGACAAAGTTTAAAGTGACACCATGGCCCTTGTATAATGGAACCTCTCCCACAGTGGCAAGTGTTCGGAAAGCTCTGGCCTGTCCTGTTAATTACAGCTTTGGCTTCATAACCTTCAGGACATCCCATAAAATATCAAGCCTAACCTTCCTCTTTGTGATACGGGCACAATAACACCTTCCCTTATAGTCTCAGTTGTCAGTTTTCAGTGAAATAATGAATAGGAATTCACTTCGGAAACTGTTATGTGCCGAGCAAAATAAAGTTATGAAATTTTAAGAGAATAGGTTAAAATAAACTGTACACTGAAAAACGCCCCTGCCACTGGGTGCCCAACACGGTTTGGGTATAGAAGGAAGAACAGGCAACAGATTGCTTGCCACTGTCTCTGTAAAGTTTGGGGCCTTTCATTGTTGATTTCATTGTGCCTGAATCCTTTGGGACCCTTCCTTTGCAGATTTTCACAGTATTTAAGTTCAATAGAAATGACAGCATCAGAGTACAGTACTTACCCCTTGGATGAGGGTATTGATGGGGAGTGTGCATTAAGAGTAGAAATATAAATGAAGAGTTGTTTTAATAATATATTTTATAAATATAGGCAGACTACTTCTCAGCTTAATCTCACAAGGTGTGCTTTCTAGAATAGTCAACGTCAAGAGATTAACATGTAGTTTTTTTTTAATTTTAGTCCTCATCTGAGGACATTTTTTCATTGCTTTTAGAAAAAGAGAAACATTGATGTGAGAAAGAAATATCAGTAGCTTATCTCCTGTATGTGCCATGGCCTAGGCATGTGCTCTGACCAGGACATTTTGGTTTATAGGATGATACTCCAGCTGAGCCACACTGGCCAAGGGAGATTAACATGTAATTTTAAGAAAGCACTGGCCTAATCCCGTGCTGGACATTTTGACTGCTTACATTTTTATTCTCAACTTTTGACTATTTATGAACACTGTGTTCTTATGAATCATTGTTTTGGCACTTAGAGTACTAAACTGTTTAGGCACTTAAAACAATAGAGACCATTTAAACAGGTGAAACTAATATATAAACTAGAGTATGGTTACATTTTCACTTGTTTCCATGCTTTAAGAATTTGAAAGAAACTCATGTTGGGAAAACTGTTTTATAGATTTTTCCAGTTACTATCTGTAGATAGGATATACTGTCTATAGACATCCCCAGTATTTGTATATACTGATAACAATGGTACTTAAAACAATCTGCATTTGAAAATTTACTCCATACATTAACTTACCCTACAGACAAACTATGTAGTTACATTGTGCTAACTTTAGGTACCCAGATGTATATCATCAGATTACGTGAAGTATTTCTCCTTTACAATTCCATGTTCATCAAACTGCTTCCTTCACACAAGGCAGAATGACAGCTAGACTCTTATAGTGAAAAGTAAATATCTGAATAATTTTGTATTTCTGGGGTGAATAAAGTTTGGACTAGGTAATAAGATAGGGGCAACCTGGCATTAACATCTGTCACCCACTGATTGCCAGGGTGGTTGCAGCTGATTTGACTAGATGGGTGACAATGCTGTCTTCTGTGGGCCATGGTCATTTCGCAGAGAGGTGTTAGAGTAAGTCCCTGGGCCCCTTCCCACTCCCCTCTTAAAACCTCAACATGTCTCTGGAATTGCTTCGGGACAGGCTCTGATGTGTTAATTCTCTGTCCCAGTTACTGATGCTGATGTTTTTCAGGGATGGGAGTTAGTTGCACGCAGAGCATAGGTTTCAGCGGCCACTCCATGGGCAGCCCATTCAGCCATCAGTGATTTGTCCCAGGCTGGTTTCCTCCATTGGGTTTATGATACTTATTTCCTGGATATTGCTGGACTTGAAATCCTGCTTGAACAAAAACTAAAGAATTTGTTCAGGGTTTTAAAGCCATTTAGGTTCACATGTAATTATCATGGCAATTTCATTTCAACATGTATTCAGGAGTACTATTCTGGTTAGTCCACAGTGGCTGTGTGTTTAATCATAAAATTAACTGGAACACTCAATTCCTAGTTGTACTTTTAAAAGGGAACTATTTGGCATGAAGGAGGTATTCCTTTTCCTGTTGTTCTGATTGCCACTGAATTAGTTTATAGTTCCTGTACTTTGATTCTTTCTTCCCAGTGATAACCATGTCCTTCTGCACAAGGAATTTCTTTTCACTACATGGTATTAAGGGCTCCGGAGAAATATTTAGAAAATAGTAAATAGCAGAATATTACTATAGTTCATTTAGTAAAAAAAGATATTACACATGGGTGGGCAAATGTAGGTTGAATTGCCAGACATTATTACCTAATAGATAAGTCATAAGTAAGGATACTAAGTAATAGCAATAATAAAAATAAGACAAATAATACAATAACTTAAATAATACAAGAATAAACTGGTTTTGCATACTTACAACCACGAACCTACTTTTGTCCACCCCTCTATGTAGATATCTATTTTAAAACAGTAGTGTTCATCTCTTTGTTTCTGGTCAAAGTTTTTAATGTTGGCAGAATTCATTGATTGACTTAGTCCTAAACAAACAGGTCCCAGCAAGAAACTTTGATTAATCCAGTTGTTACCCGCAGGGAATCTGTCATGTTCCTCATCAAAAAAATTGAAAAGTTATATAATCTTGGTGTGTGTGCATGCTCTAAAGTTTTATGCCTTTACTATATGTATTTAGCCAGTGAAATATAGCAGACAAAATGTTCAGTATGTTTATGATTAGAGCTAGAACTTGTAGGAGACCTATTTTAGTAATGAAGACAAACTGGCCAGGTGGTACCTGACTCTCAGTCGTTTGTAGCCAAGTGTGTGCGTGTGTGCGTGTGCATGTGTGTGTGCATGCACACATGAGAGCCTGAGTGAAGCTGCAAGCTGCCGCATCTCCTTCTGTACTCTTGGTTCAGTGTGGCACTCCAAGTCTCGTCATAGTGTCTTTAACACTAATCCTCTCAGCACCTTGTAGACATAGTTTTGACTACTAAAACTGCATTTTACTGTGCTGCTGTTGCTACCTTATACTCATCCTTTTTGCTTGTATAGGTCATTTCCATTCAGCTTGTTTATTTTTACAGTATCCTTATGTGCACATCTTGTTTTATATAGCATCAGCCTGCATTTTTGTTGATTTCTCATTTGTGTCCTTTCCAAACATTTAATAGTTTTTATTTTATTCTTATTTGCTAGCTTGAGCTGAGGCTCTGTATTATCTTACAAGAAATTGGGGTTATGGATAATTTCTCAAATGCAGATTGTGCTTTAAAGATTAACTCTCTAAATTTGCTAAACTTGGATTGTCACCAAGTCAGAGCAGTCGATCACTGAGTATCTCAGATTAATGAATGATTGGTCCCAGTACCAAAAAGTTTAAAACAAAGCTTAGAATTGAAATTTTTAAGTCTTTAATTTTGTTCATGGATCTACATATATTGTATTACTTATACAATATATCACAGTTTTTTCTCTGTGTATTCTTATTGATAAATGGCTGGAAAGTCTTTGACCCCGATTGCATTTCTGTTAATCGTTTGTCTAGAAAATGGATTTGGTTTCATTTGTATTGTAATCTAATCAAGTGATTAACATGAGAAAAAAGACAGGAACAAATTAAAACCAGTTTTGGGTACTGAACATATTTATACCTTTAAAGATCTGGCTTAAATGCCAGAAATAAAATCTCTGAATTGCTGTCAAGCATAAATATTCTGTTTTGAAAAATAAGCTATTTCCGTTTAAATTGCATTTTAAGGCCTTTTGTCAGACTGTTTTGTTCAAAGTAAATTTTTTTCATATCAAGCCCTGAAATTATATTTGATTTTTCTCTAAGTAATAATAAAATCCAAACTCCTAAATTTAAGCTCCTTACAATTCTAGTATTAACAACTCCTTGCAAACATGGAGCTGAATCAAGACCAGTCGTTGTTAGTGATGATGGCCTGATATGTGTGCAATGAGACCGAATGCTAATCAATGCTTTGCCTTGGCTTTCTGCTCTGTGTTGTCTTGGTGTTTGCGTCTTACTTCTATGTCTGTGCTATTTGTTCCCTTCCCTGTTCTCTAATCCTGCCCTTCCCCACCTTCCCCTGTTCCTCTCATTGTTCTCACTGACCCATCAATCAACCAACAACGTTTCCCTTTCGTCGTGGTGATCTGCCCTGCTCTGATTGGTGGCTTCGTTGCTTGGGTGGCTGTGTGTTATGATGGACCAGTTCACCCAAGTATGGCCTTCTTGCTGACAGGTATCATTTCTGTGAGAAGTGTTTCACAGAGATCCAGGGGGAGAATGTTACCCTGGGTGACGACCCTTCACAACCCCAGACGTAAGTACCATCCTGTCATTTTTCTTGGGGGTGACTCGTAATTGTTTTTTGTCTCTTGTCCGTGAGTAAAAGGGAAGCACCACTGCTGTTTTGACTTGTGTATATTGTATATCCTCATATTAACTATGCTCACTTTAACATGTAGCTGTTTTAGCCAAACACCAGTGCCACTTTTGTGTTCTTCCCTCCATTCAAGACTGCAGCTCACCCATGTAGTTCACTGCTCTCTCTTGACCCTGCTCTGACCCTTCTTCTAAAGCATTTGGCTATTCCTAGTGGTTGTCACCCTCCATTTTGGGAAATTGTAAATTTTCTGTTATACCTGAGAAACCAAGTAACCCTATTCACAGAACTTGCAATAGCACAAAATAGGTCTTATGTAGCTACCTTCATCCTTTAGATTGTAAAGCTAATAAAACACAGATAATGAGCTCCCAAAGTATGAATGTATCTTCCTTTCAGGAGGCTTGACTCTTGCTCAATAGGTCCAATGCAGATAGGCCTGAGATGGCTCATTCATTCCTTCACTGAGTCCATCTTTTCCTCCTGATGCCTGTCCTCTGATGGAGTTACCTTTCAGTGGTTAAATGTCCAGAATGTGGCAAGAAAAAGCAAATCCACAAAATTGGGTGATCAGCTCATTTTTATGCTTGAGATACCTAAGAACCTGCCAGCCACCACATCTGCCCAGGATTACCAGTGTTCCACGTTAACTCTTTTCTGTCTGGACTCTGCCATGATTCCTGTCATGCTGGGTAGTCTGCAAGTGTGATGCCCCCCAGAGGCAGCAGGGCTTCCTGATGAAGCAGTTTCCAGTGGTATCGGACACTTACTCTGCAGATCAAGGTTACTTTATTCAAGTACAAAATAAACCATAGCCACTTGTAAGATGTAGAATCCAATGTGACAGATATTCTACCTATTCCAGTTATTTTTATACCCCATATATCCTAATCTTTTGGTCCTATTGCATGATTAATAATTGTATAATTCTGTGGATCAGACGTCATTCAAATATACACTGATCATAACAAAAGGACAGTAGAAACCAAATACTCAGCTCTTCAAGAGTAATTCCAAGTACATGCCAACCTTCTGTCATTGAGGGGATATCGTAATTAAGAGTTTGTTACACCAATATTAGTTATATTTAGTAGCCACTCACCATATAGATTTGATTGGAAATTAACAGGTTTGAATTTCAACACAATTTTGCCATCACATTTTGACTAGTCTTAGTTAAATCTTGTAGTGAATATTGACGAGAGGTGGGAGGAAATGTTCTAAGTAAGATAGAGAAAAATAAATGTTAGTGTTTTCTGTGCAATTGAATTTTATATGCCTGTGCCATCATTGCATCTACCTGAGGTTTTAGCTGACCAGTTACTTTTCATTTGAAGAACTAGTTATAAAAGAATATCCGAGACTATAATTTATACTCAACAGATAAATTCCGTTAACATTTTTTTTTTTCCTAAACAAGGACAATTTCAAAGGATCAGTTTGAAAAGAAGAAAAATGATACCTTAGATCCTGAACCGTGAGTATATAGCTCTTTCTTTCTGACTTTCAGCTTTTAGTTTCAGGTCAGGGAAGTTCATCCTTATGAACAGGTTGTGGGATGGGACATTGGAGATACATTGCCCTGGTTGGAATTTTATTGTGTGATGTTATTTCAGGTATAGATTGTCCTTTTACTCACACAAAACATGTGTCTCTGTAACATGCTCTCCAGCTACTGAATTTTAACAATGATGAGATGGATGTTTGGTTCTGTCAGAATCTTTCTGATAGCTTGGTCATTGGTGTTTTTAAGAAGCCATTTAGTGTGAATGGTAGGAATATTGGGTGGAATAGTACTAATATCATTTAAAGGGAAATTTCAGAAAGAAAACTTCTTAGAAACTACTTTCTAAAAAATAAGTAATGGGAAGCCTGGTGTATGTTCTTGCCACTGATCTGACTTTCCTCCAGTGCTCATTGAGAATGCTGTATCTGCAAAATTTGCTCTGTGGTGACCCTTAAAGAGGCTTCCAAGCTCCTTCAATGTGATGACTCCTTTTAGATCCCCAAAGCTGAGTCCTGAGAGCACCCCAGTGTGTGGAGAGGCCCATTGTGTTCTATCACTGTGGTGAATGCTCTTTCAGAGCTGCTTGGTGAGAGCAGGCACCATTGGATGTTTGGGAAATGTGGGGTGGTACATCCAGAACTGAGAAACAGGTCGTCCTCTCTATTGGCCCCGACCTCCCCAGCTCTAGGGAGACCAATCGCTGCAGTGAAAGACACAGACTTCCCACCCAGGCCTCATTTTGGAACCTGACTTGGCTGTTCAAAGCTTACTTAGTTTCTCCTACTAGCAGTGCCCAGGCTGAGTACACGTTGACTGCCAGAGCTCCAGCCTGAGCAAAGTCCCTGATGCATGAGGAGATACTTTCCCAGACTTTTAATGACCAGTGGATTGGTGTTTGTGCCAATTGTCCGTCTCCCTGTTCACAGTATGTCCTTCCCTGCAGTTTTTCAGTTTCACTACAGTTTATATTCATTTTTCAATTTTAAAACATACTACATTGGAATACTCAGTGCTAGGCAGTGGGCAACACACAGGTGAATCAAAGGGGTGGGGCTCTGTTCTTCAGTACAAGAGACAGGTGGAGCATAGCACAGACAGCAGAAGGCAGTAAGATGCTGCAAAGGTGAGCAGCCCTGCCCCAGGGCATAAGGGTATCCCAGAGAAGGTGATGCCTATCTAGAAGCAGGTGTTGGGGAAGAGGAAGGATATTTTAGACACAAAGGAGTGGAAGAACACAGGATGTTCAACAACACTACAGATAAGCTCAAGTGGTTGGTAGGTAGGAGAAGGTAGGAGATGTGGATAGAGCCCCTTGAGATGCAGAGGAAAGATGCTAGGTACAGGGTCACTTATACCGCTCTTTGACTACAGATTTCCTCCTAGATGTACTGGGGAGGCGTGGAGAGACATCATTGGCTTCTGTTACGGAAAAATCACCCCAGATCTGTGAGGTGGATTCACTAGAGGAGAAGGCTTTGCTTCCTGGTAGGGAAGCTATTTAGGAGACTCAGGAGCAGCTTAGGTGGGCAGTAAAAGGCAGACCTGAACAACAACAGCCTTCTGGTAGAAGGGACCACACTGTGGAGGTGAGGAAAAGGCCAGTGTAAGTGGCAGCTTATGTAACTACATGAACAAAAATATGGGAAAGGGAGCCAATCAATTGGCTCCCTAATGTTTAATAGAAGGGGAAAGAGGTTAAAATTCAAAATTGATAGAATGGAGTCTAGAATATATAATTTTTCACATTCCTATTCTACACATAGGAGGGAAAGGTTTAGGATATATTTGGAGTAGGCACAGAAACTGAAGTTATTGTCTGCTGACCTTTTGAAAATTCTTAACCCAGGGATGAACTCAACTGCCGAAATTTCAGAGAAGGATCTGGTTGGGAGTGATGGAGCACTTGAGGAAGGAGTTCTGTTCAGAACAGCCACCAGACAGAGTGGGGGGTGGGGAGGAGGGCAACACAGCACAGGATTGCCAGAGAATATTCCAGAGAAGCCAGTTAATGGTGCTGCTGTTTTGTATGTGTGTCTTCCTCCAGTAAACAGGAACAGACAAGCTGGGTTAGGCTCTTATTTGTGGGTGAAGCCTTGCTCAACAAGGACAGTGGAAAGATCGGGGGCTCGATAGACAATAAATGAGAGCGTGTGTCAGGTTACAGGGCTCTCAGCATCCAGGCTAATTGGAAGAGCCTGAACCCAAGAGAATTTGGGGGAAATGTGGTACTTTCTTGCCCCATAAGGCTTCTATCAGGTGTTATTTGTGGTGATGCTGAGGGAGTGCCTGAAAAAATAGGCCGACCTTCAAGCATGTTGGTGATTAAGATTTCCAAATGAGTTTGGGTGGGAGTGCAGCAGGGGGCAGGCAACTCAGTGTGAGCTTTTGTTCTCTAGTGTGTACTTGAATAAGGACTGTCACTTACCAGTCAGCTTGGGACTTCCCACCTTTGTGACTGACTCAGAGCAGATATTTCCTGTGCCTAGGTCTAAGAGTAAGTGTTTATAATGCTGAAAATACTGTTCTCTGTTACTTAAGTCAGTTTTAGGCTTGTGCAGTTATATAGAGCAAGCATTGGTCTTCAAGATGTATGGTAATGTCAGAAATAGTGGCCCATAAAATGTGCCTTTATTATAGGACTTTTTAAAAGTAAAGTTTCGTTCCTGGTTGCACAGGAGATTGGGAGAAGAGTGGAGTGAGGCTTTTGTACAAAAAAAGGGGGAGAAAGTCAGCTTTTTCTACAGAAAATACACTGATGAATTATTTTAAAATACGGCTGAATCAATCAACAGGTGCATTAATGCCAGACACTCACAGTATTCAAGAGGACGGGATGCGAGCAGTACACAAGCTCCTACAGACCACTCTGTTGTGTGGTTCTATGTGCATTTCGATGTGTTTTTTTTGTCTTCCAGTTTTGTTGATTGCAAGGAATGTGGCCGGAAGATGCATCAGATTTGTGTTTTACACTATGATATCATTTGGCCATCGGGGTAAGTAATTTCCTGTGATCTTGAGAAAGAGAAAGCAGTTTACACAGTGGAGGGGAGGATGCCTGCGGCTGCTGCATTTCATTCATTGTTGTCAGCAAGAATTCAGCGATTAAGATGGATGGCAACTGGTTCTGAATTTTTTAAGTCTTTAAGTGTTTGCCTGCTTTAGGAACTATAGAATCAAAGCAGTCTGCCTCTTTACTTTTGTATAATGGTGTGATTTAACCACCAACAAAGTATCTTAATGTTATATTTCACTGGTTTGGCAACATATACTGTTTTCTATAATCTGATCACATCCATTGTGTTTTTGCAGCTTTGTGTGTGACAACTGCTTGAAGAAAACTGGCAGAACTCGAAAAGAAAACAAATTCAGTGCTAAGCGTAAGTTGTAGAAGAATTTCTGTTTCCTGGTCTGTAGGTTGTAGAAACTTATATAAGTATCCCAGTTTTCCTTTGGTTCCTTAGAACATGTCACTTTGAGGCTGACTTGTCCCATGTTTTTATGGTTGTTTTCTAATACTTTCTATTGTGTCTTTCCCTTAAAGAGCATAATTTGACCTGATCATTATATCAAAGTCAGCTTTATGAACAAATCCAGCTTTATGAATAGCTTTATGATGAAAGTTACAAAGCTTAAATATATAGTAAACTGGAATTCTGAGAGAAAATTTGTCAGCAGATCATTCTCAAGTAGTTTAGAAGTAAGACCTTGCCCTCAATACACACACATACACAGATGTTCTGTTTGAGCAACACGATTAGCCCTGGGCCGTGTATGGGCAGCTGCTTGCCCATCACTAGGTGTGGACCCTGCTGTTGTGAGGAGTGACCCTCTAGGGTTCCCGGAGGATTGGCCACCATCCACCCAGCACTGGCAGGAGCCTGGTCTGCACAAGGACTTGTTGGGAGTATCACTGCTGCATTTAGAGTGACTACTGGTGCTCTTTATGATAGCAGTCTATTACTACTAAAAGTAACTTTTCATAGATAGTCATGATTTTTTTTAATAGATAACATTTTTTTAAAGTGCCCAATATATAACCTTTGTCCAGTTGGCTCTCAAGTACTAGGATCCGCCTTCCACTGCATGGTGTTCCCAGGCTGGCCTTGTATTGAGTTAATGGTGCACCCGAGCAGGAAGCCACCTGTAGCAGCACCTTAGAGTGCACCTGTCTAGTGTTCCCTGCAGTTCTCATTTTTCCAGCAAGACAGGTGTCTGGCACACTGCTCAGGGCGTCTCCAACGAGAGGCAGGCCATCTGAGGTGCTGGGAGTAGACGAGAGATGATGGGATGGAGGAAGAGGTCACTCACTGGAGGCAAGGAGGAAGCTACTCTATAGGCTACTGAGTCATTGTCAATTCAAGTTTGAACACTGTAGTTAATAAAGTTCACAGTTACCCTATAATTTAAACTCACTCTTGTAAAACATTTTTAAAATATTGATGAACTCATTACTGTAATATTTCTCTGTAGATTAGGGTTTCTCAGCTGAGCCACTGTTGACATTTGGGACCAGATAATTCTTTGTTACAGTGGCTATGCTGTGCTTTGTAGAATTTTAGCAGCATCCCTGGTGGCAACCCACTAAATATCAATACCCCCCCCCCACCCTCATGAGTGGTGACCTCAGGAATGTCTCCAGACCTTGCCAGGTGTGCCCTGGGGGCACAGTTGCCCCCAGGTGAGAACCCCTACTTTAGAGTGTCTGTTCTGAGTGAGATTACTAAAGCAATCGGCAACTTTGAAACATTTGCCTAGGCCAGAGTTTCAGTGACCAAACTAAATTACTAGGAGAGCTAGGCCTCACTAGGAGAGTAGCTTCAGCCACAAGGCACAGGGTTGGAGCAGGGTGGGGGTCACAGAGGAGCTTGAGAGCTGGCCTGTCTCTGACCCCACCCTAGTGTCCAGAGAACGGTGGAGAAAGACATATGGACTATTGGTAGATGAGCTTTAGGGTTTAAGATACAGAACACTTGCTTACAGAATAGGACCTTAGACATCTAATGTCACCCCTTATTTTTGGTTTGAATAGTCTATGAGGGTTTGCAGATCACAAATGAAAAGTTGCCTCATTCATATTTGCATTGACTACTAGAAATGTCTTTCAGCTGCTAGTCAGTGAATGATAGTCACAACTGACCTTCCCCTCAAAGCCACTTCCCTACCTTATACCACACACAACTCAGCTTCAGGTGGTTGAAGGGGAGAAGGAAACACTGCAAATGCACTCAAGGTTGTAATAAGATTATTTTTTATTGTGTTGGGTTATAAAAAGCCTTCCTTACAAAAACAAAAAAGCAAAAAAAAAAACCTAGAACCCTGAGTGGGAAAGCAATAGGCTAAAGGATTTGATCACATAGAGAAAAAAGTTTCCTCACCACCCATCTCACAACAAAAATGTACATTGAATGGCAGTGGTGGGATATACAATTTATAGTGTTCATTTTAGACTCAGCAACTTCATTTTTCATGTATCCTGCAAAGTATAGGCGGTACAAGGACGCTCTTTAGGGCAACGTGGTGACAGGTGATGGGAAAGCGGGAACAAATGACTAAATAAAAGGATGCAGCCACGCTGCAGAAAACTAGGAAGTGGTGTAAGGAGGAGGCAGAAGAGTGCACTGACTGCAAAGAGGTTGCAGTCATGACATCTGGGGGAAGAGCTTGTTGAATAAATACTGTGGGACCTGAAATGTACCTCTGTGTACATATCACTTGGATGAGAATCACCCAACTTTCACCCAGGAGAAGCTGCATCCCCAGTATTTGCATCTCTGAGCTTGTGCTGGGTGCTCCCTATGGTTTCACTTCACCTTCCTACATGTCATACCCCTTCCCATGCAGGAACTGCTCTCCAGCCCTCTTTACATTTGCACAGTGCTCGGTTTGGTGCTTATAACAACATTGTTACAAGTTGTCTTGTTTAAGTACTTTTTTTTTTTAGTGCAGGTAACTTGGGTGGTTTGAAGAAAAAAAGTAAAGACCTAATTTTAAAGGTCCTTTGTTTGCTTTTTGAAAATTATAGTGCATGGGGTGGTGTTTTCACAAGGGAAGGGAGTTCCCTTACAATGGTGGCCCTTCTTAGCTATGTCCTCCCTCTTCTGGATAAGAAGCTGTCTTGTAAGGGAATAAAATGTACTCAGCAGCAGTGTGGAGGGGAATGGAGGAACATGGGCAAGAACATGAGACTTTTCTTCAGGGGCTTCCCAAAGAAGACACAAGATGGCCTGTGGGTCCCTTGCAGCTGATGCTGCATTTCTCAGGATAGCTGTCTCATCTGTGGGATGTGCAGAATGTAAGGGGTCCAGAGCTTGACCACACGGCTGTGTACAGGGTACCTTTCATCAGTGTATGAAATAGGTCACAAATCCACTGCCCCTATTTTTACAGCCTTTCACATTTTATTTTTCTGTGGGGTTTTTATTTCACTGCCATTGTATATACCTTATCAAAAAAAAAAAAAACCTACCATTGATAGGTTTGTTGCAGAAAGTGGAATTTAGAAAGTTAGTCTAAATTTTCCATATATTCTTGACCCCAATAAGGAATCTTCTAAAATCCCAAATAGCTTTAAAAAAAACTTCTCATTAATTTTGTAAATATTCAAAAAATCAATAAACATAAAGAAAAAAACATTGCCCTGGTTGGTGTGGCTCAGTTGATTAAGAGCACCAGCCTATGAACCGAAAGGTCACTGGTAAGATTCCCAGTCAGGGCACATGCCTGGGTTACAGGTCAGGTCCCCAGTAAGGGGCATGTGAGAGGCAACGACACATTGATGTTTCTCTTCCTTTTTCCCTCCCTTCCCTTTTCTCTCAAAAAAGAAAATATCTATAAAATCCCATTATATATAAATAGTCATTGTGAACCTTGTGCTGCTCTTACTACTAGTCTTTTTTGTGTGTGTGTGCAAAGAGTTTTTTATGCTATGACTAATGTTTTGCTTGCTGGGTAGCTTGCTGTATGTCCCCTGTCACAGTAGCCATGCCTGGAGCATTTCCTGGGAGAGGGGGGTATGGAGGAGAGGAGCCTACCCAGGAGCAGAGCAAGGCAGGTTTGGTACTGAGACAGTGTCAGTGCTCCTGCCATGATAGAAACACTCAGGGCTTAGGTGGTGGTGGAATGTGCTATGTACTATTTCTTGACTCTGCAGAGTGTACTCTCCTCAAAGCTGGACAAGAAGAGGAAAGCAGGTCACAGAACATGTGTGCACCAGCCCTGCCCTCCCTCCTCCAGGGAAAGAAGTGGCAAGCTCCCCACTTCATTAGCATTCTTGCCTTGAGGCACAGCTGTGACTCTGAGCAGCCACGTGCAGGCACCCAGGACCACATCTATACTTCACCAAGGCCTGGGGAATAGGGAGGCAGAAGGCTGGTGGGCACAGTATGGCTCTCCTCTTGCCTGCTCCCCTACTTTACCCCATAGCCTGTTGTCTTTCAGATCCAGGTCAACCTCCCTGGCTACTTTGCCCCTAATGGTTTGAAAAAGGTGAAAATATCTTGCCCTGGCTGGTGTGGTTCAGTGTATTGAGTGCCTGAAAAGTTGACATTTCCATTCCCAGTTGGGGCACATGCCTAGGCTGCAGGCCAAGTCCCCAGTTGGGGGCATGAGAGAGGCAAATTGTTGATGTTTCTCACACATTGTTTCTCTCCCTCTCTTCTTCTCTAACAATAAATTAAAAAATAATTTAAAAAGGATAGAAATAATGTGGGCACTTGATGGCAATTTTCAGGGTATGAAGTGCCTGAGATTCCAGAGTACCCCTTTTCCTCATAAAACTCTCATCTCGTAGTAGACCAGATCTTTTCTGGATTTAGAGAGCATTAATTCTTAAAATATATTAGACTACCCTAAAAGGAAAAGGTGGATTCTGTGGCCTCAGTTGCTGCCTTCATAGCCTTTCCAAAGCCCTCTCACCTGCTTCTGAACTTTCCAGGACTACAGACCACACGATTGGGAAACCATTTGGAAGACCGAGTCAACAAGTTTTTACGGCGACAGAATCATCCAGAAGCCGGGGAGGTCTTTGTCCGAGTGGTGGCCAGCTCAGACAAGACTGTGGAGGTCAAGCCTGGGATGAAGTCACGGTTTGTGTGCAGACATTGTGCCATTTTCTAGAACAGCACTGTTCTAGTGCTTGACCCCTCCTGGTTAACAAAAGGCCCTACTTTCTGGCAAGGCTTTTTGTATAACTTACAGGCTTTTCCATGGTTAGGGTGTAGCAAGCTCTTTTCTCTATCCCAAATTCATTAGAGGTGGTAAAATTTCCAGCCAAGTGAAGTGGTGTTACAAAGAATGGGATCATAGCTCCACACTGCCCAGGCTGGTGGGAAGTATTCTGGGCTGGTAGTCAGAAGAGGTGACGGCCTTGTTCCTCTCTGTCCTAGTGGGTTTAGAGCAGGAGATTTGGGTTGTAAGCAATGATGAGTGCAAACATCAGATTCTGACTTTATTTCAGGTTTGTGGACTCTGGGGAAATGTCTGAATCTTTCCCATATCGAACCAAAGCTCTCTTTGCTTTTGAAGAAATTGACGGAGTAGATGTGTGCTTCTTTGGGATGCACGTCCAAGAGTATGGCTCTGATTGTCCCCCTCCAAACACAAGGTAGTCCTCTCTCTTCTTTCAGGGGGTGTCCTGCTGTGTTACAACAGGCTCAGGCTCTTTGTGTCTGAGAGGACCTGTGTGTTTTAGAGCGTTGTTTAAATTAAATAATTCACACTTGGTTAACCAAAGTCAATCAAGCATTTTAGGTTCCCTCTAAACCAGTGGGAAGTGAAGTATTTTTATGACCGTTTCAAGCATGTTTTGTGTTTTGAGTATTCGTGGGTCCTGGTTCTGGTCTTGCTGTCGTTCCTATCTTACCTCGGCCAGGTAGACCCACTGAGAGTAGGGTAGGGGCCACTCCCATGAACCTGGACATTTTCTGATGCACCTAGAAAAATGAAGTCCCTCTGCAAAGAATTCTTTCATGTTCATTCTAGAATCTGGGTGAGAGGGAATTGAAAATGGCTTTTCCTAGTTTGCCCTTATCTTTCCATGGTTCTCCATGGTGAGTGATGCCATTGCTTCTCAGTTTAGTGATGAAATTGGATTTCATTTATTGACTGGCAGAGGCAGTTGCTCATGGGAGTTTTCTTATATCCTGTTTGTGGCCAGTGTAAATGCTATCAAAACATTTATTTCTGTAGCTTGTTTTTTTTTTTTTTTGGATGCTGTTTGCTTTCAAGTTTAGGGGATACCCTGAACTTCCAATTAATTTCTCTTCCCACCCCCAGGCGTGTGTACATATCTTATTTGGACAGTATTCACTTCTTCCGGCCCCGATGCCTTCGGACAGCCGTTTACCATGAGATCCTTATTGGATATTTAGAGTATGTGAAAAAATTGGGGTAAGTTTCATTCAGATTATCCAGTACTAATAAAGCCTCCACTTTTAAATTTTTACTGTGTATTTATTTTGTGAAAGTATGGGAGTGTTTAAGTTTCATTTTAACGTCATTAGCTGGATTCCAAAGTCTCTCCAGGTGCTCTCAGAGCTTCTCTCCACAGTGTATGTGCTTTTCCTGTCTTCTGTGTTCTTTTCATTATTCTTCCATTCTGGTCTCTCTTTTTTAAAAAATTACTGAATCATATTTTATATATTATCAAATTCACCTGTTAAAGGTACATACTTCACTGATTTCCAGTAACTTTATGGAGTGGTATGGTCATCACCATGAATCAGTCTCAGAACATTGTCATCCCTTAATAAGGTCCCTGAGCCCATTTGCTGTTAATCCCTGTTCCATGTCTGTCCCCAGGCACCACTGATCTAGTTTCTGTCCCCATGAATGTGTCTTTTCTGGATATTTCATATGAATGGAATCCTATAAGATGTGGTTTCTTGCATCTTCTATCTCTAGCTCGGACCTCATGTTTTAGATCTGTCATATTCCTTTCCCAAATTTGAAAATGTTAGAGGTATTTGACTGAAGTGTCTTAAACAGAATGAATGTTTTATTTTAACTTAAACCCTTAGAGGGAAATAAATACCCAACTGCCTTTTCTGTGTGGAGAAGAAAGTAGTTAAGAAATCCATTGTGTTCCTGAGTAGAAGCCACTTGATATACCTGATGAATCTCTTGTCTTCCCAGGCTTTCTCCTGTGCTCACAGGTTCTCTGGCAGCCTAGGCCCCTTTTCCAACGTGCTTACCCTGAGAAGGGAGCTTCTTTGGGCTGACTTCCAGCCGTGCATTTGGGCGCTCTAGAGATCTTTGGTCTTACCCACACATCCCCCTCTCCCAGGACACTGGTTTGGAACCCCTCTCAACATCTTACACATTCTGCCAAAAGCATTGTGGTCATTTCTTTGCTTTCTCTTTTCTTTGTAGTTATTTCTGTCCTTGCTTTGGCCCCCATTCCTCAGCTGTACTTCTCAAAGGCAGGGACAGTTTTGCTCGGCCCTTTAATCTGAATTACGTATATGTGTCCTTCAGGTATGTGACAGGACACATCTGGGCCTGTCCCCCTAGTGAAGGAGATGACTATATCTTCCATTGCCACCCCCCTGATCAAAAAATCCCAAAACCGAAGCGCCTGCAAGAGTGGTACAAGAAGATGCTGGACAAGGCTTTTGCAGAGCGAATCATCCATGACTACAAGGTACTGGGTGCTTGCTGTAGGAGGGTGTGCAGTGGGTTTGTCACCACTGATTTCCATATCTTCATGTGTCTTCTTCTCACACTCACATGTTAGAATTTTATTCACTTACAGAGATTAGAAAGCAAAAAAATAAAAGTAAAAAATACAAAAGCATTTTATCTGCAGTCTGTCAAGATCTTTTACTTGGCAGTCTGAAAGCCATGCTGTTGTGTTGCCAGTTTAAATTGTCTGATCTTGGCCATTGTGCACCATGGGAATATGTTGCACCAGGATCCTCTTCAGTGTCATATCCCTACGCCATCCCCTCCTCCGTTTGCTTGGGTCTGCTCGTCTCACTGCTGTTCTTTGTTCACTCTACAGGACATTTTCAAACAAGCAACTGAAGACAGGCTCACCAGTGCCAAGGAACTGCCCTATTTTGAGGGTGACTTCTGGCCCAATGTGTTGGAGGAGAGCATTAAGGAACTGGAGCAAGAAGAAGAAGAGAGGAAGAAGGAAGAGAGCACTGCAGCCAGTGAGACAACGGAGGTAAAGCCCCAACACCCTCACCACTGCACCCTTCTGGAAAGCGTGTTGGCCCGGACATGTGCTGATAGTTGAATTCTGGCAGGCTGGAGAAAACTTGGGCTGTTGAGTTCATAGAATGTGGCGTTCTTTGTGGTAGATTTTTTCACACATAAACTTATCTTGTCACCACACATAGCAGGTCTGTGGCCTGGGAGCACATCCCACATTGGTTATTGGGTGAGCTGGCACGTGGGCACTGGAGACACATCACCTAATACAAGAGAATGGGAAGTGCTTGCTCCATCATCTCTGGACAGAACAGATAAGGAAGGTTAAGACATGGAAAGATGAGAAACATGGGCACCTGGCCAGGGAGCCCAGAACAGACAGAAACAGAGATGGATGCATCACAGTCAGGAACCAATCAGTTGATTTAAAACAATACAGCCCTGGCCAGTATAGCTTATTTGGTTGGAGCATTGTCCTGTAAACTGAAAGGTGATGGGTTCACTTCTGGGTCAGGGCACATGCCTGGGTTGCAGGTTTGGCCCTGGTTGAAGCACATACAAGAAGCAGCCTATCAGTGTTTCTCCCCTAATCTCTCCCTCCTTTCCCCACTAAGCATATCCTCTAGTGAGGATTTTTTTTTAAAGGACTTTACAACCCTGGCCAATGTGATTCAGTCAACTGGAATATCGCCCATAGCCAAACGGTTTGTGGTTTTGATTTCTGGTTCAGGCATGTATTGATCCCCTTACCAGGGCACACATAGAAAATAACCAATTGGTGATTCTCTCATCACATCACTCTTTCTCTTCCTTCATCTCTCCTTTCCTTCCTCTCTTCCCCCTTTTCTCTAAAAAGCAATGAAAAAATGTCTGGGGGTGAGAATAAAATAATAATAATAAATAATACAGGATACTTGGATAATAACAAGGGGGGAGGAGGATGGGGTGGGTAGGCTGGGATGGGGGTAAAAGGCAGAAAACTGTACTTGAACAACAATTAAATTTTTTTAAATACAATTTAAAAAAATAATAACAGTAATAGTTTCAGCCAAGATGCAGACGTGGGTAGATACACCTTGATTCCTCACACAACCAAAAAAAGGGTAACAACCAATTTAAAAACCAAAACTAACCAGGACTGTTGTTTTTTTCTGTCAAGAAAAGTGAACTGTATGGAAGTCCAACAACGAAGGAGTTAAAGAAGAAACATTTATCTAGACTGGTAGGAAGGGTAGAGAGGACATGTGGCAAGGCAGCAGCTGGCAGACCAGACGGTCTCACAGTCCTGTGTGGATAAACCAGGAGGAGAACCTGGGGAGAGTGATAGACTATGCAACCCAGGGTTCCAGTGTGGGAAAATAAAGCCTCAAAACCTCTGGCTATAAAAACTTGTGGGGGTTGAGGCAACAGGGTAAACTCCCATTCTCATAGGAGAGTCGATTGGAGGGGCCCAGGGGATCCTAAAATGTACACAAGCACTCTTACCTAGGAATCAGCACCAGGGCAGCTCCGGAAAGGACACATTTTGCTTGTGGGAAGCAGGGGGAAGTGATTGAAAGCTGAATGAGAGCCGAGCAAGCAGAGTTGTTCCCTCCCTGATGCTGCCCTTACATATAGCGCCACATGCAGTGATGTGGGTTGCCATTTCTTGGTAAATGCATATGGCTCTGCCCCTTACAAAAAAACAGGTGCACCAAGACAAAGAAATATGTTCCAAATGAAAGAACAGATCAAAACTCCAGAAAAAGAACTAAGCAACAAGGAGATGGCCAGCCTATCAGATGCAGAGTTCAAAACACTAGCAGTCAGGATGCTCACAGAAATGATTGAGTATGGTTGCAAAATAGAAGAAAAAATAAAGACTTGAAAAGTGAAAGAAAAATACACACAGAACTGACAGTGAAGAGAAGGAAACCAGTATTCAAATCAGTGATTTGGTGCAAAGGGTAGACATAAACATTCAACCAGAACAGAATGAAAAAAAGAATTCAAAAAACTGAGGAGAGGCTTAGGAACCTATGGGACAACTTAAAACATTCCAACATCTGAGTTAGGAGTGCTAGAAGGAGAAGAGGAAAAAGTAATGAGAGAAAACTTCCCCAGTCTTGTGAAGGAAATAGACATAGGAGTCCAGGAAGCTCAGAGAGTCCCAAAGAAGTTGGGCCCAAAGAGTAACACACCAAGACATATCTTAATTAAATTACCCAATGTTAAAGATAAGGAGAGAATCTTCGAAGCAGCAAGAGAAAAGGAGACAGTTACCTGCAAAGGAGTTCCATTAGACTGTCAGCTGATTTCTCTCGAAAGAAACCTTGGAGGCAAGAAGGAGTGGAAAGAAGTATTCCAAGTCATGAAAGGCACAGACTTACATCCAAGAGTATTCTGTCCAGCATAGCTATAATTTAAAATAGAAGGACAAATAGAGTGCTTCCCAGATAAAGTTAAAGGAGTTCATCACCAAGCCCTTATTATATGAAATGTTAGAGGACTAATCTAAGAAGAAGAAGGTCAAAACTATGAACAGTAAAATAACGACAAACTCACAACTCTCAACAACTGAACCTAAAAAAAATAAACTAAGCAAAGGAGAACAGGAACAGAATCACAGAAGTGGAGATCACACAGAGGGTTATCAGTGGGGGAATAGGAAGGGGAAAGATACAGAGAAAATGTAGCATAAATGGTAGGTAGAAAATAGACAGGGAGGTTAGGAATTGTATAGGAAATGGGAAGCCAAAGAACTTGTATGTACAACTGATGAACATGAACTAAGGAGGGGAGGAAATGCTGGTGGGAATGGGGTACCAGGCAGGAGAGAGATAAAGAGAGAAAAATGGGACAACTGTAATGGCATAATAAATCAAATATACTTAAAATAATAAAAATAAAGGAGCCCTGGCTGGCACTGGCTCAGTGGATTGATCACCTGACTGCAGAATGAAAGGTCACCAGTTTGATTCCCAAACTGGTTTGGACACATGCCTAGGTTGCAGACCAGGTCCCCCCTTGGGGGCATGCAACAGACAGCTGATCAATGTTTCTCTCCCTCTTTCTCCTTCCTTTACTCCTCTCTAAAAAAAAGGATAATAAGTAAATAAAGTCTTTTTTAAAATAATATTAAAAGAGTACTTTACAAACTAAACACACCCACAACTTCCAGTAGTGTCTGTCTGCACTCATGCACTTACCCCAAGTCCTCACTGTGTGCAGGCATGGGCCTGAGCAGTATAGTGAGAACAAAAGAAAATATCATCCCTGCCCTCAGGGGTGTATGTTCTAGTATAAAGAAGAAAAACATGCCTAGCACACTCTGAGAGAGAGGTGGAGGCTTTGGAGAAAAGAAAGCACAGGGAGATAGGGTCACTTCCGGGTCAGGGGCGTGGATCCTATCTGGGGCAGAGGCATCTGAGCAGAGACTGACCTGGTGAGAAGGAACCCAGAGGGTCAAGGAGAGAAGGAGCTTTTAAAAGGAGGAACAGCAACATAAGTGACTGAGTTCCAAGTGAGTGTGCCATGTTTCAGGGTGTCCCATAAGACATAGTTTGGGTCATAGCTATAGCCACCATGAGAAATATGCGATGAATTTTGAGATTAGTAACCCCAGAATTTGGGGTGGACCTTTGTGGCATGTAAGGAAAATGCTGGATCAAGGCTTCCTGTTGTGTCTTTTGCTGCAGAAGAGGGAGAGCATATTGGAGGAAGAAGTCAGAATCAGCTGCAGACATGTTAGTGTTAAGGTGCCCGTTGATACTCTAGAGGAGTTGTGAAAGCCTGTGGCCCTCACAGGTGTGCTCAGGAGGTTGTGTGGGGCTGGCATCCAGAGTCGGGGGTTTAGCGTGACTTGCTCAGTGTCCGCACTTGTACCAGGCAAGTGTGCTTCACCAGGAGCTCTCCTACTCAGCCAGCCTTTGAAGGGCTGGCTGGATTTAGCAGAAATTCTGCTTTGTTTTTTAAAGAGTTTGTTTGTTTGTTTGTTTGTTTGTTTGTTTGTTTGTTTGTTTGTTTGAACGAGGGGAAGGAAAAGAGAAAGAAAGTGAGAGAAACATCCAATGTGTTGGTGCCTTTCACATGTCCTTCACTGGGGACCTGGCCTGAAACCCAGGCATGTGCCCTGACTGAGAACGGAACCGGTGACCCTTTGATTTGCAGGCCCGCTCTCAATCCACTGAGCCACACCAGCCAGGGCAGAAATTCACTTTTATTGGGAGAGAGATCAGAGCTGGCCTGTGAACCCCAAGGTCCCTATGTGTGTCTGCCAATGCCAGACACCTCTGGATGGGAGGTGGCCTGAATCAGAATGTGCGTCTGGATGAAGGACTGACCAGGTTACTGCAGAGGGAAGAGAGTCTGCTGTGATGGTGGAGATTCCATAGAGAGGGACTCGGCAGGCAAGGGTTGGGGGCAATTCAGGCCCCAGCTGTGAGTCCTGTTCAAGGATGACATGTCTGCCTGTGGCCTGGCGGGAAGTACTTTCTGGGAGATGGAAATAGACAAGGGCTGACTCTCTTTGTTGACCATGGGTTTGCATGTGGTAGAGAGAGCAGGACGTGGAGACAAAGGACAGAGGCACTGTTTAGTGTGCCCAGTTCACAACTAAGCATTCTCTTAGTTACAGACAGCACTTCTGATTGAAAGCTGCTTTGCCATTAAAAGTGATCTTTAATGGGGTAAATGAGGAAATGCTTGCTATAACGGGAAAGAAACAGGATGCAGCCTCAATTCGTATGTAATCTCAACTTTGTGAAGAAAAATACACAAAGTAAATGTGCATGTATGCTGTTGCTTTGGTGACAAAAAAGTTATTTACCTATATTTTTTAAGCTGTGCAGAGAATCTGTTTATTTTGTAACTTAAAATATAGGCTTTATATTTTAGAATAAAGGCTTATGGAAAACTTGAGCAGATGGTACAGAGTTACTTATATTCCAGGACCAGTTTCTCCTGATGACATCTTAAATTGGTGTGCTGCACTGGTACAATTGCTGAACCAGTATTTGTACATCATTGTTAACCAGAGTCTGAAGTTGATTCAGTGTACTTAGTTTTTACCAGTGTCCTTTTTTTAAAAATATATTTTATTGATTATGCTATGACAGTTGTCCCATTTCCCCCCTTCATTTCCCTCCACCCTGCGTACCCTCTCTTACCCACATTCCAATCTCTGCCTCCTTTACTTCATGTCCATGGGTCATACATATGAGTTCTTTGGCTTCTACATTTCCTTTACTATTCTTAATGTCCCCCTGTCTATTTTCTACGTACCATTTATGCTAATTAATCTCTGTACCTTTTCCCCTTACCACCCCCTTCCGCTCCTGCACTGGTAACCCGCCATGTGATTTCCATTTCTGTGATTCTTAGACTTTTTTTTGTTTGGTTGGTTGTTAATAGCTGTGAGTTTGTTGTCATTTTACTGTTCATAGTTTTGATCTTTTTTTTTAGGTAAGTCCATTAAACATTTTATATAATAAGGGCTTGGTGATGATGAACTACTTTAACTTGACCTTATCTGGGAAGCACTTTATCTGCCCTTCCATTCTAAATGATAGCTTTGCTGGATAAAGTAATCTTGGATGTAGGCCCTTGCCTTTCATAACTTGGAATACTTCTTTCCAGCACCTTCTTGCCTGCAAGGTTTCTTTGGAGAAATCAGCTGATAGCCTTATGGGCACTCCTTTGTAGGTAACTCTCCTTTCCTCTTGCTTCTTTTAGGATTCTCTGTTTATATTTAATCTTGAGTAACTTAATGATGATGTGCCTTGCTGTGTTCCTCTTTGGGTCCACCTTCTTTGGGACTCTCTGGGCTTCCTAGAAATCTTTCCTTTTCCAGATTGGGGAAGTTCTTCATTATTTGTTCAAATAAGTTTTCAGTTTCTTGCTCTTCCTCTTCTATTTCTGGCACCTCTATGATGCAGATGTTGGAACGTTTAAAGGTGTCCCATAGGTTCCTGAGCCTCTCCTCAGTTTTTTCAGTTCTTGTTTTTTAATTCTGTTTTGGTTGACTATTTATTTCTTTCTGCTGGTCCACACCATTAATTTGAGTCCCATTTTCCTTCCTGTCACTGTTGGTGCCCTGTATATTTTCCTTTATTTTACTTTTCATACCCTTCAATTTTTCCTCTAATTTGTGGCCATATTCAGCCAGTTCTGTGAGCATCCTGATTACCAGTGTTTTGAACTGTGCATCTGATAGGTTGGCTATCTCTTCGTTGCTTAGTTGTATTTTTTTCTGGAGATTTGATCTGTTCTTTAATTTGGACCATTTCTTTTCTTTTTTTACAAGTACAGTTTTCTATTTCTCCCATCCCAGCCCACCCCGCCCCGTGCTTCCCATCTCCCTCCCATTTCCACCCCCCTTAGTTCTTGTCCTTGTGTCCTTCATACTTGTTTCTCCAAATCCCTCCCCATTTTTCCCCTTAAATTCCCTCCCCTCTCCCCCCTGGTCACTGTCTGGGCCATTTCTTTTTTTTCGTCTTGGCACACCTGTTATGTAGTAGTGGGCAGAGCCTTAGGTTTTCACCAGGGTGGGGCAAACCACATTGCTATGATGTGATGCTGTATGTTGGGGAAGGGTTCGATAGGGAACAGTGCCACTTGCTCTGCTCTCTGCCAGTTTTCAGTCACTTCCCCTGCTACCCACAATCAAATTGGGCCCTTCTGGTGCTGATTTCCAGGTTGGGTGGGTTTGTATACGTTCTAGGACACTGTGAGTCTCTCCACCGAACTGTCCTGTGAGGCCGGGAGTTTATCCTGCCACCTCAACCCTCACAGGTTTTTATAGTCAGAGCTTTTGAGGCTTTATTTCCCCACACTGGAACCCTGGGTTGCACAGTTCGTCTCGCTCCCCAGTTGTTTCTCTCCATTTATCTGCACACGAATGTGGGACTTCCGGTTTTGCCAGCTGCCACCTCACCCAGTCCGCCAGCCAGCACTTTGCTGCGAGTCCTCTCCTCTAGGCTGTCTGTCTCCATTCCTCCTACCTGTCTGGATAAATGTGTCTTCTTTAACTCCTTGGTTGTCAGACTTCTATATAGTTTGCTTTTCTGTCGGTTCTGGTTGTTTTTTGTTTTTGAGTTTGTTGTTGGTTTTTTTTGCTTGTCCAAGGAGGTAGTGTGTCTACCTATGCTTTCATCTTGGCCAGAAGTCTTACCAGTGTCCTTTTCCAATCTTGGTCCACATTACAGTCACTTGTCAAGACTCCTCAGGCCCTTCTGGCTCTTTCTCAGATGTGACTTAGTGCTGGTGGTGGTGGTGGTGGTGGTGGTGGTGGTGGAGTGCAACTCAACTTCCCCGAGAGTAGCACTCCTTTTAGCACCCAGAGAGAGGGGGAGGGTATTTCTCTTTCTTCCTCTCCCTCTCCCCCCTTCTCTCCCTCCCTCCCCTTTTCCTCCCGCTTCCTTTCTGTCCTCTCTCTCCCTCCCCTTGTTATAAATGAAGTTCTTTGGGCAGACCAAGTAAGCATTCACCTTGAAACCTAAATAAGAGCTTGAGTTCTTTCCAGAGTAGGAAAGTTTTAACTAAGCCGCAGAACCCCTCAGACTTAAGCCATTTGCAGCAGTGATGGTGGGTTTCAGGCCTGAGTGTGCCTGGGCAACGGGAGCAGCGTCAGGGAGGTGTCCTGCCCTGCTATGGCCTTGCTTGGTACTTGGATGAGCCACTTTCAAGTTCTTGCTCCTAACGATGCAGTCACTTCTTCATTAGCACCTTTCCTGTGTCTCCTAAACATGGTGGGTATTTGAAGCTTTTGTGAGGCATAGAATGAGCCACTGAACATGCAGGATATACCATGGAGCTGCAGGTATCCAGTGGAATGGTGTGGAACAGTGAAAAATTACTTTCTTTTCCTCAGTCGTTGGATTCCAAACTAGCATCCCAGGTGTATCCTTCCTTCAAGAAGTATGCGATCTGTGTCCCTTGTGGCTCAGGCAGTGCTTGCTTTGTATTTATGTGTCAGCAGTGTGCCCGCTAAGTTTCAGCTGAGTACACAGTCCCTACTTCCATCCTCACCACCTTTACTCCAGCAGTTTTCTCTGAAAGCAGCAGTGTGTTTACAGTCCATGCAGGCGGGGGTCTGCCCAGTGGTCTCCAGCCTCAGGCTGGGCTTCCTGCAGTCCCCAGGGCCAGTGGCTGGGAGTCTCAGCTGGATACTGGTCCCAGAGGAGGAGGCTGGGCTTATCTGACACCTTCGCATTTTATTGCAGGGCAGCCAGGGTGACAGTAAGAATGCCAAGAAAAAGAACAACAAGAAAACCAACAAGAATAAAAGCAGTATCAGCAGGGCCAACAAAAAGAAGCCCAGTATGCCCAATGTGTCCAATGACTTGTCTCAGAAGCTCTACGCCACCATGGAGAAGCACAAAGAGGTGAGATGCGGGGCAGGCCACAGAGCCTGGCATTTGTGCCCCTGTGGGCCGAGATACAGGAGGGGGTTTACTGAGAAACCACAGCCCTGCCCCTGGCCAAGAGGAGGGTGAAAGCATGGTGGCACTCTTTCTGGTGCTTTCTACTGTGCTGTGCGGGGTGGGACTAGCCCCTAGAAGGCAGAGGAACTGGCTGGTTGGGTAACACCACACAGTGCATTACCAAGTCGGTTTATTCCCAGGGAGTTGGGCCTTTGACACACCTGGACAGCACGTGTCAGGCTCAACACAGTCTCAGTTTTGTAGGCTGGGATAATCCTGGGTCCTCCAGGGCCAGACCTCCTTGGCACTGCTCTCTGTAGGGTGACAGTCTCCTACTGTTCTTCCTGCAGGTCTTCTTTGTGATCCACCTCCACGCTGGGCCTGTCATCAACACACTGCCCCCTATTGTTGACCCTGATCCCCTGCTTAGCTGTGACCTCATGGATGGGCGCGATGCCTTCCTCACCCTTGCCAGGGACAAGCACTGGGAGTTCTCCTCCCTGCGGCGTTCCAAGTGGTCCACGCTGTGCATGCTGGTGGAATTGCACACCCAGGGCCAAGACCGTTTTGTCTACACCTGCAACGAGTGCAAGCACCATGTGGAGACACGCTGGCACTGCACTGTGTGCGAGGTAGGCCCATACCTCCCTCCCTGTGTCTCCGTTCTGACAGAACTTCTGGCAGACCTATGTGGTCCACGAGTCTGGGGCACCCTTGGCTTCTCCCCAGTCCTCTTCAGTCTATGCGTTCACATTTTAAGTTGAACTGTTAGACAGTTGGCATTTCCTGGTGGTGGTGGGAGAATGGCCTGGTCCTCTCAGGGCACTGTTAGTTGTAAGATTGTTATTTTAGAGTTCACAAACAGGAGGATCTAACTCTGTGGGTTGGGTTTCTGCTCTGTGCCCACACTAGGCTCAACAGCAGACGTTCAAGGTAAGAAGAAGCCAGTCTCCCTTCCCAGAGTGTTGTCTGGTCCTGATGAAACTGGCAGTGGGCCACTGACATGTGTCCAGGGCACAGTTGGCCCCTCGGCAGGACAGGCTGGTCTTCCTGGGAGTCAGCACTCACTGACTCATTCGGGATGAGGAGACCATCACAAGCACTTGTTATTTTATTTCCTGTGTGTTCTTAACCCCAGTTCTGTTTCTGTGTCAGGCACACCCACAGGCCTCGTGGTGCTACAGCAGGAGTGTGGAGAGAGTGGGAGAGGCACTGGCAGTGCTTTGGTCCCACCAGAACTCTGCCTGGTTCCCCTTCCTTGTTGTCAGCCTGGGTCCCTGTGTTTGGAGGTCTGGTGACCCTTCTCCCCCTTGTCCTGGTTGGGACTTTCTGGCTATGCCACTCTGGTTCCTCCCTGTAGAGGTTTTGGCCCTTGTTTGAAGGGGCGGAGTCTGTCACTTGCATAGCTAGGTCCCTCACCTGGGGTGAATCAGACTATTGTGGGCCCTCTACCACCCCCTGCAGACAGTCACAGACTTTTACCCAGTCCTCACCTCTCCTGCCATTGTGGGCAACTGGGCTGGTCCCTACAGTCATGGGCCCCACAGGAATTTCTCGTGATCTCTGAGGAGGAGAGTAGGGCCTTTGTAATGCCCTCATCTTATGTTTTCTTTCTTCAGCCTTTTCTTGTTTTCCCTCTCATTTTCTACTGCTGGGATATTCATGTCGGTTCTGTGAAAAGGTTATCAGTCCTGGCCATAGGGCTCTGTTCTCCGCTCTAGAACCTGTTGTCTCAATCTCCAGATGTAGGTAGCTTTTAAAAACCTGGGGCAGGGGCATTTTGTCACAGTGGTTTGAACGCAGGGCCTTCCTTCTGGTGAAGGCCTTTCAACCCCAGTAGCATCCCTGAAGAGTGGAGGGCCAGTCTCTGGGAAGTCAGGTCTGTGGTGCTTTAGATGCTCATGTGGTGCTTGGGAGGAAATGGGTACCACAGCAGTCATTCCTTCACTGCCAGGCTTCCTACGCCAGGCATCGGGGCTGTGTGCCATTCCCTGGGTGCAAAGGAAGGAAGGAAAGGGGGACCAGTGTCGAGCCTGTGTACCTGCTCACACAGTGTTAGATAGCAGCCTGGGAAGGGCCAGGGGTCCCCTGGAAGAGGACAGGGTGAGGGTGAATAGATGGATCGTGTGGTCTTTGGAGCCTTCTGTGCTGTGGAGGAATTCTTAGAAGTGAAGGTTCCAGTGGGTGGCCATCATGTGTGGTCACTCTGGGCTGCATGCTGATGCTGGTCTATCCCCTTTCCTTATCCACAGGACTATGACCTTTGTATCAACTGCTACAACACAAAGAGCCACACCCACAAGATGGTGAAGTGGGGGCTGGGACTAGACGACGAGGGTGGAAGCCAGGGTGAGCCGCAGTCCAAGAGCCCACAGGAGTCACGGCGCCTGAGCATCCAGCGCTGTATCCAGTCCCTGGTGCACGCCTGCCAGTGCCGCAACGCCAACTGCTCACTGCCATCCTGCCAGAAGATGAAGCGGGTTGTGCAGCACACCAAGGGCTGTAAGCGCAAGACCAATGGAGGCTGCCCAGTGTGCAAGCAGCTCATTGCCCTTTGCTGCTACCATGCCAAACACTGCCAAGAAAACAAATGCCCCGTACCCTTCTGCCTCAACATCAAACACAAGCTCCGTCAGCAGCAGATCCAGCATCGCCTGCAGCAAGCACAGCTCATGCGCCGGCGGATGGCCACCATGAACACCCGCAACGTGCCTCAGCAGAGTCTGCCTTCCCCTACCTCAGCACCACCCGGGACCCCCACGCAGCAGCCCAGCACACCCCAGACACCGCAGCCCCCCACCCAGCCTCAGCCCTCACCTGTGAGCATGTCACCAGCTGGCTTCTCCAGTGTAGCTCGAACTCAGCCTCCTACCACAGTGTCTACTGGGAAGCCCACCAACCAAGTGCCGGCTCCGCCACCGCCTGCCCAGCCACCACCTGCAGCAGTAGAGGCGGCCCGGCAGATTGAACGTGAGGCCCAGCAACAGCAGCACCTCTACCGAGTGAACATTAACAATGGCATGCCCCCAGGGCGCACAGGCATGGTGACCCCGGTGAGCCAGATGGCCCCTGTGGGCCTGAATGTGCCCCGACCCAACCAGGTCAGTGGGCCTGTCATGCCAAACCTGCCCCCTGGGCAGTGGCAGCAGGCGCCCCTCCCCCAGCAGCAGCCGATGCCAGGCATGCCCAGGCCTGTGATGTCCATGCAGGCCCAACCAGCTGTGGCCGGACCTCGGATGCCCAATGTGCAGCCACCTCGGAGCATCTCGCCTGGTGCCCTGCAGGACCTGCTGCGGACCCTGAAGTCTCCCAGCTCCCCGCAGCAGCAACAGCAGGTGCTCAACATCCTCAAGTCAAACCCTCAGCTGATGGCAGCTTTCATCAAACAGCGTACAGCCAAGTACGTGGCCAGTCAGCCTGGCCTGCAGCCCCAGCCCGGCCTGCAGCCCCAGCCCGGCCTCCAGGCCCAGCCCAGTCTACACCAGCAGCCCAGCCTGCAGAATCTGAACACCATGCAAGCCGGTGGGCCACGGCCCGGCGTGCCTCCGCAGCAACAGGCAATAGGAGGTCTGAACCCTCAAGGCCAGGCACTGAACATCATGAACCCAGGGCACAACCCCAGCATGGCGAGTATGAACCCACAGTACAGAGAGATGCTGCGGAGGCAGCTATTGCAACAGCAGCAGCAGCAGCAGCAGCAACAGCAGGGTAGTGCTAGCATGGCTGCAGGCATGGCAGGACACGGCCAGTTCCAGCAGCCTCAAGGACCTGGAGGTTACCCCCCAGCCATGCAGCAGCAGCGGATGCAGCAACACCTGCCCATGCAGGGCAGCTCCATGGGTCAGATGGCAGCTCAGATGGGACAGCTTGGCCAGATGGGGCAGCCTGGGCTGGGCACAGACAGCTCCCCAAACATCCAGCAAGCCCTGCAGCAGCGGATTCTGCAACAGCAGCAGATGAAGCAGCAGATTGGGTCCCCAGGCCAGCCAAACCCTATGAGCCCCCAGCAGCACATGCTCTCAGGACAGCCACAGGCCTCGCACCTCCCTGGCCAGCAGATGGCCACATCCCTTAGTAGCCAGGTGCGGTCTCCGGCCCCTGTCCAGTCTCCACGGCCCCAGTCCCAGCCTCCACATTCCAGCCCGTCACCACGGATACAGCCCCAGCCTTCACCACACCACGTCTCGCCCCAGACTGGTTCGCCCCACCCAGGACTTGCAGTCACCATGGCCAGCTCCATAGATCAGGGACATTTGGGGAACCCCGAACAGAGTGCAATGCTACCACAGCTGAATACCCCCAACAGGAGTGCGTTGTCCAGTGAGCTGTCCCTGGTTGGTGACACCACAGGAGACACCCTAGAAAAGTTTGTGGAGGGTTTGTAGCATTGTGAGAGCATCACTTTTTTTCCTTTCATGTTCTTGGACCTTTTGTACTGAAATCCAAGCATCTAGGCTCTTTTTATTCCTAGATGGAACTGCTACTTCCAAGCCATGGAAGGGTAGATTGCTGTTTAAAGAAACAATACAAAGAATATATTTTTTTGTTAAAAACCAGTTGATTTAAATATCTGGTCTCGCTCTCTCTCTCTCTCTCTCTCTCTCTGTTTTTATTTTATTTTATTTTTTTGTTTTGGGGGGAGGGGGGTTTTGTTTGGATTTTTTGTCATTGCTGGTGACTCATGCCTTTTTTTAATGGGAAAAACAAGTTCATTATATTCATATTTTTTATTTGTATTTTCAAGACTTTAAACATTTATGTTTAAAAGTGAGAAGAAAAATAATATTCAGAAACTGATTCCTGAAATAATGCAAGCTTATAATGTATCCCAACAACTTTCTGACGTTGCGGGAAGATTTTTTCTATTGTGAACTCTGTGGGCGTTCTCCAAGTATTACCCCTGGACGATAATAGGAATTGGCTACTGTGTGCACACATGTACACACCCACACACACCTATACATACTGGCTTAAGCCAAACTCTTGTCTTGCAGATGTAGAAATTGTTGCTTTGTTTCTCTGATAAAACTGGTTTTAGACAAAAAATAGGGATGATCACTCTCTTAGACCATGCTAATGTTAATAGAGAAGAGCATTCTTTTCTTTCTTCTATGTGAAACTTGAAATGAGGAAAAGCAATTCTAGTGTAAATCATGCAAGTGCTATAATTACTATAAATAAGAAAATTCAAGAAGATTCAATCACTGTATAGAATGGTAAAGTACCAACTCATTTCTTATATCATATTGTTAAATAAACTGTGTGCAACAGACAAAAAGGGTGGTCCTTCTTGAATTCATGTATATGGTATTAACACTTAGTGTTCGGGGTTTTTTGTTATGAAAATGCTGTTTTCAACATTGTATTTGGACTATGCATGTGTTTTTTTCCCCATTGTATATAAAGTACTGCTTAAAATTGATATAAATTACTGAAGTTTTTAACATGTATTCTGTTCTTTAAGATCCCTGTAAGAATGTTTAAGGTTTTTATTTATTTATATATATTTTTGAAGTCTGTTCTTTGTAAGACAGGGTTCTGGTTGTTTGCTTGTAGAGGAGAGGCAGCGGCCAAAGTCATAGTCATCATACAGGTGGCGACCAGGCTTAGCCAAGACGTGGAAGGTTCTCTTTCTAGTGATTGAGGTGGTCAGCTCAGTGATGGCTGCACACATTCAATGCTCACCAGGGAACTTCACCCACAAAGTTAGGAACACAGATGGGTCAGAGAAAGTACTTTGCCCCTCTTCCACTGCCCCTGTCTCAGCCACCACACCCCAAGCAGTCACAGTAGGGAGGGTTCCTGTACTTGTTTTCAGTCTTCCCACCCACTCTCCTTCCTGTGTAGCAATTCCAGAATTAATGCAAAGGGTGCTCCAGGGACCTGAGGTGCTTCCTGGCCTCCCTCTGAAACTCTCCGTTCAGTAGGGGAGGATGCCACCATACAGTATGTCTCGCCACGGCCTCCAACTCTGGACTGGGCAGAAGGAGCTTTGGCCCTTCATATCCCACCCTCTAGAAACAGCGAAGTGCTACCTTGGAGGCTGCTGAGGGGAAACGATGGGGGGGCAGGGGGGGGCTGTGGTCACCAGCCCTGCTATGGTAAGACTAGGCCTCCGGCTTCCAGGGACACTTGCACCTAGTCCCACCCCTCCCCTCTGCATCCAGTTTCAGGTGCCCTTACTGAAGGGGTCACACTTGAGTTCTTAAATGTAAAAGTCACATCTTGAGAACAGGACCACTGCCGGGGCAGTTGGAGTTAGTCCTCGAGACTGTGCCCCCTCCCAGAGCACTGGTTAGCTGAGTTGTGTCTCTCATCCCTTGTCCCCCAACCAGAGAGTGGACTAGATAAGGAGTTGTGTTAAACTTAGAAATCACGGCCCAAATGGTTTCCCTTTTGGCCCAATATTCACAGAAATATTTCCAGAACACTTGATACAGGGATCTAAAGTGAGGAAACTTTCTTCAGAAATTTGTTTTAGCACTGAGCTTACTTAGAATCTTGTAGATAACTAAGCCAAGTAAGAATAAGGCTATCTAGCACCCCTAAACATCCATCTATCTACACCCTTTCCAAAAGGGAAAGCAAAGACGTGACTCTCTAGGGGCCATCTCGGCCATCCCTGCTCAGCAGCTTGCCCACTTCTCACACCCACGATGCTCCTCCCGTGATTGGAAAGCCCTGACCCAATGTTCAGACAAGAAGGGGTGAGCTCTCTGGGGCCCTGGAGGGTCAGGTCCAGGCCCAAAGTCCAGATGTGCAGCCCTGTAACAGTGGCAGGCATCTTTTTCAGGTGATTCTGGAGTCCGAAACTGTACTGACGTCGTCTTGGAGTCCATGTCCCTGCAATCCAGATGCCAAAGGATGCAGCTGAGAGTGGTGTGTGGTTGCCCATCCTGCACTTGGCAGATGGAAGTTTCTGGAAAAGCTGGAAAGCCTGGATGCTGTGTCTCAATGCTGTATGCTTAGAAGGAGAACACAAAAGACATATATTTGTGATCAAAAGAGGAAACTTGAAATGTGCTGGTGTTTATAATAAAAGCTGGTAAAACTGCTTGGATTCAAAGATGGTTCCAGTTGGCTAACAATCCTCAGAAGTAGTTTAACAGCTAGCTAGTCAGCGTAAAACTGAAAGGCATTGTTGAGGTTGTCTAGTGCATGTGTTTGATGATGTCTCTGAAGATTCAGCATGTTAAAAGCAGGAATTGGATGCAGCCTCTGAGATCTCTGGCTGAAGACACAACTTTGTTTTGATTACTATAAAATGAAACTTCATTTAGGCCAAAAAGAGTTTTTAGCACTACATGGGAAGATGGGTTACTCTGAAGAAATAAGAAAGCACTTTAATGAAGGAGTTGAGCTCTGGGAGGTAGCCATTGTGCCAGCAGGAAGTTCAGCGAACAACAGTGCTGGGAAGTAAACACTGCAGCGGCGCCCCTGCAGCAGATGGATATGCAGGAGCACGTAGACAAAGCCCACTTGGGACCGGAAAGCCACATTATACCTTCCCAGAATGTCCCATGTTCATTCCATGCATGACTCGAGTACGTTTATTGTGCAAAGTTAAGAGTAGGGGAGAGTTAATTATATTGGAGTGATTGTAGCACCCAGGCTAACAGGCAAGGCCAAGGAAATTTGGATAAGTAAAGGAGGCAAAGGGTGTTTCCAACGTCTCACGCCTTTTCTAGAGGATTTACTAGTTTTTCCTGACCATGATATCACTGGATTACTTAGCTGAAAAATGCGAAGGGTGCTGACAGCTTAGAACACCTTAGTTAAGGAAATGGTGAAGATACGGATGAGTGGATCTGGGGAGACTAGAGCGAGAGATCTGACTATAGGAAGCAGGGGACCTGCGGCTTCCACGCAGCTGAGGCATTGGGAATCAGGACCGACAGTGTGGCAGTGGCACCAGGGCCTTGGCCTCCAAGTGAACTCTAAACTCTGCTTTCTGTCCGAATAGAAGATAATCATATGGGGTAACAAGTGCTGTGTTTCTTTTTTTAAGATTAGAAGGGAAGGGAGAAAGTGGGAGAGAAACATCAGTGTGAGAGAGAAGCAACAATGGGTTGTCTCCTGCACGTGCCCCAGGCACGTGAAATGAACGTGTGTGTCTGGCCGCACGTGCCACCAGCACGAGGCGAGCCACAAGTGCTATTTAAATGCATTATCAACTCCTTGGCCCTGGCCATGAGGTGGGAGAATGGAGGCAGTAACTTGCCTGAGTTCATGGGCAGCGAGGGCAGGCATGGGCCCGAGCCATGTCCCAGTGCCCGAAAGTAGCTTTTCCTCCTAGCCCCGAAAACTGCCCTATGTGCCTGCCTCCCTTCCTTATTCCACAGATTCACCTTGAACCCATTTTTGGAGGTACCGTGGGGGAAATGGGAATGTTATAATACATTGTAATCCCTCAAAAGTTACAGGCAATAAATGGTAACTAAATCCTTACAAAAGACCACGTGGGACTCAGTCTGCCTGTGTCTGGTGCCCACTGGGTGACTGTGGCATCGCAGAGAAAGAAATGCTGACAGTGCTGGTCAGCCCTAGTGCCCAGAGCTTTAAACTCCCAGTGTGGATGATGGACCCACCTCCCACCCAACACTTGGAGAGGGTTAAATGACCACAACGGGCCATGTCATCTGATCCTGGGTGCCCAGGGATCTGTATAGGCAAATCGATGAAGGTCAAACTAAAGGATCCTCAAGGAAGGAAATGAAGTTTAGAGTGTTCCAAGTGAGGGCGACGACTCCACGTCCACAAGTCCTTCAGGAACATGCCAGGCCAGAGAAGACATCATTAGAAAGGACGGTGAGAGGTGCGCCCAGGCTCCTGCACTTGGGCATGTTCCCCTTCTGCCAGAACGAGCAAGGCCTCGGGGCTCCCTGTGCCAGCATCCTTCCTGGCCTCTGTGATGCACCCAGGACCCCTCACATCAGTGTACACATTGAGGGCCCACAGAAGGCGGTACTTTTTTTCCACACAGAGTGGCAGGAGGTTTACTGATGAAGAGAGTCTTGGGGACCAGATGCTGGCATCGTGTCTGCGCTCCCAGAGCTAGGAGATAGAGAGAAAGGAGCAGGGAAGTGAAGTAGCCAGGGCCCATACAGGAGGTGTTCAGAGTCAGGTTCGGCAGCCGGCACCGAGGTCATCCGTGAGAGGAAGAGCTCTGTCGGGAGAACCCTCTGAGTTTTGAGAGAGACCCGTCCTCACTTGGTACCGACCCTCTAGACACTTGATTTCAAGTAAGCAAGTTTTCTTGAGTTTGTTCACTCAAGCATCTATCGAGCAGATCCTAGGCTTTGAGATACAAACAACCCTTGGAGAATTCGCTCAACAGAGATAGACAACTGCTGGAGGAAGGTGCTAGATGGTGCTAGGGCTCACAGCCAGGGCATGGAACCCAGTTTGTGCTGGAAACAAGATGTCTTTTCATCGGGGTCAAGAATGACACAGTGCTCCGTAGTTCAGGGAGCACACACATCCTCCACACCGCCGTGTGGGCCTTAGGACAGCACTTCTCTGGCTGCAATGTGCATACGGATCATCTGGGATCTTTGCTAAAATCCTGATTCAGCAGGTATGGGGGGGTGGACAGACTGCATTTCCCAGTTTCTAACAAGCTCTCACCTGAAGCCACTGCTTCTGGTACTCTGTAGTTTGAAAAGCGAGGTAATAGGGGACCATGGTGAGGGGGAACCTCGATTTTGGAACTGCCTTCATCTCAGTGCTCATGATCAACATGGGTTTAGGGAGAAGGGGTTTTGGTCAAGTGGTTCTTCAGCCTCCTTCACAGCATTTGTTCTGAACTGGAACCCCCTGTTCCCTTTGTCTTCAGGGCCTCCTGCCCTCCTCAAATCCCTGAATAAGAATGTGGCAGGACCACCTGGCTGGTGTAGCTCAGTGGATTGAGCACAGGCCTGTGAACCAGATGATCACGGTTCAATTCCCAGTCAGGGCACGTGCCTGGGTTGCAGGCCAGTTCCCAGCAGGGGACCCACAAGATGCAACCATACATTGATATTCTCTCCCTCTCTCCTTCCCTTCCCATCTAAAGATAAATAATTAAAATCTAAAAAAAAAAAAAAGTGTGGCAGGACCACAGGCAGCCTGAGGTCCTCTGAACAGGACAGGAGTCGGGCAGAACCCAGGCTGCAAATAGCCCCACGGGACTTAAAACCCTGAATTACCTATAGTGTCTAATGTTTTGTTTGCCCTGGGACAGAGGAGCAGGGAGCATCCTGACTGCGAAGTGCATTTGTAAAAATGCAGATTGTGAGGAAAATAAGAGAGTTGCCCTGGCTGGTGTGGCTCAGTGGATTGTGTGCAGGTCTGCGAACCAAAGGGTTGCTGGTTTGATTCCCAGTTGGGGCACATGCCTGGGTTGTGGGACAGGTGAGGGGCAACCAACACATTGATGTTTCTCTCCATCTCTTTCTCTTTCCCTCCCCCCCCAAATAAATAAATAAAATCTTTAAGAGAGAGAGAGAGAGAGAGAGAGAGAGAGAGAGAGAGTCATATCTTGCTTTTCCAAAGAAACGCGAGGGGAATCTCACCCCAGCCAGCCTTCTGGGTGATAGGACTCTGCAGGGAAAAGTTCGGGTCAGTCATATCCTTCCTGTTTCCCGAACTGTAGACGCAGCAGCCACCACTTAGAGAGACCTGGCTGACACTGATGCACCACAGCGTCATCTGCCCCATGTTCGGCGGGTGTTCACACCTTCAGGGAAAACATAAGTGGTCTGCATTTTCACCCTGACCTTGATATACCCCACTGGAGCAGAAAATCCCGACAGGACCATCTTCATACCTGAGGAGACATGGTCTTGGCAAAGAAAACTCTGTGGACACCACCCACCTGCTGGGGCCTGATGCCAGACACTGCTTATGATGCCACGTGGGGAGATAGGGCCTCTGGCTGGAGTGGAGGCCCATGAACCCAGGCAAAAGGTCAATCCTTGAGAGAAGCAAGACTTCATCAGCACAGACATTGAAAGAGGGGCCCTGCAACCACCAGGAAACCATGTTGAACAGGGAAAGCAGCGGGCCAGGCCTTCCCAGGCAGTCTCTCTGCTCCCTCCAGTTGTTGGAGTGAGAATGGTGGCTGTGGGAATTACAGGGCCATTGGCTCTGGCCAAACACCCACATGCACATGCATGAACGCCCACACAGAATGAAGGTGCTTTTTCACCCTGTAGAGTCTCTCAGACCAAACCAATTCTCACTTGTCTTCTCTTAAGCAATACACACAACAGGCTTGAGATTTGGCAGGCATTTTTTCTTCCAATGCCTCATCCGTAAGCTGAGAAAAAATGGTGGTCTGGTCTGAGCTCTTTGCCAGGACAGAAGGTATCTTTTAAACACACCATCATGGCCAGTTCACTGAGTGGTATCCCCCAGCAGAAGCTTTTAGAGAGGGAAGTCAGCAACATTTAGAGAAGGAACAGCAAACTTATGCTGGCCGCAGTGGTGGTGGTGAGAAGACCTAGGGGGCCTCTCCCTTTACCTCCCCCCCCCTTCTGCTTCTCTGCTCTCCCTAAGCTAGTCTGCAGCCTCCATCAACTCAAGTACATCTGCATCTAATTATTTTTTCCTTCTTCCATATTCCTTGTGTGCATAGGGGCAGAAACCTGCCCGTGACCCCATCAAGACTTGACTTGGATCCCTGATCACCCTAAAAAGCCACAGTTCCCTGGGCTACCAGAGGACATGGTATCACAAGGGTCTGTGGCTGAGGATATGTCTCTGAAGGCCACAGGACAAGACTGGACAGAAGTCCCTGGTAAGTGTGTCTGGAACCTGGTAGATTTGCCCTCCACAGAACCTGGGTCCTGCCTGTCTTGGCAAAGTACCTCATCCTTAACTGAAGCCTGGGCTTCCCTGTTCCCTTGGCCAAATCCCACTGCTCCTTTCTGAAATAAAAAGGTTCCCCAAGCTAAATCTATTGCCCCTTAGATCAATGTGTCAGGTCTTACACAAGATGATTCTCTTTTCTTTTTTTTTTTTTAAAGACTTTATTTATTTGTTTTCAGAGAAAAGGGAAGTGAGGAGAGAGGGGGAGAAACATTGATTGGTTGCCTGTCTCACACCCCAACTGGAGACCTGGCCCGCAGCCCAGGCATGTGCCCTACCTGGGAATCAAACCTGCAGCTTTTCAGTTTGCAGGCCCATGCTCAATCCACTGAGCATTATCAGCCAGGGCAATATGGTTTTCTGAGTGGAGTGAACAATGAATGAAATGTGACACTGGGACCCCTTAATACCCCCAGAGTAGCTGCAGTGACATCCAAAAATGGCTATGCCTGGGTCTGGCTTGGTATGCCTTGGTGTGTCTGGTGTGGTGAGGTAGTGAGAGAGGCAGAGGGTAGATTATGCAGGACCTGGAGGGGTTTGGAATTGATTGTAAGTGTGAAGGGAAACTACTGGAGGACCCTGACTGAGGACTGTATGATCCAGTTGGGTGAGAGGATGGAGGAGGGAGGGCTGCGGCTGATGTCTTTTAGGTGGGACAAGTTCCTGGTCTTTCCTTCAAATCTGCCCGCCTTTTAAACCTTCTCAGTTCCTTAAGCCTGGCACTTGGGGGTTCCAGGACTTCCACCTGGACGCGTTCTGACACGTCCCCTCCACACCCCTCTGAGTGCTCTATACTTTGCTGCTCCCGTCACAGTCTCTAGTTATCCTGTTTTTGTACAATTATTTGATTGTGGCAGTGAGTCTTTTTTAAAAAAATTTTTAAGGAAGAAACAACTTCTATAAAACAACTTGGATGTGGAGAGGAAGAAAAGTGGAACTAAGGGACTTAAGTGACCACACTTTTTTCCAAGAAAAAATTTTGGGGGCAGTGAGTCTTTAGTGTGCCTCAGAATCATTTGGAGGAGCTGCCTGGAAAATACTTTGGAGAATCTGTATTTTACCTGGCTTGTTACTGTGATAAACGGAGGCTGTCTGAATCCCCAAATAGACTTGTATCTCCAGCAGGGTGAGAGAAATGGAATGAATGAATAGCCCAGTTTTGTTGGGAGTTGGCTGAGTTCACGTCTTGGTGTAGACAAGTCAAGCCTAAAATTCTCTTTCACTCTTTTTAGGTATGTGGCCATTCTTGGTTTGAAGAGTAGCTAGACTCCACAGACATTAACTTTCTGTCCTGTCCTTTTACACACCCCACCACTGGTGGGTGCGAACACTTGCCCAGTTTTAGGGACGCACAAGCTGAGGCCCAGTTGACTGAGGAGTATCCCCGCTGGCTCAGCGCTCAGCCCTTCGTCCTTGACAACGCAACACCAGGTCACGGAGGCCCGGCCTCCAGCCCTACAGTGGCCGGCGTTCCACCAGCTCCATCCCACATGCCAGCACAGGCAGCAGACGGGACAGCCCGGCGCAGACCGTGACGTCACCAAGTCGCGACCGAGGCCCCGCCTCCAGGCCTCCAGCGTGCGTGGTTTTACTGGGCGTTCGGGAGGAGGGATATGGCGCGTGAGCTGCGGGCTCTGCTGCTGTGGGGACGTCGCCTGCGTTTGTCGGCGCTGGCGGCCGCCCCGGGAGGTAAGGGCTGCCTAGCCAGGGTCGGGGATGCAGGAGCACCCCGAGACCTGGAGTCTGTAGTGTCCTCAGTGGAAAGCGCGGAGACTCAACCCTTTGCGCGGTATGGGGGACTAGGAGATTTATTTGCATAATGCACGTAGCGTAGCAAACGCCTAGCGCTTAGTCCCACAGGGTTAACGCTGTATGCTCAGGCGGTAACGCTTTTAAACTCTGGCTCAACCCTGGCTCGTGTGACTACAATTGGGGCTTCTCCTTGAGCCGGGGTGAGGCCCTGGGGCCTTGGGCTCCTCGCTCCTGCAATCAAGGGCTGTTTCGGGTACTGCAATCTGAGGGTGTGTGTGCTGTGCAAGGACGTCACTTGCTTGGTCACTTAAGTCCGTTAGTTGCGCTTTCTTTTCTCCCCGTGTCCAAGTGTTTTCTTCACGAATAGCCACTTCACTCACTTTTCCTCACATTAGCCACTTCAATGGACCCCGAGTGTCTGCTCCAGCAGTGAGGCAACACCGCAGCAAACTGGCACCCTGGGCCCTCTCTCAGCCTGGGCACTCGGTCAGCCCCTGAACTCGAGTCATTGACCACCTAGCCTGAGGGCATGGGATTGGTATGTGCTGAAATAAAGAATGACCATAATTTCTGCTCCTCATTTAAAAGTAACTGCTGGTGGGCGTGTTGCCTCACCTTTCAGGCTCTGTAAGGTTGCACACATTAATAGATGTGCCTAACTAACATTTTTATGTAAAAAAGCATTGTGCTACAGAATTTTTGTTTTAAAGCTCTCAGCGTGGCTTACACTTACTTTTGTCAGTAAGCACTGACAAAAGGTCTATGGTTTTCCAGGGCTGCGTATATCCTATTTTATAGTTGAATCATCATTTAATCAATATTGTCTTATTAATATACATTAAAATTATTTCCAGTGCTTCCATTCAAGATGGTGGGGTAGGCAGACATGGCTCGCCTTTTTACCCAATCACATCATAATTGCAACTAAAATATAGAACAACCATCACTCAGAACTGGCAGAAATCGAGTTGAATGGAAGTCTGACAATTATGGAAATAAAGAAACCACATCCATCCAGATTGGTAGGAGGGACACAGATAGGAACAGGCTGGTCCCTCACCCACATGTGGTGGATAAAAACAAAAATATGGCGGGGATATGTTGGGAGTGAGGGGTTGCAGCCCCACGCCAGGCCCCCAAGCCCAGGGTTCCCGTGTCAGGAAGATAAGTCTCCACAACTCTTGCCTACAAAAACCAGCAGGGAAGAGTTGGTGGAAGAAACTGCTGGAGCCCCAAGTAGTTCCTCTTAAAGAACCCACACACATGGACTCGCCTACTCAGACTCACTCTCTCTGCGCTCCAGCACCAGAGTAGCAGGTTGAAAGGTACCAGTGTTATACAGGGAGAAACTGAAGTGTCTGGCATCAAGGCAAGCAGAGACCATTGTCCCTTTTCTAAACCCTCTCCCCAAAGAGCTGGCAAGCTGGGGCCATATCTGAGACTCTATCAACCTGGCTAATGTTGTTTGGCCCTCGGAGATGCCCAGAGACTCAGCCCCACCTAGCTTCATACTCATGCTTCATAACTTCCTAAATCTTATCAAACAAGCAATTGCTGGCTTTAGCCCCAGGCCCAGCAAGAGCAGCAGCCAGCCTAGATTTCACAGCTTGGCTTCGCCTCAGAACTTTCAAGCCCAGCACAAGTAGCAGCCATCTCAGATTGCTTTACAACTCAGGCAGGGTGGCTCCAGGCAAAACACGGGTAGGGTCTGACCTTTGCCTGCCCCACTCAGGAAACCCCAGGGCCAGCACACCCAGTGGACAGCTACAGACCATGTCAGAGCACCCACTCACTCTGCCCCTGCACAGCTGATCCTCTGTGGAGGGTGGAAGTTGGTGGTCAGTGGTCACAGCCAGTCCTTGTAGCTGACTGGTCTGGGCAAATCCCCTCCTTTGATCTGTCAACAGCAGCCAAGTCCCAACTACAAGAGGAAGGTGCACTTCAGCCCATATGTAGGGCACACCTTGAGTACCCAGCTTGGGTGGTAGAGGAGGCCCTGCTACTGGACCCCACGGGACACCCGCTACATTAGGCCACACTATCAAGACACAGAGTCAGAGCAGCTCTACCTAATACATAGAAACAAACACAGGGAGGCTGCGGAAAGGAGGAGACAAACATGGCCCAAATGAAATGATGGATCAAAACTCCAGGAAAAGAGGTAAATGAAATGGAGATAAGCAATCTATTAGATGCAGAGTTCAAAACACTGGTTATAAGGATGCTCAGGGAACTTTGGGAGGACCTTAACAGCATAAAGAAGATTCAGTCAAAAGTGAAGGGTACACTAACTGAAATAAAGAATAATTTACAGGGAAGAAACAGTGGAGTGGATGAAGCTGAGAATAAGCTCAATGCTGTGGAACATAAAGAAGCAAAAAACAACCAATCAGAACAACAAGAAGAAAAAGTAATCCAAAAAAGTGAGGATAGTATAAGCAACGTTTGGGACAACTTCAAGAGATCCAACATTTGCATTTAGGCGTGCCAGAAGGAGAAGAGAAAGAACAAGAAATTGAAAATCTATTTGAAAAAATAGCGAAAGAAAACTTATCTAGTTTGGTAAAGGAAATAGACATGCAAGTCCAGGAAGCAGAGTGAGTCCCAAATAAGATAGATGCAAAGAGGCCCACTCCAAGACACATCATAAGTAAAATGGCAAAGTTTAAAGATAAAGAGAGAATCTTAAAAGCAGTGAGAGAAAAGCAGTTACCTACAGCAGAGGTCCCATATGGCTTTTAGCTGATTTCTCAAAAGAAACTTTGCAGGCCAGAAGGGATTGGCAAGAAATACTCCAAATCATGAAAAGCAGGACCTATAGCCAAGATTGTTCTACCCGGCAAAGCTAATAGAATTAAAGGGCAGATAAAGAGCTTCCCAGACAAAAAAATTAAAGGAGTTCATAATCGCTAAACCATTATATGAAATAATACCAGTGAGGGAAGAAAGTTCTCTCTTAAAGATGAGCCACTGCCCTGAGGAATCAACAACAGACTCAGTCTCGAAAAATAAATATGACCTGGCTAGTATAGCTCAGTGGATTGAGCGCGGGCCTGTGAACCAAAAGATTGCGGTTCGATTCCCCATCAGGGCAAATGCCTGGGTTGCAGGCCAGTTCCCAGCAGGGACCAGTTCCCAGCAGGGGATGCACCAGGAGAAACCATACATTGATATTTCTCTCCTCTCCTTCCCTTCCCTTCTAAAAATAAATAAATAAAGTTAAAAAAAAAGTAAATGTGATTGTGTTGTAAAGCAGACAGGCTAATGGATTGGTCATGTCATGTGGCTAGGTAACCATCGTGACCCCTACAGCCCCTGAGCCCCAATTCCTAATCTCTTGGGATGATCTCGTTCTGAAGATTTGATTTTACCAGGATGAGACATTAGTTAGCCACGATGGAACTGGTTGGTGCTCGAGTTAGTCTTAAAGCTTTTTCTGATCTGTGTGTGCTGGAACCTTTGCTGAAATCTTCTGCCTTGGAAAGAGAGTTGTAAAGGGTGAGGAGTCTGCTCCAAGCGCCAGAAAGGTCAGAAGAGTGAGGTTCCCTTCTTCGTTGGAGGGCTGAAGTACTGCAGATTCATTTCCCAAAATGAGCTACACCTGGACTGTGTCTGGTGGCAACCTCCCACTTAGTACTTTTATTCTTTTGTTTATTTTGCTTAGTCCCTCTGGTCTCATTTTGTTTGGGGTACATACTATTTAATTTCTACCCTTATACCTCTTGTGCCCCAGCCTTCACAAGAATTCAGGCAAATTTCTGGTGTTCCCAGGCTATGCTTTTTGGGATGAAGGAGTAGCATTAGCTGGGCAAATTGCACTTTCTCAGTGAGACAGCTAGTTATGCTGCTGATATGATGTGACAATATAGGTTTTGTTCCTTAACTTTGAATGGCATTGCCATCGGTATACATCATGGTGCTGGGGTGTGGGGCCCGCACCAGCAGAACACACATGGCTCTCTGCCCAGGAGGCACCAGGTGGGCCGTGGACACGCGGGCATGAGATGCTTGGTTGTGTGGGGGTGGGTGAGTTATCCCATCCACCTGTAAAAGATCAAACAACCCAAATGTAACAGATTAGCAAAGGCCTTGTTTAGTTGGCTGTAGCTATGACAAAAAAGAATCTCCAAGTGTTTTGTTACCTGTGGGCAAGAAAAGGAATGCAGTTTGAAGGAAGAGGGGAAAGTCAGGTTGATGAGAAAACAATGAAGGAAAATAAACATTTCTCACCCTCCCAGATGTCAAGCACCAGATCATAACCATGAACATAGGTGATCTCCATAAAGGAGATGTACTGAGACCAGCAGTCTCAGACCACAACACTGATTCTGGGTCAGTGAAATGTATTCAATTCATACTCAAAGTGAATGCTTTAGGTTCAAACCAGAGGATGTTCTTTTTTAAAAATATATTTTATTGATTATGCTATTACAGTTGTCCCATTTCCCCCCTTCATTCCCCTTCACTCTGTATGCCCCCTCCAACCCACATTCCCCCCTTTAGTTCATGTCCGTGTGTCATGAGTTCTTTAGCTTCTACATTTCCTATACTATTCTTTCCCTCCCCTGTCTGTTTTCTACGTACTGTCTATGCTACTTATTCTCTGTACCTTCTCCCCCTCTCTCTCCTCCTCCCACTCCCGTTGCTATCCCTCCGTGTGATCTTCATTTCTGTGGTTCTGTTCCTGTTCTAGTTGTTTGTTTTTGGTTTTGTTTTAGGTGTGGTTGTTTATATCTGTGGGTTTGCTGTCATTTTACTGTTCTACTCTTCATATTTTTTATCTTCTTTTTCTTAGGTAAATCATTTAACATTTCATATAATAAGGGCTCAGTGATGCTGAACTCCTTTAACTTGACTTTATCTGAGAAGCACTTTATCTGCCCTTCCATTCTAAATGAAAGCTTTGCTGGACAGAGCAATCTTGGATGTAGGTCCTTGCCTTTCATGACTTCAAATACTTCTTTCCAGTAAGGTCTCTTTTGAGAAATCAGCTGACAGTCTGATGGGAACTCCTTTGTAGGTAATTGTCTTCTTTTCTCTTGCTGCTTCTAGGATTCTCTCCATTATTTTAATCTTGGCTAATGTAATTATGATGTGCCTTGGTGTGTTCCTCCTTGGGTCCAACTTCTTTGGGACTCTTTGAGCTTCCTGGACTTCCTGGAAGTCTATTTCCTTTGCCAGATTGGGGAAGTTCATTATTTGTTCAAATCAGTTTTCCATTTCTTCCTCTTCCTCTTCTTCTAGTACCCCTGTGATTTAGATGTTGGAACGTTTAAAGATGACCTGGAGGTTGGTGAGCCTCTCCTCATTTTTTTGAATTCTTGTTTCTTCATTTATTTCTGGTTGAATGTTTCTTTCTTCCTTCTCGTCTACACCATTGATTTGAGTCCAGTTTCCTTCCCATCACTATAGGTTCCCTCTGCATTCTCCTTTATTTCACTTAGGGTAGCCTTCATTTTTTCATCTAATTTGGGACCAAATTCAACCAATTCTGTGAGCATCCTGATTACCATTGTTTTGATAGGTACATCTGTGCATCTGATAGGTTGGCTATCTCTTCATCGCTTAGTTGTATTTTTTTCTGGAACTTTGATCTGTTCTTTCATTTGGGCCATTATTTTTTTTAATATTTTATTTATTTATCTTCAGAGGGGAAGGGAAGGAGAGAGGGAGAGAAACATCAATGTATGGTTGCCTTTTGTGCGTCCCCTGCTGGGAACTGGCCTGCAGGGAACTGGTCTGCAACCCAGGCATGTGCCCTGACTGGCAATCGAACCACGATTGTCTGGTTCGTAGGCCCGCGCTCAATCCACTGAGCTACACCAGCCAGGGTGGGCCATTATTTTTTGTCTCAGTGTGCCTGCTATATAGTAAGGGGCTGAGCCTTAGGTTTTCACCAGGGTGGGGCAACCCACATCGCTGCACTGTGAGGCTGTTTGTGGGGAAGGGATGAAAAGGGGACAGTGGTGCTTGCTCCGCTCTCTGCTGGTTTTCAGTCACTTCCCCTGCTTCCCACAAGCAAATTGGGCTCTTCCGGTGCCGATTCCTGGTGGATGGGTTTGTGTATGTTCTAGACCCTGTGGGTCTCTGCAACGAACTTTCCTGACTTTCCTGTGCGCCTGGGAGTTTCTTCCTCTGCCGCCTCCACCCCCACAGCCGTTTCCAATCAGTGGTTTGAAGATTTATTGCCCCAAGCTGGAACCCTGGGTTGTGCAGTCTGTCTTGCTCCCCAGTTGTTCTCAGTTTATCTGGACCACAGGCTCTACTAGCCACTGCGTTGCCGGCCCCACTCCACAATCTGCCACCTCGTGGGTCCTCATGGGTCCTTGTGGGTCCTCCAGCCATCTTGCCACTAGCCTTCTCCACCCGGCCCATGTCCACCCCTCCTGCTGGTTTGGATGAGTGTGTCTTTAACTCGTTGGTTGTCGGACTTCCATACAGTTAAGTTTTCTGTCAGTTGTGGTTGTTTTTTGTTTTTAAATGTTGTCCTTTTGGTGCGAGGGGGCACACTGTGTCTACCTACACCTCCGTGTTGGCCGGAAGTTATCTCAGAGAATGTTCTTTAGTTGCATTTTCGGTGCCCTCATTGTAGCCAGCTAGAATTTTTCTTAAACATTATCCTGCTCCATCTTGATATAGAAGAGTCACTTTTTCTGAGGAAGCTACTGTTTGCTTAGTCCACAAAGACATTCTGTAGCATTTAGTCAAGATAGATTTCAGGATATTTATTTCTGGTATGGCTAGCTATTTCTGCTAAAGCCATTAGTAATTACAGACTGTGAAAGTTATGGCTCTCCAAGCTGTTTGTTTATTGAGGAGAGGGGGCTCATCTCTGCCTGCTTTTTAACCAGGTGAATGCCCACAGATCAGGTAAATTGAATAGGTATAGCTGGGTCATGGATGAACTAATTTTAAAAACAGATAACCAAGAAATGTGATTGGAATTTAAATTAATGTCCAGATAGCCAACATGAATACCATATTGAAAAAGTAGAAGATTGTGTAGATTACTATTAGGAACAAGTAGGAAAGCTGAAGTCTTTCTAGTGCACCCGGACCTGTCAGGTAGCTGATGTGGCACCAGGAAGTGCATTGCCTTTGTAGTTCTCACACGTCCGTGTTCTAGCATTTACAGGGAATGGAGCACCTAAATGCATTTTCCATGAAGCTCACTTTGAAAGTAGTGCATTTCATGTTAACCATGATTAGAAGTCTTTGTAAAACGCGTAATCATTAAATGGAACACAACTGAACTTTGATGTTCACAGGGTCAGTATCGTGAGCCTTAACCTACAGTCCTCTGTGGTAACATACAGACCCTCCGGGTGCGACAACTCTCGAAACTTCAATCTTGAGCATTTCTGTGGCTTTCTCTTTTAAAATCACAGCACATTGTTTAACTTTTAAGAAGTATTTATTGGTTTTTAAAGAGAGAGAAGGAGAGACAGAGAGAAACATTAATTTGTTGTTCCACTTAGTTACGCATTCATTGGTTGATGGACTAACTGAGGTATGTGGCCAGGGCTCCTCTTGTGTAACTTGACAGGCCTCCCTGGAGCCATGTTCACTCCTCTCCCAGTTTTCAGATGGGCTTTTAGACGGTAAAACTCATTAGAGACACATTTTTTAAAAGACAGAAGGATTTTGAGTGGGGACAGGAATAGTCTTGTATGAATAAAGTTGGGGGTGTGGATTTTATGTCCTGTATTTTGACCATTCGGAGGTGCCCTCTCTGTTACTTGTTTTGTTTCTTTGTATTCAGGGAGTTGATGTTTCTTGATAGAGTGTATTTATAAGTATAACTTGGTGGAAAATTATTAGAACAAGCCCTGAAACATAATACAGTTTGAGAAGCAGTGAAAATGTTTGGTTATACCAGCACTAAGAACTTAGACATTTTTGAGGGAATACAAATCTTTATTTGATACCTGAGCGGAACCACTTTCTGTCTATTGATATTTGTAAATCTTACTGAAGTAAATGCTGAACTTAAGAAACAAAATGTTTGGAGGAATTTCAGATGTGAATGAATAGCTGACTTATGATATGAAGTGATAATTGAGAGAATAAAAAGTTATCCAAGCTGACTTATTGAAAAGCAGAGAATTTCATGCTTCTGAGCATAAAAGGAAGGTGAAATAATTAACATGTTCCAGGGGGAAAACTAGAGGCTGCTTCCCAAAGAACTCCAGTTTTTCCGGTACAGCGTTTATACCTTGTGGGAGAGCATTAATTCTGCTTTCACTGATCTGTAAGCACTTTTAGTTTACAGACTTTTAAATTTACAAAGTAAACATATTTTAAAATATATTTTACAGAGCCTGAGCTTTAAACTTAGAAATGTTTAGGCTGAAATTAGGTTAGTGAATTTCAAACTTTTGATCCTAAACTCCCTGTAAGAAATGCATTCACATCATGACTTCCTATACAAGAAAACGAGAACCATACAAACACCATACATGCGCATACTTAGCTGAAAGAGTTTCGTAAATACCCGTATTATGCTATGCATTCTTATACTTTCATTTCATTAAAAAAAAATTGGTTTAACCCACTGAATTGATTTCCTATCCACTGGGTCACTGATCTTAAACTGTGGTTTGTGAAGCACTTCACGTGGCTGTCTGTACCTTCTGAGAAAAGAACCACGTGTTTTTACCAAGGGCCCGCTCTGACTCCAGCATTACCATGGGCAAGAGAAAGACACGAGACAGTCAAAGGTGTAGCCGCCGAAACGTCTCCTACACAGTGTGGCAACATCAGCTCACCAAACGAACATCTGAGGTGCCCGCTGTGTGCCCGACACTGCTCTGGTGGGTGCTGTGGGGGGTGCAGGAGACAACACGGACAAACTCCTGGCCCTTGATTGTGCTGGGACGGAGTGGGGTCAGATGCAGACAAGTAAATGCTAGATGAATGTTATGCGAAATTTTACGAGGAAACCAAAACAGGGAGGGGATCCCAGTAGAAAATCAGGTGGTCGGGGAAGGCCTCCATGGAAGGTGGCATGTGAGCAAAGCCTGGAAGGAGGCGAAGGTGTTCGGAAAGAGAGCTTCAAGCAGAAGGAACGGCCCTTGTCAGGGTCCTAGTTGGCATGGTGTGGGGGGCACGGAGGCCAGGGTCAGTGCTGGGGGCACTCTTGAGGGGAGTCGAGTTAGAGTAGTGTGCCATGTTCCTTTAGTGACTCTGACTTCACAGATTGCGATTTGGGCATGGGAAAGAGTAGGTATTAAGTTAGAGTTAAAGCTAACTTCATAGAAGTTTTCTGAGAAAAACCCTGTCTGTGTTTTTATTGAGAAGGTAGTCCTGTTTTCTAGAACTAATTGGTGCAGCGAAAACATCTTTTATCCTGACTCTTAGTGCCATGACCAGCGGTACCAGAAAAAGCCTCTGTAGCAACACACCCCCATTCTCTTAGAAGAGAAGCGACACTGACCTGGAATATTCAAGACTTAATTTTCTTACACTTGCATTTAATTTATCTTGGGGTTTGTTTTTCACTGAGGCACAGACCACTAGTATTCCACTGTCTGGGTATACCTTCCTTTATTTAAACCTCTCCCGATGGACATTTAGCTTATTTCCAGGATTTTTTTTTTTAATCACAGAACATAGGCAATACCAGTGTTGGTAAGAATATGGAGAAGTTGGAACCCTGGTGCACTGCTGGCAGGAGAGGCGTGTAGAGCGGTGTGGCACTTCAGGAAACAGCTCCTCAGATAGTTAAACATGCAGTTACCATTCGACCCACCACTTTTATCCCTAGGGAATTCCAAACAGATGTCCACACAGAAACTTGTACAGCAGTATTTATACCAACAGTGTTCATAAGAGCTGAAAAATGGAAACAACCCAGTTTTCATCAACTGATGAGTGGGGAGACATCATGCGGTCTACTCATATAATGGAGTTAATGTAGCCATAAAAAGGAACGAATGAGGTATGCTAGGTGGCCCACTGTGGATGTTCCTTGAGAACATTACGTTAAGGGAAAGAAGCCAGACACAAAAGACCACTTACAGTATTTCATTTATATCACATGCCCAGACCAGGCAAATCCATGGAGACAGACGGCGGTTGCCAGGGGCCCCAGGGGAGGGGGTTGGAGGGAGAAGGTGCGGAGAGGATGGGGAGTCACTGCTGATGGGGAAGAGGTTTCCTTCCGGGGGGGTTAAAGTGTTCTGGTAGAAAGTTAGATGTTGCTGACAGTCGTACAACTTTGTAACTATGTTAAAAATTGTTGACTTGTATACTCTAGGTGAGTTATATCTCAATAAAGCTGTTTTAAAAACATTTCTTGTTTTATTCCAGCTAAAGCTTTTATCTTTACTTTTAAGTCTTTCTGGAAATTTGTTTGATTTATTAAGTGAGGGAGGAAATAAATGTTAACACTGTAGCTTTAAATTAATGTGCTTTAATATTTAATATATTTCCTCATGTTTTACAAAAATTTCTTGACTAGTTTTAAATGTTTGTTTCTCCATATGAATTTTAGAATTCACTTGAATAGCTTTTTAAAAAGCCTGTTTGAGTTTTCATTGGGCTTGTGTTAAAAATATAAGACTAATTAAGAGAATTTATATCTTTAGATATTTACTCTTCCTATTCAGGGACATTTTCCCAAGCTTTTTATATCCCTTTGTAAATGTGTTTTATTTGCCTAGTAAATTTTTTTTAGTGTGCTTTGTAATTGAGTAATTTTTTTAATTTAATTTTTAAAATTACAGTTTACATTCAATATTATTTGTATTATTTTTGGTGTACGGCATAGTGGTTAGACAGTCAGAGTCTTTACACAGTGCTCTGCCCAATAGTTCAGGTACCCACCTGGCATGATAATATTATGGTATTATTGACTATTCTCTGTGCCGTACTTTATATCCTCATGACTATTCTTTTTATTTTTTTAAGATTTCATTTGTTTTTTAGAGGGGAAGGGAAGGAGAAAGAGAGGGAGAGAAACATCAGTGTGTAGTTGCCTCTTGCACACCCTCAGCTGGGGACCTGGCTCTTAACCCAAGCATGTGCCCTAGACTGGGATCGAACCAGCAACCCTTTGGTTCGCAGGCCCACACTCAGTCCACTGAGTCACACCAACCAGGGCCCTTGTGACTGTTATGTTAACTACTCACAGTAGTTCTTAATCCCTTCATCTTTTCCACCCATCCCCCCAGCCAGCCTGATGACTGTTAAAATGCCCTCTATATCCAAGTTTGTTCTTGTTCTGCTTGTTCGTTTTTGTGTTTTAGATTCCACATATTAGTGAAATCGTGTGGCATTTGCCCCTTTGACTGACTTACACTCAGCACAGTACCTTCTAGGTCCATCCGTGTTGTTGCAGATGGCGAGGTTTCATGCTTTTTTATGGTGGAGTCATAGTCCATATTACATATGCACCACTTCTCTGTCCATTCATCTTTTGATGGACATTTAGGTTGCTTCCATATCTTGGCTATTGTAAGGAATGCTGCAGTGAACATCTGGATGTGTATGTCTTTTCAATTTAGGTTTTGAGTTTCTTTGGGTGAATACCCAGAAGTGGAATTGCTGGGTTCTTCTTTGTCTCTTGTTATTAAGGTCTGTGTTATGTGGTATAAGTATTGCTACCCCAGCTTTTTGTTTTCATTTTCATGAAATATCTTTTTCTGTCCCTTCACTTTCAGTCTGTGTGTCTTTCAATCTGAAGTGAGTTTCTCGTAGACAACATACATAAAGGCCTTGTTTTGTCATCCATTCAGCCTCCATATCTTTTGATTAATGCATTTAACCATTTGCATTTAAAGTAATTGTTAATATATGTGTATTTATTGCCATTATTCATATATATTTTTTAAGATTTTATTTATTTTTAAAGAGATGGAAAAGGAAGGAGAAAGAGAGGGAGAGAAACATCAGTGTGTGGTTGCCACTTGCCCACCCTCAACTGGGCCTACAACGCAGGCATGTGCCCTGACTGGGAATTGAACCTACGACCCTTTGGTTTGCAGTCCGGTGCTCAATCCATTGAGCCACACCAGCCAGGGCGTCATTTTTCATATTTTTAATCCTTTTTTCTTCTCCTTAAAGAGAACCCTTTGACCTTTCTTATAATACTGGTTACGTGGTGATGAACTCCTTTAGCTTTTTCTTGTCTGGGAAGCTCTTTATCTGTCTTTGATTCTAAATGACAGCTTTGCTGGGTAATCTTAGTTGTAGGTCATTAGTTTTCATCACTTTGAATATTTCTAGCTAATCCCTTCTGGCCTGCAAAGTTTCCGTTGAGAAATTAGTTGGCAGTCTTATGGAACTCTCCCGTAGGTAACTACTTTTCTCTTGCTACTTTTAAGAGTCTTTCTTTGTCTTTAACCGTTTGCATTTTAATTATGATGTATCTTGGTGTGGGCTTCTTTGGGTTCATCTTGTTTGGGACTCTGCACTTCCTGGACTTGTATTTCTGTTTCCTTTACCAGGGTAGAGAAGTTTTCTGTCATTATCTTTTCAAACAGGTTCTCAATTTCTTCGACTCTCTCTTCTTCCAGCACCCCCACGATGCGAGTGTTCGTACGCTTGAAGCTGTTGCACGGGCTCTTTATACTGTCCTCATTGGGGGGGGATTCTTTTTACTTTTTGCTGTTCCGATTAGCTATTTTCTGCTTCCTTATTTTCTAAATCAGTTATTTGATCTGCTTCATCTACTCCACTGTTGATGTCCTGTAATGTATTCTTTGTTTCTGTTAATGTAGTCTTTATTTCTGACTGGTTCTTTTTTGTTTTCCATCTGCTTTTTATGTTTCCTGTCTTTTTGTTGAAGTTCTCACTAAGTCCATCTACTCTTCCCCTACGTCCATTGATCTTCCTTCTAACCAGTGTTCTGAACTCTGAGAATCTAGTAGATGGCTTGTCCCATTTTGTTTAGTTCTTTTTCTGGAGTTTTTGGTCTTCTTTTATTTGGGACACCTTCTTTATCTCCTCATTTTGGCTGCCTCTTAGTATTTGGTATTATATGTATTTGGTAGAGCTTCTGTGTGTCCCGGTCGTGGTAGAGCGGCCTAATGTGGTAGGTGTCCTGTAGGGCCCAGTGGCGCAGTCTCTCCGGTCAGTGGACATGTGCACCCCAGGTGTGCCATTATTCATATTTTTTATCTTTTTTTCCACCCTGACATGGTACTCTCCTGTTGTAGCTCAGCCTTGATTGCTGTTGGTGTATCAGTTCGAGGGATTTACCCCCTAGGTTACATGCATTGGCTTTGAGGACTGGCTGTGATCACCATGGACGATCAGCTGTACAGTGGCCAACCCCACAGAGCAGGACTTACTTCAGTGGGGCTCTTGTGCCCATTCACTTGCCCTTTGAGTGTGTTGCTCGTAGAGGTGGTTGGGTGGTGCTTTGAGGAGGTCTGAAGCTGTCCACTAGGCATGTTGGCTCTGGAACCACCCAGGAGGTGCAGACCAAGGCCAGCTGCCACTAGTGCTGGGCCTGGGGCCACTTAGTGTGAGAAATGGAGCATGCTGAGGCTGGCCATTGTTTCTTTGAGAGATTTTAGGAGAGTCTGAAGCATAAGCCAAGACAAGCCCTTTGCGTCGAAAAGGCTCTGGAAAGGGCTGGCAAGTTAGGTGGGGCAGGGTCTCAGGGAATTACTAGGGTATGATGAACAGAGTTAGCCAAGTTGATGGAGACTTAAATGCAACACTTGCCAGCTCTGTTGGTGGGGAGGGCTCAGAAAAGGAACAGTGGCCTCTGCCAGACTTCTCTCTGGGAGAGGTCTGCCCCTTTGGCTCTCTCTCTGATGCCAGACAATTTAGTTCTTCCCTTATGTCCCTGGTGCCTTTTGAGCTGCTACCCTAGTGCCGGAGCTCAGAGTGAGTGAATCCAAGTAAATCTGTGTGTGGACCCTTTCTAGAGGAAACCTGAGACTTCTGTGGCCCCTTCATCTCACTCTGCTACCATCTCCATTGGCTTGTACAGGTAGAAGTTATGGGGACTTCTCTTCCAGGACTGGAATACTGTGCTGGGGGGCCTGGTGTGGGGCTGAGACCCTTCACTCCTCAGGTGGGGTCTCTGCAGGAAAGATACCCCTCCTTATTTTTATCTGACACAGGTTGGTTGGGGACCAGCCTGTTCTGCATCTCCACCCTCCTACCAGCCTTGACATGGCGTCTTTATATCCTCAGCTGTAGGACTTCTGTTCAGTTAGATTTCAGGTGGTTCTGAATGATGGTTCTGTAGGTTAGTTGTAATCTTGGTGTGTTATTTTTGTGTATTGATTTTAGAGAGAGATAAATAGGTTATTTTGTAAATAGCTTATTGGTGTACGTAGCACAAAAGTCCAAAAGACACAAAGGTGTGTGCAGTCAAAAGCACGTCTGACTGCTGCCCTCACACTCCGGCTTCCCTCTGGCGGCAGTCCTCTCGGCCAGTGTCCTGGGTGTTATCTCACAGATGCTCAGCTTATGGAATTTATGTGTATGTGCGTACACATGGAGATGTATGTTTAAACATCGTGATAGCAAGTGCAAACCACTGTTCTGGACCAAGTGTTTTTCCTTAATATAGCTTACAGCTAATTCAGCATCAGGACTCTTCACACTGAGCTGCCTCATTTTTCTGTGTCAGAGTATTTCATCATATACGTGGTCTGTCCAGAAGGTATCCAGCCATGTGAAAAATAGAGACACTTATTTAAGAAGATACAAGATTCAAGACACAATGTATATAGGACAATGACACCTCAGTCCCCTTCAAAGTAGGCACCGTGGGACTCGCACGGTTCTCCCAGTTGCCATCAGCTGCCCTGTCATATTTTCCTGAATCTCATTGATGATGTGAAATCTTCCCTTTCAAAGGTGATTTTAGTTTTGGGAAAATCCAGAAGTCACAGGGTGCCAAATCTAGGCTGTCAGGGAGGCTGAATCACTTGGGAGATTTGATGTTTTGCAAAAAAAGCTCTGCACGAGATGGGATGCATGACCACCACATTATAAGGAAGAAGCTGCCAATCACCAGTTGCCCATAGCTGCGGCCTTCTGAATCATCCCAATAGTTCCTGCAGAGGAATGTTCTACTTTCACCTAAATTTGATGCAGATTTGTTGGTCTACGCAGTCATTTTGAATGCGACGACCACATGGTACACATGCTCATTCACTGGTATCTACACCCCCACTGACTAGTACAGTGAACTTGTCATTGTTCACACATGTGCTTTCCAGTCCACTCTCCTTGGCTGCTAAGTTCCATCGCTGTTCTGCGAACTGTTCTCGTTATATTAACAATGGTTGGACTTTTTCTGGACAGACTTCGTATATATAATTTATTTACTAATCCTCTACTGAGGACCCTCAGCCTGGTCATTAACTCCTGAAGGAACCTGTACACTGGACCCTCTGCTGGTGTGTCTGTGTGGGCCTTCACGTGACCCTGACGTTGATGATAAGAGGCTCTTTCATGATAGCTACTTCTTTTCAAGAGTTTAATTATTGTTTTGATTAATTATTTCTTTGGTTATGCATCGAGAAGTCTTTCTGCCACTTCAGTCCCCTCTCCATTCCCTCCCCCATCTTCATAGGTCGTCATTATTAGTTGCCTGCATATCCTGGCAGTGTTTACAGTACACATAATACATCTTCTACAAGGATACGTGTGTTTCTGTATTCTCTTAGTTATTTAATAGATCTGGGAGAGCTTGCTGCGTTGGCATATAGAGTTTCTTTGTTCTTTTGTTTGTTTTTATAGCTACATAGTAGTAGTTGCTTATTGGCAGGCACCGTGGCTTATTTGCCAGTCCTCTGCAGATAGATGTTTAGGTGGTTTCCAGCACTGGAAACCAGGCGTATCAATAGAATGAAGTTCTTAGAAGAAATTTCCAGATTAAAAGGTTATATGCATTTCGTAACCTTGATGAATTTGGCCAAATCTCCTTGCACTGGGCTCTGGCTGTTTCCTGCTGACCCGAGTGGTTCTCCTCAGGGTCACCAGAAGCACTGTCTGAAAGTTGTCCCTGAAAGGAGCAACTCTGTTCACATTTCTCCCTTTATCTGAGCTGTCGAAGATTAACTATGGTGCGAACTGGAGCACAGTGCCCGAAGGTGATGCGGCTCTGGTCAGCAGGGTCCGTGTGTTGTGGCTGCAATGAACAAATTCACACGGACTACAGAAGTCCTGTGGAGAAAAAGGGACGGCATGGCCACTTCTCTGAAGGAGAGGGCCTGACCCCTGCCTGGACAGGCTTTTATTGCTTTTCTGGGTACCTTACATGGAGGATGGTCCTCATTTACTGTGCACAGGTTCATAGTAGGTAGTTACCTTTTACAGACAACAAAGGAGAAGAAGTTGCTAATTACTTCGAAGAAAAAGGATATTTGCAAATGTAAAGGGAAAAGTGGCTGAACTCGTTACACTCCATACTTGGGAGGTTTAGCACAGATTTTAAGAAGTTACTTTAAAGATACACAGTAAACATTTGCTGCCTCAATTCAGGGTGAGGGAGTTTTAGCAAAAAGCAAGCCTCAAAGCAGCCTAGGTACAATGCAGGCCTGATTCCCTGCAGGAAAACTGATCCGTGGGTTTGGTTCCTGTGTGACACTTGCTCCCTGCTGGTTTTCTGAATCAGGAACTGGGCTACATTCGCCACTGCCACGCCGATAGATGCCCTATACAAAGGCACCTAAGATCAGGGAATGTTCACTGAGTTGTGCTGGGCCTCCAGGCCCTGCCCTCCTCAACTTAGAGCTGCCTGGCTACAACTTGGATTTATCTGCTATTCCAGGTTAACTGTAAGGAGATCCAACCCCCAAGCCATATTATGTCCCAATAGGGGAAACTGCAGGGAATTCCTCAGCTTATGTCAGGCTAAATTCTGAGGGGCTGTGTGTACATCTCTCTCTCTTTTTTTTTTTTTTTGCAAGTTCAAAGTGACTCAGAAAGGTTGAAGTTGGCAGCCAGCCCCTTACCCCCAGCTTTATTTTCTTTTACTTTACCTTACCTTCTTCCTTTTTTTTTTTTAAGAGAGAGGAGAAGGAAAGGAGAAAGAGAAGGAGAGAAACAGTCATCTGAGTAGGAAACATTGATTAGTTGTCTCTCAAACACGCCCTGACTGGAGAATGAACCTGCAACCAGGAATCAAACCTGCAGCCTTTTGCTTTGCGGGCAAGTGTCCAACGAACTGAGCCACACCAGTCAGGGCAGCAGCCCCACTTCCATTTAAAGAAGAATGCATATAATATCTATGCACAGTTTTAAAAAGAAGCATAAAATGAATACCCATTACCCATCTTAAATAGAAATGACCAGTCAATCACTCACAAGCCCCATGTCTCCTCCCAGATGCAGCCACTGACCTGAATTTTCTGGGTTTTATACCTTGTTTTTCTTTCTATTATTGGACATACAGAGTGGGGCAAAGGTAAGTTTACAGTTCATTTGGAAAATAATACAATAATTAATAAATAATAATACAAGAAAGAGCTGTTTCGCCACTTCTGCCCCACGCTGTATGTGCGTATACATGCACAGACTGTTGAAGTCACGTGTGTGTATTGTGCTGGGACTTTGCTTTCTTGGGTCATTATGCTTTTAATTTTCTCCATGCTAATGGTGTAGTTCATTATTTTCCCTGTTGATTCTGCTGTGTTAATATACCTTCATTTCTTTATAATTCCTGACATATTCCTAAGTGGAATTGTTAGCTCATTTGTTATGTTCCAACTTACTAAGTAATGCAAAATTAATTTCTTAGAAGAGTCGTATCACTGTATACTCCACCAACAGGTAATGAAAGTCCCCTTTGCTTCACGATCGCATCCAGTGCTTGGCGTTCTTGGGACTTTTTGATTTTCGTAAACCTGGGAGTGTTAGGTGGTATCTTGTGTCTGTGTATGTTTGATTATAAGATATACGTTAGGCAGTGCATAAACTGTGTGTGCAGTTGAATGAAACAGTATTATCTGTACAGTGTATTCGTGTCATTGTTCTCTGATATTTCATTGCACGAATATACTGCAGCTTACTTCTCCATCCCAGACACAGACATTGGGTTGTGTCTAGTGTGGGACTTTTCTAAGTGAGGTGGCTGTGAGCTTCATTGTACAAGCATCCTGCTTCCCAGATGCAGGCGCTTCTCTGGCGTGGGTAACTAAGAGTGGAATTGCTGGGTTTAGGGTGACTTTTTCAAGGTAGGTCCTGATTTACATTCCACCGAGACTGTGCGAGAGGTCCCTTTGCACCGTATCCTTGCTGGTGCTTAGGGTCTCCAGATGTTTTAAATGTTTGTCCATTGGATGGTTATAAAATGATGTTTTACTTGTGATTCTAATGGATTAATAATGAAATTGAACATGTCTTTTTCATAGTTATTAGACATTTGTTTCCTTTTCTATGAAATGCTATTTCATGTCTTTTGCCCTAGTTTTTTCTTCTGGATTGATTTTTTTTCTTATTTTGTACATGTTATTTATGGATACTAATTTTTAATGAATTAATCCTTTGCCATTAATAATTAATAATTGTTGCAAATATATTCTCCCAGTTTGTGGGAGAATATATTTCACTCTTGTCTTGATGTCTGGTTCTCTCCTCCTTCCCTCCTTCCCTCCTTCCTTCCTTCTCTCCATTCTTTCCTTCCTTTCTCTCTTTCTTGTTAATTTACTGATTTGAGTGAGAAAACACTTGTTTTCTCAAACAGTTTTTGAGAAACACTGATTTTTGTCGTTCCACTTATTTATGCATTCATTGGTTGCTTCTGTGTGCCCTGGCTGGCGATCGAACCTGCAACCTTGATTTATCAGGACAGTGCTCTAACCAACTGAGCTACCCAGTCAGGGCAACTTTGTGCTTCTTTTTTCTGAGGTGAAACCAAGCTCATTGATTTTTAGGCTTTGTTTCTAACATAAGCATTTAAAGCTGTAAGTTTCCCGCTACATGCTTCTCTAGGTGTCTTTCGCAACTTTTCAACATTGTGTTTTCCTTGTCATTTAGTGTGAAATATATTATCTAAGTTCCCTTGTGATTTCTTCTTTGCCCCATAGATTATTTACAATATGTTTATTTCCAGATACTTGAGGTTTTTGTAGACGTTTTATTATTATTGATTCTAGCTTAATTCTGTTCTATCCAGAGAGGTTACTCTGTATGGTTTCAGTCTTTCTAAATTTATTGAGACTTGTGGCCCCCTTTATGGTCTTTTCTAGTGGCTGTAACGTGCACTTGAAAAAATGTTTTGTTTTTTCAAGAACTGTATTTTGCTGTTGTTGGGGATATTCTATAAATATCTATTAAGTCGAAGTGTTTCATACAGTAGTTCAGATGATCTGTGTCTTGATTTATTTTATTTTTTGGTCTAGTTCTATTAATTGCTGAGAGAGGGATATTAAAATCTCCAGCTATGATTGTGGAATTGTTTTTTTCTTTTTAATTCTTTCAGTTTTAACCTCATATGTTTTGAAGCTCTTTTATTAGGCACATACATTTGTGATTTAGTGTTCCTGATTCATTGTATCTTTTTTTAATTTTTTTTTCCTTTAGATTTTATTTAGTTATTTTTAGAGAGAGGGGAAGGAAGGAGAAAGAGAGGGAGAGAATCACATCAACGTGTGGTTGCCACTCACACGCCCCCTACTGGGCACCTGGCCCAGAACCCAGGCATGTGCTCTGACTTGGAATCAAACTGGCGGCCCTTTAGTTCTCAGGCTGGCACTCAATCCACTGAGCCACACCAGCTGGGGTAATTTTTTAATTCTGAAATACTCTTTTTTTTTTCTGGTAATACTTTTTATTTTGAAATCTGTTTTGTGTGTTATTAATATAGTTATTCCAGCCTTGTTATGCTTACTTTTTGCATGGTATGTCTTTTCTGTCTCTTTACTTTCGGTGTATCTATATTTTTACATTTAAAGTAACTGTTTTTTAGACATGATATACCATATTCTGCTGTGTATAATATGCACTTCTTTGCCCAAATTTTTGAGGGAAAAATAAGGATGCATATTATACATGGGTAGTACTAATTCCATATCTATATAAATGTTTTTAATTCTTTGATTTATGCTTATGTGTTAGAAGTGTACTTCTAGAAAGCAATAACAATATTTGTATGCAAAATAATAGCCTGGGACATGATAATCAGTTTTATATATAAATTAAAAATTGAATTGAAAAATTAAAACAAAAAAATTTTTTTCCTGAAAGTTTGGGTCAAACATATGGGTGCACATTATACAGAGAAGCACGTTATACATGGCAGAATATGGTCATTAGGTCTTGCTTTATCAATTCTGACAGTCTTTTGCCTTACAATTGGCAATTAGTCCATTAACATAAAGTGTAATTATTGATATAGTTGGGTTGATCTCTCCTGTTTTGTTTGTTCCCTCTCATTTTCCCCCTTTCTTCTTTGTTGCCTTCTTTTGGATCAAGTAAATTTTTTTAGAATCCATGTAAGTTTATTTAATGCTTTTTTAGCTTTACCTCTTTACATCATTTTTTAAGTGGTTATTCTGGTGACTGCAATGTTCAGCCTTAACTTTATTTTTATTTTTTGATTGTAGGGAGAGAGAGGAAGGGAAATAAAGAAACCCTGATTTTGTTGTTCCACTTATTTACACATTCATTGGCTGATTCTTCTACGTGGCCTGACTAGGATTCAAACCCGCAACTTGCTGTATTGGGACAGTGCTCTAACCTGGCGTATTGAGACAACAACAGTCTAGCCGACTGAGCTTGTTCAGCCTTAACTTTTATTTTATTTTATTAAAAAATATTTTATTTACTTATTTTTAGATAGGGGGAGGGAGGGAGGGAGAAAGAGAGGGAGAGAAATATCAATGTTTGCTTGTCTCTCACATGCCCCACACTGGGGGGCCCAGCCCACAACCCAGGCATGTGCCCTGACTGGGAATCAAACCTGTGACCCTCTGGTTTGCACAGGCCAGCACTCAGTCCACTGAGCCACACTAGCTGGGGCCAGACTTAACTTTTAATAGTCTATTTAGAATTAGTATTATAATAGTTCATGTAAAATATGAAAACTTTGCAACTCTGTAGGTGTGTTTCCTCCCTTCGCCCCATTCTTCATGTTAGAGTTGTCATATGCATGTCACATGTATGTGTTATAAATCCATGAGAATGTCTTAATTTTTGCTTTAAACTGTTATGTATATATATTTTTTCTATTTTTAAAGATTTTATGTATTTATTTTTAGAGGAGAAAGGAAGGAGAAAAAGAGGGAGAGAAACATCAGTGATGTGCTGGAGGAACGTGGATTGGTTGCCTCTCACACGCCCCCAGTTGGGAACCTGGCCTGCAACCCAGGCATGTGTTCTGACCGGGAATCGAACCAGGGACCTTTTGGTTTGCAGGCTGCCACTCAATCCACTGAGCCACACCAGCTGTGGCAAACTGTCAAATTTTTTTTAATGAAAAATACTCTTATATTTACCTAGATTATCATTTGTGATGCTGTACATTCATTCCTGAAGGTCCAAGCTTTCATCTGATATCATTTCTATTGACCCTGAAGAACTGTAGCATTTTTTTCATGCAGGTTTGCTATTTAAAGTCTTCCCAGTTGTTGTGCTGTTCTCTTCCGACATCTGTTACTTCTGATGACATTGTAGCTGTCGACATCTGTTACTTCTGATGACATTGTAGCTGTCGTTCAAATTATCGTTCTGCCACGTGATGTGTTAATCTCTCTGGTTGCTCCCAGGATTTTCTCCTTTTATTTGGTTTTCAGCCATTTGACTGTGATGTGCCTGTTTGTTTTTCTTTGAAATCATCCTGCTGGTAGTTCATTGAGCTTCTTCGAATCTGTAAACTTATGTCTTTGACTAACTTCGGGGAAATTTTTTAAGTTATTACTTCTTCAAATACTTTTTATGCCCTTTACTCTTTTTCCTCTTTTTCTGGAACTATACTTAATGTGTATGTTAAACTTTTTTTATTATTCTACACATACCTTAGACCCCGTTTATTTGTTTTTAATCTTTTTTCCTCTCTATTTCACATCGAATAATTTCTATTGATCTATTTTCAAGTTCACTGACTTTCCTCTGATGTCTCCATTTGGAAGACTTCCAGTTAATTTTATTTTTTTTAATTTATTTATTTTGCGTTACATTTTTTATTGGTAGCTGGTGCTGACCTACACATGCCTATTTCACTATGGGAATTGTCTGGACTAGACTACTGGGTAATTTTAAAATTTTGTATATTGTATTTTTTTAAGAAATTTATTTTATTATATTTATTTGTAGAGACAGGGAAGGGAAGGAGAAAGAGAGGAAGAGAAGCATCAGTGAATGGTTGCCTCTCATGTGTCCTTCACTGGGGACCTGGTCTGCAACCCAGGTGTGTGCCCTGACTGGGAACTGAACTGATGACCCTTTCGTTCGCAGGCCTGTGCTCAGTCCACTGAGCTACACCAGCCAGGGCCGATATTGTATTTTTTATATCTAGGATTTACATTTGGTTCTTCTATTATAGTTTGTCTCTGGGATTTCCCATCTTTTCCACTTTGAGCATACTTTGTGCCATGTAGTATTGTAATAATGACTGTTTTTATAATTTTTATCTTTTGACCCCTGCCTCTGGGTCTGTCTGACAACAGTCTGCATTGACCGGCACGTCTCTAGGCAGCTGTCACATTTTCCTATTTCTGTGTCAAGTAACTTGGAAAATAATATTTCTTTATTTTTAGAGAGAGGGGAGGGAGGGAGGGAGAAAGAGAGGGAGAGAAACATCTTGTGAAAGAGAAACAGCCTGCTTCCTCTCGCAGGCCCCTAACCAGGGACCTGGCTGCAGCCCAGGCAGGTGCCCTGACCAGGAATTGAACCGCGGCCTTTCACTTTGTGGGACTGAGCCCAACCAACGGAGGCACACCAGTCAGGGATCAAACAACTTTTTATTGCATCCCAGACAATGTGGATGTTACTTAATGGAGTGTCTGGATTTTGTTATATTCCTATGAAGAGTTTTTAAGTGGATCATTAACCTGGTTGGACCCTGCCTGCAAACACTTTCTCTTAGGCAGCAGTTCATTTCTCTTATCCTTGTACTGCTTGCAGTTTGCCCAACACATGTGGGCTCAGGCTGTCAGCCAGAGACTTAGAAGGATTTATTCACAGAATTTAAGGTACTCTTTCTTTGACCCTCTCCTTCCTGGGTTCCCCTGTTGCTTTTCAGCTTCTATTATTACCCCAGTCTGTCCTCTGGTTCTTCAGGCCAGAAAAAAATGCATATCGTATACATTTGCTCTTGGAGTTTTAGCTGCCCTTCGCTGAACCTGCCTTCAGTCCGGGCTGTTTCCTTCTTCCCAGTGCCGACTCTCTCCAGCATCCGCCTGTTCTTGCTGGTTCTCTAGAGCCTTCAGGTGGTCTTTCTGTTGCTCCTAGGTTCATGGTCATTACCCACAGGAACTTCTGTTGGTAGGTGACACCTGGGCCATATAGGAGACAGCCCCTCTGTAGTAGAGTTAAAACAAAAAAATGAAATAGTTTCTATTTATTTCATACTTGGTTAAAATGGGGGATTGTCTGACTGTGGTATTTAATTCCAGAAAAATAATCAGTGTGTTTCTCACAGCTTAAAATGCTTGTGTCTGTATCTATAGGTGTATAACTTAAGGTGCAGTTGTGGAAAAAAAAAAAAACATGGTGAGGACTATGGCTGATAGATGGGAAAGATGGGTGATTTTTTTAAGCAAAGGAAATACCCATCGTGTTTTGATTCATTTGCTTTACTTGTTGGTTTCTGTAGGCAGTTATATTTTTAATTTCTGCTTGCTAGTTAAAATTGGTCTTGCAGGACTGCTAACGCCATCTGTTGGCTGACCAAATGTTCTGCTTGAGCATAGTGATAAAGTTACATGATTGCAAAGAGAGCTGCTTCTTTACTAGATTCTTTGGCATCCCAAGAAATGTGGATGTTCTTGTCTTGGAAAAGTTTGATATTAAGAAATATACTTGTTAATTTGGTGACATAAGTTATACATTAACAAAAAGTTAAAGTAGAAGAAATGCCACAAGCTGGCATGTAGAGCAGAAGTTTTCCATAAGCACACTCTGAATTTATAGTAGGAGAGATCGTGGTGAACTTAGGGGATGAGGGGCTGGATGGGGGAGGGCCCACGCCGGGTCCTGACGCAGCTCGAGTGGGAAGATGGGATGTGGTTGCGAGTCGAGGAAAGAGCATGAGCAGTAACGGGTGTGTGTGTGTGTGTGTGCTGTGAGATTCACATTATTGGTGCTTCCCATTTTGTGCAACCCCAAACCACCAAGTAGATTAACATTGTGACACTGTAGCCTGACACTGAGGTTTGTGGTTTTCCCAGAGGGTGTAGAGGAAACGTGAAGGCAGATACTGTGCAGAGTGTGTTTGTATCTGGTTCAGGCAGATTTATTTATTGCATTATTGGGTTGTTCTTGAAGTCATTGCAGACAGTTCAGTTAACCTGAAATCAAACCTGCTCTAAATGGTGCTCTTGACTAATGTACTCTTAGAATTATGTTGGAAAGACTTAAATTCCTGGTAGGAAATATAGATTGCTTGTTTTTTTTTCCTTTTTGAAACTATGGGGGGCTTATGTTAGATCTTTTCAAAAGTATTTTGAGTTCTAAAAGACAAAAGGTATAGGAAAAATAAAACATGGGAAAATTGTTTAACCTTGGAGTAACAAAGGCCTTTACAAATAAGACTAATTTTCTTAATATGTAAAGAGATCTTACAAATCAATAAGAAAAAGGATGGAAAGTGTGGTAGAAAAATGATCAGAGGATATCAAAAGTTCATTAACAAAAATAGAAAATATTAAAAAGCCCTGGCTGGTGTAGCTCAGTTGATTGAGCACCGGCCTGTGTAGCAAAGGGTCACCGGTTCGATTCCCAGTCAGGGCACATGCCTGGGTTGCAGGCCAGGTCCCCAGTAGGGGGTGCATGAGAGGCAACCACACATTGATGTTTCTCTCCCACTCTTTTTCCTTCCCTTTCTCTCTCTGTAAAAATAAATAAATAAAATATTTTTTAAAAAGAAAATATTAAAAAATGTGGATTGATATTCAATATTGCTTATAGTAAGAGAAACATAAATGAAAACTATAGTGAAATTTTTGCTTTCCAAAAGTTTCATAATACTGTGTGGCAGGTGTTTGGGGTGACCCGTACTCTCATGTGTTGCTGGTGGGAAGGTAAACCGACGGCCTCTCTGGAGGGCGAGTTGGCAGCATGGACCATCATTTAAACTGGACATAACCTTGGGCCTGGCCATTTCCTTCTCGTTGAGTACTAGGATGTAAAGTCATGCGTACATGAAATGACACATGATTTGTAACAGAGATGTTACAAAACTGGTAGTCAGGATTTCCTTTCCCTTCACCTGGTTTCCCCTAACAGCGGTATCTTATGTAACCATGGTACAGCCCTGGACAACTGAAATAGCATTAGCACGGTGCTGTTGAGTTACCTGCCGATCTTATTTTAATTTAGCTGGTATTTTCACTGATGCCCTTTTTCTGGTTCAGGATCCAATAGTTATGTTTCTTTAGTCTCCTCAGTCTTCGTGCTTCAGGACCTCGCTGCCTTTGGCCGCTTATTTTATAGGAGGCCCCTCAGTCCGGGCTTGTCTGGTGTTTTCTGTGGTTAGACTGAGGTGCGTTTGGCGGGCGCACAGCAGAGGGGGGCCGTGCTGTCTCGCCACGCCGGCAGGTGAAGCGCACCGACTCCTCTCGTGCCTGACGACGGTGATTGCGGTCACTTAGGGGGACTCACCACTCTCTCCCTGGTAAACTACTGCTTTACTCTTTAAGATCAGTAAGCATCTTGTGGGGGATACTTTGATATTATGCAAACATGCTGTTTTTGGTGGAGTTTTAAACATCCATCAGTAATTTATACCTGTCACAACTATTACTATGCTTACTATATATTTATTGCAGTTCTTCTATAATGAAGAGGTCCTTTCTCCCCCTACTCTTATTTGTTTATTATTTATTTAAGTACGGGCTAATAGATGCTTGATTTTGTTTTTTTTTAATTGATTTGAGAGAGAGAGAGAGAGGAAGAGGGGAGAGAGAAACATCAGTTTGTCGTTTTACTTATTTCATGTGTTGATTCTTATATGTGCCCGATTGAGGGTCAAACCCACAGCCTTGGTGTATCGAGATGATGATACGAACTCTACCCAGCCAGGGCCTAGGTACTTGTTTTAGGTGCATTTGTCAGTTTACAGTCCATTACTTTCATTATTTTGTTGTTCAGACTGTCCTAGATTTTGCCATCGGGCACACCTTCCTGTTGGAGCCTGTGTCCCTGTGGCATGTCCCATCGTTTTCAAGTCCTTCATCACTTTCTGGTACCACAAGGTATTCCAGTCTTATCTGCAACGGTCCTGGTTCCTTTCGGTGGAGAATGGTGTTTACAAGCCAAGATCTGGTGCCAGGGAGGGTGACGACCCACCCTGGTTTGCCCAGGGCGAAGGTGCTTCCTGAGAAGTGGGACGTCCACCGGGCAGTGCCTGGAGGGTCGCTCTCCCTGCGCAGGTGTGCCCGTTGCTGCTGGGCTGTTGTTGCCTCTTGGCCTGTCAGTGGAGAAAGCTAGGAAATACAGGTGTGTGTACTCATGCACACAAACGCACCTCAATATTTGTTTCTACCTCAGGTCTCTATGTATCTGAAAAAGTCTCGAGTTCACACCGATGCCCTCCAGTTTCAGTGTAGTGCCACAGGGTCCCCCTGGCTGTCCCCTCCTTATTTGTAACTCATTTCTTCCTGACCCAAGGTCCACCATGTACTTACTGGCCTGACCTGAGTACATGCTGGAGCAGTTTCAGGATTGCTAACAGTTTTGCTACAATAAATGTATGCAGTCCCTTTGGAGGTTAGCTTTACAATATATAGTCAAAATGCCATGTTCTGAAGTTCCATTCAGTTAATTCTTGTCTTCTTCCAGTGTTAGTAGGTTGTTTTTGGTATAGCTTTGAACATTTGCTACTGCTTGTGTTTCATTGTTCTTCCCCACAGCCCCAGTTGCTCTTAATTATTTACTTTTTGGGTATGTGAAATACCACCATGGTTCTAATAGTCATATATCCTCAAAAAGGTATCCTCAGAAATGTCACATTCCCCTGAGTTCCGCTACCCTGTTCCCAACCCCGTATTCTTTCCCTTTTATTGTGTAGCCCGCAGCCCCTTTGACTGTGACCTTATGTGGAAAGAGGGTCTTATGATCAAGTTAAGATGAGGTCATTAAGGTGGATCTTAATCCACTGTGGCTGTGTCCTTATAAAAGAGGGGGATTTCACCCTGGCTGGTGTGGCTCAGTTGGTTGCAGTGTCGCCCCATAACTGAAGGGTTGCTGGTTCGATGCCAGGTCAGGGCACGTGCCCAGGTTGCGGGCTCGATCCCTGGTCGGGGCGTGTGCAGGAGGCAGCCGAGCAGTGTCTCTCCCGGTGTCCACGTTTCTCTCTCTCCCCTCCCCTTTCTCTGGAATGAGAATAAAATACACCTTTAAAAAAGGGGGAGAAATTTGGACAGACAGACACAAACAGAGGGAAACGATGTGAAGACACAGGGAGAAGACGACCGTCCACAAACCAAGGAGCCCCCGAAGCCACAGGAGCAGGAAGAGCCGCCTGGAACCGAGGCTCCTTCAGAGCCTCAGACGGAGCCAGTTGTGCCGACACTTGGGTTTCTGCTAACAGCCTCCAGAGCTGGAGGTGATAAGTTTCCGTTGTCGCAGCTGCCCGGTCTGTGGTCCTTTCCCGCGACAGCCCTAGGCTAACACTCACCCCCCTGTAGGCAGTCAGTTTCTGCTGGTCTGAATCGCGTGCCCACGAAAGGTGTGTCTGAGGCCTAACTCTCGGAACCCTGTTTGGAAGTGGGGCCTCTGCAGATGTAGTAACTTGAGGTGACATCATGTTGTGTTATAGTTAAGCCCCACGTCCGGTGTAACTGGCGTCCTTGTAAGAAGAGGTGAATTTGGGCCCTGGCCAGGTAGCTCAGTGGGCTAGAGCATTGTCTCTACACGCCAAGGGTGCAGATTCGGTCTCTGGTCAGGGCAATGTACAAGAAGCAACCAATGACTGTATAAGTAAATGGGACAACAAAGTGGCGTTTTTCTCTCCTTCTTTCCCTCTCTTCTCTCTCTCCTTACCTCTCTTCCTCCCTTCCTCTCTAAAATCAATCCATACAAATTGGTTAAAAAGAAGAGGTAAATTTGGACATAGGACACGCACTGGGGAGAGGGCTGTGTGGTGACAGAGGCAGGGATCGGAGCCAGGCACCTGCCAGCCGAGGAGGACCGGGACTGGGGAGAGGTGCGGGCCAGCCCCCTCGGAGCCTCCAGCAGGAGTCCACGCTGCCGGCTCCTTTACTTTGCCTTTCTGGACCCCACAGCTGTGAGAGAATACATTTCTGTTGTTTTCATCCACCCAGTTTGTAGGACTCGGCTTCAGCAGCCCTAGGAAATGAATACATGTTCTTACTCGTTTGTGGTTTATCTTTTCCTGTGTTCTTTTTTGCACAGGTGAGTGGAAAAAACAGGTATTTTCCTGTATCCTCATCTTTCTTCCATGAAGAGTAGCCTGTGGCAGATAACTCTAGCACTTCAGAGCCTTATTTTCAATAGCACAAGACTGGGAGAAGTGTAAACTCTCATCAGTTGAGCGCTAGTTGAACACTTACCCATCATAGAATATTTTATGCTTGTTAAAAAATAAGCAGCTTTCTGTACTGATTTGGCATTATCTCTAAGATGTGTTCCTTTTTTTTAATCCTCACTTGAGGACATGCTTCCATTCATTTTAGAGAGAGAGAGAGAGAGAGAGAGAGAGAGAAACATCAATTGGCTGGTGCATTTCGTGCGCACCACAACCAGGGATCGGTCCCTCAACCTAGCCATGTGCTGTGACCAGGAGTTGAACTGGCAACCTTTCCGTGCACCGAACGATGCTCCAGCCAACTGAGCCATGCGGCCAGGGCCTAAGATGTGTTCTTGATTAAAGTATTTGTACACACAAGACTGGACATTTAAAAAATGTATGTCAGATATAAACAGCTATTCCCTCTCCCCTTGCTACCACACTGATCTGGAGGGTGTCGTTTATGAGGGCCTCAAAATACTGAGTCATTAGCCTTTGAATGTTTTGATTTTCTCTGATTTCTGGTTTCCTTTGGGGTAAGGGTGGCTTTAGCTGAGACGCAATGAGGGAGTTCAACCTGTTCTTTTCTTTTTTTTAAAAAATATATTTTATTGATTATGCCATTACAGTTGTTCTATTCCCCCCCTTCATTTTCCCTCCACCCTGCACACCCCCGCCCCCACCATGACCCCCCCTTTAGTTTATGTCCATGTGTCTCAAATTCTTTAGATTCTATATTTCCCCTACTATTCTTACCCCCCCTATCTATTTTCTATCTACTGTCTATGCTACTTATTTTCTGTACCTTCTCCCCCCTTCTCCTCCTCCCACTCCCCTGTTGCTAACCCTCCATGTGATCTTCATTCCTATGGTTCTGCTCCTGATTTAGCTGTCCTCTTAGTTTGCTTTTGTTTTAGGTGTGGTTGTTAATAACTGTGAGTTTGTTGTCCTTTCACTATTCATGTTTCTTTAATTTCTTTTTCTTAGATAAGTCCCTTTAACATTTCATATAATAAGGGCTTGGTGATGATGAACTCCTTGAATTTGATCTTATCTGAGAAGCACTTTATCTGTCCTTCCATTCTAAATGAAAGTTTTGCTGGATAGAGCAATCTTGGTTGTAGGTCTTTGGATTTCATGACTTGGAATACCTCTTTCCAGCCCCTTCTTGCCTGTAAGGTCTCTTGAGAAATCCACTGATAGTCTGATGGGGACTCCTTTGTAGGTGACTGTCCCCTTATCTCTTGCTGCTTCTAGGATTCTCTCCTTCATTTTAATCTTGGCTAATGTAATGATGATGTGCCTTGGTGTGTTCCTTCTTGGGACCAACTTCTTTGGGACTCTGAACTTCCTGGATTTCCTGGAAGTCTATTTCCTTTGCCAGATTGCGGAAATTCTCCTTTATTATTTGTTCAAATAAGTTTTCCACTCATGGGTGTTTCTCTTCCCTTTCTGGTACCCCTGTAATTTGGATGTTGGAATGTTTAAAGATGTCCTGGAGGTTGGTGAGCCTCTCCTCATTTTTTTGAATTCTTGTTTCTTCATTCTTTTCTGTTTGGTCATTTTTTTCTTCCTTCTGGTCCACTCCCTTGATTGGAGTCCCAATTTCCTTTCATCACTATTGGTTTCCTGTGCATTTCCCGTCATTTCAGTTAGTTTAGCCTTCATTTGTTCCTCTAATTTGTGACTAAAACCAGCCAGTTCTGTGAGCATCCTGATCACCAGTGTTTTGAACTGTGCATCTGATAGGTTGGCTATTTCTTCATCACTTAGATTTATGGGCTCTGGGGCTTTGAGGTCTTCTTGAGCCAAGTTTTGGTCTGTTGGCGCCTGTTATGTAGGCGGAGCAGAGCCTTAGGTGTTCAGCAGGGCAGAGCTACCCAGGTCACTGGGTTGTGACGCTGTACGTGGGGGCGGGGTTAAAAGGGGGCAATGGCGGTCCCCTCTGCTGCTTCCCACCGCTGGGGCCTGTATGGTCTGTCTTACTGCTCGCTCCTTTGCTGGTTTATCTGCACGTGAATGTGTGACTGCAATCACTGCCTTGTGCCCTCAGTGGGTCCGCCCATTGCTACTCCACACCTGGGATCTGCCCACAGCTGCCGGTGTGCCTGGGTCGCACACCCGGGTCAGTCCCGTGGATCTTTCCTGCCTGACCCCGCTTCGCTGCTGGTTTCGCCCCTCTTACCTGTCTGGCTGAAAGGTTCCTTGTTGTTGGACTTTGTAAATTTTCTGTGTTTTGGCTGCGTTTTTTGTTACTAAAACTTTGTTGTCTTTAAACTTGGTTGTGCGAGAAGGCACGGTGTTTCCACCTGTGCCTCCATCTTGGCGGAAGTCCAACCTGTTCTTTTCTGAGGACCAGAAGTCATGTCAAGGAAAGGACTGTTAGCAGAGCGAGGTGGGACAGGAAGTGAGGATAAATGATCAGTTCAGTAAATTCTGCTTTTATGCAAATGGAGTGGATCCGGAATACTTACTCCAAATAAAAATCACCAGTGAGGCAAACCAGCATCTCCTCTTGAGGGTGTAGTGTGTTATCTGATGTTTGGTGGGTGTGTGAATAGGAACTTACAAGGTGCTCACTGTGTGCCAAGACCAACCTTGAGAGTGTACGGAGAGAAGGGCAGAGACACCCTAGTGTTGGTGACCATACAGGTGGGGCACAAGGGCATGAGGGATGTCAGCAGACCTGGGCTGGGGATTTCAGAAGAGGGTATGATTTTGCTGGTTTGGTGGAGGACCTGGAATACCAACCCGAAGCATTTAGAGTTGATGAGATTGCATTCAGGGATAAGTCCTCCAAAATTGGGGAAATAAGTTAGCATTGGTATCAGAAGATGAATGTGTGGAAATTTAAGGAATGGATTGCAGAAAACATTGTCGCGGGAGACCAGTTCAAAGGCAGGCAGGGACAGGGGCCTGGACAGGGGAGGCCCTCGTAGCTGGAGAGGGAGCGGGGACCATGGGAAGTGCCACCTGCATCTCGCTGCCGGGGGAGGGGACTCCGAAAGACTGCTGCCCAGTCCTTCCCTGGGGCCACGTGGAAGGGAGCTGTTGCCAGGTGGAATGTGGTAAGGGGAATATTAGGTGAAAGTATCTAAAATGTTTTCAGTGTTTGTGAGGCTGCTCACATGGCAGCGTGGTCAGACACCCCTCAGTCTGCGACTGCTGAGCTTTCTGCTCTCTCTGAAGGAGGACCTCCTTCGCCTCCTTTTTTAGTGGCTCTGATGGTTACACTCCTGTCCATCTGTTTGGAGCCAGTGCTTCGTGTAGAATTCAAATCCAGATCCTGTCCTGAGGAAGCTTGGGTCAGACTTCCCTCAAACGTCTCTCCTTTCTCCCATTCTCACTGGTTTCCTCCCTGAAGTTCAACAGCGCCTTAAAGCAGAGGGCCCCGCCTTTGGTGGGAAACCTGCTTCTGTCTGTGAGTGCTGCCCCTGGTGGGACAGGCTTGCCCGGGGTCTGTGTCTGTGAGTGCTGGGGGCTGGCTGGGAGCTCAGGGACTTCAGTACCCCTGGCCTGGTGCAGACCAGCGCAACCCCTGGTTCATTCAGCTCTCTAACCAAATATTTGATTCCAGAAGAAAGAGCCTAGAAATTTTTTATCTATATGGATAAAGTGAACACTGCAGTAAGGCACAGGTAATTAAATATTTAGACTGTTTAGAAATTGAATATTTTTTGAGTTATAAGATTGTTCTTAAGGTATTCTGCATAGAGGTAAATGCTAAAGCCATGTTATTTATAAATCCAGGAGTAAGCTGAGAGAAAAGTCAAGTTGATATGTTGATTTTCTGGTCATTTCTGGACATTCAGAATCACTCCTTTGTGTCCCTTCCACATGTACAGTGCACACAGTCAGGCACAGGCCAGTATGGTCTGGACTTCCACGCAGGGGGTCTCGCGTGTCTGACCTGCATCTTTGAAAGCACTGGCTATGGAGCACTTAGTGACTGGCCCCAGCCCTTAGGCCGGTGGCCCTGGAGTTGGTGCATGGCACTGTCTTGAGGAGTTGCTAGTAAGAATCAATTCCTGCCAGGTACAGTGAGGGTGTCTGCATGTGTTTGTAGCATCCAAAGGCAGAAGACGCATCTGCCGGCCAGGCTGGGGTAGCCGTGTCAGATGACGGTTTTTCCATCTCCCCTTGCAGCGGGCTCCAGAAAGCAAACACGAGAGACAGCATGAGGCCCCTTCCTGGTTACAGGTAGAAGTGTCACTGCTTTTTAGTTTTTAAATCCAGTAACGTAAAAAAACTGACAGCTTTAGACAAAAAAATTATAAAGGAATCAACAAAGATTGTCTTTTTTTTAAACATTTTTTATTGATTATGCCATTACATTTGTTCTATTCCCCCCTCCTTTCCCCTCCACCCTGCACACCCCTCTCCCACCATTTCCCCCCTTTAGTTCATGAACACGTGTCTCAAGTTCTTTAGATTCTGTATTTCCCCTACTATTCTTACCCTCCCCCCTATCTATTTTCTATCTACTGTCTGTGCTACTTATTTTCTCTACCTTCTCCCCCCTTCTCCTTCTCCCACTCCCCTGTTGCTAACCCTCCATGTGATCTTCATTCCTATGGTTCTGCTCCTGATCTAGCTGTCCTCTTAGTTTGCTTTTGTTTTAGGTGTGGTTGTTGATAACTGTGAGTTTGCTGTCCTTTCACTGTTCGTCTTTTTTTATCTTCTTTTTCTTAGGTAAGTTCCTTTAACATTTCATATAATAAGGGCTTGGTGATGATGAACTCCTTGAATTTGATCTTATCTGAAAAGCACTTTATCTGCCCTTCCATTCTAAATGAAAACTTTGTTGGATAGAGCAATCTTGGATGTAGGTCTTTGGTTTTCAAGACTTGGAATGCTTCTTTTCAGCCCCTTCTTGCCTGTAAGGTCTCTTTGGAGAAATCTGCTGACAGTCTGATGGGAACTCCTTTGTAGGTGACTGTCCCTTTAGCTCTTGCTGCTTCTAGGATTCTCTCCTTCATTTGAATCTTGGCTAATGTAATGATGATGTGCCTTGGTGTGTTCCTTCTTGGGTCCACCTTCTTTGGGACTCTCTGAGCTTCCTGGATTTCCTGGAAGTCTATTTCCTTTGCCAGAATGGGGAAGTTCTCGCTTATTATTTGTTCAAATAGGGTTTCCACTCGTGACTGTTCCTCTTCCCCTTCTGGTACTCCTGTAATTCTGATGTTGGAATGTTTAAAGATGTCCTGGAGGTTCCTAAGCCTCTCCTCATTTTTTCGAATTCTTGTTTCTTCATATTTTTCTGTTTGGTCATTTTTTTCTTCCTTCTGGTTCACTCCCTTGATTTGAGTCCCAGTTTCTTTTCCATTACTGTTGGTTTCCTGTGCATTACCATTCATTTCAATTAGTTTAGCCTTCATATGTTTCTCTAATTTGTGACTATAATCAACCAGTTCTGTGAGCATCCTGATCACCAGTGTTTTGAACTGTGCATCTGAAAGTTTGGTTATTTCTTCATCACTTAGATTTATCGGCTCTGGGGCTCTGAGTTATTCTTGAGCCATTTTTGGTCTGTTCGTGCCTGTTAAGTTTGAGGAGCGGAGCCTTAGTTGTTTACCAGGGCGGGGCCACTCAGGTCGCTGGTTTGTGATGCTGTATGTGGGGGCGGAGTCAGAGAGGGAGCAATGGCGGTCCTCTCCTCTCCACTTGCCCAGTCCGTCCCACCACTCGCCCTGCCTGTTTATCTGAGCGGAAATGTGCGAGTCCGCGCCCTGCACTGTGCGGTCTCTCAGTGCTCGCCTCTTCACTGTTTTATCTGCACGCAAATGCTCGACCGACCGACCACAGACAGCCAGCCGCGCGTCCTCCCAGTTTCCCCCGTAGCTAGCCCGCACCTGGGATCCGTAACTTCGGCTGCTTGCACCTGGTCAGGGATCTTTTTTGCCCGACCTGCTCCGATGCTGGTGTCGCTCCTCTCACTGGTTTAGCTGAGCATTTCGTTGTCTTTGGACTCCGTATTGTCGATTTTCTGTGTGGTTTGGTTGTGTTTATTGTTGTTAAAACTTTATTTTTAGATTTGGTTGCGCGCGGACGCAAGGTGTTTCCACCTACGCCTCCATCTTGGCGGAAGTCCTAACAAAGATTGTTTAGAAGACAAGACTGTTTCAGAATATTAACACTTACAAATTTGGATTCTTTTTAGAGGGGCATGTCTTCTCCAGTTTTTCCCTGTAGTTACAAAGTAAGGAAGGCTGGCCCGTCACTTATGCAGTGCTGTGAGGGCTGTGAGCATTGAGGCTTGAGGGAGATTTGAGTTCGGGAGGTTTATACAAGATCTCACCATGGGACATGTGTGGGAGGTGGTGCCAAATGGCCCCCGCCTGCCTCCGGAATGCCGCCCGAGTTCCGATACTTACTGGTAGTGGACATGTGCGAGGGTCTGCTAGCAAATGTGCTTGTGAATGCATCAGGGCATCTGTTCCTGAAGGCTTTTTAACTCTCCTTTGTGCATGTTTCTTTTTAGGGAAACCAGCTCTGTGTCCTTGGAGGACTCCAGTCCAGTCCACTCGCCCCAGGCAAAACCTGGCTTTGAGCTTCCACCCTGGACGTCAATTCAGCTCGCAAGCTGCTGAGGGCCAGAAGGAGGAGCCCCTCCATTCCATCATCAGCAGCACAGAGATCGTGCAGGGTACTGGGTTCAGCCGAGTTGGGGTTTGGGAAGGCTCAGCTCCTGGCTGGCTTGTGAGGGGAGGTTTTTGAGGCAGAGGTAATAATGACTGATGGAGCCACCACTCGCTTCCGATGCAGGGAGGTCTTGGCTGGAGGGAGGGTGTCCAAAAACGAGGAATGTGTTGTCCCTAGGAACTTTAGACTTTCATTCTGATGTGTCTTGCCCCCTCTGGTGGCCACCCATGGGTTTGCAGCGGGGCACCTTCTGAGTCGTGATTCATGGCACATCTGCTAATAATCATGGAAGCAGGAAGGAAACTCAGTATTGGCCCTGCTGATGCAGGACCACATGCTAAAGTTGTCCTTTCTTTCCTAAGAAGTGTAGAGAAACAGCCTCTAGAGCCAGTCCCAAAGTGGGACCATATCTAGCCTTCAAACGAGACAACAGAATCTTGGATATTTAGGTTAAGAAGAGAATGAGGTTTTCTTGTTATTTTGCTTTCTAAGTAATTAATTTGGAAACCACTGCTTTTGAAGAGTAAAATCCAGTGTCTGGTTGTTGGAGGTGGACCAGTTCTCACGATTGGACACTTTGGGATGTACTGGCCTCTGTAGTCCCTTGAAGTAGCCCAGGCCCCCGGCATGCAGGCCCCAGTGGTGGGAGGCGGGTGGGCGCTGGGCTCCCCTTTGCTCTTTTCCGAGGGGAAAGAGAGGAACCACTGGGTTCATTCTGCTCCGGAGACCTTCTGCCTTAGAGCCCCAGAGAGCTGCTTTCTTTCCTTTTTGTTTGTTTATTACCTTAAGCATTCTTTTGAATGTCACATAGCATATTCTTGCATGGAAGTAGAAATGAAGTTTTATTGGTCGTATCTGTGATTCATTACTAGGTTCCGTTTCCAAACATGAGTTCCAGGCTGAGACGAAGAAGCTTCTGGACATTGTTGCCCGTTCCTTGTACTCGGAAAAGGAGGTGCTGCACCTTTCGATCACTCTCATCACTGGGGGGGTTTCTTTGGCAAAACTGTTTTTATACTCTTCTAGGGAAATGCCAGATAGCGTATTAACTGTGAAAATGCATCAAATTTAACAGGTCCTGATCTCAGCTACCAGCAAGAGTATTTTTACCAAAACCTGTTTTGGGTACATATATCCAGATGATTCTTTGGGCCAGATTGATTGTGGAAATTAATGAGTTTTGCTGATAATTTAAAAGTCCCCCATATGTTAATGAGGGAGCCCTTCTCTTGTCAACTGGTGTCCCACCCTCAGGTTAGGGGGGTGGTCGGGCTGAGGAAGAAGACGCCCTGGACCTCTGTAGAGAGGAGCAGGGAGGGGCTACCGAGGCCCTTTTTGAGATTAAAACTGGGGGTGACAGGCCCTGAGAAAATTAGCAAATAAACCACCATTTCCGTGCTCCTTATCACTAGATTACAAAGGAGAATTTAGAAGGGCAAAGTACCAGGTTCCAAAGTGTAAAGGGACTTTTCAGGAAACATTCCCAGGTCTTGGGCTGTTAAATATTATATTCACATATCTTTGTGACATCCAGCATCTGTTTTCTGGGGGTGCTTTATCACATCAGACCACTTTCTCGCCCGCGAGCCATGTGTGGGTCTCACTGTGTGTGGAAGGTCTGTCTGAGGTAAAGTGCTTTTCAGACACTGTGGCCTTTTCTTGCCCTGAACGTGGTAGGTCTGGTTTTTTATGACCCCACATTAAATGAAGCCGGAGAGTCTTCAGTGAGTAGAAGAAAGGTGTTTGGGAAATATTTTGTCATCCCTGGGCAAGAGCTGGGAAAGAAGCGGTTTCTCAGAGGGTTCTTCTTAAACTTTTAGTTGACAGATTGATACCTCACTTCGGGCTTGATTTTCAGGAAGGAACTGTAGAGCTTACTGTCTAAAGCTGTGTCTGTCGAGGAGAAGTGATGGCCTTTAACCATTGTGTGACCTGCCCCGGAGAAATTGCCTTTGAGGAAAGTGGAAAGTCTTTATGGTTAAAACACCGAATATTCTGTGGCACTTCTCCCCTGCCTTTCAGCAGTTGCTGCAGGTGCTGTGACCAAACAGATCCTGCCGCGTTCGCATCTATCTTATTCCCGTAGGTGTTCATACGGGAGCTGATCTCCAATGCTAGTGACGCCTTGGAAAAAATGCGTCACAAGCTGGTGTCTGAAGGCCAAACGCTGCCAGAAATGGAGATTCACTTGCAGACTGACACTGAGAAAGGCACCCTCACAATCCAGGTACCTTGCCCTGTGTCCTTACGAGCGGCACGCCTCCCGGGCACTAGTCACTGCCAGCACCAGTCACAGCAGTGCCTGGACAGTGGCCTCCGCACATGGTGGGCTGTCGGAGGCGGGCCTGCCTGTTGTCGCATCTCTGGGCCTCAAGTTGCTATTGTAACCTTTTGAAAATTTTAAGATAAAAAAGTTACATCAGCAAAGGAGATCAGGCAGTGGCTTTGGAGGGGACATTATGTTCCTGAGGTAGCTGCTTCGGGACCTCTCGTCCCCGGGTCACGGATGGAGTTGTGGGGTGTGCATCTGCCGGCGAGGCAGTTGGGGTCCGGGTAAGCACCTTTCATTTGGACTCCTGCCTCTGCCAAGTACGCTGATCTGCCTGCTCAGGATTTTGCTGTAGGGCATCTCTTGTGCTCTCTTCTTCACTTATTCTCTCTGGTCTGTGCATGTGTGTGCTTTTCTTTGTGTTTTAACACACTTTATTGAGGTATGATTTACATACAATAAAGTTCACTGAGCTCAAGTGTACAGAGTACAGTTGATTTTTTTGACCAGCGTACACTTTTGTGCAGTCGCCCACCCCATCACGACGTCATCACCCCGCACTCCCTTCCCTCTTCCTTGCCTCTAGCAACCACTGATCTCCTTCTGTTGTATTTTCTAGGATTTCATAGAAATAGAGTCACAGAGTTGGTAGTCTTTTGAGTCTGATTTCTTTCACCAATCATAGTGCTTTTGAGGTTCATCTGTGTTGTTAAATGTATCAAGTAGCTTGTCCCTTTTTGTCACTGTGTGGGTGCAGTGCTGCAGTTTGTCCACTCACCAGTTGATGAGCATAGTGTGAGGATGTTAGGAATAAAACTGCTGTGAACATTGGAGTTTAAGTTTTTGTGTGACATGTTTTCATTTCTCTCGGGTAAATACCTAGGAGTGGGATTGGGTTGTAGAGTGAGTGCCTGTCTGCCTTTGTAAGAAACTTCCAAACTTTTCCAAATTGGGTGTTTAATTTTGCATTCCTAATAATAGCACTTGAGAATTCCAGTTGCTTCACATCCCTGCTAACGCTTGTTATTGTCGGTCTTTTAATTTTAGCCATTCTAGTGGGTATCTTACTGTGGTTTTTAATTAGTATTTCCTTAGCGATTGGTGCTGTTAGCATTGTTTCATGTGTTGGTCATTTGTATATCTTCTGTGAAATGTCTCCTCACATATTTTGCTCATTGTTAATCGGGGTGTTTGTCTTTATTGAATTGTAAGAGTTCTTTATGTATTCTTAATGAAAATCCTGTATCAGAGATACACTTTGCAGATATCTTCTAGTGTGTGGCTTGCCTCACACTAGAGGGTGGTTTTATTTTCTTAGGGGTGGCTTTTGAAAAATACCTATTTTTAATTTTAGTGAAGTCTAGTTTATCACTTTTTTCTTTTGTACTTTATGCTTTTAGTGACTTAAGTAAGAAATCTCTGCCTATTCCAAAGTTATAAAGATATTCTCCTAGGTTTTCTTCTAGAAGTGTTACAGTCTTAGCTCTTACATTTGGGTCTGTGGTCAATTTGCAGGTACAGTGTAAGGTCAGGGCTGGTCTTTATTTTTTGCAGGTGGCTACCCAGTGTTTCAGCACCGTTTGTTCTTCAATTCCTCCATCGAATTATCTTGGAACCTGTGTCAGAAATCCAGTGACACGCTGTACAGCTCTATTTTTCAGTTGGTTTTCTGTCTTTGATCTACGTGTCTAACCTCTAGGGAGGTTTTTCTCGTGACGTAGGGCTGGTAGGACTCGAATCTGTCTTTTCTGACGACTCTGCAGCATTACTTTGCCGGGCCCTGCCTGGCAAGTGTAATTGATGCCACTGTGCCCCAGGGTGTCCGCACACCTCGTCCCACTCCCCCAGGTGCCAGCACTTTGTCACTTAGTGTGATTCTCTCTTTAGGACACGGGCATCGGGATGACGCAAGAAGAGTTGGTGTCCAACCTGGGAACAATCGCCAGATCGGGGTCAAAGGTAAGCCCCCCACCAGTGCTCCTTTCTTCCCCCTTGAAGAGCAGCTTCCCTGGAGAGGGCAGGTCCCGGCGTGAACGCCAGCCTCGGTAGGAAGGTTCTCCCGTGTGAGTGCTCTGTCGGGGCTATGGAAACACCACGTGACATGGTTTCCCTGTGTCATCAGGGGGACAGCCGAGGCCGTTTCTATTATTTGATAGATGAAAAGGCTGAAATAAGTACTTCACGGGTAGGTAGAAACTGGCCAGCCCGAGGTTTGTTCAAAGCCCGTCGGTCTGAGTCTGGAATGTGCCATTTCCTCCGAGTCGTTTCCTGGCCGATCCCTGGGGCTGCGTAGGCTTGAGGTGCAGAGGGCAGGCGGGGGTCAGCGACCTTCCTCTCAGGCAGGACCGTTCCCGGGAGTTACTTTGGCCTGTGTGCAGGCAGGGTGGTCCTTCACACTCCCGCTGTGGAGGCAGAGCGCCGTTGCGGGTGCGACTTGAAGCCTGTGAGGGAGGTAAGTGCCAGTGGACAAGGTGCCCCTCAGTGGCTTTTGTGCCAGCCCAAGACACAGGCTGGTGGCCCTCGGCTGCCGTTGTGCCTCTCATTGGTGACCAAATGCTTTTTGTTTGTTTAAAGATTTTGTTTGTTTATTTTTAGAGAGAGGAAGGGAGGAAGAAAGAGAGGGAGAGAAATGTGGAGAGAAACCTCGATTGGTTGCCTCTCACACACCCCCAACTGGGGACCTGGCCTGCAGCCTCAGCATGTGCCCTGCCTGGGGATCGAACCAGCGACCTGTTGTTTGTGGGCTGATGCCCAACACACTGAGCCACACCAATCAGGCCACATCTTGTTGTTTTGGGGCCTAAGTGGTTCTTACAGTGGCAACTCTGTGCCAAGTGCTTGAAAATATTCTAATTACTGGTCCAGAAGGATTTACAGAAATTTCCAACTTTAAGAAACTTTATCAAACTTACTCCTCCTGTTACATTTATTGTTGCATTGCTATCAAGGTGTGCCATCTCATACAGTAGCCACTAACTACACATGCCATTTAATTTAAAGTTAAATACAATTTAAAATTCAGTTCCTTGGTTGTACTAGCCACCTTTCAAGTGCTCAGTAGCCAGATGAGGTCAGAGCTACCATATTAGACCATATAGAACATTTATATCATATCCGAACGTTCCTTTGGACAGTACTTGTAACGATGAGCGTGTTCATTTTATTTGACTTTTAATCTTAGGAAACTTGGTAACGTGAGTTGCAGTAGTTAAGCGCCTGTGGCGCCACACAAAGCAGGTACTAGGTGTGGGCCACATCCCCTCGAAGCCTAGACTCTGAGACACGCAGAAGACACCTAGTCGTCGGTCACACCGCTGCAGCCACTGACACTCGGGGCTGCCCTGTCCCGCAGGGAGCACGCGTGCAGCCGTGCACACCGCCTGTCCCTCACACCCGGAGCGTGTGACCCTCGGGCCTGTGGCTGACAGGCAGGGTCATGGGCCCTGCGAATCAAGTACAGAATCAGTCCCTCCGCCGCCCAGCTGGAGGTCTTCGGGCACATCATCGCTTTACTGCGCGGTGTCACTGTCGTCTGTGAGATGGGGGGAGAGTATTGAATGTGGTTGTCCTGGGGGTTCAAAGCGGTCTCAGGCCTTGTTAGAGGAGCACGCCCAGGGAGTCGCAAACGTCAGTCCTCTCTGGGGAAGGGGCGCCCTTCTCTGACCAGTCTTTGCCACTGCAGGCCTTTCTGGATGCGCTGCAGTCCCAGGCGGAGGCCAGCAGCAAGATCATTGGCCAGTTTGGAGTGGGTTTCTACTCGGCTTTCATGGTGGCCGACAGAGTTGAGGTCTTTTCCCGCTCAGCCAGCCCAGGCAGCCCTGGTTTCCAGTGGCTTTCAGATGGGTGAGTAAGTGATGGCGGGGCCCCCAAATCACACTCAGGGGGTGTCCCCTTTGTCTCGGAACCAAAGCAGCCAAGTGTCACCTGACATGCAGAGTGGGATTCAGCTGAAGCATCGCCACTTCGTTTAGAAAGTTAGACCCTCAGAAAATGCCAGCGGGCCTTCCCGGGCCTCTCGCTGGGAGCCCGAAGCTCACACTTCGAGGGCCAGCTGCTTCCTGACCCCAGTGGCCTGTGGTGTCTCTTTGGGCTCCACGACTGTGCACTGGAGTGGGGACCGTTCCAGGTGCGGCTCCTTGACCCGTGGTCTGGCTGTGCCCCTGCTGCCCCCATACTCGGGTGCCCTCCACGGACTTTGTTCTGTGGGAGCTTGTTCTTGATTCCTCCTGACCCTGGAGTTTCCAGGTTTGACCCCTGGCCTGGCCCCGCTTTCCCACCAGCCCAGGCCTCAGGAGTTCCCCTCACAGCTGCTTGCTTTGCTCTGCAGCCTGCACGGGGGCCGTTTCTTAGAAGTTAGTTCGGTGCAAGCTACAGGATGATCTCAAGACTGTATTTGAGGAGGGTGGTACCTAAGCCAAATGTGAGCCTTTGTTTCAACAGCCCCCAAACTTCCTTTCTGAACTCTGCTTTCCAGACTGAGTCTTGCCTGCTGCTGCTGTTTTAGTCCCACACATGAGAGGAGGCCAGGCCAGAGCACAGCTCAGGCGCGGGAGAGCCCCATACCCCACTGCAGCAGCCATCGTTCCTGAGGGAACGCTCGTGGCCTGGGGGCTCAGCGGGGTTCAGAAAAGGTGCGGCTATGGCTGCCTTTTTCTGTGTCAGTTTGGTCTCTGCTTGTGAAAACCAAGGAAGAGGCACTGGACTCGCCGTATAGGATTTGTCAGTGCTAACGTGTGGCGCTGTCTTTCCCTCTCCCGTGTGTCTTAGGTCTGGAGTATTTGAAATAGCTGAAGCCTCAGGAGTTAGAACCGGGACCAAAATCATCATCCACCTCAAGTCAGACTGCAGAGAGTTCGCCAGCGAGGCCCGGGTTCAAGGTGAGTGGGAGCCTGGGCCTCTCTGGACATGTGGGTGCTGGCGCCAGGTCAGCGAGGCACCTCCTGATGGTGTGTTTTAGGAGATTCTGTCTGAGTGCAGTGTGCGGGAGACCCCGGGCAGAGTGGGTGGGGGCTTCCAGAGGTTGGCTGCCTAGACCATCCTAGGACAGAATCTGGGCTGACTCTGCGTGGAACCAGGGGCAAGGCTTCGCCTCCTGACTGTTGGCAAAGTCAGGTTCTGTTCTTTCTTCCTCCCTGTGGGCAGCGCTTCATCTTTGGTCACTTGGGGTCTCGCACAGCCCTTTCATCATCCCCCCGAGCTGTCAGGTGTTGCTGGCTCGTCCACCCAGCCAGCTTTGGAGCCCAGGCTTCACTGAGAACCGGAGCTGGGTGCTTCTGTGGGGTGGTTTCCTCTGTCCCTGTCTGACTAAAGATTGAAGGTGCCAAGAGCTTTCCATGGCTCACTATTTGCTCGTAAAATTGTATTTATGTTACCAAGAAGGTGCATGGTCTCGGAGTGGCCTGGCCCTGGATGCGTCCCTGCTGTGCCCTGGTTCCCACCCGTGACACAGCTTGGCACCGATGAGTTCTCCCCAGCCTGCTGAGTCACCCTGCAGCACATTTCAGAGCTCTTACTTCTAGAAACTTCCTATAGTTACTGTTTTTCTTTTATCTCTTCCAGACGTGGTAACAAAATACAGTAACTTCGTCAGCTTCCCTCTGTACCTTAATGGAAAGCGCATTAATACCTTGCAGGTGAGACCCTCCTCTGCTTGAAGGGCTCCGGCAGTGGTGGAGGCCAGTTGGTACCTCTCGGGCGGGATGGGCCGAGGTGGGACTGGCCGAGCAAACTCCCGGAACCAGGTGTTCCCTGCGGAGAGGTGAGGTCGGGGTGCCGACGCCCAGCCGTAGTGCGTACACCGCACCGCGCCCGCCTTCACGGGGTGCGGGGCAGAGTCCTCAGTGTGTTCGGAGCTGCGCGGCCATCGCCCCAGGCGGTGCTAGGACGGTTCCACCCTCCAGACGACCCTGTGCCGTCAGCAGTCGCTCCCGGCCCCTGCGCCGTCTCTGGCAACCACAGTCTGCGCTCCGTGGGTTTCTCTGTTCCGGGCATTTCTTTTTTTCCAAAGATTTTATTTATTTACTTGTAGAGAGAGGGGAGGGGAGGCAGAAAGAGAGGTAGAGAAACAGCAGTGTGTGAGAGATACATCGATCAGCTGCCTCTCGTGTGCCCCTGGGGACCTGGCTCGCAGCCCAGGCATGTGCCCTGCCTGACGGGGAATCGAACCAGCAACCCTTTGGCTCTCAGGCCAGCACTCAGTCCACTGAGCCACACCAGGCAGGGCGTGTTCTGCACGTGTCATATAAACAGAATCAGGCACAATGTGGCCTTTTGTGTTTGGCCTCTTGCAGTGTTTTCAAGGTTCATTATGTTTCCTTTTTAGGACTAAATATTTCACTGTGTGGCTGGACCGTTTGTCCCTCCGCGTATCCACCCAGTGTGGGCACATCCAGGTCCTGCCTCCGGGTCCACCCTTCTGAACACACTGCACTGGGAGGGCTACTTGTTCCCAGACTTTCTGTGTGTCTTTCTCTGTGACCCCCCAGCCCATCCATTCTGGGACCCCCTTCCCCCAGCGCTGGAGTGGGTGGGGCTGGAGGCGGAGGGAGGGCCTTGCTCCTGAGGCCGCCACACTGTGTGTCCTGGGAGGCTGGTCCTCGGCTCATCCCGAGGGAGTGCTCGCTGACACCCAGGCGCCACAAGTTCCACCAGCTCAGCCCCGCGTGGCTGTTGTGAGTATGTGTTTTAAACATGATATTCCCCTCTCATCTCCACTTTCAGGCCATCTGGATGATGGACCCCAAGGATGTGGGCCAGTGGCAGCACGAGGAATTCTACCGCTACATCGCGCAGGCCCACGACAAGCCCCGCTACACTCTGCACTACAAGACAGACGCCCCGCTCAGCATCCGCAGCATCTTCTACGTGCCGGAAACAGTGAGTGCAGGCCCGGCCGGCCACCCGCAGCTGCTGGGGCTGCACGGGGCTTGTCCGCAGCTCCGAGTGGGGGGCATCGCCCTTGGTGACTGCGTTGTCCATTACTAGTAGCCCTTGTTGAGTGGTGACAGTGCAGCACAAACATGTCACAAAATTCACTTGGCGGCGTTAGAGTGAAAGAAAGACCTGTGCCTCTGGGTGGGTGAGCACAGAGTTGTAAAGTGACGGAGTGCTGTACATGGTGATTTTTTGGGTGGAACAGAGACCTTGGGCCCTGAGGGCCTGGGTGTTTGTAAACGGCGCTGGTTCAGGGTGCCGGCCGGGGAGGCCCTCAGAGCAGGCTGCGGCTCCCTGTCTGCAGGCAGCGCGCTCAGATACGCCGCGTGTTCTCCACACTTCATTTTGCCGCTAAGACTTCCTGGCTCGCGGCAGCACGGTGAAGGCTCTGACAGCCTGCAGCGGACAGACCTGCCCAGCGGTTGGGCCCAGCCTTTCCTGGCTTCATTTGACGGGAGTCCTCTTAATGTCCACACCCGCTGTCCACTTTGGAAAGAGCAGTTCTTGGCCCTCATCTCTGAGTGCCCTCTGTAGACCCGCAGCAGCACCGTCTCCTGAGACTTGTCAGTAATGCAGAGTCTCGGGCCCTCCCGGGACCTACAGAATCTGTCTCCATTCGAACATGATCCCCGTGTGACGTGTGTACGAGCTGCAGGTTCTGAAGCACTGAGTGGGAGCAGGGTTTGGCAGACATTTCTGTGGAGGGCCAACAGGGACTGGTTTGGGCCCTGGTGGGTCCGCACAGTCTGCCACTGCCGTGAGGACGCCCTGGACCGCACCTGAGTGAACGGGCAGTGTCAAGGTCCGGGAGACTCTCAACGCGGGAATTTTGTATTGTACATATTTTTCATGTGCCACGAAATATCCTTTATTTGCTTTTTTTGGCAACCATTTAAAAAGGAAAAAGCCATTCTAAGCTACACAAACCAGGTGACGATCCAGACCAGGTCTATGGGCTGTAGTTTGCTGACCCCTAGCAGGTTTGGTTCTCTTCACGGGGACGTGGGGGTCTTCCTTTTACACCCTCTGTGAGGAGTGGCTTCCTAGGGCAGCAGCTGCCTAGAGAAGGCCTGCTTCAGTGCTGTTGTGTGCGGTCCCCCCTGGGTGCTGGGCTTGTGAACAGACGGACGTAGGTGGTTTCCTGGCCTGTCTCTTCCGGACCGTTGCGTGTCCACCCGACGGCTCCCAGGCCGCGCCAGCACTGGGAAGGGGGTTCACAGAGTCCTCGTCCGGGCTGCCCCACAGCCCTGTAGGTT